>NC_031980.2:11836351-13329104 GCF_001858045.2 Oreochromis niloticus | reverse complement strand
GCTGACTGCTTCACTTAGGCGTCAGCAGCTGTTTTATACAGCAGGTAATCACCTCTGCACAGGTGAAACACATCAGTGATGCTTCCTGCCTCACTCACTGTGAGGAGGCTCCACTTATGATGCCTTTGCTTCTCGTAGGACATCACAAAATCTGCATTTGTGTGAATAAGCAAGCGTGAGACAGACATGTGTCATTAAATAATTTATTAGTCATTGATTTGTGATTCTATTTACATTTGTCTATATTATATTTATATTGTTTTCTGTGTATGTTTGTTGTTTCTATATTTGCTGACTTCCTTCCTTTAAAACCACATCACCTTGTTGTATTAAAACTTAAGCTAAATTTAGGACACAAAGTGTGCTTTAAGCAGCTGAGACATTCCTCATTATCATTTTATGTCAGCTTCTTATTAGGGTTCATTTAAAGTCACAAAGCCTCTCCTAAAATCTTCAACAGGGTGCTCCAACATTTATCAGGCTTTCACCTGATGGGTCGATAAGTCTGCAGTGTCCAGTCACAGTCTTATACGGCCCTTTATAAAGGGATATCAATTTTTCACTAACTGAGAGGAGCTTGAGTCGGTGTGAAAAAGGAATATTAATGCTCTTCTTAATAAAAATCCATCAACTGTGGCCCCTGATCCAGTGGGACGTCTGCTTCATCTGATCAATTATCCTCTGATTTTCAGCTCTGTCTTTGTTTGTGCAAATCACTTTATATTTAAAAACAAAAAAATGACAAGCGAATAAAAACAGTTGGACAATTATTGATATTAAGTGCACTGGTGTACATTTTGTTATCAGAGCCACATGACACGTAGGTTCAGAAGCTGTCAGTATCCCCTGTTTATCTTGTGCTCCTGGTCCAGAAGTGTCTGTTGAAGGCTCACTTTGGCATCTTCAAAATCCGGATTGAGCTTTAATGCCTGCTGGAAATCACTCTTGGCATCGTCAAAAAAGCCTGTAAGATAATAAAAATACTAAATACATATTAAATATAAGGGTATCTTTTATAATACACTTCTTGGCTGGATTTTAAAGAGTCAGCAGTTGTTGGGCAGTAAAAGCACAAGGGTTGTGGCAAGTTTGACAGCAAATACACAGCTCCATCTAGTGTTGTAGAAAAGAAAGCACCAAACAGTTACAGAATAACAGTTGACGATTTCAGAAGCCTTTACTGTTTCTACTGTCTTGCATTTATTCTTATATACAATGTCTTTTGTCTTTGCTGTGTTTGTGTTTTCTTGTAATCATCTTTAGTTTTCAGTGGAGTTGCAGCCATCCACAGATCACCACATCTCTTTTTAAGCCACATTTTGTGACAATATGTTAAAATTTCTGTATACATGTAAGGGTTCTGGCTGCCAGATTCTGAATTAGTTTATGTTGTCCTACTAATGATTTGGATAATCCTGCAAATAGAGAGTTATAGTAGTCTAACCTCCTTGATATGATTACATGGACCCATTTCTAAGAGTCAGTTTGAGATAAGATTTTTCTAACTATTGATATATATGTGCACCGTAGAAAGCAGTTTTGGTAAGCTCATTAACAATCGAAACTGATATCACTGTCCAAAATTATGACATGGCTCCTGTCTTTGTCAGTGTTTCAGAGAAAAGGGTGATAAATAGGTACAGCTGTGTATCATCTGCATAAGAGTGATAGGATATATCATTATTTTTCATGATAGTACCAAACAGGAGCATGTCAGAATAATGGACCAAGAACGGAGATTTTATTTTTCCTCAATAAATGTACTACCTGAAACACAAATGTCTACCCTTGAGGTAGACATTGAGAACCTGACCCGCCAAACTAACTGAATCATGAAGCCTTTAAATTAAAGTGTCACAATCATCAGTGTCAAAGGCAGCAGTGAGATCAAGCAAAACAGGGATGAAACTCTCTGTGAGTCATTGATGACTATAACAAGAGCTGTTTCTGTGCTATGATGGGATCTGAAACCTGACTTGTACTTAAATACTGTCTAGCCAAAATAGTTTAAAACACCTTTTCAACGCAATTGGAAGGAGTAATGTCATTCTTCTAATAGACATAGTGTCATTTATGTTTCAGATGATGCTTATGAGGAAACACAGGCAAGTCTGCTATAATGGAGATGTTCATCCCATATGTTGACCTCACACACCTTGTATAAATACACAGTGTGTGCTTATATTTCTTTATATGGTATACAATAGGTGAATTACTTCTGTCATTATTCATTTGTGATTCTTATTTACATTTTAGTGGACTGTTTTCAAATAGGACCTACAGAGGTTAATAAAAACGAAGCAGAGAAAAAGACACTTATTTTGAAGGTAATGGGCGGAAGTTGAGGTGTTTTTTGGCTATTGATGTGAACTGGCTTGCCGCTGCGAGCTGTGTCTGTCGCTTCTTCTTACCTAATCTATAACGAATTAGTCCTCTGTTGTAGAAAGGGACTTCAAACTGGCTGTCAGCTTGTATCGCAGAGGTGTAGTCATCCACGGCTTCACGAAAGTCCACCCGGAGGTACTTTATCTGCCCGCGATTGTTATAAGCAGTTGCTAAACTGCTTGCTTCACATTCCCTGTTCAAATATAACACAGTTAAAACTCCCATTTAAAATCATGGCTACAGTTAAATGTGAACATGAGAGAGAAAGGGGAAGGGAACTGAAATTAGCTAGCAGTTAGCGACAATTGGTCACAAAATTTAATGTGTAACAGAATGTGTCGTAACACCACCATGTCATAAACGACAACAGCTAGCCTTTAGCGTCTCCAGAATAAAATGACGATACCTGGACTGTAAGCAGGAAGAGATAAACTTTGTGTACAGCTCCTCTGCCATTTTAAAATTCTCCCTTTTAAACTCAGCGTGGGCATTTTCGAGTATTTGGGAATTATTCTCCTCCATGTGTGCGAAAGGTTTTTCTTGTTTTTCACCTGCGGATATGACGTTGCGCTACAAACTGTCCAATCATAGCGTGGTTCACATGTCGGCGTAGATCAGCGATCAAACTTACTTTTTAATGTTTGTTGTATAATTATGTGTGTTCATGGTACTAAACACGAATAAAGTTTTAAAACCTTTATTAGTAAAACAAGAAAAAGAAGAAAAAAATAGTTTTTATTGTTTTGAATACTTACGAAGCACCATTCTCTATGGTCTTCCTCTTTCTGTCCTGCCTGGCAGCTATATATATATATATATATATATGTATATATATATATATATATAGCTAACATCCTTCATCTAATCTCTATCTTCTACACATGTCAAACCATCAACTTTGTCTGTCTTGTGCACTAACCATTGCTTTGGACGGTTGATCCAAAGTACTGAAAATCATTTACTTTCGCTGTTTCTACTCTCTCATTCACAAACAGGTCTTCTGCCTGACTTTCATTCCTCTTCTCTCTCCCTACTCTCACTACAGATCTGTCATCTGCAAACAGCATAGTCCACAGAGACTCCTGCCTGACCTCATCTGTCAGCCTGTCCATCACCACTTTCGGAAGCTTCTCAGAGCATCTCCCTCATGTAATCCCACCCCCACCTTGAACCCGTCTGTCCTACTGCACACCCCACCACACTCTCGCTGTACTCATACATGTCCTGTGCCACTCTGACATACTTATCCGTCACTCCTGAATTCCTCATCTAGTACCGCAGCTCATCTCTTGGCACCCCATGACATGCTTTCTTTAGAGCCACAAAGCCACAGTGAAGCACCTTCTCTGTATGTCTCCATCACATTCTCAAAGCAAACGCTGCATCTCTAGTGCTCTTTCTCAGCATGAAACCATACTGCTGCTCACTGATTGTCACCTGTCCTCTTAACATACCTTTAATAATACTTTGCCATGTCTTCATGGTAGGGCTCATTTATCCCTCTGTAGTTACTACAGCTCTACACATCATCCCTGTTCTTGAAAACTGGTACCAGTACACCTTCCTCATTCCTCAGGCATCCAATCGCTCCCAATAATTGCATTAAACAACCTGTTAAAAATCCACTGGTGTGCCATCAGGACCACCTGCCTTTCCCTTTTTCATCCTCTTCATAGATGCCCTCACTCCTTCCTTACTAACCTTTTTCCATCTGTTCTCCTCTCTCTCCCATTTGCTTCATTAAGTTGTTGTAAAAATGCACCTTTCCTATATTATTTTCTTTGCTCATAATAACTACTAAACTACATCAAGCATCTCCCAGCTTTCTCTGTTTTTCTTGATTTTTCATGTGTACACACATTTGTGGAAGAGAGATTATCTTCTTATCGTTTTACTGTGGCTCTTAGGGGTACAGTAAAAGAGCCTCATATATGTATATATATTTAACGTAAAGTATCTTTTAAATAGTCTGTCTTAAACTATGTAAAGCATCTTTTTGTTTCAGATTTTAAAATCACAAAATAGAAAGAAAAAAGGTGGGCAAACTATCTACCTGCACCATCGCCTAATAGCAAGAAGGTCCTGGGTTTGAATCCACCAGCTGGCTGTGTGGAGTTTCCATGTTCTCTGTGTGTCTCCATGACTTCTCTACAGGAACTCCAGCTTTCTCACACAGTCCAAAAACACGCACGTTAGATTTTATTGGTGTGTCTAAATTGACTGTAGGTGTGAGTGGTTGTCTGTCTCTATGTATTAGCTCTGCAATAGATTTAAAACCTGTCCTGGATACACCCCGCCTCTTCTGTGATGTCAGCTGGGATTAGGCTCCAGCCCTAATGTGACCCTAAATTGGATATGTTGCAGAAAATGGATGGATGTTACATAAGACAAAACACCATGTGAGTGAAAACCAAACTGTGCTTTCTTTTTCTAACAGCAGGTGTCAGGCTCGACTTGGATTTGATTTAAAAAGTAAACGATGCAGTTAATGCAACTAATATTGATTATATCTATAAAAAGCATATCATCTGACTGGGAAATCCAACTAGATACTTCATATCTACAAAGAGGTTTTTTCATATTTTAAAGAAAAAAAATGCTTATTAATCACCCCAGTAGCCAGAGAATGGGAACTCTCACTGCAGTAAACAACAAGAAGGGAATTCTGTAGGGAAGAATGTCCAGGGTGAAGAAGTCAACGGTCCTGCTGGAAAAAATTACACCCTAAGAGCTAAAGGTCATTCAGAGGCTGTGCACTTCCCTTTTACAGCCCATTTATCTCTAGACTGTGTGGACGAGTTGAAACGGATCAAACAGAGACAGTTTTGACCAGAGGAAGGGCATGTAGGCCACTGTCTGTTGACTCTACTGAGAAAACGGATGTAATATACTAATTTTCACGTCACTGTGACTGTAAATTATTACATGACAGGAATCCAAGAGGAGGAAGTCAGCTTTGTGTAAGATTGAACTGTTTTATTTTGACACCAATATCATGAAGAAAACATAATGTTCAGAAATCTCAGCACCGCCGAGTCTCATCACCCAAAATGTTGCTGTTTGCTGAGAGAATTAACACAAAACATCCAAGATCACTTTGAACTGACAGAACCAGGAAAGACACATCTTCAAAAGAGGGTCCTATTGAAGGTGAACTACAGCACAGAGTCACTCTGAAGGTAAAACATATGTGCCATTCGTACATATAGCTGTATACACTTTTATGAGTAATTTACATATTTGGCAGATTTTTAAATTAAATAGAAATGAATGCAACCGTGGCAACAAACAACATAAAAATAAACCTTTCTGTGCGCGCATCATACAACACAAACATGATGTACAAATGTAGATTTAAAATAAATTGTCTGATGAAAAACGCTGACAATGTGGAGCTCATGTGACGTGCAGCTGATGTAAAACTCTCAGTCTGCACTGTGATACATTCAGATACATCGATCACAATTACAGAACAGACTGTTTATCATGAGATTTGGCTGTTGCACAAGTCAAAGTCCGTTTTCTATTTTATTACTCCAATGACAAAACAGTTATTGTCTGGATTAATGATTATAAGAAATATTTCATGAGGCCGATTTGATTTCTGGAGCCTGAGATAGATGGCAAATTTTTTTGGTCACGAAAATTATGGTCATTTCCATTTTCTCTTCCTGTTTCCAGGTTTTATACTAAGGTGATTAATATTTAGTGTGTAGATATGAGAGTGGCCTCACACTTCTCTTCCCAAAATAAAAACCTAGCAGGAAGTTCACTGCTTTGCACCTCTGACAAGCACATATGGTTACTTTAAAGCATCCCCAGCTTAACACTTGTGAGAAAGGGTAAACGGTTTATTATAAGGAGACAAGAGAAAAGCATTTAAATGAGGACAAGTGCAGCTGTTAAAGTAACAGACTAATCAATGAATGAAAGCAGACAATTCTGCTATCTAAACCTCCTGAAGAGACATTCGTTGTAGTGTCTTTTCCACTTCTCAGTAGCATGTGAGTCCCATTCATCTTTTTCCCCCCGAAACACTGGTGGGCTCACCTCTCTGTGCCTGTGTGTGGTAACTATGAACTGAAATAGCAAACAAACCTAAAACAGATGTCTGCTTAAAGGAAGGAGGGAGAGGATCCAGAGCAGACCTGAGGCAAACGTTGGCATGTTGACTCACACAGACAGCGCAGACAGAGAAGCTCTGTTGTCAGTGCTGCCAAGTCATTCCAGAGGTGACACGATGACCTCTGTCTGTTGTTTTTCTGGCACCAGCCGAAGTGTAAAAGATAGCAGGGTACAAAACCAGAAAGTTTTCAGCTCAGAGCAGTCAGAGAAGTAAACTGTAGACTTTAATCGTGCTTTATGTTTTACTATCAAAGATGTTTCTGAGTGAAAAAAATAGAGGTTTAAAAACTGATTTCCCCCTGACCCCACACATCTTACCGTTCTGTGAAGCCAAACGGCGTTACAGCACACTGTAAACAGACATGTTAGAGCTTTACCTTCATATTTGCCTTTCTAAGTTGACATAGAAATATGTGTATGCCATAAAAATGTACAGTTATGTAAGAGAGAGGCAATGACTCTTTTGTATCTGCAGACATGTTTTCCTAAATACCTTCAAGTTTTTGAAGATAGATGTTCATTGAGAGGACTTGGAATGAATTTTAGAAGAGTTACCGAGACAGTTTGATACATTTAATTTTAATTTTATTTAAACTTGAAAAATTAATCATCATTAAGTGCCAGCCTTCATTTACAGTAATGTTTTTGGGTTTATAAGCAGTGAGCAGTGAGGCTTAAACAGACATGTTTAATGAAGATACCTGCTTTCACAGAAATTCTGTTTTTTTTGTAACATTTGTATTCATTTTCCTACATCTAGCATATTCCCTCCATACAGCAACATCTACAAAAGGCTAAAACTAACATTAAAACCAAGAAAACTAATCATATCCAAACAATAAAAGCTTTGCTTAAAAAAGGGAACATACACTGAAAAGTAAATACAATAAAACTAAGCTAAAAAAAAAATACAAAAACTGTAATAACTCTGGAATGCAGAGTTATAATGCTAAATATTTTCACAAAATAAATGCCATCTTTCAGTCAATCAGCTAGAATTTTACTACTTAAAGAATTTACTATAACGCTATTACATCTTTAGATAGTAATTGTATTTTTTAAAATATATATTTTATATATATTTATTATATATATGGTATGATACATGTTTGTGTCACCACCCGATAAATGGAAAAATATTCATTATTCTGTATTTTTAGCTGAATTCAAGTTACATATTTATTAAGGCATGTAATACGGCATGAGGCTAATATATACAATATACATTTATACAAAATAGAAAAAAAAGACTAAAGAAATGTTAGATAACTATACATTTTAATATGCTCCTGGGGGTTTAGTTTAAGTAACATTTACAGTAGATTTGGGGGAAAAAATCATCAATAAAAAGTTAAAATAAAGTTTATTTGTAGACATTGTTGCTTAGCAGTCAGTAACCTGGGGGGTTGATTTGTGAGTCATCGCTTCTCTCAGTCTGTGGTTGAAGTTAGAGTGGATCACAGGAAGTTCCTCCCCATGATGCAGTAGTCTGTGGGAGCAACAAAAGTCATCTGGCTCTGCGGAAAATAAATAATCAGGAGGTCAGATTGCTCCCAGTGGGTGGGAACCTTTTACTACCAATCATGGAGGAAAAAGCCGCTGACTCTTACTTACGTGCAAAGCTTCAGGCACGGCCCACCGTGTTCTCAAGACGCTCTATTCTCCCAGTCACGTCAGCAAGTTTGAGGAGTCAAGGACTTTTATTTGACAATTATACAATGGAGCAATAACACCAGTAACAATAATAACACAAAGAAACCACCAGCTGTCAGCTGCAGAGACTGTTTATAATAAACTGTCGTCCATCTGAAACAACAGACTGGATATGCTTGGCTGTGAGCTGTTGGATGGCTGCCTGCGTCTGCTTCTGGAAAGCCAGTCTAGCCTCGCATTTGCAGGGATCCTCCACCACCTCGACCTTCACCTCTTTGCCGGGAGAAAGCAAATTTCACATCAGGGTAACAGATCACGCAGAGAGTGAAAAAGCACACAGAGCACCACCCACGCCACTTTCCCCCACTAGACTGCTGATGGAGAACAAAACAAAGCTCAAATGAAGGGAAGCAGATTTTTAAGGCAGAAAAGTACAAATTTCACGTAAACTGTCCAAAAAAACAAAACCATCTGTTACAGATTCAGGATTTTTGCAGTGTTATGAAACCCTGATCAGAATCCAAGCTGGGTATCTACACATGTCTTTAAACTGTTGAGCAGCATTAGTATGACACCAAAGAGCTGCAGGAATCCACACAGTATGTTCTTACGTTTCAGGGAACATGTTTTCTTGTCCGCATTCAAGATATAACCTTTCCGGCACTTGCAGTAATACGAGGCGTTGCTGTTGACACAAATGTGTTTGCAGTCGTGTCCCATGGAGCAGGGGTCCACACCTAGAATAAGCCAGGATTAAGGGATGGCAGCATGGGTACAGTTTTTCGCGTGCAAGCATACAGCACAGTAGGGGGGTAGCTTGTGAAACGTAAGACTATGCTAAAAAAGATAGAAGCTATTTTTTACTTTACATTTTGGAATTTTATGATTTTTTTCTGCATGCACGAGTTAAAAAAGTATGACTGGAAACTTTTCGAAGATATTTGTAGTTGATCACACATATGGCAGAAACTGAGGTAACATAATAAAGCACCATCAGTTTGGACAGTTAACGAACAGACGCACACAAATTCACACATAAGGAGAAACAATACAGCAAAACATGAATTTTCAAACCTTCAGCTTTAACATCTTTTTTTTAGTACACGAACATAATTGAAGAGCAGTCACACAAGTTAGCAAACCGTTTCTGATTGTTGATCATTGTGTCTGATAAATTTACTTTGAAAATTCAATGTTTCTATTATTCAAGCTGATGTTTCAAAAAGAGAATAAAATCAGCTTATATGGATGGATTTCACTTATCATGTTATGTTCATCCGAATGCTTTCTAATCAGTTTTCCAAATGTTTAAAAACTTTGTAGAGAGGTTTTACTCTACGTTTGAATTATTTTCACAGACTAAGGAAAAAATCTGAGAATCAGGACACTTTGTTTGCAAAAATAATCAATCTATGATCACCATGTAAACTTTTTGCTTTTTAAAGAGAAGCTGACAGTCTTAAGACTTTCCGTGGGTTTAAATTGGCGACTACAAGCACGTTCTAGAACCGACATCTGCAGTCCATACGGGGGCTGAGACCATCTGTTCTAATACTTTTTTTTACATTTTTACCAATAACTGTCAATGACCCACAACAGCCTCCTCCTTGTGGACTGTAGATGCCCCTTACTGAGGAACTAGAACCAGACTTAATGATGGAAAAAGCTCTTGCAGGCCCTTCTATGTCCTACCGCACAGGGTCTCTCTGAATTTGGACGTGAGCTTCTCGATGACGCCGTAGGTTTCCACGTAGAAGACGTGGTCCTCCAGAGGGGTGCTGGCCATCAGCTGCAGGGATCGCATGTCCGCACGGTCCACCCCGACAGCGTAGATCTCGATACCCTTTCCCCGGGCTGAAGCAGACACTTCTTCCACCTGGTCTTGAGGTCTCCCGTCTGTCACAATGATGGCCACCTTGGAGATATTCCTAGAACGAGGCCGGGCTCCAGACTGCTCGGTGAAAGCTTCATTCACTGCAGTTTTGATGGCGAGGCCGGTCATGGTGCCAGTCGCCAAGGGCTCAATGCGGGAGATGGCTTTCTTCAAGTCTAGTTTGCTAAAATAGTCTTTGAGCAGGAACTCTGTCTTGACCGTGCTGGCGTAGTTGACCACAGCCACCCTGGTGGCATCTGAGCCCACTTCGAGGGTGTCGACCATGTTGGCCAGAAAGATTTTAACCTTCTCAAACTCTCCTCGACGCACGCTGCGAGAGCTGTCAATGATGAAGACCAGGTCCAGGGAACGGCTTCTGCACTGAGAGTCTGTCTCTGTGATCAAACCATGGCAGGATTAAATCGATTTAATACAAAAAAAAAAATCCAGTTCGTTATTCAGACAAACATTTGTACTTTCTCTGAGGTCATTATGTAGTTATTCATCCACAAAAGAAGAAAGAATACTTTGGGATGCACTCAATGAAACAATTGAGCATCGCCATGGTGGTTCTTCTAGAATGATACTGTATGCTATGTGACATACTATGCATCATTTCAGGGATTCAACAGTCCATCAGAGACATGCTTTATCCTTTCATGTCATTTTCCTGAATGAAAGGGATGCCCTATGCCCAATACATGAAAAATGGCATGTCAATGGCAGTTAGAATCCCTGCCAGTCCGGTTTTACACACATACATTAAACTAGATAATTTCTGGAGTGTTTACCTCTTTACATAAACATCACTGATGAAAGTGAACTAAAATATCTGACCTGAAAAACAGTGAGGAGCATTGGTTGGTTTGGAAAGCAAACCTGACTGGTAATATTCTACCTGTCGGCACAGGACTGACGGTGGTGATGAAGCCGCTTTGGGTACTGACCGGTAGCGTCACAGGAGCGGTGGTCTTCCCTGGCGGCACGGCGGTCACCGGTGCCACTGTACTCGCTGGCAGGGTTGGTAGAATTGTCGGTTCTGGTTGAGTTGGAGGGCGTACCACAGGTGAGGGGCAGAGACCTTTCATTTTGTGAGGGAACGGGTCTTTGATCCCATGTTGGGGATGACGAACCAGTGGTGGTGAGAGAGCTTTGTGTATGTGATGCATATGTGGCACACCTGGGCCTTTGAATGTGTGGTGAAAAGGGGACATGGGGACTGGGGGTCTGTGGTAAGTCACTGGTGGAGATAGAGGAATGGGGTGATACACTACCGGTGGAGGGATCCTTGGTGGCTGGTAGTGGTAGTGATACCTTCCTCTATACGTGTAGTCACTTCTGTGAACTACAGGGCCACCAGAAAGGAAAAGTGATGAGAACATTAGTAGGTTGGTAGAAGGTAAACAGGAAAGTTGTGTAAGTTGACATTGTGCAGTAAGTAAAATACACTGTGCAGTAATCTCTTTTGTTTACTTAGGATCACAGACAAATTATTAGTATATGCATTCAGCCATCCAGGCTGTTTCAGACAAGCTTCTACTATAGTCTTAACAGAGCTTGTGAAACCCCCGGCCAAGATCTGAGAATTCATGCATGATGTTTGAGAAGAGTGTAAAATGTATTTGTTAGAATGAATTTTTATGAATGAAATATCTGTAATATTAAAAATGAATGGTGTTTACTACAAAAAATGTGCATTACTTTTTTGTGGAAAAAAGCAAAATAATACTGCTAAGAAGGAGTGGTGGACAAAGTATGCTCACTCAAGTATCTTGTACCATGTCTACTCCACTAAACTTGGGAGTCAAATTCTAGTTGCTCTGCTCTCTGATATTTTAAATGTTTTTAAGCTGCTGTATTTCTTTTCCTAGCCTACTTATTCCACCACTGCTAGACTTTTGTGTAAAACGAGAATACTAAAAATGAAAGACTTACTTGCTGGATTCAGGGTCCTGAGCGGTGGGCGCCCGTTATTTCTGGTTTGAGCGTAACTCTGAGCAGCCATCAGCTCGGGATCCCCTGCCATGAGGTGGTATGTGGCCTGTACATCAGACAGCAGCGGTGCAGCGCAGTACAGGAGGATCCAGTGAAAAGCCTTCATCATTTTAGTGTGCAGAGCTCCTTCTGTGGTCTGACCTCTCTGAATACTTTGTCTGTGAGGATCAGGGGGTCAAACCGCCACTGAGTAGGAGGAGACCTGAGTGAGACACGTCAAAGTGTCTGCCCCAAAAAGGTGGGTCATGAACTTCAGGAGAAGGTGTATAGATGAGTCTAAAGTGTCTCCTTTTTATTTTTCAGAGAGTTTGTTCTTACTTTTTCAATTTTTTGCAACAGTGTTGCAAATATGCAACAAAAAGTGGGACTATGAAGTGGAAAATATGTAATTTTGTTGGTCTAAACATGCTATTTGAAATACACTCTACCAACAAAGTCCAGAGTTTGAATAACTTAATATAAAACCTGTGTAGCTATAGACAATAACACATTACCTTAAAAAATTCTAAAGAATTACTGTTTAATACCACTTTCAAAAATTAAAAGAAAGTCTGGCTACTTGGAAACAAAATAAAGAAATAAGGGCTGGGTTGAGGTCGTCCCTAAACACTAACTGTATTACTACCTGTTGACACTAGATGGCGTATGAGTATTATCAATCACCAGTATATGAGTCTATGAGACCGTTTACATAAGGTTGTAGATTATAAATATATAAGATTATAAATTTTTTAAAATCTGCAAACATTCAAAAACATGTGCATATCGAGTATGGAGCTATTAACTCACTGAATTCTACACTAAATATGGAGGAAAAGTAAATAAATATAGAACAAGCCCCACCCCTCCGGTCGGTCTCTTTAAACTCAATCTGCTAAAAATCATGTGGTTGGGGTTTTTTTTCGTCCTTAATGCTATTTCAAGACTTGTAGTGAGAGCTCTTTGTTTTTAACATCTCTCGATTTTCCTTCAGTTTATTTATAATGAGAAAAAAAAAAGACGAGAACTAAGATGTAATTGTTTTGAAAGGTTTATTGAAGTCAAATGTATTTCTACTAGAATAAATCATATGATCAATATAGGAACGAGGGTAAGGTTTGCCGATAAGCATGCAACAACTAATTTTCACAAGACTAGCCGTTTCCTACAGGTACCAGGTAAAAGTTTTTTTTAAAAAAAGGCAGAGAAAATGATCCACCATCAGTGCCCTCTGCCCCCACAGTTTTCCTTAGCTGGAACAGTTTACTACCTTTGCCAACACACAGGGGCAGCAGAGAGTGGTGATGATGTCTAAGGTGGGAGTAAAACTTAATTACAGTGAAGCTAAATAAATAACAGACAAAAAAGTGCTACAGACTCCATTCAAGACTGAGATAGAATCATTTACTTCTTAATGATTGGGGGGAAAACTGTAACACAATGCAACAATAAGTGCTATAATAAGTGGATTGTCAGTTTGTTTTTCTTTTAACCTTCATATATCAATCTATTAATGGGATGTGCTGGATTGATAAGAGCATTTCAAGCAGTTTAACTTTCACATATATCCCTTTTACTAAGACACCAAAAAAATGTTGGCAGAAGTTGGGAGTGGGATGGGGATGCACTTGTGCCTCTTTTTAAACACATTCATTCATTCATTTATTTTCAGTCATGCTCTCATTTGCCACCTTTCTTCTCTCATCTCCAGAACGCTCTATAGACACTATAGAAATACAGCGGCTGAGGGCGGGTGGGAGGGTTGAACTAAACATCTTCAGTGGTCTTACACTTACACAACAGGTCAGAGGGGTCGGGGATAAGGTTAGGGCAAGAAGGAATGCATATGATGGCTGTGCGTGTGTGTGTGTGTGTGTGTGTGTGTGTTTTGGCAACAGGGCTGGTGCTTAGGCTGGCATGTAAGGAGGAGGCGGCTCCTTCTCTGGCATCTTCATGGCCATCTCATAAGTAGGCAAGATGTACTAAAGAAGAGAGAGAAACATTTAAAGTAGCTCATTGTACAGAGAGCAGGAAAAAAACAACATGAAACCAAAAACCCAACCAAGCAGAGTCTCTGTAATAAACAGCAATGTCTCTGAAAAAAGGAATTGAGAGTCATGTTCTGCCTCAACTACACCATCACGGTGCTAGTGTCTCAATACTTTCTGTTCATAGATACTGAGGTGGCTTGCATACCTGGGGAGGGGTTTCAAAGGCAGGGTACACAGCGATTTCTGGCATGTTCCTGTTGTTAATATACTTGTAGCAGTTCCACACACAGTTGATCAAATAAGCCTGGAAAGCAGAGAGAAAACTATTTGTATTGTTACAGTCGACAGCTTCCCGTCTCCTCCTCCTAAATGAACACATATGCCAAAACCAAACAAACATACTAATAAAACTATGTCTGACTGTGAATAATTGATAGATTCACCTTGAGGATGATGAGGAAGGCAAAGAAGACCAGCACAACGAGCAGCAGGCAGCTGGAGTTCATATAGAGGAGGTTATCCTTGTATGGGAAATCCGGCTGAGGAAGAAAAGGAGACAAAATGTTGATTCTTACTCACTTTACTGTCAGCACTTCCACACTCGAAATGTAAAAATACTACTATCGTTTTCTTTTTTTTTCTTCTGAAGCACCCTTACTGAAAGAATAACAATTAGCTAATTTGTTTTCTTAATTTTCTTCCTCTAGGAAATAACCTCTGTATGTGTAGCGATAAAAATCAGAATACTCTTTCTTATTATCGTTAGAAGCATGAAAAGCTTAGGTTGTGGATACGACGACTGTTGCTTCAGTGGTCATGGCTGCATCTGAAACTACTCCCTATAAAGACTGACTGTTTACTAATTGAGTGTTTGATGTATAAATGTGCACATTTACTCAGTTTTATTTATATAGCACTAAATCACAAAAACAGATGCCTCAAGGCACTTTATATGCTAAGGTAAAGACGCTACAATAATGGAGAGAAAATCAAACAATGCTCTTTAAAGAGGCACTTGGCGACAGTAGGGAGGAAAAACTCCCTTTTAACAGGACCTCATGGAGCGACAGCCATCTGCCGTGACCGGTTGGGGTTGATGGGAGGAAGACAGGTTAAAAGACACACTGTTGGAGAGAGCCAGTTACATTTATATGCTGTAGTGTCCAAGAGACTTTCAGTGTGACACAAAAGTACACTACCTTCTTAACAACTTTGCATTTATGCAACAGCACTTATGGAAAATGATGACTAATAAGTGTCCGAAATCTCAGTTTCCGGCTGGGCATGGTGTGAATCACTAAATCTTTAGAGAGAGCAAAGAGGGCGATACTGGATAAGGGCCAAGTGAGAAGTTGTAAAGATACTGTCATAAATGGAAAGGGTGTAGTCAGATTGAGATATTGTGAAAAACAACATTGGACTTTGAACTGCTGACACTGACCAGCTGGTCCAGGTAGTCTCTGATCCTGGGTAGGTACGTGAGAGAACTGATGGCCACCAGGCAGCTCAGAGCAAAGTCAAACAGCTGGTAGCAGAAAAATGGGATGAGCCAGCCCTCACGATGCTTAAAAAAAAAAAAAAAAAGAAAGAAAGAAAGAAAGAAAGAAAGAAAGAAAGAAAAAAAGAAACATGATTAAAAAATGAGTCACTTGGGCAGATCTTTTATAATTTTTGGAAGAACCATAATGCAGATTCAAACCTTATCTCTAAACACTTGTCTTAATTAAGATAACATTAATATGTTTAGGGTTTATTTAGATCTACAAATCTTACAGCTGTGGGTGCACTACTCAGTTCTTAAGAAGTCTCCTTCCAAGTTTTAAACTTTATGATTCTGAGAATTTCCACTGCTCAGATTGAGATATCAGATGTGCTTTGAGGCAAACAAAACACAAACAGCTAACAATGAGCACCCATATGAACAGGCATTATCATAAATATATATAGAGAAGGTTTGAATCAGCAAAACAGTCCTTTCTGATACATTTTCTTTCTACCAAAGCACAGTGTACTCAGGTTCTGACAAAAATCTTCTTCAATGCTAACATTAAGTAGGAAATTGGATTTGGTACATTATAATTAAACACTTGGGTGGGGGTGGGGGTTATCTAAAAGGGGTACCTGGTATACTACAGTGGAAAAGGGTATCTGCCACATTTGTCTCTGGGTTTCTACCTGCACAGCAATCAGCATGCACAGTATACCCAGCCTGCAGATGGGTGTCATACTTTTAACTGTGTAGTCATCCATACTAGCAGCTAAATACAGGTCCACGTCAAAATGCTATCAAACCTGTCAGTCTTGATGCCATCAGGCAAGCCTGTGAGGTAAAGACAACAGGCAGTAAGATCACAGTATTGTGTGCTACAGCCCCATGCCATCAGGGCTATTTGGCGTGTTTTTCTCCCTTGGTTACCTCTTTTCCTGCTTCTTTTTCTTTTACACTTTTAAACACGACATTTGGGATTACATTTTTGCATTAAAAAAAGCATGACAACACTTTAAATCTATTACATGCTGTCAAAGAGATTTAAAAGTAAAAAAATGATTATTTACAGTGCACACTTACAGTAATAGCTCCGTACACCATCATGGCACTGATAGTGAGCATCAACAGAGAGATGGCAAATCCAACACAGGCATTTTCTGTATGAGAAAAAGACAGAAGGAATACACTGAATGAATACAGTTAAAGATTTTACTACATTTTACTACAGCACTACTACTTTATTGTTAAACATACAGTAAGTGAGGAAGAATGGATTTTTGCCTGTGGTCTTTGAGGCAGCTGCATACAGTGTTAAGTGAACAGTCTCCAGGGATTCTCTCTTTCCAGCTCACTCCATTTTAAAGGCCAGCTCTGGGGAGCATTAAGCCTCTCGCTTTCAGTCAGTAAAGACGTAATGAAACTCAGTCTGGTATAATTAAAAGGTCTGCCTTTCATATCCTCCTCTCTCTCCCCATCACTTTCTCAGTCTCTCTCATACTCAACTGTTCTGCCTGTTGCACTGGAGATGCTGTGAGACAGCAACTACAGCAATGCGGTCCAGACAAAATCTTCCGTTATTCAGTAGCTCAGGCAGAACAACATGTTCACTGATGCATGAACCTGACAGGGGACTGCCGCTCAAGAAAAATACATTTAATAGGGGCAAATGCACACACTGCAATAATATATTACAATATATTTTTAAAGCAGGAAGACGAACAGCTAAAATTTTATCAACTCATAGTTCCGATATTAATAACACAGGATTTTGTATTCATACCAGCATATCTAAAAGGAGTATTTAAAGAAATGACCTTAACCTCAAACCCACAGACCCACTTTCACCTGTTCTTTCTATCAGCTGCACTACTTTTTAAAATGACTTCGACTGCTGAATGAGTGGAGGCTGATGAAGCTGCCCTAATGGTCACGACTTTTAACAACTTAACCCATCTGAATATTAACATTGCTTTTGCAAGCAGTGGACATCCTCCAATGTCCTGTGTGCTGCCACAAGCCTGTTATAGGAAGGTCACCCCATGGCCGATGTGGCCCTCCTCTCTCGCTGAGTCACTGTTTTAGAAAAATGAAGAGGCCTTCACCAAGCCAACCAACAAAACAACTGCCAGCTAAACAAAACTCACACTCAGTCCTGCCAGCCCTGCCCCATCACGCACGCACAAATATCTAAACAAACATAAATCCTCAAGGAGTCACAAAGGAAGTAGCACCAGTGGCACCACACCCCAAACTACATTTTAAGATGACACGTAAACAACTTAACAGTGTTCTGCTGTCCTTGTGAATTTTGTTTTGCAGTCAGTGTGGAGCTGATCTCCCAGTGGAAAATGAATCACATGATCAACCACAGAATAACAGCGACTCATGAGTTAGTGGAAAGCACTGAAAAGAAAAGACATGGCTCCACTATTTATTCCAACGGAGTGAACTAATGTTTCACTGATTCTACCTCAGAGCACAAGCCCTTACTGTCATAGGACGCAGCACAATTCAAAGACCAACCTTTGAAAGTTAATACTGGTGTATGATCCACTAACCAGAATACAATCCAGGTTTTTTTGTTATGAAATTCGTTTTATGACAATTTGTTTTTACTTACCAGACATCCGGTCAGAAGCAAAATAGTGGTCAATGACCTCATACTGCAGGTCGATAGTGGGGACGTTCTCTGGGTGGGTCACAGCGACAGTGAGCAGGATGCCCATCAACAGGTTCACTACCTGAGTGGAGGAAAGAGAAGGTTCAAAAGGGTTTAAAATACATAGATATGTATTCCTTTACCAAAAGTAGATGAATATACAATTACCATGCACTTTTACATCAAGAAGAACTATTTTGGGACACATTTTAGATTCCAGAAACATGCCAACACTGAAGCTGAAAGGCACAGCAACAAGTATACTGTTGAAAAAAATCAACTGAAACCACTGGTTACATAAAAGGAAGAGAAGTAAACTTGTATGATCAGATAAAGATCACAACAAGATTGCAAAACCTCCTTCTTTGCCTTATCTGGGTATTCATCTTGTTCCATGATTCAAGAAGGCACAACAATATCTTTCAGAAACTGTTCTGTTTTTGTTTTTTTTGAATGCTTTCAAAATTAGGAGTCTAGCACATACTGTTTAAGCCCAAAGATATTAAGTGAACCCAATCTGGAAGCCCCCTTACACCTGTGCCCTTCAACTTATGCTCTAATTACTCACTGACATAAATAAAACCTACACTGGGTCTCTGTTATGTAGCCTTCAAATTCTCCTTTGATATCATCTGCTTGAAAGATCATTTTTATGCCAAACGTGGATGCCCGAATTAATCACTGCTACACACCATTACCGACTTCCCACTAATGGGCCACGGGACCAGTTCTGATCCGGTGCCTTTGAAAAACCAGCCCACATACTGACAGGTTAAACCAAACACTATTTTAAGAATCTTTTTGGTGACTCATTTGTGGACAGTTAAACAAGAAAACACTCTCCTTATCATAAAGTGATTAACGTGTCAAAGTCACTTTCAACTAGTTTGATTTTATCATGGACTAGCAACCTGTTTTTCATATACTCCACCTGCTATTTGACAACTGGGAGCCCCAGCTGGATAAGCACTTGAGAAAATTGTAGCTTGAAAGTAAAAACAACATCCCAAAACACTCTAAAGTAGCACAATTTAAGCTGAAAAAGTTCAAAATTGTTAAAAAAGAAACACTACAAAAAACTAAGTACACTTTTCAATAACTAAAATCTGGAATGTATGACACTTGGTGTTATATGTAACACATAACCCCAGACTAGCTTACCAATTAGTACTACCAGCTATCTTTACTTGCGGTTAATGCTTCTTTACTGAATATGACCACATATGTATTGTTAAGACTAAGTGACTGACACATCTGAGACACAATATTTAAATTTTCTAGATCAAAATTACTGACAAAGAGGTGAATATTTAGTTATTTAGTCTATCATTGCTGACACCAGCATGCATGCAATTTAGGATCCGTTAACCTAACGTGCATGACTGTAGAAGGAAGTCTGTACACCTGGAGAAAATCCAAACGGGCAAAAGGACAACTTGCAAACTAAACACAGTAAAGCCCCAGCTGGCCAGCAGACTCAGAACAGGAACCTTCTGGCTGAAGCAACACTGTTAACTGCTGCACCACCATGCTGCATCAACTATACTTAAGTCCCCAGCTAGTAGGTACGTCTTCATTTCGCCTCTCTCAGTAACTCTACTTCCGCTTTTTACATTAACAGTAACAACAAACAAGCCTGAGATGCCTAAACCACATTAAAAACCATGTCGCTACATACTCTGTATTGAAAATAACAGAGCCTGCTGTTGTGTAGCGCTGTCTGAATGCACAGTGAGTAGGGCTGTGCCATATTATAACAGCCATGATAATTTATACCACGTGTTATAAAAGTGTCATATCACAATATCACTGCTATAGCAACATCATGTGTTAAAGTTCCCCAGTGTGCAACAAGGAGACAAGCTTGAGCATGAAAGCAAGAGCCATGGGTCAGCCTCCAATGATAATTTATTACCTAAAAAGGAAGCTACTTCAACATCCTCCAACAAAGTGCAATACTTTACAAAATATGCAAGAAAAATGGTTCTGCTAAAGGTGGAAACAACACACTTGTTTCAAAAAAATAAAATAAAAAATTACACAGTCGAGTACAACCAGGCTACAAGGCAGGAGATATGTCTTGATGTAAGCTTAATCATCCAGGTAAGGATGAATAATATCCACTCACTTGGATGAGTGACTAAACATTTCACCTACTAAACTCCAAATGAACAGAATCAAATTTCTGGAAAGGAGTAGATACTAACAGCTGGTGAAGTTCAACGTAAATATAAACAAATGATTCCACCAAGCAGCACTGCAACTTGTTAGATGCACCACATATTACAGGAAGAGCAAACAGTGGCTGGAAATTACTCGTGTGGTTAAGCTTGTAGTAGGGCTTCAACAGCTGGTTAAGAAGCTCAAGCCAAGATACAACATCTCAGGTAGATTTTTTTTGTGACAATATTGTACAGCTCCTGTAGTATTACAAGTATTACAAGGTTACAACTACTTTATTTAAGCTAAAGTGTTAAGCAGACATTTTCTATTTTTACTTGAAATATCCCAAGAGAAAACTACCTGGGATACTTTTGTGCTGACATTTGATTTATGCTGTCACTAGATATATTACAACTGTTGAACTATAATCCTGCTGTTTGCGTCTTGTTTTATTTGATTCACACCTTAAATTAGGAACTGAGTCATTAAGTTACAAATGCAGCTGCCTGCAAATATAAAAAACACACTGTTTAGTTTTTTTTCCTATATTGTCAGAAATATTTATGTATATATATAATATATGCAAGTTTTCTTGGAATACTGCGACGTAATATTGAGGCTATATCACCCACCCGATAGTGAGCAATACTATACGTATACATGTACGGCTTGAGCTGGGCTAAAGATGAGCGAACATAAAACCCCAAAAAGAAAAACAACAACAAAACAACAAAGGAAAGAGTGGAGGGCTTAACTTTATAAACTCCATCGAAGTTTTTATGGATATTAATTTGAGAAAATAAGCTTGGTATAATGTGTGTAACTGCTAGTATTTATTTATCTACCAGACATTCAACTGATACGTTGTAACTGTATGATTAAATAATGTAAAATTGACACCTCGGTCGATTACGAGTGTTATTCATTTAACCGACTGCAGTAGAGAGCATTATGGACATGACCGAGTGATTTGGGAGTCGCAGTTCACGTGTTTAAACCAGGCAAATTTTGTGCAGCTGCAGAGGGGTAAAAAAAAGCAAAACGGGATTTACATACGCAACCAAAGCCTGCAACATCTGCTACGTGATGTGGGCAAAGGAAAGGGGGATTAATTCAGTGAGCGATTTAACTCTAACCAGCCAGCAGAGCTGCAGCAACAAGATGCGCAAAAAACAGTTAGCTAACCTTAGCTACATGGGCATGCCCAATTACTTTACTTTTGACTACTTTAATACAACTGCCATCACCATCACCACCACCACATATATGAGACACAATAAGTACCATTATTGTGTTAATTGCGCGTTTTTGGTTTTTTGGGTTCTAAATCTTATTATGGCCACTATTTGTTAACCGTTATGTTAGCAAGTTAGCGAAATGTCAGCTACGCAAGTCAAATTTCATGTATTTTAATATGCATAATAACCAACCAGCTGCTGATGACTGCGATAAAATGATGAATCACTACCTGTTGTCTGTGTTTCAGTTTTCTAACCGAATTTTTTTTAAACTTGTGCGAGTTTGAGACTAACAGAAAGCAAAATCCGACATGACAGCGGTAGCGGGTTATTGCTAACCCTAGCTGTCTGTTAACACTAACTCGACGACTAAAGAGTCCAGAGTAACAGCTACTTCATATTTTAGTCCCTAAAAACTATCGCAACAAATTCTCAGAGCCATTTTCACCTTGTATTAACATCCTTCGTTGCATAACTTCCTACTTTGGGGAACTTAACGGAACTGGTAAAGTGCTAGCTAACGTTAGCTTACTGACCCCTATCATTGCGAACCACAGTACGTACCATGTACCATGTTCCCAGGATGATCGTCCCCGTTCGGACGTGGCAACATCCGCAACACTTGGTGGTGTACAGTCTGTCTCGACTGGGTTTAAAATGATGCATGTCCTCTACAAGCGTAGGGAGAAACATCTGAAGAGCTGATCGCGGAGGAGAAATTCTTCTCAGCATCAACAGTCAACGAGCGAATGCGGAGGAACGCCCACCACTTCCCTGACGGCCTGCGCGCAGCGCGCATGAAAACAAACCCTCTGACGGGCAGGAAAAGGCAGGGACACCAGGGTTTGATTGACAGGGGGTTCAACCATTGGCCGCAAAGAAATAAAAAAATTAAATAGGCCTAAATAGATTTACTTTACTGAATATTCCTCAACGCAAAAATGTTCATAAATTATTTTTATTTCATCTGCACACACCTCATTTTTTTCCCCTTGCATCCCCCTCTGCCATACCAACCCCTGCATGTCCTCCTTCACTGCATCCATAAACCTCCTACCTGCCAGCTCTATCTTCAAGATCCAATAATTTTCCTCTGTACATTTCCAACCCATCTCAGTCTCGCCTCTCTAACTTTGTCTCCAAACTCCTCGACCTGAGCTCTCCCTCGGATGCACACATTTCCGATCCTGTCCATCCATCTATCCATTCTGTGTATTCTGTGTATTTATTATCTCACTCTTATTGCCTGTTTATGCCCTGTCCTTATCTTCAACGTCATGCTGCTGTTTTATCTTAACCTCCTAAGACCCGAACTCTTCCACGGCATGCATTTTTAATTTCTCTTTGATATTTGGGCATATTGGGGCCCGATGAATGTAAAAACAAAGAATTTCCAGATTTTATTTTATTTTTTTACCTTATTTTTGTTTTTAAGAAAAATGAGAGCCACAAATGAGGATATTCATTTAAAATTTTGATAGAACAGTAGCAGTATAATGTCCTCGTAAGTGGATATCAGGCCCACGTAGAGCAAAATTGAGTATTTTGGTCAAAATAACCAAAAATGTGATGTCCACATATGTGGACGGCAGGTCCTAGGAGATTAATTGCCCCTTGGGGATAAATAAAGTCTTTCTGATTCTGATTCTGATTTTGATCCCGGTCGCTCACAGTGAAATTCTCAGCATGTTCAACTCTGCCACCTCCAGCTCTACCTCACATGTTTTTTGTGTGCTACCAGTATCTCCAAACCATACATGATAGCGGGTTTCACTAGCATCTTGTAAACCTTACCTTTTAGACTTGCTGCTATCCCTAACTCACATCTCCACCTGTTCCACCCACTTTGGAAGGTTGACCATAGGTTTTAAACTCATCTACCTTCATCTTCCCCCTCCAAAGACATATTCTGACTTTCCTCTACTGACTGTCATTCCTCTTTTCTCCAGAGCAAATCCCCACCTTCACGCACTCTCTTTTACCTGGTCTCTGTCATCTGCAAACATCATAGTCCACAGTCTGTCCATTTCCATTGTAAATTAAATCACTACTACTGCACACCACACTACTGTCACTGTCGCTCTTATATTTCTGGTAATAACAATAACAAAAAAATAATAATACTATTGAAAATAATGAAGCTCACTAACACAAAATATCTTACAGATGATATTTATTTGGGTATTATAATTTAAAGCCTTTCAGTTTGTATTGAGCCTACAGGATGCAGTGTATAAAACAACCTTCTACTTAATCAAGGCTCTGCAGTTCTGATCATCTTTGAGTAGTAACACGTGCCATGCAATAAAATGCACAAACTCTCAGTCATATGCACATATAAGCAAACTCTGTGGTTCAAAGAAACCACCTATGCACATAAAAAAAAAATCAGATTTTAATTGTTACAAAGTTGTTTTATTATTGATTATTACATAAAAAAAAATAGACATACATATACGCAACATAAAACATGTTGCATTACAGCAGCTATAGCGGTGTTATGCACTCTTAAATGAGCTGCCCCTTCAATTCATATCTCATATCACATGGGTCACATAGCTTAAAGTAATGGTGAATGACACAGATTTTCCTGCTTATCAATGGTCCCCACATTACAGAAATTTTGATTATCACTCTCTGGCAACTTAACAATGGTTCTCATTTATTCACCCGTCCCTGTAAAACATGACAGAGTAGCCAAGTTTCTACAAAAAAAGTTAATTCGCCTGCTTTTTTGTGTTTTATTATTACATTGTGATTTGTCAAAATGTCTGGTGGACAGGCCTGTTTCACTCCATTTTCTTTAGAAGTGCAGTAGATATTTTTTTTGCCCGTTTAAAGGCAAATATAAATGCTACAATAAGCTACCTCTTCAAAACAATTAAACAGAAACTTTCATATAATGATAACTAATTACATATTAAATTGTGCATCTTTGCTTTACCTTCATTCAACCAAACACACTGAAGGCAATTAAAATTACACATCGTAACAAAATCCCACATCACCCAAAACTCAGAGGATACGACCCCAGTGCTACAGCTACTCGGTGTACGATGAAGGAATCACAATTATTTTTAAAAGACGGACACCTGGAAGATCATCGATTTAAAAAATCCTTAATGTTTTATCTTAAATATAAATACATTCAACAACAATAGACATATTTCACTTTAAGTGCATAAGAAATATGAACCCCACCTTCCTTCCAGAGACCACGAGTAAAGTATGCATTTACAGTAGATTTTGAGGTACATAAATTGGCCAGTAGCATCAACTTATCAAACAACGGCTTTACAGTTATCAGATGCAGGTGTGGTTAAACAAGGAATACTTTTTCCCTGTTTGGTTTCTGATAATTATGATCTAAAGCCTTCTCTGGGCCCAGACTGTAGCGGTCCTCCTCCTCTTTCTTCTGCCATTTGTAGATTAATATTGCTGCCACAGTTGCTGCAAGAGCCAATCCCGTTACTCCCCCTGCAATAACACCTGTAAACATAAACATAGGTGAGCTATACTAGAAAGTCACAGCTTATAGCTTTCTCATTGTGCCATATTGCAAAGTACCTGCAAGGAATTCACTATTCTCAAAGTAGCTCCTGCTGTTTGCTATAATAACATATCCAGAGTCATCGTGTGCTGCAGACCTGTGCGTGTTACCAAACGTCTTGTCTGAAAAGCCCTAAAGCAAAAGACAAGACAGGTACACACGATCACTTCCTGTTACACCACCAACGTCAACAGGTGAAGAAATCATGGGACTGACTGAAGTAAGTCATACATGGAAAGTAATCTTGGTCTCGTCTCTGGTTTCTGGTTTCAGAATTCTGCCGTCTTTGCTGTTGTGCTGATCTTCAGTTACACCTGGCAAGAGTGCAGTTAGAGAGGATGAAACATACAGTGGTCACGTACATCATGTAAAACGGGTCATTAACATTGTATAGATGAAGAATTACCCTGCTCTGACCCATCTCCATCTCCAGAACCGGAACCAGAACCATCCAGGTCATAACCTGATCCCTCCAAGTCCTCTGGAGGGACAGGAAACTAACATCATGGGAAAAAAAACACAAGAGGGTATTTAAACATGCTGACTGCTTCCCGTTGTATTGTTAGATATGAAAACATACAAGAGGTGAAGGAAGCTAATGAAGGTACTTTCCTTAAGAAGCCAATAAAGACATGAATCATGTCAAGGATACAAAGTCCCACAAAAAAATAAATAACCTGAAACACACACACACTGTGGCTGACAAGCCCATAATGGCACAAGTGATTAGATTGTTACTGGCATGTAGTGTCAAGTAGATGACTTTAAGCGGGAATACAACTCCACCCATTTGGCAAGTAATTAAACTTAACAAAATACAACTTCAGGGAGTAAAAATAAATACAGGTGACATTTAGTTTAATTCTTTAGCTAGAACAATCAGAATGGGAATGTCTAGTCCTCCAGTGAATTCAGAACCCAAAGTACAATAAAACATATACAATCTGTTGTTTATGTGTAATGAACAGATACAAGCCTCATAAGGAAGCCATTCTACAGCTGCAAGAAAGAGTTTGTGTACTCTTCGACCGGTATTCTGCATTATCTCTAATAAAATGTGCTCTGTTACAGTTACAGGCAAACACAGTCATACTAAGCCAATAAACCGAGGCTCCACTGAGTCATAACACAGCCTCCAAAAGCTACTTGAATTCATGTGTTACAGTTTTAGAGATGAGATATGGAACGTGGGTTGTAAACATGACCCACCATACAGAGTCTGTACTGGGAAAGTTTGCTTTTCTCGATATAAATTGGTTGAACCATGAACAACATTCACCGAATAAACCATTTTCAATGACTTGAGTATGACAAACACTATTATTATGGAGGGAATCAGAACCCTTGATGCTCTCCCAGATTGTGGATGCCCTTCAAGAAGGCGGTAAACAGAACCTGAGGTTATGAGAAAAT
Organism: Oreochromis niloticus; assembly: GCF_001858045.2. Classification (NCBI taxonomy): domain Eukaryota; kingdom Metazoa; phylum Chordata; class Actinopteri; order Cichliformes; family Cichlidae; genus Oreochromis; species Oreochromis niloticus. Next base: position 13,302,591 of record NC_031980.2, on the reverse strand, counting down.
ACTTGTTGAAACCTCTACAACGCCATTATGACAATGCTCATGGAGAAATGACACTAAAAGCAAAAAGGGGGGGAAACAAGGGACTCCACAACAACATAACATCGTGGGTGGCTGTGGCTCAGGAAGTGGAGTGGGTTGTTTACTAATCAGAAGGTTTCATGGTTTGATCCCTGTCTGCGTGATCGGGTAAGATGCTGAACTCCAAAGTGCTCCCGACGCTTGCCTACACCTAAACATAGAAGGAAGTGCTTTGAGTGCTCAACCAGAGTAGGACAGCACTATATAAGAACCAGTCTTACAATCCTGCTAAAGCACAATAGGTGCTCAGGACCTGGAGGGCTTTCAATCACTGAGATGATAATGAATTTTAAGACCGCATCAAAACATTTTTTCAGTCATGTGTCACAGCATGTGTATATGCCCTGAGGTCAGGAGAGGCTGGATGTTTAAACCAGACACAATGAACACGAGTAAATCGACAACAGAATGGTTGAAAAAGAAGAAAACTAATGCTATGGAGGCCAAATCAGAGTCATTACGCTAACCGAACTTAAGCTTATAGCCTCATAGATCATACATCATGTAGGTTTCAGGGAGGATTAAAGACTCCAGTCGAAACCCTGAAGCACACAAAACTTTGCCTTTTAATGAAGCTTAGATGAAAAGATCAGACAATTTCACAAAGAAATTTCAACTAATTCGAAAACGTTTTCTTGTATATTTCTTAGGTTAGAACAATTTATTGAAATATATCTGATTTTTACGGCCTTTACATTACACCATGCACCATTATAAACAAGCGAGAAGCCTCCTTATACTTTTGATTATTTCTATGTTATTTTTTTTACAGTTAAGAATTTCAGCTTTGATTAAAAGGATTAGATTACTTCATCACTACTACTGATAACAATATGGTGGATAATAGGTGTGTGCTATTGTTTTTTGCAGTCACATGACTTTTACAAACGACAGAAACTGGTCTTTAATTGCTATTATCTTCAGTTGACTCATCCTAAAAATAAAAACAAACCACAAGACACCCTTAGCTGACAACACATTAACATCTCTTGCTCGAAAGTCTAATCCAGCCCGGTTAACTTCAGGAAGTGAGAAAGGTGAGCGCGAGATCTTTAGCGTCTCGTATTGCTTTTTTAAGTGTTGAACAAGATGAAAAGGACTTACCGACGTCCACACCGGATGTATTAATCCCAGAGAGAAAAATAAAGAAGCTGCCAAAGATAGCCGCATGTTTCAGCTGAGCTGGTGTCCACTTTGCTCTTCCCCGGAGCTGCGAAGGTGTTTTTATTGAACTTCCAGCCTCTCCCGGTGTCACGGTGTCCAAACCCCGCCCACCAATAAAACACGCGTTCACTGTAGCTGATAACAGGTGGCAGGGCTCATACGCTGGCGTCTGTACATAAGTCAGACCCCTGAGAAGATCAAATAAATTAATAATAATAAGTTAATTAATAAATTAACTTACCGTAGGAGGAAATAAAAGCAAAACCGTTTATTCTTGCTGTAGTTTGACAGTTTGACATCTTTTTATCTATATCATATCGCGTGAGGATCCTGTTGGCTTTGTATAAAAAAAAATCTATTTAACCAAAACTAAACTTAAAACTAAAACTAGATGTAAAAAACAAAAATCAAAAAACGTTTTAGTTAACTAAAATGATAATAATAAGAAGAAATTTGAAAAAAAAAATTTTTAACTAAAACGATTTGTGAACTCGAAAAACGAACTAAAGTAAAATAAAAATGTAAGGGAAACATCGCTACTTTTCCTATCGGTCTGTTTGTTAAAAACATTGATTACAATGAGTTCTAATGAGTCACTGAAAAACATGTTTGCTGTAAATACTATGACACACTATGAGTCACCTGCTTTCAGAAGATTTTTACTGTTATACCTGTACTTTACCTGAAATTTTCTTAGACTTTGCCTCTGACACATGCTCTCCATACAGTAATAATTAAAAAGACTCAAACTAACATTGGAACTAATAAAAATTAAACTAAAAATAAACATTTATAATGAAAAAATCCACCCTGGAAAGGGAAAATAAACTGAATTTAAAACAAAAAGTCAAAACGATATAGAGATAACCATAAAACTATAATAACTGCTGTATAAAATTTTCAGAAGAACAAAAGATTGGAACCAATTCAGTAAAGAATTGAAAGAGTTATGTAGAATTGTTTGTAGATATAATAAGCTGGTTCCTCACTGTGTATTCATGTGTGATCATTTAAATCATTTTTGCTTATGTACCACACCAGCCTCTCAAGGTGTTTATATTGTAAGGTAAAGAAAGAGAACCATACTAATCAGCTGATTCCCCAGAAGCACATGGCAATGGCCCAAAGGAAGAACTCCCTTCACACAGAAAAAGATATCTTACAGAACAGGCTCAAGGCCAGAGGATGGTAGACGTGCTTTTTTAATTACTCTATTTATTTACTCGACCAAAATGTTTTTTACAACCCTGACTCCAAAAATGTTTGGACTCTGTGTAAAAGGTAAGTAAAAATACGATACAGGAATCTGCAGATGTCATAAACCCATTTTCTGTTCACAATAGAACGCAGAAAATATATTAACATGTTTAAAATGCAGAAATCTACCAATCTAACAAAACATATCTTTGGGTCAGGGCCATGTTCATCACTGTATAGCATCCCTTCTTCTTTTAACATCAGTTTGTAAACATCTGGGATTCCTCTCTGAATCTTTCCATGATATTATGTACTGTAGATGATGACATATCCAACGCCTTCACAATTTTACACCGAGCTTCGGCTCAGATTCCTTTCTGAGAAACTCTTCGTTGCTAAGATGCGATTTTTATACTCAATCATGTAACTGACGTTTCCAGTTATCCTAATTAGTTGAAAAATGTTCTTTAATCTCTTTGTCAGAATTTTTCAAGTATTTTTTCCCCCCGAACCAACTTTTTTGAGATGTCTTCCTGCCGTCAAATTCAAAATGAGCAAAGATTTTTCATGAAATAATAAAATGTGTCATTATAAACATTTGATGTTTTCTGTATTTGATTATTAATAACACATGGGTTTATGAGATTTGCAAATTATTGCATTCTGCTTTAATTTACACTTTACACAACATCTAAACATTTTGGGGCTTGGGGTTGTACTTCCACGCATCATTCATTCTGTGTTATTTCATGCCTAAGCTCCTTGTCAGACATAAATAGTAGACTCTTATCTCCTTAGCCACGGCTGCTCCAGCATCAATCCACCTCAGAAAAGAAGTGCTCAGTGCTTCACAGGAAGTCCATAAGCAATTTGAGACTATAGCAGCATAACTAAGGGACTGTTCAGGGTCACCGGATTCAGAGTGGGAGCTGTTCTACATAAAAAGGACCTGAAGACTTGTAACTGTAGGAACTAAGACCAAGGCTGGAAACTGAGATAAATGCCAAGATATCTTTAAGTCATTCAGCATTTCATACGCGAGGAGGAATATAAATGTAATTTTTGATTTACCACAAAGCTGATGAAGAAAAATACAGAAGAGTTAACAAGTTCGCTTTTAGCTTCTGTTCCAGCTGCTGCGTTTTTAGTGAAGTGAAGGCTTTTTAATTGTTTTGGAAAGCAGAAATTAATGTTAATCTTTCCAACACCAGTCTGGCACATACTGATACAAGTGGATGTGTTTATACATAGATAAAAGAAGCTAATCTTAAAAACATGTTAGTCTTCACTGAGGCTAAAACTTGACCCTAATTCACACACACATATTCACACACACCAACTAATTTTGGGGCACTTATTTCAGCGTTAGTTTAAAATCCAGCATCTTGAAATGATTAAAGAAATCATTAATATATGAGGAGGAAAAAAAACTCGGCAATAATTAAGGTCAAATGTTAGAAGAACAGTTTAATCATACAATGTCACAATTCTGCTTCGAAAAAGGAGTTCGTTTTCTTCATCTAACATCTGGAAATGTACATAAGGCCACCTGAAAATGTACATGACTTTGACAGTGTGACAAAACTCATATGTTCATATTTATATAATTGACAATATTTTACATTGCTTTTGCTTACAAGGTAGTAGCTGTTCCAAAATACAGCACTCTTCTGTACAAAAATAATTCTCGTCATATCCTGTGAAGTTTCCATGGTAGCAGAGAGGACTAAATGCAGCCTCGATTTTAGTACAGAGTGTTTTCTTTTTTTCCTTTTTTTTTTTTTTTTTTTTTTAAACTGTCACACATCAGAAAGACTATCAACAGTGGATGTTACAGCTTCAGTACAAATAGAGGCTGGCCCAGAACAGATTTAAAAACAAAAACCATGCCAGATTGTGAAGCCATTAACTTTTCATTTCCTTTAAAATAACACTTGATCAAATAAAACCTGTATACATTATATTCAAGGGGAAAGGAGTGATGAATATACACACATCTAAATGCACATTAGCCTTTTTCTCCCCCCTCCAAAAAAACAGAAAAGAAAAATAAAGAAAAAGTGTAAAAGACATCCCATTTACAGCATAAACGTTTACAAATGTACAACTGTACAGACAAATAAAAGCATCACTACAAATTTAGAGCAAGGCCTGTCAAACACCACAACTAGACTTTTTGTTTTAGTGAAACTAATAATCTTACACTTATTAACTGCACATATACTACATTTATTCTACAATTCATATGAAGCAAAGAAGCCATCACTACGAGCGTTACAGGTGAATTGTATAGCTTTTGATGGCCCCACCGGCCTCCGCCAATCCACTTACATACCCAAAGAAAAAAAAGAAAAAGGTTCTTTAAACATCCCTTTCTTCAGCTACGTCTAATTTATTTCACCTCAGATGTACAAAACTGACCAAATTCCAGAAATAAAATAATAATAATGATAATTTTTTGGACTGCTCTGACCTTCAGGCGGTGGGGGTTCCCATCACTGCTGCAAGCCCCTCAACCAAAAAAAAAGAGCAACAATTTACTCATACATAAAGATGCTATACATTGCTCAACTACTTCTACACAAGAGATGATTATTCAGTACATAAAGATACTGTTTTCTAGGGCAGTGTTCATCTCAAACTACAAGACAGATAAGATGTTACACAAAACATAAAGGAAAGAAAAAAAATCATTCTAAGGATTAAAACCTATTACAGCATGCCAACGCGTACCCCACTCCCACCCTGCTATCCCTGCAAAAAGCCCCACCCCACCCCACCCCACCCAAAGCTATGGTCATTTTATGTTAATATTAAACCAGGTCATACGCCCGCTGTACAACCAAACCTCATGCTCTGCTTCTTTAAGTTAAATGGTAGCGTTTTATTTCCCCCTGCATAAAAATCAAGTGATCGCCTGCATGAGGGGAGAGTAAGACGGCTCAAATGGTGCTCGGTGGATGTAGCAGCTCATTCTGTCAGTACCAAAACATAATGCAGGCTACGAGCTGCTGGAGTAACCAAACATGCACACACTCCCGCAAAGGGTGTGGGGAAAAAAAAAACAAAACAAAAAAAAACGAGGCAAGAAAAAGCCACCACTGGCAAACGCTACCCTAGAGTAAAGCACCAATTTCCAAACCCCGAGCTGGCAAAGCGGCCTCAAAGACCTCTGGGTGACTGTGGCACGTGACGCATAGTACTCGCTTGTGGATGGAGGGATTTCTGTCCATCCATACTATGTGATGCTATTTGAAAACTAATCCATCAGCTGCTTTGGCATGGGAAAACACTTTTTTTTCCTTTTTCTTTCTTTTTTTTTTTTTTAAACTGTGTGTGGGATAATATACAAATATTATAATAAATTGCCTAAGCTTAATAAGAACAGCTGTCTGTTTACAAAAACAAATGGAATCGTGTTTTAAAAGGATCACTCAGTTTAGCCTTTATAAAGTCACTTGCTGGTGTTAATTGTAAGAACTGTAAATTTCAGCAAATGTGTAATAATTTCTTTTTCTACAGAGAATTTACAAGGTAAAAAACTAAATGTACAAGATAATATGAAAACCAGTCAAATACATCAATTACATCATTAACAATGGGCTTGTGCTTTACCCAGGGAAAAAAAAGAAGAAAAAAAAAGGAGGAAAACAAAAGAAAAACAAAAAGAATAAACAGCCTGCTGACTGTGCGTCCCCTGGGGGCCACGCTGGGGACCTGCACCAGGGGTGGCAGAGTGGCAGGGGTCAGTTGTCACAGCGTTCTTAGGTGAAGTTGACTTGTCTTGTTTTTTTGGTAACTTGCCCCCCCAAATGATGGGATAACAGAGGGCGTCAAAGGCTAACCCCTATGGCTAAGGAGCGCATCTCAGACAGAACAGGGGGTTTGGGGCTCCTACTCCTCCACTTGTTCAGGGGACCTGGGATGTGTACGTGACTACATCAGACCATTCGTGGGACCGCCGATTGGACCCAGTTCAGATCCACTCTTCATGTAGTACTTCTCTAGCTTGGCTAGAATGTGCTTCCCGTAGGTGTACTTACGCAAAGTGGCAATGTGAGGCCGGATCTAAAGAAAGAAGAGAAGATGATAACTGCATTTAAAATCTAAAGAAGCTCGACTGATTTTAAATCTGGAAGTAGGGGTAAAGAATGGGCATGTTTTCAAATTATGGGTAGCATAATTTACAAAATGCATATCATGTTACATTAAGTAAGTCTTGAAACTACTGACGGAGATTGTGTATGTAAAAGGGTTACTGAATTCATGAGTTAAGTGATTTTCTTGCAGAAGTCTACAAAAAAAATGGCTATTTTTGGAACCACAGGAGTCGCCCCCTGTTGGCCAGCAGAAAGAATGCAGATATTTTAGCAAATTTCCGGTGCCAACACTACACTGATGTTTAAAAACAAAAACAGCACTAACTAGTTTGATGTCAACACAAGAGCCTTCACAACAGCCTGCACTGATGTACACAAAGAGTAATGTAAAATATGTAAACAATGGACACAATGCTGGCAGATACATATGGAAGTGCACACCCTAGTTATTACTTTGTTTTCATGCAAAATACAATCGCTGTACACATAATGGCACTGATAACATGACTAACAACAGGTCTTTCTGGTCATATTTCACATATCAAGGGTCCTTGAAAGCACCAATGCAGGCACTTGTTTTAACATTGGCTGTTTCATGATCTGAATGAGCTGTGCAACGCCCTGGATACCACTGATAAAACTTCACAGTTAAACTTTTACCAGCGAAGTTGATCTGATCACTTGTCAGAAACTATGGACATCAACAGATTAGACTTTTTAAGCTTTGCTAAACCTTATAGAATACAGATAGAATTCACTGGATCAAATGGACCACAATCCACCCACTAACACCCATTACCACTAACATGAGCACATTTAGTAGGCGACTCACCTTGTGCATGATGATTTTACGCTGAGCAGGTTCTGCCATGTCGATCATTCTTTGGACAACATAGTTGGCGTACTGGTCTTTCATCATGGTGTACAAGGCGCTGTGGGGCCCGTCCTTCTGGCAGCACACTTCATCTATCAGCAGAGCTCTCTCTGCACGCGAGGAGTGGATCACACACTTCTCCACCACATTACTGGGGGAAAAAAAAAAAATATGCTACTGTTACTCAAGTTTATAACTGAACAGATGGAAGCAGAGAGATGCCAGCATATTAGAATCATTTTCTTTTGTTTTTGGCATCACGTGCAATGTTTGCATGTGTGTTAGCAAACTGTAATTATTAGGCAGTGTGTTCAAACAGCTCAATTAGTTTAAGTTTTTGCTGACCTGTTACAGGCCATGGTTATTCTGAAGTTTTACACCTAAGACCCCAACTGTGATGCAAGGGCTGGTTAATGGGGTAAACTTGAATTTGGGAAATATGAAGGAGGATTACTTTGACCTACTTTTACACCTGACACAACCAGGTTATGTTTGATAAGAAAACAACATGTACAACATTCCCACCTACTGACTATAGAAAATTCCAGATAATCCTCCCCCACTGGACCATCCCAATAAGGGCATTTAGTTTTTAGAGTGTCTAAGCCCTTTGTCTATCAGTTTACAATCTACCAGACACAGGTTTTTAGGAGAGGGGACTACTATTCCCAGCTTCATTTTTTTTTTCTGTTGGCTAACAGGTTCAATTTTAGAGTTACACAGCAATTTATTCCTAAAGCTGAGGACATTTATTGATTAGAATTCCAAACTTTTTCCAACAACTTCAGTTGGAAAAAGTTTATGAATTTTATGAAACACAAAACTCTAAACATATGCTACAATGATGGCCCACTGAGACAGTCTTACCGACTGCTCCATGTTACACTACAGAGGATATTAGTCATTTACTATATTCTTACATCACTTTTCTAAAAGTTACAAGGATCACTTTTCCCGTCAAACACTCATACACTTGTATATTGCTGTTTAATTGCAGCAGTTATGTTAAGTTTGTGAGTATCTTATTTTTTCCTAATATTACAGCTCATCTTTTAAATTTATAAAATATACCACTCTGCTGCCAGCAGACGTGTATTTTTACAAATTGGCTAATGGTAGCAAGACTGGAAAACCTTGTATTACGAAACAAGTAGATAACCACTTTTGTTTAACTACAGGAACTGAACGTGGGAGTTGTTTTGTGATACTGGCTCCTAGTCGAGGATTTGTCCTCAACTTTTGGCTTCTCCCTTTAAAGATCCCCACAGTGGATCATCTGCCTCCATCTCACCCCATCCCTAGGATCCTCTGTCACACCAACCCTCTACACCCTCTGTCCCTACCTCCATGAAACTTCTGTGGTCTTTTCCTCCTACTTAGCCAACATCCGTTGTCCCACATATTCACAATAGTCGTGAGCCATGTAATTAAATAAATCAAACTAAAATTAATTAAGGTCCAAAGTTGGCCTAAAGTCGTGTTTGCTCACTGACAAACACATCACATCCACAAGAGCGAAAACCAATATGACAGGTATAACGACTCGTACAGACACATTTAGTTCAACATAGACGTGTCTTTTAAAATATCTACTTGCCTAATGTACTCACATTAAGAAAGCACTTTTCTATTCTTATGGACCACTCAAGGCACTTCACTGCATATCTCATCTTAACCAAGCATTCAATCATAATTTTATGCTATACACTTCAAGCACAGGACCTGCCTAAAATGAATATCTTCAGAGTGTGAGAGGAAGCTCGAGGAAACCCATGCAGGCACAGGGTGAACTTACAAACTCCATACAGCAAGGCCTGAGCCAAACCGGAGATTCAAACCAGGAACATTCTTGTTGTGAGGTGATAGCCATAACCACTGTACCATCATGCTGCCACTTATACATTACAAAAGAATTTACTCCAAGCTAAGCAGAATGGACTCTGCTTTAAAAACAAAGAACATGGAACCATCAGGTACCTAAAATTCAGCATTCCCATCTTCCTCGACTCAAGAAAGATCTAGGTTATGAACTTCCTGCCACTGTTACCACATGGTTATTGATAAATTATCCCAGGCCTAAAATGATCTCCTATCAGGCCCAAACGTGAGTCGTTAACCTGCGTGTTATAAACCTACTATTAACCGTTTTTTTACAAATGTAAACACTCGAAAGATGTAGAAAAACAACAACAGCGTATTGACTGATCTTCAGATGATATGCATCAACTTATGTTCCTTAGTTTTGCTAGTGCAAATCACTCACATCTGTCCTCACACCAGCAGAAGTGTGAAGAAACACAGCTGCTCTAATACTGACAGTAATGTGAGTGCTTTCCCTCCCACAACAGAATATTTATTTTTCACAATCATTTCATACAAAATGAACTTTAGAATATTCACTGTCTGTCCTGTTAATGTCAAAATCTGCAAACAATATACAGCCCACTCTTAATCCATACAGACTGCTTAGCTTACCTTGCAAATTTATGCTGGCTCAGGACAAGAACCTTCCCGCGCACCTCTGCCACTATCTTGCTCTTATCTTCTGGTCTGCCATGCTCCAAAACATGCTGAATGACGTAGTTACCGTACTGATCCTGCAGGAGGCAACAGAGATGTAAGGGCAAGGCAAAGTCATCTCAACAAGATTAATCACAACAACAAAAAAACCAAACAAACTGTGAGATACAACTGAACATGATTGATACTCATGCACTACTTTCTCCCCATTGGCCTCGATTGATAGGGTAATCATGCAACTCTACAATGATTGGCCGATGAATGAGCGACACCCCCATTTGTAGTATTTCGAATACCCTTACGTCATCACTGCGGAAGGTCAGACAAAACAGATGCTGCTGGTTTGTGTCGCTGACCAGGCAACACAACCAATAGCATCTTTGCCCCTTCAGAAACGGGTGATAGACAGTTACGGGTGTAATTTTTAGTGCGACAAGATGGAGACAAAGAATTAACTGACCAAACAACAAATAACACCACTCAACTGCCAAGCTTGTTAAAGTGGTAATTTGTTGGGTAGGTAGTGTGATCTCCACCTTTAAATTTGAAGTATTTGCCTCCCGAACCATTTTCTGTCAATCTGTTTTAACATGAACTTGCATTATGTTGGTTTTAAAACACCATTTGTGAACTATTTGGTTATAATAGAGTTTCACACTCCTAGATTTGAATCAAACAATTATAATTTTAGCAAAATTAGATTTTTTTTTTTTATTTTTATTTTTTTTAAAAAAGGGAAAAACAGACTGATCAAAAAATGCTGTAGGCAAAAGAGGGATCATCAGACAGCAGATTAGCATGTCCCTAAATCCTCTGGCATAAAGCAAGAAGGGAGGAAAAAGAAAGAACAGGCAGCTCAGTGGGTTAGGAAAGGACTATAAATGTTGGGAGTTGGAAAACTATCTAAATGTTAAATTAGATTCTTTACAGAAGAAAAGATTAAAAAAAATAAAGAGGGGAAAAAGGAAGTGAGCACAGGGACATCCGCGATAGAGGCAAATTATTCTGACCTTGAACAGTGCATCACGGGACACTGTATAATATGTTTTGGGTGTCATCTCCAATGATACGCCTTGATATTTCTAGATGGAATAAGTGAGGGGGGCAGGGTGGATGTTTAAATAATCACATATGTCAGATGTAATGTCAGCTAACAGCACAATTACATTCATCCTTACACTTAGCAGACCACAACTACACAGGAACAATGACAGGCTAAAAATATGAAATGTTCAAACATGAAGGACACATGCAAATACGCAACATAAAATGATAAATGTCAACAGCGATCAGTCGCAGCTAGCAAAAATAAGGCAGTCAGCGTGGAGTTTAAAACGGGACAGAGAGGAAATTGATGTGCACACCTGGCCCAGCTGTTCAGAGTGCTGATGAAGCTCTTCCAGGATGGGCAGAGTTTGCTCCTGGGTGCAGTGCTCCAAGATCCTTTGGATAACTCTGCAGCCATAGGGGTGTGTGGAAAGTACAAAAACCTAGAAAATAAAAACAGTACTTATTGTTACATGTAGTGAAAGTACATCAGAGGATTTAGATATTAATGCAACCCTACGGATCACACGAGTCTACAAAAATAAACTATACTGAATGGTAGTTACATTATAAGGCAGCTTATTATATGGCAGCTATTCTAAAAAACAAAAACAAAAACTAAAAAGACCCACCTGTCCCTGGAAGGCATCAATGATGAACTGAAGGGCCTGAGGCTGGACACATTCAATGCACTTCTGTACCACATGGTTCCCATTCTGGTCTTTCACACACTTCAGCACATGGCCATCAAGCTCACGGACAATGTCGCTCTAAATGGAAGAAAATGACATCAAAGTATATCGTAAAAGAAGACTGTTTAAATCAAAGCCTTTAATATGAAGGACGAATAAAATGCTTTTCAATAGAAAATAAAAAGGTTATAAAGAAGTGAAATCTCACTTACAATTACCTGCTGGTCTGAGGAAATGGACTCCAGGGCTTTCTGAATGACCCTGCACCCATACATCTGCAACGCCAGGGGAAGGACGTGTCCGCGGATACGGGTCGCTAAAGCAAGTTTCTGGTCTGCACTTCCAAACTGAGACAACATAAAAAATATATTATATATGCTGGAATCTATTACAATATGAGAGTAATCTATTATAAATGGAATCTAGTTTAGTTTATACTGTGCAGTTACTCAAAAGACACAAGGATGAACTTTAACACTCCCAACCTCAAAGAACTTTTGGATGACATAATTCCCAAATACATCAGTCATCAGTTGGTATGCTGCTTGCAAAATCTCTCCAAACACCATCTGTCTCTCAGCAGGAGTGGCCCTCTCTAGCTTCTGCTGGATAAATCTAGATGGGAGGAAGCAGTGAACGATTAAAAAGACACTCCAAAGACTCATTATACAAAGTGTAACACTGCAATGTAGTTTTTTGCGTTTTTTTCTTTTTTGGCTAAGGCTTACATTTACAAGACCTAAAAGAAACTCATTATTTCCCAAAAGCCTATATATTCTATTGTGCTGTGGCATTTTCAAGCATTAAATTAGGCCCGTCACCTGGATCCGTGCTGGTCTTGAGAGAACTCCACCATGTGTCCAGGCAAGTCACGGAGCTGGAGGTTTGGAAAACGGTTGTTCCTGAAGTCTTCCAATAGGCGGCTGCGTCCAGATGGCATGACATCAGAGCGGCTGTAGCGGGGCCGTGAGGGAGGGAACAACTGGCTGCTGGAATTGAACAGACTGGACGTGCTGCCTGTGCTCCGGTATTTGGCCTCAGCTCCGGGAGCTGCAGAAATGTAACGACCACTGCCATTTGTCAGGCCACCTAGGATTAAATAAGACAATTTTGAATATTTCATTTACAAGCATCAATTTCACTGAAGCTGCCCCTAACAGGGGATGACAACTTAAAGTTCTATTCTATTTAAGTCGCATCAATCCTCACTTACGAACAGGCTCAAATGCTTCTTTATTTTCTACCTCAAAAACAACATTCGACCAAAGGTAAACATCCCCCCCTTAGGCTTACCTAGGTGAAGGCTGGAAGAGGATCCATGGGAAGAGGGCAAAGATGGCGGAGGAGTGAGTGGGGAATGACCTGGTGTAAGGCCAATGGGGCTAGGTGAAGAGGAGTAACCCAGGCTGTTATAAAACGGCTGCCCAATGGGAGTTAAACTGCTGCCACCTCGTTTGTATAGGTCAGAACTTGCCAACAGGGAATCCCTGCGGGATACACTGCTACTGGTCGAGCTGGATACTGAAAAATCATTAACAAAGCACTTTTAGAACACAAAACTTAAATTTAACTCAAGACCATTTTCCTCTACAAGCAGCATGTCGTTTAGCCACTGACCAGAAGAGCCAAAACCCCCAAGAGCAGAGCCCAGGCCAACGCCAAGAGAGCCGCCGGTGCTGCTGAAGCCCAGGGAAGAGCTTGGGGGTGGTGGGGCAGCAGAGGTGTGAGAGAAAAGGGAGCTGCTCTGAGAGGTGTTAGGGACTGATCCAGATCCGTAGAATGAGCTGGAGGGCAGGCCGCTGCTGGGTGGAGGAGCCTGCTGCTGCTGCGGCTGAGGTTGAGCCTGAGGCATGGAGCGGTACAGTCCGTTGGCTGGAGGACCAGACATGTTGTTACCGGAGCCAGATGCAGACACTGCTGCTGCTGATGGAGAGAGATTGTTGTGAGAGGTCAAAGGTGAGGAAAAGTCACATGAGTGGTACTAATCAAGTAAGAATAGAAAGAAGTGGGTGTGTGGGACGGACATTATAGTAGGCATATCTAAGAAGAAAAAAAAAGTCCCAGCTCTATTAATAATACACACACATATTATTTGCTCAACACACCACACAGAAGCACTCATTAAGTTATCATTTTGAGAAGAGGACATCTATACAAATCAGATCGCTACATGTGCGCATGCAACTGTGCCTACTCAAAACAGCAGATCTGGCAGATTGCTAGAGAACTGCTAAGTGGGTGAAGTCATTTTTCCACAGATAAACACAAATGACAAGCTCAAATATAAACAAATAATAAAAAGCAGAATTAAATATAAACATATTCAGCTATTTTTGGGAGAGCCACTTTGCATTTTAAACCATCAGCGTGAACACACTTTGTAGAAGCTGGGACTTCTTGGCTGAATCATTTTTTCCACCTATATTTAAAGGTTACTGCTTATGTGTGGTGATTAAACTCGGGGTAAGAGGCTTGGGAACGTATTAAAGTAATGAATTTATTCACAAAAATAGCCAAATGAAACATTGCTCGGTGTGTGTCCTCCCCACACACAGAGTGGAGACAGCAGTGGTAACTGCAGGAGACAAACACTGCTAACAGAACAAATATAAACCAAACTATGAGATCTGCTTATCTGATCAACGTCACATTTGGTTTTTTGAAGAAGGTGTCAGTGGAAAAAAAAAAAAAAAAAAAAAAAATAGTCCACAGGAGATGAGAGAGACCTTTTTTGAGATTTGAATCAGACAAAATAACAGTTGGTACAGTCACCGAATTCCAAATAATGATCTCTAATGCAATTAGATTAGCTAAATTTGAGTTATATAGTGCCAAATATCAACAGTTACCCCAAGGCACTTGAATGCAATGTAAAAACCCTACAACAGGATAGACAAACACCAAACCATCCACAGATCCCCTCTGAGCAAACAGCTGGTGACACCGGAGAGAAAAGAATTCCTTAATTAAAACAAATTAAAGAAAAAAAAAAAAAAAAAAAAAAAAATTCTTACCAGCCTGCGCCGCTGCATGGTTGATAAGAAGTGGGGTTTGGACTAGACGAACAGGCCCACCCAGACCGGTGCGGGCACCAGGGCCCATTACCAAAGCTCCAGTCTGGTCATAGTAAGCTGCAGGGGCCAAAACCTGATAACCTGAGGAAGAAAAAAGACACACAAAGAGGAGATAGTTAGTAATTACTAGAGATGGACCGATCCGATATTACGTATCGGTCCGATACTGACCTAAATTACTGGATCGGATATCGGTGAGAAATTAAAAATGTAATCCGATACATTAAATATAAAAAAAAAAAAACACCTCACAAAACTTGCGACACGGTGTAATTCGGCTTATAACCGTAGCAGGTCGGAGCAGTGTGCATCACGTGATTGAGCGGCTGTGTGTATTTGTAGCCTCGCTAGCAATCCAGCATTTCATCTCCGAGGAAGTTATCCCAGAGAGAAGTAAAGCAAGTGTGTAAGTTCATCTCTGAATGTTTGTAAAGCGTTCCCACGTTAAGCTTAACAACCGATATATGGAGCGAGTGCCTCTTCTCCCTCCCTCACCTTCCTGCGGCTACTTCAATCGTGAAACTGCTTAATGATCAGCTGATCGGCTTTTCTGTCGCGAGTCCGTCTCTCTTCTTTGTTTTTGGCCCACTTTGCACCAGAAAGAGGAAACCAGCGGCTGAACAACAGCAGCACGTTTAAGCTTGATAAGCTGTTGTTAGAATTTATTTAATATTACTTTCTACACCAGGATCCTTTTCTACGTACCTGACGGCTGGTAACTGTGCAGGGGCGGATCTAGCAAAGTTTAGCCAGGGGGGCCGATAGGGCATGAACAGGGAAAAGGGGGCACAAAGACATACTTTTCTTTCTTATTCTCATTTAAAATGTCTAGCTTTTAATAAATAATTATCTGAATCTTACACCCAAAGTTTTAATCTGATGTAAAATGTATAGAAGTCCATTACTGTATATAGTAACTGTTAAGTCTAATATACCCTAGTAAGCTATAGTACTTTTTCCTTTGGGAAAGTACCATCTGTGCAGTCTGCAATTCTGTTGAAGAAAGATGTTGAATCTATTTAATTATTCTTGAAAAATAATTTAATTCTGTGCATTTTTTTCCACACTGCATCAAATTAAAGTTGATTACATCGATTAAGCATCATGAGGTGGAGGGTGGGGGGTGGTTCCCTATTTTTTTTTGCTGGGAGTTTGCAACCCTATTAGTTAGGTTGCTTAATATTTCTGCTAAGTACTCTTTAAAATACCAGAATAGGGAGGATGGAGTAGGTTTAAGTTTATTAGATTGATCAGTGTTGCTGAACTATGAAATATTTTGGGTGCAGTGCATTTTTTTACATACAGGTATAACAGAATAGCTTTAGTGTTGTTGTTTATTTAAACTTGAGTATGAACTTATACAAAATGCAGCAAGATATTAAAAAAACAGTTTTATTGATTAAAAAACACACTATATCGGATTCATATCGGTATCGGCAGATATCCAAATTTATGATATCGGTATCGGACATAAAAAAGTGGTATCGTGCCATCTCTAGTAATTACAGTTTACTACTACTACACAACATACTTAGAGTGTTGTTAGAAACACTGTTTCAGTGTTTTGTTACTACTACTACTACTACTTCCACACTGTGTACACTTAATGTGAACCAACAAAGGAAAAAAAAAAATGTATTTGGTTGTCAGTGTCTTTGGCTACATTGCAGTACAGCATAAGTATGAAATGGTAGACCAACCAGGCATTCCTGTGTATGCCAATGCAGGGTTTGCAGCAGCTGCTGCAGCTAGGGATTCCTGCTGGCTCTGCTGGCCTTGCCCAGGTGTAAGAGGTCGCTGGTTGGTTCCAGTGCGCATCACCTGGCAGAAACGGTTAAAAAAAAAAAAAAAAAAAAAATACTGTTACTGGCACTGGGAAGGGAAGCAATCTCAACTTGTCGTCACAACAAAAAATAAACAAGTGACTAAATGAGGAACAGCTAAAATATAGCTAACGTGTTTTACCACAACTGTTTGGTTTGATCAGACGTCACGAGTTGCTCGGAAACATATACAACCAACCCCAGAACATTTCTGAATCAAATGCACAACTGATGGAGCTACGCCACCGAAGCCCTGCCCACTTTTAACTTTTCTAAATTTTAACAGCAGGTCTTCATGGATGACTCATTTTCAGGGTAATCCTGTCATCATAAACATTCTGCACACGATAACTGGTCACAGACAGATGACTGAAACCGCATCCTGAAGCACATTTTTCATACAATCATACGAGGCGAATAAGGTAGGGAATTAATACTGGTTAAAGAAATTATTCCTACCTGTGGTTGCCCTGGCCCTGGCCCTTGACTGGATGCTTGCTGATTGGCCGAGTGATTGGCAGTAGATGCAGGCTGCTGCTGGAAAAGATTAGCTGGGTACACACCCCAAGGGACGCCGTAGTACTGTGGTGGAACAACTGTGGGGCCTGGGGAGGGGGGAGAGAAAAAAAACACTTCTGAAGTTATACATTGGATCTGGGCAGAAGATAATGAAGAGTAAAAGAAAAATAAAATAATAATGATCTGTTGGATATCAATGAGAACTTGCGGATGAACATGTGATCACCTGCAAGCGTTGCTGCTGCTGCCAACCCAGCAGCAGTGTAGGGATCAGCTCCAGGTGGGGCAGCATTAATGATGTAAGGGTTTGGCACAAACGCAGGAGCAAGGCCAGCTGAGTAATATGAGGAAGAACAGCAATATAATTCTCATTCAAAAGTCTATGCAACTCAAACAGAGACAACCTGAGAGACAAAGCAGTTAAACAATACTGCAAAAGAATCTGAGGAGAACAAAGTCTGTCTCACCAAGATGCTGCTGCTGGGCTGCAGCCAGTGCATATTGTTGCTGCTGAGCTGCAGTGAGCTGTTGAACAGTCAATGGATTAGACCTCTGGAACAACTGGGGAGAAAAAAAAAAAAAAAAAATCAACAAACTGCTCACAACCTGCTGAGCAAACTACCAACTAGATTTTGTGAATTTAACAGACCTGCTGCTGAGAGTTGTAGTCAAACAATCCAACTGGAGTCCCTGAAGAGTCCACCTGAATCTGATTACCAGCATAGTCAAACTGTAAGGACTCCACACCAGCTTGCTGCTCCATACCGCCCATGTTCTGGGCCTCCTGGTTCTGGAAATCCTCAGCTTGGACCTTGTTTTGGGAGGGGTTCTGCTGTTGGAGAACATGAGGGTGGTGGTGCTGCCCCATCATCTCCAAACCTGTCTGACTGGGACCCATCCTCTCCACAGCCTCAGTGGGAGAAGCTTGACGGCTTCCAGGAGTTGGGCTAAAAAAACCAAAAAAAACAATTTAAGTTTAAGAAGGACTGCCATATTTATACACAACTGTTACTTTGGGGTGAAACCAAAGTCTAAAAACCCTCAAATCAACCTATAAATGTTCATATTTACACAGTCTGATATTTTATATTTAATTTTGAACTGAAAGGCTAAACATCTGCACATATATCAGAGATACAGTTATTTAAAAGATGGCCACATAAGTCACTTAATTTTTTTAAACCCATTTTCTACTGGTTAACTTGTATCACTGTAAAAGGAAAACCCACTTGAAGTCTTTACAGTCTCTGTCCATGCCGTTCAGCAGACCTCTTCCATTGGCTTTAGTAGGATCACTCTCCTCTCCCACCTTCATCTCAGGGCTTTTGTCCTCTTCAAAAGGCGACACCTTCTCTTGCGCATCACTTTTCTCTCTCCCATCTTGGTCAGCATCTCCTGCACCCTGTGTAAATACGACAGACAGAAAAACAATTAGACAAAGAAATCCAAACTCCACTTTTGGTAAGATCGATGAGATGCAAGAGTCTGGCTTACATAGCCACCATTCCTGTAGCGGCCATCCATCTTGTCACCAGGGGACGAACTCAGGACGTACTCCACCATGCTCACGCCGAGACCTCCGCCTTCTGAGCGAGGTGAAAGCACAGAATTGGCATCACCATTCCCATGGAAACCCTGGCCTGGCCGTCGCTGCACCATGATTGGCTGAGACACTGAATGATCTGAACGAAAAGTCGTAATCAAATACAGTGGCAAGCGAAGTGAACCCGTGGAATTACATGTTCTTCTGCGTTCACTGGTCAGAAAATCTGATTTGATCTTCATCTGAGTCACAAGTAACACAAACGTGATGTTTGACCCAAACAATCTCTTATGTCTTTGTTAAAACTTTAGATTGCTGGTAGAAAAAGTAAGGGAACCCTTGGATTTGACAAGTGACTGAACCTCCTGTGGCAGCAGTGATCTCAAAGGTTTTCTGCAGCCACAATCAGGAGGAAGTTTGACTCATTCTTCTAGAATCGTCTGACTTCAGCCATGTTGTCAGAAATGAATCTCTGGCGTGAATTATCCTCGAGCTCATTCTTCAGCACCTCTATTAGATTAAGAAACTGGGCTCTGACTGAACCGTTAGACCTTCTTGTAACAGGAACCTATTATACTTTAGCTCATTTTCAGCCATATGTGAATGGGCACAATGGTCAATGCTCATAATAAACATGGCTATTTCAAATAATCAGCTATGGTTAGTAAGTAAGGATTCAGACTGTTCTAAATGGTTAATTTCATTTTTTTTCCCCTACTCTTAGCTCTGTGTGAGGTCACTTAGAGCAGATGTGCTTAATATGTTCATCTTATGCACACATATCTGGCTGCAAGCTCAGCAGCTCCATTCACCTGCTGTTCTAACCTTCCGTTTACGAGGGACAACCAATCAGATAAATGTTGGATAAAAGGGACAAATGAGATAAATGAAGAATAATTTGAACTCAGGCAAAGGAAGCGCAGGCTTTACTTTGCAGTTTAGCTACATCATTCAGTATTGCAGTAGTGCTGTGAAGGATCAAAGTACACCTTTAGCAAATATCAGGCAAGGTTTTATGGACAGCAGTGGCATTCTAACCAGCGATTTAACTACCCATCATGTCCACGCAGCCCACAACGATTGTGATTGGCCTGTTCAGTACTGCCGATTCTTCCTGTGCATGTCCAGCTGCCTTTCTGCTGCAGTTTCTTAATTCATCAGTGAGAGAATAACTGTCATCACTTCAATATGAGGAATAATGATCATAGCATCAATGTAAGGATTCACAAATGTCAGCAAATTCCTGCAGGCAGGTTGTTGAACCTATCAGAATAGATGTGAGGGAATGCAGCGAGTGGGAATCAAAGACAGGGAAAAAAAAGCCCCACCAGTTAATTGGTTTCTATTGGATGACTCCGCATAGAAATGACCAGGACATAACCACGAGGTAATCAGCACAGAATGTATTTCGCACAAGCGTAAATGCCGCCAATGAAGTCGGCCACTTACACAAGTTACACCACAGGCTCTACAAACACTTGCTGCATTACTCTAAATCAGTCCTTACTGTCCTAACCAGGAATGATTTATAGCTGGTATTCGTGAAGGGAGATGTTTACCATTTTCTAACATAGCCTTTGGACAAAATAAAGTCAAAATGCGCCATGATATATGTAAAAATAATTGTGTATGTGTGCAATTTCAACACAAAATTTAAAAAAAGCAGAAAAAAAAAAAATCTGGTTTGTTTATAATTGTAACTCAGATGAAGATCTGACCTGATTTTAAGACAAATTCCAAAGGGTTCACTTACTTTTTCTTGCCACTGTATTTATATCGTTCTAACAGTATTTATATCAAAACGTTATAGCTGGCAGGCACCTGTGAAAACTGAGCTATTCCATTCCCAAAAACATGACTGGAACAGATATCTTAACACATGTAATAATTAATTAATTAGAGAAAAGACACTCACGAGATGATCCCCATGCATTGTCTCTCCACTCTTCTCCAAGAAGCATTCCTTTCCTGCCATCTTTGGCCAGCTCATCAGAATCCCAGAGCTTTTTTGCTGGCAAAAGCTAAGAAAAAAAATAAACAGCGTTTCTGAATGGTGTAGAAAAGCATTTGCATTTATGATTCCAAACTGCGAGTGCAAAGGGAGACGTATTTTCGACTCCGTATGTGAATGGGATGTTTGAGAACAGAATGTTTTGAGGCCAAGTTAAACTCACTAATAATTAATTGGCATAATTGGAAGATATCAGGAAAAATCACTTAATTCAACAATCTAAGCTGCAATAACGGTTTAGACTGTATTTGTACACAGACATAGGGAGTGACTGACTACTAATTCATAAGAATTTTTTATTGACATAGGATTCAAATGTTTATTATTTAGTGTAAGTTGGACCTAATTACCCATTATAGACACTAATTACCTATAATTGGGGCTATTACACTCAAGACCTTTCAGCAACTCTTGGTTAACTTCAAGTCAGTTCAATAATGCTTTTCTAAAGAATCCGTACAAATTTTCTGTTTCAGACTCCTCTTAAAATAGATTAAATTCTAACTGAAATCTTTTCCCCCCCTTGAGTGCTCCGGTGAGGCAAACAAGTCAATGACCCAATCTACACTGCCAGGAAAAAAGGCTGGTTGAGCTTGAAGATTTCTAGGAAAGTCGTGCCAAGTTTTATGACCATTGTTAAGAAGATTTGTCATTAGTAAGAAAGTCAATGCTGCAACTGATGCTTTAACCAAACACTAAGTGAACAATTTATTTGCTTAAGTGAACAGGCTATTTTAGTCTTCTCGCTTCATAAAGTAAGAAAAACACTCCTATACAACACAGTTTTACCATCACTGTAGAGGACTGCACATAGATTTACACGCAGCAGCCTGGGGTGGGGGGTCTGAGACATATGAAAAAAATGTAACTACATCAGTGTAGCAGACAGAGGAGCAGAAGGTGTTTATCGTTAAAAAAAAGAAAAAAAAAAAAGTAATAGCATTAAGTCAAAAAGCTTTCAGAAAACTCTTTATTAGGCAAACAAACAGGGTCAGGTGAGGGTTTAACGGATTTCAATAAAGGGTAAGATGAACTAGTTTACAATAAATCTGTATTTTAAAGACTCGGTGGTGGTGGTGTAAACATTGATGCTTTAAAAATAGTTCAGCATTTCTATAGTTTCTGTAGACGTGGTTTCACAGGACTGAAGATAGCCATACTTAAATATGGCCTCTGTAAAATAGCAACCTACAGATGTGTACAGTCACTTTTCAATTCTGTAGCGCGGGGAAAGAATAAAATAATAATCACAGAAAACTGTACAAGAGTGAGGAGAGTGAACGATATGCAGACAAAAACTGTTCTTACCTCTCCCATCCCCCTCGACTCCAAAGCAAGAGCTTGAAAATCATAGTTCATTTCATCCACTGCACGGACCTGAGACAGAGATTTAAAAAAGGAAAAAAAAAGAAGAAAAAAAAAAAAAACATTTTAAATTAAACAGCACTGATTTAACAAAATTTTAACTGTAAAATTGTACCTGCAATGCTAAAGAGTGCTTGTTGTAAGAATATGTGACAATTCAATAGAATACATAAAGATTCATAGCAAAAAACTAACATTTATTCTTCAATCTGTGCAATTGTTTTTACATTACGTAACATTCTGGTTTTGTGAAATAAGCCAGACACGAATTATGACTTACATGGTATTTTGAATATGCTGTTAAGCCAATAAGAGACTGTTGTTTAATAAAGTTATCTTACATGAAATCCCAAAGCAATTAATCCTGACTGTTCGACTTATGTTAAGGTATCTGACACGATCATTTAGCTTTGGTTATTGTATGACCCCCCCCTGCCCACTATACATGATGTGTTAAGGAAAACTGAAAATAAAAATAAAAATCTGAGAAAGACCTTTTTTAAAAAACATTTCTAGACTAGGACCTATGCAGCGCTAAACACAAAAACCATTTGCACAAACTACACATGATGATTTATAAAGAGAGGCGATTATACTCGCTCTTCTGCAGGGCACAATGACTTGCTTGCATGAAACAGAATAGTTTGAATGTAGTTTGGAAGAAAAAAAATGAAATAACCTAAACACGAGACGGGGCTTTGTATGTAGCAACAAAAAAAGCTGCAGAGCAGCTTAAAGTACTGTTGAGACAGGATGTGAGGTGTGGCTATTAAATGAAATGAAACACAAAGACAGGTTTTGAAATTAAAAAGAGGATTGGTTTCCAGTGCACCATTGGCTTAACATTACTACAGACAGATTGTAGACATTTCTCAATATATGGTCAACAAAAGAGAAGCCAAAGCTGTGGGAAAATATTTCCATCCATATCTGTATGCTGAGCTGTCCTAGTGAAGCCATTTCTGGCCAACTACATGTCAACCCTCCTTATTCATCTGATACAAGTACCACGCAACTTTATTTATTTTCCTTCAAAATCACATTTGCGTTTAAGAGAAGCACTTCCAAGCCTGATCCAACAGTGTAGAACAAAACCATGAAGCCTCTTAGACCACTAATGGAAGAAGACTTACTACGCTGCTTTGATCACTGAAAGCCCCGAGTGCAGCAGTCTGTAGGTGCAGAAGGGGAATAATTTGAAGGGGAACAGAATTAAAAGACAAGCTTTCTTCATTAAAGTGTAATTGCAGCATTTATTTCATTATTTAATAACCACACTTTCTATTACAACTCTGGCTCAGTCAACATGGTGAGACTCACACCCCTGTTGTGCTGACACAATGGCCAAAACTATAATCTTGCTGATGTCTGTTGTAAATCAGAAGCAGTGCTATGGGTTTTTAATACTTGTAGTAAGAGACTGGTGATCTCTGAAATCTGCACTCCAAACCTCACCTCACGTTTGACTGGGCAAACGGCTGTGGATAGACCTGTCTGTAATTCCAATAATAACAAAGTACTACATTTAAACAATAAACAACAGATTGTTTACTTGCCGTTTATACCAATATAATAATCAGTGAAAATTGAGGACTTGTTCTGTCTGGTAATTATACTAAACTGCACATCACCACATGCCTTATCTCAATAAAACAAAAAAACAAACCAACTCTTTACCTGATCGACATGATTGGCATCCCCAGTAGGCCAGCGATGCTTGCTAGGTGTGCAACTCACAAGCTGCTCCCCAGGCTGCCTCTGAAAGAAGTATCCTACTGTGGCGTCATCCTGAGACCTCCCGCTCAGCGGGGGCTGTGGGGTACCTGGGGTAGGGTTAGGAACCCTGTCCATGCCCTGTATATGTGGCCCTCCAGGAGCCTGACCAGCTCCCCCAACTGTGGCTAGGGGCCCTCCGCCATGAACTCGGACACCCCCAGACTCAGGAGCACCGTTTGCATGCAGCATCCCACCTCTTGTCTCCTGCCAGGCCACGTCATTCATACCTAGGATGCTGCATGGAATGCTCATTCCACGGGAAAGCCTAAAAAACAAAACAAAACAATAAACAGACAAAGTAAGATTTACTTTCATTATATAATGTAATGTAGCACCCATTACAATGTGGTGTTTACGGCATTATAATTGGCTCTTATGAAAGCCCATGCTATTATAATGCGAACATCGTGGACTTATTAAATCCTCCTTGAGCCTTCAGACAAAAATCAGCTTTTACACTGCATCCCATTAAAGACGTTCATCCAAAAGAATAATAAAATGATAACGAATGCTTTTAATTTTCCTCGCTGGGACAAGACTAATTCCCGAGCTGCTAACAACACGCCAGGGATATAGTTGTCTAATTCTGCTGAACTATTTGTCCTACAACAGGTTATTAATGTTTTGTTAAATTAAAAAGATCGGGCCAAGAACAAAACAAGCGACTGACATCGATGTTGGTGGCTTATAAGAGCAACACCGCTCGGTAACGTTGTCGTTAGCCAAATACTAGCTGGTGACTATAAGACTGGGGATACCAGTAATAAAGCTTCGGCTACCACACAGACATACACGCATAAATGCAACTATTCAGCGATAGCCACGACTGATTTTTGAGATGATGTAACGAGCTTGCAACAACGTACTCAAATTTGAAACTGTTCATTGTGGCACACCAATTAGCAGCCTGGCTAGCTAGCCTAGCCTAGCCAGCAGCAAGCAAGCCGCTGTTACAATAAGGAAGCTACCTTAACGACTTTCATCGGGAATTTGCGTAAATGCTTATTTATTTATTTATCTAATAGATTATTTTTGCTTTTTGGTTTGTATCCTCGGTTTTTTTGATTGTTTACTTTTTCCCTCCCTCATGTATTTCTGCTAGCGGAAATCGAACATGGTTAAAGCTAACCATTGGTTCAGTGGAGCTAACCAGCTAGTGCTAACCGCAAAGGGCCTGTTGTGTTTATTATTGGTGAGACATCAAAGAAATTCGCTTAATTCACTCCTGTTTTATAGTCAGGGAGTGGCTTTGCATGTTAAATAGAACACATTTTCTCGACTTATTATCCAATATTCACTGTACACAACACGTTACGGCCATCTCCGGGAGCTAACAAACGCTAATAGCCATGTTGCTGTTGTTAGCTAAAACATCAGCCAAACACTGAGTGGCTAAACAACATGGCCCCCCTTCAAGTTCCAAACAGAGGGGCCTTAACCGCTAAACAAAAGGGGAAATACTCGCACGGCGACAACCGCCTCCAAAGCAGTTCCCTTACACAGCTTTGGATTCGGTTGTGAACAGATGTGAGGGCATACTCACGCGTTGTCGTGTCGAGAGAGGATCTGTGCTTGTTGCACGCCGTCAACACGATTCTATATTGTTTTGTTTCCTTGGAGAGAGAGCGGTGATTTAGCAAAGCTTGGTAGTCAAAGCTAAGAGTTTGTCTACGCTAGTGCCCCCTCCCTGTAAATAGCGTGAACTACGTAGACATGCGTATAACAATGTCAGTGTCAATTTGCCTTCCCAGCGTGCCTTTTGAGCACCAAATCCCCCTGTGTTAGGCAACCTAACGTGTGGTACCATAGAAATTAGTCTCAGAGACACTTCCCCACCCAAAATCACTCTCACATTTCATAGGATAAACTGGCTTAGTTTGAATGAATCCGTATTAGATAGCCGGCTCATTTCATTTTGTGAACAAAATGCTGACTCAGTAATAAAAGTAGCAAGGCAATGTGTCCAGGAAGCTTATTTGAAAGGGAGTTTTTAAAGAAGAAGTACGTGTATATTTATCGTCATCGTGCTGTGATATTTAGTTGATTTCGGCTGATTCTCAATCGGGTGGATCCTCGTGGTCAGTGACCCCTCCCTCCTCCAACGCAAGAAAAACCCGACGGGATCCAATCACCTTTTCCTTTACAGACGGTGATCTCACTTCCCCATTTTCGATTGGATTGCTATATTTAGGTAAACGCCTTACGCTTTATAAAGAGATTGCTGTAGTTTGTGGCAAAAGACTCCGGAGTTAGTGGAAAGGACTGGCTTGAGGGACGAGTTTGACCAGTATCTGCTTAGAGTTTAAAAGCTACTCGAGTTGACACGACTAAACATTACAACTGCCGACTTTGGACTGAGCCGTGTTTGAGAGCGAGAACTGGGAGAGGCAGCAATGGCAGACATACGAAAGAAACTTGTCGTGGTGGGCGACGGTGCATGTGGGAAAACATGTCTACTGATAGTATTCAGCAAAGACGAGTTTCCAGAAGTGTATGTCCCGACTGTGTTTGAGACGTATGTGGCGGACATAGAAGTGGATAACAAGCAAGTCCAGCTGGCTTTGTGGGACACAGCCGGACAAGAGGACTACGACCGGCTGCGGCCGCTCTCCTATCCGGACACCGACGTCATTCTGATGTGCTTCTCGGTGGACAGCCCAGACTCGTTGGAAAACATCCCTGAAAAGTGGGTCCCTGAAGTGAAACACTTTTGTCCGAACGTACCCATCATATTAGTGGCCAACAAGAAGGATCTCCGCAACGACGAGAACGTAAAGAATGAGCTGTCTCGGTTGAAGCTGGAGCCAGTGAAAACAGAGGATGGCCGGGCCATGGCCACGCGCATTGGCGCATATGACTATTTGGAGTGCTCAGCTAAAACCAAGGAGGGGATCTGGGAAGTATTTGACACGGCAACACGGGCGGCTTTACAGAAACGACAAACAACCCCAGGTGGCTGTTTCAAATGCTGTGTTTTAATGTGAAGTGACTCTGGCTTGGGCGGGGGGCTACTGGGAAGCGCAAGAACAGACGTTTCCTGCGTTGGGGTCCGTGTCTGGACATGTGAGGGCAGTGACCATTGTTCGGACACTCCCTCGAAGTTGGATGCCTTTGCTTGAACCAAAACCGATGACTGCAAACGGAGCTGATTGGAACACACACGAATATCATCAGATGGCGGGTGTAATGTGTTGGGGGGGGAAATACACTGGTTATGGCATGTTGGCATGTTCTTTTTGGGTCACATGATCCCAGTCTGACTGAAAAAAATCACAAACCGTTTGATTTCAATGGGAGACTTTTCAATCCCC
This sequence comes from Oreochromis niloticus, assembly GCF_001858045.2. Taxonomy (NCBI): domain Eukaryota; kingdom Metazoa; phylum Chordata; class Actinopteri; order Cichliformes; family Cichlidae; genus Oreochromis; species Oreochromis niloticus. Next base: position 13,275,497 of record NC_031980.2, on the reverse strand, counting down.
TTCTGCATCTTCTCGTGTAGACGCGAAGGCCTGCTGGAGAGTCAAGATTACTCTGCTCTCTTTTTTGTGTTTTAAAGTTTGCATAGGCCACAAGCCTTATTGCCAAGGTTATACCGTGTAACAAGCAAAACAAAAAGAACAAATGCACTGTTATTTTTAATATGACGAAATTGAAGTTTGATCTTGCACAAGACCTGGATGCTACAGCAACTCATAGAAAGAAAGCTTGTTAAAACTACAAGTCATTGCCAACTTGTTGTTTTTGTTTTTGTGATGTTTTAGGGCACTTTTGCAAAGACATTTCATAGCACAAGGCTATAATTGGTTATTTATGTTTTGAGAGTTTGTTAGTTAGGAGCACGGCTAAAAATAACGTATAGTTTTGATTCCACTGTATTAAACGCCTTTTTTTTTTTTTTTTTTTCCTTTAAATTGTGCAGCAGGTTAGATTTGATTCAAAGTTTACAAGACTACACCTGGACCAGTCTTGAAAAGGGCTAACCACAATGTCCTGTAGTTTTGCAGGTTTTCAGGCAGAAACTCTGTCAGTATTAAGTGGGAGTCATGTTTTACTACTTTAGTTTTTTATGTTGCTAAGCATGCTTTTACACAAGTTTTAACTCATTTTGGCTAATTTATACAAACACACTGTCCTCTGTACATATATTTCTGTACAGCACATCTGAACAGCATCTTTTGAAGCACATACAGTAGTATATAGTCTCATTTCCATCCAGCTGTCTCTGCTCTTTCAAACACTTGGGGAAAGAAAAACAGCTTGAAATTTTCTGTTTGGGCACAGCTTCATTTAGAGTGGTACGGAGGATATTTCCAAGAGACAATTAAGCACTTGAGATGGTGTGGCATGTGATGGCCTTGCTCGGTAAAGGGCGTTTTCTCAAAGTGTCATGAAACTGCTGTTTATGACCCAACAGCACACGCTCATGTGGGATTAAGCCATCTGATGGCAACACTTTATTGGAAGTGTTTCATGCAATTCTATTTGTAGAACACTTATGTAATAGTGACACACACTTAAACTAAAGGGCTTCCCTTTGATTATTAAAACGCGAGAAAACGGTAAATGTGAAGTACTAATGGTTAAGAATGTGTATAGAGCTGTTAAACTGAATTAAATACAGTTGAGAAAGAAAGTTTTTCCTTTTTTTTTTCTTAAAATCTCAATGTCTTCCATTATGACAGTGAATGTACCTTAAATTTATGTTGTCAAAAAATGTTACTGAAAGCTAAAATCAGTGTATTTTGAGCTGATATTTTTTTTTTTTTTTTTTTTTCATTTTTGTGAAAAGGATTCAGATTTTTTTTTTTCCAGTGTCTACATAAGTGTTGTGTAACTGTCCTCTTGCATGATGGTGGGAGTGTTTGTTCATATGACTGTGAACATCAGTTACAGAGACTGTTGTTAAGGGTGAAACTCTTACTGTTCATGTTTTGCTCTTTTACTTGTCATGGAAACAAAAAAGATGGATTTTTGCTTTAAACACTTTGTCTGTGTTTTACTAAGTAACTGCACTGCAGGTACATCTGAGTTTAAAAAGACTTTAACAAAAAAAAAAAAAAAATCCAGCCAGAGTTACGGTGGCGTTTAAAAGTCACATTCCTCCTGTCTGCTGTCTGTTGCTGGGCTCTTTTTTTTTTTTTTTTTTTTTTTTGCTGACATACAGCACAGGAATGCATTGTGCTGGACTGGTTAATTTCCCACACCGGCCCCCCTCATGTGCCTCTGATTTGCAATGATTTTAGGTTAGTATTTGTGATAAGATGGTACAGTTTGCGTCTCCTTTTATTTAACTAAAACACACAAAAGGAAATTGTGGAATATGCCAAACGTATCTCTTTGTAAGAGTTTATTTGATGCCATTGGTGTAATTACAAAATGCTTTCTGTAGAAGAATGGTACAGTTAAAAGAGTGGAAATTTTGTGAGGGGAAAAAAACAGAATGTACGGGAACAAGTGGTACTGTTCTGGGAAAGTCAATAAAGAAAATCAATGTGTTTCAGTAACTGCACTTTTCCACTCTTGTCGCATTTTCCTGACACACAGCTCCCTTTGCTTTGATCATACAAAGAAACATTACGTATACTGATAAAATAGTTGGAACCTGGTGGTAAATTTTGAGAATTAGTATTTCTTTCTTTATTTGCTTTAATCAGGATCCACTGAACCATCACTTTGATTCAGGCCTTTGAAACAAGAGTAAATCTGATGTACTTGTGTATTTGCAGTTAACTTACTTTTGTATGTTTTGCTGAAAGAAATTTATGCTAGTTCAAAATACCTGCTCTCCAACAAGTGACAACATTAAATAACACTTATACGAAAATGAATAATTATACCCCACTATACAGATTTATGACCCAAATTCCCAAAATTAACAGTACTGTTAATAATGAAAACATTTTTGTTAATATTACAATATGTTCAAAATAAATATTTTTACTGCTAAAATATAATTATTGTTGTTATCCATGAATTTCCACTTTTACCATTTTACAGAAAAGCAGAAAAAATATTTAAAGCACATTATTATTATTATTTTTACTACAGTTATTTATTTACAAACATTCCTGAATAGAAAAATCTGTTTTAGTGTTTGAATGTTATGTTTGGTTCATATTTGAGTTCTCAGAGAAGTCCAGTGTACTTGGAAACATTGGATTCAATTTGTCATTTTCCTAATAAATAATAAAGAACAGCATCATTTGTTTTAGTTATAAATATATTTTTGATAGATTTAAAAAAATATTTGCATTTTCTTTATTTTATGACAGACAGTCTGATAAATTTGTTAAGCACTGTATACACTGTACTGAGTCGTGTTCCCATTATTATGAATATGTTTACTTTTAAGAGTCTCATAGTTTACTCATTCTCATATTATTTGCAAACCCTTTAAAGATTTAAGCTTGTTTATACTTCCAATGACTTATTTATCACTTTACATGAGTCACATACTTCTCATGATGACACATAGCCTGTAGCTGTCCCCAGACAAAATAGTCCCATTATTCCAAAGGGGGGGTACATTTTGAGACTTGACTTCTAACTATTGTTATAACCATGGTCAAAATGACTCTGTTTCTACATTTATTGTGATTGTTTTATTATAAGAAATATGTGTGTGTATATCACAGAAACTATTTGTGTCCGATCTAAAATTAGACCAGAGGATAGAAATGACTAATGGCAAGGGTGTATTGTTGTGATCTTTAGGGAGTAAGCTTTTTATTCTTTTTTTAAATCTCTACAGGAAAACGTAAAACACTACATGGAGTAATATTCATAGTCCATTAGCTTCCAATCTTTATAACCAGCCATGTTAAACTTTATGTAAAGAATGCACAGACATGAATGCAGTACAAACTGTATTTATTGATACCCAGACAGGGTTTTTTTTTAAATAGTACAAGACAAAAAGGGAGCACTGGGCGTCTGCTGTGAAATAATAAACAAATTTATCAATTTGAAAACTAGTAAAGGAACAAACATTATACAGGCATCATTTTTATTGCTCAGTTTGGTTTGCTGTTATGAAAATAGATTCACTATTGCACCGTTGGTTACAAAACACAGAAAGTCAATACAGACACTATTTCCTATATCATTGTTAGCTATGGTTGCTTAGTTGAATTTGGCAACAAATGGCAAAGGAATGTCAACCTCTACTTTTTGGTCACTTACTCTAACATATTTTTCAACATTTTTGCTTTTTTCCTTCAGGGATGTAATGGCATTGTTTTGCAGAGTATTAATGCCTTTTACCATTGAGTTAATCCAGGACTGGATGTCAGCTGTGAGTTGTTTACTAGATATGTCAGCCAAAATATTTTGGAGTTTAGCAGCCACAGCTTTTAGATATTCCATAACAACTCTGCAGACCTCTTCAACCGGCTTGACAACACCAGCCAGAACAGGAGAGTTCATGGCATCGTTGTATGCAGTGCTCACAAAGTCAGAAAGTGTCTCCAGATTCTGGGATTTTAGAGTTTGGAGAAGCTTCTCACTCTGTTGGATGGTAAACTGCGTGATTGCTGATAATTTCTTTATAATGTCCTCCAGCCGGATATCTCTAAATTTTCTCACAGTAACAACCACTTGGTCCTGGATTTTCTTTAAAGCTACCAACATATCATCAAGAATTTCCTTTCCACTGACAATGCGGTTAGAACCTGGGAAGGTGAATTCAATGGCTTGGAAATAATCAAGTGCAGTTGCAAACATGGAAGAAAGGTACTCTGGAATCTTATGGACTGCTTCTTCAGATACATCAACAACAAAAGCAGTACATTTCTGATAGACCTCAAGCCCGGACAGCTTCTCTTTATAGCCAGGAATCTGGAACCTAGTCTCTCTCAGAAATTTAACAACAGCATCAAGGAACTTTTCAACTTTCTTCTGGTAGTTTTTGAGGATCAAAACAGTATTATCTGTGACAGTTGTCACAATCTTGCAAGATTTTACTGATTCGAGACTGTTAATAGCCCTCTTGAACATCACATTACCCTGCTTTTTAGCCTGTGCAAAGGAACCTTCCAGTCTTCTAACTTGTTTGTTGACCTTGTTGTATGTCATGATGGCAGATTCAGACACTATTTCCATTACCGCAGGCACCTGTTTCTTCGCTCCGAGCATCATCTCGTATGGTATTTCCATATTCCAGGTTGTTTGAAGGTTCAGCTTCTCAGAGTTGATCACAGACATCTTCAGACCCAAGATATCAATGTCTGTGGATGGCTCAGACTAAACAGTACACATGAAAACCAATAGGTTAATTATTTAAATAATATATCATTTAGGTTGAAAAAAAAGCTTTAATTAGAAAGTGCATCGATAGTAGACTATTATCTTACCGGGTAACGACCATAGAGTCTTGCTTTCACTTGTGCCGGTTGCTTAGCCTGCATCTGAACTGCAATGAGTCCTGCAGATGGATTGGAAACTGAGACAATAAGGCCTTCTTCTGGATTTCCTGTAATCTCCTCATAGATTTCCATGGTCAGGTCAAGAATGTTGACCTTTGCTGTGTTTGTGATGGCGATAGCTACATTTTCAGTAGTTAGGAAGATGGTGCTGTCATGGTGTCCCTCTAGCATTGAATGTTTCACATTGAGGAGAGAGGCCATTTTAAATCCACCTATCACGTTCACATTGGTGTTGCCCTCAATCATTCCATTCAGGATCTCAAATTCAGATGTTGAAGAAGCATCTAGTTTGATGGTGATGCTGTCCTGGTTTAGGATGCTTGCAGTAGTCTTGAGAGTGATCATTGGTGTCTTCATGGAGATCTCATAGGTCATATCACCCATAACTGGGATCTTGATGCTCTGAATTTTGGGCAGGGTGATTTTTGGAAGAGTTACCTTGCGTAGGGCAGAGGGCACACGCAGAGTGGGCATTGTGATGAGGGTGAAGTCAGGCAGGGGAATTGTGAATGTTGATGTCTCAATGTTCATCATGGGAACCTTATAGGCAGGGACAGTAATAGTTTTAGGCAACTCAGTGCTATATTTTTCATACTCTTCCTTCGCTTTGTCATATGATGTAGCGAGTATGGCAGCAGCCCTATCCTTGCCATTCATCATTTTCTTGTGCAGTGTCTTGAAATTGGTGTTAATGGCATTGATGACTGGATCCATATTGATGTCAATGGTGATCAACTCATGGTTCTTAGTGTACTTCAGCTTGGAGCTCATATCAAATGTTTGCTGTGTTGTGATTAGTAGATTGCCCAGACCAGTGTCTTCCCACAGTGAGTAGTCCTCCACTTTTGGTGTCTTCATGTCAACAAATGGCAAGGTAATTTCAGGAATGGTGATAGGCTGCTTCAATACATCAAGATTGGCGTCGCCTTTGATTTGGGAATGCAGGTTAATTTCTGTTTCTCTGTTGTCCACAGCAAAGTCATGGGAGTATTTGTACTGGTTGAATCTAGCCAGACCTGTCCAACTAGCCTGCTGTACTTTGGTGCTTACATTGAAAGCAATGTCATTCTGGAGATCTATCTTTCCAGACAGCTTTAATGGAAGGGCAATTTTGGTATTTGCTGTGTTCTTGGTATAAAGCTTAATCTCATTAGGTGTGACCAGAGCAAGGGCTGAGCTTGAGAGAGTTCCTTCAACCTGACCAACCAGCTGTGCACTGTGAGAGGCAGAGAAATCAATTTTCATGTCTTCAACCTTTGCCTCGAACTTGAGTTCTGCAACGCTGTTTTTAATGAAAGGTGTTTCAGTCTCAGCCTTGGCATCAACAACTACGTGGCTGAAAATGCATATTTCAGCACCAACATTCTGATTCATTTTCAGAAGGGTACTGTTTGTTGTTCCAGTGAAACTCACTTTGGCTTTATGGAAATCCATGATCACTGACAAGTCGCTCTTGTGGCGTGCCTCATCTGAGAAGTCCCGAATTGCATATTTTTCACTGGCCACATTGTTAAAGGTCAGTTGGATGGAGCCATCTTTAAGCAGGAAAACTACCTTTTCATTAATTTCCATTTCACTAAAGATGTTAAGGGCAGGCATGTTGAGGTCATGTTTGTAATTAGTAGCTACGGTGGTTGAAATTCCATTTTCCATGTTGAAGACTGCATTGTTAACAAGGGTTGCAGAGTAGAGCTCAGTTGTTGCTGTTGAGGTAGTATGAGCAGAAGCTTCAGCTGTCAGACCATAGAAGGTCATTTGACCCTTGTGGTCAAGTTTAAAAGACGACTGATCAACCTTGATGACCTCAGAGATGGACAAATGACTCATCTTGGGCACAGATAAATGTGCACTGGCATCCACAGTGAAGTCAAGGATTCGCAAAGTAGATGTAGTCTTTGAGATGAGGTTCATTTTGAACTCTGGTGTGTCAGAAATTGTTGTGGTGTTCTCCAGGTCAGCAGTGGTTGTGAGTTTATAATGAGGTGAAGTAACTCTGAACTCGCCATAAAGTTTTCCAAAACAGGGGATCTTGCTCATATCTGCCACTTTCTCTTTCAGCTCCATGGTGAGGGTGTCATAATCAAAGGACTTTACTTTCTGGATCATTCTCATGAAATAGTCACTCATGTCATCAATTAGCTGTTTGAAGTCAAAGGCATATAGCTCATTCAACAGCTCCTGAACAGGTACCATTATGTTTTTCATCACAAGCTGAATGTCAATTGACCTGAGAGCATCAAATGCATGCTGAATCTTTTCCCTGACCTGATACTGCTTCATAATTTTAACAATCTCATCCATGAAGGCTCCAATCTGTTTTTCAACTTCAAAGCTGGAGAGAATCTCTTCAATTTTGGTGTAAATCACTTGGAACTTGTTTGCAATGTCATGTTTCTTCATCCAAACCATTATGGTATCTTTGATAGATTTCAGTATGTTCATGACTTTTTCAGTTGGGAGCTTGGATGTCAGGTTGGTGATGAAGTTTTCCATTGAGCTGATGAATTTTCTCAGGTCTTGGACAAACAGGTTGAAGTCAAAGTTGTCAATGGCCTCCTTTAGTTCTGCCACCTTGAGCTGGAACTTGGCACTGATCTCATACCTGTTGTTGATGTCTTTTAGCATCTCAATGCTGTTGTCCATCAGCACCATCACTGTGCTCTTCATCTTTTCAACGAATGCAGGCAGATGCTCAATAAATGGGATCTGGAGAGAGTGACTGTCACTGTTCTTGTCATATTTCACAAATCCAGAGATGCCATAATTTTGACTGGACTCACTGAAGAGGGGAGTGGAGACTGCTCCTGCCATTTCAACACCCATTCTTTCTGCATTGTTGTAGGCACTCATTTCCTGTTCAAAGCCGTGCTCATTTACTTTAGATGTCACCTTCAGTGCGACGCTTTGCTCTTGGAGGCTCAGCATGCTGCTGAACTTGTTGTCCATATTTGTTGTAATGGTTGGTCTGCCTTCTAGTTCATGTGTGGTTGAAGCTCTGTACTCAAATGACTGTGTGAAAAGCATGGGTTGTGCTCTCAGGAGGAATTTGCTGTATAATTCGCCACTCTGCTTTCCATACAGATGCACTGCACCATTTGAATTGAAAATGGAATCAATGTTCAGGGTGAAGGGTGCAGCCACAGTTGCAACTTTGCTGTCCAGATGAAGAGATGGCGAGTTGAAGTTAGCCACATTGTTGAACTTCATGGTCAGGCCAGCAACCTCGATATCAGTGGTATGCGTCATTTGAGTTCCCAGGAGTTTACCGTTGGTGTTGTACTTTGCAGACAGGACCAGGTCAATAAACTTGATTTCATAGATGTGTTTGAGCTCTTCCTCTGAGAAAGCTCCCGTCACTGTTCCAGTCAGCTCCAGGTTGTAGGGCTTTGCCTTGAACTGAGCATCATTCACAAAGCTAACCTCCATTATCTTCAGGTCATTTTTCACAATAACTGAGGCAGCAGAACGGTCCATCTCGACTGTGATGTCATGCTTGTAAGAGTTGCTGCTGTCAAGCAAGTTGTCAGTCTTGGACTGCAAGGTAAAAGACCTCAGTGTAAGAGACAGTGCATTTGTGTTTTCACTCCTCATCTCCTTGAAAGATCCAACCATGTTGTTAGAGAGAGTCAAGCCATTTTCATTCACTCTGAAGTTCACTCTGTTCCTGCTGTTGATGTCAAAGAGGTTAGCCTCAAAGTTGCTGTTAAGGTAGACGTCTGTGGTTGCAATTTTGCCTCCAATGGTGAGCTCTGCTTTGTTTTCTTTAATGCCTCCTTTTGTTGTGAGAGACATGGTGGCACTTGAAGTGTCAACTGTACCATTGAAAATATTCTCAAATGTGAATGGACTGTGCTGGGCGGTTGTTGTACAGCTGGTGGTCAGGCCATTGGTGTTCAGGGAAAAGTCGGCCTTGTGAGAGGCGAGGCTTGAGAAGATGTTCATGGAGGCCTCAGTGTTGACCTCCAAGCCAGAGGGATTAAGGGAACCAGTAAGCAGTGAGTAGATACGGTTGCTTGTATCATCGGCTAGATTCTCTATTCTGAGACTGGCCTGTCCTCTAGAGGCAGCAAACTCTGTCTGGCTCCGAAGCATCCTCTCATCAGCCTGTGTCTCAGAGCTGGACTGGATGGTAAGCTTGAGATCCTTGTACCTAAGGTTAATTTTGGTGTTGTGCACAATGGGGTCGCTGTTCACTTTAGTGTTAGAGTCAAACAGAAGCTCCTCCTCTGCATATGATGCCTTCATCTTGTTTTCAAGCTTCAGGTCTTCAGACTTCACATTCAGTGAGCTCTGCATTATTGCTTCTTTCTTCGCTGGCTCGACCGAGAAGGTGTAGAGATAGGTGGTGGTAGCAGTCATGGGTCCAACAGTGACACTTCCATTTGTGTTAACATTTCCAAAAAGCTTTTTAGAGTCAAGGGCCGTCTGGGTAGTAATAGTCAGGGAGGTGTCCAGACCCACAGGGGCAACAGCATGCACGTTGTAGCGGCCAGTTGACATCAAACTGTCTGTGACTGCAATGGTTTCCTGAACATTAAAACCTGTGGTGATCAGCATGTGTTTCAGGGAACCATCAAGAGTGAATTCCATAGTTTTCGCTTCTGTGTCAGTGACTTTGGTTGCTCCTTTAGAACAGACAAATAAAAGAAAAAATTAACAATTCATATCAGCGTCTATGTTTTTTCTGCACTGTTCAATAACAAATGTATAGTTTATAAGAATAAAGAATAAATAATTACCCTCAGCTGAAAACGAGAGGAATTTGATCGGACTGTCAGCCATAATGTTGAATTTGGCCACATAGTTTGGAGACTCTGCAGTGTTGTTACCAGCATAGGCTGTTGCCTCCCACTTATAATAGTTGGTGTCGACCTTGGCAGCCATTTCCACCATGCCCATCAGAGGCAGGGTGAGATCATAGTCAGATGGGATGTTAAAAGTTGGGATTTGGATTCCTCGTGGGGCAAAATCTATGCCCAACTTCGGCATGGAAATGTGTGGAGTGGTGACCATTTGAGGTATCCTCAGCTCCTCAGATGATTTGCCCCCAAAAGGAACTGGGATGGTGATAGTCAGACGGTCCTGGTTGAACTGGTATCTCAGTGTGCTTTCACTGTTGAAATGGTGAAAGTAGGGAACTTGTTAAAATGTTGTATTTATTCGGTATAAGGTTTGAAAGTTTTTTTTATTATCATAACAATTATGAAGATACTAATTACTGTTTTTGCTTCACTTACAGGTTCATGAACAGGTTTTCAGGCACAGATGGCAATTCCATCATAGTTAAGCTGTTCCTCAGTCTCGCCATATAGGGACAATCAGCTGAGACTTTGTCCATCCAGATATTGCTGGCCTGATTAAAACACATCATATTTCTTATGATTCAGTCTGGACAAACTAAAAACTACGAAATAAACATTCAGTTAGAATAAAATTATTTTTACCTCAAGTCCTTTGTTGAGGATGTGTCGTAGTTTCATATCAGTCTTGACAACCCGCTGGTCCATAACATCCTCTGCAGTCTTCCTGAGCCAGGCCTCGAGGACCTTAGTGTAATGCACTGGGACTTTTGTTTCAGCATTCATGTTGGACGTCAGCTGAACCTCAGCCTGCTCTTCACCTGTGACAGCAAAAAGACAGTGTTTTGAACTGTGCCATTCTTTGAGCTCCATTACCACTCTTCTTGAGCAAAATTACCATATTTGAAGGTGACTGCCTGAATAGAGGAGATCTCTGGGAGCTTGACATCACTTCTGATCTCCATGGTGAGTCCGTCAGCTTTGCTCATGGTAGCAGTGACTGTGGCATCTGTCCTGAGTGAGGGGACTAACAGCTGAAGCTGCAGCATGCCATCAGTCATGGCCTGAAGCCTAAAATTAAATATAAAAAAGCAGTTAATTTCTGCAATGAGGTCTGTGGAATTATAGTAAAGTAACTCAACAGTTTAAGGAAAGATTTTGCTGGGTTTACTCACTTGGCACGGCCTGTCAAAGTGAGTTGAGGCACGTTCTTGTTGGAGATCTCGAGGGTAATGGATTTGCCTCTGGCATTGCTATCTGTCATGCCGAGCTTGACGCCCGCCTCAACATCAAAGTCAGGTATGTAGATTTGAGTGCTGAAGACATTTCTGTTCCTGTTGTATTTCATGGTGACTGTAGCCTCAGTAGGTTGAGCACCTGAAGTCACAGAGTCAGAAAAAGGTTAATCACTTATCTGTATAACTCAAAAAAAGAAAAAGAAAAGAAAAGAAAGATGCAGCACATGTAATAAAATCCTTGATAAAAAAAAAAAGCAATAAAAAAAGCAATATTCATACCTTCGGCTTTCAGGGTCATCTTCACAGAATTAACCTTGTGGCGTCCATCCTTTTCTTCGCCATAGGTGATACTGGCTGTGTACTCAGAGACCTCTTTAGTAGGCTCGATGTCCAGAGCAAACCTTGAGTAAAAATAGTCTTTAGTAAATTTTTATTTCTCCTAATGCAATGAAATCTATGATCTCATGTGCATACATCCAGCTAAAAACACCATCTCAGATGAGCTAAAATCTTTTCATCTCTATTCTTGACCAAGTATAAATATAAGGTGAAGTAAGGTGGTGTTTTCAACTGTATCACAATATACTAAACAATATTCTGCATTAAATGGAAATATGTTACATGATCATATTTAAGGCATTTCCATTTCTTGTTTAGCAAAGAAACAAAGCAAAACCTGACTTTTTAAAGAACATCTTACTCAGTCTCTCCGTTCAGAGGGAAGTAAGGAACAGCCGTCTTGCCAGGAGCGTCACCATGAAGTGTTTTTGTGCAGTATTTGACTCCAGAGAAGAGAGGGCTGCAGCTGGAGTCGGCCAGTCTGTGTGGGATCACTGTAGCGTGCCCAGCACCCACAATCATAACTTTGTTGCTATTTCAAACAAAGAACAGCAAAATTACTTTACAACTTCTAACAACTTTATTAAACATACAGAATATATAAAATGCAATATGCTCCCTGGTTCTAGTGTTCTTTATAATTATTCAATCAATATCAATTAATAGCATTTACTTGTATTACACAAAGTATGTTATCAGATTGTTTTTTACCTGATTCTCAAGAATTTCATGGTGTCCTGTGGAGCAGGGATGGAAAGCTTGACCTGGTTTTGCTCCATGGTGATCTTGGCATTGAAAGAGCTCTCATGGTACATGTTGGTGTGCATCTCAACTGAAGAGACAACAAATTCAGGCACATGGATTCCCATCTGAGTCATGAACTCAATTCCAATGGCGGGCATGAACACCAGCTCCTGGAAACAAATGGGATCACAGAAAAATTGAAGTGTGTGGGGAAAAAATGACCAACAGTCAGGATTAATATTACTGAGAATTCTATAGACATGTCACAGAAACAAACAATTAAAACAGCAACATTGTAATAACAATTGCTGTTTTAGTATAGTACTAAACACGGGTTAAATATAAAAGATGGAAGCTTTACCATGTTTGGAGTAATGCGAAGACCTCCTTTTGCACCAGGAGCAAAGGTGCCAGACAGAGCAAATGTCAGAGGCAAGCCAGATGCTGTTGACATCATGAATTTGTTGTCCATGAAGATGTAATGGGCAAAAATCTCATTGCGAGTGCTTGAAATCAGGTTAGACATGACCTGACAGGAAGAAATACAGTTAACAAATACAGTTTTTCAGCGGGAAAGAAAAAAAAATCTATATAGACACTATATTAATGACTACAGAACACTACCTTTGTAGGCATTATCCTCATGAAAATGTTTGCATACATCATTGCATTTTCAGCAATAGACTTCAGTTCATTGCTCTTGATGTAGCCAAGCTCAGCTCCCATTAGCCTCAGGTAGGCCATGGCCTCTGGGGACTCTCGGTTCAGCAGGTCTTTTACCAGCTTGTTGAGGTTGCGGACAATTTCTATTGCGAGGTTTTCAGGAGCCTTAAGAAAAAGGGACCAATATGTTAGATATGTTGGTGTGAGTGACAATGATATGTTCACTCAGATTAAGAGTGTTTAACAGAAACAGTTATGCGAGTGATATACCTTTTGCCCCTCTATTTTCAGTGGAGCAACCCATTTCTCCAGAACTTCCTTGATCTTTGGTGACATCTGTTCTTCAGCCCAGTACAGAGCCTTGGACACTGTGTCAGGGAAGAATCCATTCTTGCCAAACAGAGCCTCAATGGTTGGCTCAAAGCCTTTTCCTTCCATGCCAACCTGCCAAAAATAATTTAATAATATGAATACAAAAATGAACCAGGAGTTGTTAGGGTTAGGTCCCATCAAATAACATTAATCCCCATGAATAAAGTTCAGTGTTAAAGGTGTAAAACTACAATTTGAAATGGCATAAATAATTGTATGTGAAAAGCACTGTACATACCTCCCAAATATCCATGCTGTAACCAAAAGCATTCAGGGTAGTTTCCAGCAAGACCTCCCTTGGCAACGTGCTGCTGGGATCGAAAATGACATTGCCTTGAATTTTGGCCGCCATGCTCTCATGTGCCATTCCCAGCTCATAGTTGCGAGATTTTGTGGTGTAGTCACTGTGTGTAGAAACTTCTGTGTCCTGCAGGGCATCCATTATTTTCTCACCAAGCCTGGAGTGAAGATTAAAAGTAAAACTATTAGCTGAGTGTAAATAGATGGGTGCCCAAATCGGCGCTATATTAGTATATTAATTAAGCTGAAAAATGCTTTATTCTTACTTTTTGGTCTCTGAATCAGTCGAGGAAATGATGTTGTAGATGTGGGAGGACACAAAAGCCCTGATCTGCTCGTTCTGCTCTTGGTTAAGCAGCTTCTTCACCACCTCAATGTCACTGTCCTCGGGGTTTCTCATCAGTGTCAGATAAGCTGCCAGACGTTTCTGTACAGCGCCCTTGGAATACTGGCTGACCCTCTGGAGGTTGGCACGAATCTGGACAGGAAAACAATGTGAAAAAACAGTGACTTAATGGTCTTTGTAGCTGCAGCTTGTCTCCACTATAAAACTGGGAAGCAAGGAGACTGTTCATGTAGAAGAGGAATGTGGTTAGTTACCTCATCTGTCACAGACATGCGCCTGAAAGCCTGGATGGCGGCCAGCTGCACGGACAAAGTGGTTGCAGGCTGTCTCATGCACTTGAGCAGGGTGGTCTTAATAGCAGGATCGACGGCCTCCATTGCGTCTCCCATGTTACCAACAACCTGGACAGAATATTAAAGCAAATCATAAATCATGCAATTAAATGTTCCCATGAAAAAATGTTTATCTTTGTCTTCAGGAAATGTGGCATCAGTGTTTTTTCCCCTCTGTATTGTCTTGATATAATAAAGTTTTCTTGAATGAAAATTTATTCTTATTCACGTCTTGTTACCTACCCTTAAAGTCAGGAAAGTCAGGTCTTTGTCACCAGCGCAGTCTGCACCCAGAAGAGAAGCAATGTATTTGTAGACAGCTGTGATCTCTGGAGTGACTCCCTCAGATTTATACAGTCTAGAGGCAAAGATAGACATTAGGGATCATGTATTAATTTAAAACAGGCACCACAATTCACTGTTACTGCATTGAGGAGAGCGTCCTTCAGAATGTCATATATGTACAGTATGTTCACTTACTTCCTGGCTGCATTGCTCAAAGCATACATGATGGGTTTGCTCTGCTTGTACTGAGCCATTGCCAGCAAGTCTTTCACCATCTGGCGGGAAGGGTTCGGCAGCAGCCCCAGGGCGTAGACTACAGCATCAACCTCAACAGCGTCTCCATCAAAGGTCCTGAGAAGCTTGAGCATGGCGCTGGTGCATTCTGGTGTACCACACTGAGCCAGAGCTTGCCACGTCAGAGAGGGTGAAATATCTGTCATCTCAACAATAGCCGAGTTCAGGATGTCCCCCTTCAGGCCACGAAACTCTGACACCAGCTGGCGGAAAAGGCCGGCGCGCTTCTCGCCCTCGTTGGTCTCTGACAGAGAGTTCAGCTTCTGCATTGTGGCAGCGACAGCATCCATGGTTTGTACTGGGGATTTGTCGTCAACAACATCCATTGGCAAGTACTTGACATTGTCCTCATCTGTACAGAAATAAATCACAAGCAGTGGAAAATCTATTAGAATGTGGATGTTAGAGACACACATAGAATATTTATATTAGTTTTTCCCCCATTTTTACAAAATTTGTTTTCACACAACAGAAGCACTCACTGTGATCAAAGATTCTGTCGTTGATCTTGGCAGTCGCTCTCAGAGTCACAGTCTGCTTCACCATAGCAGAAATTCCATATTGGTTTCTTTTTTCAGAAGAGAGAAATCCCCAAATGTGCGTTAGATTTCAAAGAGAATTCACAAAATTATTCATGAAAAATATACAAAAAGTCAAAATAAAACTTACTCATGGGACAGGGGCAGGAAGATGTGTTTCTCTGTGCAGGTTCCACTGGTCATGTGTTTCTTCTGGTTGTCAAACCTGTAGTTACAGCTCTGAGTGCTCCTGATCAGCTTGGACAGGCCGTATTTCTGACAGGCAAAAAATCAAAAAATCAAAAAAATCAATGTTTTGTCAGACGTTTGGAGAACGTAGAATGCTGGGAAATGTAGATGTACTTTATGGCTTCACGTGTGAAGAAAAAAGGGATGGATGTCTGCTTTGTGGTTTTATACTATGAAAATATAGCTTGGGTTCTTTTTAATAATGTAATCAGACCATATTGTTTTCCACTGAGGATTGAGTGCTGATATTTTGACTCTTGGCCTGAGTTTGTGATGGCAGTGTCAGATTGTTGTGTGAACTCTTACCATGCCAGAGACGAGAGCCAGGGGACTGGTGTCCTGTCTGCGGGCAGTGAACCAGTCACATCTGGACAGATCCCTGCTGACTGTCACATCAGTAGCAATGTCCTGTCTGTTGTTGACGGTGAAGTTGGTGGAGCACACTCCGTGCACGGTGGGCTGGAAATGATTAGGATGTTCAAAACAATTCAATATTCAAGCTGTAAGAACTGGACCTGTGGACGTGCTTTCTTTCCTTTAACTTATCTCTTAAATCAGGTAATCAATCATTCTTATAGATTACCTCCCATTATGAGAGCACCATATGTCAATAACAAGATAAAGTTATCTAGGACTTTGAGCTGTTGCTAAAGATTGTCATTGTTGGAACATGCTGTTACAACAGTGTATTTATCTGCTCTGACTGGGGCAGCTTATCTGCTCCTTGTGCAACTTATCTGTGCATGACTAAACAACAAACTGAATCAGGCTCTACTTGGCCTGATTTAATTGCCAACTATGAAGCCATGAAAATATCCCCCAAAAAAGAAGAAATCAAGTAATAAACAAGTGAGGGGAGCTACCATTTCATTGTTCTTTTCCTCTTCCATCACAGGCACCATGAGAGCAGAGACAATTCCTCTCTTGATGTTGAGGATGTTGACGGGCTCATCGTCCTCAGGGTACAGCTTGACATCTGTCTGTCCTTCGACTGTGATCTTTAGAGTGTTTCTGTTGACGTGGACAGATCATCATTTACAGCCTGCCATTCAGGTCACTCTTTGATTTCCTCAGTTACCCTGGATCCTAATTTCTGAGAGCAATTAACGAAATAGATAAATCTTCCCTACAAACAAGATGACTCACTTCTCCATGGCAGCTTTGAAAGCCTCAGCTCCAGCAGCAGGACGATACAGTGGATTCCCCTCATCATCAACGCCAACAGCCTCACTCAGAGAGCACTCTGTTGTGCGGAGGATGAAGCTACAGGTCTGGGGCACATCAACCTCAACCTGCGCAGCAGAATAAACAGTTTGTTTGCACTTCTTGTTTTACATTCGGGGTCATGAGATTGCTGTTTTTTTTCCCCCCAGCAATGATCTAAGCTCGAAGACTTACTGTGCAGGAGACTTTGGGGCCGCTTTTGTTGTCTGTAGCTCCATTCACAGTATTAAAGGTCTCAGCTTCGTAGTCATACACAAATCTTCTGAAGTGCCTGTATCTTTTGGCCACTGAAAAGTATTTAAAGCATTTACAGCGACAGTTAGACCAACAACAGCCAGTTTATCAAATGCTTAACTAAAATAAAAACTTCAAGGATAGCTCCACTCAAACCAAAGCTTTACATCCAGGACTTTTGGAACTGAAGCCAAATCTTTAATGTGTAGTTCTTTATATACGTTCTAGGAAATTAAATATTTCAAGCTTCCCATTTCAATTTTCCCACTTGATAATATTAAATTACACATTATAAAATGTTTACTTTCAAACAATGACAACAAAGAAACTCACAAAAGCAGGCTGGAGATGGTTCCTCAACACTTCCAACATCTTGCTCTGAAAAACGAAAAAACCCCAAACAAACGCACAAGTTGCCGTTACAGTGCAACAACACAAGTGTAAATGATTGAATACAGTAATTATGCCACTTTTGGCTGCTCTCTTATTCCAAGCGTGAGCCTCTGCGCATTCGATTTGGCAGATTTTATGTCAAATACGCTGTCTTATGCAAGCCCTAAGGAATTTGTGTCTCCTACTGGGGGGAAACTGGGGATTTTTGTTTGGTGAATGTTTAAGCTACAAGTTAAATACATTAATAAATACTACTAATAATAAAAAAAAACATGTTATTTGTCAATGCCTTGCAAAACACTTGACACAAACTAACAATATTTACTGTAAAATTTTATATGTCGAAGTCTAATTAAATAGTTACACATTTGTTTTGCTCTATTTTAAAAAACGTAAGAGACATAAACGGTATCAAATATCATCGTCTCAAATTTGTAAAATATGTTTTCCATTTCAGAGCAAGTTGCCAACTTTTCACAAAGCTAAAAAAAAGCATCCGTTACATATTTTTAAACAAGCAGATTTAAGTCACATACAGGTCTAAGTTTTAAAAATCCACTGCCTTTAAAAAATATATATATATTGTACTCACGGGCTAGTGTGCATGTGCCCAGAAACAGCACAAGGCAGAGCTTGTAACCCAACATCATGGGTTAAGCTCCTAGAAGCCTTAAGGTAAGTAGAGTCCCCCTCTTTCTCTGAAGACTAATTCTTGTGCTTTCGCCTTATGGCTTTTATAGCTTTCACGACATACTGTATGTGATTGCAGGGACTTGCAAATGTGTTGCCCTGGTTCCAAAGTCTGAGCAGTCCTTGTGGCAGGTCAAAGGTAAAAAGACTGTC
Organism: Oreochromis niloticus; assembly: GCF_001858045.2. NCBI lineage: Eukaryota > Metazoa > Chordata > Actinopteri > Cichliformes > Cichlidae > Oreochromis > Oreochromis niloticus. The sequence goes on along the minus strand of NC_031980.2, from coordinate 13,257,380 downwards.
TGTCAGCACTGGGTGGGGGTGGCCAGTGATTATTCTAAATGACTGTTGTTTTATTATTTCTGGTTTGAGATCATCCTGAGGTCATTAATATAGAATGCTAATGCTAATGGTTATTGTTAAAAAACCAACCCCCCCCCCACACACACACACAATTTCTATCTAGCAGATAATTTGCTATTTAGTGCTGTACTACTTTATGTGTTAGTAAGTAATGTAGTGCAGTACAACATAGATTTTGTGGTACTAGAATAATACTAATGTTTATATGTTTTCATATATCATTATATTTTATTACAACATTAATATAGTCTTGCTAGCTAACATTTTTAATAACCATCATCAGTGTTGTGTAGGTACTAATCATCATGGATCAATAACTTTGTTTGTATGTTGCATTCAAAGCTCAGGGCACAGAAACATTTGGTAGTATCAGGATTTTATTGACTTTCATTTCAATGCTTTGTGCCATTATTCTAAGAGGCAATCAGTTCACCTGACTGAGGTAGGTTTCAGTTTTGATTTTACAGAATTTCCTTTGGGATTAATAAAGTTTCTCTGAGTATTATTTCTTTGTTTCAAACGTATGAGTGCATGAACGTTCATACGATTCAAAATATAGCTTATAGCGCAAATGTGGCACTATGATGTACTACAAATATGCGAACGCCTTCACAGACGCTCACCTTTGCCTCATAGATGCCCGAAGCATGTGAACCCATATCGCCCGCTGCTAGTGTGCTCCTGCTTAAAGTTTGTTATCAGCATATATTAAAGCACGTCTCAAAGCATTAGGTGTTTTATGACATGCACATGGTAGATAGGACTCTGATGGGCCTAATCAGTCATCAGAAGTACAGTGCATCTGCAGTGGTTCTCAGAATGGTGGTGGGATCTCTAGGGTGGCACTTGGAGATCCAGGGAAAAAATACAAAGTGAAAGTGATTATAATGAGTAATTTCACTTATGGAATAAAATTAAAATGAAACCTTGAAGCTATTTCACTCAAATTCAACTTGCATCCCTTTTTATAAGCTGCTTCCCCTATCAGTGGGATTTGGGGTAGAAGGTGTGGTGGGAGGACGCTGAATTTCGATTTCAAAGGGATTGGTCCAGAAGAAGTTGGAATACCTGAAATACCTGAATGGAAAACTCAAAATATTCCCTTCTGAACTCCAACAGTTATGTCTTGCATTTGGGTGTAACATCATTTTAGGATCCACCCTAGACTCTTGTAGTCTTGTAATAGCCTTAAACATCAACCATGGCTTACTAAACTGTTCATTCACAAAATAAGAAGAGTTTAGTTTTAGCCAATTCTAATTTGACTAAAATGACTTCTACTGCAATATGCACTATGCAATATGTCCCACAGCAACACATGCAAAATGTAATTATTATAATATGACAAATGGCCTGAAGTAGTAAAGTGCTGAAGCTGTTAAATGAATGATAACCAGTGCCTTTCAGATCACTAAAGGTCCAGTAATCCATAAACCTGCTTATTGATTTCTCATTTGCTGTGGTGCATTCGGAATAACAGGGTGAGAGGTGTGACTATGGCAAGGTTTCATAGCTTCCTGTGGGCAAGAGCCCCCTGGAGCTTTAGTCACTCCCAGTGGGAACCAGACTGGATGCAAATAAATCTCAGCAGTGGTGTCTCAGTATTTATGGCTAACCTTTCACCTACTAAGAAAAGCCCGTGAAAGCTTCTAGATAAGGCTTACAGGAGAAATGAACTCAAGATAAGTCAATCAGACACAAGGAGACTAGCTGATGTTGCACAAGAGTAACATCAGTACTGTGCAAATGGGTTACAGTACAGTATGTAGACTTTATGGACTATGTGGCCTTATGGGATGTATGGGAATAGGAGAAAATAGTGAATTTTTGGGACTAATACTAAAACCACTATTTAAATAAGCCATTTCACTGACACCTCCTGTTAACATGTCTGTTTCTTTTGTCTCTGCTATTAATGATTCCATTTTAATGTCAGAGGAAAAAGAGAAACCTTTATAATATCAAAGCTGTAAAATCTTTCTTTACCATTCTATCTTTGGACTAAAGTCAAGTTACCACACAGCAGATCATCTAATTTAGCAACAGGCCAGTTGCAGTGAACAAGATGATATGAAGTGACCAATTGTTAGTTAGTTTAATTGGATAAATGAGGGCTATTTAAAAGAGCAATTAGAAATATGTATCGAACCTTTTTACTTGGCTTTTTTATGTACTTTAATCACTTGCAGCATTATGGTTAAATATCTCATCAAAAAATATGAAATGGTCACTTTGAAAATAAAGCTAGTTTCCTAAATAAAGGTAAACAAAGATGTTTGTCTCCTGTTTCATTTGGGCTCAAGTCAAAGTTCAGTCTGAGATACTGATCTTCTGCTGATCTCCGAAAACAAGGAAAACTTACCAAATCAATAAGGTTCAACAGGTTTAAGTGCTCGCCATCAAAACCAGTGTGAATATATTACCTCTGATTAATACGTTTAAACCAGATGTTTAGTGGATAAAAGAGGGAAATGGCAGTGCTGGACATTTAATTAATAAGTATAAAGCAATAATAATAAAAACCACAATGCAGTAAACAAACATGGGAGATGTAGTGTATATATAAGTCATTAAGGAGACAAAATTAACACAAATGATTTAAGACTAAGATCATGGCATGAATGATGTTTGTACCCTTACAGCTTTTAGTTGGAAGGAGACACTTCATTGCTTTAGAGCCACTCAGAAAAATCCCCTCTGATACTGTAGTGATAGTATTTTGTTGATCCGGCATGAGTCATAATGACTAAACAAACATAAATGAATACAGAGAAGAGTCAAGGCAGATAGAAATATCTTGCATTTTCTGTCAAATGTAACACAATAAGCAAATGGCTAACTAAAGATTTACTGTCTTTAACCTCAATCCTGACATATTTTCATGATAAATATTAAAATTAATAAAATATACTTAAAGCTAAAAGCCAATTCAATTTCTCCACAAGCTGGGTTGTTGTGTACAGTGTACATAAAAACAGAATTCAATGATATGAAAATACCATAAACCGCACATTTTACCCACAATTGAACACAGATGACATATGAAATGTTTGACTTAGAAAACGTAGCATTTAAGTAAAATATGAGCTCAGTTTGAATTTGATGGACAACACATCAGGAACATAACTTAGTATAAAAGATTATGAGCTAATACACAGCTAAGAGCAGGAAACTAAGGCTACAGCTCACGTGGGCTAACCAAAATTGGAAAGATTGGAAAAACATCCTGCTTTGTATGAAGTGTTCAGGTGGTGGGCCCCTTCACACCAGCTGAGGATTGTTTGCCTACCACAGGCTACTAGAGTATTGACAATGAGTTCACTGCATTCAATCTCAATCCAATAGAGCATCGCGGGATGGTGGAATGGTGCAACACGGTTGTGCAACTAACAATTCTGCGGCGACTGTGTAATGTTATCATGTCAACATGGAGCAAAACTTTAGAGGAAGGTTTTCAGCAGTTTGTTGAATCTATGCCAGAAAGAATTAAGGTAGTTCTAAAGGTAAACAGGGGTCCTAGCAAAGTGTAATTACAAATTGTCAGGTACGAGTATGCCACCCTCAAATGTGCCTACTCATTAACCTTTTAGAATGACAGTAAGGCAACATGTTGCAGTTTTATACTCAAATTAACCTCATCCCTGTGCTTTATTTTCATAGTCATTCTGCCTTAAAATAACTTACAAGTTTTTTTGTTGTTTTTTTGTGTTTTTGCATAACAAGATGAATATTGTACTCATCACTGTGAACTGGAAAAGTCAGACAATTCTCACAAGCAACAAGTAAAGAGCTACGTTTCAAAATCTTTGGATTAAAAAGCTAATGCAGAGACCAAATAAGACCCAGATCTCAGGTTTCTTTAATTCTTTACTTCCTTTCAAAGCTTTCTGCCGTGTAAACTGAACACATTTTATAGGATTTAAAACAGATGAAAGTTTCATCACACTGGCTCATGTATCATTGCCTCAAAGGCATAATAAATCAAGCTAATTACTCAGGTTTACAGCGTACTTTCTGACTATGGAATGATCTTTGTTTGGCATGATCCTTGTGTGAAAAAATGTTTTAAAAGCTATTTTAAGTACATTTTAAATAAATCTAATCATGACTCTAGCAATGAAGCTGAAACGACCAATGCATCTGTTAGTACTGGACATTATTAGTTCTGGGCCTATAAAGTAGGTTGCCACGCTTATGTCAGAGTTCAAAATCAACAGAGTGACAGATAAACCAGCTTTAGGAAGACTTGGTCTGAACTTGTGGACAATACCATACCATACCAGCTTTATTTATAAAGCACTTTAGCATAAAACCAGGGTTCACAAAGTGCTGTACATATACAAATAGCATAAGCAAAGTAAAAATAAAATTTAAAAAATAAATTTAAAAAAATAGAATAAAATAAGATAAAATAAATAAATACCTAAATAAATAAAATAAAATAAAACATGTTAAAACAAACTGAGTCAACCCCCTTAAACAGTGCCAAAGGCTTCAGTGAATAAATACGTTTTAAGAAGAGTCTTAAACTCAGAAAGGGAAGAGGCCTGCCTAACGTGCAAGGGCAGATCATTCCACAACTTTGGAGCAGCTGCAGCAAAAGACAATAGCTCTGGGTGGCCTCTGCAACACTGGATCAGGATGTGCAACAGGTGAATCAAAGTAAAGCAATGCAGACATGTTGATTCCTGTCAGCTGATGAACAACACAGTGCTGGTCACTATTAAGTAATGTCTGTGTGTTTCTTTGGCAAGCATTTTATATACAGTGTATTTGGGTATCAGACACCAACCAGGCATTTTTATTTAAATATTAAGTTTAATTATACGTGAACTTGACGTGTTTAATACAGAAAATAAAAATTAAAAACCTGTGTAAAACACTGTAAGACAGTGAAAGCAGCAAACTAAAATAGAAGAAACAAACACACACACACACACACACACACTGCGACTGAACAGCTACTGCATGTAGGCCTGTTTGAACAAAAGGGATTTGAGTCATGGTAATAGCAGTTACCCAACATTTGTTTTTATAGCTTGCTTTAGCTTGAGAGACAAGAATATTACAGATGTTGCAGCTTTAGGACAGCGTCTGAGGTTTCTCTGCCTTGGTCAAGACTGAACTTGTGGAAGGTGGCTTTGGATGTGTCTTGCAAAACCAAATAGGGATGTGCAACAGATGGAGTAAAGAAAGGCCAGACAGACATGTTAAACCCACCAGATGATGAATAATTGCAGCTATTGTTTAGTAGATGTTTAATTTATTGCAAAATGTTGCATAATGCAATGTTTGTGTAAATTTCACAATGTTTGTTCACGTGTTTATGGTCAGAAAGAGGCTTGATTTGTTTAGCATCTGGAAACTTACGGTCCTGTTTAAGGAGAGCATTGGGAAAACACTGTCCTACATCTCACTGACGAGTAACTTCTACTATCTCCAGGAACTTGATAACATGTTCCTGTACTGCTATGGAAGGGCAGTCATGGATCAAAGGTTTCAGTTTCTGGCAATGGTCCTCAAAGTTTTATCAGAGGTGAAGCTCTGCTCGGTTTGCCACGACTTGTTTACGCTAATTTTATATAAAAATGTCTTGTACATCGGTGATGAAGTAAATACAGAGACTATGTTTCTGTTTATTACAAACATATGAAAAAAGAAGGTATACCTTCTTTTAATTGTAAAGTTTGTGTAACAGGACAAAACAAAAATCATACGGTCCTCAGCAGATTGTACAGTTATCTAAATACGATCTCAGATGAACAAAAACCTCAAGACATGTTACACAGTGTAATTGTGAATTTAACAAAAATTAAGCCAAAAAGTGTGAAAATCTATGTACACCCCATAATTCAGTAGCTTTCGAGCAACCTTTAGCAGCAATAAACTGAAGTAATCATTTTGTGGATGACATTATAAGTCGCTTACATCATTGCGGAGGAATTTTCGCCTACTTATAACGTTGCTTCAATTCATTGAGGTTTGTGGACATTGATTTATGTACAGCTCTCTTAAGGTCCCACCACAGCATTTTAGTCAGTTTGAGGTCTGGACTTTGACTGGACCATTGCAACACCTCCTTCTTTTTTTTTAGCCATTCTGTTGGTGATTTGCTGTTGTGCTTGGGATCATTGACCTGTTTGCTTGATCTAGTTTCAACCAAGCTTTAGCTGTGGGCTGGATAGCCTCACATCCGACTCTAGAATACTTGGGTATATAAAGGACTCAAATCATCCCTCATCCACCCCCAGGTTTGACAGTCGGTTTGATCTGCTGGTACAAATCTGCTGTTTGATTTTTTACCAAACGTGGTGCTGTGCTTTATGACCAAACATCTTCATGTTGGTCTCATTTGCCCAAAAGATATTATTCCAGAAATCTTGTGATCTGTTCAGGTGCAACCTTTTACACCTGAGCTGTGTTGCCATCTTGATTCTTGAATGTTCTTTTCTGGTATGAAGAATATTTCTCCTGGGAAGCCTTCTAAAAAAAGCCACAGTCTTTTTGAATTTTGCAGTTGTAAACTTTAAGATTTAAGATGCTAACTGTGGCCTGTAGAAATTAAAATAGAGCCCCTGTTTTTTCTTCTTGCAGTTTCTCTGAGCATTGCATTGCAATTTGTTGGGATGTCCACACAGCTGTTTTAAATGTGAATAATCTTTCTCACTGCAGAATGATGCACTTTAGATTGTTTGGAAATAACATTATAAGCCTAGCCAGATTAATCGGCAGCAGCAATTGCTTCTTTAAGATTACTGACCACGTCTTTCCTACTAGGCACTCTGTTAACACAGCAGAAGGCAAACTGCCCAAACATCTGCTTTTATAGCATATACTTAGTTTTTCATGTTTTTTGGCATTTTGACTTAATTTTTGTTAAATAAATAATGAAACAGTGTAATAATTCTCTGTTGTTGTTCTTTTCTGATTGTGTTTCAATTATTTTAGAACCTGATAACCTGACCTGACCAGATTATTTTTTATTATGTCCTGATATGTACAATCTGAACACTGAAGAACAAGAAGGTATACTTTCTTTTTCACACGAGTGAAATATATTTGAGAAAAATCAACAACCCTGTGGGCTTCAAGCTTTTCATGTTACTTATTTATGTCTAAAATGCATTTTTTTTCCCACTTTAACACAAAATTCAATTACTGAAACATGTTAAGAATTAAAAAATGTTGTGAGTGACTAATATATAAATTACCTATATTTTTTACAATAAGTATCGAAAAGACAAATGCCCAGTCTATTTTTGTTTCTCATTAATTCAACAACATATGAGCTATCACAGCCTTGTCGCTCTGTTTTTACATATTTTGTGACAAAAAGGTCCCAGTGACCCCCTCTGGTTGGAAATAGACATTACATTTGTGCATCTGTAGGTTTGAGTTCCAAAATATCCTTCAAGTCAGTATCACTGTTGGATTTTTATCCTTCCTTCACAGAAGAGAACTTTCCAGACATAAGGAGATATGCTTAGAAGATGTTGGTTCTCCTTGGATCTACCTTCATATGCAGAGGTGAGAAATAGTACAAATACTTCATGTGCTGGAAGAAAAAAATAGAACAAGCAAAAAGAGAACAACACAGTAGGGAGATCACAGCAACAACCTAGATAAGTATAAGAAACAATAAATAATAAATACTGAATGCTACTAAGCAGCACACAAGACCGACAATGCAACGTATGCTTTGAGGCAGCAGCCAAGAAAGATATAGTCTGTGTCTGTGAACACACACTAGTGGGTGTCGGGAGCCATAGCCCTGGCCCCCAGGACATGAAGCAGGCATGGAGGAGATCCAGGCCCCAGACACCTAGAGGCCCCCCAGAGAGAGCAAGAGCCCATGGAGGACCACCAGAGGGGCCCTGATTTTCAAATTAATGCACACACAGTGCGATAAAGTTGGTCTCAAGGTTGAACATGAAAACAATCCTTAGTGGTTTTCACGTGTTGATATCCTCAAAGGCATTCATTAAACTACATAACTGATAATTCTGTCAATATTTAATTTTTTAGACAGCTTGAGCATTTTCTTATTTTGGAATTTATTATGTTGATCTTACTCACGAGACCCTGAATTATTTTCCAAATGAAATCAGTGCCAGTGTGAATCTGCCTAAGAATGTAGTTCACTAGTTCCTCAATATAAGCTTTGAAGTCAATGGATGAAAAGAGCCTCTTTAGCTCAGCAGCAAGTTTTTTCAAGTTATTAGTGTTACATTTTATACAACCAAAATCTATTAGTAGATTTGTAAAGTACATTACCAAAACATTATAAAAGAAACAAAGTCACAAACCGCAAATAAATCCTTCAAATAAAAACAGCTCCTCATTTTAACTACTAAGTTAATTTTAAATTTATCAGTGATCTTCAGTGTGTAGCTTCAAGCTTTGGAATTTTATTTGTGGAGGTTATTTTAATGTCCAACTTAGCCAAAAGCCACAGAGGCCTCTTTGTCAAGTTGTTTTTCATCTGTTGAAACCTCAGCTCTACCAAACAGAGGAATAGACACAGTGAAGCTCTCAGGAATAACAATCTCTGGGATGGGAATCTTCATGGAGGAGATTTCCAGTCCATACTGGTTTAGAGACAGGTCTGGAGTGGTCAAAGCTGGTGGGGAGTTAAGTTGGCTTTCCTCCAAGAGGCATACGGAAATAAGCATTGTTTATGTTGTTGAGGTCTAAAAATTAGATTGTTTAAATATTTACCATGAAGTTTAATGCACTTAAGTATTCAGGAATAGTGTCTCTGGTAGGAAAATCTGCTTTCTTACTTGGCACGACCAACCAGGACGCACTGAGAAACATTTTTGTTTATTAAATCAAGAGAGATGGAGTGAGTTCATCTGCCCTTTGTGTTTCCATCCACAACACCCAGCCTCCAGCCTTCACATTGTAGTCAGGGATCTGGATGTCAGCAGTGATAACATGCCTCCTTCTGTTGTATTTCATGACTGCTCTTGTGATCTTGGCATGGAGGCCACTCTCATGGAAAACATTCGTTTGCATTTCTAATCCAGAGTTGACATATTCAGGGCTGTGAGAAACCATCTGAGTTACAAACTCAATACCAGCAGAGGGCATGAAAGTCACTTTAATCTATATGGAAACAGGAACAGAAGTTAACACCTGTGATGATGTGGTGAAAAAATGACAGGTGACATTTAAACATATTTATGGAGAATTACCATGTCACGAGCAATCCTCAGTCCACCCTTGATACCGGGTGTAAAAGTACCAGAGAGTGCAATCCTCAGAGGCACACCTGTGACAGTAGGCAGGAAGAACTCATTGTCCATGAAGATGTAGTGGGCAAAGATTGTGTTGTCAGCTTTTATTATCAGTGCTCTCATTAACACATAAGATATTTATGTCATCAACAACTGATTGCTTACTGCTGTATCCTTTAACTTACATAAGCTGGGAATATTTTGCAAAATAGGAAAAACGAAAACAGAAATAGGAAAAAACACAAGGAAAGTGTTTCTGGGGAGACAATAACCCGACCGACCAGTTGCAGGAACCCAAAACATGCTAGGTGTGTTTTATCAAGATTCATATAATACTGATGACAGATTTTTAGGCTAATAGTTAGGCTAACACACTTACCTCTCATCTTTTCTTTCCCCACAAAACCGATAGATCCTCCACTTCTTTTAAGTGTCTCCCAGCGCAATTCTTAGCATATTTTGGTTCCTGCAACTGGTCCATCGGGTTATTGTCTCCCCAGAAACACTTCCCTTGTACTCTTGGAAATCTGTTTTTTCCTTTTTCTGTTTTCCTTTTTCCTATTTCTTTTGTCTTTTTTCCTAATTCCATTGTCGTTTTTCCTATTTCTGTTTTGTTTTTTCCTATTTCCGTTGTCATTTTTCCTATTTCCGTTGTCGTTTTTCCTATTTCTGTTTTGTTTTTTCCTATTTCCGTTGTCTTTTTTCCTAATTCCGTTGTCGTTTTTCCTATTTCTGTTTTGTTTTTTCTTATTTCTGTTGTCTTTTTTCCTAATTCTATTGTCGTTTTTCCTATTTCTGTTTTGTTTTTTCCTGTTTCTGTTTTCCTTTTTCCTATTTCCGTTGTCTTTTTTCCTAATTCCGTTGTTGTTTTTCCTATTTCTGTTTGGTTTTTTCCTGTTTCCGTTGTCATTTTTCCTATTTCCGTTGTCGTTTTTCCTATTTCTGTTTTGTTTTTTCCTATTTCCGTTGTCTTTTTTCCTAATTCCGTTGTCGTTTTTCCTATTTCTGTTTTGTTTTTTCTTATTTCCGTTGTCTTTTTTCCTAATTCTATTGTTGTTCTTCCTATTTCTGTTTTGTTTTTTCCTGTTTCCGTTGTCTTTTTTCCTAATTCCATTGTAGTTTTTCCTATTTCTGTTTCCTTTTTTCCTAATTCCGTTGTTGTTTTTCCTATTTCTGTTTTCTTTTTTCCTATTTCCGTTGTGTTTTGTGTGCTTTTGCAGCGTTTTTCTTATTGCTGGTGTTTTCTTAAGTTGCAGTCCGTTTGGCCTCTTGCGGCCACCGTATGTCCATCTTTAAAGCAGGGATTCAAAGGTTCCAAAATTTGATGTTCGAATAGGGTCTACAGTCCTGTTTGTGGTGCAGAAGGCACATTTAATAAGAATCTGTGGGGTGAACAGAAGATAAACGTTCATGTCAGAATACCATCAAATCTGGAGTAGCTTGAGAGATTCGCCAAAGAAGAAGGGGCTCGGACTGCTCTGGAGACGTGTGCGAGACTTGTTGAAAACTAGAACAAATGACTGCAGATTGTTATCCAGCAAAAAGAATGGGGGGAGGGGTGGATAATTTTGTCCTCATCTGTAGCTGAATCTAAACTTTAAGTAATGGAATGTTGCAGTATATATAATCAGTAACCATTCATGTAGGACAGGCCTTGAGTCCTGGTGTCCTACAGGTTTTAGATGTGTCCTTGATCCAACACAGCTGATTCAAATGGTTAAATTACCTCCTCAAAAATGTCCTGAAGTTCTTCAGAGGCTTGGTAACGAACTAATCATGTGATTCAGGTGTGTTGACCCAGGGTGATATCTAAAACCTGCAGGACACTGGCCCTCGAGGCCTGGAGTTGCCCACCCCTGCTGTAGGACAAAATCTATCACATACTAGGGAATATAGAAAAGATTATAAAAGATTCCCATGTGGAAGAATTTCTGCATTACTAGCATGAAAACCAAAAGGGAGAAATATTAAGAAAATTATAGGGCCAAGTATTATATATGCTTCACATTCACAGTGACTGATATAGGATTTTGAAAACTGATTCCAAACACAGATATTTAGCAATTTAAAAATCTGGTATATTGACTGATATACTGACACACTCTTCCTGGACCTGCTTGGATCAGTTGGTAATTGTCTTTGATGTGTTTTAAACATCTGCTGCCAACTGGGAAGTTGCAGTTCTTTGGTGGACAAAGATTACAACATCGAAACTTATAACATAGTTGAAGGGTGCATAAATAATAAGGGTGCATCTAGAACCCTGTTAGCAAGTCTCCAGGTTTCCTGTATTGCCTGAATGGCTGCAGGGCATTGCGAGGTGAATTGGTTGCCATTAGAGGTATCAACATGTCTCAAAATGTGCAACTTTACATCAAAGATTTCTCTGTTTGCACTTTACGTTCCATTTTCACATTTTCACTACTGCTTAGCGAACAGTTAGCCGGTATTTTCAGACAAGAAATCACATATAGTGGCTGCATTGAACACTGCCTGAAGTTGGCTCTGCTGCATGTTTCTTCCTGTTAAAAGGGAGCTTTTATTTCTGACTATCGCCAAGAAGTTTAAATCAAATTCTGAATTTAACAGGTAGCCAGTGACAAGAAGCTGATATGGGATAAATATGGTCTCTCCGTCTAGTCCCTTTCTAGTCTCTTTTTACGCTCACTACAGTATTCTTGATCAATTGAGGGCTTTTTAAGAAACTTTTAGAAAAACCCGAAATACAGGTGTTAAGCCCAGAAGTAATAAATGCATGAATTAATGACGTTTAACAAATCCAGAAACAGACCCCCTCTCAGTGACAATCAACTTTCCACTGTGTTTCACATTTCCAAATCTGAGAATACTCAAAGCACACGATGAAGAGGAGTGGCAGAAATCCTTCATTAGCGATTATAAAGATAATTAAAGTTTGAATTTATTCGAAAACCCTATTCTTTGTCTTCTCCACCATGATTGGAAAAGTAAAAAAAACTGTTTTAGTTGTTGCATCCTCAGAGTTTAAAGTCTAATCACATAAAGACCTGGATTACGTCTAATCTCCTGCTCCTAATTTAAGATAAAACTGAGGTTATTCGCCAAAAAAATCTCAGGAACATGATATCTAACCAGAGACTTACTCCGGATGTTATAACCCTGGTCGGTTACCTCGGCAGGAATTTTGGAAATACCTGCAACTAAGACATTTGATGGTTAATACATTTGGCTCATCCACAAAGTTCCCTTTAAGCTGCGACTTTCTGGAGGAAATCAAAAAAATCTTCGGGCGTGGACAAGAGACATCAGCTTATTACAAAATGCTTTTATTAGCTTCCGATCCTAACACACTGTCCCTCAAAAGAACCTGGGAAATGGACTTAAATCTCAGCTTTACAGTGGAGGAATGGACTGGCATTTTTAGGAATCTGAAAAAAACGTCACGTGAACTGCGTTCAAGATTGGTTCAATTTAAGATTTTAAATAGAGTTTACTGGACACCCTCACGGTTGCACACGGTGGGTCTAGCGACTGACGATGTATGCTGGAAGTGCCAGCAGGATAGTGGCACACTTTTACATTTGCTTTGGGGGTGCTCCAAAGTCCAAGATTATTGGATTCATATTCACACTGTAGTAGAGAAGGTTGTAGGCCAAGGGGTCCCATTTATGAATAGTCTTTATGTATTAGGAGACCCTTCAGCTTTGAGTCACTTACCCACTCCTCTTGCTCATTGGGTACAAACGGCTATTATGCTGGGGAGGAAGCTGTTGGTGAAAGAGTGGAAGGCCTCATCGACTCCTACCTTCTCTCAATGGTATATTTCTTTGGGACAAGTGGCAGCTTACGAAAAATTATCATATAGGCTGCTAAATAGACTGGACGACTATAATGATAAATGGGCCAACTACCTTTCATATACAGGTCAGTGACGTATCCGGCTAAAGTAGTTAAGGTCGGACTAAATATGATACCTGTAATTGGGTCTATGTGAAATATTGGCATCATTGTGTATTTACGTTATTTTGGATTTTGGTTTTTTGGATGAGAATATGTATTGATTCTTAATTTCTTTTGTTGTTGTGACTGGGAATGTCCATTCTGTTATCTTCTGGGTTTTTTTGTGTGTGTGTGTGTGTTTTTTTTGTTATTTTGTTGTTGGTTTTTTTTTATATTAAAATCTAATAAAGTTTGAGTCATAACCCTGGTCGGTTTCTGCTGATGGGTTCTTGTGTTAAAAGGGAGTATTCATCCACACTGTCGCCACCGTACTCGCTCATAGGGGGTTGTGTAATTATTTGGGGTTTCTTTCTAATATTGTAGGGTCTTTACGTTACAATAAAAAGTGCACTGAGGTGACTGTGGTTGTGAACTGGTGCTATATAAATAAAATTTCCAGTTTAGACATAAGTCTGTCTTTAATCCACTTGTTCAAGTCCAGAACATTGAGAATATGGAGAAAGAAAAACTTTCTGACAAACTGAAGATGAAGTAATTAAACTACAAGTAAAATAGCAATGAATAAAATGAAAGTCTTTGAAATTTTGCGATAGCTTGCACATTTTGTTCCTAGTTGTTTTTGGAAATGCTGATTAAACACTGATAAAATGTTCATATTCTTACAGTTCATTTCACATTCAATTAACACCTCAGCTTTAGAAATTCATGTAAAGCTTTGTCCTGATCTCCATATCTGAAACTAATGTTGCATCTGAAGAGATTACAAGATATAAATATTTATTCCAACTTCAGTGACATTCTCGGACAATTCTGATGATCACTCATGTAAGATACAATTTAACATGAGTTTTGTGTAGTTTGACAGTTTTCCTAATTAATTAAGTTCAGATGTAAATAAAAAAATCACAAAGCAATAAATCAGACATTTACAGACTGCATTAATGGATTTTATTAATGCTTCTCAGTCTATGCTGGAAGGTGAGTTTGAATAACATTTTACATGTTCTACATGTTTTCTACAAAATAAACCATCTTCAGTAATGGTGTAGCCGGTGTATCTGCTGAACTTATTGTTATAAATATTGAAAAGCTATTTGTCCGTACTCTTTCCAAGAATGTGCTCTGAATGGATGGTAGTGCTTCCTATGTACTTAGGCTTCACTCTTTGATGCTTTATTGTTGAAAGTGAAATGGAAGGTCAATCTCAAGCTTTCCATCTCTGACTGTCACGTGGGCTTGAGCTTCCTCTGAAGCTTGCTGCAGAACCCCATGAACCACATTATTGAACTGATGTACTACATACATAAACACATTTATAATGTACTCGCACACCATGTTGAACTCCTCCATAGTGAAGGCAGAGATCTGGTCAACTATGTTCTTTAGGTCCGTGACAAAGTTACGATAGAGCTGATTGATATTGACAAACATTGCATCTAAATAGTCTGACTTGAGAGAGTCTACAAATTCCTGCGATTTCTCAACAATAGCCTCCAGGGTCTCACCTATTTTCACTAGCATTGTGTCAAGACTCTCCATGTTTTTTACAAAATTCACAATTTCCTCAGAGATTTTCTTGGAAAGTTTTTTGACTTGATCTATGATCTGCCTTCCAGTGACTGCATCACCAACCGGCATCTGCATTTTCACATTGCTCAACCTTTCAACAAAAAAGTTATAGGCAGCCTCCATGTTCTCATAGATAATCTGAATGGTTACTTCTAGCATAGCAGCAATGCTGCTAGTTAGCTTCTTTAAGACCTCAGGGAGAGTGGTCATCTCATCTGACCCAGGCACTTTGAACCTGGTCTCCCTTAAGACCTTAATGACAGCATTTAGGAAGACCTGGACAGTTTTCTGGTATTGCACAATGAAGTTCTTGAAGAAAATTGAAAGCTGGCTCATTTGAACATCATAATTGGTTGTAGCATTATAGACTTCATTGATGTGGTTAATGACAGAGTCCTTTAACATCTCCATGTACCCTGTGAACTGATACTTGTCAGTAAACTCTTTGAATGTTGAGATTATGGAAGGAAGTGTCATCTTGATCAGAGAGAGTATTGCTGTAGGTGTCTCCATGTTGTAAACAATCTGTAGATTCATCTTGTCATTATCCTTGGGAGTAGATCTGATGACCAAGATGTCAACATCAACCTCTGGGGCAGACTAGAAAAAAGAAAAAAACAAAACAAAACAAAACAAAACAAAAGAAAGTAACATTTAGAAACCAAAATCTTAATTTATCGTTGTACTGACATTCTTCTTCTTCTCCTTCTTCAGCTGCTCCTTTTAGGGGTCGCCACAGTGGCTCATCTGCCTTCATACCATACTATCCTTGGAATCCTCTTCTGTGTCACCAACCCTCTCCATGTCTTCCTTTACTACATTTAGAAACCTATTCTGAGGGCCTTCTCTCTGGCAACTGCATCTTTAACAACTTTTGTTCAATATATCAACTATCCCTCCTCTGTACCATGTCAATCCTGTTTCTCTCACTTTGTATGTAAAGCACACAACCTGCGTTGCCCCCAAACATCTTAACATCTACGGTCTATCTACCCATCTACTCCTTGTTTTTTTAACCTTTCCATTTGTCTCCTTCTCATTCACACATATGTGATCTGTATGGCGTTTACATTTCCATGTCTATCGTTAGATACCCTAACATGTTGCACATCCTTCCCAGCTCGATCTCTCTGCCTAGCCATTTGATCCAGTGCCTTTCTTCCTTGTATTTCCTTTGTGTCCATTGTATTAAAATGATCTTGCTAACAATACTTACAGGGTAACGGCCATAGACTTTTGCACTCATCTGGGATGGGACTGCACGACTGAACTGAAGGCCCAGAAGGCCAGTGGCTGGAGAAGATACTGAGGCACTGATACCATCGCTGTGTGTAGCATATTGAAGGTTCACATCAGTGAAAGTATGACTGGTGAAGTCCACATTCAGTGCATGTTGTTGAACACTGGAATAAAGGGAAATATTGAAATCACAATTGCTCCTCATCTGTTGTTACATGCAAAAGATACGCAAATATGCAATTTACATATGAAAATACACAATAAAGCATGAATTATAGCTTTGTGCATTTTCCTAAAATAACACATTTTAAAACAAACATATTGATTATTACCTCATAGCTTCCATAATGGCATGGTTGACATTCACGGTCAGGTCAGCATGTGTCAGTGTGATTTGGTTAATCATGTTGAAAGCTTCATTCTCAAAGTTTACAGTAGAAGAAGCTATATAAAGAAATTTCATCAAATTTAGTGCTCAACAGTGCTTAAAAAAGATAAAGACAGATAGAGGTTTTTAGGGAATTTTAATCAACTCACCATCCATGTTGTATTCCAAGATCACAAAAGCAGAGGTTGCAGAGGACTTAGCAACTGCTGTGATGACAGGAGCACGGCTTTCTACTGCAGCTGCCATGCTTGTAGTGTACAGTGGGCTGACAAGTGTAGAATTAGTAAAGATGTGCTGCTTGGCAGCTGTTACTTCAACAACAGTCTTCTCAGAGAAAGCAAAGTCACCCATGTTGGTTGGCTGAGACACGTCAATGTCAATATCAACAGTCAAGGAGGAGGCTGGTGCAAAATCCATTTTGGCTTGGGCAATATGCTTCCCTTTGGTATTGAAGTTGAACAGGTTTGCCTCATTGTTGCCAGTATACTTCAGCACTGCATACAAATGGCTCATGGAGGCTTCAATGGAAAGATTCTCATTTACATCCATATCAATGACTTTGGTTGTACCATGGTTAAACTTGGTATCAATAATAACTTTAGAAGTTGAGCGCAGGGCGTCTTTATTCAGGAACACATTAGCTTCATTATCTAGCAGTCCATAAAGAAGGTAGTCCTCATAGACTGTGCCATCCATGTTTGCTCTAGTAAAGGACTCCATGGAAATATAATCAGAGGTTCCTTCAAGCTTCAGGCTGTGGTCTGCCTCAGCCCTTCCAACAGTTTTGATCACAGGAATATTCAAATTACCACTTATCCTCAAGGTGGAAATGGCATTTGCTTTGGTTTTTGTGTCTGCAGCCAGTTTTTGGTTTGCTTGCATGTCTAGTATTGGCAGGGTAATATTTGCAACTGTTGCCACAGAGACTTCAGTGTCATAAGTATCAGCGCTCAGAGTGATGGTGCTGTCATGAGTTCCTGCAATACGAGTGTTTTCTAGGGACAGGGAGTTAGCCATCTTGAATCCCCTCTTGGTGGTAAGACTAGTAGTGCCAGCAAGTTTGACTTGAAGGTCCTCAAACATAGAGGTTGTGGTAGCTTCAAGACGGAACATAAGATCATCTTCTGTATACATTCTGCCATTAGCAATCAGATTAATAATGGCAGACTTGACAGACAGTTCTGTTACTAGATTGCCCACACAGGGAATTTGGATCAAGCCCATCATATCAACAAGCGGGGCTGCCTTGCTTTTCTGGTAAATAATCTTAGTATTCACATCCAGAGACTGGTCAGTGGTAGTCAAAATGTTTTCCAATCCAGCCTGATCATACAAGTTCAGATCATTGATGGCAGGAGTATGAAAGTCAACAAAAGGCAGATCAATCTCAGGAATACTGATGGGGTATTTCAGAAAGTCAAGACTGGCCTCACTTTCCATGGCAGCAAAGATTCCAACTTCATTTACATTATTTTCAAGAGTGAAGTTGTACAAGATTTTGTACTGGTTAAAACGAGTCAGAATGACTGTATTCATCTTTTGACTGTCAGGACTGATGTGGGCCAAGTAATCATTCTGTAGTTCTATTTTAGCAGTCGAAAATTCAAAACTGTTGACCTTAACATTTCCTTTGTTTTGAAAGTCAAAGAAAAACTCACCAGGGTGAGCTATAACGCTTATTGCATTGGAAAGTCTACCAGTGACTGCACCATAGAGTTCTGTGTCTTTGTTTGCTTTCAACTCAACCTTCATGTCATGAAGGTTTGCATATCCAGATGCAACAAGAAGACTGTTCTTAATAATTGGTGCTTCTGCTTCATTGCGAACATTAAACTTGAAGTAGGAAAATGTGCTAACTTCAGCACTAATATGTTGTTTCATCTTTAACATGGAACAGTCTGTGTCACCACTGAAAGATATGGTGACAATGCTGGGAGTGAATGACAACTCTAACTTGCTGTTGTGGCTATCATCACCATTAAACGTTCCTGTATTGTCAGCTGTTAGAGTAAGCGTGTAGCCATCTTGGCGAACAAGTGATTTCTGTTTTAGAGCTACCTCATTTCTGACAATGACATAACTGCCACTTCGAAGGTCCACTAAATGTGTGTATGTTGTATCAAGAGAAGCAGTCATTCCCCCTTCCCTAGCAATAAAGGCTGTGTTTACAAAGGTAGAAGTGTAAGGTCCAGTAGTGACCTTAATTTCAGTTTTTGCTTGGGCCTGAGCTGATAGGCCATAGAGAGTGACAGATGCCTGATGATCAACTCCAAGAAAATCGTGCCTGAACTTTACTGTCTCTGCAAAGACAACACGTCTCATTTTGGGATTGCAATGCGAGCAGTGGAATCTAGTTTGTAATTGAGAATTTCAAAATTTGGAGAGTTTCCAATGGAAGTGAAAAATCCCTTGAACTGAGGCGTCATTGCATTCTCAGTTGCCTTCTTAAACTCAGCAGATGTCTCCATTGTGTAGATGGGAGTCTGGAGTTTGAGTTCACCAAAGAGTTTACCGAAAGATGGGACCACAATTTCAGTTGGAATGGTTGGCAAGCTTATTTCAGGGACTTGAAGAAACTTGACAAGTTTTTCTGTAGGAACTTCTGGAATTTGGAGGAATGAGTTCTGAGAAAAAGTGATCTCTGGGAGGGTTACTTCAGGGATGGAAGGAAAGTAGTTCATCGACAAATCTCCAAAGAAAGCATCCATGTCAAACATGCTAATCTTAAAGTTTACAATTAAATCAATAAGTTTAATAATTCTCTGCTTGATGTCATCAATTGAGATTGTGGTGGCTTCAACAGTGTGTAACCCAAAGATAGTGAACTCGGGGATGTGAAGCTGAGTTGGGATATCAAGGCTTGTAATTTTGTCTTTGACAAGTTGGGGAACTCTCTTAAGAGTATTAAGCACAACCTCATCAAAGATATCCAGTAGAGTTTTAAAAACTTCAGCTACTTTGATTTCTCTTAAGTGTTCTGAAAGGTCTCGAACAGATAATAACACAACATTGACAAAATCTCTTATTGCCCCAAGTACCTCAAGAATTTTATCATTTCTAAAAATCTCATCCATGAATGGTTCAAATACCCTAATCATATTATTAACAAACTCCACAAATGTATTATCATTTAATGACTTAAGCGAATCCACAATCCATTCAATAAACATGTTAATGTCTTGAATTATTACTTTTACCTCAGTTGTTTTCACAGAGTTGATAATAATCTCGGAGATATACATTAAAAGCCAATAAGATGCCTTTATGACTTCCGCGAGAGTAGTGATGGTTTCGTCAATCTTGATCTTTTTCACGACCTCCACAGCTTTATCTAAGATTGCTTGAAAATTTTTGTCAGCCTCAAGCTTTGCAATCAGTTCACTTAATTTGGAAGTTATTGTGTTAATCTTATTTACAATATCAAAGTCCTGAATAATTTTCTGAATAAAATCTGTTATGTGGCTGACAATGTTCGTGGGAATGTAGCTCGTTAATAACTCGATATGAGCTTTTAAGGATGACGTGAAGCTCTTTAGCTCAGCAACAGAAATCTCCAATGTTTCTTTTATACCTCTGAGGATTGACTGTAGTTTGGCTTTGATTTCATCCTTGCCAGCAATATCATGTAGGAATGCAAAGCTGCTGCCCTCAAACTCTTGGATGATTTCTCTTATGGTTTCAATTGCATATACAATACTGGACTCGATATCATATTCCTCATTAAGGTTATTCAGCCATTCCTGGATCGCTTGAATAGTGGTTTCAGGGAAATTGCCACTAAAAATAGTTTCATTCATCACATCAACAAAATTCTGGATGTAAACAGAGAGATTAGCTAGTAGTTTCTCAATAGTAACATTTAGGTTCCTCAAAAATGTTTCCACATCATTCATGGAGATAGTATATTTCTGAATTAAATGACTGAAAAACTCCTTCAGTTGAATTATCTTGCCTTCTATATTCAATTCAGTAAGTAGGTCACTTATATGTTGCGGAAGAGCCTTAACTTTAGCCCTTATAGTCTCATTGTTGATCGAGTGGTGCAGTGCATCTGCAACATTCACAAAAAATCCCTTGTGGTGGTCCAGGAGGGCAAGCAGATTTGGAATCTGAATTATGTGACTATCTGTGTTCTTGTCATATTTGAGGAAGCCAGAGACAGTGAACTCCTGGTTGTCTGTGGAAGCTGCGTTAATAATGTTTGTAACGATTGTACTAGAAACCTCAATTCCAGTTTTCTCAGCAGTGTTATAAACTTCTATGCTCTGATCAAAGGTGTGCTCATTTATTTTAGACTTGAATTTAAAACTAGTCTTTTGCTCTTGGAGTGACAAAGAAGTAATCATCTTGTTGTCAAATGTGGTCTCAAGGGAAAACCCATTATTCAGTTGATGGGTTACGGATGCCCTGCCTTCATTTGAGCTGGCAAGAGCCATGGGCTGAGCTCTAAAGAGAAACTTATTGTAGATCTGGGCACTCTCTCTTCTATAAATGGCCATATCTCCTTCAGCATTCAATATGGCATCCAAGTTGAAATCGAAAGGAACAATATTGCAACGTACAGTGTGGCTAAAGCGCACTGGCTCTGAGTTAAAGCGGACATCATTGGTAATCATGGCAGCAAGGCCGATAACTTCAACTTCAGTGTTGTGGCTCATGTGAGTTCCAAGGAATTTCCAGTGGTGCTGCATTTTGCATTAGCACTCATATCAACATAACTGATCTGATAGGTGTGCTTGAGCTCTTCTTCACCATTGTTGGCTTTCAAAACTCCACTCAGATCCATCTTGTCAAGCCCTGCCTGCAGCTGTGCCTGATTAATAAAGTTAGCACTCAGGAGATTTAGATTGTTGTTAACATTTGAAGAAACACTGTGGGGGTTCAGGTCGAAGGTGATATCATGAGTGTAAGAGGCATAATCCCTTGCAGAGGCTTCAGCCTTTGAGTTGAAGTTAAGGCCGGAGAGAGTTATGGTCAAATTGTTGGTGTTGTCAACCTTGATTTCATACATCGCAGCCCTGTTGGTAATAGATAGAGTAGCTCTCGTAGCATCAACCTCGGCATCAAAGGTGTTTTCCATGGACAGCGGGCTATGGAGAGTAGTTGTTCCTTTTGAGGTGAAACCATCTTTATTCATTCTCAGAATGACCTTATGAGTAACCTCATTTTCAAGAAGCTTCACATTGGCATCATTATTTATAGCCAGACCATTGACATCAAGAGAGGCGGTCAGCAAAGAGTAAACATGATTTTCAGAGTGGTCTGTGTTTGTTTCCATCCTCAAGATGACTTCACCAGCACCAGCAGAGGCTTCCATCTGATTTTGCATTTTCATGCCAAGAGCAAGGGCATTTGCAGCACATATCAGTTTTACTCTGCTGTCTCTGACGGAAAACTCAGCATTGTGAGTGATGACATCAAAGGCACTGGTGTTAGACACAAGTGAGACTTCCCCATTGATATAGGTTCCTGTAATTACATTCTGGGCCTTAACAAGTGTGGAATCTACCTGAAAATTAGAATCAAACTTTACTTCTGGCCTGAATGGGAAGATGGTGAAGGACTGGATTGAGAGAGTCCTGCCATAAATGGGTCCAGCTTCAAATGCCACCTCAAATTTGTTGTCAGCAGACATTTCCTCATGGTTTATTCCAGCCATACCAGTGTGCTCTGTCTCAACACTGAGACCAAGTGGACTTCTAGCTTCTATCTTGGTGTTTGTTTTCAAATTAATTGCATCAGAGATGATTGCATCTTCAACAATGCTAATACTGGCTTCAATGAATTTGTGGGCCAAAGAACTTTCAAATTGGGCTTTGATGGAATCGGTAGTGGCCACTTTTCCTGAGCCTAGATTAAAAAAACAAAAACACACAAGGACAAAAAACAAAAAAACTGCTTAATTGCTGACTAATAACTTCAGAATCCCTATGGTGACTACTTTACCAGAAAAGATCAATTTGCTTGTATAAAATATCCATATATACATCAAGAATCTCTTGAAAACTATTCCAACACAAAAAACAGCGCTTCAT
Source organism: Oreochromis niloticus (assembly GCF_001858045.2). NCBI lineage: Eukaryota > Metazoa > Chordata > Actinopteri > Cichliformes > Cichlidae > Oreochromis > Oreochromis niloticus. The sequence goes on along the minus strand of NC_031980.2, from coordinate 13,234,911 downwards.
TTGAACTACACATTAGCAACTTTAAATTTATCATTGATCTTGAGTGTGAAGTACCTTCAAGCTTTATTGAAAGAATGTCGATTGGGGAGGTTCCTTTGATGACAAACTTGGCTGAGTAGCTTTGTGATTCTTCTTGGTCTAGGCCGAAAGCCACAGAGGCCTCTGTGTCATATAAGTTGCTTTTCATCACTGTTGAAACCTCAGCTCTACCAAACAAGGGAATAGATAGCGTGATGCTCTCAGGAACAACAAACTCTGGGATGGGAATCTCCATAGAGGGGATTTCCAGTCCATACTGCTGTAGAGACAGGCCTGGTGTGGTCAAAGCTGGTGGGAAGTTAAGCTCTTCTGTTGACTTTCCTCCAAGTGGCACAGGGATAGCAATTGTGAAGCGATTATTGTTTATGTAATAGATGGCCGTTGCCTCACTATTAAAAAGACAAAAGTAAATATCTGGTTGTTTAGGGAGAAAAATTAGACAGTTTTAATATTTACCATGAGGTTTAATACACTTACGTATTCAGGAATAGTGTCTCTGGTAGGGAAATCTCTGGCATGTCAGGCAATCTGAAGTTCCGAATGTAAGGGAAATCAGCACCATACTTTTCCATGTAATTGTTTGCTGCCTGAAAACAGGAACCATTATTATTTCATTACAACATTTCCTCTGGGATTAATAAAGTACTGTGATTCTGTTTTTGAGTTCATGTTTTTTTAAGAAAAACATTTGTATAATTGAGCAAATATGTACCTCCACAAACTTCTTGAAGATATGACGAACTTTCATGTCAGTTTGTCCCACTTGCATGTCAAGAAAGATCATTGCCATAATTTTTAATCAAGTCACCCTTGGGCAACATGGTGGTCTTGGCGTTCACATCCGACTTGACCTCAACCTCAATTTTTGTGGTGTCTAAAATGATAAAGAAGAGAGCACTGAATAAAATCCAGAACAAAGTTACTTTATGAGAAAAATCAAATTCAGATTTTTTATTTTAAAGATTATATCATAGCCTGCATATAGCTATTAGAAATGGGTCACTCTGTCTTGATCATAGTTGCCTTTAAATGGTCAGTAAAACCATCTTTTAGGCTCCAATTATTAACTATGATTTTCAGAGTGACAGATATTTCTACAGATAGGAGAATGTCATTTTTCATACCTTGATACACAAAAGCAACAATATGCAACTGTTAAATAACTTGTGATGGGACATTTAGAACACTGTCACTGAAAAAGCAATTTACCATATTTGATATTGATTTTCTGTTGAGAGTTGGCATCCATGACCTTGATTTCACTCTTAAGCTCCAGTTCTACTTCTTCATCACGTTTCATTGTAGCTGTGACAGTGGCATCAGCACTGATTGATGGGACCAGAAGTTGGACTTGGAGCATACCTTCCTTCATGGCCTTCAGACTGAAAGAACATATACATCTTGCTGTTAATGATAGCAGTGAGATTAAAAAATTATTTGTCAGTGATCTGTAGTTGCTTTCTTACTTGGCACGACCAACCAGGGAGAGCTGAGGAACATTGTTGTTTAAAAATTCGAGAAAGATGGTGTGAGTTCCTCTGCCCTTTGTGTTTCCATCCACAACACCCAGCCTAACTCCAGCCTCCACATCGTGGTCAGGGACTGGATGTCGGCACTGACGACATGCCTCCTTCTGTTATATTTCATGACTGCTCTGGCTTCAGTTGGCTCTGCACCTGTTGTTGACCAATTGAATAACTAAAGTTACAGTTACGTCCATAATTTGTTGGACAACAGAATGATGGAAAGAGAAAAGTATGGGAAGGAGAGAGATGCATGACAACCTCTATATTTCTAAGCAGTTAATGCAATACTTATTAAACCCCTTTGAATTAAAGCTGAAAGCCTGCATTCAAATTTAAAATACGCTGTGGTGGTGTAAGAAGACAAAATTATAAAAATGTTGTCTTTGTCCAAAAAATTATGATTTAACTGTAAACCAATTAAAAGAAGAAAATATCAAATATTGTACATTACCGTCAGCTTTTAGAATAAACTTCAAGGAATCAACTTTCTGCCGGCCATTGTCTCCCTCGCTGAGGAGTTCATAGGCAATAGTGGCTGTGTACTCTGAAACTTCACCAGTTGGGTGCAGCTCCACAACATATCTGTTAAGTTAAATTGACAGTATTTATTTATTAAATAATTAAATTTAAGAGACAGTTATTTGCTGGTGGTTAAGAATATTTCACACACTTGCTGTCTCCAGTGAGGGGGAAGTAGGGCACTGTCTCCTGAGAGGAAGCGTCAATGTATTGCAGAGCAGTGCAGTATTTCATTCCCACAAAGGCAGGACTACACTCACTAACATCAACCTTGTCCCTCACCATAGGAGGGATGGTCTTCACCTCCGATCCCGTCACAGCCACAAGGTTGTTTCTAAATAGGAATTGTAGCAAAGGAAAAATGCAATTCTGTCCTAAATTTAATTTAATCAAAGATACATAGAAACAAAGGTTGGTTTATTTTACTTTGACAAACATTGGCCAGGTTATACTTCAAGATAAGAGTTAATCAGCTGCTTTCTCTGCATTCATATTGGAGAAAAGTTACATTATATATTAAAGGTCTAGCTTTCGCTTACGTCATTTTGATGAGCTTTGTTGGACTTGTTGGAGCAGGGATGGTCAACTTAATATTATCATGACCAAAGGTGATCTTGGCATGGAGGCCACTTTCATGGAAAATGTTGGTGTGCATTTCTAATCCAGAGTTGACATATTCAGGGATGTGAGAGCCAATCTGAGTTGCAAACTCAATACCAGCAGAGGGCATGAAGGTCACTTCACTCTGTGTGGAAACAAGAGAAAGGTTAACACCTGTGATGATGTGGTGAAAAAAAATGACAGGTGGCATTTAAATATATTTATGGAGAATTACCATGTCACGAGCAATCCTCAGTCCACCCTTGATACCGGGTGTAAAAGTACCAGAGAGTGCAATCCTCAGAGGCACACCGGTGACAGTAGGCAGGAAGAACTCATTGTCCATGAAGACGTAGTGGGCAAAAATTGTATTGTCAGAGTTCACCATTAGTGCTCTAATTAACTGTGGAAAATAAAAACACACGTATAATAGAATCTTTAAATCATTAGCAATTGATTGCTCACTGTGAATGTCCTTTAACTTTATCTTACATCAGTTGGGAACATCTTTAACATGTTGTTGATCATCGTAGCAGCAGAGTAGGCTATCTCCTCCATTTCATGGTCTTCAGATATCCCAGCTCATTTCCCAAAAGTCTCAGATAAACCATTGCCTCTGGAGACTGCATGGTCTTCAGCTCTCTCACCAGTTTGTTGAGATTTTGTCCGATCTCCTTCATCAGGTTCTAGGAGGCCAAAATATAGGCAAACAATTTAAAATGTTACCCACTGAAAGAATTCATATTAATTTAAAGTCTGACTAACGTAAAACAGATTGCTCTTCAATTCAATTCAATTCAATTTTTATATAATGCCTAATCACAGCAGCAGTGGTCTCAAGGTGGTTAATATTGTAAGGTATTATAAGGTAGAGACCCTAATATAGAGAAATTCCAGTAGTCGAACAACCCCCTTTGAGCATGCACTTGGCAACAGCGGGAAGGAAATCCTCCCTTGTAACCGGAAGAAACCAGGCCCAGGGAAGAAGAAATAAGTGTATAAACTAGTGTTTTAGCATCACTCTGAGGCAGGATTTTTCTATTTTTTAAATGATCTTGCACAAATGCAAGAAAGAAGTCCTACATATTTATTTAATATACAGACTGAAGGACATATCCTTGTTAGAAATTACTATAAGAGTCCTCAGTGTCACCGGAGGTCAATGCCATTCATGCAGTTATCTTATTAGATACCATTTTTCTAAGGTTTTTAAGTTTTATATCAGTTTAGAAGTTGAGAATGGATAGAAAGAGCTGGGTATCATCTGCATCTGCATAGCAATGAAAATTTATGCTACGCCTAAGAGGAGCATCTGTAATGTAAACAGAATTGGTCCTAGCATGGAACCCTGTAGAGTTTCGTAATTTACCTCAGCGTGTGAGGAGACTCCCCATTTACATAAACAAATTGGAATCTGTTAGATATGATTCAAACCACTGTGGCACAGTACCTTTAATTCCTACTGCATGCTCTAATCTTTGTAATACAACACGTTGCTCAACAGTATCAAACGCTACACTGAGGTCTAGCAGGACAAGCACAGAGATGAGTCCACTGTCAGAGCCAATAAGAAGATCATTTGTAACCTTCACTAATACTGGTTCAGTACTGTGATGAGTTCTGAAGTCTAACTGAAATGAACCATTCCTCCGACCTGATCGGTTACACCCCACTTTTCAGTTATTTATTTGTAAAAAATGTTTGGAATAATGTATGATTTTCGTTCCACTTCTCAAGTGTACACCACTTTGTATTGGTCTTTCACGTGGAATTCCAATCAAATTGATTCATGTTTGTGGCTGTAATGTGACAAAATGTGGAAATGTTCAAGGGGGCCGAATACTTTTGCAAGCCACTGTAGCCAAACATGTCACTCCTGATCTGACTGGAGAGGGAACCAGAGAAAGCTAGAGTCCAACATGTGTTAGCAATGTTACACACCTGTTTAGTATTCATTTTAGTGATGTCAAATTTATGGAACTGGGAGTCATTAAATTATAATTTTAGTAAATCTACATTTGTCTTTAGAGAGAAGTTTCAGGGTTCCTTCAATGTCGCCTGCTCTGGCCCCAGGAAGATAATTGACTATTGTTGCAGGTGTCTCTAACATCACACTTCTCAAAACAGATTCACCAATATCCAGAGTTTGTTCCTCAGTGTGTGTGTAGGTGTCTGTTTAGGATCAAGGCTCCTCCTTGTGGTCCCCTAGCCAGCCTGTTTTCTATGGCTGCTCAGGACAGTCTGCTGGGGGAGGGCGAACGGTGGCTAAGCTACCCTCACCTGCACTGACTGCTGGGGCCAGGCTAGCTACAGGATTTTCTAGGTTGTGGTGACAGGTGTCCAATTCACTGATCCTGGCCTTCAAAGCTGCAAACAGGGTACATTTCTTGCAAGTATTGTTATTACTAAAGGGAAGAGGAGTAGCTAAACATCTGACACACTGAGCAGTTCAGTGCGGGTGGTTGAGCTAAGCTAAGCTAAGCTAGGCTAGTGAACTCCTAAAGACAAAATCAATTAACCCTGTTAATATAATTAACTGGTTATTCAAGTTATACAAAGAAAATTAAGATTACACTATAAGACAGGTAATTATCTGTTTTAATTAAATTAATGTTTTAGTTAAATAGATCATCTACACAAAATACCATGTGGGCAAAACAAATGTGCAATGTGCATTGTAACTGGAACAGAAAGTGATACAATACAGCAGAGAGTCAACACCATGTAAGTGCACCACCCCACGACTGAAATACCTGTCTATTTATCTGGTCCGTCTTCAAGGCAGGGATCACGTTCTGCATGACCTCGCGGATTCTTTGTGGCATGTTGTCAGACACAAAATACATAGTCTGCATGGCAGTGTCAGGGAAGAATCCATTTTCTCCAAACAAAGCTTCGATAGTCGGCTCAAATCCTGTCCCCTCCATACCGATCTTCAAAGGTGACAGATTTATTCTGTTAAACCGAACATTTCAAAACAGTGTCTCAATTTGCAGTAAATGGCCCAAAATCGTTACCTCCACCATGTCAATGTCATAGCCAAATGCCTTGAGAGTCATTTCAAGCATGACCTCCTTGGGCAGGTAGCTTGTACCCTCAAAGATCATATTGCCCTCCAAAGATCCAAACATGTAGTTGCGAGAGAACTTTGTGGGGTCCATAATGGGCCCAATCTCATTACCCTGAATGGCATCCTGAAGTTTATGTCTCAGCCTGTAGAAAAAAAAATAGTCGAGTTATTGTGAGCGAATTGGAATAACAACTTTCTATTTACCAATAATTCTCACTTACGCTTGAGTCTCTGACCCAGATGAGGACAAAATGTTGGTAATGTGGGAGATGACAAAGCTCTTGACTTGTTGGTCCTGTATATTGGGCAAGGCATTCACCATCCGGGCAAGTTCACTTAGCTGAGGGTTTTTCATAAGTACCAGATATGCAGCAATACGTTTTTGCATGGGACTAGTGCTGTCCAGAAGAACCTGCATAAACTCCTCTCTGCCCTGTGACCAAAGTACATAAAAAAATTCATCTAAAAAAGTCATTATATGGGTCTGACTAATTGTCTGACTTGAAAGGAGACCAAATTTAATGACATGCTGCATTGGTAGAGTGTTGGTTAAAAGTTTACATGTACTCGTTATTGGCATGAATGTCACAGTAATTTGGGACTTGTAATGATTTCTTTGAAATGTTCTTTTTCCAGGGTGGAGTGATTGTACAACATACATCTTTCAAGTCTTTGAAAAACAACATTTGGGTACACAAATTTGAATTTATTTAGGATTTTCTATTATCTACACAGGGTCAAACATATGCATACAAGTATAAATACACCCCAATAAATATTTGATTAAATGTCCCTTAGAAAGATGCCCCTCAAAGATACTTTTGGTAGTTTGTTGGCATTCAAAGGAATCATTAAACTCATAAAATTAACATGACATTCATGCCCATGATGTGGGAAGACAAAAGAGATGAGTAGAATTGTTCACAGCAAGAGGTTAAGAAGTGCTCACAGTGTATGACAGTGAATCACAATAAGTCCTGCAGCACTATGAGCCTATAGCATCTTAAATAAGTGATGGTTCAGGGTCATCAAATCCAGGATTAAGTGTAATCTTCATCAGAAAGCACAGTTTAATCGTAAAAGTAGGGATGGTGTGTATGCTCCAACTCCAAACTGGGAGCTGGTTCCAAGGGGAGGGGCCTGATAGCTGAAGGCCTTTCCTCCCATTCTACTTTTAGGGACTGTGGGAAAAACATGTAAGCCTGCAGTCTGAAAGTTAATTGATCTGTAAAGATAACATGGTACTTGGGGCTCTTTACAATATGGTGGAACCTGATTATTTAAGACTTTGTATGTGAAGTGAAGGATCTAAAATTCAATTCTGGATTTAATAGGGAGAGAAAGAAGAGATGATAACACGGGGAAATATCTCTCTTTCTTACGCTTGTTAGTACTCTCACTACACTATTTTGAAGCAGCAATGAAATTGTGTGCAGTGTTATCTAATAATGTTATCCAAAGGAAACATATATGTTGTAAGTTCGCACAGAACTCTGTCGAACTAAATGAAAATTTCATTTAATACTCCTGCCATGTGATAATTTCTATAATGCATTTTTGTGATCAGTGATATCAGATGCTACACTGAGTTGCAACTCTTCACTAGTGCTTTATCTGTGCTTTGTTGCACTGTAAATCCTGACTGAAATTCTTCAAATAAACCATTTCTGCAAGTGATCAGGTAACTATTTGAGAACTACTCTTTCAAGAATTTCTAAAAGAAACTTTTTTAAATAGGTTACCTCCTCAGGGAGAGGGGTCAGCCTGTAGACTTGAATTGCAGCTTGTTGCACAGCCAGGGAAGCTGTAGGTGTTTTCACACAGTTGATCACAGCTGTCCTGAGTGCTGGACTAGCAGGTACCACAGCTGGAGCCATGTTTCCAATAACCTAAGATTAAAAGTAAAGCAAATAATCAACACATGAAGAAGAATATAAAGTCATACATGCTTCACATGCTCATACAGGTGAGATCATGATATCTTGGTTTGTTATGGGCAATTTTAGTGTGTTGCTCTAAAGGATCTACCTTTTAAATTTATATCATCGATTTCTGTTCATTTTACTATAATACATGAAATCTGTGTCTGTGTATGTTTGCTTGCTTCTGTGGTCGCGAACTCCTTCAACACAATCAGGAGTTGAGAAAACAAATAGGCAGACAGCCACAGCTGAGGACTCTAAAGGTTCTATATCAGATGTTACATTGTAATCATTGTTGCCTAGCAACCACCTAGCTAATAAAAACATTGTATCATCAAGATTCAATATGTGTTGATATATTTTTGCTTCAAACAATCATAATTATCATAAAAGTAATTCTCTAAATTTATTTCTACAGTAACAGTATTCTAGTTTGTAGTTATGGGCAGAATGCCTACCCTGAGTGTCATAAAAGTTTTGTCTTTGTCTCCAGAGCAGTCACCCAACTGGGAAGCCATGAACTCAGCAACAGAGTGAATCTCAGGAATTTGTTTTCCTTCAGATTTGTAAAACCTGTAAAAAGGGAAAACACAATATTTAGCCTCCAAAATGTATTTCACAAAAAAAAGAACTAGTAAAGCATTATAGATAAATCTTTCCTTGAATAAAGTCTGATTAATTTGCTTACCTCTTTACAACATTGCTCAGAGCATACATGACAGGCTTGCTGGGTTTGTATTTGGCCATCTCGAGCATATCGTGGATCAAGAGTGCAGAAGGATTGGACACGAGTCCCAAAGCAAAGACAGTTGCATCAACCTCAAGAGCGTTGGTGTCAAAGGTCCTGAGGATCTTCATGATGGCACTGCTGCATTCAGGAGTTCCACACTGAGCCAGTACCTGGTAGGTGAGGACTCGGGACACCGCAAGAGCCTCAGGGAGTGCCGCGCTCAAGGTTTCTGTTTTCATTCCACGGACCGTTGAGACAAGCTTGTGGAACAGGGGAGCCCTCCTCTCACCCTCGTTCTCAGGCAGAGTGTCCAGTTCTCTCAGGAGATTCAGAACTGCATCTTTATCCTGTACAAAACTCTTGTCCTCAACAGCCTCCATGTGGAGATCCTTGACAAGGACACCTTAGCAGACAAACACAAAGAGCATCACGAGTCTGCACTACCTTTTAGTTACAACAAATCAAAACAATGCAAATTAAACAAAAAAGCCTTACCGTGAGCAAAGATTCTGTCATTGTGAGGAGAAACTTTAACCAGGGTGAGCTCCTGCTTTCCAACATTGGCAACTCCATATTCTCTCCTTAAATATAGAAAACAGGGATAAAAACAAAACAAATGCATATCCCTGTGTGTACTTACATAGCAGAGCATTCAATAGAGTGTAGTACAAGATTTGACTTACTTATATGAGAAGGGAATAAGGATGTGGTTCTCGGTGCAGGACCCAAAGGTCATGTGTTTTTTCTCATTGTCAAACCTGTAATTGCAGCTTTGGGAGCTTCTGATCAGCTGAGCAAGAGGGTAGTGCTTAAAAGTTATAGATGAGGATGTTAGCATTGTGGATATTTGCGTTGGCACGTTTTCGTGTAATCTTTTGCAAAATTCATCTTTTCTTTCCATTATAGCTTAAATTTAACCACCAGTGTGATAAGACACATTAATATCACAGTACAACGAACAAAGGTAGAGTTTCTCTTTTGATTTGTCATAGTGTTCAAAGTTTTCAGCTCACAGCTTGTCTTTGAGTGCCTTACCATGCCGGTGATAAGAGCCAAGGGGCTGGTGTGATCTCTCATTGGGACAAATTTGTCACATCTGGACAGATCCCTGTTTAGGCTGACGTCAGTTGCAATGTCTTCTCTAGCATTGACTGCGTAATGGGTCTTGCACTTGCCGTGAATTGTAGGCTGCAGTGAATATGGTAAAGATTAGATGAAATAAATAAAAATGTATAATATATGATTACGAAACCATTTTTTAATACATATAGAATGTGGTTTAGTGGTGATATTTTTAATCCAGCTTTGTTGCACTGTGTATTTCTTTGTGTTGTACCATATTCTTGTTCTTGTCTTCTTCCAGCACAGGAACAGCCAGTGCAGAGATGATACCCCTCTTAAAGTTCAGGACAGTCGTTGTTTCACCCTCCTCAGGGTACAGTTTCACATCATACAAACCCTCAATCATGACCCTCAGGGGATACCTTTAAAAAAAAGTGTACACTCTCCAAATATACCACTTTTTTTTCAATGGTGTAAATTATCATGGAGAAATTACATACTTTTCCATTTCAGCAGCGAAGGCATCAGAGCTGGGGCTGTTGGCAAACACAGGGTTACCCTGTGCGTCCGTGTCAACAACTTCACTCAGCCTGCAGCCAGTAGTGCGTACAATAAAACTACAAGTCTGAGGCACTTCAATTTCAACCTGTGAGAGGAGGGAAATTTCTCTTTCTGAAATACATGGAATGGGAAGGGAAAAACGGATGATTTAGCATCAGTGTGAAGTGTTTCTCATACCTTGCAGGAAGCCTTGTGTCCATTCTTGAGATGTGAGGCTCCGTTGATGGCATTCAGAGATTCAGCTTCATATTGGTATTCATACTTGTGTAGGCTCTTGTACCTTTGAGCCACTAGAAGAGATGAGATCAGCGTAATGAGAACAGTTATCTTTTGGAAACTACTGCTACTGTGCAAACTTGATGTCAACATCAAAATGAACTTACAGAGACAGGTTGGTTGATCACGATCTTGTGCAACTGGAAAACAAAGATTAATCATTTGTTTTAGCACCTGTAATACAGCTAAAACGCAATGCACTACAACTTAAACCCATCTACCATGCCTACTAATAACCTAGCAAGGATTTACACATAGGTGAGTACCATCAGATGTTTTGTGTTTTCCCAATTTTTGTACATGTTGCATGTTTTTTTTTAACCTTCATTAAACAATTCTGCAAAGACTACAGTACACTGATATCTTGCAACCTTTTCAACACTGTAAAAAATACTTTTTTTAAACTGAAAGAATTTAGGAACTACTCACAAGTCAAGGCAGATGTACTGAGGAGCAGCAAAAGGCCGAGCTTTGAGTCCCCCATGATGGGTTCGTTGAAGCCCCCTCCTTTTGGGTCAACGAGCACTCCGAAATGAGACTGATTTTTTTGTACTTCAGCTTGAGGCTTTTATACTCTCAGGTGGGCCCTGTTGGGAGACTGGGAGGCATAGACAATTCTTTGAATGCTCAAAGTCCACCCTACCCTCTTGTGTGTGGAGGGACAAAGGCAAAAGGGTTTAAAAGACACTTAGAGCTGTGTTAAAAAAATCTTCTTTTATTGATGTGGTTTGTCATTCACCGATTGGATATAAAGGGTTAGTCTTAAGAGATCATCTAATAGCTACTAATTACTGTTCGCACTGTTTTTATTCTTCACTCTGTTACATTGTTAATAGGGTGCTAATAACCCACCACCAACAATTCATATTATTTCTTACACTTTCCAGTTAATGATTGTGAATGCGTATGTGATAAAGACATAGAGTTAATGAGCAATTCTACACTCTAAAATACTCAGTTGATTCAAAGACAGAGAGATTGCACACATTAAAATGGAAAAAATTGAAGATTAAAAAGGTAGCATTAAATGTCTAGTGTTACTTTGTTTATTTAACTTACTGCTTCATTTTTAGGCTACAATGATTGGTAATAACTGCCTTAAAAACACTTAAGTTAGCAAAAAGTCTTAGATTATATAACATAATAAATGCACTCCTGTACATATTTGCACTATACACGTTGTTTAAAATGGCAATGTTGCTTTACATGTACTTTTTACAGTCAAAAACCAACCAACCAACCAACAAAAATAATAATACTTACGGTGTAATGAAGTTAGATGCTTGTTTTTCTGCTCCACAGCTCAAAGTGACAACAGCAAAAACATTTGCAGACCTTGATTTGGGTTGGGACACTGAACTTTGAGCTACAAAGGTTCCTGCAAAATTTGATTAGTTGTTTGAATAGAGTCTGCTATTCTGTTTGTGGCATGAAAGGCACATGCAATAAATAAACAGCAATAACCTTGAGCTGTCTTAAGCATTATTATTATTATTATTATTTGTAAATGGTGTTTACTTCAGTCATTTATATTGCAGTATATTAAACATTTCCAATTACTATACAAATTCTTAAAAACATGAAATTGTCTTTTTTATTTGTACACTGATCTCAGAGTTACATCTAAACATTGTGTAATGGTCTGTTGCAATATATATCCTGATCAGTACTTTTTGTTGGATGCTGATAATGTTTGAACTAACACAGAGTCCAAAGGGAGCTTAAAGCGAACACTTTTTTCCTTTTCCATTTTAAATTTAAAGCTTATTTATTTTTTCTTTTGTAATAACAATATTCTAACTGAATTAAACTGTATGATCTTCTAAGTTGTAAGTTTTCTGTGTAAAGTACTTGTAAGTACTTGAGACTGGACTTTTTTGTTCAGCAGTTAAACAACATGAATCATCAAACAATTCTAAATGTAAGTCTGTGTACTTTAAAAAGGTTACCAATGTATATATAAGTAACAGTACTCGAACTATATGACCTTATAAAACATATAGGCTAATATTTGAAATACTTCAAATATTTAGTGGTAGCTGTTACTGGTGTTTTTGCACAAAACCAGCAATGCACACAACAGTAATATGGCAAATAGAAAAATTCATTCTTACTAATGTTACTGTTTTTAATGCTAAATACTACTATGTTTACACTATTACAAATTCCCCGTTTTCTTTAATCCAGTGTGTCTTTGTCTTAGTTTAATGTTCTGCAGGTAACAGGGACTTTATAATTAACCAGTCCATTCATTTCTTTGTTTTTTAATCAGCTTCTGGAGTCTGCATATTATATGGAAGATATAATCAGGTCAAGAACAACGAGACAAAGAATTCAGAGAAGGAAAACACCCCAGAGTCATCAGAGGATGAATAAACCTATTTTAGTCTCTTTGAAATCAGATGGGTACCAAATAATAATAAAAAAAATACTAATAAATAAAACTGAATCTAAACTCTGTGACCCAGGTGTACCTAGCAAGTTAGCCGCAAGTACTATTGCCCAACGAATTTTTGGGCATAAAGGTCGATACCACTGGAGATATTTTGCAAGTACTGTTAAACCTTGTTATGTATTTCTTTCTTTCTTTTAAGATGTTACAATGTAGTCTAGGATCCTGTTAGTGAATCAATTTATCCAGTAAACAGTATGGATTGAGGTACTCAGTAGTTTTCAACATAAGCTTTGAATATCGTGATGATCACTCCGTTAGTGTATTCAGAAAATATCAGGTCTTCTTTCACAGTAATACATTTTTGGGGAAAAATTCATCTATCAGTATGTTTGTGGGGGTGTAATAGTTAAGAGGAAACGATGTGGCCACACTTGGTATCAGCATGTAATCTGTGAGCTTATGGATTCTTCTGGATTCTTTGTAGTCCTGCCCCGTTTCCTAGTTTGCCATGTTTATCCGTCTATAAGTATCTATACGCCGCCTGTGCTTTGTGCTGTTTTATTTGAAAAGAAATCCAGATGCAAAAAGTGCAAACCCTTTGAAAAAATAACAAAGTTACTGGAAAAATAATTTTTAAAATTACTGGTAGATTTTTAATCACTGAACTGTTTTTTTTATGGTTTTTAAATCAGCCTACACTTTGATTATAGCTTTATTCACCTGCACAGTTCTTTTCTTGGAGCAGTTCTCTCAGTTTACTTATATCGAAATCTCCTGGTGTGCCTTTATCTGTAAGGCTGTGCTTTACATTATTGTAAAACTGTGTTTTTTGTATTGTGCTATTTATTTATTCAGTTTTCTATTTTTTAATTTTTTTTATATCAACATATGTGGGAAAAAAACCCCACTTTCAGTAGAATAGGAAAAAAATCACAAAATATATTTTGGGCTTTTGTTTTTAGAGTACCAGAGTACCAAGAGGAAATCCATGCAGGCACAGGGAGAACATGCACACTCACAGAGAAAGACCCCAACCAGATTTAAACCAGGAGCTTCTTCTGTGAGCAGACAGAGCTAACCACCGCCTGTGTCTAACATGCAGTCCTTTATATGTAATTACATGTTATTGTTATTATTATTTGTACCATTAATGTTAATATTACTTATGAATAAAAAATATTGTATTGAAAGAAAAAAAATCCCCGGCAACACTGTCAATTGTGTAATACAGTTTGCGCTGAACTCTTCTGCTGTTTACTGACCTATTTGTCAATCTGATGGTTTAAACATTGGCTAAAAGTCCAGACAATGAAGTCATGCTCAGAATATTGCTGTGTCATAAACCAGCATAATCAGTTAAAGTTATATTGCTCGTCAGCTTTGTAAGTAAGTAGCAGATAGCAGTTCAGATCAAACCTAACCCCACTGATAGAACCATTCCAGTAGGACAAAATGTATCACATACTAGGGAATATACAAAAAGATAAAAGATATAAAGATTCCCATGTGCAAGAATTTTTGCATTATTTGCATGAAGACCAAAATTTTCATTTATCAGCTATTATAAATACCAACACTGATATATGAGCAAATAAACAAACATTGGCTAAATAAATATCGGCCAGTTTTGGCCCCAGTGATATATTTGCTCTGCTCTATGTTACATTGTCCAGTTGCACCATGAAGCTTTTTGACCCTCTGAGTTTTGTTTATACAATTATGTTATTTAACTAGCATATAAATGGTAGATATTTAACAGTATTACTGAAGAGAGTTGATACCAGTTGCTGTCAGGTTAATGCCGTTTCTGACAGAACAGTTAATAGCTGCAAGTATAACCTTACTACTAGCTTTTCATTTAGGCCCCTTTCAAAGGAGCAAACACAAACCATAGATTATTCTATTCGTATATCAGTGTCATAGGTGTGAATTAAAATACAGGTAATGCACAATGCTTTGTATAGGAGTTTTCTGTAGAAAGATTATGTATACGATATCTTGATGCATGCTCAATCATGTTGACATTGTGTTTTCAGTGGGAGAAACGTTTTGTCACTCATCTCACTCAAGTGACGTCTTCAGTCTCAGCTGACTGCAGGTTTTCCCAAACTTTGAAACAGTACCTTTGCATAATGACTGAAATCAGCACCACTGAAAGAGTAGCCACTGGCCTGTAGGTGTAAATAGTCTGCATAGTCCTGGCCTGAAGAGTTGGCTCTTCTGTGTTGTGGCATTCGCTTAGCCAGAGGTTGTTTGGTTTCCCCGATGTATAAATCATGGCAATCCTCCTGGCACTTAACAGCATAACCAATCCTTGGGGGTCGACCAGTTTTTGCCGCAGCATGTTTTGGAGTTTGAAAGTCACAGCTGTGTTTAGAGAAAATGCGTCTTATCTGTTCAGATACTCCTGACACATGTAAGGAAGAGGACTCCCTTACTAGGATTATTTATATTATAACTTGTATAGCACGCTAGGAGCACCGTTGCACTTTATTCAGCATTGCACCTTGAGCATAGATTTACATATGAAGAACATTTGCACAGAAGAGTTTAATTATTTACTGAATATTTATTGTGTTTTTTAAAATCAGTAGGTAGCCTTTCCAGGTCCTTCACAGCTGCTCCTCATTAAGAAGTGTGGTGGTTGTCTGTGAAGAGGAAAGGTTGTTACTGAGAGCAATTAAGGTTAACTATTGAGGAGAGCTGGGGCAAATGTGTGTGAAAAAATCAAAGAAAGAAGTGGCTTTTCTTCGCCCTTCTTTCCTTTATCCTCTCCAGGGTGTTTGGGCAAATGTTTCCCCTTTTGGGATTTACTTACCTGGATGATTGAGCATGCATCAAGACTTCTTGATATGATGTTCTTCTGCTTCCCTGGCAGCTGTGTCTGTGGGGATGTACACTACAATATTAAAATGAGAACAAGTGGAACTGCAGAATTTTGTACAATTGTAGAAGGTTCTGTGATATGTTCAGCAATAAAGGTAACAATGTTTCATAATCAGTTTGAAACTGGGGCAACAATGGGGCACAAGAACCAGCACAAAAGGTAATGCATTTTAAGTTTTTGGATTTGACACTGAGAAATCATTAATGCGTTGATTATATTGAATCTTTAAAAAAGAAAGAAAGAAAATCAGTCAGGAAATCTCATGATCTCCTGTGTGTTCTTTTCTACAAATGTCATGTACTTATCTTCTAAAAGTGGTTTGCTCTTTTGAGTTCACTTACAAAATCTGTAATATTACATATTCAAGTTAAAAACACATTTAACACTGGATTAACGGGGTATTTTAGTCAGCTCGCACACAGTTATTGCACCCAGACATTTCTAGAAAGGCCTACTCAGCACTGCCATTATCAGTACAAATGAAAGTGAGGTAGTGCAAAGAACACATGCAGCTTATCAGTGTATCCTGTACTTTGGGCAGCATCGTTTTTTCCACTTGCAACATGTCCAATAAGCCTGCATATGTTTCTTTTATTTATTTATTTATTTTAATGTTTTAAATGTCGGTACTAAAAACATTTTCTGCATGCTGTATTTTCTTGCAAACCAAGGTGATGATGTGCAATAATAAAAATGCTCGAAGTATAAACAGAATTTATATCGGATTTTGGTTTCAGCTAAAAATAAAAGCATGTGGTGGTCACAGCCATTAATTGAAGAGCTGCAGTTCCAAATGCATTTTACTTGTTGAACAACAACACTTAACCAAAATGATGTAACCCTGTCAAACTGTAAAAAAACAAAACAGACAAAAAATGTTTGTTTTTTTTAAAGCCAGACATGTCAAGTGAGGTCTGGAAGTGACTAAGAAACCTATTGACACAGCAAATTATCAAACATAAGGCAGTGGCGCCCTAAAGCGTAGCTTTATCATCTATTTTTATCTAAATGGGATCATATTTTGCAAAACAACCAACAACTTACGTTGATTATAAATGATTGAACCCTTAAATTCCTTAATATCATGTTTACTGTGTCTTCTTTACAAACTGACTTGTGGCAAATAGAGGCGTTGCACCCTCCTGGGCATTAGCTAGAATTCTGGTTCAAGGAGCTTCAACACTGGCTTCACTTTTGAGACCCTTGAGGAGCTCCCTCCATGTTTTATGATAAGACCAGGTCTCCAAACTCCTAGATACCAATCTGATCAAGTGCCAGAATAAACCAGTCCCATGTATCCAACCTTTAAAAGTGTCTAAACCCTGATGTTAAGAGTTGTCTTGTGGAATGAGCGAGTCTGTTTTGTGTGTGTGTGTGTGTTTAAGAACCATTTCTTTAGTAAACGTTGCAATAAAACACTTTAAAAACAGCTCCTAGTCTGAGGCTCCTAGTTTCTTTAAAAATTCCAGATATGACAGAGTTGTTTGTAAAAAAAAAAAATTAGCTGATTCTGCGAGGGGACCCCTCACTGGTTTTTCATGGAAAACCCATATTATAAACCTTGATGTCAGTGGCTTGTGTTCCTTAAATATTGACAGAGGTCTATAGAGTGGAGCTGTGTCCCTCACTCTAGTTAATGTAAGGACAGACAGATCGATATTTTAGCAGTGGGCTGACGCTTGTGACAATTCATCCAGAAGGTAAAACTTCCAGAGAAAGTGGAAGGACAGAGGGTCAAAAGATTCATGAAGCAATGTGTTCATTTTGGGAACAAGTGAAGACTTGATCTTCAAATAACCCAAAACTTTCATAACAGCATGACTCTCTGATGGGTCACTCACAGATTAATGATGACCCAGTAAGATGAAGTAATAGTAGTATATGGAATAAAGAGAACATATTTCATTTCTACTGCTCTTTCTCTATTTTGTGTTTTTGCGTATAAACCTGCTAATAACTCTGGAGACTAAGGCAACCTGGATAGCGTCTGAAGGATGAACTAATATTTGCACTCACCAGTGCATCAGTTAAACCTTCCTCGTAACAGGTTGGATACATTTTTTTTTTCTCAAAAACTGCCTTGGTTCTTCATTGCATGAATTCAACAAGATTCTGAGGACATTCCTCTGAGATTTTGGTCTATATTAACATAATACCATCACAGAGTTGCTGCACAACCATGATGCAAATCACCACATCTCAAAGTTGCCCCAATACAAGCTCATTAGACCAGGCAATTTCTTACCAATTTGTTATTGTCCAGTTTTGGTGAACCCAAGTGCAAATTATATCCTCACTTTCCTGTTCTTAGTAGACAGGAGAGACGCCTTGTGTCGGTCTCTACTGCTGTAACCAATCTGCTTCAAGATTCAGTGTGTTGTGCATTCATAGGTGCTCTTCTGCATACCTTGGATGTGACGAGCAGTTGTTTGAGTCACAGTTGCCTTCCTGTCAACTTGAAGCAGTCTGGCCATTCTCCTCCCATCTCTGACATCAATAAGAAATTTGCATCAAGAGAACTGTTGATCACTGGATATTTTTTTCTTTTGGACCATTCTCTGTAAACCCTAGAGATGGTTGTGTGGAAAAATCCCAGTAGATCAGCAGTTTCTGAAATAGTCACCCATCAGGCACCAGAAACCATCCAACATTCAGAGTCACTTAAATCAATTTCTTCCTATTCTGAAGCTCAGTTTGGACTTTAGCAGATCGTCTTCACCATGTCTGCATGGCTAAATTCATTAGGTTACAGCCATATGATTGTTTGATTTAACATTTGTGTTAACAAGCAGTTACAAGTGTAGCTAAAAATGTGGCCAATAAGTCATACACAGAGAGATTGGAGATTAGTCACAGATGAAAGCGATCGACTATAGGTAAACCTAATGAGGCATTAGTGAAGCAATGCAGACAAACACAAAGGAAATAAGACAGCCAAAGCAATGCATGAACAAGACAAATGAAACAAACAAACAAACAATAATAAATAAATAAACAGCAAAGACTCATGATGTCAGAGACAGTGTCATAAAATAAAACAAAATAAAATGCTGTAACATCCAGTTAAGAATAATGATCTTGAAGCGGACTGTGCATAGAAACACTCCTACAGCAAATAAACAGCCCGGTCTCCTCCTTTAAAAGATGCCCATCAGCCTAGTTTCTGCTTCAAGGGAGGGATACTTACCAAAGCTGGAGTACCGGCAGATTCCCAAACTGTTGGTGACCTCTAGTGGATCATTATATTTCTGCAGAAAAGGAGAACGCTTCCCTCTCTGCATGACTGCACCCAGCTCTTCTGTAGTCACCTTAAAAATGTGTACTATATTTAAAACTGACAACAAATACACACAGCTGTGTGTCTTATCTGACACACACAGCTTGTGCTATTTCCTCATCTATCTATTCGAACTGTCATTACTGAAAATAATCAGTTTTTAAACCTTGTTACACCAAGAATAAATCCCAGTGAAAAAGGTTATTTAATTATGAGACTATCAGGGTCCACTTGTTTGTTTTAACCAGACACTTGTATGCTTTCTTCTTCCTACTACTTTACTACTACACATTACTTGAGGTCTATGTTTATGTAATAGCCAGGTACAAGCATGGTCACCCCCTATATACATAAAAATGATGTTTTACTTCTGAAATTGTTTGAGCTGCAGAAGCCTGAAGTAATATGGTATGTTATTTAAAGAATGCTGTTTTCCTTTCCATCCGCACAGTCCAGCATCCACAGCTTTGTTTCAGTATTGAGTTGCACATTGGCAGCAGCAACAAAAGCAACCTCAGACTGCTATATCACTGCCTCCAATCCCCCCCTCCTGTATTGTACCCACTCTAAGGTCAAGATAAACACTCCATGTGCTTATAGAAACAGGTGTCAGGCTTCAGGAAGACACACACACAGAGGCAAACGCACACAGTTAATTATTTATCTTCTCACTGAATTGCTGACATATACACCATCCCGCCTTCAGTGTCACTTTAACCAGCGCAAGAGAAGTTACTGCTATTGATGCCGATGGACCAGTGTGCATCTGTGCTGAGGCTGAAAGAGAAGACTTATACGGGAAAGCATTGAAAAGAGCTTATGTCTACGTCATTAATACTTAATTCTGCAAAGCAATTTGTAAAGCAATAATACAGGGACTTGTATATATATACACTTGGTATAATGATGCTGTTTCAATTACAAGGAATAACATGTTGTATACTGTTGTATAATGGAACTTAAAATATATTTTCCACGGTATTTACAAGTAAGCCTGGAAAACTGTTGCCTACAGGATGCCCTAGCCTATTCCAGAATAACTTTTAAATCACGTTTGTTATCGTAGAAGTGTTTATTTAGTCTATTTCTGCCCAAGTCTCTACATTTTCCCCCAGATGTGAAGCGTTTATTTTAGATATTGAGCTAATAATAGTCTCCGTTGATAATTTTCCACTGAACTCTGCTGCGACAGTTCCTTACAGTGAAGCTGCGAGTGTGGAAGGATCCATTCAGTGTATCAGGGGGAGGGATTTAAAGTATTACTTAAACATTACAAAACAGGAAATTCCATTAAAATGTTTTTTAAAACACATGTCACGCTCATTCTGGCTTTTACTCCATCTCCCGTAGATTAAACTGCTATTGTTAGTAATTCTTCAATTGATGGAGAAGGTTCAATCTCTCTCCGGGACGAAGGAATCCCCCCCAAGGAGCAATGTGGCACATTCGGATGAAAACCGAGCTCTGTGCCACATCTTCCACTAAATGATAAAGCCGCTACACCGGGAGCTGGAAGCAGGACATACTGAATACTAGTAATAATAATAATAATAATATTAGAAAACTATCTTGGAAGAATACTTACAAGCTTTTTCATATTTTTTCTTTTGTCTGAAAAGTGTTAGGGTGACTCGAATATTTTCTCTCGTGTTGGAGTCGGTGGGAGGAGGTGTGAAGTTAAACTACTGTAAGTTAACGGTTAAGTTCGGCTGCTGGTGACGCCTTACAGGGAAACGTGGGCTTCAAACCTTTACTCTTTCAGCCGGAGGACCCATAGATACCTTCAGGAAAAAGGTAAGTTTATATTAATCTTTTAGAAACATTTCTCGTTACTGTGAAGTCCACTGTGCTTCAGTGGCTATACTCTTCCCTGGACTGCTGTGGTAGTTTCCCCAAGACAGGACTACACCCAGTCAAAACACATCTCATCTGCCCTGGGAAGTTGCTCAATTAAAAATATTATCAAAAATGCAGCTTAGTGGCTCACAAGTCTTAATACAGAATACATGCTGCAAAGAAAGCCTGATCAAATGTAATGCACTGTTTTATTTTATTTATTAGTCCTTGATTTATCCAGGTGAAAAATCTCATTGAGATTAAAAATCTCATTTCCAAGAGAGACCTGGAATCATGGCAGCAAAAGTCAAAAAGCATGCACCACATAACTACATAACAATTAAAACATATACAATATTCCGTACAAACATGTAAAAAATATACAGAAACAGATCATTAAAGTGATCAACAATATGCATCTAGCTAAAAAAAAAATAGCCTTAGACAAGGCACATTGAATAATATTGAAGCACATGTATTAAATGTATGCGGAAGCACATGAAGTAAATCAAACGTAACAGACAATGATTTGTGCTTCATAAAAAGAGCAAACATGTGTTTGTCCAAAAAATACTTGTGATTAGGATCAATAGATATTATAATTAACTAAGAGTGTGGCTGAATGTGTGGGAGGGGATTTAATTCATCTTGGTTTGATCTTTTTTTTCAAGGTTTCATGTATAAGTGACATGAACGAAGTATCAAATCAAGTTTTTAATTCACAGGTTGCTTAAAAATGCTATAGAAACTGTTAAAATATTAATATTATAAGTTCAAATAATCACTGCGTGACATCTTAGAAAAAATAAAGACCTGCCAGCTCCTTTTCTTACTATGGGATTGCCATCTAAAACACTGTCTTGCTAAATATTAAAAGCCTACTCCTTTCATCTACTATTTCACACTATTGTTGCTGTTTTTCTAGTTAATTTCACAAGTTTTTTTCAGATAAAAAGACCATAGCTATCATGTGAAGAGTACGCATCCAAAATTAAATACACCCACTCACCAAGTGTTAAAGTAATAAAAATACACATAATAATTTTGCTGTTGTAAGCTTGAGCGTGCAGAATAGCTAGATTAGGTCCAGTGCAGTATTATGCTTGGTAATATCAAGCGATGAATATAATACTAATGTTTCAGATTTAAAAGCAAGGAAATATTAAATGCACACACACACACACACACACTCGAGTCTCAATATATCTTCTGCCCTGCGTGTGCCCCAGATTGACTGTTACACTGCCTTTCCCTCATAAGCTGTAGCACTACTATACTGTTGCCTTGACTACTGGTGTGTCAGGGGACCTCATCCTGATCCACTGCAATGATTTTCTCTGACATGAGTTCAGAGAGACTACCACGAAGCACCGCTGAATGCGAGAATAACGGGAGAGCTCATTTTCTCCTTAGCTTATAAATACCTCACACCAACTCCTCAACCACCTGATGGAGTCCCAGTTACCAGTGGCTCGCGTACTCGAGGCTACAGCGCTGCAGAGCAGGCTAAAACGGGCACGCTTTCTCTCTGTGCACTGAGCCATATCAGGTTGTTTGGATTACATTCCCTTTAAAAGAGGCACGATGCAGAGAGCATTAAAAACATTCTGTCAGTCGTGTTTATCCAGAGTTAATGAAGGGAAAAGGTTCAGTGTGAGCCCGCTTGCAATATAAAAACAGGAGGAGTGGGGATGTCTGTTGTATTTGTACTGATTGACAAATGGAAAACCTAACAATATCCACTAAGAATACTAGTGGATGTTCACAGTTTAGAGGCTTTGCCTGAAAATACATTAAAACAAGTACTCGATTGTATCCTTTTTAAGAAAAAGTAATTACTTATGTACATTTAGATATGACTTTAAGCAGGAGTTGTCTTTTGATTGCCACGCTCACTAACAACTGGTGGAAACATAAGCATGAACTATTCGCTCTGTAAACACCTAAGGACAGATATATTTAAACATATGCATGCTGCATCTCTGTATCTGACTGTCATTGTAGTTTCCTTCCTGTTCTTCATGAAATAATGAGCATGTGGGAAAGAATTTTTTTTTCTTTGTTGTGACATAGCCCTACTCAGGAAATAAAGTGGGTCTAAGAATGACGAACAGCAGTGAAACGGGTTTACAGGAACCCCCGCTGTAGCCTTGGGGAGGGGGGATGCATGCTGCACCGGAGCTTGTGTGAAACAGTCTCATTAGGCGGAGAACCCACTGGAAAAAAGTGGACCATACGGAACAAGGAAGGCTATGGGGGTTGGGGACAGGGACAGGATCTGTTGCTGTGTAATCTAAGGGAACTGCAAACACTGAATGTGAACTGGCAATCTCGAGGGGCTGTAGTGTATCAACGGTCACAAGACTGTGTACAGCTCACCAGCTCTGCAACCCCACCAGTCAAGGCGGAGAGGACTTTATTTTCCCTGAACCACATCATTTCCTGAGCAATGCTGTGTCACAACAAAGAAACAAAACTTTAGTAAAACAGTCTTTGAAATCCCAGACCAAAGCTTGCATGAATAAGTAGGAATGTTTTAAATGTTATAAGCACTACTGCACATCTATTTATCCAGTTTATTAAATGAAATTACCAGAACTTGCAGCAGGTTAAAAAAAGATGCATTTTGCAGGAATACTTTTAATGCAGTTAACAGTTATAGTACAAAGAAAAATATTTGATCTGATAAAGAATATTTAAAAAATGCCTAATTAGAGTGGCAAGAGTTTGTTGTGGTTTTTAATGAACATATTTCAGAGGTCACTGCAGTCTGTAAGACTGTTTTGCAACCCACAGCGTTATGTAAGTATGTTTCTATTACTTACTAAAATAACTAGGCTAGAGCACACGCTGTTGCAAATTATGAGTATTTTCTCTTAGCCTCAGAGGATCTTGAAGCATGAGGGTAGCACTTTTTCCATCTGACAAGCTGTTGTGTTTCATGTGGCTTTGTGTTTGTTTGAGGGAATAAATAGCAACGCTCATATTTATGTCTACTCGGGCTCAGCCTGCGCACTGAGCTGTCCTGGAAAAGTCCATGTGACACAGATCTGAGGAGGTGCATCCTGTTGTATGTTAAAACGGAAGGACTAAAGTCAGGCCTGTAGGGCAGTGTGTGATTTATGCTGTGGCCCAGTTAAAACAGAGGCAGGAGACATGATAATATATTCTCAAAATAAGTATCACCTTGTCTCTAGTTGCTCAGGGCTGCTGTGAAATGTTGAAGTGTCTGAGACACCACAAAATGCTACTTTGTGGTCATGTGTTAGTATTTTTCTCTGCAACAGGAGGCAGAAGACTTTCACTCTGTTTAAGCCGTATAAGCAATAATAACACCTTGGCTTTCAGGACAGTTAGCCGTTTGGTCGATCAGCCTGGTCGCAACTGATGGATGGATGTATTTCCATTCAATTTTTTATCGACGCCCTTCCCAAAGGATGAATCTTTGCGACTTTAACGATTACCTGATTCAGGCCGACACTGCGGCAGGGTGGTTAGCACCGTTGCCTCACAGAGAGAAGGTCCACCAGGCAGCCGGGGACTTTCTGTGTGGGATTTGCACTTTCTACCTGTGGCTGAGTGGGTTCTCACCAAATACTCTGGCTTTTGCCAAAGACAAGTTTGCAGTTCTAAATTAACAGTAGCCTTGAATATGAACAAATTAATGTTTTTCTGTGTATCTGTGTTAGTCCTGCGATAGACTGGCGACGTGTATGTGTCGCAACCTGCCTCTCACCCCATGACAGCTGAGATAGGCTCCACCTTGGATAACCTGAAGAAAATAGATGGATGGATAGACAGCAAATAAATGGATGAGTTTCAAAATGGCAACACATTCATCAACTTTGGTGTATCTCAGATATTTCATTAGTTTAGAGTTTGATTTTTGTCCAGTAGTTTGGCATTTGGCCACAATCCTAAAAACTAATGACTTTCCCATCAGCCCAAAGTGCACCTGGCTTCTTGTAGCTTGGCTGGGTTTTCTTCAGCTTTGTGTTCCAAAGTCAAGTTTGGACAAATCAAATCTAACATGTAAACAAATTTAAACAAGGTATTTATACTACCATTTATCAGCACCTTGGTACTTGTTATAGTTGTCATAGCTGTAGCTCTTTGATTATATAGCTACAATTGTAAATGACAACTACAATAAATAGTATAAACTTTATTCTTATTCTTATTATTTTTTCTTGATTGCAAGTCTTTAAGTAGTGGTAGCAGTAGTATCCTTCAGTCAACAGATATGCACTCGTGAACCCACCCTTAGACAATTCAAAGTTTTCCAAATTCCTAATTTTGGAATGCAGTTTGCATGAGAAAAGAAATCTGGAGTGAGAAATTAAATGTATTATTGTGTTGTACTTTGATTTATTTTTGTCTGTCCAGAAGCCTGAGAGACATGGTTCCTTGTTTGACTTACAGACCTCTGTGCCATTCTGTGACTTTGATTCATAAACCTACAGGAAATTACACCTGTCTGGCAATTATAACAAATATGGCGTCTGTTTCAAAAGGACCTCATCCAAATTCAAGCCGCTCTCATTTGTTCTTCGGCAGATGGATCGTTCTGTTGCCAGAAAGACAGGAGCGCTGGGATCCCAGTAATTGAAAGAGAGAGAACATGGGTACAAAGCTTCTCTCCCATAAATTCATTATATCAGCACAGAGGAGTGGAGGTGTTTTTCAGAAAGATTATTATATAATTGCACTGTGGGTATTAGCAAAGCAGCTCATATAGTATAGCTGGAAATAGTTTCTCTTCTATGTGTCATACTTTTTCCATTCTTTCTTCCTCCCTACCCCCGCACATCTCTCTTTCTGTCCCTCCCACTCACACTTTACCAGATGCATGTGAAAGATTAGCTCAGGTTTTGGCCAGTTTTTCCTCAGTTTTCCAGAAAACATTATAACAAATGTGAAAGTCGCTTTCTCGTTCTGTGACACAGAACCACAAACCAACCATGCTAAAAGAAAACTTGAGGTTATTTCATAGGATCAGACAGACAATTTTTTTTGTCTTCCTGCTTATTCCCAGCAAGTAAGAACATTTTCCTTCTACAAAAACACAAAAAAACAAAACAGCTGTTTTCTCTTGTTATTTTGGGGGGGAAAGTCTGGCACGTTCTTAACACCTTCCTCACTTAAAATAAAGATGCAGACATATACATGATGACACCTACATCACACATTTTCTCTGAAAATGTCAAAACCTTTTTGCTCACCGGCAAACACATGTCAGCGTCTGCTTCATAATGAGTTCTATGCAGGAGGTTTTATTTTGGATGTGATGTGTTTATGCATCCTCATATCACCAATCATGAATATCCCTGTATACATGAATAAACAGATTTTGCAGAGTAGAACCATGGAAACAGAAGCAAACTACAGAAAGCAAACGTGAATAGAACCAGGTGGTCAAATGCTTCACTGGCTTTGTCTTTTCTGTACGTATTTATAGCGAGTGTATGTGTTAGGTTAACAGGTACGCTGCATTTAAACACTGACACATTTAAGGAAAATGAAAGCAGTAAATACTGGACATTAAAATAAAATCACTGCAAGAAGATAGACAACAGTTAAGAAAAAGAAAAGACAAAGAGAAAAGTTTAACTTTAAAGACCTCTTTCAGTTATTACATACTTTTTTTTTTTACCTTAACACTGAATGTTTAATGTCTTGAAACAGTGTGTGTCTTAATGTGGTTTCAATGATCCCTCGTTTTGCAGTGGCATCTTTGCTCTTGTATTTTAAAACCAGTGGACATGTCTATGGACTGACTTGGATGCTCATTTACGTGCTCTCTGAGTTTGCTCTTTAATCATTGTGTCAATTCCATCTTCTTAAAATCAGTTAGGAGATTCATTTTCCCATGAAGGTGAGGATTATTGTCAAAATGAATGTTTGGCCTTCTCAGTGACAACAGTCAGTATCAGCCTGACCTTTTAGAAAGTGGCTTTATTGAGAATTACAATGCCCCAGGACACTTGTCCCTCTACCATGCAGTGAAAGGTCGATAAATTATCACCATGCCTGACAATTAATACTGTATCCACGGAGACCAGACCACCCCCTTGCTCCATACACATGTGTGCACACACATAGTGTTTTGTTAACATCTGCGTTGTAATCTTATCTCTATTTTTTTTCTTGTGTATGGACCCTGTTTGAATTTTCCAGACTTTTTCCCCCTCAGCTTGTTTGCCTGAAAAACATCCTCAGAACATGTTTTCTGATGAAACGCTGCTGCAAACTGAGTGGAATTATTGACCCCATGAATCATTTATGATATTCACACAGGGATATTAATGAGGGTTATTGGTCCCCTGTAGGAGCAGAGGAAGCTGGAAAGTAAAAGCACAGGGAGTGGAGGATAGGAAACACCAGCCCGGCTATCACCCTGCCTGCGAAGGTGCTTTGTCATGGGGAAACAGAACAGCAAGCTGCGGCCCGAGGTCCTGAACGACCTGAGAGAAAACACAGAATTCACCGACCATGAGCTGCAGGAGTGGTATCGCGGCTTCCTGAAGGACTGTCCCACCGGCCACCTGACTGTGGACGAGTTCAAGAAGATCTACGCCAACTTCTTTCCCTACGGAGATGCCTCAAAGTTTGCCGAGCACGTCTTCCGCACTTTTGACACCAACGGCGATGCCACAATCGACTTCAGGGAGTTCATCATAGCCCTGAGTGTGACGTCTCGTGGCGGGCTGGAGCAGAAGCTGCGCTGGGCCTTTAGCATGTATGACCTGGATGGGAATGGCTATATCAGCCGGGCAGAGATGCTGGAGATAGTTCAGGTGAGGACATACTATGAGCTGTGTGATTGATACTACAGAGCAGAGGTTTCATGTGTGCGTGTGTGTGAGCTTATCACATTTTAATAAACAAAATCTAGACAAATAACAACGAGAATTGGAAAATAAGTCAAGAGAGTAAATTAGTTTACAATAAACGATCACTTTTTACATTTTTAACACTTTTACTGTATATACGACAATGAAATGACATCATTTCCTTCTATCAAACAATTAAAAAAAGATGTAAAATATATTATATAAGCCAAATAAAACATGCAGTTTTTTCTTATATCAGTAATAACTAAAAATATTTATATTATTCAATCATTCTTTTTATGACTGTTAATAAATAAGTTCAGCTCTAATTTTTTGCTGTTATATGCACTTTAGCCTCCTGGTAATGGCTGTTTTTAGGTTCAACAGTCATCTGCAGGCTGTCCTTTCTGTTTTCCTTATCACTGTGGCTATATTTACTCTTCCAATATGGTGGGCTGAGCAGCCTGGATATTGGCTTAGTCCTTCGTGCTTGTGGAAACAAATGAATGTGAAAAAAATAAATAAAATAGAGACTATGCACTGGGATCACACCAGCGGCAATACTAATGAGCGCTAGGACCACACCCATTTAAGAAAATATTGTTTGTACACTAAATAAAGGTATCACGTATAGGGAGTAATAAATACAAATGAAAAAAGAATGATGTGGAAACACAACAGAAGCCACGCTGTTGCAGCTGGCAGAAAGCTTTCTGTTTTCCAGAATGACATATTTCTCTCCTTTACTTAATCTAATTTTAATATTATACAAGCAGATAAGTGAGTTCAGAAAGACCTACAGCGGGTGAAACGGCAGGATCTTTTGTTGTCAGACCAACATCATTATCTGCTAGCTAACAGAAAACAGGTCAGAGCTTTCAGACAATATAAGCAAAATGATGTCAGTGGCAACGGTTATTTTTCATCAGTGCGCCCTAAAAGCTTCACGCACGTAGCCAACAAAATCAATACACACATCACAGGAGTCATTATTGTCTTTTTTTATAGGCAATTTACAAGATGGTGTCATCAGTGATGAAGATGCCCGAGGATGAATCAACACCAGAGAAAAGGACAGATAAGATCTTTAGACAGATGGATATTGACAATGATGGTAAGACTGGTTATTTCCATGTGCTGTATACATCATTGTGAACCAAATTGTTCTTTTCACAGTAAATAAATAAATCGACTTTTTATTAATTTTTAATCAGTATGCTGGTCATGCATCTGGTCCAGCTAAAACTGGTCCTGTTATAGATGGAGAATTTGACATTGGGAAGAATAAAGTCAACACTTTAAATTGCTTGTTAGTAAAATTCACAGCCACTGTGTTTGGCCTTTTACTTGCAATGAGTTTGGCCCGCTTTTGCTTCCAGAGCTACCCCTAATTCTTTGTTGTGCAGATTCAACAAGGTGACGAAACATTCCTCAGAGAGGAACTGGGCTCCATATTGACATGACAGCATCACACAGATGCTGCAGATGTATTGGCTGCACATCCATGATGCTAATCTCCACCGCATCTCAGGAGGCTATTTGAGTACAGTGAACTCATTGTCATGCTCAAGAAACCAGTTTAAGATGATTTGAGCTTTGAGGAATGGTGCTTTAATCCTGCTGGAAGTAGCCATCAGAAGACGGGTACACTGTGCTCTTTACGGGATAGACATAGTCAGCAATAATACTCTGGTAGGCTGTGGCATTTAAATGTTGGTATTAAGGGACCCAAAAGGAAATAACCCCCACACCATTACACCACCAGCAGCCTGAACTGTTGATACAAGGCAGGATGGATCAATGCTGTAATGTTGGGTATGCCAAATGCTGACGGTAAAATCTGAATTTCGAAATCTAAATCGACTAATCAGACCAGGCAACACTTTTCTTTAGTTTAGTTTCGATGAGGCTGTGTGCAAATTGAAGCCTCGCTTTGCTGTTCTTAGCTGACAGCAGTGGTCCTCTGCTGCTCTAGTGCATCTGCATCTGATTCAACATGTTGTGCATTCAGATACTCTTCTGCATACCTGGATTTATTATAACTATAACTATTATTATAAACCAAGTTACTGTTGCCTTCATATCAATGTGAAGCACTCTGGCCAGTCTCCTCTGAACTCTAAAATCAACAAGGAATTTTGGCCCAGAGAACTGCCGCGCACTGGATATTTTCTCTTTTTTGGACCATTCTCTGCAAACCCTAGAGATGGTTCTGTGGGAAAATCCCAGTAGATCAGCAGTTTCTGAAATACTCAGACCAGCCTGTCTGGCACCAACATGCCATGCCACATTCAAAGTCAGTTAAATCACCTTTCTTTCCCCTTCTGATTCTCATCTTCAACTTCAGCAGATCATCTTGAATTGCTGCCATGTGACTGGCTGATTAGATATTTGCATTAACAAGCAGTTGAAGAGTTGTGCCTAACAAAGTGGCCAGTGACTGTATATTTGGTGTGTAAACCACCTGATAAATACTGTTTGGATAGTTATTGTAAAGTTGTGACAAGTGTTGTTGAAACTTTATTAATGGCTAAGAGATGCTGTGAAGAGTATCGATAAACATTAGACTGATAGCTACTATAAAACTAAATCTGATGTTTATATTAACTTTTCAAGAGTGCATACGTAAGCAGGTTAGGTGGCTTTAGTGAAAGGTTGTGGACATCTGGTTTTAGTTTTAGTCATTATTGAGTTCTGTTTTAACTCACGCTTTACTTTTGTTTTCACTATCTGCTTGGTTGGATGTGGCCACAAAGAAAAAGAAAGAAAGGTTAGGTTTAGGAATTGTAATTACTAAGGGTACTCAGTCCATCAAAAAAAGTGATACCAAGGGGTCTTAAGTGTGACTAGTTGGTAGTGCAAATGGTCTCACTACTGCCACCGGTGCAAGACACCTGGTGTTTAATCTCTGAGACACCAGCAGCTGTTACCAAATAGCAGTATTTGATGCCGTGGGAATAAGGACAGGTTGACTGATTACAAATTCAGACCAAATAATATTTTTTTTCCAGTTAATTTGCTTAGTTTTTATTATTTATTTCTCCCTTTGTGCCAGGGAAAAGAAATCTTTGTTACAACAATAACTGACCTGACCTTTCAGCTCTTCATTACGAAATTTAAAAAAACAAAAAAACCCACACAGATTTTCTCATGTTCTGATGTAGTGTTTAAAATACAATATTAGTAGATACCAATATTAAACAGGTATATCTAGTAACAGTCAGTTTACATTTTATTAACATTAGTTATGATAAATATTTTTTTTTAAAAACATATAGTACTGTGCAAAACTCTTGAGCCACCCCTCATTTCTTTGTATATTGTCTCCAAGGAGTCAGACTTTTTTTTGGTAATTTTTTGTAGTCTTAAGCACTTTAAAGTTTTCTAGGCTTTTTATTTGGACAGTAACTGCTTTTTCACTCATTTTCAGTCCTGTCCTTGAACCTGACACCTTTTCGGGGTTTTTTGTTATCTTGTTAAGCCACTAAGCACTGACATATGAATCAAGTATTAAAAAGGGCACCTACCTAAGACAATGGACTAGTCTTGTGTTTACACATAAAATACAACTTAGCCATTGAACTGCATTTTTAGGCACTTAACAGCCTGGTGCAAAAACATACAATAACATTTGATTTCTTAGAATCCAATTAAAATGACAAACATAACAAAGTTTGACAGGCATACAGTAGTATTTTTGAACAAATAACGTTTACTCCTAAAGAGCTCCTAAAGAGAAATCGACATATCTCTACATGGTGTGCAGTGTGTACTTAAAAAATTTGAGGAAATAGGACAAATCATCTAAGCCAGCATGCTCCCTTTAGAGTAGTCATTACATTGAAAGCCTACTCTTACCTCCACACTACTAACTTAGCGTAGTATTAGCCTCCTCTCTTCTTTTGTCTTTGGCCAACAGTAACATAGTTTCCACCGTCAACCTCTTGGCTAACAGCATCTGTCGTAGTTAACCTGAGCACCGACCAATCTGATATGAAAATCTAATTCTTGATGAGAATGAGATTTCCATACAATATCTCAATCTTTCAATATTTCCACGAGCATGTTTGATTTGAAAAACTTTACCCCTGCCCATCCTAACACAACCCTCCCCATTTATCTGGGCTTGGGACCGGCACTCCCCAGACCTCAACATTATTGAAGCAGTATCGGATTATCTTGACAGAAAATGGAACAAAATGGAGTGAGCATCCAAAGAAGAGCTTTGAATGAGCTTTAGGAGGCCTGCAGAACTTTTCCTGAAGTCTACTTAAAGAAATGAAAAGAAAACTTACATAAGAGAGTTCAGGGTGGGTTAAAGAATAAAGATGGTCAAACCAAATATTGACTTTCTGACTCTTCAAACTTTGTTTTTGCCCTTTATATTGATATTGATATTAATATTTATATATATATTACACACACCTTATGTATGTATTTACCTTTATGTTTGCATGCTTCAGTATTAGTGTAGTATTTTCCTAGCAAAATATAAAGAAATTAGGCCTCATGTGGCTCAAGACCAATGTTCCCTCTAAGCTGCGCACGTGCGCAATTGCGCACTGCTTGCACGGTCTCTGCGCACAGAAAATCTGTGTTGCGCACAAAAAAAATTAACCTGAATTGAAATTAAAATGAATACTTTAACAATTCTGTTTTGCAGTGTTAGTCAGTAAGTGACTGGCTGCTCCCATATTGTATTAGAACGATGCCACCTTATCCCATAGTCCAGCCAATAATGCGATTTACATTCGTATATACGCAGCTAATCAACGTTGTTGACAGGCTATGACAGCGTCCTTATGTGCCGACACCGGTCTTTTAGCTGGCAAAGCGGCGTGGCTAATGTGGAGTGAAGCCACGTTAATGACAACGTGTACAACCATTGGAGATGTGAGCAGGACAGACGGAACAATTGACGGAAAAAGTGTGGACTTTATACCAGTATTTAAATTGTGTTGATAGGCCACGTAAAACCAGAGTTATGATAAAAATATTTGCAATGTTTGGTTTTCTTCCTGAATACTATCGTTGTTTATATTTACTGCGGGAATAAACGGTAAAAACGGCGTTTTATAAGAAAAAAGGCTCGAAAGCACTCTCCGCCTGTGAGCAAAAACAAACTCCACCCCCCTCTCCCTTTCCTATTCGTCCAAAAAAGTACCATGTCGACCAATCAAAAAAATGATATGGCAACGTGGGATCTAGTTGTTAAGAAACGGGGGGAAGTTTTAGGAGTGACGGCGGTGTTCTGAGATGTGAGAGATTTGCGACGTTTAGCGCAAATCTTGTGTAGTTAGTGTGTAGTGTAGTTTTGCTGTGTGTGTCAGAACAATGAGGCGAGTACTGAATGTTACAGGTGTTACAGGAGTGATACATCTCCTGTTGTCAGGCCTGCAGGTATCAGGCTGCTGTTCTCCTTTATCTCATAGTGGACAGAAATTATTTTTTGGAGTGGCACAAATGATTTGTGTGGCATCAGATTTGATGCAGAACAGCTGATTGTTCTGTAAATAGTTTGAAATGTTTATTTAAAAATGCCTTGGCTGCATTTAAAAAAAAAAAAAAAGCTGCAAAAATCTTTGTTGTTTGCCAAACTGAGTTACTTTTTTGAAGTAGTAACTATATAATTAATTGCCCAGCATTGGTCATTATATACTATATTTTGCAGACAGAGAGTTACAAGACTCTCTCCCAGACCACAGACTCATAATACAAGTCAGAGCTTTTTTTAAAAAAAGAAAGAAAATTGTGTTTTCAAAATTGGAGTTCAAGTTATTTTTACTTCCAATAGTGTTAACATACTACACATGTCAATGACTAGATTTTTTTTACATTTTCATTGTAAGTGGGCTAAAGCAGTTAATTAAAAGTAGTCTAACATAAATGTAAATGCTGTAATTTGATTATTTTAATAAACCATGTAACTTGGATGGATTAGATGCCGGCGCGACCACAGTGCACACGTCTGATGTCGCTCACAGTGGTCCAAGGGATCGCTCAGGGAGTTTGTGTGTTCGCTCAGACACATGAAAAATTAGAGGGAACATTGCTCAAGACTTCTGTTCAGTAGTCTGTTGTGAAAGATTAGTTATGTAACAGCTGTTTACATGCTAAACCATGACTTGCAGAACACTTTTGGCACATTGATTCATGTCATATCACATGAAGTAGTTATGATTGGCTCCCAGCCTGGTGATCCACAGGCTTACCATAAATGGATTGACACTTAGAGTGACTTGAATGATACATCAAAAAATGCAAGAGTCGTACTTTCCTTACTGAATCTGACACGTCACAGCTCAAGATATCTGGAGCTATGGTGCTGGGCAGGAGCGTTTTGTTTTGACATTGTGAAGGTCAAGCTGTGTCTCAGACAGACGTTTTAAGACATCATGTGATGCCATATGCCACGCCTGAAACCACAGCTGCAGAGGAGGGTAGAGGGTAAATTGCAGGCTGCATCCGCGATGCTCAAGGATGTTTTTTCCACATACCCATGAAAGCTGGGAACTGCACTGAACTACTTTACTCAGTTTTCCGAGGACCAAAACACCATAATAAAATTCTGCTGAAAGCATAACACATCTGGAGCTCTAAAAAGAAAGGATGTTCCTGGCGGCACACAATCTCTCAAACACAGGCCACTTCTCATCATAAAGTCCAAATTTCACATTTTTTTGGGATGGTGTCATTGCCACCTGAAGGAAACCTAACACATTTAAAATGAATCTTTAAGCCCATAGAGCTAACTGGCTAATCAGAGATCAAGACCATTGAGGAGCTTGGGGAAATCTTACCTGATTCTTGCCTAGTGTGGGCCCACTACCTTCCCGTTAGTCAGAATATTGGCGGCAGTAGCACTTCTGTGATTGGTCACCAGACCCAGTAAGTTACAGAGTGAGTGAATCTCTTATCTAATGCTATTATGTAAGAAAAAGTAGGTGTTAGACTCAAAAAAGTGTAATTTTCTACTGTTTCATCTTAGAATAAAAAAAACCCTTTTAAACAAAATTAAAGGACACCTTATATGTTTTTACCTAATTTCTGTCATATGTATACTATGAGAGTGATGAATGCTCAGGTAAAACATGGTTAAGGTTTCACATCTCTCGTGCAGGACTGCACTCCCATAGAGTTACATACATACAGCAGCGTCACCTGCTGGACAAGAAACATGACGGCTATGAATACTACGATTCTGGCTCAGGTTCTGTGTAATTTATTTTAAACTACTTAATGCAGTGTTATTTGTCACCATCTCAAATGAAACATCAGTAGCCGATTTTTGTGGGTAGTTGCTGCATGTAAAACATTTTCACGTTTTACTGCTCATAACTGATATTTTCTTCCCCCCCGACAGGCAGATTGTCTTTGGAGGAGTTCATTAAAGGTGCCAAAAGCGACCCGTCCATTGTCAGACTGCTGCAGTCGGATCAGGGAGCCTCTCGTCAGTTCTGAGGACACAGTGAAAGTGATCACACCCTGCAACTCATGCACACCCACATCCCTCCAGCTTTGTGCCGTTTGTTCTGACAGAGGCTCGATCTTCATCACAGCCCCTCCTCCTTTCATTTTAACACTCCATGTCTTAATGTTTACATTAATGTACACTTTTCTGGTCAATGTGGCTTTTTCCTCTGTGGACAATGAAGTGCATTTTCAGTCGAGGCATTTTTTTTTTCGTGCATTTCAAAACGTCTCGTTTTGAATTGGTTTTTACCCATTTGCTGTAAGTGCCATATCTTTTATTTATGCTTACAGGATTATATGCTTTCAAGTATTATGACTCTCATGTTATACTAAGAGGAAACTAATTAAATCACTTAATTCTATTCAATTTAATTGTTAAAATGTGGCTTATTGTTGTTCAAGATAACAGTAGCTTGAACTGGCACAAGCTGCTGTATTTAACAAGCTCTCTCTATGCCTTTGGTATTGCATGTGCTCAGTGAAATGAGTTTACAGTTCATGTGAATAATGAGGCAGTGATTATTTTTAATTTCTTTTTATTTTTGTAACAAAAATGTCCTTTTGTTTTCACACAATTGAAATAAAGTTGTGTAAGGAAAATCTACACAAAAAGTCCCCCCTTGGTATCCCCTTTGTCCTGGACACACATGATGCAAACTCACCAACATCCTCAGTCACTGGTTTAAAAAGAGAAGACACATTTAGTCACATCAGGTGGGACGTTTAAGTGTTAATTTGACAAGTCCACATCTCAAAGTAGGTGCTTGACGAGGGCAGGAAAGGCAAAGTTTTAAAAAGTGAAACAACGACAAAAATGTGACATTCGGAAGCTCCACCCTCCTCTCCTCAGTGGGCGGCAGCTGTATAAATATGCGGCTTCTAGCGTTCAGCAGGTATGTGAGAAAGAGTTCACTCAGAGGACAAGACACACTCTCCCCTCCTTCCTGTCCCTCTCGTGACTGACAGATGATGTGAGAAACCGCAGGTGTCTCTCATGTGTCTTTTCAGGAGTATTTCAGTAACTGGGCGACCGGGCCTCCCATTCGTCCACAGGAGAGGGAAGGTGGATCGCACAGGACCAGACCAGACCAAACGCAGCTAGTCTGGATCAGTCCTGCCCCGTTTGGACTCATAACTCGTCCCTGAAGTCATCGAGTTCTACATCACTGAGGTCGTAGTCCTCCTCCACGGGAAGCTGAGGATGACAGAGCGTAAAATAGAGACGAGCTGTCAGCAAAGACTGAGATGGACTGAACCTCTTCAAAGATTATTTAAAGAGACAAGAAGGTTATCTGGATTTAAGAGCACTACAATATTGCATAATAATGCAGATGGAGTACATAGTTGCAGTGCAGAGGTGGTACAAAGCTGGTAGACATTTATTCTGTTACACTAAGCAGACATACAGATTCAGAGTTTAACTACAAATTGCTTGCCCTGGACTAATAGTTTGTCCCACTGGGACAGCCCATAAACCTTGGGTTCGGGGAATAAGCCAATCCAGTCATTCTGGTCCTTGTCTATGTTCAGCTTGAGTACCTGCTTTCTGATTCACCTACCACTTAAGGTTGTTTTACTACCCTATGCTAGTCTACATGCAGTGCTACACATTCCAACCATTAGGTCAATGTGATTCCCACTCACCTGTCCATCTTTGCCGTCCCATGGTTCAACAGTGTGAATCTTGGGCATGACGCCACCTCCCAATGTGGCAGTTGAGCCACGGCCCACAGAAAGCTCCCTGAAAAGATCAGCACATGTGAGTGACGCTGCACAGCCTACTCCAAGTTGTGTAATGTATTTGTTAACTACACCTCCTTACCTGAGGAACTCATGAATACCGGTCTCACTGAAGGAACCCCTGAGCAGAGCAAATTTCATCTTGCGTGTGTTGATGGCAGCCATGGCAGGGTAGCCGAAACCACCAATACCAAGAGAGGATTCCAGCTCCATCTGAGCCCCTGCCTCGGTCCACAGCCAGCTGAGAAGAAAGAGTCGGCCGTTAATCACCGTCAACGTTTCCCTTACTATATTGTTGATTGTAGCTTATGTACCTAATCTCCTCTTTCTTTAAAGGGTGTGGCAATCTGAACAAAACTTTGCACGAACATCGTCACACATACTGCAATTATTAACTTCTATATGTTTTTAAAGAAAGAGTCATTATACATCCCAATTCTTATGATTGTTATATTCATCATCCAGCTGCGAACTTGATGTTACACTCTCCCTTACATAACCTGTACGAAACTCAATGGTCACCAGAATTTGTCCTTTTGTTCAAGTCACCACTAAATAAGGAATGAATATGAAACTTTTCCTACTAGAATTTAGTGATTTTTACACTAATGTATGTCTGGCCTTGGGTGCTTACCCCCACATCTTCTTCTTGTACTTCTCAGCCATTTTCACCATCACATCCAGGTAGCTGTTCCTACCGGCCGCGCCTGTTAGGACATAAGAACCAGCGATGATCAGTGATTCAGGAATGAACTGTTACTGCTTCTGGTAACTCTTCTGCTACCTATTGTGAGGTATAACCTTACAGCTCAAGGCGGAAACTTTTTTCATGCATTAAAGATACGTTTTTAATGAATATTGGGAGCCCACTAAAGCCATGCTCAAGTCATGATTATTGAGATAAAATAAGTTGATAAAAGTTTAAAATGATTTATTTTCATTAAGGGCAAAAATGTCAAAGAATCTAACAAGAGAAAGCCAGATCTGAGTTCATGTGTGTGATCCCACCTGTGTCCAGGATGTGTGGCAGGACAGCAATTATACACAGCTGACTGTCCTCACAGGTCTTCTTTAAGACGTCTTCACTGAGAATCTGAGAGACAAAGAATTTAAAGTGAACACAAATTTAATTTATTCTGACATGAATTTGCATTAGTTTTTATTGCAAAGTGCTTTCATCATCATACCTTGTATACACCCTATATGTTTATACACCCTAATATATACATATACATGACAACATTATCTTCAATTTGCATTTTAAACCGTGATTAAAAACAATTATATATGACTTTATCGTACAAATACGAGAATACTGACCTCCAGCAGTTCTGGAGGAGGAGCATTGTCAGAAAACAGATCCAAAGCCTTCTCAATAATGTCACCGCGGGTGCGACCTCCTTGGTAGTCTTCTGGCTCCTCACCTTTGCGGAAAATCTTGATGGTGGGAAACCCACGGATCTACAGAGGAATGATTATCAAACAAGAAATCAAGGTCTGCAGTTTTAACTTTGAAGCTGGGTTTCCTCAGGCAAAGACATT
Organism: Oreochromis niloticus; assembly: GCF_001858045.2. NCBI lineage: Eukaryota > Metazoa > Chordata > Actinopteri > Cichliformes > Cichlidae > Oreochromis > Oreochromis niloticus. Next base: position 13,196,623 of record NC_031980.2, on the reverse strand, counting down.
CTGATTTAATTAGTGTGACGCGACTAAATCCACACTACAAAACGCATTTTTAGAGCTTTGAAACTTAACATTCTGCTAAAAAGCAGCAGAGGCTTTGATTCAGTATCAAACGCCAGTAAAAACACGTAAGTGTAACAGAGACCATTACAAACGACTCGAGAGTTAGGAAGTATCCAAGGCAAAGTGCCCACTGGATTATTGTGCACAATAATCAAGTTGTCCATTTAAAATTAGCCAAGAAAACATGCAAATTTTTATTTTCAGGCATAACCAAAGAGTGCACCTTTTCAAGACGTCAGCTGTTACTCACCCCATAGCGACCGGACACGGCCTGGTGTACAGTAGCGTCCACAGCTCCGAGGCGAACTTTGCCCTTGGTCTGCTCCTTGACAGCTGTGGCTGCAGCTGCCCATTCAGGCTCCAGGCTGTCGACAAAGGAGGAGAGGTGCTTAGGAAAACTTTATCATTTAGCTAAGAAAAGTTTTGTTATACACTTTCTAGAATTATGCTTCTGAGATATTAACATTTAAATCAAGCAATAAACTTTACTTTCTTCAGAAATATCAAATGGTATTAAAGGTATTGGAATAAAATCCCTCAGTCCTCACTGAACAGTTTTGAGTGGGATTAAATTCTAATGGAGGATTTTCTGTGAGGTCTGTGGCTTATCCAGGCCTACTGGGCTATTGTTTCCTACAAGGAGCAGTGCCAGTCAAGAAACAGGTTTGGTGAGGACAAACAAAATTCTATTATCAGGGTTTAGGAGAAGAAAAGGATACGATCTCATTCCAACTGCACTAGACTGTTACAGTGAGAGGATTACACAGTTTCCTACTGCTTGGAATTAACCGTTTCGAGTAGCAAACTCACTTCTTGCAGTGTCCACACCAGGGGGCGAAAAACTCCACCAGCCACACATCATCACTGTCCAACACCATCTTGTCAAAGTTGTCATCAGTGAGCTCGACCACATCTTTCTTGTTCCCACCACTGCTGCCACCGCCACCGCTCTGTTACAAGCAAGTTATCAGTAACATAAATCAATTCATGTGTGTGTTCTTAAAGCTTTGTGATTTCATGCAAGTGCAAAAAAAAAAAAAAAGGCTCATTACCTGTTTGTAGTCAGAGCCACCAGACCTGCCGCTCAGCCTCTCTTTCACCAGATTACGCAGAGCGTTCATGGCTCCATCCACAATGGCCTGGCTGCTGCGTCCACCTGGGTGGTTGTCAGAAATGCAGATTTCTGTTAATGCAGCCTCAAACACAATTACAGGAAGAAAGGCCTTGAAAGCTATGAAACAAATATCCTTTTTAAATACAGTCTTTTATACAGGTCTCATATAAGCCCTGAAAGCAATAAAATACTCTGTGAAGTCACAACTGTGCTTGATAGACTCGAGATGACCCTGTTCACAGGAGAAGTAAGGATCAGCAAACAAGGTCATAATGATATGATGGACTGAGCCTGCTGGAGAAATAAAACATTTTCGCCATAGACTTCAGGAAGGTGACCTTGTGTAGGTATAAGTACACGTAGCAGGAAAGTGAACTTCAAATTGGATGCTATTACACAGGATGACTTTTCTTGCTATTGCTCATCTCTATTCTCATCCAATAGATGCTTCTGCTTAAATTGTTGGGGGTCTTCTGAACTTTCTTCATCAAGATAAGTTGTAAGATTATTTAAAAGTTAAAACACCATCCCCCTTTCTATTAAATATTATGTTCAGCTTATCAGTTTACTCAGCTTATTCAGTAGGACTTGAAGATTTCACTATAAAAATTACTTTAAATTTACACATAGGAAAGTTGTAGCAGCAGAATTCTGTACCTTGGTACTCCTCTGGTTTGTTCTTATTAGCGCCAAAGATCTTGATGGTGGGGAACCCTCTGACACCATACTGGCCACCCAGTGACTTGTGCTGGTCAGCATCCACAGCACCAACTTTGACAATACCCTGAGGAAAAGTCACAACACACAAGTTGGGTTATGCAGCTTCTAAATTTTCATTCAGGTCAATTTATTTTTATTTGGCTTAAAACAAAACTTTAGTTTGCATGCCAATGAGCAATTGACATTAAACTGGGATTTCATCGCAGGAGTTGCCCATATCAACAATACTGTGTGGAAAAAGGAGAAGACATTTAATGAAATAAACAAGTCGTTTTTAATCTGGATCCTGTCATCCCAGGTTGGATAACGTCTTATTTTTTCCTAGTTTTCAACAACAGAAAAGTTAAGTATTTAGCACCTCTTTCTTACAGACAAATATCCCTCATTAAGTAACTATTCTTTTTATATTTAAATATCAAATAAAGGCACACACACATAACCATCCACTGAATGCGCTGTCACTAAAATTACTGTGAAATGTAAAGTCAACAAAGCCCACCGCTGAATATTTCTCCACAACAGATGTAGGCGTTTTTAATGCAGAAGAGGCGTTCAGCTGAGAAAACAGGCTGTCAATCAGAAAGTCTACAGGACATCAGATAGATGATCACGGTAATTTGTATTTACCTTGAGGGCAGTAGCTGCCTTCTTCCAATCAGGAGCTAGATTTCGACAATGGCCACACCTGTCAGAGAGCAATAGAGAAAGTGAAACCTAAATCCATGTTTTTATATACAAACTCATTTTAATGTTAAAAAACACAACCGTCATTTTGCCAGTGTGAGATTTATTCTACAGTCCTTCAGTAATGACCTGCTAAATACAACACACAAACAGCTATGTGGCACCCTTATTAGTCACTGAACCAAATGCTCTGGTATTAATAGCCAGTGAATATTTAACACTTTTGATTTGCATAGATTTCGTGCAGTCACATCTCCGCCGACTGCCTCTTGTTGCAGAATTGAGTTTTGCTATACCAACCCTGTGTGCACGCAAGCGTGTAGACTGTGTGCATCTATGCACAAACTATTCTCACTTTGTGTCTCTGCTGAGCACTTTTGCACGAGATGGTGCTCAACCTAAGGAGGAGCTACCAGCTTAACAGACAAGTCTGTTCCTATCACAAGTACAGATGTAAAACAGATGACTGGATAATAAAACACAAAGATGAGAAACTGGTATTTAAACTATAATCACTGGCTGCTCTTAGAACACTTGTTACCACTAAAAGACAGAAAAAAAAAAAAAAAAAAAAAAAAAAAAGGTCCATCACAGTTATACAAACTCACCAGGGAGCATAAAACTCGACCAGCCACAGACTGTCACTCTGGATCACCTCTCTGTTAAAGTTGGATGGGGTGAGCTCGATAACATCATCACTAGCCGAGTACAAAGCTTGGACAGCCAGAACCAGAGAGCAGCCCAGTACTCCTGAAACAAAACATGAGGAAAAGGATGACTCCTAGCAATGCATGCTCATTCATCGAAACAGCCACACTGGTTTAAGTAAACAGCGAAAAAATGTCTTACATCTACTTGTGTGCAGTTTATAATGCACATTTACTTAACAGAGAAAGGAAATGAGTTTTATTATTTCATTCAGTAGACGATAACGAAGGCCTGGCTCGGTTCTCTGAATCTTAACTTAGCTATTCAAGCTAACAAGAGGAGCAAAAAAAAACCCCAAAACGCCGCCAAATTCACATTTAGTTAACAAACCCACAAACCTGAACTTTAGTATAAGCAGAAAAGCTTCTACTGTTGTCACTCACCGAATAAAAGTGGCTTCATGATTTCAGCTTCTCTATGCTCGTCTCCTCACTTACAACAACACAGTCCGCTGCCGCTGCGTCGCTCACAAAAGTACATAGAAAAATCTCACCGTGGCCCACCCTGATTGGTCCGCTAATGCCGACGCTTGAGCTCAGCCAATCAGCGCGCGCCGTGTAGTTTTAATGGAACCGGTACACTGAAGACGGGAGAGAGTGGACGGAGGAGAAAGGAAGCAACACATGTAACTGCAGCAAGAGGATGTGATCCGTGAGAAGGCTGACTCATTACAAACAGATGGGATGCGAGTGTACATATTAAACACATTATCGTACAGAGTTTGCTTATGCAAAGGCATGCAAAGATAAGCCAAACTTAAAAGCTAAGTTATGCTTTTCAGTGTAAATAATACATAACCTTTACTTCTCAATAAGTTTTTAGACAGCTACAAAGATAAAATAATACTAAAATAAAAATAAATGGTATCTATTTGTTACTATATTATTATCATTGTTTATTGAATTGTAATTATTTTAATGGTTTAATATTAACAATGCATTATGCTTTGCCTTAATGTGAAACGCCAACAATCTAAACTACATTTTTTTTGTAACTTTTCCTCATCATAAAGTGTAAAGAGACATAAAACTGATGCGCACACTCCCTGACAACTTCATTAGGTACACCTGGTCCTTAATGCAAATATGTAATCAGCCAATTACATGATAACAACTCATTGAATTTAGGCATGTACTTGAGATGACCTTCAAACTGAGCATCAGAAATGGTAAGAAAGGTGATTTAAATAACTTTGAATGTGGCAGGCTGGTCTGAGTATTTCAATATTGCTGTTCTATTGGCATTGTTACTATGTGGAGTGGTATATTCTGATTGTAAATTTGTTGTTTGGTTTGGGTTAGGACCGGAGATAAATGTTAATGTTAGTTTGTTCCCTGATTTTTGGTGCTCACTTGTAATATAAGTTGGATTGTAGATAGGGGGCAGGGTTTAATAAGAATATTTTCTTCTTCCTGCTCCTTTTCACACATGGTTGTAGTTGTAGTGCTTTATTGATAGAAAGTGTGGTTGGTTTGTTTGAACTGTTGTACCAAGTGTGAAATAAATAAATAAATGAATGAAATGAAATTTTCCTGCTCAATCATCTCTAGGATGAAAAAAAGGTACCTTTGGCTGCTCCCTTATTTCCTAAGAGGTTCCCACATGGAATGAATTCACGTGCTTTCATGTGGCATGGATTTTACACCAAATGCACTTCCTAATGCAATCCTCCCATTTTTAGAATTGATCAAAAAGGAGAAAATATCCACTGAACAGCAGTACTCTAGACCAAAATGCCTTGTTGAGGTCAGATGAGAATGACCAGACTGCTTTGAGTTGACAGGAAGGCAACTGTAACTCAAACAACCACTCTGTAAACTCACACTAAACCGTTAAGCAGATGTATTATAGCAGCAGAAGGCTATACAAGGTACCATTCTTGCCAGCTAAGAACAGGAAACTGAGCCTATGGTTTGTAATGGCTCACCAAAATTGGACAACAGAAGATTAGAGAAACTGGCCTGATGAGCTTCGATTTCTGCTGCAACATTCAGATGGCAGAGTCAGAATTTGGCATAAATAACATAAGAGCATGGATCCATCCTGCTTTGTGTCAATGGTTCAGGCTGCAGGTGGTGTGCATACTTTCTTTTTACAGTTTGGCCCCCTTATTACTAAGTGAGCCTCTTACACATCACATCATACCTCAGTATTGTTGCTAACCCTGTCCAATCCATTAAAACTATGATGTATTCATCTTCTGATCAGCAGGATAACACACTATGTCACAAAACTCAGATAATCTAAAACTGGTTTCTTGAACAGGGCAATGAGTTCACTGCACTCACATGGCCTCCACAGTCACCAGATCTCAATTTAAAAGAGCGCGTTTGGGATGAGGTGGAATTGGATATCCAATGGAAACTCGGCTGATAAATCTACAGCAGCTGTGCGATGCTATCATATCAATATGGACCAATAGAGGAATATTTGCAGCACCTTGTTGAATCCATGCCATGAAGAATAAAAGCAGTTCTGAAGGCAAAAGGGGTCCAACCTGGCACTTGCAAGATGCACCTAATGAAGTGGCCGGTCTGTGTCTGAAACCTATTAATCAGCCTTAAAGACTGAGTTTTAACTCCTATGTGAAGAATTTTAATTTCTACATTTCATATCACAATTAATTTCCATGAGTTAAAAAAATGTGTTCTCATTTTGACTATAAATCAATTTATCAATCACTAAAAGGGCGCATTAAATGTAATTTCGTTCTATGAAAAATAATCAAAGCTTCTGTGGTTTCAAGCAAGAATCTAGCTGTCAAAAGAGGGTCCACCCAGCAGTAGTGAGGACATTTACTGCACGTAAATGACATTTACATCCTAACTATAGCAGTCAAAATTTAAATGCAATATATTTTGTCATATTTTCTTTTTTTCTTTCTTCCTTTAATTTTTCTTTAAAATTTTTTTTTAATAATTTAGAGGAAATGTGGTCAAAATTTAGTTCTCCTCCTTCCTATGTGGCTTTTCTTCCTCCCACAGTCCAAAACTATGCATAGTCATTCTAGATTGACCACAGGTGTGAATGACTGTCTTTTTCTATGAGTTTGCCCGGTGACAGACTGGCCACCTGTCCAAGGTGTATTCCACCTCTCGAATCTGAATTATATAAGCGCAAACATGGGAAGTGATTCGATGATAGCTTAAGATGCAGTAGTTCAAAGATATTGTCAGTAGGTGGAGACAAAGAACAAGACATGCTGAATGGTTGCTGAAAGCCATTCAAGGTGTTAGTGCAGTGATCTGGAGGTCTGATCAGGTGAACTTGGTGTTCGACTTGTAAAAAGACAAGAAATACATAAAATAAACACACACAAAATAAATATTCTGGAAAATATATATTAAAAAAATGTATAAATAGGCCAAAAACGCATTACAGTAAAGCTGCCACTGATTGTAATTTCCAGCCATTTCTGTCAGTTCAGCTCATAGGAGCCAGTTACGTTTTTTTCAGTTGGTTTTTCCTTAAAAAGTCTCGATTACTCCTCATATGAAGTACTTAATAATTAGCTGTTTGCTGAGCTGTTGCGCTGCGTGATAATGAATTCAAAATGGATGATGGATAATGGATCCATTTGGGTTAAGATTTCATCCGCTGTTAATGTAAAAATGGATGATTCGATTAACTGGCACTTTAACCAATTGTTGTTCTCCTCCAACCCAACCCAGAGGTACGGCTATGACCCTACCGTTTCACAATTCATCACATGCCTTGGAGATTTATGATCTGCGCCTGGCTGCACTGCGCGAGCGGAAGACACCCAGCGAGCTTTAAAAAATAAAAGCATAAGATGCCAAGATAAAAGGTCAGGTGGGGCTATAGCCAGCTGAGTGAATATTAGAACAAACCATAACTTTTAGTATAATGCGATAATTTATTATTGAACAAATTATACATCGAATTTTGCATTTGCTACTATTAAATTGGCATGCCACAATGGCGTACAATTTTGGGGACAACGAGTGTGTCTTTAAATTATACATTAAATAAATAGCCTACTCCACTTTCACCTGTCTCATACTGCTATACGTGTTTTATTGTGAAATTTAAGCCTGGAAATCTCGGTTTGCTTTGGTTATGGCGCGCTTGATAGTAGGCGCACTTCAATGCCAACTTTCTCAGAGCGCACAGGCGCAATGATCACTGCCAAACACAGCTGAGTGGAAGTGAGGAGACTTCACGCTGCATTCAGTTTCTGAGCACACACTTTTTTCTAACCTAAAAGAACAGAAATTAGAAGGTTTGTCGGTTTTTACGCACAGCACCAGAGCTTCTAGTGACTTGCGTTTACTTTGTCAGTAAACGGTTCTGTTATAATATCAACTAGTTTGGCTGTTTTCTGGCGGACTTGTCAGCATAATGTGGGGCTTCCAGAGGACGCGGTATGCAGACTGCAACGGTTCTGAGGCCAGTGAAGAGACTGAGATTGTGGTGAATATCGGCGGAGTGAAACAGGTGTTGTATGGAGACGTGTTGACTCGCTTCCCGGAGACTCGACTGGCAGAGCTGGTGGACAGTTCACTCAAATCTTCTGAAGAAATCTCATTAATATGTGACGATTACGACCCAGACACGGGGGAATTTTACTTTGACAGAGACCCCGAAGCTTTTAAGTGCATAATTGAGTTGTATTATTATGGGGAGATACACATGAAACGAGGCATATGTCCAATTTGCTTCATGAAGGAAATGGAGTTCTGGAAAATTGGCTCGGATTTTCTGGATGAATGTTGCAAAAGCCACCTGAAAGAGGTAGAGGATGAACTTGCAGAGATAGCCGAGAAAGTGAGAACTATCCTGGTCGACAGAGAAGGCGATCCGTCTGCAGGGGGCTGGCAGCGCTTCCAAATATGCCTCTGGAGGTTGATGGAAAAGCCAGAATCGTCCCTGCCTGCCCACATAATCGCTATAGTTTCTTTCATCTTCATCCTCATCTCCTCCGTGGTGATGTGCGTCGGCACCATCCCCGACCTGCAGGTGGAGGACTCGGAGGGTAAACTCACAGAGCATCCGGTCCTGGAGGTCATCGAGACCGTGTGCATTGGCTGGTTTACTATTGAATACCTTCTGCGTCTGATCTCTTCCCCAAATAAAATAAAATTCGTACTGTCCTTCATGAACATAATCGACTTCATGGCGATTATGCCCTTTTATGTGGTGCTGATTCTGACCTCCTTCGGCGCGGGAGTGATGGAGCTGGCTAATGTGCAGCAAGCAGTGCAGGCTTTACGCATAATGCGCATTGCGCGCATTTTCAAGCTGGCACGCCATTCCTCGGGACTCCAGACTCTGACATCTGCCCTAAAGAGCAGCCTGAAGGAGCTCGGACTGCTCCTCATGTACATGGGCGTGGGGGTATTCCTTTTCTCGGCTCTGGGCTACACTATGGAGCAGAACCACCCGGACACCTTGTTCACCAGCATCCCACAGTCTTTCTGGTGGGCTGTGATCACCATGACCACAGTGGGGTATGGAGATGTCTACCCTAAGACCACTTTAGGTCGGTGTAACGCGGCTATCAGCTTTCTCTGTGGGGTCATCGCCATAGCCCTGCCTATACATCCCATCATCAACAATTTTGTCTTGTTCTACAACAAGCAACAGGTGCTGGAGACTGCGGCCAAACATGAGATTGAACTGATGGCACTGCGCACCGGCGGCGAGCTCAAGGCTGCATCTGACTCCCATAAACATATTTGCGGTGCAGGGGCCTGGGACAACGACATGCGTTCCGGTCACAGCGACACATTCATTCCCTTACTGAAAGATCCCAGGGGAGGGGCGGGCATCCAGACCCCTAGCATGGACACAAGCTTTGAAAGCACAGCCGAGGCCACTGAACATTTTATGTCATGAAAGGGAAACCCCCTCGCATTAAAAAGTCATCAAAAGAAGAAACAACATGAAATTAATTATTCAGTTTTGAATTATTCAAACGTAACTTGACAAATTTGGCTTAATGACACCGCCATGACTGCAGAATGTAAATAGTCTCGTGGACAGAAGAAGGCTTTAATTATTTCCAGGGAACTTTAAATGCATTTGAGGATTTGCGCCTGTTAAACAGACATATGTGTGAGATATTGAATTGATGAGCTGTGCCTTTGCGCAGTGACTCCCTGTAGGCTGAGGGGTTCTGTTCAAACAGCCAATACACCGATTCCCCCATGTAGACATCTTATATAACACGCCCATAGTCCTCACACTTATACTGTAGACCGCATTGTAGCGTAGTCCTCTGTACAGAAATATATACATCACAATAAATGCTTTTAGTAACGCAGACAGGCAGCTTTAGTCAAGAGCACAGAGAAATGTAATGACCCCAGGATTGATTTGTGAGAGTGTATAGACATCAAAACCGAGCTGAAGAAAAGCTGAAGGTGTTTGGATACAGACCACATGCCATACATTCAAATGAGGTAGGTGACTGTATCACTGCAGCGTGTTGCAACCAAAGGTGTATGATGGGGACACAAAGCAACATAAGACTGGGGGTGGGTTTATTTTTGCTGCTGCCTGTAATCGTCATGGCATCATTGTAATTTTTTTTTGTAACTGACACTATATGATTGTGAGGTAATGTATCAAACATAAAGCCCGTCTACTGTGCAGGAATTTTAAATGCAGCGTCTGTGTCATTGGACTGAATTTCTCGTTAAGCTCGTGTTGCCGACATCGGAACTTCAGAGGCTTCCTTGCCTGCAAGACATGTTCCTGTAAATGGGTTTAAATTTTTACAGCAGTAGTCACCATCTCTGCAGAGGTTCCGAGGAATAAACTTGACCAGCGAGTTGTGGATGAGTGAAAGAAGCAACAGGCAAAACAAAAACGCTCATGTATAAATCTATACATTAGTTTTTCAGCTAAATACAGTAAAGAAAAATACATAAAAAGAATAAATAAATAAATACTAGAACTGTCTGGAAAGCAGGTAATGGATTTTAAAGAAACTTGAAACCACTTTCGCATTTCCTCCCTCACACGTTCCAGAGTGAACTCTTAAATTGCCCTAATGGGGGCTATTTTTAAAGGTTACATTTTCACGGTTTGAAAGGTGTCAGCTCCTACGCCATTAGTCTGAGTGACATGAAATTTGCTGCACAAATAGACCAGTCCTTAGAAAAATTAGGCGGCACAGTAGGGGGGCTATAATTAAAATCTGGCACGTTTCATTCAGATGTCATGTCTAATGTGGCACAATGCAACCTGCGGGATGATTTATGTCAAGACTGGATATGGTTGTGAAATGAACATATAAGCGAGGGAGAGAGTTTTTGCTGAACCATTATGGAATAACTGAAGACATTGCAGGTACTAATTACCTTAAATATCCTATAGTGACTGTGAAATGGTCTCCTGGATGGCAGTTTGGCTTGCTGATGGGTGGTTACAGCTGCCCTCTAATCTGATATTAATACAATTTTCAGCTCAGCCTTATAGGTCATCCTTGTTATTAAGCTCTTCTCTTCACTTTAGTCAAACCTTAGTTGAAATGTTTGATTTTTTTTAGACAAGCTGGCATTTATAGCTACAATAAGTAAGAGTATGAAGCGATTTCTGCTTTCATTTCAGCCAACGATCTGAACGATATCACACAATCTGTGGTTTCAGGTGAACTTTTAAATCATCACTCCCAGTTGAAAGCCCCTAAAGTTCTATAAGGTAACTTTTTTATTGCAATTTTCTTGTGAGGTGGATTATTATCTGAATAATTTATGATACATTTTGTCTTGATATTTACAGACAGCGATCATTAGTCCTTCCTGTATGAAGGACTGTAAAGCTCATAGTCTGCATAGTGGATGTGAAAGATAACCCCATGTCTATGTGTAAGAGCAAGAATGTCAGTCTATGACCTTCCAAGGTGACTAAACTAAAATTCACAGCAGAATCCTTTTCAACATATAGCAGCTGTTTGCACCTGATAGGGAGTTATAGTAAATCAGACGGAAGAAGAAATAAAACTTGAACAGCTTAGTTTTAGGCATTATAAGGTGACTGTGTGCATATTAAGTAATTAATGAATCATGCCTATTTATGCATTAACAAGATAATTAATTGTGCCTACAGTTTTAGGAGCTACTGTAGGAGCATCCCTAATCAGGAATCACTGAACAGTTCCTGTAGCCTTAACTTAACTTTTCAGCCTTAAAAAATGTATTATCAGCTACTTAAAAGGTTGAAATATTAAGTACAAATAAGTCACATAATGTAATTATTACAAAATAGTCCCAGTTTTCACATTAATCTCTGAAATCCAGTGCAGAAGTTATGTTGGTTTAGGTTAAAAGTTGGAATTTAAACCTGTTGGGGAAGCTAAAAGTAAAGAGCAACATGTTAATCTCAAGCGCTGTGATTGCTACATTACTACACCACCTGATACATCTTACAAAATGTCAGTTTGAAGAGAAAGAGGGCACTCTTTCTGCACGGCTACATCTTCACTAGTGTTTTCCACTTAGCTCGAGTCAACCTGAAAGAAAGCCCGCGGAGAAGGTCAAGAAGGACTCTCCAGGCTGTCCTCCCACACACATCCTACACAGGGCCGCTATCTCTCCCGGCCAGCAGCAGACTCACGCATGTCAAAGCCTGCGAGAAAGGCCTTTGTTCACGCTGACAGGTGGGACTGGAATGTCAAAGGCATGCATTGTGTAATGGAACAATGTTATTACAGCACACATGCAAACATACACGCACGCTCATGTTCAAATTTAGATGTATAAGCACACACATACGCTGGCATATATAAACATTACCCCCCTCTCTCTAACGCCTACCCGTTCTACAAGTGCTCCCACATAATTGCCCTCACACATGTACATAGCTGTTCACCCGTATGCCCACGGTCATGTGTGATCTACTCTGCAGTGGCTTGCTGTGATCTGATTGCCAGTTGCCAATTGTTACACCCACATGGTGGTCATCCACTACATTCAGTGGGTTTTAAAGATAAACATTTGCACAACATTGTACTCATTATCCCATTGTCCAACATAGTACCAATTATAATCCAGCCAGATAACGCTTGTTACTACTGAATCAATATATATTTATATTCTTTAAACTTGTGATATCCAAGAGAATAAAATCGTTTTTATTTAAAAAACTGTTAACATTTGGTGGAAAATGGTCAACCAGTTTATCTATACACTTAAAAAAGGCTTGAAATGGATCATCTGTGCCAGTGAGGCTATACAGTACGCTATGTTTGTTTGATATCATACAATATTTATATCACCGACTATTTTATTATATCTAGTATCACATCATGCATTATGCTTGTGTTGCACATTTAGCAAATTAACAAATTGACTGCTTGACTGCCACCTGCCATATCTGCATGTCTTTCAGGAAATCAAAGCGCTTCTTAAAACTCACGCATCCCCTCCAGTTGACTCCTGATTGTTAACTTGTGGCATACCGGCACGCTAGTACTGGGTTACACCCAAAAATTTTCATGACAGCATGGACACACTGATGCCTCTCCCATTTCTCCACTCCTTTGACCTTTAGAACAAGGATCATGCACACGTTCCCCATCTAAAAATAGGGAAGTCTCTGTAGGTATCCTGTATACAAATGGTGCAGACAAATAAAACACAAACTAAAGCTAATTATGTTTTACATGTCCCAAAGCAGCTGTTTGCTCTGCTGTTGTTGTAAAATGTGATTTTAATATGAAAAGCTTTTATTCACCATCTGGGTATCCTGTGTAGATTTCCACAAGGTAAAATAAAACAGAAAACAAGACAGCACTGCCCAAAACCAACAGAAAATTAAGGTGAAGTTAAAATTACTAGAAAAAATGCAAACACAAAATGTAAATAAAATCAATAAACATGAGTAAAAATGAATGGTGGCAACAAAAAATGACAATTTAAAGACAGTGTAGCTATAAAAGAAGGTTTTTTTTAATGAATTCACTGAGTCTCTGACACTTCTCTGTCTCCAGGCGGGTTAATCCGAAGCCGAAGCCGTGGAGCTCTGATGCAAAAGCACCCACTGCAGAGATAAACCTCATGTTTTGAAAAGTCAGGAGGGCTGGGGTCTTATAGTACTGTGCAAATGTCTTTCTTGAAGTAGTCTTCAAGAATAGTTTTTCAGGTTTCTTAAAGGACATTCAAAGTTCTTCTTTGGGTGTTAGATGCTGTTGCGCTGGCGTTGGGGTGGAGCCATTTACTTAAATCATCAAATCTACGCTTCAGAGGACAATCTAACGTCACTCCTGGAGTGTGTCTGAAAATGAGAGAAAAGAAAAATAGATGAAGATAAACAAAACAAATGCCATTTAAACTTTCAGGCGTATTGCTGATGCAATAGTACCCAAGATCACACTAAAATCAGATAATGTCGGCCCTGAAACTGTACAAATGGGATACATTTGAATAGATTCATATCCTGCAGAAGATGGTCAAATGCCTTCATTTGAATAAGAATGGGAGTGCTAAGGCTTAACAGCCCACCCCTGCGAGCACTATCGCTGCTTGAAAGATATTTTCAGCTGCAGGAAAGGGAAAAGGTAATCTCCCTGATGTTAGATTCCGAAAAAGAGGGAAAAACATATTTCACAAGATTGTGTGCCCAGTGAGTTTCATCTTTTTTCAGCAGGAATGTTTAAAACGCTGCGTAGGTGTACCCTGGAGCACTTCGATTCAGGCAGAGCTGCATAAAATTGCATGACAATAATTACATAGATTAAATCTGACCTTCAACAAAATAGCAGAAAGGGATGATGCACTGATCCCACTCAACCTGTCTGCTAAAATTATTTTCATAGCTTTTTTTCTTCCCCCTCGTGCGCCTTTATCACTTTTTTCCACTTTAATTTTTGCAAAATGTTCTTTTGCAAAACATCTGTTCCTGTGGGTTTATAAGAACACCGGTAAGAAATGTACAGTATTCTGAAGTAAATAACAGACCTTCATTTGGAATGCCAAATAACCCGTGCACAGTCACTGCATTATTTAAAATGTAGCCTCGCAGCTGAATGTGCCAAAACCTTTCAAGGTGTCAGTGCAAAGTGGTAAACAGTGAAAACAATCCCGCTCCTTGCTGGTGGTATATTACAGAGAACTAAAAAAAAAAAAATAGAAAAATAAAATGGAAAACAAAACTGAAAATGCATTATGAGAAAAATGACTCACCTGTAGACTCGTTCTCACTGGTGAGTTTTTTACTTTTTGTCTAAGGGACTAAGAGAGATGCTGTCTGATGCAAAGCTCCTGCAAAGATATGAATGAGGGTTTTGCAAATGCTATGAATCTGTTTGAAGACACCTGCAAGAGAATACTGAGTGCTAACTATGGGTGCACTAATACATAAGAAATTAGCAATAACTATCCCCATAAATTGCAATGGTACCTGATTACCATTTTATCTTTTCTTTCAGTGAAAGTGAAGATTCATGCTCAGAGAGTGGAAAGATAAACTATGATACATGTTCCCACACATGTCTGTCTACCAGTCTTCACACAACCATTCAGCTGGGAAGAGTTGCTGGGAAAAAAGAACACATGTCAAGAGTTTAATACTGCCCTTAGTTTCAGTGTAAGCTCAGTATCTTGAGATCAGGTAGGGAAGCTATGATCTGCTTTTTTTCAGGGTTGTTAACTGAGGGTGTTTTGGAGTGCCCGTTAATGTGAAATATAGAGTGGGTGGTTCCAGGCTATCACAGTGTAATACACTGAATTTCCAGGAGGCAATTTGCTGTGACCTTAACTCACTGAAAACATCTGTGGTGGTCCCCTGCTGCTTCAAAATGTAGGCTCAGGAAAGTTGCATCAGTTTGTTTTCAGGAAAACATCTTATTTGATTCATTCAGTGGCGAGAGCTGATTGTAAATTAGCTGTTTAGATTGAGGTTTGGATATGAGAGTGTGTGGTTTACTAATTCTCTCTGCTAGCCCTGTTATGGACTTGCCAGTTGTCCAGCGTGTACCCTGCCTTTCACCATGCAACAGCTGGGATCAGCCCTCCGTGATCCCATACGATAAGCATCTACAAAAAACTGGATGAATGGATTTATACAGCGTATGTTCAACCAAAGGGTACAACAAAATATTTATGAACTCAATATATCAGCTTAATAGTCTCTCATTGGTTTTATTAGTTATTGTGTTGGAATACTAATATTCAAGCATGGCTTTATGATAAACCTGCTCACTGAGCCTTAATTTAAAAATCAATTGCGATGCTCACTTTGTCTCGCTGATGAATATGTTTACTCTGTGCTGTTAATTACACCATTTAGTTTCCTGTGTTACTGTTTCAGAAAACTTAAATGTAATTAAACTGATTTAAATCTTTTGATATTAAAGTAAAGCTGAGTTTGGTCTTGGCACAGGATGCAATCTCAAAGCTTAGTATTATATATATATGTATATACATATATGAAAGGCAAATATATGTATGTAAAGGCAAAAGGTTCTTTGCTTTGCTGTTCCTAGGACTGCTGATCAGTAAAAAATGATCCCATTATATTAAATTTGATTCTAACACAATAATATAAACAGTAAACCAAACATTTGTGGTCAAACAGGAATCTAGTTGCCTTTTCAATTTGAAACTCAAAGTGTATAGCGCCAATAAACAGACTATGCTATGGCCCCTAAATGATACTAGTGTACTAGAAAAACTACTTTCTTCTTTTGGCCCCAAATAAACTCAGATCTTTCATCATCAATAAAAGGGTAAAAACTAAAACTTGTAGTGGTAAACTTCAGTAAACTTTTGAGCGGGATGCCAAACAGGTCCACGGCATTTATCGACATGACTTCATATAAGGTCATAAGTTTAAAACATTTACTTAACCAACTCAATAAGTGTGACCAGAGAAAGGCCAGTTACCCCCCCTAGCCTTTATACTAAGCTAGGCTAATTGCCTCCTTGCTTGAGAACAGTATTTAATATACAGTAAAGACCTCTGAGTTGCCTTTTTGCTTGTTATCTTAACTCCTAGAAAACCTTTGAGCCATTCCTTTGAAAATTTAATACAGAACATCAATACAAACAATGCATACATTCAGCCACTGAAGGCTTTGTTTAAACCAGCCTCAGTGAGGGCAGGAAAATAATCCCCTCTTTATATTCCACTGTTTTCTTGCTGACACTGCTGTGTCCCCCAGAGTAAAATGAACATTCATTCAGCAAATATGAATATGTAAATTAAAAGTCAGAATCTTGGTGCATTTATTCTTGTTGTTACCGACTTGTTATGCATTGTGTCACAGTCTTTGAATTGTCATTTTGTGGCTGTGCACTGTGTTCTGTGTCACAGCTTTACACTTTACTTTTGTGCTGAGTGCTTTGATCAGGGCCTCGGACAGCTTCAAAATACTTTTTCAAAGCCGAAGCTCGTTAAAGCTGCCCCCGTTTGTTTAAAAATCAATCCATCCACTGCTTGATTTTTTTTTTAAAGCGAATTAATTCAATTAAAGCGTTATAAAAAGCAGCAGATAAAAGAAAAAAAAGGCTTTCCTTTGTACCACAGTCAGTATAACAAAGAGGTATGACTGTCTGCTTTCTGTCTGGCACATATTGTTCTTTCTTTGCTCACCTAGTCAATTCGCCGATGCCCTTCACTGATGGTTCTCGCTTCAAAAATGGATTACAAAGGGCATCTTGTAGCGGTCCTGTGTCACTTCTACTGATAAATGTATGGACATCCTATTAAGGAAACTGCCCTCAAGAGACCAGCGCTGTAGTGATAGATCTGAGCTGCTCACTGACACAGTTGCAGGTGCTGATTATCTTATCCAGAGACAATGAAGTTTTATGGAGTGGAACATCCTCGTCCTGTAGCGGGTCCCAACAATAATTACAATCAATTTAGGGTGGCAGGTCATAAAAACAATATTTAGTGGGGGTATTATCAGATGTATACCTCCTCTGGGTTGTGAGATTCGTCTCTGTCATAAACGACTTCAGTCATGCATTTTCCATTTCTCAAAGTGTGACAGCTTTGCAGTATTGTAATATCCAGCCTGGGCTTTCTATCCCTGGAGGCTAACAAGAGGAAATTAGGTAAAGTTTTATACAAATACAATACTTTGCAAAAGTGTTGAGTTGTGCCTAATTTCTTTACTTATATTTCTTAGATTTTGCTTCTATGGATTCAGACTTTTATGTAATTTTTTTTAAAGCGGTCTTGAGCAACAGTTCTCCAGGGTCTCTGAAGGTCTTTAAAAGTTTTTCTTTGGGCATCGGCTGTTTTTTCACTCATCACTTATAATTTCTTCCAATTTCTTTAGTTGAATCTATGACAAATGTCAAAAATAACAAAATTTGACAGGCATAGAATATTTCTGCTCCAAGGGAGATTATTCCCAAAGAGCTATTAGCTGAAAACTTGGAATATCTCAACATGGTGTGTACTTAAAACTTTTTAAAGAAACTTTTTAAAGAAGCAAGTAGAGGACAAAATAAGAAGTAGCGGGACTAAAAATACTCTCTGCAGGAGATGATGATCAGTGTCCTAAAGTCATATCCTTAAGAAACAGGAACCTGAGAGATACATCTGGTCATTCAGCCGATTAAATCTACTGTTCAGTGAAGCATCATTAGAAATGGTCTCAGTGGAAGTGTCAGGAAGCCATTTTTTAAGTAAGGGAAACAGGGAGAAAAACCCGAGAAACAGGGGCAGCAGATCTTATGGAGGGATCAGGTCAAATGGTAAATATTTGATTCAAATCATTGCAAGCATTTGGTAGGTCAGGAGAGAGGTACAACAGTGAGTGTCTACAGCCATCTGTAAAAACATTTGAGGCTCTGTCATGGTTTGCATTGCATTTCAGCCAGTGGTGTTGGAGATCTTTACAAAATTGACTGAATCATAAACACAGAAAAGTATGGTCAGATTTTGATCCAGCATGCAGTACCATATGGAAGGCACCTGACTGGCATCAGGTTGATTTTTCAGCCTGACTGCAAATGCAGTAAAAGCGTACCTGGATAGAAATACACACAAGGGATTGGCCTCCCTAGAGCCCAGGTTTCAACATTATTGAAGCAGTGTTGGATCATCTTGACGGATAAAAAAAAAGGCAGCCAACATCCAAAGAAGAGCTTTCAATGTCCTTCAAGAAGCCTGGAGATCTTTTCCTGAAGATTACTTAAAGAAATGACAAGAAAGCTTCCCTAGGAGAGTTTAAAGAGTGTTGAAGCACAAAGGTGACCATACCAAATATGTTTCAATAAATCCCTGTACCATTTTCCTATTTTAGAAAATAAAAAGAAACACGGTTTGAATAAAGACTATTCACAGCGCTGTAGGCAAAATCCATTTTATGAAAATTGCAACTACCACATCCAAAAATATCAGAGTGCTGAATAAGACTGCACTCAGAGGGTAGGGTTATGTGTGCTGGTAATTACCTTACAAAAAATGAAGTAATGAAGCCATTTGCAAATACTGGACAATTATGAGTATTAGTTGATCTAATTACTGAAATAAATGAAGTTTCTAGGGGAAAAGATGCACTTGCGTTTTTTGCTGTGAGCATCATGAGAACAACAGCACATAAATACTTCCTGTAAATTCCATTAAACACTTCAGTTCTTTTTTTAAATAAAGGTTTTAGTAAAACAAAGGTTACTGTAAGAGCATTGGTAAAATCCGTGCAATTCTATTATCCCTACATAGAAAACGGCCATGGCAAACCCAAAGTTTTATAGTTTAGAAGATTCAGCCCATCATTATTTAAATATAGATAAACTGTAAAGTGCATAGGAGCACATAAGCCTCCATAAAATGTCAAATCCCTGTTTTTAAACTTTGGCTGTCTGATTTAGTCAGTTTTTGTGGGGGAGTTGGATCTTCTCATCTACATTAACTTTGAAAAAACTAAGGAGCACATTTCCCAAAAGTTGAAGATTTATGTGTTGAGCCAGGAGAAAGCGAGCCTTAATAGAGCGATTTCAGCTCCTGGCTAATCCTCCGCAATCATGCACAGTCAGTTTCCTTAAAGAAAAAAGATGAAAAAACAGAGATCTATTCAGAAGCTTTCTTATATGTGACAAATGATCTCTTTCCTTATTAGTTTTATTTTTTAAACTTAGAAACAGTTGACGTATGCTAATCCCAGAGCCTGTCGATGACACATGATTCCTCAGTGGTCTTAACCTCGTTTCTAACTGCTCCGAACAAGTTTCAGTGGCTGCTGGCAGCTCTGTGTGACTCCACTGCAAGTGCCGCAACAACAGGTGAAAGGTCTGTTATAAGCACTGCATAAAGCCCCCCAGGACAGATGGTGCCAGATGATAATCCATATGAGCTCAGTGAAAGAACATCAGTGAGCAGACATGAAAACTTATGGCAGAGGATGCGAGGGGTCCTCAAGGAGATTTAGATGTCAGACCGTGATGAAATGCCGAGTCCTTGGCTTTGTGCTCGGAGGTAATTAAACTCTCTGAGCGCTCTCCGTTTGTCCTCTGCATGTGTCACGGTGGGTGATTACACATGAACTGTAATCAAGAAATCAATTTGGAAAGACAAAAAAATTATAGAATGAGACATGACGGGAGTAGCTGTGACAAGGTATTGAGATGAAAGATGTTACATCAGCTTCTGATCCTGCAGTGTGTACAGCCTGAAGGGAAAGGAGGAAATAATCTGTCTGTTTTAAAGGTGGAAATGAGCTTGTCAAGGAAAGATCACACACTGCCTATTCACATGAGGATCTTTTTTTTTTTGTACGTCAGCTTTGGAATAACATAAACCTGACTTCCTCTTCCCCAAGTTAAATTGACAAGTATAAAGCATACCAAATCTTTACCCACAGATGTTTTAATGGCCTTACTTGGCCATATCTAGATATTAAAAGGATGTCTTGCCTCTTAAACAGCCATCATGAGTGCAGCTTTATGTTCTTCATCGATTGTGGTGTAATTCTCTTCATATTTTGGTGCCACGGTCACAGATTTCCTCCACCTATGTCTTCATTTTTACGGAGATTTTGATGGATGCTGTTTTTCGTTGTTTTCCTATGTCTGGGGATATTGAGGTAACCTCACACAACCTTTGTTCCTGCAGTAAAAATGCGGTGATTTGCGGCACAGTGTTAAACGTGGCATCCATCTAGGCCTCTTAATAGCGAAATTCCCCAGAGAGCATGGAAGGCCATTTACAACAACCAATCATGCAGTAGGGGAAGCAACCTCAGTTCTCTTTGCCAATAATGGGATAATGCACAAATACTACATCACATTTCTTTCGCCATGTTTATGTTGTCAAGTAGTGAGGTGATATACGAGCAGGAAAATAACAAGAATAAAATCCACATGTATGATTATGATAAATAAAGCCGCTGGTTAATGCATTTTTAATTATTTTCCCCCAAACCCATCACCTTTAACTGCTTCTGGTATTATTGATCAAATGTGCTGAAGGAATACATGCTGATCCTAAACATGCACAGGTTTCACGGATAAACAAAAGTGCCATCAATCACTTGCAAAAACGTGGGAAGGTTGATAAAGGTTTCAGTGGGAGTGTGTTACTTTTGTTAAGTGCTTGCACGGTAATGGCCTCGAGCTCCTGAAGGCAGCCACAGCGTGACTTCTCTCACCCACCTTGAGGAAAGCTTTTAATGAGTCTAACAACCTTTTCTCTTATTACAGCCCGAGCTCAAACACACTCGGCATAAAAAGGTGAGTACGACCTACGAAATATCATAGTCGAGGAATAAAGGTGAACAACATCAGTACAGGTAAAAACACAAAAACAACCCCAGAGCCAGAGGCGGTAGGAGTAGCAGCGAGCCCCGAGCACAGCGAAGATCAGGCATCGATAAGAACAAACACTGATCGAGTCAGACACAGTGTAAAAAAGAAGACCTAGAGAGAAGGTGGGTTACAAAGTGGATTGGTGGTCTAAATGTAGGCAGGCCGAAGCTGCCTGAATTGTAGTCATTAAATGAGATTGTCCAATAGGATGCATAAAAGGGTTTCAGTTAGCTCGTTAACTTATGTGGCCCTGAGATGATTGGCTGGGATTGTGGTTGAGCTTAAGCCCTGCATAAAATAATGGTATGCTTGATTATACCTCAATGTTTTGAGCAGTAGTTACTAAAAACAGAAGAAGCACGAGACTAAGTGAGAACTTCTTTTCTATTGTGAACGAGGATCAGAATCAAGAACTGGTTCGAAGCTTACCAACCCATCTGAATCACACTCGTACAAACGTATCAATTCATTTTATCAGTGCTGGAATGTTTTACTGACATTGCAAAACAATGACGTCAAAGTCGTGGCAGTGCAGCTTTTGTACATCTGAGTCACATGCAAGCCTTTTTCTATTCTGTTTCTACACTCTGTTCAAACTCGGAGATCATAAAACTCTTTCCCTGATGCTGAAAACTTACCCAATCTGACTCATATGCAGAACTAATAATGACTTTGGTTTCTCTAAAGTCTGAAGAATATCCATCCATCACTAGAACAGTATAATATGCTAACTCACTGCAGACTATTAACCTTCTGTTTTACTTCGGCTCAAATTTTGAAGCGTCACTCGGCTCATTGTCGTGGTTTTCCAGTCAAGATACAATATCAGTCCCACCGCATCGTCTTCCTTTTGAGAAAAGGCTCTAAAAACCAATTATTCATTTCCTGCTCATGACCAAAGAGCAGACAGTAAAAGATACTAAGTAGGCTGAATGGTGGAGATCAAAACCACAGCAAAAAGAGTTTACGTTTGCATTAAAAACACATTTCTAAATGAATGACTGCTGCATGTGTGATGTAACCTTTTTGGTTAACATGCCAGAAATACATCAAAATATCATTTACATGTCAAATTTGCTTAGTAGTAATACAACTTTGTACACATAAATCTTTCTAGGCAACTTTTATCAGCAAAATGTACGTTGACAGCTTTTGTATCTATATATCAGCGTATAACATTATGGCATTTTTAATGAACATGTGTTACAGAGGTAGAGCTGAAGCCATTTAATATAAATGGTGGGGTTTCTCAGAGTGCTCTGGCTCCCATCCACAGTCCTAACACATGCATGTTAGGCTACTTAATTAATCAGGTGGGTTTCCTCATTTCCTTGTAGAGGGACAAAAAGTAAGAAAATAGAAAAGAGGACAAAAGATCAGCAGATTATTCTGTCAATTTAATGTGAAAAATCAGTTGTACATAGTCAAAAAACAAATTCCTTTGAAAATCAAGGTATTTCTTTTTGCTCAATTCAGAATAAAATGTGAGTCTCAACAAGCTGTTTTAGTTTATTGATGCGTCCTGAAGAAAAGAAATCAAGACTATTGTTGCCGATTTAAAAAAAAAAAAAAACACTGAAATGACTGCAACTCTAATATAGTGAAAAATAAAATAATGTGTTATTTTAAATTTGGCACGTTTAATCCCAAGTAATGTGTTCTAATATGTGGTAATTAGCAGCAATCAAAGAAAATCACATCTCCATTATTGCAGAACAAAGTCAGAAAGGCTACAGTAATTTTCTTGTCTCCAAGCCTCGCATGTGATCTATTAGACTTCAGTGTTCATCATTAGCAGACAGTTAGACAGACTCCATTCCTCTGTGCTCATCAGCACTTAGAAAAGCTTCATCCTCATTTTTCCTTGCAAAGTAATGCCCACCACTACCACACACTTATAAACCTCAGAGCCTGTGGGTTGTAGAAGCACAAGCAGATTAAAGACAAACAGAAAGGGACGTTGTTAAGGTCGAGTTGAATGCACCTGCTCACAACCTGAGAGAATTTTCATAAGAGGGAATTAGGACTTGAACCACTGAGCCCACTTCCTCAACCTTTAACCTTCAGGGTACAATTCAAAGAGGTGGAATGGAAGACATACATCAATCCATTTGAGTTCTCCTTCCACTCTCCGGGGAACGTTTATGAACAAGGTTTAATTTTCATAAGTAACAGCCTCAAGAGGCTCCAATGTTTTATATGCTATGAAAGTAATAAATTATAGTCCAGTGCACTCACTGTGATCAAGGCGTGAGTATGGGGGTGTGTGGGCATGCAGAAGATATATACCCATACACAATATGAAAGAAAGAGAGAGAAAAAAAGAAACCTAAAGAAAGAAAAAGGGAGATATTTAAACACATCCAGAAGAGGTCAGCTGCAAGACTGAGCCATTGCACTGCCCACTCACTCCCACATGCTCAACATCATTAAAAACAAAAGGGCACAACTGAAACAATGCTGCAATCTGCAACACAACAAACAAGCGAGACAGAGCTGTTGGTGCAAGCGTGCACCATGAGAATCTCACAAGAGCTCTTCTCTTCTCTTCTACCAAGGACGTCCATTTCTGGTCCTAATCTCTGGACTATAAATTGATTATTCATGAAAATATGGAAGTGAGAGCATTTTAAAAACCTGGGTTACTTAATCTCAATCTGCGATTATAAATCTTACAGAAAGCAAGCGTTAAAGAAAATCCATTCAGTGAGAATATATTAGTGAATGCATTTGGTTTAACATGTTTTTGGCTGGGATATACTGAGTAAATGAGCCATACTGCCTATTCAGCCCTCTGGGCTGAAAATGTATTGAGTATCTTACGCCACCCGGTGGGCTGGACAATATCTAAACCAAGGAGGGATAAATGACAGCTCACAAGAAACAGGCTGGTTATATGTGAAAACATGTTTTATTTGCCAGAGTTAATGCAACACATCTGTTTCACAGTCACATCATTAATTGTGAGTCTCTGTTATTTAAGACCAAGCTGACTGTCAGTTAAAGAAACAACTTGTTTATGTTTCAGAGCTTCAGGGCCGTCGCAAACCACCTCATCTAGAAAGAAGACATTTTGAGGATGGTTAGTGAGCCACTTCCACAGATACTCCAGGTTGGCATCACATTGCCAGGGGTTCCCTGTTATGGTCATCTGAAAAGAGGATTTTCTGTCATCCAGCAGACCTGAGGGGAGATACTGTAGCCGATTCTGATTAAGCAGCAGAAGTTCAAGGTGTTGCAGACCCTGGAGGATTGTCACTGGCAGCTCTCGGAGCTGATTCTCCTGCAGAAACAGCTGGGAGAGTTTCAGGTTGTGACTAAACGTTGAAGGCTTCAGGGAAATCAATTTGTTCCCAGCGAGGTTTAGTGTCTCGAGGTGATGCAGGTTTTCTAGTGTGTCGGGCTGTAGCTCTTGCAGATGGTTATGACTTAGGTCGAGATTTTCCAGATGAGGCAGCTTCTGAAGCAGAGAAGCTGAAATGCTCGTTAAACGGTTCCCAGACAAATCCAGCCAGGTGAGACTGCTGTTGTCGGAAAACCACTCTCCATGAGCTTTTTCAATTAAATTATTCTTCAGCACCAGACTACGGAGCAAGGAATGGACGAAGACTTTTGGGGGCAGATGAATCAGCTGATTACCTGTGAGATCCAATGTACTCAGGTGAGGAATGGCACCCAGTAGGTCTGAAGGAAGGCTCGAAAGATTAGTGTGATACAGCTGGAGATGGTTTAAAAGAGGCACAAAACTCAGATGTCTGGCTGTAATGAAGCTGAGGTTTGTGGACTGGATGGACAATCGTGTGATGTTGGGATATAAACCATCTGCAGGAAAATATGTGAGGGAGCTTTGGCTGCACACCACCTCTGCACTCGAAGGTAGAAAGGAGCAAGAGCACAGATCTGGGCACGAGTGGGTGCCTTTCGTTTGGTAAGCATATTCAGCCAGAGCAGTGAGAGTAAGAAGCAGCCACAGGTTCATCTTTAAGAAAAAAATACACTGAGAAGAAAACAACAGTATAAAAGATCAACAGGTAATAAAACTGTGACAATGTGATTATAAATGTGTTGTTACCTGAAAAGCACAGCTGAAATTCCTTCAGGTTTTGATCACTGACTTGATTTTACACAACTCTGAGGATATTTGATTCCAGCAATGAGTCAGGACAAAATGTTGCAAAAGGCAAACAAAACCAAGCAAACAAAGTGAGTGGTTACTGTTTTCTGTACTTTCTAAAAGTAAGTTGATGTTACCACACATAAATCAATAATTTTTTTTTCAGTTTTTCAAGAACAGAATGTGCAACGGTACATGTGTGATACATTATTAATTAACTTGTGCAAAAAGAAAACAAATAACAAAAATAGGCATTAGGCTTAATTTTTATCCCTCAAGTTCACAACCGTATGTTGGTGCTTTAGATTCCTCTTTTAAAGAACTCAGCCTGTTAACGGAATAATTTAAGGAAAAGCACGCTTTATTTTCATTTTGGTTTTAGCAGTTTAATGAATAGAGGGATACTATTCCCGAGCAGGTTATAATACTATGGTTTAGCACAAAGGCTAAAAACGGATAAAATGGTTGGCCTGGTTTGGGCCAAAAAGCTGCCTACAAATGTCATTCATTGTTTGAATAAAAATAACAAACAAACAAACAAACAGGAGGTTTTAGAGATCTCTAGATGTTCTGGTGGGTGGATTATTTTCCTTTGTGTGAAGCTAAGCTAAATGCCAACATAAAATCCATGATAATACTACAGACTTTCTCATTTAAATCTAAACAAGAAAACAATGTAACATGAACTGTAGTTTAAATTTAATGAAATAAAAAAGACAATTCTCGAATTTCTTATTTATATCAGATTTATTTATAGTCACATAATTATCATGTTTCAGTGATTAAAATCTGACAGGCCGAACTGGATTTCTTTTCATGTTAGACAATGACCAGCAGGAGTAATATTAGGACTGAAGGTTTAGTTCATTTGCTGTTAGTGATATTATTGAGCGACCTGCTAGAGGCTGAGGTCCAGCGCATGTGATGGAGTCTGGCAAGAAAGCCTTCTTCTTGTTCTTGTGAAGCCACCTCCATAGATACTCCGCCTTCCCGTCACAGAGCCAAGGGTTAACTGTCAAGTCGAGGCCATCCTCTTCCAGCAAGTGAAGTTCATCCAGCAAACCTGGAGGAATATGGCTCAGCTGGTTTTCATCCAGACTCAGGTGTCCGAGCTGAGTGAGTCCCTGGAACAGGTTTTTGGGCAGCTTGTTGAGTTTATTCTGAGTGAGGAAGAGATGTGTGAGGCTATGCAGGCTCTGAAATGAAGATCCATTCAGCGTGTCGAGCTTGTTGTTCTGCAGGCTTAGCCTCTCAAGTTTGCTCAGTTGGCTCAGAGAATTTGCTGGTATCTTATCCAGGCGGTTGTTTGAGAGGTCAAGGTTCTCCAGGTGGGGCAGCTTCTGAAGCAAATTAGTTGGGATCTCTGTTAATTCATTTCCAGATAAATCCAGCCAGGTCAGGCTGCTGTTATAAGAAAGCCACTCTGCATCAGCTTTTCTAATAAGGTTATTCTTCAGCACCAAGCTCTGTAGTGGGGCGTGGCTGAAGACATCTGCAGGCAGATTGCTTAGCCTGTTTCCAGTGAGATCCAAAGTGTTGAGGTGAGGAACGCCCCTGAGGAGATGAGAGGGAAGGCTGTGCAGGTGATTGCTGTACAGATGGAGCCCTTGCAACTTGGGTATGGTATTTAAATGGGCCTCTGATATGGAGGTGATGTTTGTGAATTGGATAGTCAGCAGGGTGGTGTTCTCCGGGAGACCGTCAGAGGGGAACTCTGTCAGGGGAACCTCATTACAGACCACTTCATTTCTTCTGGGATAACAGGTGCAGAGAGCTGGGCAGGAAAGAGCTCTGTGGCAGAAACATGACAACCACAGAAAAGCAAGGGCACACCAGGACTTCATATCTAGAAAAGAACACGAGTAGAAGTCTGAGTTAAATACAAGGAAATTATTACATCTGCATTTACTACAAAACAATACTACAAGTAACAAGTCTTCCAGTCAGTTTATGCACATGGAAAACGCAAATGACAGTGAAAAAAAAACAAAAAATACTTACTGCAGTTGAATGTGTGTCCATCTGCAGACTGCTGCTTATATCAGATTCGGCACTGCTCACTTCCAAATTACTCATTTGTGGAGACGAATCTCCCAACCTAATCATTACTTATTGTGTAAACAAGGACCAGTCACTGCACAGTCATTTGTCAAGGACAGGCAGTTACAACAGAGTGAGTAGCCCATACCTCACGGGAAAGTACAAGAATAAAATATTATAGTTCTGCTAAAAACTCCTGATCCTGAAATAGGTTGTTGAAGTCTATTAGTTAATGTCAAAAAATAAAATACCTTTTTGGCTGATTGGTTACTATTGAGTAAAAAATGAAACTACAAAAAATATTTGTTTTTACTTTGTTTGTTTTTTTAAACAGTGGAAAGGGGATGGGGTAGGTAAGGAAGAAAGGAGGGAGGGAGCTTGTGAAAAGGGTAAAAATAAGCATTCTAAAATTTGGTTGATTTATTTTTCTTGAAATGATATTTATCAGCAACACAGAATGTTTGATCAGCAGGAGTGAAAAAATATGTCACGCAAACAGTTTAAAGTCAGCCAACTCAGGCCTAACAGTTCTAATAGTTTGTAACGTGTGTCCAGTTAAGGGACACATCACACCTAACATTGAAATTCAATTATTTTGCATACTTCACTGTTTAAACATTACAGCCTCTTTTCATTTAACAGCCTGCTATTTATTATTATGTTAAAAAATATGGAAACATACAGATGCCAGGAGCAACAGTGGAGCAATTAATGCTTTTCCCAGAGGTGAGATCTAACAACCATTTCAGTATATTGAACTCATTTCAACAGGGAGATCTCATTAGGAGGAATTGAACATGATTAATTGATAAACAGAATTCAATTAAGCTATTTAGCGATTAGCTGAATAGAATGCCAGCTGTGGTAGGACGGAAGGCAGGAACCCCCGGGGTCGAGACGCTGGTGGTGGAAATAAAGATGGAGGCTTGGATGGAGCTCGAGTAACATGGGAGAGGCAGACATTGGGAGGAGGTGGGTTGCAGAAGTGTATGCAGGGAGAATGACAAAGGAGCAGTGAGATATAAAGTATGCGAAGTTGAGGTTGACTGTCCTGAAGAAGGCAAGAAGAAAGATGATTGGACTAAACCAATGAGGTCGGCAATGAGTTTAATGGCGTGGGAAAGTAGAAGTGATATAAAGCATAGATTAGCCACCAAACACCCTGAAAAAGTCAGATGTGTGATTATAGCTCTTCCTTATTAAACTTACCCATAGGCTTCACTAGTAATAGTAAATACTAATTACTAAACTAGTTTGGGCTTTGTGATATGGCACAACACTGTGCTGTTAGAAGGATGTACATGTGAACAACAATACTGTGAAGTTTAAATGATGCTTATGTAACGAAGGTCTTCTTCATTCCTAAATAATAAAATTATTTGTATGTGTTTATCTGTTTATTTTTAAAAAGGGGACTTATACAAAAAGGTTGTTATGTTTTTATCGGTTATTTGGCTCTAGGTTTTTTTTAAACTGTGGGCGATCTTCCAGTTGCTGGTCATTGTCTGCCTAGGAAAAGAAATTTCAATTAGTATGGAAAGTTTGGTTAAGTTGGTGGAAAACATTACTTTAACACTTACCTGATGTGTAACCTAATTAGTAGGAGAGACAACGTATACCCTAAGTTAATATTGTGATGACAGGATAGTCTTACATCCATTTTCTCTTGATATTGCCAAAAGGCCAAAAGCCAAAAGAGTCCCCAGGTATCCCGAGTGCCTTTTTAATAATTCCCAGTGGCACCATGTGATATTAGAGGGCGTTGAATAGCCATATTAGTTTTTATTGTAGATTGTAGTTGGTAGATCAAGCAGGAAAACATTTGCTTTAATAATTGTAATTATGCCTATAGTATTGGTTGGCATTAATAAGGGTTATTAGATAAGATGTTTACTATGTAACGCCAGATAATGGTATGGCTTGAGGGCCAATTAGCAGCAGTCTGTAAAGGGCTGTCAGTTACATCAGAGGCTGTTGCTGGCACCGTGTCCCGCCACTGGGCTACATTGTTTTATGTCATGTTATGGTTTGGTATTTTAATGTTGGTGAATAAACCTGTGGTTGATCTGCACCTCATCTCTGCCTCGAGTCTCCTATTTGAACCCAGCCGCTACCGGCCATTCTAACAGCTCAGTTGGCGCTAAAGAAATATCCTCCACACCATTACACCGCCATCACCAGTCTGAAGTGTTGCTACAAAGCAGGATGGATCTATTCTTCCAAATTATGACGCTTCTGTCCAAATGTTAGAAAAGAAAGACTCATCAGACCAGGGAACATTTTTCCAACGTTTTGTTTAATTTTGGCCAGCCCATGTGAACTGCAACCTCAGTTTCCTGTTTGTAGGTGTGGCACCTGATGTAGGCTGCTGCTGTAGCCCACCTGCTTTAAGATTTGGTGTTTTGTGCATTCACAGATGCTGTGCTGTGTAACTTGGTTGGAGTTTACCAGAGTTTGTAAGGTTGCCAAATTCAGAGTGTCACATTTTGAAATAATGATGTTTTGTGTAAAAATCTATGTAAACGCTAGAGTGTGAAAAAAAGTCCACTTGCCAATTTAGCCTCATAAAGCAGATATACAGGGAAGAGCAGAGGCAGTAAACAGCAAAGTCAGGTCAAAGGAATGCTGTGCTCCAGCCAGTTGATTGACTATTGCATGCTTACTTATGTTTTTCCACCCATTGTTCAAAAACACACAAAAATCACAAAAGTAAATGAATCAATAAAAAAAAAACCTTAATTCTCAAGGTAATTAGAGTCTCTAAAAAAGCTGTTAAAACATAAAAAAATATATAAAAGAAATTCTATCTGAAAAAGTGGAGGAGAAATGTGAAGTAGGATAAATAACTAAAGTACTTTACATAATGCTTTAGGCAAAAATAATTTACTTTTTTGAATTGCAAATTAAAGACTGGAAATAAATTTAAAAGACTAACTGCGCACTGAGGAGAAAGAGAAGAAAAACACCAGGAGGCTACATGCCACCTGAGACCTCAGTGGCCTGTACAGCAGGGTTCATTCATTTGCAATTTAACCGGAACAGTCACACAGCTGATAGACAGAATGGATTAGACCTGCAAGTATGAAATATGATTTTAGCATCTGGGCAACATGATGAACTATTACATTATGTATGATGAGTGCCAGTTGGCTTTAGGCTGTTCTGAAAGATTTATTTCAGTGGAGCCCACTCACTCCACATGCACTTGTGAGATAAAGACGGACCTATTCTGGTATAGTTCAAATGGTCTCTTAAAATACGCTGTAGTCAGATGTGATACCACTGACGGAGAGATGGCTTCAGTGCAACTATAACAACTATTTTTTTTGGTGCTGTTTGGCAGTTTAATAAAAAAGCAAAAAATGTGTTTTCCCAATTACACACTATCATTTCGTATACAGTCAAATGCGAGATGAAGGTTTAAAAATCAAATACTAAACCTTATTGTTTTTAATCCTTTTTCTTTGAAATTGATTGATTTACTTTTAAAGACCTGGTCAAGATAGCAGCTGTACATCACTACTGTTTCTGAGTTTTTAATAACGGACATCAATGAACAACATAAATCAACAGAGCTACTCATTGAACTGCTGTCAATACATTATGTTATTTTTATTAAAGGTTTTTTTTAATGCATCACCTTGAGATTTTATACATACTGTATATGAACAATCAATAATTATCAAATGGGAATAAAAACATTGTTTCTGTTGCGTTTAGATTATTCTGGCATGTGTTATAACAGTTGTAATTATAAAGGCTCATGAAAACGCCTTCCACTTAAAAATAAACCCTAAAACTGTATTTATAAATCTATAGGACAACCATATATACTGGATGATGTGGTGCTGATTTATAATCATAAAAATAAATGCTAATATACAATCATATACAGCAACACTTTGTGTGGTATGATAAAAAGAGAGATCTTTTAATGTGTATACAAATCTTTACAAACACGCCGATGACAATGATCAGGAAACAAATGAGATTAATCACGAAGGATACAGCGTGCATTTTCCTTGAATGAAATCCCAGTTTTCATGACACCAGTTTTCTGTGCAGGTTTTTGTCCACATTAGTATTTGGATTTTGTCACTCGCAACAACACACGTAGACACTGCTTCCATTACTGCATGTGAATGGAAATATTATCCAGGGTTCACTGTAAAGAGAAAAACACAAGAAAGGAAATGAGAAATCCCAGGATGCTCACACAAAATCCACACCACATTTGCTAGCTAAATGTGTAAAGACAACCCCAATTCCTCAAAAGCTGGGATTCTGCATGATGTAAATAAAAACAGAATGCAAGGATTTGCAAATCTCATAAAGTCCTATTTTATTCCCAACAGGACAGAGAAAAGATATCAAATGCTTAACATGAAAAAAATATTAGCTCACTTTGATGTAACATTGCAACAAAGGGCTGGAAAAGTAAAAGAAAAGAACATTTTACAACTAATTAGATTAACTGGCAACAATTAACATAAAATGAGCACCTTAGACAGGCATTTCTCAGAAGTAAAGATGAGCAGAGATGCAAAATAATCCACT
This sequence comes from Oreochromis niloticus, assembly GCF_001858045.2. NCBI lineage: Eukaryota > Metazoa > Chordata > Actinopteri > Cichliformes > Cichlidae > Oreochromis > Oreochromis niloticus. The sequence goes on along the minus strand of NC_031980.2, from coordinate 13,164,900 downwards.
CACAAATTATGGAATAATTTCAGGACAATGGCGTAAGACTTTGAATATGTCATCTTCTGTATTACATAATATCATCAAAGGATTCTGAAAATCCAGAGAAATCTCTGTGTGCAAGGGACGAAGCTAAAAATCAATATTGTGCAGCCATGATCTCGAAAGGCATATATACCCATCCAGAAGGCGTCTTTTTCAGGAAAGGCCTCACATATTTCAGCGAGACACTACAGTTCAAGCCAACAAATGGAAAGTTCGCACATCATGAAACATAAAATATAAAAAAGAAGACACAGGACTGTTGAGCAGCTAGAATTTTAAATGAGACAAGAAGTACATTCCTCATTTTAAACATCTGATATACTCTCTCTGTTATATTGTAAATAAAATATGGGCTCATGAGATTTGCAAATCATTGAATCTTGTCTTTATTGACATTTTACTCAGCATCCCAACTTTATTGGAATTCAGGTTGTACATAAAATCACTCAAAAATCCCAGAGGAATCTTTATTTGTTTAAGTCAAGCTCTCCCTGAAGTCCTGAGTGAGCACGCTGACCTTTGCAGGGTTCGATAATGTTCTCTTTTTTATCCAGGTGGTCCTTGTGGTACTTGGCGTGGCAGCGGCGGCATTCGAGCGCTGGCGGAGGCTTAAAGAAGTCCCACAAAGTCCGGCTGCAGACCTCACAGTTGGATGGAAAATGATAGAGCGCGAGGATAAACTCGTGGCCCCTGTGGCTGATGAAGGAGCCGCGATCACCATGTGGCACGGGTTCCAATGGAGTATCCTGTTCATGCCTGATGTCGTCTTCACTGTTATACTGGATCAGGGGAGACAAGAAGGCAAATCCAACATTTACGATTTACTTGAAGCAGATGGGTTAACTGAAGATAGACTTTCAAGACTCATGAGGTATCCTATGAAAGAAAGGAAAGCACTGATGGTCCCAACTCATTACCTTTATCTTTGGAATTTCTCTGACATCTGCAGGGTACACATCACTGTGACTTATAGATCTGACACGAACCAGCTTACTGAAACAGGGAGAGAGATGGAGAAGTTAAGTCTAGTGCTAACCTAGTAAGACTTTTACTTTAGGTATAGAATGATTTAAAAATATTGTAAAGAAAATGCCATTATTTGGCAAATCAAGTCAGTTGAGATTATTTATTTCATTACTAACTGAATCATCAATTTTTGCTGTCGTCTTTCTGTTTAGATTTATTTGATCCATTAGATTAAATTGAAAGCTAACAACCAACATGATTAACTAAAACCAAAAATTTCCAAACAAACTTCCAAACAGTTCCTAGATGAGGGTAATCAGAAGCAAATGTGTGAGTGAGGTTAAAATTTTGAATCAATTGAAGAACGAAACATTTTATATGGATGTCATTTTCCCAGATTCCTTTTACAACAAACATAAGAGCAACGTACATTCATGCGTTCATATCATATTTCCATTCAAGTAACTGTTGCGTAACTCTTGGGTTACAGGAGGAAAATGTGAAGATACATGATTTTTCACTATCCTGTGGGAAAGTGAAAAATTACTCATCTTCCACCGACTTTGTGCAGTTATAAGCAGTTTCATGGCCTTTATTGCAGCAGATTTTATTTTCTCTACAGCAGCTTCTATTATATTCCACCAGCACAGCTTTGACTTTCCTAGAACTCTTCATGCTCCATGTTGAGTATAACATAAGATGGAAAAGATGATTACAGGTTCACCTGCTTTGGCTGATAGAAGCATATGATAGTATTTTCATTTCTTCAGTATTTTGCATCATGAGGTACACAAAGTACTTTTCATTTAGTCAATGAACATAACATTTTTGAACGCTGCTTTTAATGACACACTCATTGTCCGGGGTCATGAAAAGGTTCGCTTTCTCTCGATCCAGCTCAGTGTTTTAGAACAGGAGCTTTTTACTGCTCACCACCACATACTGTAGAAGTGAGACAAAGCCGGACGTATACTGGTGTAATACAAATGGTCGCTTTAAATACACTGATGGCTGTAGAATAACATAATTATTTGGTACAGTTTTGTTGTTAACCAATATAATACAGAACAAACTGCTTTTTCATTAATATTAACACTAACAACTCAAAAACAGTCACATGTTAGATATGGTTTGATTCCACGTTTTGTTTCATACACCACGTTAATCGATATAAATTATTTCCTTTTAGACTCGATCAGGCAGCAGCTGTACATCACCAATGCCACAAATTTTGAAAACTTTTAAATAATAGGCATGCACAACACACAAATACCATCACCAGAGCCACTAATTGAAATGCTTAAGTCTTGATTTTTTTACATTTTTTTTTAATGTATCACCCCAAAAATTCTACACATGGGATTTTAAACATATGAACAATCAATGATTGTCACGAAGCGCAAGAAAAACAACAACAACATTGTTTCAGCCGAGTTCACATTGTTCTGCCGTATGTTATAACAGATGTACTTATAAAGGCTCATTTTCCACTCAAAAAGAAGCCATAAAACCGTTTTAATACATTTACAGGACAACCATATTCACTGTGTGATGTGGTCATAGAAACAAAACAATTATATATACTATCAGCTCCACGTTATGTGTTACGATACACAGATATAGATATTTATCGTATATACAAATGTTCAAACACAAGCGTAATCTTTTTACAAACGCAAAGAGAAAAAGAAAATAAAGTCTTGTCATAATTATGATGACTAAAAAGAAAATAGGGCAGTTTAATCGTGAAGATTGTCACATGCTTTTTCATTGGATGAATCACTGTAATGGGAAGACTGTGCTGATTCTCCTTTTGTTAAAATGACAAAAAAAAAAAATCCTTTTTCTCATGACGCCAGCCAGTTTTCTGTCCATATTAGTGTTTTGTGGGATTTTTTTGTGTTTTTGTTTTTTTTGACAGTCTTCTCTGAAAAAACATAACACACGTAGGCACCGCTTCCAGACCACCATTACTCCACACGGATGAAAATATTACCCAGGGTTAACTGTGAAGATAGAGGAAAATACAAAAAAGAAGATGAGAAAAACCTGGTATGCTACCAACAGTATGGCAGGACTTCAAAGGCACGCCCACACAAAATCCACACATAGACTAATAAACAAGGAAGCTACCCAGTAACCACACAATGAAAGCGTAGATGCAGGGAAAAAAGCAGGCAGATACAGTTATATTTATTAGTGTGCATGTTTGCCCAAAGAAAAATTAAAGTTGAAGAAATTGTTCAATATTACAGGGAAGACGCCCGTTCCTAGACATGTAACAGCAGGAAAACACGTGTTGCTACTGACTTTACTTCTATTCTTTTTAAGCTAAAGAGCCTCAATTAGTGTGATTAGCAACAGTCGTGTTTCCTTGCTATTTCATGTCAAAATGGCTGCTGTGAAAAGGGTTAGGCTAACTATAGCAATTAGTATAAAGGAAAGAAACAGGGACAAACAACTAGCACCCATCTCACTTGAATATAACCTACTAATAAATATTGATCCCACAAATTATGATAATTGCTGATTTGCACATTAACTGATACTCGAAAGAAATAATCTGAGGTTCATGCTAAGCTAAGCTAACTAGCCACTTTTTGTCATCTTAAAAGCAAAAAAACCTTTATATTATTTCATGGATTTACTCCTTCCAAACATGTCGAACCAGAATTTTCGCCAATATTTCTACTTTTTGGTGATATTTTCTTAAACATTTTGTAACTTCAGGATTAAACAGAGAGGTGACTTGCATTTAGCCCTAAACTTGGAAATCACACAAAAGCATGCCTCATACGTTAAAGCCACACATCTCATGCAGAGGTCCAGTTACCCTCCGTCGTTTCTCTTTAACTTTCTTCAGAAGAACATATTATCATCATCATCATCATCATTATCGTCATCATCCAATGCCCAACTCCAGTCTTTGAGGTCAAACTCAAACAGTCTGAAACATCAAGTATGAGGGTTCAAGGCGCCTTTAGTGGTCAAAGAGCCTTTAGTGATCCAAGGAGCTTGGAAAGAAAAGCGCCTGGACTTCTTTAAGCTTCTTGAAGACATTTCGCCTCTCATCCAAGAAGCTTCTTCAGTTCTAAGAGCAATTTGTGGAGAGGCCCAGATTTTTAAGCCCTATTGGAAGTGTCTATCAGGACCTTCCTTAGGGAGAGTCCTATTGGGAGAGGCGAAACGTCCTCAAGAAACTTAAAGTCCAGACGCTTTTCTTTCCAAGCTCCTTAGATTATGATGACCTGGATGGCTGAGTACCTTAACAGACAGGCTTTAGTGATGCGTTAATCTGCTAGACAACACATGCCACTGTCAGAAGGGTGCACCAGGGGGCATCAGGGATGCTTAGGCGTTCACCAGGTACTTTACGCTGCTTACTATGATGAGTGGGTTAATAGGCACAGCAGCGATGCAGGTGGAGAGGGTCACCAAGCTATGCTACTTACAGTCTCCCAGCATGAGAGACGTTAGAAATGTTGGGGTCAGAGGTGAAGAGATCGGGTGTCAGTGGAGGATGATACGGAGCATGGGGCCAGTGCTGAAGGACAAAAGCAAGTTAGGGTGTGGCTGAAAGTTCAAACTACTAAGTGCATTAATGTTCTCAGAAAACAAGACAGATACAGTTAGTTTTTCCCACAAAAGGTTTGATGCCATTTCCGACTCAGTTAAGTCACTGCTGATGCTCGGTGAAGTGCTGTGTGTGAGCATTAATGCTGTATCATTAATGCAGATGAGAAGGTTCAGAAGTCAGTTTAAAGCAAGATATTGTATATCAGCCAGAGCTTTGGGTTTGTTTCAACTATGCAGAAGCTAGACAATGTAGTTAAGAAACAGCGTTTAAGACCTTTACCTGCATTTTTCATTATAATCAAACAGTTTGGGAAAAAATAAGGTATTTTTTATGCTAACTAAAGCTCAGAAAAGGTTCAGACAATTGAAAATGAGAAGAGAATAAGGCCAAGAAAGCACAAATCAAAACAAAAGATCTCCTGATGAGTACTAGATTAGTCAAGTAAAATAACAAGCAGCATTTGCTGCATATTTATTTCATTTAAATTGCAAATGCTCATATAATTTTTATTGCGTAAATATTTGAACAAATTGCATTTTTATACTTCTGTTGTTAGTTTCTTAAAACGTCAATGTTGGTGAAGTTTCTTAAACATGCTCAGTTTTATTACTATAATAATAAAAACTGAAAATACATTTTTAGATGATTGTGACTGTATGTAAAATTAAAGCTTATAGTTAAAAATAAAGTAAAATTTCCAAACTTGTTTTTGTGGGTTCCTTACCTTGGCTTCCCTGATGATGGTTGCTGCCGGGTGGATTGGATTTTTACAGCCCCCCGATGTGACATGCGAGGAGAGTTCTTGGGCGAAGGTCGTGGGGAAACTTGTGGAGAGGAAAGGGGTGCTTTTTCAGGGGAATTGCGTGCCACAGGGGGAGGACTCAGTGTCGGGTGTTTCGGGATGCGCTTAAGGAGGTGACTGACCCAGTGCTTCTGCTCCGTCTGAGAGCTGGTCAGGAGGAGCAGTTCTTTGGCCGTGGAGATGTCATAGTTCACTGTTAACAAGATTATTTAAAAAAAAAAAAAAAAGATTAAGAGAGAGATATTCCCTTTTTTTTGACCAAGATTAGATTTTGCAGCGTTTTCATACATGCACTTCAGCATTGATCTTTTTTAGACACGTAGACTTGAGAATGTGATTATTGGATGCAGTAGATGGGACATTAAATGGTCTTTAATCATTTAAGTTTTGTGTGATGTCTGATTGCGCCCTAGTGACAATAATGCAGTTATAATAAGGCTGGTCGTCCTGTCTTCTGCCTGTTGTGCACTCCACCCAGGCAGCCTAACCTGTGTGAGGTGGATTATATCCTGATGTGTGCGAGAACAAGAAAGAACAGCTTTGGACCCACCCACCTGTCCCACCCGAATATCAAGTCTATGATGTATACATAAATCTATTATATGATGGTGTCATTCTAATCTTGTGTTTGTTTGTTTTTTATTTTGAATTTTGACAGCAATTAATTTTAATATTTTGGGGCTGTTTGTTAACCAGACGTTTGAACCCAAATTCATGTACTATGTACAGATTCTTAGGTAATTTTGGCGCAACTGTAAAAATCAAGTTTTCTGTTAAATCATGAGTGAGCATGCTGACCTTTGCAGGGTATAATAACTTCTTTTTTATCCAGGTGGTCTTTATGGAACTTGGTGTGGCAGCGACGACATTCGAGCGCTGGTGGAGGCTTGAAGACGTTCCACAAAGGCCGGCTGCAGACCTCACAGTTACATGGGAAATGGTAGAGGGTGACGATGAACTCATGGCCCTTGTGGCTGATGTATGAGGCGCGATCACCAGAGTTCGTGGGATCAGCTGCAGGATCCTGCTCACGCTTGCTCTCACCTTCATTGTCATATAGGATCTGGAGAGACAGAAGGCGGCAAATACAATTAAAACGTAAAGTTACAGAGGAAGTTTTGTCTTGAAAGTCCATGGAAGCAAGAAAATAAAGAGAAGGAAACTGGGACGGTCTCAACTCATTACCTGGAAAATCCTTGGAATTTCTTTGACATCTGCACGGTACACATCAGTCTGAGTTACAGGTCGGACATGAAACAGCTTACTGGAAGAGGGAGAGAGATGCAGAAATTAAGTCTAATGCCCACCCAGTATGAGAAACCTACTTTATATAGAGTGATTCAAATTTATTAAAAAAAAAGAAAAAAGAAAAAAATACTTGAAATGCAACAACAAATCCCATTGTTTACACTGACTTTAGCTTATACCTATGTTGCTGTTTGCCATTGCAAAGATTGATTATTCCCAGAGGATGAATCCAACAACCGGCCAACATATATCATTTTTAGTTTCACCTTAACTTCCAGACAACGACTGGATCGGGGTAACCATATCTCTTTAAGGTAAAGTGGCATAAAGTGGGACAGTATTGAGAGATGTGTTGTAACTGTGGCATTTAACATTCTATCTGAAATGCCATCGTGGCTCAAGAGTTGGCAGTTCGTCTTGTAATAGGAAGGTTGCCGGTTCGAGCCCCTCGGTCGTTGTGTCATTGGGCAAGGCACTTCACCCGTTGCCTACTGGTGGTGGTCAGGGGGCCCGGTGGTGCCAGTGTCCGGCAGCCTCGCCTCTGTCAGTGCGCCCCACGGCAGCTGTGGCTACAATGTAGATTGCCATCACCAGTGTGTGAATGTGTGTGTGAATGGGTGGATGACTGAATGTAGTGTAAAGCGCTTTACACTACATAGGGACTAAGTAAAGCGCTATACAAATACAGGCTAATTTACCATTTACCACCAAACTTTGAGTTTCAGGAGTGAAAAATGACTGGTCTTCCACCTGCTCTGTGCAGTTCTGAGTAGTTTTGTGGTCTTTATTTGAGCTGATTTTTTCTATGGTAATTTCCATTATTTTCCACCAAAAATCTGCACAACTTTGACTTTGCGGTGAGTCACCATGCTCTCTGTGGAGCATTTGATGGAAAAGATGATGACTTAAAATGTAAAATGATTTTTTTTTTTTTAATTTGGACAAAAAAAAAAGAAAAAAATTTCTGAGTCAAATTCAGTGTTATATTTTAGATGATCCCAATAGTTATTTGGGATTCAGATATTTATTTTAGTATGATATTGCGAAGCAATTTTAATTTTAATTTTATTCATGAGGTACATGAAGTTCTACTTATTTAGTAAAGTTAGTATTTAGTAATGTGTTTAAAAGGTGCTTTTAATGACTCACTCAATGTCCAGGGTCATGAAAGGGTTAGCTTGCTCTCGATCCACGTCGCTGTTATAGAACAGGATCTTCTTACTGCTCACGACCACATACTGTAAAGGAAATGGAAAACAATGTTCAATCTGCGGAAAATGACTCCAAGCTATTTTTTTTTGAATGCAAGAAATATTGGTGGAGTCATTACTTTTTTGTCCCAACCAAATCGCTTGGTGTTCTTGGAAGGAAGTGAGATCCAGCCCTCCAGCCTGGAGTCTAATGAGTGGAGGGAAAACCGGAAGGTGTTAACATACAAAAGACAAAAACCTTTAAATTGCGTGAATCACTTAAAACAACATTCTTAGGCTTTGGTGGCACTTTCTTTAAGAAGATAGCATTCAGAAAGAAAATTATTCCTCGCTAATACAAAAGGGCAAGACACAGGATGTCCTGTTTTCCCAGTTTGAGAAACAGCAACTATTACGCGAGAACTACCACAATTCTAAGGAACTGCAATTCCAAAACATAACATGTGCATAGTAGAGATATAAAAGGAAAGAAAGTAACTTAATTATTAGTAGAACTCCACACACAACTTCACTCTCCAAATCTTTTGTAGTGGAATAAATTTCAGCAAAGCCGTGCTGCATCAAGCTGTGCGTGTTTGCATTGCAAGGATTAGAGAGAAACTGTACAGGGATTAGCTACAGGTTCGTGGTGTCAGGCAAGGGTTTGGAGTTATTTCATTCCAAACTCACTAAAATTAAGGAAGAAAATGAACCCCGCATCCATAATTTTAGGGATAAATATTGTAAAAAGCTCTTTCAAAAAATTGCTTTGCTTTAGTTTCAATCCACATCCTGGCTTTGAACTGCCATGCAGGGTCACCTCTAGGTTCAGGGTCAGTTTCAGGCTCAGAGGACGGTTCATAGGTAAGGGCCAGGGGAGTCTGGCCCCGCTCCTGACGCCCATCATGCTCTTCTTCGTCCTCAGAGTCAGAGCCAAAGACAGCGTGAGCCGAACGAAGGTTTGGCCGAGTGTCGATGCAGACGGATTTGTGTGTGCGCTGGTAGGTGAAGGACATTGATTCTGAGGTGTGAGAGTGAGTAATGCGCACTGCACCGGACCATGAAGAGAGAAGTTAAGGTGAAATGAATGGGATGAAAAGGAAGAGTCATAATGAGGAAAAAGAAAGGACTCGAGGAAAGGTATAAAGAAGTGCTTTCGGACACTGAATATAAATGTTAAAGCAAATCTTTGTGATGATGACAGCAGGATGAAGGGTCTACCTGGGTATCCTTCTAAGTCTAAGTCGTTGGCACTGCTGATGCTTGTGGTGTCCAGAGAGTGAATGCTGAGGGATGTGAGCTGGGATCGCAGCTGCTCGATGTCGCTCTCTTTACTGTCCAGCGTCATCTGAAGATCTAGACGCATCTGGTTCTCTTCTGCCATCAGCTAAATAAACAAACAGCTTGTTAGTCGCTCCCACTTTTTCACTTGCTGCATTATCAATCTAATTAGGCTTTTAACTCAACGCAGAATATCAGGGAAATAATTAGAGTCATTACACTACGGATATGTTCTTCCAAGAATAAAAAGCGCATATTTTTTCAGTCTGATCTATGTGGAGAAATGTCCATACAATATTGTCATACAATTTCATGGCATCTTTACATGAAGTTAAAAAAACATATCAAGCTGCACTTCCTTGAATGGCCACCTGAAGCTGACTTGAAAAGAGTCCATCTGCAGAATGAAAGTGCCAAGTTTCCAGCAGGAATAAAGATGATTAGAGATTAGTGGTTAAACTTCCACTGTTTTAAAATAAATACACTGATGGCCACCAGTGCTACTCCTCAGCCTCCTAGTGGATGCACTTACGATATCAATTTGAAAGTCCTACATCACCTCGTTCATGACTTAATGTATTCACAAAGTTGGGTGTCCATGCTGCCGCCGACAATACCCATCAAAACTGATTGACGGTACTGCTCACAAAGTCACTAAATGGAGCTCTTGTCTGTGTTTGGGCTGGCGGTACCCTTGGAAGCATTTTAAATGCAATTAATCAGTCGATTATTTTGGTCTCCGTGTGTGTGGTTAACTGAACAAAAAAACAAAAACAAAACTGTCCAAGAAGACTGTCATCCACCGAGTATTATTTGGGAATTTACCACTAATTAGTAGGTATTTGTGTCTGTGCCATACAACTTTAAAGTCTATGAATTGGCCATCCTGACCAACCCTCAAACACAAATATGGCCATTTCTGGCTTCAAAAAACCAAGATGCTGAGGGAAATAATAGTAAACTTGAGGCTTTTAAACAAAAGTAAACAAACCAATAGATAGTAATAAAGCTTCATCCATCTTCTATGCAGTCTCAGCTCAGGTCCTGTAGAAAGCACTCCAAATCCCTAGCTGACACTACTGCTTGAGAAATATTGAGAAATTCTAGCAAATACAGTGATCCCAAGTCTTTTTTTCCCCAGTATCTCTGTCTGTCTGTCTCCTTCTCTACAGTAAGAATTTTAATTAGTAATCAAAATTCAGCCTCTCTCAGTATCTCACTGATTCTTTCTGGCAAATGTATCTGCTTATACGCCATGTGTTTATTTTCTGGGAGTGTGGGCGTACTGACCGCCTCCATTTCAGCCAGCTGGTTCTGGTATTTTACGATGGCGGTGCTGAATTTCTGCTTCTCTGCTTTCAGCTCCAGCTGCAGTTTCCTGTTCTCCTTCTCCTTCTTGTGCACCTCGGTGTCGTTGCCTTGGTGGCCTCCCCGCACCTTCTCCCTCCTGTTCATCACCTCAGCCAGTTTGTTCACAGCCTGAGAGAAAAAAATAAATAAATCATGTAATATATACTTTTACAGAGATCCATTTATGATAAATACAAGTCTGGTAAATTCAACAGGAAAGCCTGCAGCAATATGTTATATGTTTCGGTGACTTTTACCCAGAGTTCAACACAATCCTGTAGCAGAAAATTGCTCTTAACAACTGATGTGACACAAGAGTAGCATGCAAAAAATAAAGTGTAGCAGACTTTCCAGACCTGTGTAGGCACCCAGACACACACCTGAATTTTTAGCGTTCTTTCGTTCTGCAGCAGCTTTTCAAAGGACTCTTTGAGAGTGTTCTCTTCATCTTTTGCTTTCTGGAGGTCTATAAAAATAGCAAATCAAAACTCATACACATTTCTTAACACAATGTTTCAGAAATTTGGTTACCAATTTACAGGACAAATACTCTGTTTTTCGATAAACACAACAGTGGCTACTTTTCTGACAATTTTACATCTTTATCTGCATAAATAATGCCAACTTTTAACACACATTCTATGACTTGGAGGAAATGACTTCTTGATAGAAATTAGCTTTATCGGTTGCTCATTACAGAAGAGTGATGCTCACTTTGTTGCATTTCTTTCAGCTGGTTGTTGAGTTCTTCCTTCTCACTGGCCAGGTTGGCTACGTCCACCGTCAGAGTACGATTGGACTCTTCCAGCTGTGAAGGTGGATAGAGCAGAGGTGAGGCGATGTTATCAGTGGATCCTCTGCATAGCAGTCAGGTGACAAGAATACTTTAACTCATTTCAAAACAAACTGTACTTTGAGCTTTCCAGAATGAATAAAAGGGAACAAAGCCAAGCCAAACATTAGTGACTCTCATTGTTCTTAATAGTTTATGATGTTTTGTAACAGTGGTTGCACAAATGATGGTCTTGAGGGTAAATTGCTACTGACATAACTAAATATTTCCCAGGGCATTAAAGATACCTTGCAGAGTTTGTAGCTACAACCAGTGGTATACAGAAGTGTAAAGATTTTCTGAGAAGGTCATAAGTTACACAAAATGTAGCAACAGCAGGCAGGGACTTCATCCAAACAGCTAACAAACGTTTCTTGGCTCGAACAAACAAAACTTGAGCCGATCTTACCGAGCTGATGGTGGCCTCCTTATCGCTGAGCTCCTGCTTGTGCCTCATCATCATGTCGCTGATCTCTAGCTCCTTCATGATCTTTTCTTTCTCCAGATTGGAGAACTGCTCCTCAACGACGGAACGAGCCAACTTCTCAGTGTCTGCTCTGGTCAAGCTTTCTTCCAGTCGGGTTGTCAGTGACTTCCTGCAAAGGGAAAGAGAGCATGAATTACCATCATCTTATTAATTACCAGAGCTGTATAAATCCTAGAAAGACCTATAAATCAACAGCCTGTAGTGCTACCATGCACTGATATTTCTGGGACCTTTTCGTCTTTGCTGAATTTGAAAGCATTATTTGTCCACAGTAATGTTTGGCTCGAGTGCATCTGGGACAGCTGCTAATCTGGTTCAGCTTCATTCAGTCTGTGAAAGGTCGTGTCCTTCTGTTTGGCTGAGATTAATTTGAACAAGGGAAATGACACTAATCTGAGAGGACTGTTATATTCTTAAAGTACAGATAAAATTCATTTTGTGGAGTTGAGACACGTATTTAACTGCCACTATCACTTTAAAAACTGCAAGTTTGAATGGTTTGTTTTTTGCTGCTTATGTCAATTTCCACACTAACCTGGTGATTAAGTGTTTACAGTGTTTTTATACTGAATGCAGAGTCGACTGATCAAAGCACAGCAGCCACAGTTACCTCTCTTCCTGGTATTCTGCCAGTTGCTGCTGCACCTCTTCGTACAGCTTATTCTTCTCATCACGCTCATCTGTCAGCTCACGGATCTGCGTCTTGTAAAGGGTCTTTGATAAAGAAAACATGTAGACCCAATCAGTTTTTAGATTACACTTACAGAGTAAACGTGTGAGGAGCTAGGGAAAGCCAATTCCCTTAAATGTACAATTGAAGTGATTTGGCTGTCACTGCTGTTTGCAGATAGCATGCACAAAAAGGAAAAGAAAAGAAAGAGTTACTGTGAAACAGTGCTGTGCCTCCAGTTGGTCCTTCAGCTCCTTCAGCTGGCCATCAGCCTCCTGCTTTTCCCTGAAACAGGACCAGAAATCTGTCAGTCATTGCTGCAGGCCAACTGAACACCAGAGCCAAAGCAATGTCTTTAAATCAGAGGAAATGAATGAGACTTGCCAACAACATTAAAGTCACTAATACTCTTGCTATATTTGTATATGCATATTATGCTCATTAGATATCATGGGTGCAGTCCAATACTCATACTACCTACTTAGTTAGCCGGAAAAAGATTTAGTATGTTCTAGTACACTGTATTTTAAAAGTACCAAGTTGTGCAATTGCATGTGGTTGCATTCTGCATAAAGCGAGCCATCATGCTTTTCAGGGCATTTTGATGCACAATCCTCTGCAATATAGAGGGGTCAAAAGTAGTATGAAAACTGTATGTGGTATTAAATACTCCCTAAGGGCAGCTACAGTATATACTGAAATTAAAATGAACAAGTATGCAGTATGTGGACATGTGTCTGACCTGCGTAGTTCCTGGTTCTGTTTCTCCAGCATCTGCTTCATGTCTAACAGTTGGTTGAGTTCCTGTTTGAGCTGTTTCTCAGAGGACTGGAGCACAGACACCTGCTGGTTCTGCATCTTCAGTTCGCTCTGGCTCATACTCCGCTTGTGCATCTCCTCCTCCAGACGTGAGGTCAGGTGCAACACCTGCAAAGACACATGCAGGGATGCGAAGCTGTGGTTAATCCTACTAGTAGCTGGTTAGACACAGAGGGTATAACTTCAGAACAACTGAGCACCACTTTGTATAAAATGCTTGAAAATAAAATCACATGCTCATTACAAAAGGCCGTTGCTCACCCACCTAGTTTTCCTTGTTCATCACCATAGAATGTAGATATTAAGTCTGTGATAATGTTTTTTTGTTCAGTCAAAGCCATAGCCAGGTGCAGAATATGATTTTACCCCCAAATGAATTTTTCTTAGTTGAGTAAAAGCACAATATGAAATTTCGACAGTCTTAAAAGTTTACGTCAAGCAAAGTGATGACTATTATACACATAGTATACATACTATAACCATGATAATACCTACTGAATCCTGCATTGCAAGGCATAGTTTCTTTCCATGGCACACCTTCCTTGTTGTAGTCATGATCATTGCACACAATGCAAGCAGATTTTCTCCTTTATTTGCTACTTTGTTGAATTCTATCCATTCTGTTCAGGTTTGCTTTGTTTTTCCACAGTTGCCATTGCTGAGTGGATTAGGTAAACACCCTAATTTATGTATAAGTGCTAATCCTGTGCAAAAAACAAGTGTGTACGAAAAAAGTACTGTTGAATTTATGAAAAGTGGAAAAAAAAAAAAGAAAACAAAAGAGAAACTTCAGGTTTAGGAAAAGGTTTTGAGATGCTCGCTGTGGCACAAGTGAGAAAAAATGTTTTAATCCTCAAATATTAAATAATAATAATAATAAATAAATGAATAGCATCTGTGGGTTAGTGCCAGGAAATGACAGTGTAAGTGATGATATTCAGAAATGACGGAAGTCATTTGCAATGAAAAGATAAGATCATTTCAGATAAGATAAGCAATACCAGAAACCTTTCCATTTAGTATTTTATTTTATTTTTGAGGATTTTGTGGCTTATGGATTTGGAAAACTGCAAATAATGGCCCAAAAGTGGTGTGGTAGTAATAAAAACAAAAAAATAATAACATTAATAAGAATAAGGGTTACAATAATAAGTAGTAGTAGTAACAGCAGTACTCATTTTAAAGACTTATGCTTAAAACTCCAAGAACAGCCAGGCCATTTGTTTGTATGCATGATCAGAAATACTTGTAAATTTGTTCATGCAACAAAAAAAAAAAACTTCAGATCTAAAAATATTAATACTGATTTGTGTATGAAAAGTTTGTGTGCTCGATTCATGAACAGATTTGTGCGTACACGCCATTAGTAAATGAGAGCCGTTGTGAGGTTGTTGTTTTAGAGATTGCTAAAATGGGAAACTTTGAAACTCTTAATATTTGATGTAGGATCATTTCTTCAAAACAATGTCTGAAGTTACCACTTTTTCGTTCATGTTTCATTTGGGACAAACCTCTTCAGAAAGTTTCTCCTTCTGTGCCTTAAATTCATCCAGCTTGTTCTGCGCCTGCTTGTAATCACAGTCCAGCATGGAGTAGTCTTTTTTTAGCTGCAGCAGCTTTCCCTCCACCTGCATCTTCAAGCTGCGCTCCTCCTGCAGGGTGCACTCCATCTCTGAACCGAAGGAAATCGCAAGGAAAGACATCAGCAGGACAATCTACACTGCACTCGTCACTGGAGTATTGCCAAATCATTGCTGCCTTTCAGTAAAATTGCTTGTGGCATGAAATAAATGGACTAGCATGAGAGGGACAATCAGCAGCAAATCTAAACGTCAGTCTGTTCAGAGTTTTCTGTCAACCTGCTGGGAATGAACTAGAATTATTTGTCAGTAATGTTTAACATCAATCTACCCTTCATTTGTTTCTTCAACAGCTTTTAAAAGCAGCAGAAGTCACCTTTTCCCTTTTATGACTGGCTTTTTCTTAAGGTAATGCCTTACTTTGGTTAGTTTACACCATATTTAACTCACCTATCACTTTTACATTTAAGAGTACTCTCCAATCAACATTCCCTCTTCTTCCCTCCCACTTCCTCACCTTTTAAAGCCTCGGACTTTGCCTCCTCTATGGATTGGTCGGTCTTCTTTTTATCAGCAAGCTTGGCTTTGGTGGCCTTGTGCTCTGCCTCCTCCTGCTCCAGACTCTGCTGGAGGGACTTCAGCTTGAACGTAAGGTCGATCTCTTGGTTGCTCTTTTTCTAAAGGGTCAAAGATGGATATTGGAGTCGTAATGTCTGTTATTTAATGAACCAAAGTTTTTAAGGAGGAATACTTCTTCCTTCAATTTGGAAATTTGTAATGAGTAATCAAAAACAACCTTCTCAAGCTCATTGAGCTTCTCCTGTAGCTCCTTTTTTTCAGTCTGGACCTTGGAGAGAGATGACTTCACTTCTTTCACCTCTTCTTCCAGCCCTGAGATGCATCCTGTAATGGAGGAATGGGAATTGACTAAAAGAACAGTAACATTCATTACATGTTTTCTTTTTATTTGTCATAATGCTACCATAATGAAGCTCTATACAATGTGACAGTGTTGAGCCAAACGTGTAGTAAATTAAAAACTGTGCCTGAACTGTTCAGCTTCAGACATTACATAATATCCCAGCCCACATACATCTTTAAATATGCAGAAAACATTGCACTCAGTGTTTCTTTTCCCTGACTCCACCCACACGGACACTCTGACATGGGGTGGGGGGATCATCAGGCATCATAACAAACAGGTAACACTGTGGTCTACATACATCCCCTCTGACCTCAGTCAGTGGCCTGTCTGCCAGGAGTGAGCATGCTTAAGTTTCCACAAGAGGTTCTGGCTTGGGTTTTCCTTTGGCTTTTACGGCCTCTTGCTTCACTCTCAGGCTTTTGAGCAGATGTTTCCACCTATGATCAGACATTTCCCAGTGCCTGATCCAGAAAAGTGATTCACATTTAATGTTGAGCCTTCAGCTCCAACTTGCATAACATCTTTTTTTCCTGCTCTGTTTACTGCAGTAACTTTTAGGGAGTATAAAGATCACATTGATTACCTGTGGTTAGGGTGAGTAAATCAGTGTTTCACTGCAGAGGTATTCATTCGATGACCTTTTACTATCTGACAAAACAAATCAAAGCTTGATGATGAGGTAACTGCTGAAAAAAGATTAAGCAACTATATCTTAACATAATTTTATTTCTGCACATTGTTAATGAAGGCTGTAGTTTACCTACAACTGGCTACCAACAAGAGAGTCCAAACAGAACTCGCATTTCCTTGCTTTAGATCTGTTTACAACTATGTTAATACCTCTTGCTGTCAGAGTGTAATAGAGGCCACGTCTCACCCTGTAGGTCATTAATAGTTTCTGTCCCCATGTTGCGGCCTCTCCTCTCCTCCTCCAGCTCGGCCTGCAGCCCCCTCAGCTGCTTCTCCAGCTCCATCTTGCTGTTTTCAAGCTGGCTGCACTTTTCCTGCATCTCCCCGAGGCTAACCTCCAGGCTCTGGGCTTGTTTCTGCACCTCCGCCTGACTCTTCTTTAACCGCGCTACAGCCTCCTGCTCAGCCTGAAGCACAGCATTGACGTCCTCAAGCTACGGATATTAAGGGAAGGAAAAAAATTAAGATAAGATTATTTTTTTTATGCTGAAGGCATTCAGAATTAGGGATTACCAATTTGGTATGTTTTTATTAACATGAATAAAACACATATTAAACACAGTAAAAAAGTGCAGTGATATGGAAAATTGAAAATAAGAGAAAGACAACACCATGTTAGGTGACTTTAAAAAGCTTCCCTCACTTGTTTTTGCAGCTGGATGTTCTTCTCATTTGAGATGTGCGAATTCTGGTTCTTCTTCCTCAGATCCTCTAGCTGGTCCCTCAGCTTGTTCACTGTTGAGTAAAAACAAAGTCATTTATAGTTAGTATAGTATAAAAAATTTCATCCATCCATACAATATTATACTACTGTCAATCCACAACTATTAATATTTCTGAGCCTGACGTATAAATACACAATTTGACTTGCCTTAGTCAAATATAAAATCAAATGACAACCAAAGATATGGAAAGATATTTCACAAGTTGTACATCTCATATTTAGCTAAGTACTGTGCAATAGTCTTGAGCAACTCCTTAGGTTTTGGAGGAAAAATGGGTGCAAACATGTACAGTTTGTACACTTCTAACAAGCTTGAAGGTCAGTGCTTGGTGTGATGACTTTTATTCTTCTTCTGTGGGTGTTGGCTGACTTTCGTTGCTGTGATGTGTCAAGTTTTTGGTTAAAAGCTCTTTGCTTTGCACTTTGTGCAGAAATATTATTTTATACATGCAAAATGCATTTTTGAAATTTTTCGTAGATTTAACTAAAGAAACGAAAACATATGCGTTTTTGATTTTGTGGCTGCTCGTAACAAAGTGCAACTTAAGATTGGTTCTTTAAGCCTGATGATTCACAGTGTTACGTAGCTTAAACAAAAAAACAAAGCAAAATGAAGAAATGGTCAGGTACAACGACTGGACTGAAAATGAGCACAAAAAAAAAAAAAGAAGAAAAAAGAAAGAAGAAGAAATGACAAAAACTTCAAAACTCCTGTAGTATTGCTCAAAATCACTTTAAATAAAATAAGAAGAAGTCCTCCTTTAAAGCTCCTTTTAAGCAAAGTTTAAAGAAATGAGGGACAGCTCAAGACTTTTGCACAGCACTCTACATTTGTTCATGGTGCTCACGTTCGTTCTCCAGGCTGCGTTTCCTGTCAGTTTCGATCTCCACCTTGCGCAGATTCTCAGCACTCTGGTGCTGCAGCAGAGCTCTCTCTCTCTCCAGCTGCCTCAGTGAGGCCTCGACTTTCTGCCTGCTGTTCATCTGATGAGAGAAGAATTCGCACACAGTGTGAGTGGAAACAAACTCTTTCTTTATCTTATCAGGTACATGGTTGAAATGCACTTGCTCTTACCTCCTTGTCCAATTCTTTGACGAGTTTGTCTAAATGGTTGGTAGCATTTCTGGGTGGGGGGAAAAAAAAAGATTAAAATTTTTCACAATTAGTTAATAATTGTCTTTTTTAAAATGTATTTATACATTGAAATTCTTCTTGCTTTATTCTTTTTCTCTGTCGCTTTTGGATTTCCTTTAACATCTCCTAATATTGGAATTTCTAAAAGCAGCTTTGAGGATGGGATGTCACTTCCTGTTTTACAAAACACTTCTATATATCCGGAAGTAAGTGACACACCATATAAAATCTCTTCTGTGGCTCAGGGCAACCAGTTATCCTTTGGTGAGGTCTAATTTAAAAACCTTTTAACCAAGACATTTAATAAGCTGACAGAACACTGATTAACATTTATGTTTATATAGCAAACAGGATCATATTTCGTGATGATGCTCAGCTTTGTCTGCCTGTATGTTTTATCTTACCTGCACTTTTGCTCCAGCTCATCTTTGGCCTGCATCTCATTGTCGAGCTTCTCTTCCAGTTGGGAAATCTTTTTCTGCAGCTGCTCAAATTGACAGATGAGTGAGTACGAAAATAGCATTATTTGATTTTCATTTTCTCCTCAAATAAACCCCTCCAAAAAACAGAAAACTACCTCTTTCTTATTGTCTGAACAATTGTCCTTGTCCTCTAAGATTTCCTCATAGTCCTCTGAATCTTTTGCAGAACTGCTTTTACTTCCCTTTAGCAGCCTGAGAATGAGAGAAGGACGGTCAATAACCATGAATGCTTGTAACTGAGTCAACCTCAGGTGGATTTCCAACCCTGACAGCATCACACACCATCATCAGGTCCACATTTCTACAAGCATGAGATACATTTTGTCCCAACCAGATCCATTAAATGACATAATTTATTGCCCAGCGTTACATGACATTAGAAAGCACTTACAGTAATACCTATAAGCCTAATCCTAAAACCATACACAGTGGAAAAAGCAATAAAGTATGAAGATCTTTTTGGTGTCTTGGCATAAATCTTCCAGCCCACGCACTTTTTGCCAACTGTTAACCATCTCGGTGGGCTTGCAGCGATGGGAATTATTGAGTGACTCGGCCACAGGGGCTGAATAACAACTTAACTATGTAAAGCCTTTTTATGACACCAGTTTTTGCAGAGTGTTCACAATTTTTACAATCAAAACACCTGTGCTTACAGCAGACAAATTAAGAGTGATTTTAGAAAAGGTACACACTAATACGCAATTAGACTGAAGGTGTGAGTCTGCACTCATATACAACACATTCACCTTTCACATGAAAAAAGACAACAATTAAAGATCGGAAGGAGACACATGCTAGAGTACTATTAGTGTCGGCCGTGAGGTTGGATAATTGGCTCCAGCATAAAATCTTTGCTAAATCAAACAAGCAGATTCATCTGCTGTCGTAACCTTTCTGGAAATATGCAATAATTATAATTAGCCTGATTATTTTATACTGCTTACGAATAATTTTCATTTAAGTGTTAACTCTACTGTCTACAGCATTTCTGCTCAAACTTTTTCAGCTCCCCTCAGTTAAATGTAATGTGTTATCCAATTACTTTTTTCAAGTAAAGAGTAAAGTAAGGGATTGCTATTGCAAAAAAGTAACTGGATTACTGTTACTTTCCCATAAGCATGCTGCGTTACTGAACCGTTATTTTGTTTGTGAGAGTGTCTCATGACAATGACGTATGAACGTGCGACGTCTGTGGCAGCAACAGACGTGTAGATCAACAATGGATAATATGGAGTGCGGGAGAGAGTACGACCATGCAGCGTTTAAAGGTTGGAAGTACTGACATTACTTTTGAGTTTTAATTTGAAAAAAGTGACAAAAACCTTAGAGTCCGCTGTCGACTCTGCGTGGGAAGAAAACTTTTTTCTACAGAGAAAAATGAAACTTCAAATCTGAGCAGGCACCTAGCAAGCCGCCACGGGAATGTGAAATTCACAGAGAAACCCCCGGATCCCCCCACTGACATGAGCTCTGCGACACCGGGCAAACCTCCACCCGCCCCACTCCTGCTAAACAGGTGACAATAGATTTAAGAGCGACAGCACTTAGTGCTGCTGAATCTTCGATTTTATTTGTTTTTTTGCCGTGTTTTACTATTTGAAAGAGCGAGTGTAAACACATATGCTGGAATATGCAGAAAATAGGTTTAAATGTTCAACAAATTTCTTCAGATTTAATTTTTGCTTGATGCAATGTGCATAAAGTTAAAAGATTAAAACTAATAAAACAATTTTTAAAAAAGGGACTTTTTCATTTGATTCACTTTTATATGATGGATTATGCAGAAAAAATAGAACTGGGCTGAAAGGTCTATTGCTTTATAATGTATCATCACGCTTTTTAAAAGTAATTAAGTAATAAAGTAACTAATTACTTTTGAAAATACGTAATCAGTAAAGTAACAGGATTACTTTCTTGGAAAAGTAATCGGTAATTAGTAACTAACTACTATTTTCAAGTAACTTGACCAACACTGATTGTAACACTTGAGCCATTTAATTGAGCTGCTTCACTGCAGAAGCAGCTCCTGTGGCATTTGGGAATCGCTGCACTGTTGTGTAGCCAGATGGAAGCGATGTTGGTCTGGAAAATGACTGGTGATAAGGGGCACCAGCTGGTTAACCACAGAACAAATTTCAAAGCTCAGTCTCCCACGCACAGGACTGGCTCAGCTGTTGTCCACGCTACGAAAAATGATCACTAATGATGTTGCAAAGAGAGAGAATGATATCTTATTCTGGTGGAGAACACGTTCAGCATACATGCTGTCTGTGTTTATTTTGAAAATGTGCATGTGAGCATAGATGACTCATGTACAGAAGACCAAATCTACCTACGGGTACAAAAAAGATAACCTGAAGCTGATCTAAATGACTAGGTCCAGAAGCGTAGATGAGCAGCTGTGATAAGGACAGGTTTGTTTCTTTATCTGTTAAAGTTGACTTATTTTGTGAAGTTTCCTTTTTGTTTTTGAATATTTGCTTATTGAGGCTTGACTTTGTGTGGAACGGGAGGAGAGGATGGCTACTTATGGCAGATCTTTAAAGGGTATAAATTAATCTATTGAAACGGATTGTGAACACGTTTCATGTATGATGATTAGAAAACTGTGTTTTTGATCTTCCCAACCAACTTGCCTTAGCCATTTATGAAGTGAATTTTATCCAGATAATATGTCTTGAACAATAAACGCTGCCATTTTTAACACAATAGCTTTGTTTGGGTGATTGCTGCCTTAATGGTGGTTGAACCTGCAAGTGTTGTTTCATTCTATTTTTTGCTGAACAAAAGCAGGGTTTACAAAGCAGGATTCATCACAGGCGACAAGGGCAGTTAAAGAGGCTGTCAGAACAAGGCAGCAGTGTGGAGTTTTAACAGGCCTGCAGTGTCTGACTGGTGAGGCATGGGCGTGAAGCTGTCTTTTCCTCTCATATTTTAAGCACTGTTGTTCTAAAAGCCCGTTTCCTCAGTGTAATTAAGTGTTGCAAAATATCTACACACACGCTGAGCTTTGTAGCATAAAAATCTCAATTTAAAAAAAAAAGAAAAGACGGGGAAAACTAAAAGGAATGCAAACATGAATATATCAAATACTTAAGAACAAAAGAAGAGTTAAAGTAAAATAAAAATATGAAATTCAAACACTTACTGATCCTCCTTGAAGTAGGTGAAACCAATAAATGGTAGCTGGTTGCCAACAAAGGCTTTGGGTGGAGGAAAGGTCTCAACATCTCCTTTCTCAACCTCTATGTCATCAAAGTTACTGGTGTCTAAGTCACCTTTCAGCTCTGGCACAACTGGGGCCACAGCTGGAAGACAGGAAGAGAGGAAAAGAGTCATGAAGTGAAAAAAGGGGAACGAAGGAGGTGCAAACCAGGAGGATTAAAGCAAAGAGAAACTGCTGTTTTACATAAAATCAGCCTAAAAACAATCCTGTGCTTGGGGATTTAAAATTAAAATACATCAAAGACATCTGAGTGCTAATTTTTTTTCCAGCAATTTGAATAAATGCATGTCCATTTTGGCTTTGGTTACTTTAGGAGTCTGCAGGTTGGCGTGAGCCTGACACCACTCCTTTTCCCGTACAGTGCTTGCTTTGTGCCCCATACACAGCGCCTTTCACAAGCCATGCCAAGAGAGAAGGCTCCTTCTGCGCTCTCTTTTCACAGGAGTGACTCTAAAAGTCTGCAGACAAAAATGTGTTAAAGGGCCAATCAGATAAAACTAAGCAATCCCTCGAGCCTATAAATAGATCCTAATTAGAAAAAAAAAAAGCAGCGATTTTGGATCAAGTTCTTCAGACCAGCGCAGTTCTGGCTCTGAGTAAAGAGCTTATTACAGCGGGTCAAGACACAGCCCCCAGTTTGACAAATGTAACTCAAAGATGGTGCAGAAAACACAGAGAGAAATCAAGCGCAGGAATGAAACAAATGAGGGGGAAATAAAAAAGAAGCGATAGAGACAAAAAAAAGCCAAAATGTGGTGAGACAGAAAGAGACTCAGGGCGCTCCATGGAGGCCCTTGTGGCATGACTTCCCAGAATGCTCTCTGATAGCGGGTGACTAATGACAGGCAGCCACGGCCACAGAGAGAGTGAGAGAGCGGGAGCAACCCTCCAAACTGGGACGCCCCTCTCATTAGACCGGTCCACACAGGCCGCACAGCCTGCCCCACCCGCCGCTAAGGGGGGTGCTGCCTCCAGTCGCATCCATCCATTCATTCATTCATTTATCCAGCCAAGCATCCATCCAACTACCCGTGGTGCTGGTTTCGTTGCGTTCAACCATCCCTGTGCTTAATAAACATGAAGTCAACTCAAATGATAAAGCGCTGAAATCAGTGCCCAGACGCTGCGGGAAGTAATATCACCCTTAGACACAGAGGGCCGAGAGGGACGTGCAGCTCAGCGGGACTTCACAATGGAAGCAAGGTCGTGTTTGGAGTGGTTGCATGAGCGTGCACATGCAAAGATGAAGAGAGCCGAGCGGCACAGCAGTGGTTTCGAGTTCCAGATTGCCAGGCTGTGATCAGAAGTTCTGTCTTAATCGGAGCCAGGTGAGGCAGAGACAGGGCGAGGCAACGAAAAAGAGTCTGAATGTAATTACATACAGAGACAGAGGTCCTGCTCATACTTCTAATATATCCCTTTTTACTTATTTTTTTCTCCTTCTTGTTTCTTTTTTCCTTCCTGATACAGACAGTCTAAGAAAAGAAAAAATATACTAAAGTACAAACATTGGTACTGATTTAGCAATTATAGTATTATATAGCTAATATACATAGATTTTTTCTCTTTATTCTTTTCCTAACCCACCTGTGAGTAAATAATTATGTTATATTATCTATCTATCTATCTATCTGTATTGAACCTTAAGCTACAACATCGTGTTCCTTTTATCCAGTCACACATGTGGTGCAGGACTTCAATATGTTCAGTACACTGAAGGATAAGGATGAGCACAGTAAAGTATTAACTACATAATTATATAATTCCCATCTGTTTCTCAGTGTACAACAGTACACACTATATCACAAACTCAGTGACAATTTCAGTGTTTTATTGATTTTCATCTCTCACCAATTTATGATTTTGGACTGGTACCCATACGTAGCTGATTATTCTGCATAATGTTCTCTCCTGCTCTGCAAAGCACCCTGTCATATACTGTCAGATATGAATGGCGAGCATATGGAGAGCATGTGTACCATACAAGTAGATTTAATGACTCAGGAGCTGGAAATAAAATTCTAACTCAGACTGAAGCAAAACAGAACTGCAGTGGAATGGGCTGGAGATGATAAGAGAAGCAAAATAATGGGAACGGCAACAAACCGAGAAAAAGAAAAACATTTGCACATTACCAGAAATGGAAATGTATGATGCTGCTGCATTGTTGCATAATATAGAGAGAAGTTTTAAAGACAAGTATATGGATACACTTACTGTCACGG
This sequence comes from Oreochromis niloticus, assembly GCF_001858045.2. Classification (NCBI taxonomy): domain Eukaryota; kingdom Metazoa; phylum Chordata; class Actinopteri; order Cichliformes; family Cichlidae; genus Oreochromis; species Oreochromis niloticus. The sequence continues at coordinate 13,140,652 of NC_031980.2, read as the reverse complement.
ATGTTGTCAAAGGTCCACTGGTTGTTCTTAAAGAAGGGGTGACATTTTATCTCGTCCACTCCGGTGCGGCCCAGACGAACCTTCCTGCACACAGCGACAGGAACAAGCAGTCAGACGGTGAGCAGGTTTGCCTAAGTGTGACACAGTGCAACACAGTACAGCACACCCCTTTCCTCCTCTCCACCCACCATCACGAACATGTCATCCCAAACACATGGAACTTAGCGGAGTGACCACTCTGCACTAACCACACTGACCAGCATGGAGAGCCACCATACCACTGCTGGACAATGGATACGCCTGAAAACCTCTTCAGTCCAAGTTCTAAGTAGTAAAGACAGGAGGACTGGATACCAGGCAGGAACATCAACAACTCTGACTCAAGAGCTCCTAGATCTTCCCTCCTTCTCTCCTCTCTCTCTCACTGAATCTATACACACACTCATTTTCCCTCTTGCCTCATCCCCTCGCCTCCCTCCTCCACCTCTGGGTACAGGGTTGGAGGGGTGGGGCAGTTTGGGCTTGCCACGTGTGGGACATTCCAGATCTAGCCAAGGGGAAGAGAGGGCAGGGGTGGGGAGGGAAAAAAAACAAAAAAATGAGGAGAGACTTTAAAACCTCTGCGTGAAAAAGTGACATGCAGCCAAATCAGAGTTACAAGCCATGTCTCGATGCCCAGAAAACTGCAAAGGAGAAAGTTACAGACGAAAAGGGAGAACGAAGAAATGGAAAGTGGCACCGAGAAAAGGTAGAAGAAGACATTTACAAATGAAGCGATGAAAAACACATGGTGAGAAAGGAGAGATGAAAAATTCCAAAACGAGCAGGGTGGTTGTGCTTACACATGTGATTCACCATAATGAGGAGACAGTGATGGAGCATGTAGGTTAAGTGGTGAACGCAGTCAGTGGTCAGTGTTCAAGGTGTGTGTGTGTGCCAGCCGTACACACATGCGAGATTCTGTCTGTGGTGAGAGAGCAGTGAGTGAGAAGGTAAATAAACTGAGTGAGGAAAAATGAAAGGCTGCTCTGTACTGAAGCAGAAAGGGCCTGTGTTTGAGCCCTGACGTGGGCGGAGTTACTAATGTAAACAGGAAGTGGTTTCTTCAAGGGGGATGGGACACTATCCGGAAACATGACCCATATGCCCATTCATCCAACTTTTACCTTTACAACTAATTTTCCCAAAAGTATCTTCATCAGCCACGTTTTGATTGGTTGGTTGGTTGCAGGAGGAAAAATACACAAACTGAAACTCAGAAGTGAGGCCTCTCAGTTACTTTGTGAGACATGGGCAGACATCCCTGTGGTTAATAATATATGTCAGGCAGGAAATCTAAAGTGCAGGATCAATCCAAGGAAACAAAGAACAATACCACAATGATATGTATTTGCAGGCAAATACACGCCTTTGTTTTTTATCACTCTGTGCTTTCCTTTGTCTTCCGCTCACCCCACAGGCATCCATGGCAGATAGCTGCTTCTCCCTGCTTCTGCTTCTCCCGCTAATCAGACTTCTTGGTGGTCGTTGCATCACATTCAGAATCACTTGTGCTTTTGCTGTTGTTGCTGACATATGCTTCACCTCATTGCTTAAAGGCTTGTTATTACGGTGTTGTGTTTATCTCTAATGTAAATTCAGAAAGCTTGTTAACAAGGTTATATGTACTATGCACTATTTGCTTGAAATAGTCCTTAATATAGTATTTTCCCTTTTTACTACTAAATTCTTGTTACATTATACAGTAAGCCCTTGTTTTTGTAATCTATTGTTCCATATACAAACCTGTCAGTAAGGAAGGCACAGATGAGATCTTTGGCATTTTGAGACATCTCTACATCATCTGGGAATACGAGCGAGTTCTGGTGGTTCATAATCTTTCCGTACGTTCCAATAAGGGACTCGGCATAGAAAGGAGTTTCACCTACAAGAAGAGTGAGAGGTCAAATTCTCAAAACACAGATCCGAGAGCTCGAGCAAAAACTTACATTTTTATAATTACTAATATAAAGGAAGTTACATTGTAATATCCAAACAGCAAGAAAACTGAACATAATGCAACTCTGTAATGTTGAGTTGACCTCTCATTATCTGGTTACAGCCAGAACAGCCTGGGCTGAATTATACATGTAATGGGCACTAAATCATGTTTGCTTTCTTAATAAAAGCTTAACTGAATGAACAGTACATAACTTACCAACTAGCAATTCATAGAGAACTACTCCTACAGACCACCAGTCACACTCCCGGCCATAGTAGCCATCACCACCCTGAGACTGGAGAACCTCGGGGGAGATGTAGTCTGGTGTGCCTACGGCTGTGTCACATTTCACCATACCTGTCTGCAGAAAGATGAATTTAGAACATAACACACAGGAAAGCAATAGTAAAAGGTTGGAAAGGACTTTGGACAGAAAGCAGAAAAAAGTCTTTAAAAAAAGCTAAAAAAAAAAAAAAAAAAAAAAAAAAAATCACAGTGTGGATCAATGAGCTTATGAAACTAGCTTAAAATTGTTTTACGATATTTTCTTTCAAAATCTTTCGATGTTAGGACAACAACTATGCAAAAAATTCTTTAAAAAATCTTTACCATGTGGACCACAAACGAAATGTGTTTTAAGACTATTTCAAGTTTCTTTACCAGACTGAGACTAGGGAAGGAATTGCATGACATACTCTGTCTACTGGCAGCTATTCAGAGAGCTCAAATGAGTGAAATGAGCCATTTTGAAATTGCTGTGGTGAAAACAAAAGGATGAAAAACACTTCCTGTCCCACAGCAGCAGAGGCGGGACTGCCGCCTCACTCAAGGGTGGTTGTTTAGCACATAACTTCTGTGGCCTTTCAAAACAACATGATGTAAGAGCTTCACTTCACCATGTGAACACCTGGTGGTGCACTGAAGCTCTGAAAAATCAAAATGTCATTTTCCTCTTCCTTCAACTAACTCAGAAGGCATGTTTTGTGACACAACTATAAACTCAACATACCGAGCCCATCTTCATGCATGTGCCAAAATCAGCCAGTTTGAGGTGTCCGTGTTGGTCCAGCAGCATGTTGTCAGGCTTAATGTCACGGTGGATGAAGCCCATCAAGTGGATGGCGTCTAGCCCCAGCACTACTTCTGCCGTGTAGAAGCGAGCCCATTCCTCAGGGATGTCGTAGTTCATGGTGAGTGTGACCAGGTCTCCTCCGGGCATGAATTCCATCACCATGTAAAGATGCCGATCATCTTGGAAAGCACAGCATAGCTACAAAACAGTAACGAGCAATTACAATATCATTGATGACTTTTTTTTAAAGATCTGTGTGTGATTTTATCTCAGACTTAATGCTGATACGGTGCCAGGTCATTACTGAAATGTATAAACAGAAGGTACTGTTTTGGGATGTAAACATGAATATGTTGTCTTGTCTTAATATTATTTGATTACTCTATGATGAATGTTTTATCTCCAGGTCTTTAAGGCAGCATTAAATTGGATCTTATTTAACAAGCACGCTATCTGCATTCAATATAACAAGACTCTTACAATATATTGGTTCTATTGGTCTATTCCACACATCATTTGTTTCATTTTCTTATCATAAAAATATTCTTGCACCCCTACCCAACTGTTTTACTGTTCATTTATTTTAATATAATCTCCATATGCCATCTCTAAACACTCGGACCATCTGGTTACATCGCTTGTTTTGACAAAGTGCTTGCCATCTGTACCTAATGCATGCAATAACAATAATTCCAAATAAATTATTAAATGTTTTACAGTTTGGCGGTGCGTGACATTACTGATGTCTGTTAGAGAAGTTTATCTTTAAAAGCTCAAAAACCAACTATTGTGGTCTTGTTTGTTGATAGTCATCTCTCTGTGCTGTTCTTTTACTCTTTGTTTTCCCTTCAGCCAACCAGCCATGGAGGTAGACTCCCCCTCCGAGCCCAATTTGGCCGAAGGTTTATTCTTTTCTCCCCACTGTCGCCGAATGTAATTATTTGATAACCATCTACAGAAACAACCAGTAACAACCTAGTTTATATTTGACACAAAAAAAATATATATCAATATCAACCTATAACAATGTTCTACAGAAAGTTTCAGCATTATGATTCTATGATACCAGTTTTAAAATGCATAAATGTAGCACGCTGTAAATGTGTGAACTTCCTTCATCACTTAGTAGACACACAAAACAGTATGACCGGTTTTCCCACATGCTGCGTAGGGGTGTTACCACTCAGGGCTGTATTGACTACGTCACATGGAGGATCTCATTATCCTAACAACAAGCCAGGGATCGGTTGAGAATAAGTCTAAAACGGGTTATGGGCCTGTGACAGACCATTTTAAATGGCTTTATGTTTATTATTGTAGTGTATTTACCATACAGAATGCTTCAATAAATGCTGGTTAAAGCTAGAGCTTTAACCAGCATTTATTAATGGCACAGTGAACTGTGTTCACAGTCAGTGATTTCTGAAGGTGTTCCTGCGTCCATGCACTTATTTCTATGACCGAATGAGGCCAGTTTTTAATGCAATGTAATCCGAGGGCCTGAAGATCACGGCCATCAATTACAGGTTTGCAGCTTTCTCTCTCGTGCACAGGGATTTCTCCAGATACGCTATAAATATAAATCCTGATAACATATTCAAAGTATTCACAATTTTTTCATTGAGAAACGTTATCCTGAAATTGTTGCACAGTTGGTAGATGCAGTTTGTTTTTTTAGATTGGTGAACTTTTGTCCATCTTTCAGAGAAACTCTGTTCTTTTCATCATGTTACTGAGCCGTTGTTAATTAAGCTAATTAGCTGCAAACTGTTTCTTTTCAGCACCACTTAATTTCCCAGCCTTTTGTTGCCCTCTCCCAACTTTTTTTGAGATGTGTTGCTGCCATTCAAAATGGGCTACTATTTTTCATGAAACGCTAAAACATTTCAGTTTAAACATTTGGTGTGTTTTCCGTGTTCTACTGTGAACACAATATATCTATGAAAACCTCTGTGGCTGAAAGGAGTTAAAACTTCTGTTCTATATGTTCTCCGATGCTACATCTTATGAATATTTGTAGAAAAACAAACAAACAAACAAACAAACAAAAAACAAAAAAACCCCAAAAAACACACACCTGGACCACCCAGGGGCTGTTGGAGAAGGCCATGATGTGTCTCTCCTCCCAGAAGAAGGCCGAATCTGACCTTTTGATCATCTCAAACTTGCTGAGCTGCTTCATGGCATAAACCTTCTTAGAGGCCTTGTGACGGACCTGCAGAGAAGGACGTGACAAAAAAGGGAGAGATGTGAGAATGTAAATAGTGATAACTCAACAAGAACAATATGGACAAGATGGTAAGAAGGTCACAGTGACCAAGATAACACGGGAGATGCAGAGAAACAGAGACAGAGATGGGAAGCCATAATTGTAGGACACACCCATAGAAAGACATGTTTACACAAGATTTCAAACACAAACATACCATGTCCCCCATCCACACCCCCACACCAGACTTCACATTCATCTCTCACACACTGAGCCTGTCCAGACTTGTTTCCACCCAAGAGATACCACATTCTACCAGCATAAGATGCAGATATATGGGAAACTGAGAGTTAGGGAGAGTAAGAAATGTACTGATTGGCTTAAACTTGGAGTCAGGCACGTTGGCAATTTAAAAAAAATCAAAAAAAAAAAAAAATCAAGTTGTAAAAATCACACATTTTTAAAGACTGTTGCTCCCTCTAGTGGTTCAAATATTTCTGGTAGCTGCTGGATTTGGGAACAACCGGAGAACTTCCCCCTTTAAATCACGCTGCTTTGCTCTTCCACAGAACGCAGTTTAAAATTAAATAGCGTAACTCAACAGACAACCTTTTATTGATCCCTTGAACTCACCAGCTGCACTTCTCCATAAGCTCCTTTTCCGATCAGCTTGACTTTCTCAAAGTCATCAAGCTTCATCTGAAGTTCTCGCAGCTCACTCACTAAGTCTTTATCTGCAGATGAGACACATACACGAGATCAGACAAAGATAAAGCTGATTTATCTAACACTTTCCCAGTCTAATGAAATCTACTGCAGCAGTTTTGGAGAAAACATGTTGAACAAATTAACATAAAAGTAGATTTTTTTAAGAAATGAAATGTCAAATTTAGCTATAGTCACCACATTCTGCCAGGTTTTCTAGGTTGAATGTGGTTGCACCACCTTAAATAAGAAAATTATTGGGGGGAAAAAAACAAGGCTATGCAACAAGACCACATATCAAATACAAAGGTTTTGGCAGGAAAAACCTGTTAATCTCCCCAAAAATGTTAATTTGAGTAGCAACACCAGACCAGGGAAATCTCTCATATACCTCTCTTTTTACCTTCTTAAAGAAACAGTGCACATGGTTTATCCCAAATCTGATGCTGGACAAAGGGAAAGTCTTGCACGATTTAAAAAGTCATGGTTTTCATCACTAAGACACACAAATGCAAAACAAACATGAGAACTTACATCTGTTCAGAAAGGACTCTATGTTTTTGTTTTTCCGTAAGGGCGGGTAATTCAAGTCATTGACCAGCGCATTCATGGAATCCTGAAGGACAAGAAAGAGAAGAAGTTTTTATTAGAAAGGAAAATTAACAGAAATGAACATTTTGAAATAGTGTTTAATTAACAAAAAAATAAAAAATTCTGGGTCTAATTCAATGACAATGTCAGTGTACAGTGGAAACACCAGTATCGTTCAAAAATGGGAATATTCCTCAGGTTGAGGTGAATATTCACGGAAAATTAATGAAATTTAAATAATTTCTTTATCATTATATTGTCAAGGCAATTCATGAAAGTCGGGAAGCTCCGACTGTGCTGGCTAATAAAAGCAAACAACTTTAATGAAGTAAAGATGGCGGTAAGAACACTCCAAAATGTAAACAAGTGGGGAAACCAAATCAGACTGCTAAACCAAAACAAACACAAAAGAACAATTGAGGCTGGACAAGGAGACGAAACATGTCATGCAACAACAAAAAAACACAGACGCGTGTTCATGTTTCGGTCGCTTCCCTAAACACACAGACCCGCCATCAGACCCACCGACACCAGCTCCAGTAAAGCACAGTGGAGCCGTGGCACCGTCAGAGTTAAAGCTGGAGCCTCAGCAGTGTCATCGGTGCTTAAATGGGCGGTGTTGTGTTTCAAGTTGAACCAAAATGTGTCTGTGATCCACATGCATGAGGGTGGCAGGGCAGAGCTGGGTGGGGGTAGGGTGTGCGTGGGGGGCGGTGAGGCGGGGTAGGTCAGAGTGTGCTATGATCTCTGTTCCCTAAAAAACAGGGGTCGTGTTGAGTCATCCAGCATGTCAGCGAGTGTAGGGGCTGTATCTGGTTGTCTGTTTGTTCTAGGACATATGAGTGAGTGGAAAGGGGCATGTGGAACAATTCTGCACCTTTAAATAGCAGCGGTGAGGAGCGATCTCCCCCACCACACATGGGTGGAAATAGACCTAAAGGCTCAGAAGCTATTGTGGGACGAACAGCTTATGGACCTGGATTCAAGCTGAGAGCTCGAGGATAGGTGATCATTTTACAAAAGATCAGCCGGCGTAACGGTCGTCGTTATCGCGGCACCGAGGGAACTAATATGCAAATCCAGTCTAATTTTAGCAGTTTCAAACAGGGTATGACTGTAGTTTGTTGCAATGTGTGACTAAAATCATGAAGGACTTGTTCAGGTTTTTGCAGCTTGGTATCTGAGTCCTGTTTTCGAAAATAAATTTAAAGTGAGTTCCTGCATCTTTTGTCACTGCTTTTGTTTCTGATACAAAAGGCATACAATAAAAAGATTCACAAAGGGATTTATCCAGCTGAGATCAGGGTATACAAGTTAAAACAAGATTAAAGTGGGAGCCAAGGTCCATCACACCTTGATGGATTAAGCATACAGCTTCAGGTTAAAAATAATATCCATACGTTCATTTTAAGCATGGAAAATTACCAACATGCCGGTTGTATTCCATTTAAGGAGAACTGTAATTGTGCAAGGCAGTGGATCCCCAAGCTAAAGCAGCTAAGCATAACAACATATTTTAACATCTTATTTTCAGCTGGGTTTTTCCTGAAGAAAACAATGGACGCCAAAGACTGGTGTCACCATTTAGGTATCAGATCAAATTCCTTTGGATATAAAAACCCATCACGTCATCGTGTTATCCTGTTAGGTATCATTTTAGATAGTGATCAAATTAGACATTTGATCACTGAGTGTTTTTGTTATCCTCCGCTGTTTAATTCTAGAAAATCACTCTGTGTGATGTAAAGTGACGTAAAGGGGTTAAGATTTAAATGCTTCCTCTCTTATTTTACTTTCAGACCAGCAAAAGGCGAAAATGATTAGACCCAGCATGTTTGACTTTCACTGGAATCTCGACAAATCTGAACATGATTCTCTAGTTTAGTCTTCATGGCTTGTTCTCGCCTCCTGAGAGAGCACCTTCCACCCACTTCAGTGTGAGCTGATACTGTCAACATAGTCAAGCTTCAACAATGGCTTAATCAAGTTGCTCAGGATGCATCAAAATGTACTCGGCCCATCCAGATCCAGCCTCCACCAGACACAAAACAGACATGCCTTCAACTGTTCTACTGATCCCAGATTTAAGGGTTTTTTGTTCTTATATACAGGGTGTCTGATCCATGCACGTTTTTAATTCTTTACTAAGGAGCTGTCACGTAAACAAAAACAGCACATTTACTGAAATATTCCGTGAATATGTTATGAAAATAAGTATGTGATATGTAAATATGCTGATGAGAAAACAAAAATTGTGTTTATGCCTTCCACAATTGTGCCGTAAATTGACCAATGAGACATTATATGGGCAAAAGTGTAGGGCCACGCCTCTTCACATTTGAATTCAGGTGTTTCAGTCCCATTACTACAGGTGTATAAAACCAAGCACCTAGCCATGCAGACTACCTTTACAAACATTTGTGAAAGAATGGATTGTTCGAAACAGCTCAGTGAATTTGAGCATGGTACTGTAATGGGATGCCATTGTCCAACTAGGTCTGTTTGTGTTTAACTGTAAGTGGTATTATTGCAAAGCGGAAGCATCGAGAACCAAAGCAACTCAGTGAGGAAGTGAACACAGATGAACAGGGCTGTTGAGCGCATAAAGCAAAAATACATAAAGGTCAATAACTGCAGGGTTCAGAAACTCCTCTGGTTTGAACATCAGCACAAAAACAGTGTGGCAGGAATTTTGTGGCAGTTGTTTCGATTGATGTTTCCAAAACATACAAGAAAATCCTGTTTATGCTTTGTATACTTAGTAGCTGATTTGCAATTATTATTTTTGTACTCCCCAAGGGGCTCTTTAAAGGGGACCAAACTTTTAGCTTTGAACAGCACTACAATTGACTCTGCATGATTCACGGTTAAAAATAACCCTTATTTACTCTATACTGAACCTTGTTATGGCCCATCAGTTCATCCTGTCTAAATCGACCTGTTTAGCTCCTTTTCCTTCAAGATGACTTTTTTCTGATTGGCTGCAGCCTCGCAAACAGAAGGCTTTAGCAGCACATGGGAAGGGTTCATGCACTACCAGCCGGAGGGAGTATATTGTATCTGAGATGACCATACTAGGGATATCAGCGCTCTCTGACAGGAACCAATAGATCAAAAAATGGAAATAAACAGTCTAGAACGGAGTGTTTAGAGTAGTCTGAAACATTGCCTATATTTAATATGACCATCCACTATTGATATATTGACAGAAAAATAAAAAAAACAGTAACGAGTCCTCTTTAAGTTTTATTGTTTGTGATATTTCTGTGATAAATCTGGTGCCCAGGTGTAGCTGACTGGACTTATTATACATGATTTATTTATCCATTTATACTCGTTTGTCAAAAATATCCTCATGTCTTAAATCCTTATGTGGATATTTAAGGAGTTTTTCTCTGACAACTTGCACAATTAATTACTCAGTTAATTGACATAGAAAGCCATGACACTGCGCAGCAGCTAACATTAATTTACCGACTGAAGTACATCGTTCTCGATTATAATGATCTCCGACTCAACTACATTATTTTGTTCAGTTACTGTGAACTCATTAGGTTTTCAAAGTATTCCAAAGACCTCAAACATTCAGGCCTTTTCTCTGGGGTTTAGTTTTTTCTTTACTGACCATCAATAACCCAGCAAAAGCACTAACACAGAAATAAAAGACATCAGGTTATTCCATTAAAAGTCTAAATTTGTATCGTACAAAAGAAAAAAAAAACAACGTATATACGAAAAATAACTGTGGACAAACAGGAAATGGTGACATGAGGACACAACAGGTTAATTCCAGGAAGTGATTTCAGCTTCCTGTGTGGTAGCTCCCTGCATTTTAAGCAGCATGATGGCCACGGAGATACCTGACACCATTTATAACTGAGCACAGTGATAAAAATCAAACATGACTACTAGTGAAATTTGGAGTGATGACAGAAACGGGCTAAAATTGATTCTCATCATTTTTTTTTTTTGCCTGATTATGTCACAGAGTGATGTAACCTGGGTCTGTTGTCGTACATCTGAGGGAGATTGTACTTTTGGCTCATGATTCAGCACTGGGAATAGACATGGACCAAAGGGCTGCTTTGTTTAGGCAGCAGGTGCATACGGCATGAAATCTGGTGCAACTGTCACATTTGTTTGGACAGATTTAAAAAAAAAAAAAATAAATCCCTCAGCATGACTTATATGTTTTAATGCTGACTTTAATGAATGACTTACACAGTAAACAGACTCTACTGGCTTTTTGCTGAGTCAAAGCGTGCCTGCAAACAGCTTACAAAAGTTGATCCAGGCTAGACATGTTCTCAAAGCTAACTCTGGGTTGTCAAGATGAAAATATTAAGCCTATTTTAAACTGGATTGTGCCATAAGATCAGCACTATTGGAAAACTACAGACAGCCTGCTGTGAGATCCTGAATTTATTCTCAAAGATTGAGGCTTGAGGAGTGTGAGCAGCTGAGCTGAATATGTTCTCAGTGCAGGCCACCACAGCAGACCCCTGAACAGGTAATACCAGACAGGCATTGATTGAGTAAGGGAAAGGGAGGAGTGAATGTAGTTCATAGCTGATCAGATTGTAAATTTCACTGGAATTTCATTCACTCATTTGAATGACTTCCAGCTTCAGTGAGTTGGAAAACTATCACATCTAATTATTACTATGCAGCATTTTCCATTGAATAATTCTGTTGTAAGTTTAGGGAGTGTATGGTATTCCATACAGGAAAGGTGGGGCTTCCCTCTGCTCCAGTAAATGTCTGATTAAAGGCCAAAGGAGCATGATTAGCTTAACCTTAGTTCTTATCTTCTGCGTGATTAAGGCTACAGGTCAACAATTTCACTTTTTCCGCTTTCGGTTGTTTTTTTTTTTTATTGTTTTTCCTCTAAAACTTTTTTCTCAGATGACTGACAGACTAATTACTCACAAATATGTGTCTAACTCACTCCCTATCTCTCAGTCTGAAAACCATACTTGTATTAGAGCCTCAGGGTGAATGCAAACTCACCAGCAGGGTTGCCAAGTTTAGTGCCGACTGTGGATTCCTTATCAGGGACTCCAGCTTCTTCAGCCGGCTTTCCAATCTGCTCTCCGCTCCCAGCATGATTACAATGAAGTGTATCCAGTTCAAATGACATTAAAAATATAAGGGAAAATACAAAAAACAAATATACAAAAAAAACAAAAAAAAAAAACACCTGCGAGCCTGTTGTTTTCTCTCAGGTAACAGGCTTGCGATAGAGGCGCACTCCGCTCTTGCTTTGCTTCAGCTCCTCATGTCAGCTCTTGAAACTGCGGCTTGAGTTGTCTGGTTAATTATTTATCCGAGGCCCAAACAAACCGTCTCGCCCAAGTTTTCATTAGTGGTCACACAGACACACACGCAAGTGAGAACCGAGCGGGTGTGTCGAGGTAAACTTCACTTTCAGATAAGTGTCGTCTTGCTATCAGGCAGGCAGGTAACACTAAAGCAGAGCCGAGCCAACATGTACAACCTGTAAAAACGATTAGTCAAGTAAGGATCACACAAGTTTGACTTCCGGTTGCAACCGCCAGCATAAAAATCTCAAGGGCAAGTTGACTTGTATAAGACTAATACATAAAATCTGGGAAGATATCAATCATTGTGAAATTTTCTTTTTCCAAACCTTGCAAATCTTTTTTTGTCCATACATATGGATAGTAAAACAAATGAAGGATAAGTCATCTTTCATAAATAACCTAAATAACCTCTCAAGGTCATTTAGAAACGTTTCTATAACGTTTCTATAAATGTTTTATAATTTTAACTTTATTGAATAAAGTTTATAATAATAATAGTAATAATAATAATAATAATAATAATAATTATTATTATTATTATTATTATTATTTTCTAGCTTTTTTTTCGGCTGTTTAATGCCCTTATTTTATAGGATAGGTTTTACATCCGGTTTGTGCTGTGTAATTGTGGGTGACTTCCTGCAGGCAAGTCCCGCACATATCCCCTGCCTTGTTATTATTGTGGAAAACTTCCGTCCTGCAGTTTCAATCACTAACTTGAAAACCTGGAAGTTGCCCCCCCACGCTGCCCTCCCAGAATCGTCCAGTCACTCCTCCCAGTAGGTCCACACAAAGCCGGAATTCCTGCTCTCTTATCTCATTCATCTGATTTACCGTCACTGCAAAGATGGTCGACTTCCACTATTTCAGGAATGTTGATGCGCTCCATTTCAGACAGGCTGCCACTAAAAATAGGCATTTACTGACCAGAACCTGTTAGCAGACGGTTTATAAAGCTGTATGATGAGTTTAATTATTACAAAACCAACATGCTGATTTACAGTGCAGCCTCACAAAAAAAGATAATAAAAAAAACCAAACATTTTTTAAAATAAAAACTTAAATAAATTAAAAAAACAGCAAAAGTTTCTTTGATCTTAGAATAACTTTTATTTATTTCACTTTACAAAGAGGTCTTCACCAATGCTTTTATTTAATCTTTATTTGAATACAAACATTTTGTGTCAGATAGTGAGTTTGACAGGGAAGGTCAGAGAGTACCTCTGGGTGTCAGCAAGAAGCAACCAAACTTCTGGTAAAACGGGTTTTCTGTCAAAACTCTGAGGTGACACAGATACTGGGTGAGGTGAGGAAAGGCATTGATTAAACATGGTGAAACTAATGATGGCAGTTTGACTTGTGTGCTTTTTGGCCTCTGCCGTCAGAGTTGGAGATCTCCTGTTGACACTGCAGCTATTTGTATGAAGTGATGTCATCACTGCGCCATACAAGCTGATGAGGAAGTCCCCTTACCAGCCAAGGATGACACTGACTTAAAGGCATGATCTGTGGTGGGGGGAAGTGGGCTGGAATGAGTGGGGAGACGGTGAAATGTGTTGCCACATATACGCGCATGCACACACGCACACCCACAAACTGATAGGTAACTGATTTTGGAATGATGGCTGGGGTGGGCCACATCTGGCGGTATTCTAGCATCAATCAGATCAAAGTGACTGCTTAGTTTAACTCAGGGGAGTGCTGAACTGCTCGCTAAGAGGCTTTGAAATGCAGCTGATTGCACCCTTGGTTTGACACTGCTGTGAGTGTGGCAAATGGCAATATTTGAATTCAAGGACAAAATAATGGCGAGATGTGAAGGAAAAGCCGTCTGCTTGGCTTATCAGTCTGATGGCACTGAGTGCAGCTGTTTGCAGAGATTGCATGGGGTTTCAGCAGACTGTCTTATGGCCTCCTGTTTCTTTTGTCTCAGGTGCAAAGTTACAAAGGCAAGCACTGCCCTCTAGTGGGGCTACAGCATATTAACATATAGCCAAGAGACGTTTGAGAGTTCAGGCACTCATAAAATGAAAATCGTCAAAGAAAAAGAACAAAACAAACAAACAAAAAAAAGAAGAAATAAAGCATTTTTGTGAAAATCTACAGATGCTTCATCCATAAGTTAATATAACATCAAATAGTATCTGTGTCGACTACAAAACTGAAATCTTACAAAGGAACAAGTGTTGACAAGCTGCTAAGTGATCTAGCTGGATCAAATCTCAATAGGTATCCCCGATAGCGGGAACTGTAATACTGATCGCTGCATACTACAGCATTTGATGCCTTTGGGTATAATACCACATTTGGTAATATTACAAGGTTGCTTTCCTTTTCAGAATCGTCTGATCGAAGCCAATAGCATCCACAAGAAAATCAGAATTAGGATCATTCAGTCATGAATGGCAAGGACAAAACATGCATGGCATTCGGTGCTGAAAGTGATTCAAACTCTGATTTGCTATTAGAGACTTGGTAGACCAGGTGAATATTGAATGAGGATCTGTAAATCACACATTTATTTACCAGCGTCATCAAGACGTCTAAAGTGTTCACAGACCATCTCAGCTACTATGTATCAGTAGGTGTACCCTCATTAGTTTAGCTTTACATTGTTTAAGAGGAGGGGTAGGAGACTCTCCTCTGGGGTTGTTAGGCTGCTCCATCATCTGTCTCAACAGCCCGGCCGGACTCTCGTCAGTGAGTAAACTGGATAAAGTCTTAATGTCAGCAGACTGTCTTTCTTCCCTTGGAGGAAGTGAGCTGAGTAGGGAATCACAGGCAATCACTTGTGAGGGATAAAACCTCAGAACTGGTGCGTACCGTATTTAGATTGGGCGGAAAGGTGGAGGAGAGAAGGGTATACTATATTCCTGGCTGTCGGTCAAAAAAATAAAAAAGCTGCTGAAGTCTGAGCCCCCGTCGGCCAGGTAACCCAAAACCTGGAGTGGGGAGTCAGCGTGGGATATGGGGAGAGGAACAATGCAGCTCTTTGTGCAAGCCGGGCAGAGAAAACAAACCGTTTCCCCTGGAAAGAGATCATGTTCAGGCTCCATCTGAGAAGACCACACAAGGCTGATCGGAGCCCTGTCTGCTGTGCGGAGCAGAGAGAGGAGGAGGAGGAGGAGGAGCAGCTTATCTGGGCTGCCACACTGACTCATGCGCGCATACACACTTTAGGGCAATGTCAGACAGGAAGAAGATCTGAGATGCTCCTTTTAAAGCGCTTGCTGAACACAATGTAACACACACGAGCCAGCGACAGCCTTTTGGTCCAAGACAAAATGTGTGACTGTGTTGTGTTCTTCCCCCATGTTGGCTTGTGATGACTTGGCCATCTGGACTTCTTCCTGGGTTGGCACCCTGCTGGTCTGCAGGCAGAGCAACACTCTGGTGGGCCAACAGGCTGAGGGACAGGCTAGAGGGTGTTAGCACTGGTGTTGTCCACAAGAGGGCATGGCACTGAATCTGGCACTGCCGTACAGTGCTAAACAGGGAGTCTGTTTATTAGATAGACAGGGTAGGAGTACAAAAAAGAAAAGAAACAGAAAGAAGGAAAGGGAGAAAGAGAGAGAAAGCAAGTTGTGAGATATCATATATTTTATTCTGTGCAATTTCCATTTACACCATATCTTATATCAACCTCTGCAACCCTGGACACTCATTCCTTAATCTGCCCTTTCTATATAAACATTGAGAATGAACCTTTTAGTCATGTCAACACTCAGATAACTGTTGCACGGGGCACAATCAAACTAAGAACATCTGGCCTTTTTTTCTCTCTTACACACACTTACACAGGCTTTCATTCAAACACACACATTAAACACAAACAGACACACACACACACACGCACACACGTAAGGGCCAAACCAGGGTTCTGTACTCCCTCTGTCCCATTGCGTTTTAGTTTCAAACGCTCAGCGAATACCCATGTGGTGGGATCGGATTACACGGGGCTATAAAATATCCCAAATAAAGGCAAGGAAAACTGAGACAAAAAAACTGGCTGTTTCCTGAGGTGAAATCCTCCAGTTGGCTGCTGACTCTGTCAGTGTGGGAGATTTTTTTTTTTTTTTTTTTTTTTTAAGGCTTTTAGCAGTTCAGACAATATAACAGGACAGCAATGTTTAGCTCAGAGCACAGAGGTGGCGAGCTAAAGTCACTCACATACGACAGCCAGCTCCCATTACACACAACACAAGGCCATAAATCCTTCTGCGCAGCACAAGCGGCACACTGTGATTTCATATGTATTGGTTACTAAGGCAATGCATGGAGCCACAACAAATGACAAAGAGTAAAGTGGGAACTCATTTAGTGAAAGGAAATCTTGTTGCGCTTCAACACAAAACATCTGGGAGTATGAGATAAAGGTTTATGTCGTGCGCCCGCGACCAACAGCTATCCGTTTTTAACGTAATTATGAAGGTGACCCCTGACCTTTTGAGGCTTGGAGTGCAATATGGAGAGAAAAGCAGGCCAAGTGAAATTTAAACCATCTCTGTAATATCAGCGGATTAATCTCGGGACATACAGTAAAATGGTAACATGATCTTGTTATGATGAGATACCAGCTGGTGAGGACGACGGCTGGTGTTACAGCCCTTTGGACTAGTGACAAGTGAAATCAAGAGGGCCTTTGATTGGTCCAAAGTAAGGAGGCTTTCCTGCTGCATTCGAACAACAACATCTGGTTGGCAGAGGATAGCAGTGCTAAGTGAAGAAAAGGAAAAGGACTGAAAAGGGAGAAGGGGGGGACTAGAAACCTCTACATATGAGAGGTATGAGCCAAAGCCAGAACAGGGTGTCATTATGACATGTGTAAACGGATCGCTCTGGTTCTACCCCTGTGTTTTCCTAATGAAGCCCCAGAGCTCTATCACAGCTGAGGGTTTGCTCTCAAATTGCCGCACCTTGTAGTCTGCCTGACAATCACCTCTGTCTCTATAGCACCCCAGAAAGATGTCTACACTGTCTTGTAGTTACGGCTAAAGGAGCAACAGTTTGACTTTATGGTCGCACGGAGAATTGACCTATCTCTCTGTCTGAATGTCATTCTGGACAAGCTAACTCATAACCTCAAGGTCACATATTTGATTCAGCAGCAGCCATTTATCTTTGTCCAAGACAATGAACCTACTACTTTCTCACACAGTCATTTTCTCCATCCATCTGAGAACAGACGTATACTCACATAACTTGGCAAATGTGAGCCTAAAGAAGAGGCTGCGATGCAAACAAAGAATTGTGACTGTCAGTCAGACTGTGGTGAAGTGATCGCCTTTCAAAGTGACTCTCACTGCCTGTGCCCTCCACCTCCTTCCCTGGTGTAACCTTAGAGCACTGGGGAGTGCCAGGTTACTGGGATTCTCTCTCTTTGGCGCCATGCTGTTTAGTGACCATGCGCATGCTGTTAGACCTGTGATTAAGCTTGCCCTCTGTATGTGCGAATGTGTGTGTCCACACATTTTCCAGTCCCTGGTTAAATGGTGTTTAAAAATAATTGCTGGTTTTTATTTAAACCAATGTGGAATACCACAGAGCGTTTAATGCAAATAAAGTTGGTGTCAACTTGGTTTACTATGACATTTATCTTGCCGATGTATCAGTAAGTCTGACTTCTGGTCTTTACCAGATATAAATTAAAAAAGCCGTTGAAAACCGTGCTATCTGTATTTTTCCTCACTTTACATCAGAATCTCTTACCTCCAACCTCTACTTATTCTGATCTCGGATTCTTAGGCATCTCCTCTTCAGAGCTGGCTCCATGTCTACTGCACTGGGCACATTGGC
Organism: Oreochromis niloticus; assembly: GCF_001858045.2. NCBI lineage: Eukaryota > Metazoa > Chordata > Actinopteri > Cichliformes > Cichlidae > Oreochromis > Oreochromis niloticus. The sequence goes on along the minus strand of NC_031980.2, from coordinate 13,122,974 downwards.
AGGGCTCCGCAGACTACCCTTGTCCCTGAGTTTGGGCAAGAGCAATGGGCCAGTGGTCCCACCTATCTTTGGCGCTGTGGGCAGGGCGTAGGCATGGTCCTCATCAGGAACATGAGAGTCCTCTCCTATGTCCCGGACTACTGTTAAGGGCTCTTCTGACAGATTAACTTGCCCCTCAACCCGCACTGGGCTAACAACAGAACACTTGTTCTCTTTGATAGCCTCCAGCTCACTAAGTGAGGGGTCAGGGGGCGGTGCTGGTAATCTCTGGGGTCGGGAAGAGTCCGGAGTGGCAGTTGTTGGTGAAGAAGACATCCCATTTTGACCATGGTCCTGAGATTTTTGGGCAGAGGATGTGGCACCATGTGGATGGTTGAACTCCTTGGGGCTGGCTGGGGTGCAGGAAGGGGGAGTATGGGAGTCCTGGTGCTGGCAGACAGTGTCATGAGAAGGTGATGGTGACAGAGGAGGTGTGGGTCTGATGATATTGTGAATCCCTGACCTGTTAACCTGCCCAGCTCCCGACTCACCCAGCCCTGATAGATCCACCACTCCATTGGTGCTGGGCTCTAACTTCACTTGAGTCCTTTGCAGAACCCTTTGGATGACTTGCCGCTCTGTCTGCTGCTGCTTATATTCATTTATCCCGTCCGACACAGGGGCTGAGCAGGGGGATTCGTTGCACTGGGCTCTGGGGGAGGATGCTCCACTTTGGGGTGTGGATGCTGGGGACAGAAATGGCCTCTCTGATTTAACCCAATCTGTGTCCCTTGTGTTCAGGTCACTTGGTGAGGATAGCCCTTGAGGCAAAGTTCCACCCATTTTGTTGACTACCAGTCTGCTGTCTGCCTCAGAAGTCTCTGGAGAAGATTGCCTGGTAGACCTGGATTGAGCCCTGTCCACCAAATCTGGCACAGGCTGAATAACTCCGCTATGAGTTGGAGTTTCTAGGGATGCTTTAGGTGGGACTGGAATAGGGATAGGAATGGGTATGGGGACAGGTAGGGGTACAATGATGGGATAAGGCACCAGGACAGTGGGCTGGGGCAGAAGAGGGCTAAAAGAAGGAATGCCAAAGTTCATCATTGGAGGCATTGGGACAGGACCTCTTGGCATCATATTCAGCGGAGGGGAGTGTAAGCCAGGAAAGTAGGCTCCTGGGAAGGGGTGTATCAGTCCAGGGGGATTCATGGATGAAGAAGTAGGGGGCTGAAGGTGAGGAGAGTGCGGAGCTCTGTGGATAGGGCTGGAAGGAGGGCCTGGATGTCTGGGAGGAGTGGCAAGGGGGCTTTTTAAGCCCTGAGCATGAAGGGGAGGCCTTATAAAGGGCATGGGGATTTGAGGTACTGGCTTTTGCTCCAGAGGGGGGCGAGGAAGAGGTGGAGGAGGAAGGGAAGCAGGATGGGGTGACACATCCAAAGTTGAAGGAGGTGGGGGAGGCTGGATGGATCTCTCTAGGGTCCTTAGACCAGAGACAGGGACTTTTGAAGTAGAAGAGGATGCTTCTGAGGGAGACATGGAGGATTCTCCTAATCCACGGATTAGTGCAGGCCCTTTAGGGGAGAGGTTTCTATTACGGGCTTCCCCTGTACTGTTGTTATTGTTCCAAGATTCTGGAGTGAGTAGCTTTTGCCCAGCTACATTGCTGTCTATCCTGCCCTCCTGATTGGTTCTGTTTGGGCTGGAACTGGTGCTGGTGAGAGCGGCGCGGGCTTCCCGGTAGAAAACATCCATCTTGTACTGGTTCAGACACTTGGTGCTGCAGAACTGGAGTCGCTCTTCACCAGATCCAAAGTCCAGGTACTCTTTAGTGTGACGAACATGCTTGCACCAATCGCATACCTGTGGCACAGGGGAGAGAGACTGTGGGGGGTCACTGGAGTGAAAGATTGTATGTGAAAACAGATCTTTGTATAGAAACAGAAGATTTTCCCACTATTCCTGCTTGTTAAACCTTGTCATTTTCATCGCGTATTTATATTAATATCTCACAGTGGAAAACAAAAGATGCATTGATAGTGTCCTCTTACTCTGACATTGGTGTTTATCTTCAGCACCAGTCTGGGCGAGTCCTCTGTATGGGGGTGCTGAGGGGATCTCTCACTATGGAGATCTTCATCTCTGGCCTGACAGGGGAAAACCACAGTGTGACAAACATCACATGAACTACTGTCAGTCAGGTTTCAGACAACAGTTCATCTACAAATACTACACTGGAATCATTCTGCGGTGTCTGGTCTCCAAATGTGAGCTTCTTACGTAACAAGTACAAAATATAGTTTTAAATAAATCGCCTTGTCATGAAGCATAGCATTAGTCTGAACTTCATGCAAGAACCAAGCCCTAAAGGTCAGTGCAACAAAGGAAAACCTGTGTTGCGAAACGGATACAATTCTACAGCCAAGTGGGGAAATAATGCAGGTGATGTATTGTCGTATTATTAATGGTTCTGCCAGTATTAATATAGGAAATTCTTCTTGATTCGTGTAAGCTGATCTCATGTGGATCTGAGTGCTCCCCCATCTCTGTGACCCATTGAGTCGTGTTGAGTTACGAAACATGAGGCAGCTGAAGGTAAGGTATGCACTGAAAGTGGACACCTCGCCCCAGGCCTCCTGGCCTTCCTCTCAGACAAGCAGCAACAAGCCAACAGAAATGCTTTCCTCCCCGCCTCCGAAAAACTAGAGGGCTTGTTGCGCGCAGTCTGTTCAGCCCCCCCCGCCCTTGTGTCTCCGTTGTTGTGTGAATTCACCCACCACGCTCTAAACAACACTGAGGGTGAAAGCAGATATAGCTACTTGTCACCCTGTACCTTTACAGAAGGTATATCCATGTCGTAATGGAGGCTGAAAAATCACGGCAAGCGCATCAGAGCGTTTCTCTGTCGTTGCAGCACTCCTGTCCTCCAGACCAAAGCCACTTAATGGCTGGTCCCTTCTCCATTAACGCGAAACTGATACTAAGTGTCCCACACAAACTTTGACCTCCCTCCCACCATTCCTAAACTGGATCAACCATACGCACTAGGAATTGTGTTCTTAGAGATCCACCCTTTTTAAATTTCTGTAAATGAATCCATCAGTAATGACCTCACGAGATCAGGAGTATCTGTTTCTGCTAGTTTGTATACCTGCCAGAAACCACTTGATGCCCATTTCCCTTTGTGTGATGGGATGTGCCACGGCTGAGGCAAACTGCATATAGAGTACCTGTGTTTGCTTAAATGTATATGGTTGTGTGAGACTGACTACTGAATTTACAGATTACTCATTATCATATAGATACCAAGATTTACAACACCTCACCAAGAAGAAGCCAACATGAAATGTTTTTGACCCTCAAATGTAATGATGATGTGCAGTACATTATATATACTAACCTTATTGCGTTTGAAGTAGGCCCGTCTGCAGGCAGCAAAACACTTCTCACTGCAGAAGCTCTTGAGCTCTGATCCCATACACAGAGAGTAGCGTTTCACACCTTCCTTCTGGCACCACACACATACTATCTGCACATTTTGTACATCTTCCACTGCAGGAGGGAAATCAGAAGAAAAGCTATGTTAGATGATCTTGAAAGCACGAGAATGGTGTGAAACAGCTACAACTGAGTGCTTTTTAGTCTAACAAAGGAGAGCGCACTAAACAGCGCGCATCCAGCTGTGATCTAAACTTCCTGTATGGATGTACCTCACACTGAATGACTCTCAGATTAATATTCTTCCAGGGAACACTGCTGCATCCCTCTTATAACCTTGACTATGACAGCGCTGTTATTTATTTATCCATCTGTAATGGGTGAACCCATTTTATGCTCCTGTACATTTTAATAGTACAGCAGAATACCGACAGAGTTACAATTCAAACATTTTTAATCAAGGATGCCAAAAACCTTCAAACTAAAAACAAAAGCCGCAATTTATTACCATAAGTAGTGTTTGTTTTTCAGAAAAACAAAGTCAGAACAACAGAAGAATTATACGGTCTATAAGGTATAAAAAGGTGCAGCAGCATTAGTTCTTCTGTTTAACTTACTTTACTCTTATTAGGCTACAAATTTTACTGCATTGCACCATAATTGCATGCTGAGTTATCTCAGACTGTTATTACACAGTTATTACCTTTGCGGCAAACGTGGCTTATCTCATGGGACACTTTACAGGTTATCTCTCTTTTTAAGAGCTTGTAGCACACAGAATTTCCCTTTATTTTGTAAAAGAATAAAAATTTTAATATACAGAATTATTATATATGTATCTATAATAATTTTATATATAATATAATTACAGAAAGAGGCACCAAAGCAAGCTCAAACTACTGCACCTAGTAGGGATGTCTCTTTATCATTGCTCAAGAGTCTAGTAGGTAAAAACTGAACCTTCATCATCTTCTGGAGCTTGACACTACACTCTGACCTGTTAGCACATGAATATCAAACTAATCATGAGGGTAGTACTACTACAAAGCAGAATCAGTATAAGGTATAAGGAATGCACAACAATCAACATTTAATCTCCTCATGTTTGCTCCTACAGCCTGCTACCTGCTGATGGCTTTATAAGGGGGACGATGACAGGGGCACTCTTGTGCTCCTTCGGGGTCGTCAGGGATGAGCTTGTTGAGGAAGAGGAGGGTGACGAAGATGGGACGCCGGAGGACTCTCTCTCTCCGCTCTTGTTCGGCAGGACCAAGTGGCTGACTTTGGTGTCCAGGCTCTTGGGTTTTGGCAAAGAGTTTTCTGCAAGACACAAACAGATTCCAGTGTTAACTTGAATTTGTCATGTAACGTTACACCGTGCAGCAAATCTGCAATACGGCCTACATGATACTATAATAACTTTTTCACAAACAACAGTTGTATCTCAATGAATGACACTCGAGAAGTTCTGACTACAGGAGGTTATGTTTAGCAAATTTGTGCAGTGACTCAAAGTCTGCATTACAACCTGCAGAACCTGTTAGTGTAAATTTAAGAACACTGCACCAATAGTGAACCCTCGACGGCTGCCCTCACCTTTCAGCACAGACACATGCTGACGCCGTTCTCTGTAGTTTCTGATCTCGTTGGCCTCTGAATCTCTGAGATCTACCTTGTCGTACCCGTACCATCCAAGGAGTTCATTCATGGTGCTTTCTGCAAAAGTCTGCATGAGAAAAGAAATCAGTGATTAGTGATAATCTGCGCATATGGATAACTGAGCTATGCCTGCCTACAAATAGGAAATTGTGAGCATGCATCTACGGGTTATTAATGGAAATTTTTATCCTATGTTAAACATAATCAAACCTTCCTTCTCTGAATCAATGTGAGGGATTCTTTCTCAGCCCCAGCCTGGTTGGAGAAATGAATAGGGGCACAGTGGAGTACAGTATGACGCTTTTTCCATGATGTATTCAAGTTGTTTACTCTTGCTAAATCTGAGACGGAAAGGTTTAAAACCTAACACCAGTGTGAAATCTATGAATCATCCTTTGTTTATCTCTTTTAATTGGAAAAAAGAGGGAGAAAGAAAACTTTTCTCCACAGATGGGATGTGTGGTCTCAGTTTTTTTTTTTATTACGACCAGATGAAAAAAAAATACAAAGGTCTCTCTCTTTATCCACCCACCTCTCTCTGTGGCTTTGGAAGAACTGGATTGGAGGAGAAACCTGATCCGGAATGGGCAGAAATCAGAGCGGGACACCCTACACCACAGCCAGGTCCCACGGTTCTCGGAAATGCCCCACTCTGCTCTCTTCTTCTCTTTCCAATGTCCACCACTCTCTCTCTCTCTCCGTCACTCTTTCTCCAGCTTTCCCTGTCCCTCCCTTTGCCTCTTTTTCTCTCCTCTGCCCCCCCACCTTCCATCTTCACCATCCTCCCCTCCATCCCAGCACCTTCCAGCCCTGACACCCGACACAGCACGGCCTCTCAGGTTTCACCCTTTTCCAGCACAGCCAGTCTGCTGTGGTGGTGGTGTTGTAGTGCTGTAGTACTGACTGCACATTCTTTCCCCTGCTTTCCTCACTCCGACCTCTGTTCTGCACTAGGGCCTCAAAGAAATGGATCTCTCCCTCACTTGCTCACTTTCTGCTGTGTGTGTGTCTGGGAGAGTGTGTGGGTGAGTGCAAGCAGAGGTATCATATCCAGCTAAATATGCCTAACGATGATTAAAGTCAAGTATCCGGTGTCTGGTGCCGTGCTCGGGGTCTGACGTGGAGGGAGTAGGTCCGAATGTGGTGTTGAAACAGATGTATTACAGAGACAACACTGGGACGGACCTCAGCTGAGCTAGAACTCAGTTTGCCAGCCTTCCTGCCTGTATTTCTTCCACAGTCCCCCCCCCAGCCCCCTTGCTTTTTCATCATTTGACCAGTTTTTAAGGTGCACATCTTATGGGATTTTACCCGATAATTTGAATCTTATATGCTTCCCATCATGCCTAATTTTGGTATCTTGATGTTCTCCAGAAGTTCGACACTGATGGCAACTCTCCTACCGTATCTGCACGCACAACCCAGTGCCACTTCTTTCTTTTTTTTCTTCTTGTGAACGAAAAGACGGGCAATATTTTTTCTTCACCCTCCCCTCCACTTCCCACAATGTTGTTTTTGTTTCTTTTTGGCAGTTTAGACAAACATCTGCTTTGCGAGAGTGACAAGCCATATCCCAAACCACAAAGAGAGTTGCAGCCAAAGGCAACAAACTGGGGCCGACCCTGAGATTCAGCCCAGGCAGGCTTACATCAAGCGGGGATAGCGTTTCACATGTTTTGATTAAAATTAGTTAAGATGTAACTCTACACCTCCCCTGGATATCAAACGCTACAATCCAAACCACTTACACAAAAAGAGCACATTTCCTCTCTCACGAAGGCCAGAATACCCCCCCCCCTTAAGAAAATGACTTTTTAAAATTGTATTTCTCAGCTTCAGCTTGAAGAAGCCTCGAGTATCCCTTACCCCACCACAGTCAACAGTCTCAAATAGCCAGTGTCCAAACCCAAACAAAGCAGACAACCCATGGATTAGTTTCCATGCAGTAACAGGCTCATAATAGTGGGAGGGAATCGTGCCTGTTACTATGATTTAACTTATTACTGCCTGTGCAGTGGCTCTCCTTCTACACAAAGAACAGTGGGGAGATTCTTAAATGACATGTCATCAGTGAGCACTTCAAGCGGGAGCTTTCGTTTAATGTGATGTTTGCATTCTTTAACAGTCTGTGACAGTGATTTTAGAGCTTTCCCAAGGAGCAGGGCTATTTAAAGAATATAAATGCCCTGTCTCTTTTTCATGGGGGCAAGCCTCTGTGGTACAGCAAGTGAGCGCACCACAGGAGGGGGGAAGAATTGACGCACATCTGGATCTCCGCTGGACAAGACTGCGCGTCCGGCCACAGCTGGCCTGACATGGCGTCACAAGAAGGCAGAGGTCAGACTACTCTTCAGCACTAACATTTATATAATCAAAACGTCCCGTGTCTGTCTTTGCGTCTGTTTCAACTTGGATTTATAAACACGTTTATTAATATTTTCCTGTTGTCTTCTTAAAGATGGAAACTTTCGAGGTTTTTCTTATTTTGCAACAGCTTCAGGCAGTAGGATATAATTTTTTATGTATAATATAATACATAAAAAACAGAAAGCGAGCATTCATTAAAAGCAAATATAGTTTTTGATATTATTCCCCGCACTGATTTGTGCGCAGCTGACTCACTCGCTGCTGCGTACTGGAAGACGTTGTGTGCGCAAAGAAGTTATCCCCCTGTCTCATCTGATTACAATAATAATAGTAATAATAATTTATCAGTGGCACACAAACCGACTCTCACCTTCATCTCCTGGTTGATTTCCCTCTTTACGGGGTGCGCGGGTTTCCTGCTGCGTTTATTTTCCGGTGGTCTCCCTTTCTCCATCTCTGGCATAGTCCCGGTCTGGCTGGATCCGATGCGGATCAGTGTTGAGTGTCGGTTGGAGTAGTTTCAGTGGAGTATCTCAGAATGAAAACTGTCACTCCTGGTGACAGCGGCTGTCATTCCCGGACGTCCGAGTCCCTCATTTGAGGCTTCACACCACTCAAGTCCACTGAACATGCGTGCACTGTGCGCTGGAGGCTCCGCCGCTGAGCAATCTCAACTCCCTCTTTCCCACTTCTGTCAAGTTTCTACGGAAAACCAACATACGTCTTCCGCTTTGGACTTTCAAAGTATGACAACTGTCAACTGGTTCTTGAACTGACAGAAACGAATCCAGAATTAAAAACAAAAACACAATTATGCTAATGATTTGCGTCAACGCGCAAAATTTGGTTTCCAAATTTTAAACACTCTTGCGAGAAGTATTTTAACTTAACTGAAACATGAACCAGCAAAAAGTTTGCCATCAAAATTTAATTGCATTTGCTGGTTTTTGCAATATTTGAATGTTGCAGTGTTGGTATAATATAAAAAAATAATGACATCTGACATCATCTGACTCTGTAATGAAAGATGAGAATGCTCTCTCAAAGCTCATTAACTCTGTTTAAAACCTACTAAGGTTTATTATGTCATTTGTTTTGTAAAGTTTAATTGGCCAAAATTATACGTTATCAGTTAATGTTTCCCCTTCAGCTCTTATTATGAAAGGTGCATCGCCTGGTTACCGGTCTCATTCGTGCGCGCTCTGTGAGGGGAGGGCTTTGATTTGATGTAACCCAACACCTGGCGCCCACCCCTCCCAAATCTCAACAGATACATTTCATAAGGAATGCAAAGACTGTGTTTTATCTGAGGGGGCACAGAACAAACACTGTCTCTAGACTCTTGTCTTAAAATACAGAGATGAAAAGAGCGCTGCGAGTTAAAAAAGATACCAGAATGTTTGGAGCTTTCTCAAATGGCATCCGTCTGATCCGCGCCCGTGTGTGTACGTGCGTGTGCCCGCAACATCTAAAACGTCCACATTTGGCCTCTGAGCAATCTTGGCTTGAGGAAAAGTGCCAAATGCCCGAGGACAGGATTTACACAAAAAAGAGGCGTTTGTTCGTGTCTGTGTGCGCACAGATGAACATAAACATTTCCCACATGTTTATCGCTAATGCGAAGGCCACTGAACTTATTTCCGTATCACGTTTCTCTGCTGGTAATGAAAGCATTGAGGATATCTAATTGCTTTACGCACATAAACAAATTCAATTCCTTAGCCGTAACAACTTTTATTTTATAACTTTTACTACAATTCTCCTCATTTTGTCCATTATTAACATGTTAACAGTATGCAGTATGGCCTACAGCAGGAAGGTGGGTTTACATTGCTTTTCTGCATCATTGAAAGCGTCTGTCTCGCAGACCTCGCGGTGTCGCCGAGCTCTGTGTAGAGAGACAGACAGGTACAGACACAGCCGTGACAAGAGGGATAATTCAGAATTTTTTTCCCCCTCCTTGTCTCGAGTTTACCTCTGGTCTGCTCTGGTTTGAGGAATCCAGGGACCACGCTCGTGTAAACAGAAATCCGACCCACTGCGCAGGGCTTGGGTTTCGCCCCCGATGATGATACTCGATCCGTCCCGGCTTTGGGAACAGGGCTTATCTGATGCCTCCCCCCCCTCCCCTACTCTCCATAACAGCGCACATCTGGTGCCTCTGCAGGGAGCGTTGTCCCTTTAGGTTCCTCTGGTGGGGGTGAAAGCTGGAATAAGAGCGCCTCACTATTCCCTCAAGAATCCACTTACACAAATGACAGAGGACTAGAGAAAGTCTTTAGGTCTAAAGTTACAATCCTCAACATCTGGAGAGAATCATAAAAAGTTGTCCACTTTGTGTACCATTACTTGCATTACCGTACACGGTTACATGATTACAGCGAACGTATACCCTGCAATTTAGAAAACGACAATTTTGGTGTCTGTGTTCAGCGTTAATGGAGGGACATAAAAGTTTGATCCCCCTTGTGGTTGAGCGGTGTGTCCTCGCCGACAGAGGGCGACGTCTACCCATTAGTCTTGAATAATTGTGCAAGTGAATATAGCCCGGTGTTTTCCCTGCATCAAATTACATGCAAATATAGTCATCATGATAGGGGCATCTGTGTTACAAGCCTGGCTAAATACACCGACTTGTACCATGGAAAATGACTTAATTTGTCATTATACTCACATTTCCCTAAGCAGTTAGGGTAATTATATAGATATTCCGGCATTACTTTTACTCTGCATGGAGAAGCAAAACAACAGCCATAACAACAAAAACTTCATATACATATATATATATATATATATATATATATATATGTATATATGTGTGTGTGTGTGTGTGTGTGTGTGTGTGTGTGTGTACACTGTGAAACAACAGGAGGATAGGTCTGGGTTAAGGATTTGATTTTGTAGTCTATAACTTAATACAAAAATGCAATAAATAGATAAAAAAAAAAAAAAATCATCTATCTATTACAAAATTTCGAGAAGTCCAGATATTTAATAGTTTTTTCTGAAAGCTCTGACACGGCCTCTATGAGGGAAAGCTTTTACCCTGAACACTAGGCGTCGCTGTTGCCACACTTATTTTTATCAAACGTGCAGCGACTGCTCAACAGGTTGGACACTATTCATTTATCAGTTTGAATTTTTTTCGCTTCTTTTCCCGGGAACAGTACAATTCTGAACAAAGCACCACATTCTTCAGCTCAAAACAGACACCTCAATAATCAAAAATCAGGGAAAGCCCAAACCGCGCTGTTCCCATCAGCAGCCCTTCACCATGGCAAAACATGCAGGAAAAGTGTGGAGGTTTATTCAAGTGTTCAGAGAGTTTGTTCCCTGTGGTGGTAAAAGCGAAGTATGTTCAACAAGCCGCTGAGCAAGGTTTTTACACATGCACACAAAGTAGGCAAACTCGGGATCGGGACGGAGCATGCGCGCCAATCCCACCTCTCCGAAAAATACTGTATTTATAATAAGCTTAAAACGAGCCATTATTGTGTTATTCTGGCCAAATTACCTTAGGTTATTATATTACATTTTTATAACACTATTTCCACCACGTCCGGCACACCGTTAGGAACCTTATACGTCACAGACCTGCAGCTGGTATAAAAAGCTCCGTCTGATCCAGCCTCCACATTAGAGAGAAGCAGCGTCTGAGAGCATCGTAAACCATCTGGCCAGGTTACAAAGAAAAAAACAAATGTGCAAAATGACGAATGTTCAACTAGGAGTGGTTTTGCTCGCCATATGTTTATCAACACAGGTAAAATGATCTTTATGTTACATTTAAACAGCATTTTAGCTGTGGGATTGATTTTAGTCAGCAGGGAGTGGTGGGAGTGTGTTTTTTAAGGGCTTGGGGGATTGTGTTTTTATGCATTAGTGGGGGTGAAAAATAATGGTGTAGTTTGTTTAACTTTAGTCGTGTTTTAAGACATTCTATAAAGCGGTTGATAGTCTGGATTACAGCCGGCTAGACATGGAGATCTCTTGGGAAATTAACATGAGTCAGTCATCTTCCAAATTTGTGGCGTATCTTTAGTTCATTAAACTATAGTCCTTTTTTATTTTTATTTTTCCCCCTTTTTCACTTTTTACTTCTTGATGAGCGTGTGCTCGGGTGGATTAATGATTCAGGTGCTGCTTGCTGTCTACATTATGCAAAGGTGGAAGAAGAATCTAAAGTTTCTTTTAGATGCAGTCTGCCATACGAAACCTGACACGCAAGCACAGAACCTTGGTCTATCTTTTCTTCTTGGTCACTAACCAATCCTGCTATGTTGTAAAGAAGAATAAAGTGTAGTAAAGGAAAACTTTTTGTAAACACGGACTTACATTTTAATTAATTGATTTTGCCATAAAGTTTTTTTTTCTTTTGAATCTAACTTCCTTATTTCAATGTTCGTCAAAAAACCTGAGGGAGTTTACATTTATTGGAAAAATAAATTCCTCACTCTGCATCCTCTTTTTTCTACTTCTCCTTCCTCCAACAGATGGTCTCCTGGACTGCAATGGCAGTCAGCAGCAACAGCACAGCTATGACAGCAGGGGGGAACTCCACCTACAATGGTACCACTACCACGGCCACAGACACCTTTAGCGGTGCAACCAACTCCACCTCCGCTACTGGAGCGGGCGTCTCACTGCACACAGGCACCTTCACTTTCTTGATCCCCTTCGTCATGGCAGCCTTTCTCCTCCAAAGCTACTGTTGAAGCCCGGAGCCCACAGCCCCCATCTTCTCTGCCTCAACACTCCTCCTCACCTCCCATCCCATTATCCCACGCAGTCCAGCCTCTCTCAGAGACCACAAGACTAACATGGATGGGCTCTACAACCTTTCTACGTCCTCCTTAAGTAATGCTAAAAAGTATGTAAGTCAAGACATTTCTTTTAACAAAGGGGGTTTAGCCTACAGCGGGAGATCATCACCAATCCAACTTCCTTCAGCCCCTTGCACGGATTCAAAAGGAACAGTGGTGCATCCAGCTTCCCTTTTTGGCTTGCATTTCCTTAGTCATGCCATCACATTTTGGAGATGCTCAGGGCTGCGGGTTTTCATGTCACGTGTCTCGATTGAAATGCGGACCACTTGAGTGTACAGAGGTTCTTTTTGTGGCTTCTAATCGACCTGGCAATCAATATCAGAATGTGTTTTGTTTGTTAAAGTTTGGCAGATACAGTAGGAGGTTTGAGAAAAAAGTATGAGCCAGATGACCTCTTTAGTTGGTTTTACAAACAAAACAAAACAAAAAACAAAAAAATGGCTCTTCAGTCTTTTTATTAGAAATGTCATTGAGATGTATGTAGCAAAAAAGTTGCCACATGATGTGTCAGTTTTGCCTTGTGATTTTTAAAGAGCTGTGGTCTTTTACAATGAGGGTTTGATTGACACCTTTGCTCCCTTCATCCAACGGTTAGGTGCAGGAAATGAGTGTATGTGAAACCATATGGGAGGGGTTGATGTTACAATTCCCCCTTATAGTTTATATTTTGTATAAATGGAAATGTTGTACTGTTTATTAGTTTGCGTAAAGATCATTGAAGAAACGACAATGTACAATAAATTATGAAAAACTACAACTGTAATCGCTTCTTTGATTCTCATTTTGTTTTAACATGGCTAACTTTCCAGAGGAAACATTTAACCAACTCTATCTAATCCTTTGGTTTTCCCACCTCCAAACGTGCAGGCCATTTATCATCCTTGTGCAGTGTATAGAATTAAAGGGTGTGGTGATATTTTATTCATCATTACTAAGCTGCCAGGCAGTCGAGACAGGCAGTTGCTGAGCTGCAGGCCAGAGAGATGGACTCAGCACTCCCTTGTGCCCCTAAAGATCTACTCTGGATTTGTGCCAGAGCAGTACTTACCGACTGGATACAAAACAATATCAGCCCCTATGGTGCTCTAGTGACGAACAACATTTAGACAGATGGATGATGAGTCTTCAATTTTGAGTTTAGAAGAGGGAGAGAGGCCATGCAACAGCTGATAACATGCACAAATGGGTTATTTCAGTCTGAAGTTTGAATACCATTATTTTTATCTTTCAATATCTGAAAGAATAAAGATGATGTCAAAGACCTCTCCAGGGAACACAATGTCAAATTTGATTATGTACTTAAACAGGTTTGGCCTTTGGCTGTTACTTAACACTGTCTAGTCTTGTCTGTGGCTTAATTCACCAACAGCTGCAGAGTATAGAATAATATCTGTGGAGGCATGAGATCAATTGAAGTTCATATGATTCTAACTGAAATATTTTCTAAATATCTAATGTATTCAATACAAGAAATGTTTATTTTTTTCTAAATATGCTCTCTTGGGGAACGAATGAACAGCAGATTTAATTAAACTTAATTAAACCTAAAGTCAGCTCTTCTATTATCCCATTTGTAATAGTGCGTTTAGGGGCGTCATTATTCGTACACGGAGCTTCAGATTTATCCCTCATTATTCCATGCATCCATTTCCTTTTGGGGGTTTTGGTAGCTCTCTGTTATTCACTGCTAGTCTGGCAAACAAAAAAAAAAGCTACCAACAAAGGGGGAAAAAAATCAACACATCCCATACGAGCGTGCCCCTATGATGACAGAGAGTAGCGTGTGGCTCGGAAATGCCTCAGCACCAGTAAAGCCAGCCGCATGACTCATTAGCCCAGTCTATTGTTTCTCAATCCTCTCTGCACTATTAACCTCTCCTCACGCCCGGTCTCCCCTCTCTTTTAACATCCCTGTTCCGGATCTATCTGTTTAATATCCCCCAACAGACTAGTCTGCAAATGCAAGTTCTCAAAAACGAATGAGGCTTTTTCTTCCCATAATGCAGCTGAAGTCATGATTTGACAGTGATGTTAAGACTTTCAATGATACATTTCCACCAGTTATACTTTTTTAGCACCTTCAGTACTTTTTGCACACTGCTGCCTTCATATATAGTATTGTCCCAAACTCAGTCGCTGCCTCATTTCTTTATATTTTGCCAGGAAGAGGTGAAATTAGTGCAGTAATTTATTGAAAAATGTGCAAACATACATAAAAATATAGCACACGATGCAAAAATAAAGTCTGTAGGATTCTAATGAGCTTGAAAATCAATATTTGGGACCACCTGGGATCTTTAACAATGTGTTTGGGATCAATGTCATGATACTTTTCAGGTGGTATTGCATGGTGGATCATACTCTGATGGTACTTTTCTGCATTTGTAATTCTATCAATTTTAACAAGATCTCAAAAACCACTTGCCAAAGTGCATCCACAAACCATGACAGAGCCTTATTTTACATGTTTTATAGATGACTCAGTCATTCCAGTGTGAATAGATTGGCTGAGTCATTACAGCCTCAAGTATATTTATATGCATATTTGGCTCTACTCTCTTTTTGTCTCTTAACCGATTCCCTAAGCTAAAACCAAACATCTAGAAAAACATATGCCAACCTTATTCCACAAAAGGCTTTTTATTGTTTTGTTTCCCTTTCATTACTTGCCTATCAGTGGTGACTAAGCCACTCATATAAAGCCCTTCCCATTTGTGAAAAAGCAAATTTGTTTTGATTTATTGTTCTGAATAAATCCTTATTATTCCGAATAAGCCAGGATTGCTGCTTCTGATAACATCAAGATCATCACTTTGATGTTATTCGAAAAGACTCTTTAGACGCAAGCTATTACCAATATTAACATCATGTAAGCTTTTACCATAAAAAATACTATTAAATTTTGTCAATACAGCAGTGATTAGTAAAATGAAATGTTGAGAAATGGAGCAAATCTTCAAAAACAAACAAGGCACAGGGAAAGACTATTATGGATCGGACCAGATGCTTCAGTTACATTCATTTCCTCTCAGTTTTACTGCGTATTTTCTAAGTAAATGTTTGACTCACTGTTTAATCTTTCAGCATACAGTCACCTGTGTCATAGTGTAAGGTGTAACACCCAGCAGACATTTAATCATTGATTAGGCTGATGAATTATTCAGACATCCACCGTTGTTGCAGGGACAACGTCCCACACTCTGCCCCACTCCTTACCCACACGCACGCTCTTCTCTTTCATGTGCGTCTTTGTTGTGTAAAAGCAACTGTTGATATCACATGGAACATTTTTCACTATGCTGCCACACCGGATCCAAGAGTTTATAAATGAATAGTCACGACTGCTTCTGAACACAGATAAAGGTGTGCATTTTTGTGTTTTCATGAGGTAATGACTGATATTAGATCCCCTTTCTTTTATTATGGTCTCAGCCTGGCTGCCTTGTGTCAGGTTTCAAACGGATCTCATAACAAAGGGAGCAAAAGAGCAGCTTTTCAGAGGTTTGGTATTTATGCCAGATAAAACTTAAGTTATTAAACATTCATATGACTTTACTATTTTTTTCTAAGTGAAAAATTTGGCTCGGCTCTTATCAGGAGACTGTTTTGAACCCATGATGTTTTTAACCTGAGACTAATATGCAGATAGGTGTTACACCTGTACAGCCCAGGTTTTCTTCCTGATCCACAAAATACACCGATTGAGATATTGGGTTTATGAATGTTTTTGAAAGGTTTAAGTCAACACACACCGTTTTCACAGTGCAGTGCCTCAGTTTCCATAGAACCGGCCTTTAGTTGGCTTAAACATGAAGAAGAAAACCATCAGGTAGCAGATTCAGGAAGCTTCAAAACAAGCTTTTGGGCAAAAGTGAGGATAGTGTTGAAGTGAAGCCTGGTTACAAATACAGGATGTGGGCAACACACATAAAGAAACTGCATAATAGTACATTATGGTGTATAAATGTAACAGTTAATAAACACTTACCAGTGTATTAGCCATTTAATTTTGACCTTCCAGGTTAAAAATACTATTAGCTGGTGTTTTTGGGGGGATAATAATGTTAATAATCCATTATAGATAAAAATATAATAAATAAAATACTTTCAGTATAGTTTCAAACACTTTCATACTCCCAATAATACATGTTGATGTACATAGTACTAACACTTTTTTATGCATATAATGTGCTACCTGCAAGACACTCAGTTCCACTCTCTGGGACTGATAAATCACTGGTGAATGATTTACCATTGAAAAGTCCTTTAATTATTTAAACATTATTTAACCAATTACAGCATATGACACTATTCTAAAAGAGGTATACAAATAAATGTGTCGAAAACATGTATCTTAAACAAATGTTTTTTGGCAGTGTGTATCTATTTCTTGTTTTGTTTTTTTTAATACAGCTAATATGAGCATCACAGTTTCATTGAGATAAAATTTATTGCCTTTGTGCACTGACTTTGTCTGTCTCTCTCTTAATTAGCACATTTTTTCCCCCCACAAGGCATCTCACAGCATGATTTCCAAATGTCATTGAAATGAAAACCTGGTTGAAAATGAAGCAAAAAATAAAATAAAATAATAATGATAATAATAATAATAAATATATTGTAATAATGCTCGTCTTATTTCATGTGTGCAGATGGTTTAGGAATGTAGAATAACTTCTGTTGAAGAATGGTTCCATCTTAAATCCTACACCCAGTACAAAGAAACAAAAGATGTGGAACACACTCGACATCCCGCACCCACTTATACAAATCAGATTAAATCCCAAAGCCAGAGAACCAAATTTATTAAGAACAAAGAGTCCAAACACACAACGAGCACCTCTGAGGTTTCAGTTGCTTATTTCTGGGACAAGATGATTTACACAAATTTAAATTTTTTGCAAATGTAAATTTCTGATTTGTAAATGTTCCATTTCTTAAGCTGTGAAGTCAAGGTCTGTTATCATTGTTAATATTACCTCTCATTCTCAATCTCACATTAACAGTGTATTTAAAATAGGATGATTATGAGTGCTAGTGATGTCAGTGATGATGAATGAAAGCAAAGCTTGTGTATTTTAGGAAAACTTATATTTGCTAGGCATATTAGATATATTATTATTATTATTGTTATTAGATAGATATAGATATATAACTTCATGCCCACCTGTTACATCTTATTTAAATGCTTGCAAAACACTTCTTTTACTGTAACAGTAATATGTTATGCAGTGATTATTTTACTACTTTTTTTTATATTATTTTCATCCTTTCTCACTTGTACCCTGTTTATGCAAATCATCTGTTCCTGTCAGCATTTGATATTCATGACCAGAACAAGCTGGACATGAATGTCGATGCCTTGATTTTTTTCCCCAGCCATTGTGTTGTAGTTTTACCCTTGTAGTTTGATATCATTATCCTCTTGTATGACCCAATTTGGGCTAAACTTTATCTGTGGGACAGACGACCTGACATTTGACTTTAGAATACTTTGGTATACTGAGGAGCTGATGGTCAACTGAATGACTGCAAGGCTGTATGTAGCCTTGGCTGTGGCTCCAGAACAATCACCATCCTTCACAGTTCTTATGAGGTGTTTGTCCTGATACGATGCATTTTGTTTTCGCCAAATGTGGCGATATGCATTTTGGCCAAACATCTCCACTTAGTCTCACTTGTCCAGAGGACTTTTTTCAGAAGTTTTTGGTTTGTTCAGGTGTAATCTTACAAACCTCCGCTGTGCTGCCATTTTCTCTTTTAGAGAGAAAAAGCTTTCTCCTGGCAACTATCGTAAACAAGTTATGCTTGTTTAGTCCTTTTCTAATTTTACTGTCCTGAACATTTATTATGCCAACTGAGGCCCGTAGACTCTGCAATGTAGTTCTTGGGTGCTTTACAGTTTCTATTAGCATTACACAATCTGACTTTGGGGTTAATTTGCTCTTAAATGTTTTCCACTTGTGAATAATTTTAGTCAATACAGAATGATGGACTTCATATTCTGAGGAAATAACCTTATAACCACACCTATTTATACAAATCAGATTAAATCCCAATGCCAGAGAACCAAATTTATCATGAAGAAAGAGTCCAATCAATTAATCACAACAAGGACCTCTGACGTTTCAGATGCTTATTTCTGGGACAAGATGATTTACACAAATTTACATTTTTGCAAACCTACTCTTTCTGATTTGTATATTTTCCATTTCTTATCCATTTGCCATGAACTTTGAGATCAAGGTCTGTCATCATTGTATCAGTTTGCACTGGCAGACTGTGTGGAGGGAGGAAGAGGACCCAAACGCAGACACTTAGAAGAAAAGTATAACTGAACAAAAGGTGAGATGTTTATTTATGGCTGGGAAAAGGTACAAGACACAGGGCAGATGCACACTGAGGCAAAACTAACTAGAACTAAACAGGGAAAAACTAAATGCTAAACACAATAGACAAAGAACAAATCCTTTAACATGGAAAAACCTTGAAACACAGAGGCATGGAAACATGACGAGAACTCATCAGATGACCTGACAAGGAATTAATGAAAACACACAGCCTAAATGCATACAGGAGGTGATCGGGGGAAGTGGAAACACATGGGGAAACAGCTGATAGTGATGCCACAGGGGAAGTGAAACTAAATCGTGACATCTCATTCTCACTTAGAGATTAATAGTATATTTAAAATAGGATGATTATCAGCGCTAGTGATATCAGTGATAATGGAAGCAAAACAACACACTGATATGTGCATTTTTAAAAAAAGCTTATATTTGCTAGACATATAACTTCACGCCCACCTGTTACATCAAAGTTAAATGCTTGTAATCTAAATGCTCTTTGGATTTTATAGTATGCAGTGATCAGATTATTTTCATCCTTTCTCAATTGTACCCTGTTTATGCAAATTTATCTGTTCCTGTGAGCATTTGACATTCATGACCAGAACAAGCTGTTGTCATTCCTGTCTCTGGGTACATCTTTCTTGTGTGACTAGACCAACAAACACCATTTACACCCATGATACCACAGACATTTATACACCCTCATTTCCTGTCCCTGACAATTAAAGAAAAGGACAAAAATTTCTAATTTTTCCTGGTTATCATTTGTCAATTGAATCAATCATTTCATATCATTAGATTGGGCTACAAACGGCTATTAATTTGATGAAATGTACCCTGTGACATTTTCTTGCTGCACTGTGATCTATTTGTTTGAGCATTCAAATGTATTCCAATTTCAAGTAAGACTAAGAATACAACAGTCAGGGCCAAAAGAAAGTACACCCTCAGTCAGTTCTAAGGTTTTGCATTTCAGGATGTACCAAAAAAAATATCCAGTTCTTACCAGGTCTAAAAATTTGGTAAAGAGCAACAAAACTATGCAAAACTTTGCACATGTTGTCATTGCTTGTTCAAATAGTGAAAACATACGCCTCTTTCTTTTCTCCAAATGTGGTGATGTGGATTATGGCCAAACATCTCCACAAACTCCAGAGGTTTTGCGGTCTTGGATGCTTTACAGTTTCTATGAGCAGTACACAAACTAACTTTGGTGAATTTGCTCTTGAATGTTTTCCACTTGTGAATAATTTTACTCACTACTTCAAATTTGGTGGATATAATCTTATAACCCACCTCAGATTGACTGTATTTCTCAGATCAGTGCTGACATCTTTCCTGCTTGGCATTGAGCTAACATGCACCTGAACGCTCCAGACAAGCAAACTGCCAAAACGTCTAGAGGAGCTCACACTTGCTGATGATCAGTTAATCAAATGCATTTGATTAGCAGCACCTGGCTGCTACTTACCCTCTCAATTCTAATGGAAGCAGCAAGGATTTACTAAGTTTTTTACACACTGGTTCTGCGTCTTGGCTAATTTTCTATCGAACATGACACAATAAGCCACAATAAAAACAATAAAATAAAATATATATATATTTCACTTATGCATCATGTTGTTCCTAGTAGGGAGAGCACAAATATAATTTTCCTTATTCAGCACCTCAATTAAAAATAGCATCTAAAATGTACAAAATATTGTTGATCTATCTAAATATAATCAATTGTAAACTAATTTCAAAGAGCCACAGGAACAATTTAGTAACATTATGTCCCTATTAGGTTGAAATAGAGGAAGGTAAAAGGAAAAAGCAGACAAAAAGCTGTGCATCAGCTGAAAGGTCCTTCCTGCCAGATAGTCAGCTGTACTCATTTTTCTTTTACAAGGAAGCTTTTTCTTCTTAGACACAATGAAGCGTTGCCTTGCTGTACTGAAGCACAGCAGAAATGAATCAGTTAGCATAGATGGGAAGCAGATCTTTTCAAGCTGCTTGGTTTCTCTTATTTTCAGTAATCACATGTAGCTCATCAATTAGGTAGATAAAGTGATCCCCCGTTCCTGACTCCAGTTTCAGTGATTCATGTCCAGTGGCTTTGGTTGCTATAGAAACCAAACAATGGAAAGATTTTTGACACCAGTCCAGTACGATAAATGTGCCCCTGTTAATTTGTAGTTGATTTCTCCTTGCTTTATTAATGCTGGTCACACCGAGTGATTAGACAGACATGGCTTTTATTTACTAACCCTGAATGCAGAGGTAACAAAAATCCTCTTCATGTGTGAGCCTTGAATGACCTGTTTAACATAACATAGGAGTGAGAGCCCACATAACTAACCTGATTCCATGAGCAAATCAGGTTATCCCAGATTTACACCACCACTGTCCCGGCTGTCAGGGACAGTGGTGCTGTCCCTGCTGGCTACCAAACTCAGAGTGCCCTCTGAGAGCGCCTCTGATCTAACTAACTGCATATCTAGGACAAACCACCCTCTCCTCCCTGTGTAACCTCTCGGAAGGACACCTGATGCCACATGATGGCACCTGTTTGCTGAGAATAGCTTCCACCCACTGCGTGTGTCGAAGAAAGCTACACGAGAAGCCCCAGCCAGAAAGCTGTGATGTACATGAACTAATCATGTATACAAAGACTGCTAAATACACTGATGGCTCACAGGGAGAATGAAAGAGAGACTGTGTCTCAGTACCATCTGCTCTTCGAGGCTTTTTATTCAGACTGCACTCACTTGTCTGAGACATCTGACAAACTGAAAGCAGATCACAAATATAATGCACCATGATAATTTTGGCAAGAGTACCCTAAAGGAATCTCTTTCATAGAAACTGAAAATCAAAGCATGTTTTTTTTTTTATTTGGCTATTTGTTTTCAGCTGCGCATAGTTCACAAACTACATATGTTATGTCTGCACTCATTTTTTTCAGGCAGTGAGAATTATGATGTTGGTGATTTGAAGAAGACTTTGACAAACAGGATATTTTGAAGGCCAGTGGTATTGGCATTTGTGTCATTAAATTTAATTTAATTTTCAACGCCACCAAAACAATCAGTTATTATTTTTGCCAAAATAGCTTACAGGATCCCATGACAAATATCATGCTATTTGTTATAATCCTTAGATCCAGTCACAAATTTAGATTAGTGTGTGTCACACAGACAGAAATAGTTCCAAATACTGTCCATCTTTTTTATTGATCTCTGTTTAACTTCATTGTTGTGTGTCTACACTCTGTCATATTTGGAGTGAGTCACATCCCTGGCACAGGAAGTAAAGGAAATCAATTCCACAGCCACAATTTGTGAGGCCAACTGGAAATTTTGACAGTAGATCTGCTGACCATGCTGCTGCTGGCGAAAGAGATGGCGCTAACTTCCCAGGATCTTATTTCTTAGATAAATAAGGTCCTGGGTATTTTTTTCTTTTAATTTCCTACATTTAGCTGCAAAACTAAAAAAAAGGGGGGAAGGTTTTAAGGCTTCTAATAGTGTTTTTTCCATTGTGTTGTTTTGCCTTGTTCATTTCATATGACATCACGGGCTTGTATATTAAATATCACGTTGGTTAGCTTAGCATAGTCTAGAAAGGAAAAAAATACAAAAAAATAAGTGGAGAAAGCTAACCAAATATCACAAAATCTACCCACAGCACTCCAAAGCTTAATTAACTGTGACTTGCAGGACTAAGAAAGTCATCTGCCAAGAACTAATCCTGCAAAACCACAAATTGTTGTTTCTGTAATGAGGAAAATGTTTTTCCTGATAGATGTATTCTTTTTTAAAAACTCAAATGAACATCAGAAATGCCCTCACCTTCTGCTAACACAAATATCCCAGATAGCAAGACGACATTGAATCTATGTTGATTTTTCATCCGAACCGTCGTATATGGTCGGGGTTGAAATGCCAATGTTGTAACAACATTGAAATACTGTGGTAAACCGACGGTCTTACTATAGAGACGTTGTAACGATGTTGATTCACCGTTGTTTTTTTGTCATTGATATTTGATCTATTTATAGTCGACCAGGTGACAACAACAACGTCGAGAAAACATCTATTTATAGTTGACGATCATTCGGCTCCGGTCACCATCAAAAACCATCGATTTGTAGTTGAGCATTAAATTGCATTGCAACTGATCGGGTATAAAGTACCAGAGAAAGTAGATTTATTGTTCATTTGTTATCAATGACTTGGTCTAGTTCACCAGCTTTAAAAAATCGTGTCTACGTGCAATTTATGTATAGTTGACCGGGAAATTAAAGCAGCGATCACTTGGACTATTCCGCAGCACCCCTCTCACATTGGTACATCCCCCCAGGTATTCATTGTCTTCTACAGTAGAGCGGGACATTTGATTTGCTCTCAGCGGAATTGACCGGAGAAGGCATCAGTTCATGCACTGCACTGGCCTGCACCACGATTAGTATAAGGTAAGAATGAATGATTTTTTTTTTCCTACTCGTTATTTCCATGTTTGCATTTGAATAACAGTAAAAAACTCGTTAATGTTGTACGAGTTTTTTTTTTTACTGTTATTTACGTTACTCCCAAAAAATGTGGGAGCCCGAAATTGTGTCTACTTCTTACAATCCGGCAACAAATAAATTGCACTGCGAACAAAGTATATCAACAAAGAAAACATTTTCGTTTCATAATTTCTTCGTTATATTCCCTTACAAAGCTAGCTTTAACGCTTCGAGTTTTCCTTTGTTCTTGCCGTCGCCTCGGGGCTTGACCCAGACTTTCGCTCTGTAGTTGCTTAACATTCTAAATCTGTGATATATGATTGATAAACGTAAAGTTAACTGTATAAACGTGTTCAATGACTTTGTTACTTTTGATGATTGGAGAGCACTCGCTTCAATTCGCACACGAAAACTTTAGACTCAGTTTGAATGCCCACGTGACTGTACGTTGCACGCGTACATGACTTTCCGTTTGTGCCTTGAATAATGAATAAGGCTACATCCACACGTACCAGCGTATTTTTGAAACCGCTGATTTTTCTATGCGTTTGCACCTTTTGTCCACACGTAATGTATGTCTGGCCGTACATTGTGTTTGTATTTCCAGGCACATTTCACGAAGCAGAACGCAGTCTCAGAGATATCCACGTGAACGCTGTGATACGTCTGACCTTCAGTCCGAAGAAGAAACACAGACCAGTCTTAAAAGAAAGCACAAGTAAAACCTTTTTATTCCCAAACATATCTTTGATTGTTAAGAATTTATGATCTTGTCTTTTATACATATCTGTGATGCTTGCATACTGCAATATCACCACATAATATAGTCCAAAAGGTGGAAGTTTGTAAACTTTTTAAAAATGCAAAGCCGTGTACACTTGTGCACTTCAAAAATTCATTGTATACTGTACCTTCTTGCACGTCTCTGTTTCCTCTGTGTGTTGTTAGAAATCAAACTAACTTTAGGAAACAATATGCCAAAAGCATATTTACAATTACTTAAGACCGTTTTTAATTTCTTTTCTTTAGACCAAATCCCCTGTACACATATATGGACTCAGAGGATGAGCAGCCTACAAAAAAACGGTTTCCCCAGGCCCCTCGAGTGAAAATACCAGGTAATAAAATACTGTCTAGTGTCTGTGTACATATCTGTGTCTGACACGAGGAAACTTTTTTGACAAGTTGTCTGTATTCTTAAATACTTAAAAAATTATCTTTTTCTAAACAGCCCTCATCACTCCGCAGTCTGCCCCCCAGCCCACTGATAGCAACCATCATAATGCCCCACCCAGCTTCCGGCACCTTTCGCCACTCCGGCACAAACCGACACAGCTTTGCGATCTCGCCAGCATGCAGAGTCTGATGTCTTCCCTATAGATGGTATGCTTTCAAAAAAGCTTTAAAGCTGCATCACAATGTCATTGTACTCTTATCTAAAAAAAACCCCAATTTATACTCCTGAATGTCATCTTGTTGTGATTTTTTTTTTTTCTGTAGATTCCAGAGACTCTGTGAGGCCACTATTACAAGGCAAGTTTGAAAATCTTGGAATTTCACAGTTTACATGGTATAACAAATATATGTGACAGGCAAAAACTAGTAAACACTTTTAGCAGTTACAAGAACTAACAAATGAATATCCAACAAAAGGGAATAGAAATACATTGTACTGCCAATACTTTGGTTTATTCTTTGTATGACTTGAAAATCAGGCTTTAGGGAAAACTAAATGACATGTTTCTATCATCAATTACATGAAGTAAACACACAAGCACTTGCATACACATTTAAGACATGAGACATGCTAATTCCATCTCTTAAAATGTGTCTATAGGTGAGACGCTTTGCGTTGATTGGTGCTGCTGGACCACACTGGAGGTGCGAGTCCGCCGTGTAATGGTTTATGCCATTACAAAGGAGCTGGCCTCTGTACTCAACTGGGCAGGGAAAAAAACCAAGGACCAGACAAAGCAAAAAAGGGCATTTAAAGAGACAGCGCTGTGCAGATGCGTATTTGGTAAGTTTTAACATTTATTGTAGTTTTATGAGCCTAAAGTGAACAATAAAGGGATCAATTGATGTGCTGGGTGCGTTTCACATTTCCTATGTCTGGTTTTTGCTATATTACTTTGTCTTTCTTAATAAGACTTTCATGTCCGGTTAATCTGGAGATTGAGTCTTTGGTCTTCGGCTTGTTTTGTCCTCGGGTTGTACACTTTGTACAGCCGAGGACCCCATGTTTTCTTTCTCTTTTTCTTTTTTTTAAAGGATACACGGCACACCATGCTAAGACATATCACATTTTCAGCTTATAGCTCTTTGGGAATCAAATGCGGCAGTTTGCTGATTTCCGCCTGGTGACTTTCATGTTTATCAGCCTAGGAGTTTACATACTTTCTCCCTGCTGAAGACAATTAACAAGAGCTTATTCATGTACTCTAATTCCCTTTTTTTGTCTTTGTTTTTTTGTGTGTGTGTCTATTTTTGTCCTAGATGGCCTGGTGCAGCAGGTAGGGGCGAACTCTATGTCTGAGTTGGTCTTTGCTCAAGCAGTCCAGAAATGGCTCAGATATGCTCCAGATCGTACGGGTGGCGCGCAGGACGCACATCATCCATCCCCATCCCGGAGTAAATAATAAAAAGTGACGTGAAACATAGAAATGTAAATAGGAAACTTTGTCTTTTAATAAAGTATTTTGCAAATGATACATGTCTATTGACCTTTTTTGTTTTTTTTTCAATAAAAAGCAACTGCGCGAAAGAGGTGGAAAATCAATACCATAGCTCAACAGTGTTTCAATATCAGAATCTGACATTGTTTCAATGTCAACAGTGTTAGAAAATATAACGTTGAATCAATGTCAGGTTTCAACATTGATTCAACATCAAAACCTGACGTTGTTTCAACGTTAAAAATGGGTGCAAGAGTGATGTTGGGTCAACGTCACACTTCAACGTTGCTTCAATGACGTCGCCTGATATTGACTCAACATTGTTTCAATGTTTCCTTGCTATCTGGGATATCTCATCCACTGCATGTAAACATTAACATTTGTGATTTTAGTGGCAAAAGAGCATTTTGTTCAAGTGCTCGTGTGGACTTCTTTTAAACAAAGGAAGGAAGCTGAACATCTTTTACAGAAAGCATGGTGAGGGAACATGTGGGGATGGAAATGTTTCATAGTTCCAAAAATCTGCACGATAACACACTAATTTCTTGTGTGCTGTATTATACACCCAACTGCTATGTAAAACTGTGCCTCTTAAGTGGACCGAGGAACCTTTTTTCTTGATGATATCTCATTAGCAGACTGTCGGCTTGATTCGCAGCCCCTCCACACCTCCTCCCAGCTCTCTCTTCTTCCTACACTCCACCAGCAGGCACTGACATTTGTATAATGAATGTGGTTCATTTTCAGATGGCTTCCCAATTAGGTGCGAGACACTGTGGGCTGAGCCGAAAGTTTCGTTTTATTTGTGTAAGTGCAGTGTTCCATACTAATAGAACTGTCCAGATTACGCTTAATCCCTACAAGAAAACATAAAAACGTAAACAATTTGTAAACTGAGGTCCTAACAGCTCACACTATGTGCAAGCAAAATAACAAACACCTAATAGGGCTGAAATTAACGTAGGACACCAAAAATAACGTCCATCTATTCTAAAGATTAATCTGTAGAGAACTGGGATTATGGAAGCACTTTAGTTTTTAGTTTAGTGCAGGGATCTGCAGCCTTTTACACCCAAAGAGCCACTTGGACCCGGTTTCCACGCAAAAGAAAACACTGGGAGCCGCAAATACTTTTTGACATCTAAAATGAAGATAACACTGTATATATTGTTTTTTATCTTTGTGTGAACAACTAAGGTGTGTTGCTTATGAAATCCATGAAGTGCTACAGAGAAAATTAAATTATATTTACGTAATCAACACATTTTGAACTCAGGAAATACAACAAAAGCAAAGACACCCAGCTGAACTAAAATGATCCATGTAGCAAACAAAAACTGTTGTCAGCCGCCACCCTTATATCGCCTTTGGGCTGTTGGAGCCTTGACCTGACTCTTAAAAAATAATTGGAAAAAAGCACTATGCTGCTGAAAAATGAAAAATAGATATTTGCAAAATTCTGCCTAAATATGTATTTTACCTGGTTAATGCGTGCGGCGG
Source organism: Oreochromis niloticus (assembly GCF_001858045.2). Classification (NCBI taxonomy): domain Eukaryota; kingdom Metazoa; phylum Chordata; class Actinopteri; order Cichliformes; family Cichlidae; genus Oreochromis; species Oreochromis niloticus. Next base: position 13,095,688 of record NC_031980.2, on the reverse strand, counting down.
GGCGTGGTTTGCAGCGACGCTGCAGGGTAGGCGGACGCACCTGAGCGACACCCGCAATCACGCCTCGCTGCCTTTACGTCTGCGCTATCTGTGCTGTTGTGTTGTTGGTGGTGTATGTCGGGCTGTGAGCTGAAAAGCTACAGCCGGCTGTATGCATACAGCAACCGTGTGTGAAAAGTGCTCAATAAAGAGATGCTGAAAAGCATGCTCATGGAAACATCGTCGGGTCTGCCGTGATTTGTTTACAATGGGACTTCTGCTCCTGAACCTCTGCGCACAGAGTCCGCAAATCGGGGCTATACGAAGTCCGTTTACTCACGGTGTTTGTCTTTAACATAGTTCACGGTGGAGAACAGCTGCTGACATAATGTGGATCCGAAGATCCATAATTAGCCTACCTGGGGTTGAAAGTCTCGATAAATGCACGGCGTTTCGGCGGGAATACCGGCTTCCGCGAGTGTGACTCTTATTTTGAGCGATGAAAAAATAATAGAATATAATTTTATTTTTATATTTCAATATCACAATAATCTTCCAATTTAGAACTACGAGTTAAAAAGAACTAACATAAATAAAATACACTTCAGCTAAATACTTCTAATTTATTTGCCCAAACCAGGCGGAGCCGCAGTATAAGGACTAAAGAGCCGCATGCGGCTCCGGAGCCGCGGGTTGCCGACCCCTGGTTTAGTGGGAAGTTTAGTGAGACCTGCCTGATTGATGCTTGGATTGAAATTTACAAATACCATCATGTGAAGAATAGTTGTTGATACTAACATAAAAATAGCCAGCTATAATACACTGAACTGATTGGTCACCAGTGATGTATGGATCTAACAAGTCTGTTACAGAATTCAGGGTCCTGGGAAGCAGCATTAAAAACATGCAAAATGCAAATTTATATAATATAATATAATATAATATAATAATCTCAGTAATCTCAGAGCTATTTTGAAACCTGGAACATTAAGTGTGACATGTACAGTGGAGAACAACAATTACATACAGTAATGACAAAAATGAACAGACTCATGATTTCGTGTGATATGTGGTGTGAAAAAAACATGCAAAATGAGCGTAAATCAAAGATAACTAAATGATGTAATTATATTAACAGTGTGCTTTTTACTTATGGCCAGGTGTGACATGTATATTTCAGTCTTTTTTGTCTAAATAACAAGTTTTTGAAAATCTTACTTTATTAGCGAGTACATGTTATTGAAATTAAATTGTTACATTTTATATTACTGGAGTTTTGACTTTTATTAATACTGGAGATGATGTGTTTATTAGCATATATTATTAGACAATAGACATATTTGTAATGCATAGACATTATAGGCATTCTATCTACAAAACCATACCAAAATATAACATTGTGTATTTTTTTTCATTGACTTACTTACATATTTACTGCAAATTAGAACAAAAAATAAAGAATAAACAAACAAACAAAAAAAACATAGGATCTCTTTCGAAAAATTCTTTTTAGAAATATCTTACTCCTACTTTTAATTTCTTGGAGAGAGCAATGACAGGATATAAATAAATATAAATATACAAATGAAGCCACTTTTATGTTAGCCGCTTAGCACCATTAACTGGTAACGGTGATGCTAGTTTTTTCACAATAACATGTAAATTAGCAAAATGTTGTTTTTACATTTTCATTTTTCTAAGTTATAAATAACCAAGATATAATTTCTTAAGGGTACTCTTAGTTAGCATCTTTTACCCCCTCCACCCCAATTCATGTGTTAAACTACATGAACTCATTAAGTGTGGCTTCATATTTTTATATTGTGTGTGAATGATTTTTCCAATCACATAAGTAAACTTGGTTGTGCTATTGAGTATTCTGAGAAGGGAGCCTTCCACTAAGGTATAAACCAAAGAAATGCTGTTCGTGCTTGTGAATGGAGAAAGACTTGTGTTTACCTTTAGAGTCTGGGTAATGTCCTTAAATAGAGGCTGGGGGGTGTAGAGATGGCATGGATGTAATAAGAAAGTCTCTGCCAAGAAGACGCCATTGGCATTTACTAAATTTATTGGATGGGCTTCTTTTTGTATCCTTAGAGAGAAGAAAAGCAGAAATATAATAGATCACACAGCTTACAGTAGAATTTTGTATAAGTGGTTGTTTATGTTCTAGTGGTTATTAATTATGCAAATATAAATAAAAGTACAAAAAAAGACTGTATGTGCTCTGCTCATTTTTTATGACCTCTCCATTTCAGACTGTGCACAGTCTGAATTAAGTTAGTTGGATGGCCATTAGTTCTGAAATGAAGTAAAATGGTTAAATGTGGTTTTAGATCTAATAATCAGAATGAAATTTGGGTTTAGGTTTAGTGAAATGGGCAGGACATCATGTGGGTTTAAGCTGGATGTCTAACACTGTGTGTGCGTGTCCACATGCAGGTATCTAAAAGTGTATTTGCTTTGTTGTTTTGCTGTATCCACTGGTGATTTAAATTAACAGCAATTTACTCTGACATCAACATATGGTATAGTTCATCCTAATGCACCGGATAAACAGAATAAACATTGTATTACTTTCTCAATGCTGTCCTTGGAGCATAGAGGAAGGCTGAAGATAAGATGTTATCTATAAGATGGACAACAGGGCACATTATCTTTCCTTTGCCACTGCTTTGAACCGACTATGGTTCATGTGTAAGTGTCTAAAAAGCAATAGCAAAAAAATATATTAGTAAATTTTTATGCTCTGATGCATATCAGCCAATCTTCTTTGTTTCGCTGGAATCAATCTCTAAATGTTAATTGCTCAAGGATAAACTATTGCATTTAAATACTGTTAGTTATATAGGAAACAACAATAGCAGTAATTCTAAATCAATAACACTCCACATGCTATCTGGGGAAAAATAGGCTGCGAGCTATGATTTTAGAGCGTCCACTCTCCTCTGTAAATTATTCATAAACAAAATATGTCTACAAGCAAACCGTCAAACTGACACCAAATACTGCAGTTGATACAAACCTCTAAAGCCTTTGTGCCTTTAACAGTTACACTGTTACTTTGCAGGCACAGAGAAAGACAAAAAAGGAAACAAAAACCTGTCAAGTTGGCAGATGTAGTTATGTAGTTATATACAGATATGATTAGCCCCCGACACATAACTCTGTGAAGAGGGAGACAGCCTTCATCTTTGGTTGTTACAGCTAACAGGAGCTTGTTAATACCATCTCTTCACTTTGATACTGAGTTATCATCCGAGGTCAGAATAAAAGTACTTTGGGGGTTCTATATCAGTGAACAGCACTTGAATATGCATATGTTGATATGCATCTCATAGCCTCTGTGTCATGATTACTGTGAGATGGACATTAGAGCCCTCATTGTCATTTTTCGTTAATTAATAGTAGTGAAAACATAAACCCTTGGATTACTGGATGCAATATGTATATGTGTATATGCTTAATTTGTATGTGTGAAAATACAGTGTGCAAATCTTAGAATTTATGTGTGTTTACTGAACCTTCTAACCAATTAAAATAAAGGAGGCAAATAAAAATTTGCATACATAATCAACAATTTGTATAATTCTTGCAACATTTTGCATTTTTGTGCAATTTATTGCTCACAGCCTGTTCATCTTAAACAAAAACATTTGCATGGGTTAGGTTAAAATGGTCTCAAATCCTCATGTAATGAATTTGATACACTTAGCATTAGAGGGTTGATTTTGGAGCCTTGCATGAGATTTTCATTCTTTTCTTTTTTTTTTCCAAAACATGTCTCCTGATTACACTTAACTCCATTTCTTTCAGTGAGACTCATGTGAGTACAGGATTCCTAAAACAGGACAACAAGCTTGCAGGCTTTAGGTGTGTTTGCCCTGTGTGTTGTCCAGGCCCCTTGGTGAATACATCACATCACTGATGTGCCTGAGATGGATACATGAACTGGAAAACCCAGTCAACTTGCACATAATTTGGCCTCTAGAGTGGTCATAAAAAAAAGGGAGATCCCTTGAGTGAACATGTGGTCAAGCTCATTAAACACAGCACAGATACTTTTGTAAACATTGCAACAAAAGTTACTTTATACCTGCAGAAAATAAGAATCCAGTTAATTTGGTACAGTTAAGATGATCTTAGATCTAGATCTAGGACGGATGATAAAGAAGCTTAATATAATGTATGCATAACATTTAGCTTCCTCTACAACACCGTTAATGTCTGGCCTATTCAGGAAAAAAAAAAAGCAGCAGTTACCAAGGAGAGAATCCAGTCGTTCATTCTATAAATAATCTCAGACCTCAGCAAGTGCACAGGCCTTTTTTCCTTCTCTGTTGTGTCTCAGAAGGAGCTGGTTTGTCAGGTAATGAATAAGCCTTGTGTGATCGCTATCCAAGTAACGAGTGGCCGTTCATGCCCAACCTAACCACGGGCTCACTGTTTAGCTGTGTTTTGCCAAGCATCGGGAAGTCTGTCTGCAAGCTAATTTATCTGACTCTGGGATGTAGTTTAAAAAGAGAAAAACGGATACATACCTTATACAGCTACTTCTTGCTTAGACAGATGACCTAAAGACAGGGTTCATGTGTCGTTAGTTTAAAAATTACACGATCACTATATTAAATTAGAGCAAAGCAATAATTTTTAGAGCAACCATGTGATTTAGGCCACATGTCCCAATATAGAAAGGAGGCCTAGAAAAGCTACACTCAGAGGTTCTGTGAAAGAATGACCCTCCTGAAAATGCAAATTTAAAGCAGATCCTTCTCAAAGCCTGAGCAAACACTTGTCTTAGGTAGTTGATCCCATAAAAAATAAAAATTAAGCAGTGATTGTTTCTGTGAAGATGAAAGATGACACCCTCTACTTGCGCTAACACAGATTTGAAGGTTTTTTTGAGCAGCAGCCAAAAGTATAATTCATTAGACAGACCCTCTATAATGAGCCAACATAGACAAAGCACCCAATTTCCACTGTGTCCTCTTTCCCCTGGGAGCTGTGATCATAATGACAGTGCTGTTTGTTGCCTGGTTTCATGCTGAATCATGATCGCACAGCCACAGGCCCTCGTTCTTTCTTTTCTCACCTCTCTCCCATCGCTTTCTGGAACATTGATTATTTTTGCAGCTTGTGTCACTTGCATGAGCAGTGTGATCTGTTTTATCTATTCATTTCATCAGCCTGTTACGAAGACAGCATGAGTTGACGAAGCTATTTTGTTGTTTTATTTTTCAGTGCCTTACGAGGGGACTTAGTTCGAAACTCTGGTAGCAGCTCTTGTAGATGCAGAGACAGTGAAGCTTGATGGTAAACAGCAAGGCAGCCTGTTTGCTGTAACCCTGTTAGACCCTAACCCTAAACCTAACCAGTGTGCTATCAGAATATGTAACGGAAAAAATAATAGTCGTTCTCCAAAGAGGCAATTACAGAACAAGAAAGTAATCAATCTAACTGACACTCATCAAAAACTATTTGTTGAACATCATAACAAACCAGAGTATACCCCCATGTGTGCCGTTGAAGAATAAACAGATAATCTCTTCTATCCATTTGCTTTATGTTTCCAACATCGATACGTGTGCTCTCCATTAGGCCTCTACACTGGCATGTATTCCACCCATTTGGCTCCAGCTGATGGAGCACTCAACAATCACTTCAGTGTCGAGTGGGCCTCTTAAGTATATTAGGTTATAATTTTTTCATGTACACTTGCATTTTTATGATAAGAGGCTATTATTGCTATTTGATGGGTTTTTGGTTTTGTAGCTAATGCATTTTAGCTCTTTCTCCCCTTTTTGCTGCCATTGCTAATGTGTATAGGACAATAAATGCTGTAGGTGCCATCAAAACTGGTTGATAATACTTAATAATATAATTATAATTGATTTATTTTTAATATGATTTAATAACCAGGCCATGTCATCATTAGACTATTGTAGTCAGTACATCCATAACTGCTCAAAATAATAGGTAATTCCCCCTCTCCCATCTCACTGTGGTTTGCACGAACCTCCTGCCTGTTATTAATGAGTTATTAATGAGTCTCATCAGAAAGAAATGTAATCCAAACTTGAGAAAACAAGTAAGGGTGTTTGTAGTCTTTTTTTTTTCTGAGTTTATTAAATGCCAGTTTTATCATAATGCACAGTATAGCATCAACTGTCGCACACAATTAAGCAAAGCACAAAACCGTGACTTCATTCTTTGTTCACAACTCTTATTTTAGTGAAAGGGATATAACTTGTAAGGACCTTAGAGTCTCCCCACAGCCTACTTTTCTAAACAACAACAGCAACAGTGCTGTAGCAGTTAATTTGATATTTAAATAATTTCTTGCAAAGTGACTATCCTCTGGTTCAGTGTTTAGTTCTGTCACAGGTGCTGGAACGTTTTTAGTTCAAGTCTGATCTTTTCACTAATAAAGCCACATTCAGTTGTTCCCTGATTTACAAGAGGTGACCACAGTAGGTAGCTCCACATGGTGGAATGTTTACGCCAAACTCACAGGTGCAAACTAAGAGGGATTTGTGTCTCTTCCTTTTCCTTTTTAGACAAAAGTGTAACCCACTTATCTATTGGTGGCTCTGATCTTTGTGGATTTTTTTTGTCTTGAGTATTTTATTAGTTTCCCCCTTTATCTGTTCAAATTAGCAAAGTAAGTATTACATAATTATTGTGCACAAGGGTGTTTTTCGTACATAGATAACTGGTAATCTCTCAATCTACCCAAAACACTGAAAAGCCCAGTAGCCTTTGCTTTAGTTTTCTGCTGTTTTTTCTAGGAACTACGACGAAGAGCTAAACAAATTACGTCAGAGCCTATTCAGTGCTTCTATTGGCCATGATGTATATGTTCTGGAAACTGATTGGCTGCCGTTGTGAGTTCAGAGGTTAGCTTATTTGGTAATGTTGTTATGTACCCAGCTGCTGAGATGTGTGTTATCTGTTCATTATTGTAACAGCTGTTGCTCTTTGAGACTTCTGTTACATAAAAGTAGTGCACGAATGTGCTATCGCTTGATCATTTGATTCGTTTTGCACTTTTACACATTTGTTTTGATCGGTGATAACTTCGACATGCTAATGCTAGCTGTATAGCTACGTAGCTTGGTGAGAAGTCTCCTAAATGTCATGTTGTATCGAAACCTGACCTTGTAGTAGCAGTGAGCTGGAAGGCGACTAGAATGGCTTCTGCCAGAGCTATGACATCAACCAGGCTTCTGTGTTTATTCAATACTACAGCAGCAGGCTCCATCAAAACATTAGCCAGGACAGGGTGCAGAGTGTGTCTTACAAGAAATATGAGCAGTTCACCTCCAAGGCTGCAAGGCTGCATGTCAGCATGGACCATTGATCAGTATGGCAGTAATGGTGTTCTGAAGTACACAGAAGAAATCACCGTTCCCACGATTAGTTCTGCCACTGAGGTGATGATTAAAGTCCATGCAGTGAGTCTCAACCCCCTTGATGTAGCTATGAGGGGTAAGTGCTGCTAACCGAAATTAATAATTAACAAAAAAAACTAATAACTTACATCAATAAGCCAAGTCAATTCTCAATTTCAGGTGGCTATGGGGCTAAACTGCTGAAGTTAAGAAGAGATCCATTATCTGTGATGGACAATGACAGTGAGTTTCCTCTCATTCTTGGTCGTGATTTGTCTGGTGTAGTAGTGGACTGTGGATCTGGGGTTACCCATTTTGCCCCGGGAGATGAGGTAGGTTCTGCACTGCACAATCATCTTTTAAAAGATGTACTGGAAGTTAGTGACAGTACAATGTCCTGTGGGGACTACTTTAGCAGAAATGCCTCAGCTGTTATTATAGCTGTATTCATTGCTGAGGTTATACTTTGCATCGATGTTAAAGTTGGTGTTTAGTGCACTTTATTGACATCCTCTTAAGGAATATTAGAAACACATCTAAATGCATTCTATTACAACAGCTACAAGCTTTCTCACATTGTTAGTGAAAATTTTACCATATTCTCATATTGTACTCTAGTGCCTCTTCTATTCATTTGGAATGCACTGAGTTGTACATGTGCCCTTAAAAAGCGACTTTGTAATATCAATTCACCAGATACTTTATTAGTTTGCTATTTTGTTGTTAATGCCTGGTTGGAACCTATTTTGCCTTCAGAACTGCCTTCATTCTTTGTGGCATAAATTCAACAAGGTGATGGAAACATTTCTTGAAGATTTTGGTCCATATTGACTTGGACAGTTGTTGCAGATTTGTCAACTGCACATCCATGATGTGAATCTCCCGTTCCACCACGTCCCAAAAGCCCACTATTGGGTTGTAGGGCATTTGAGAACACTTGTCCTTTTCAAGAAACCAGTTTGTGATGATGTGAGCTTTCTGACATGGTGTTATCCTGCTGGGAGGGATCAGCATGGTCAGCAACAGTACTCAGACTGGCTGTGACATTGAAATGATGCTCAGTTGGTACTAAGGGGTCCAAGTGTGCCAAGAAAATATCCCCCACACCATTATACCACCACCACCAGCCTGAACATTTGATACAAGGCATGATGCATACATGCATTTATCTTCTTTTCACCAAATTCTGACCCTACAACCTGATTGCCACAGTAGAAATCTAGACTCGTCTGACCAGGCAACGTTTTTCTGATCTAATGTCTAATCTTGAGGAGCCTGAAGAAATTGTAGCCTCAATTTAATTTTGTTAGCTGGCAACTGGTGTGGTCTTCCACTGCTGCTTTACCTGACTTGCATCAAGGTTCATTATATTGCACATTCAGAGATGCTCCTCTGAATTCCTTGGTTGTAACAATTGGTGACTTGAGTTACTTTTGCCTTCCTATCAGTTTTAACCAGTCTGGCCATTCTTTGACATCAATAGGGACTTTTTGACCAGAGAACTGATGCTCACTGAAAAATTTCTCCTTTTCAGTCAATTCTCTGTATACCCAAGAGATGGTTGAGTGGGGAAAATCCCAATAGATAATTTGTGTCTGAAATGCTTAGACCAGTTCATCTGGCATCAACAACCACGTCACATCCATTAAGTCCATTGAATTATCCTTTTCCTCCCCGTTCTGATGGGGAACTTCAGCAAGTTGTCTTGACCATGTCTATATGCATAAATGCACTGAGCTGCTGCCATGTGGCTGCCTGATTAGATATTTGCTTTAACAAGCAAATGATCTGGTGTACCTCGCAAAGTAGCCAGTGAGTGTCTATTAGTGATCAGTTGACAAACTGAAAAATAACTAGACAGGATGATCTTTTTAATATTTTCTCAGGTTCAAATGCAATTTGTGATTGAGTAGATGATTGTAAAAGAAAATGCATGAAGCAAGCAAAATGCTTTGTTTGTTCTTGTAACACATTTATAATATATTATTCACATAATAATATAGTCACAATATTCATAGACAAATGGAAAAAGTACTGAGGGGTAGGAGTCATAAGTCATAAAGACTGGGCACCCTGGTTTTAGCACACTCAAAATTCTTAAAGTGATAAATACCATGTTAAAAATGCGGAGGCAAATTTGCTGATGTTACACAATTTTTCTAAAGTTAAATATGGTTATATTGCTTAGCCCACTTACATGCACCTCCATAGTTAAGTCATTCAGAGACATTTTCTTGTTGGAAAGATCAAGTGCTTTCCACTTGGTCTCCCAGTCAGTGTGACTCATAATAATTTGAGACCTTCAACCCTGCTGTCTCCCACATATCTACATTACTGTCTTCCTGCAGAGAGAAATGCAATTATGCAAATCTGGCCTAAAGTGAATGTAATTAAATCACAGAACAATACACCAGTAAAATTTTCCACATGCACTATTCTAGTAATTGTGTTTCACCAGTATAAAAATATCTTTGGAAGCGTCTAATGATGAGAAAGGACAGGAGCAGTTGTGTGAGACCCTAATAGCTGATTAACCAGATTCAGAGACTGAGAGTAGGTGGTTAATTTAAGTTGTGTTCCGCATGTTAAATGTCATATTTGTCTTCAGGTGTGGGCTGCTGTTCCCCCATGGAAACAAGGCAGCCTGGCCGAATATGTGACTCTAACAGAGTATGAGGTGAGCAGAGTCTGTGCAGCAGTTGGATGGCGGTGCATTTTCAGAATTAATTGTGAATAATTTAACTAGTGTCTACACAAAGACTGACATTAAAGTAATTGTATTGTCAGTTTGTTTTTAAACTAATGGAAAAAGTTCATTGAGAACCCTTATTTAAACTGTAAAATACATTAAACAAAAGTTCGGAAGAAGCGAACCCTGTTTAGTAATCCTTCACTGTAAAATGTAATTAGGATTAAGTTTGTTTGTTAGCTGTAGCTGCCGTGGCAGCAATTAAAGGGACATACAAATTGCCCTGTGTTTTCTTGCTGCATTGAACTTCATTTATTCTCCGGCTCTGGCTGTCTGCCCTCACAGTAGCTGTGCTGATTAGACACAGCTTCAAAATTTGTAAATGTAAAATAATGTTTACAAGTGAATGCAATTCTAACATTGTTAACACCCTCTGTGTGGCTGATTTTTGCAGGTTTCCCATAAGCCAAAAGTACTGAGCCACATAGAGGCAGCATCCATTCCCTATGTAGCCAACACTTCTCTGTCTGCACTTGTCAATGGAGGTGGTCTTTGCAGAGACAGTTCTTCAAATAAAAGGCAAGAATCAGCCTGATCCAGAATAATTTTATGTTGAGCTCCTTTCACCCTGTTGCCATGTACGCTTATTAAAAAAACATTAAAAAAGTGTTAAGCTCCCGAATGCTATAAAAGATTTAATAATGTCTTTAGTTTGCGACTTGGAGAATTGAATATGCTCTTTCCTTGTTGAGAAATCAGTCCGGTCATGTTGACTCAGAATGTAACGATACCCGTTTCGACACTTTCATTTCATTTTAATTGGCAACAAGAGTTTTAAAATAATGCATTTAACCTGCAAACGTCAAAACATTTAACCTAACCCGAATTTTAATAGAACTTCCACTTTTCCTCTAACGTAATAGCTTCCAATCCTGCAAATCCCTTTGTACCCCCTGAGGCTTCCACTTCTTCTCGTAGCTTTGCATAAATGAGTCACACAGTAATTGAATGACCCTCTTGTTGCTGGGGTTTCTCCTTCTAGAGTTTTAATCACTGGAGGATCAGGAGGTGTTGGAACATTTGCTATTCAGGTAAGACAGAGTGTCTTCGTTTGGCTATGCCTGTATGTATATTTATGCCTTTTAAACCCTGACAAAGTAAGATCCCTTGCTGTGTGCATACTCCCTGTTTTTTATCCTGTATGTTTCACCAGCTGTTGAAGGCTTGGGGCGCCCACGTAACGGTCACCTGCTCTCAGAACGCCGTGGGTCTTGTTAGAGGGCTGGGAGCTGATGAGGTGCTGGACTACACAGCAGGAGATGTGGTTGAACAACTAGAAATGATGGAGAAGTAAGACTGTATACATTGAAACCTGTGTGGTTACATTGTACTTTGTTTAAAGAAACACTGGAGCAAAATATTGCTCACTGGTCCCAACGCTGGTGTTTACAGAAGTATCATTAGAGTCTGTGCCAATCCAGTGAACGTGTTAATTAAAAAGGACTCATCTAGATTTGCTAAATTTGGTGTGTTTCACCCTTTAAAACCCAAATGTGGTAAACATATTCCTATCAGCTTGGCACACCTGTTTGCTGACTCTCTTTCTAGTTTCCATGGAAACCACAGCTTAAGGTCTGAGTGGATGATGGTTCAGTTATTTTCCTGTCCCTAAAACAAAATTGGTAGTCCTTGGGTTGGTTTCTTAGAATTCCAGCGAGGGGCTAAACCAGCACAGTGCATAGTGTACTGACATAGGATAATTTGTTTTGAAAAAGTTAATTTTGGTTTTTTTAACCACATTTCCAGCAAGATGTTTACAAGATTGTCTGTCTCTTTTTCCACCTCAAGATTTGACGTTGTTTTTGACGGCGTGGGTGGGGACACAGAGGAGTGGGCGATGGGCCTGCTAAAGCCCTGGTCTGGTGCAAAATACGTCACACTGGTAACACCTTTGCTTCTCAACACCGACTCTATGGGCCTTTTGGATGGTACATTGAATGCTGGTTGCTCTCTGCAGAGCAAGGCCATTCAGGTAAACACCAGTAAAACTGACTTTTGATTCAAAGAAAAGTGGATGTACACAAAAAAAAAACTTCCATTGCAGTTGTTTATTTTTATAACACGGACTGAGGTTTGTTTTTCTCATTAAGGCATTATTCTGGGTGTGGCCTGCCAGTGCTTCCAAATTGAAATGTCATACTTGATCCTCAGTTTCATGGAAAGAAGACATGGATATTTTTTTCCATTCAGTTAATTGAGATGTCATACTTGATCCTCAGTTTCATGGAAAGAAGACATGGATATTTTTTTCCATTCAGTTGATTATATGGATTGGAGCTGAGGTGACACAGGGAGGGGAAAAATCAAGTGATGACTTGACTGAGCGTCACAGTAAATTCCTGCGCTGCCTGTATTTTTTCTCATGTTTTTATGTCCTGTGTGCAGGTGAAGAGGGAATAGCATTAACAGTTTGAGTCCCTGCATGCGTGTTAGGTTTGTGTTGTTGTGTTTCCCTAATAGCTGGTGTTCATGTCATGAAGATCATGGCCGAACAGACGAGGACAGGGTGGACAGGGTGCTCTAGGGACTGAGTGAACTTGTCCTGGGCAGGGTAGGCACTGGTGACAGCACAGCTGGCAGTGTTAGAATGGATGAGACAGTGTGTGTGTGCGTGCATGTGTTTGCTGCTGAACCAGCAGTATTTGGTGTTTGTTCAGATTGTGGCCAACCATTTCCCCCCCTCCCGGCAAATACCACTGTTTGTGTGTTTCTTGCCAAGCCTCCGAGGCCCTTTGTCCATGGGAGCAGCCAGCTGGTCACTTTGGCGAGGCTCTGCTGCATCAGTCACACCCTCGGTGCCCAACGCTGGACAGCTTGCCGTTTTTATCTGTGCAACTGAGCCCTCTAGTGTCAAACTAGAGCTGCACTGAACAATCATGAACTGTCTGGTTTTTTTTCCAAGCAAGTCAGGGTGGTTTTACCAGAGCAGTGTAACATAATAACACAATATTATCAAGTATAAAGCAGTGTTATGTTTTTGTTTTGTTGTTTTAAATGAATTATTACACCAGAGCTTCTGTCTTATTTACAATTTGTTTTTTCTATATTTTTATTTTTATTTAGACATTTGCATCTGGAGCACCTTTTACTGACCTTTTTTCATAGCTGGCAATCCTGGTCTTTTTCACATATAGCAGGAAAAATATTAGTGAAACAAACCATTAGTGGTTTCTCTGTTTAATTTAGATGCCCTAATAAACTAGTATGCCATCAACCAACGTATTTGGGCTCAGAATCCTGTATCTCTCAAAGAAACATAGCTCAAATTCATGCGATACGTGAAGGTCAGAGGTCCAGTTTGTGTCCGTGTGTGTAAAACTAAATGCTAGCTTTCAGGTTATGTATTATCTTTAATAAATGATAATTATATTACTAGATGTGAACAATAACACCACTAATATAATCCAATATTCCTGTTTGTGCTCATCTCATCATCAGTTAGTAATGACAGTGCGTCTAAAAATTCACAAAACCAAATCATTAGATGGTAATCTAAACATAAATGTTTAAATTATGTGCTTTAAAATTTTTAGTAACCTTCAGTAGTTTATTGAAAACTTATCAGGAAATTAGTGCTAATTAGTCCTTTCATACAAAATGTGGTTTCTTCCTCCTAAATCCTTATGGTGCTAATTACTGTAAGTCAGGGTAACTGCCATGTGTGTTTTAGTCAGCTTAGTTGTCTTTTTTGGTGTTCTGATCCAGATCTTAATTTTTTTAAATACTTTTTACATTTTCCTTGTCTTTTTTTTCCTAACAGATAACTCTGTGTGTTTATTCATGTGTATGAGATGCAGACAAGCCTGACTTCTAATTACTGCCTCCCGTTTGCTTTCTTCTTAGAATTTATTATCCAGTGGAGTCTTCTATAGGTGGGGATTTTATGCACCAGATGGACCTGCCCTGGATGAAGTCAGCAAGCTGGTAGATGCAGGGAAGGTACTATATGGCTTTATTATTCATAACATGCACACCTGCCTTTTAGGACCATTTGTACTGACAGAATTAGGGCGATGTCTAATTTGCAAATCCGTCACAGGCAGAGAGTTGAATTTATGCAGAGATGATCATGCAACTCACTGAATATTGAACATACCATGGATTCCCTATGAGTCTGTATCCGAGGCTCCCATGCGGCTTTGTGAGGGAGTCAGAATCACATTCCTGCTATTCTGGTTGGCTGGTTGGTGGTGTGCACGGTTGGCTGCTGGGCGATTGAGTCAGGCGCCATCAGACGGTGAATGGATTTTTAAACAGTGCTGAGCAGCCATTCGCAAAAGCGTGTGGGACCTCTGTCCTTTTGTGCTGGGGCTTACAGCAAGCAGCAAACTCAGGCAAGTGGCGGGAATCTATGGCCTCCGGTGCCCCCCCACCCCTCCTCACAAAACATACACGCACGATCTCTCTGCTCTCTCTGTCCTATTCGCAGTTAGAAGTGTGGATGGTTTCCAGTGACGCGACTGCCCTCCCCATTCATTGTTAAAGACAAGAGATGCTGACCACAATAACAAGCCTGGCTGCTTGTGTTCTGGGACTAGCACAGGATTGTCCAGCCTCATCACATTCTAAACCCCTCCCTCACGTTTTCACTCTTGCAACTATGAAAGCAGCGATGTTGTAGCATTAGGAGTTTGTGGTTATTTGCTAGACTAAACTTTTTTGATAATGGGTTTGATTATGGGATCACTGTAATTTGCAGTGCTTTGTGACTTGCAAAAAAGCCTCTTCACTAAGACGTGAAAGTGGAAATGGTTCCAGTGCTGTTAAGTTTGGACAGTTTCTCATTTTGTCTGGTTTGCTGCTCTTAAAGCATGGTGCTTACCTCACGAGTGGGATTTGCATAAGCTGCCACATTCATGACAGACTGTCAATACTTATTCTGGTGTTTTGCTTTTTTTTGTTAGCGCCATTAAAACAAAAGCCGAAACTAATTTTCATAATCAATTGAACTCCTGCCTACATGTGTAAATCTGATTTTTTTTATTTTTTCCCATTTCTGCTGCTCTGTCACAGATCCTGCCTGTTGTGGAGGCCCAGTTCTCATTTACTCAGGTGCCTCAGGCTTTTCAGAAGCTCGAGAAGGGCCACGCCAGAGGGAAGACTGTAGTCAGGGTGGCTGAAGAGGACGACAGACAGACTGAAGAGCTGGTGCAGGACAGCAGCACGGAGACTGCAGAGTCAGTGCAAGAAACAGCCAAGCAAAGCTAAGTAGAGGAAAGCAGGTGCCTAGAGAGTTTCTGTTATGATCCTTCTCACCTCCCCTTCACCATCAGCAGAGTCTGTTTTGTAGCAGACTGCAGTCGTGACCTGCGCTTGTAATTAGAAGATACCAGAAGTTGTATCTCTTGTTAACGCGCCTTCTGTACTGTACTTGAAGTTTTCACAAAGTACTCGAGGTGTGCTGTGTTCATCATGGTGAAATTACTAATATTACCAGCTAAATGCTCCTCATGTCAACCATGCAGCTGGTTATGGTTACCAGACTTTTGGTAATTAGCTGGCCGGTACAACACGCAGTTGTATAAAAAAGCTTTTCTGTTACAAATGTGAAAGAAACTATTTGTTTTTCTTTTTTGGTTTAGTTACCCATCACTACCTTGTATGTAAAATTATGTGGACATCCTGTAAAGCTACATAATCTGAAAGGAATATATCAGTGTAACTTTCAGGGAACAACAAACACAGATCTGAAATGTTTTGTTTTTACACTGTTGCATGTGCATTCCACTCAACTGTGCACTGTGTTCAGAAGTTCATTGACAAAAATAGTTTTATTATATTGAAAAGAAAAAAGTTCTGTGTTGAATAGTTTTGATTAAACAAAAATAAAAAACATGATATTTGTTTCCTTGTGTTGCATGCAGCTGGAAAAAAAGCAATATGTACTAAATAACAACACAAATTATTTAAAAAAAATCCAAAAAAAAGTTTT
Source organism: Oreochromis niloticus (assembly GCF_001858045.2). Lineage (NCBI taxonomy): Eukaryota > Metazoa > Chordata > Actinopteri > Cichliformes > Cichlidae > Oreochromis > Oreochromis niloticus. The sequence continues at coordinate 13,079,637 of NC_031980.2, read as the reverse complement.
AACACTGTTTTAAGTTAATAAAAATAAGGCAGAAACAGATTTGTTCAATGGAGATACAGTTCAAAAAGTTTGGGGTCACCTAGAAAATGTCTTGTTTTTGAATGTACAACAATATTAATTTGTTCTGGTAAAACATTTACTTGATCAGATACCTTGTAAGTAACAATGGAAAGTGGAATCATAAATCACACAGAGGATTTTTTATGGAATATTTGCATATGTGTAGGCTAATGTACAGTCAGGCTACAAGGCCAGTTTTTGTCTCAAAATAGCCAAAAATAACTTTACACTAAATGAGTCAAACTTTCCTTTTCTTTCAGCAGAAATGAATCCTTAATTGCATCTTAAAACATTCGCAATCATTTAAATATTTTTTCTTTCAAAAGCAGGACTTTTCAAATTGACCCCAAACTGACAAAGGTGTAAGAATAACATGTTAAATATTTCAAGTCCTGAACGAACTGTTTGTACGTTTGTTACGTGGCAGTACATTCTACCAAAATCCTTAATGTCTCTCCAGCTTGACCTCTTCATCTGCCTTCTCATGGTTCCCCTGCAGCAAAATGTTGAGAACCTCCAGCGGCGTACCTCGTTTGTGAGCACTGTGTGTCACTGCATTAGTGTGTCAGGGATCCAGTTCAGCAGACTTTGTTTTCATATAATCTCCACATCCCACCTCTGATGTAGTTTACTTGCATCAGGTGTGTTCAGAATCACTTGGTTTTTGTCATAAAGATGACCACCTGAAAGAAACAGATGTTTTTTATTAAGTGGATTTTGTATACATATTTTAGCATTATTCTGGCACCTGGAAAGAGATTGTGTTGCATAATATTGTTTATTTAAGATGGATTAAAAATAGAATTAAAAATGTTTTGCATATATTTAATTTCAAATACAATAATGATAACGCCTACAATAGTGTTCAGTACTCCTTTTGCAGGGAATAATTCAGTCCACAAGGGGTCACTAATTGACAATGATGCAAACAAAGTGACTAGACATAAATCCCCAGTTTTATACTAGGAATATTTAACCACAGGTTTCAAGATCCTTTTATTGCCTTATGCACAGAAGTTGCATTCTTTACTATCTCTTAAATGTGCATGGGAACAAAGAATACTCAGTTTGAGAGCTTTAAGTGCTCGAATTAAGTAGGAAGGCACAATGTAAGTTCATTTGCCATTTAATAATAATTGTAGCATTTGCTCCGTAGTCCATATACAGGCAGCTTGTTGAATTTGACAAATTTCATAAGACTAACCATGAAATCTGAATGTTTAATGTATGGAAATCAAACTGAAACTTGTTATGTAACTCTGACATTTGAATCCTCTGTGGGAAGCTTGTCCCAGATGGTGCTGGTAGTACAAACTAACAAGGCTTTATATACAAATCATCTATCGGAACAATTTTACTGTTGGTGTTGTAACACTGGTGAGGCTTACCTTTGACTTCCAGGACTAGATCAGAGTTGAGGACATAGCGAATAAAGCCCTCCGGAGTGATGCTCCAGAGGTGGATTTGGTCATCTGGGTCTGGAGTGAGACCCACACGGCTTCCTGCAATTGTCACGCTACCACTGGGACTTAGGCAGCACTCCTCCAAGAGCTGGAAACATAGAGAGGAGTCACTTAGAGATATTCAAATTACCAGCTGCTATCACTGAAAAAAGGCAGAATGGTGAAAAAATTAATCGATAATATAATATATGATCAGATATAGTGCAGAAAACACCTCTGTTTGACCTGTCGTCACTTTTCTTTAACCTTGTTTTGATTCTCGTCTGAGATTTGACCTTAGGATCTAAGATCTTGATCTTGGTCTAAGGGCTGCTATTCATCAAGCTTTCCCGATTAGTTGCGTAATGAAGGTACTGTTACCTTGCAGTGTAGGTGTCCATTCTGGTAGAACCAAATCTGCTCCAAACCATCCGTTTCTTCTGTTTCTTGTATCCGTAGCAGTTTGACATCATCTAAATCCCCGGTCACCGACATCATTAGCCCCGTCTGTCTGTTCCTTAAACGGAAGTGCACTTGCTTCTGCTCGGAAAACACATACAAATAGTTGGTGCTTCTTCTCAAAACAGGATTCACAGCAAGGGAATTTCAAATCAACTCGACGTAGCTCGTAACTATCACAACTAACAGTCAATCAAGATGGCACTAGTTGAAATGCACATGTGTGGTATCTAAAAGTGCAGCTGTGAGCATTACCACCATTGTGGTGTAGTAATCTAACACTAATTGCATAGCTTCATTGTATACCTGTATAAGAGGGCGGAGCGATCCAATTTTCTGCCAGTTGCTGTGTTTCCGCCAGTCGAGCACCTCTCCAGGATTTAGCAAAATCTGAGCACCCCGATAGTTGATTCCCTCGTATAGCACCCACCTGATTTTTTAAGACGAGACAAAAACATAATCAAGTCTCAGATATTCAACAGCAGAAATGAAAACAACACTTCCTTATCAGCTTTTATCGCTGTCTGGGGACTGACAGTCAGTCACCACGAGTGAAATTTGGCTTGAAAATGCCAGTCCTTGTTTTAATATATTTCAATATCCTCCTTCCTCGTGTGATAGGATATTACAGGATGCTCAAGAGAGCACAGAGACAGGCAGACATAAACAAACATCATTTTTCTCTACCTGTTTTTTTTATTTTATTTTAATAGCACAAACTAGAAACCAAGCCTTTGATGCTGGTAGATCATTGTTTTATCTTAAAAAAATAGCTGAATTCTGAATCCTGGCTTCCATTCAATGCCTAGCAAAAGATAATAACACTGCTGAGCTTTATAACAGTCCAATTTTGCTTTGAGGTTAGATGTTGCTTTTCACTCGTTGCTTAATGGCTCATCTCTTCTGCAGCAAGAATGTGCCAGTCCAGAGGCAGCTCTGCCTCACTGCGAGCCCTTTATTTCCTCAGTGTTGGCTCACACCTACAGTCTAAATCTTGCACATCAGCAGCAGGTTTCCACCATCGATCCATCTGTCAGTACTGCCATTCTGCAATATTAGATGTGCTGACCCTGCACTGCATTCAATATTTCTGAATCTACAAAATGCCATCTTGGAGTCTATATGGTAGGCCCAAACTAATTCTTTAACTACAGAGGAATCTTTAAAAAAAAATCATCTTAGTTATACCAACAGACATCAAATAAGTACAGGTTGCACAGATAACTATGGAAATAGCACAAGAAAGTTCTGTTGACTAAAGAGATAATAGCGTCTGAATTTGAAATAAAACCAAATGGGATTAAGAGGTGGCACTGCTGAGTAACAACAGGCCACTGTTGTGTGAGTGAAAAGTAAAGAATTTTATTTAGTGTCACGCTTAGCGTTAAAGAAATATTTGGGAGCAGAGGAGAATGAACCTGTTAAACACAAACCACAGGGTATCCTTAGTAACGGCTTAGTAACGGCTGGATAACCACACAGGTTTGAAAAACACTCACAGGCCTCCTTCCACCAGCACAGACTGGACTCTGCCACATCCTCCGGCCAGCTGGAGGTTGACTGATCCGTCCGTTAGGACCACCCTCTTCCCACGCAGACCACATCGCTCAAAAAGAGTGATGGATGGAAGTGAGAACTCCTGCCAAGAGTGAGAGAAAGGACAAGTGCATTAACAAGCGCTGAAAGCTCCAGGTCATACAGGTTGACATTAAGGTTATTTTGAAGTTACCCTGGAAACAGGCCACACTCACACCTTTGTGCTCCCTGGCATTTTCACTCCCTGTTTACTGTAAAAGACAGGCTGCCTTCTAAATGGACACTAATGTCATGGGTCAACGCATTTAATACTGGATGGTGAGGATGTTGATGATAGGGAAAGAAATAAGCAGAAATGTGTGAATTTTTGCCTTCTGATACAAAATCACCATTATTAACAGTTATATTTTTTTTATTTTAACACTTAGCAGCTTCAGTTTTGGGATGATTCATCCATTGTTTTTTGACAAGACGTCAAAAAAGTGTTAGTTTTTGGAAAAAATCAAAGAAAAAGATGGAGATGCAGTTTAATAAAAAAATCAAAAGAATACCAAAATTGAAAAGAATTTGGGATAATTGAAAAAAAACAAACATATGCCACATGACAGATGTGTACTTTGCACATCTGCTCAGGTACGAGTCATTTATCATTAAAGGGTGAACCCAAAACTCCAAAAGGATGTCCAAGTGGTGTCCAACTTTAGTGCAACTGTGCAGATTACAGGCACTATTCATGCACCCTTCAGACAGACTCTCAACAAGCTTGAAAAACTACAATAGCAATGGATATTTGTCTGTGATGCCTTCAGCTGTCAATTACAAATTAGTTTTTCTAGCTTTGCAAGACCTAAATACTGTTGAGAGCTAATTTAATGCTTAATCTCCTTCTTAAAGAGTGTTGCAGTTCAAAAAATGTATTTAATTCTAGAAAACTTAATGTCTGCATCCCAGGGTTTAATGACCAAAAATAACATGTTTCAGTTTTAGGCTGGCAATCTGTAAAAGGGGAGTGAGTGTTAATTTGTTAGAAGAATTAAATTATAGACTTACAAAGCCAACAGTCTGTAGTGACAGGATGGAGGAGCTTGCACTGACACAGCCCATTGATCTCAGATCTGGGTAGTTTCCCACTTCTAACACATACATCCTGCAAGTGAAGTCTTGGCCCTCAAAAGCTATCCAGCTGCAAGAATACATAAATACAATTACACAAATATACTGACACACACACATGAAGAACAAAGGCACAAAAAAATGTGCCCATATTCTGCACTGAATAAGATAGATGATCACTGTGTAAACCTACCTGCACTAAAAAGATTTTCAATTTTAATACTATTCAAGCTTGAAGGTGAACAAGAGTTTTACTGAGCTACTGAATTCTTACTTATTAATGGGCCAAAGCAAAATAGTATATTAATATTAATGATGCATTTTATAATATGTAATGCAGGCAGTGTATCACTAGCTACTGCCATATGGCATTTTTTTCTGTTTAGAAAGTGTAACAGTGACAGCCTGAAGCGGACTGTAAATCACAGAAATTGCTTTTTAATGTGACCGATACGCAGTTACAATTGTAGCAGATCACCTTGGGACATCTATCTCTAAAATCTGCTATTGAAAGGCTGTTGCAAAGTGTCTTTAGTGCCAAAGATTCACCTTACAGCCCCGCACTGTGACAGTTTCTTCACATTGTACAGTATTACTCACCTGCCAGCTAGAACCTTGCAGGAGGCCACAGAGAAACCATCCTGCAGGGAGGCCACACTGTCCTCCAGAGTGAGGACAGAGCCCTTAAAACCTGGATCAGAGAAAAGCTGCACCTGAGGCACACACAGCAAGAAAACAAGACTGAGTCATCCACTCTGAGCTCCTCACCTCCTCGTCACATAATAATTGCAATAACGCTGCAAGATTAGATGTGCTTTATTTTTCTTCCTTTTTAAATGCCTACCTTAAATTTGGATGTGTTCTCAAAATCATCCTGAAATGAAAATGAAAAAAAAAAGATTATTGAGACTGATTCACATGCATTGAACCACAAAAGAGAGTGGCGCTGATAGGAAAGGAGAGATGCAACATTGTGGGTGGTATTGCTTTAACTTGTGTGTGTGGGTGTGTTGTGTGTGTGTGATATGCCCTCCCTCCACTCCGTTTTCCTGGTTTTACCTTTCCTCATGTCTCATTGCCTGTGTTTTTTTTTTGTTTTTTTTTTAATCTCTGTGTAGTCTGTGTGTGTGTCTGCCTGGGCATTGCACTCCATTCCTGCCCCTTTAATCAACTCACTTCATCCACTAATCAAGCTCCTGTAGCATTCTTTGGCTCGCTTTGAATCGTTCATTCCCTTATGTGAGCCTAACACTACTCCCACTTCTGATTTAGTTTGTTACTCATGTTATCTGACCCTTTGAAGCAACTCTTTGTTTCCGTGTGCATCCTCATCAGCCAGCCTGGCTCTCGCTCACTCTGCCTCCAGCAGCCTGGCTTGCTTGTCCTGCTCTCATAACAGGCAGCACACAGCAGCCAACAAATCCATCTAACAGAGAAACTCGACCGATTCTTTGCACAGTTTGACAAATAATAATCAAATCAAACTCCAGCCGGTCACAAACCGATAGCAGACTGGAAGGCATTCACAAGGTGCAGCAGACACTCTTCAGTACTTCTGCATTAAAAAAAGAAGAAGCTGGGTCCAATGATGTGCAGGGCTGTGCTGACAAACTGTCAGAGGTATTGACACACATTTCGAACCTCCCTTAAAACCACCATTGGGCCTATTCCCAGAAAATTTTACTGTAACTCGTTTGAACAACCACTAGTCAATTGATCTAACCTCTGTCATCTCAAAAGCCTTTGAAGGACTGATACTCACATCAAAGACTCCATCGTTGCTGATCTAAACCACTATTGCCTACCGGGCAATGATGATGCCATCTCTGTGGCTCTCAATACAGCCTTTTATCACCTTGACAAATACGGCACTTCTCTGTTGACTCCAGCTCTACATTTATCACATCCTTGACAAGCTGGTGGACAAACTCAATGCAGTAATCCGACTGCATATGTAAGTGGATACTGTTTTTTTTCCCTCCCTCAAACTGTTAAAGGGTGCGTACTGAGCCCTTTTATGCACTTTTCACTCATGCAAACCCATCCACAACTCTAATTCCATTGTTAAGCTTGTAGATGATAATGATGACAATGAGACTGCATATGAGGTTCAGAAGCTATGTGCCAAATCTGGCCTTAAACACCACAAACACCATGGAGATTATGTTTCAGGACGAGACAGCCAGACATACACTTGTATACATCAAAACAAAGGTTATGGAGAGAGCTCCCAGCTTCAATGTAATGGCAGTCACCATCACAGAGGACTTTTCCAAGGCTGGCAGTTGTGAGTAAACCATAAATGCATCTTTATTTCCTAAATGTAAGGATGTAAGTCACCTTCCCAAAAGGCTGCTTGTATACTTGGACAGATGAATATAGAGAGTACCCTCACAAACTGGGTGACAGCTTGGTAAGGCAGCTGTGACTAAGCCGACATAATGTCCTTCCACGGTGTTGCAAAAAGGGTACAAAACATTGTGGGCGAAAAGGTGCCATCTTTAGAGCATCTCTAGATCACTCCCTGTGTGAAGAAACCCAAGCAAATCATCACAGACACTGCACACCATGGACACAATTCATTCAATCTCCTACCTGCGGCAGGCGCATTAAAGCTATCCATGCATGCGCAAACACACTGAGCTCTGACACTGTTGACCTCAGTCTGACAGTAAGTTATGTAAAGTGTTAACATGAAATATTTTATACTCAATTTTTGCCTTGTGTATATCAAATATTTTCTGTGTAGTGCTGTCCTGTTGCAGACACACTTGCACCCTTGTTAACTGCCCTTTTATAACAATGATAATCCAATATTTTGCTATTTCTTGTGAGGTTGCTATAACTAGTTTTGTTGTACTTGCATAATATCAATACCCTGGTTACTTGGCAGCAAGTTTCAGTAAACTGTGTTTTACTGCTATACTAACTTCCCTGTAAGTCTAGCTTCTGAGTCCGTTTTACATTTAAACTCCACAGGAATGGTTTACACAAATATCTGAGACAGACCATCTTCACTTTAAAGCTGAAGCCAAATGATTAATTTTTAATGACTGGCCTACTCTAATTGGGACCGATCATTACAGCATTTTACCGAGTCTTGTCTTGTGTATGCCTCTTTGTCATCATCCAGTTTGTAACCAAAGCAACTTCACGATGAGTCACTTTTGTGATCTAAGATATTTTTGCTTTCAGTCTAATGACAAGAATTTTCCTCTCTCACGCTGGGTAAGTAATTTTATTCACATTTCTGCTCTGCTTCATGCTCCTAGAGTTAATCCACTGTAAAGCCTGGTATCTGTCACGTGTTATCCCTGACGTTCATTTTCCTTTTTTAAGGATTCCATCTTAAATTTTGATTTATTCTGCAAGTGTAAAAGTTGCTGGTTACAAGCAGAGAAACCACATGGTGAGTCACCCTACTACCTCAAGAGGAAGTGAAAATTCACCGGCAGTTGCGCAATTATTCATCGTGCAAAGCTGATCGAGCTAATCGTGCAGATCAAGCAAACACACTGGCTGCTGCATTGATCAAATGTAAAATATCACTGTCGCCAGACCATCTGTCTAATAACCAGACAATGTTTCCACCCTGTGAGTCACCACTCTTACCAGCATGACAGGCATTGTTGAGCCAACTCTGTGCTGCAGTGCCCCCCAGTCCTCTGGGCTTCCATACAGGCCTTTTTCCAGGACATAAGGCTCGCCACAAAAGCCTGGCTCTTCAAACACAACCCAGCTGAGAACAAAAAAAAAAGAGGAGCACCCTTTACTTTTGACATGACATTCTTTTTTCATTTTCATTTCATTTTAATTGGTAAAGAAACAGAGTGTTTGATGTGCCCTGGCTGAAACCCACAAGAATTCAGGCACAGTTGTGCTCATTCAGCAACAACTTGTGGTCAAAATCCAATACCTTCCCACATGATAGCATCTCAGCAGCTACTCTGTTAAAAAATGTGGCATGTCACGAGTGGCTGTGGGAGTGGGTGTTGCATTTGCAGAACTGTGTGTCCTAACGTGCAAGACTGAAAAACTGACAGTTCTCTCCCAGCAAAACAAACGGAACGCAAATGAGCCAATCAAAGAGCAGAAGAACATGGGCGAGGCCGCGCAGTCTAATAACAGACTAGCAGCGCAGCAAGAATAACCTTTCAATGTCATGAGAGTCTTTTCTCATAAAGAAGGACGTTATGTTCCACTCCACATTATTAACCATTTTCTTCCTCTCCCTTGGGTAGAAGCAATCAGGAAAGCATGCCCTGCACTTCATTATTCTCGTTTGCTTCCTGTTTGTTTACTTCTGCATTTTTTTTTCTAGCTGATCATACCATAAACAGAGGTTGAAAGGCAAGCAGTGATGGAACACTGCCACTGCTCATTCCTACAGCATGTGGTTAAAAAAAACAAAGAAGATGGTGATAAAAATACCTCAAGAGAATAAAGAATTTCCAAATATAAACAGAATTCCTTGTTAACTAAGTTTAAGGATCTGAGTCTGCCTCCTCCACACTCTCCAAGAAGTTACAGAGTTGTTTCTCACTGCAAAGAGTCTGAGATAGTCCTAAGGTCAGGAACATATGTGAGGCAGACTAACCATTAGTGAACGAGGTAATCTGTCTCGACCTGTCAGCAAAGGTGCGGCAGTCATGCCGCCACGCTCCTGAGAAGCAACGAAGGGTAATAAACCAAACAAGACTTCACAGGAACTGTAGCCTCAACTAATCATCAAGCTGGCGGGAAGGAAAGCATCTAAAAACATGTAGAGTCGTTCTCCATCAAGGTAGGTAATCAAGCAATATTTGTTAGAAAACATACCTAAGCATTACACCACAAGTCTTGCTGAAGTTGAAGATGACTTGCAAAGGAAAGTGTTTAACCTATTTTTAACAGCCGAAAATCTGTTTTTTTTATAAAATACCCCAAACTTTTATTTACCCTTAACGATCACAAAACAATAAACCATAACAAGTATGCTACTTACACACCACCGACAACATCAATAGACTGCGTCTTCATGCCATAGCCCGTCTCATCCACGTTAATAACAGGCACTGTGAGGTCAATGTTCATCCCCAGCTTGCCAAAATCTCTGTCGCTGAACATTTTGAGGTGTGGAGACATGAAATCCTGTGACAAGAATAAAATCATCTTAAGAAAAGCTGCAGACAAACACACAAAATCTTGCCTTGAAGATCAAAACAACAAATATGAGGGTTAGGAATAAAGTCAATTTACTCTAGGGAGTTATTTTTAAACTGTTATACATTTTTCCAGTCACACCAATTACAAAGAATATAATTACACAACAGCTTATAGGTTTCTGTTGTTCTTGCACACCCTGTCCAAAAAATGAAGACAGTATTAGCTTAGGCATGACACGAAATGTAGCTCAGCTGCAATCCTGGCATATCAGCATACCATCTTACATCAGCTGACGTCTCAGGTGATATCCTGATATACATCCAAATAGTAAATCTCATATAGGGTTCTCTATTTAACTTGCATGCACAACTGCACAGCTGCTTTGCAACCCGCCTCTACCACTCCTTTTTCATGCTTCTATCTGACTTAAATAGTATCTTATCTGTTATGACTGATGTCGGCTCTGTTCTTTATGGGAGGTCTCACTGCCTCTATCTTTCCACTTATATACAGGGAAGGGAGGTGAGGTCTCAGAACAGAGAAAGGCCAAAAAAATACATTACTGAAGACAGAAAACACAATTATCCTTCGATTAAAGTGGTCCTGACTGAAAAGTTGTTTCTAGACAAAAAGCACCATAATGAAAGCGCCCTTGAGCAAAAACTGCTTTGGGGTAAGATTAATATATTATATGCAAGATGTTGACTTGTTTATAGAATCTGGGGCTTCCAAAAACTGTTTATGCCTTCGAGTTGCTATTAACAATTTGTATATAACAATTTTCTGCAGAATTTATACGGTTTTTTTGTACATCCAAAAGTCAGCCATGCCCACTGGGGATACAGTGGAATGTATTTCTTTATAACAGCTTCTCAAAACAAAAACTTGTTTTTGCTTTCTTTCTGTTTAAACCAATTCCCCAACAAAGACTTGGAAAATTAGCATTTTCTCTACCATTTAATAAATATGTCTCCCTGCTTGCTAATGCTGCACACTCTTCATAGTCAGTGTTTATGTGGAAGGTTTTGGTCTCAATAGTTTTTATTATATTATATTATATTTTTACATTAGCTTGCAGTCTAAAGAAGAAGAACAAGGTACTGAGCCCTGAATCGACCCCGATGAATCCACTGATGTGTGTATGGCAGAACTAAGCTTTGTCAGAATGGGTGAATGCAGATTATAGTGTGGAGCACCTTGAATGGTCTTAAAGCCTACAAAAGCGTGCTATTTTTATTTTCGACAATCAGCTGCAATCTGAATTGTAATCTTCATCAACTCAGAGTGGTTATGCAAAATTCAAGCATCAGTTAGCAGTTGCTATTAATCACACACTGGTATACGCTAAGCTCCTTGGTAGTTTTTTAGTGTCTGCAGTACTCACAGACAGTATCGGTCGCAATGACAGAAGTTCTGAGCCACCCCAGTCACTGCACTCCAGGTACTCGCCTTCCTCCAGGATGTGCTGCTGACCCTCGAACCCAGACTCGCTGTAGCCCACCCAGCTGATGCAAGAAACAAAATGCAGCAAAGTCACTGATTAGAGCTAAACTGGTAGCTCCTGACCAAATTATTATATTATAATCATATTACATCAAAATCACTATCTTAGTCTAGAATAAACTTTGCTCCAGAGTAAGAGTGCCATTTAACTCCATCCTGTACAAGCAAAGGGACATGCACAAGAAGACTCACAATCCTCCAATGATCTTCAAAGAGCCCACGGACTTCAGTTTCATTGTGTCAAGGTCTGCAGGAACATCTCCTTCACTCTCGCAAAAGCTGAAAATTTCACCGTCAACTTCCATACAGGAGCCTTCAAAGCCGGGCTTCTCATATAGAACAGCCTGCATCAAAGAACAGACAGCTTATGTTAACACACAAGTTATATTTTATTTCATTTTATTATATTTCCAAGGAACTAGAAAATATATATTAAAAGTCCTATTTGAATGGCACAGTATTAAGACTGTGTGCATCTCAGTGGTTTTTGAATTGCTGAATGACAGAATGACGTGTTCACCCTAAAAATAATCTGTTTATCTGATTCTCACATTGTTAGCTGTGGAAATTCTTGCTCTCAAAATAAACTGTGGTTAGTGTACTGGAACTTCCGTTACTCTTTGTGGTCTTAAATGAAATAAGCCTACAAGTCAAAAACATTTGGGCACTTGTGCAATGCCTGAAGGCCTTTCATAAACATGTTTTTCCTAAATACTCAACACGGATATTACAATTTGTGGTTAGATTATTTTATAATTTCCAGAATTTAACATTAAATTGCTTTTCCCCCACTTTTTCTTCTTTGTGAGATCAAACAAAACAGAACTGCGCATACCTTGACTTCACTGGGATTCTCCACTTTGAAACCACCCTGGAACAGAGAAGTCATCATCATTAACAATGCTCTTCTCTAATTATATGCACACAATAGAACACCTGCCAGCAATTACACACATTCATAGTTCAACTAATTTTCTCAAACATGTTCATAATTCCCTTGGCCTGGTAGATGGAAGGTTGAGCTGAGCTATTGTCTCTGTGGGTAATAACAATAAACACTGCCTTTGGACATAGAGTGACCCTTCACAATGCGGAAAAGGCAGAAACAGGAATGCCAGCTTTTTGGTAATTATTACTGAACACAACATGAAGCTGTGGCTTAAGGGGATGTCAGCAATTTTGCATAATTCCAGTTACATTTAATTTAAAGTAAAACTTCTGAACTACTTAAGAATTTGACCTTATGATTGCACTTGGTGAAAAATCTGGCTCATTAATTTATATGAAGGGGGTGGGATGTTTGTAACAAATGGCACGTCAGTCCAATATGTGTCTGCATCTCCCATAAAGGATAAATCTCAACCTAAGTGAATTACCAGAGGAACAGTGTCAGGAGAATCAAGTCAGAACATTGCTGGCAGTCACCCTGTCTCACATAGTCTTAGGAAAAAAAAGGGAACAGAACAGAAATAGACAGAGATAGTCTTCTTTAGAAGCTTTGTCACTATTGGAAATGCTGTTTGGTTTTGTGCAGGTGAGGGTGCTGCGTAATAGAGCTTGCAGGAGCCAGGACACGACACACACAGTAGCTCGCTGTCAATTCTCTAGATAATTAATTAGCTCCACTATTCTTACATGGGCAAAACTGAACATCATTTTTCATTTTTAAATAAATGTATGATGGATCATTTTTACAAAACTTCATGACTGTAGCGTATCTGCAAAAACATGCTACACTCATGACTCATCCTCTGGGAACTATAAATGTCAATGCCATGTTTTCAGCAGGTACTTTCCACAGTAGAAGGATATGCATTTTGATTTGAGACAGGGCAGGTGAGCTGCCCTTCCTGACACAATCCCATTTATCTGCACTGAGACCAGCACGAGGAGTAGACTAGCTTGTGACCTCCTTAAGATTGCCTTTGTGTCTCCCCCCAGAATCAAATCAAGGGTCAAATGTGTTAATGACTGCACCACAGAGCCAGTCTATATCACATTTTTAGTCCATTTACAAAAGCTCTGATGTAAATTGTTATCTGCAGGAAGGACACCATAACAAACCCTGGAGATCAGCAGCATCGCTAACATTATAGCCTCTAGAAACCTTAAATACATATAACAAATTTTATAGCAATTGGCCTCATGGATGCAGAGATTGTACTAAAAAACAAAATCTGCATGCTTCATCCTTTAGGGATCACAAATGACTGTTCCAAAGCTTTTGGTTGTGTATCCAGTAGTTATTTTATGCCTGGGCCACATTGAGGGAATGATCAACAGAGATCATTTCTCATTTTAAAATGCATTAGATGTTATACATTACAGTAATACGAACCATTTTAAGTGGCCTAAGAGATCCCACGAAGGGTGACGGGAAGCCCCAGGTCTCAGGAAAAGGGTATGTTCCTGTTTCCAGGACAGACACCATGCCCTCAAACCCTGGATCACTGAAAAGCAGCCACCTGAAGAAAGGAGGAATTCATGTTATTTAATTATCAAAAACCTTTATTTATATTATGCATAACAACAAAACGGTTGGTTGTTTTAAAACTAGTGTAAGTCAGGACCTTAAATACTTCCATAAAAGAGCTGTAAAAAAAATCATTGTCATAAAAATAACAAACTTTCTGTTCCCTTTTTTTCCTCAACACATAAATAAGCAGCAGCTTTTTCAGTCGTGGTATCAGCAGAAGTGACTGATACTTTTTCCTCAGTACATTAGGTATTGTCAGTTCAAGGCGGTGCTTTATTTAGGTTTAATTCTATATCTACCTCTGCTATGAGCCAAAGAACTAGAGCTAGGAACAAAGGCTATTTGTTTAAGAGCAAAATATCTGGGGAATGGCATGCTTCGGTTCAAATCACTTTTCTTCACTACTCATATTTATAGCCCAGGCAGCCTTTGTGGGAACAATGCCCCCAACTTTGGTATTTTAAACCATGGTGTGGCCCAGCACAATGTCTCATACCAACAACCAGATGCGAGCCTCTGTCAGGAAAAATACATCCAGCTCGTTCAGTCAGGACTAAAAAAAAAAGTGATTACCAAGAATTTATGTCAACCTTAACTTGCTAAATCCACAGAGTCTATCTGTTCAGTGAAGTCAACTGGGATAACTGCACGTTAGGATAAATGTGTAAAACACAAAGCTACATCTGCTGAGCAGCTGCCTTCACTTGTCACAGACAGACAGGAGAAGCTACAGTGGCAGAATTTGCAATTATGTGTTGAGATGAGCTGGCATCTGACAGCAATTAGTTTTGTTTTTGCTGCTGACAAATGCTGAAAAAAATCCTATGCGTTAAGTATTGTAGGTAAGCCAAACAATACTCGCTTTAGAGGAAAAGTTTTAACTAACAGCATTCATTTCCTTCTGCTGTAGGGCACAAAATGTACCGAACAGCTACACCTATAACCAAGAAAAACATTCTTGTGCCATTTGCCAAATTCTCTCCACACCTTTGCCTGTTTCTCACTTTCTGTCAATTCTCCTCCTCTGCTACTCTGCTTCCCATGTGTCCCAACTCCCGCTCTCCCTCATTTCTAACATGCAACAGCAGGACAGACATTCCTCGGCAGGCAAATGAATGAGAGTTAAACCGAAGACCAATATAGGCACAGCGGAATGTAGTAATGATTATTATCACAGTTATTTGTCAGAGAAAAACACAGAGAAGATCTTATTAAAGAGACAGCTCTGATTTGAGCGCAGCAGGTAAGAGCTCGTCAAATGGAAAAAAAAAAAACATTATTGAGAAGGACTGAGATTGTCTCATTTTCTAAAAGGTGTATTTCTTGTATCTTCATGGACTACATGCATAAAACAACAATACTTACACCCCAGAGTGCACTTGAATGGAAGCAGTACTCAGTGGGATGCCGAATGAGCCAGTTTCTATTGTGTCGTCGTGGTATGGTGTTACTCTGCCGTGGCCTTCGGGTTCAGTAAACAGATCAATACGGGGGATGCTGTAATCCTACAGAGGGGGGGGAGCAAGAAAAGCCATTATCAGCAGTCGTCCACACAAGATCTTCAATAATTCCTCCCAATAAATCCAAGGAAGATCTTAACTAGCTGACTTGTATTCTTTTCTGCTCTGGAGTCTGGATTGAATATCAATAAAACAATGCAGTCTGTTAGCTACATTTCAGATCCAATGTGAGGTGAAGATGATGTCAATACTGAAGACCATGCAAGGTGGAGTTAGTGTACTCACCCTGACAGCAAGTCGAATAGAGCCGATCACCATTGGCGGGCTGTTGTGCGGTTCTGTCCCCACTTGAGGCTCTGCCCAATCGTTTGCCAATTCTGTGCTCCCCTCCTCCAAGGCGATGGTGCGGCCCTGAAAGTCAGGCTTCTCATACAGCATCCAGCTAGTTATGAAAACATAATCATCATAATCACAATCAGATAGCTAATGATCAAGGTTAAAAACTGTGGATTACATCACTAATTTGGTTTGCTTATTTGGTTGCTTGTTGAAAGCTAGATGAGTGAATCAATATCGTTCTACTGCTATTTTAAGGATACAGCTGGCAGCTGGTTAGCATAGCTGGCTCTACCAGCTCCTCTTTAGCTCACTAATTAACACATTGCTTCTTCCCCGACTATTTCATTACAAAGTGGAAAAACAACACATCTTTGCAGAAAGTCTGGCAGCCATGTTGTGAATGAGATGAAATCTGTGTTTTTAAAAGGACAGGACAAGAGCTTGTTACAGTAGTCCTTGCTGCTGGAACTGAGGGCGCTGTACTTTTTCAGTCTTGCTATTTGCTGAATATGATGAAATGCTAATTTAGTGTATCTTGATGTGGCCGCTGAAGGTCAGATCTGAACTCATTTCTAATTTGAATTTTTTTTTTATCATTTTAGCACCAGAATCAAGCTGTGCTTTTCTCACCCAGCACAAAAAAATATTTTTTTCCTTAATTGAAAAAAGATTTGATTTTATTTTCAACGCATTTAAGCGTCAGCATTTTCAGAAAGTGCATTTAAATGTCCATTTTTCATTCTTTTTTTTCAGACAGCATCATTCGAAACATCTACCTTGAATATCAAAAGTAGCATCTGACCACTACAAAGAAGTATAAAGAACTACAAAGCTTATTTTTTTGTATAGAAGTGCAAGCCAGAGGATGCACCTGCACACACACAAGCACATGGCTGGTGTTTGGCACATTCCTGCAATTGGTATTACAAACTTTCAGTGATCCACAAGTGCCTGGACCACGTTAAGAAAAGCAGGAATGGTAAGGGTAAAAAGGAGACTGATAGCAAAGAAAATATGAATGTAAAGCATGCAGGGTTCTAAATAAATAATAAATAAGTTCAGTTATCAAGTAAGACTCTCTCAGTGCTCATACTTCATTAAATTAGCTTGGTGTAGAGCCTCAACAGGAGATTTTGACATCTCAAAACCACATGACACTAATTAAAGCTATACGGGGCATTTTCTTTCCATCATCTGACATTCTGGCTGAATATTTGCTACTTACCATCCTCTAACAACCTTCACAGATATGAAAGGCGAGAGCTGCAGAGATGTAGCATCTGGTATATCCCTGTAAATCTCATATGCCTGGCCACTGAACTGAGGTTTTTCAAACAGCACCATCTGCATAGAGAAAAGAAGGGCAGTGTCAAAAAAATAAAAAAGTAAAAAAAAATCAACACATCAACCATGAAGAGAAATAATGGCTTATTATTATAATGCATTACTTGCTAAATCTATTACATTAAGCAGGATTCAGTGAGTGCAAGGACATCCCATTTTACTCGCTCCTTTTAATGCTACAGTAGAAGCAAAAAAAAACTTAAAGGTATATAATTACTTCAACTACCAGGACACCATAATTTTTAATAAAAAGCATAAATTTGAAAGTTTTTACTTTTAAAGCCAAACAGAAAATTGATAGTTATGAATAATGAAGCAGTAAACCACAGTTGTGGAAAAAGCAGCTTCTCTAGAAACCTCTTTGTTATGTTTTGTTTGTTAATAAGCCTGCTTAAAATTCTAAATCTTTACATCTATTCTCTTCTGTTTGTTTTGGTTAATCCCAGTCGTCATAGTTCAGGCCCCTCCAAAGGTAACACAGGAGGTAAACTGAATTAATGAAAACCTAATATGTAGGAAAGCAACTACAAATGCTGAGTGCCCCGGGAATTACTCGTTGGTTGTAACAACTACTAATGAAGTTCTGCAGTAATGAAAAACCACAGGATCTGCACTACGTTGGCAGAACTGAATTCTGTGATTGCACCCAGCTGAGCAATTGCACAAGACTTTTTTTTACTTTGTTTACCCACGAGAACACCATATGAAAAGCAGATGTTTTCACAGAACAGAGACTTGTCTGTTCAGATTCCTCTCTCCCATCTTGTTTCTATTTCATGATGGTAAAGTTGTGCCTACTGTACCTTTCCAGGGCGTTTGTGAAATCCCTTCACAGTTCTTATCTGGAATGCAGAAATACATAATTAAGATCAAAGTAAACATCTCAACAATACAAAAGAAACTGATATGAATTTGTTTGTGAAGAAGCTGTGCCTATGACCTTTCAGTTTTACTCCCAGGGACATAGTGGGCATGTGGAGAGGACATTCCTCTCATTTCATATTTAAGCATCCAAAACCAGAAACCGGCCAAAACCAGAGTGCAATCAGCGTTAGCTCGTAATGTTGATTGCACAAAACGGCAGTAAAATTAAACTAAAAAACATAAAATCAACAGCAACTAGAAACATCAAGTCCAGACTTTTGATTATAACTGATTTATAATTTACATATTTTTTGCTGTTTTGTCGCTCCCTCTCTCTCTCGAGATTCATGCTCAGAAACTTGTTATATTTATGTATCATTATATATCTGATATATATCTATATATATCATCATACAAATTCCATTCATCTCAGCATCTTCAGCTTTATGTATGCAGTCATTGGCCACTTTTTTAGATACACCAATTCAACTGCAAATATATAATCAATCAGTCACATGACAGCAACTAATTGCATTTATACATGTAGACATGGTGAAGACAAACCACTAAAGTTCAAACCGAGCATTAGAATGGAGAAGAAAGATGATTTAAGTGACTATAAATGTGCCATGGTTATCGGTGCAAGACAGGTTGGTTTGAGTATTTAAGAAACTTCTGATCTACCGGGATTTTTGAGGCTAGCGTTCACACTGGCTCACCAAAATTAGACAACAGAAAACTGGAAAGACATCACCAGGTCTGATGAGTCTCAATTTCTGCTGCAACATTCAGATGGAAGGGTCTGAATTCAGTGTAAACAAAATGAAAGCACTGATCCATCCTGCCTTATATCAACACTTCAGGCTGCTGGTGCTGTGATGGTGAGGGAGATATTTTCTTGGCACACTTTGGCCCCATCAGTACCAACCAAGCTTCATTTAAATGCCAAAGTATTGCTGCTGACTATGTCTATCCCTTTATGACCAAAGTGTGCCCACCTTCTGATGGCTACATCCAGTACAGTACATGTACAGTTGACAAATCTGCAGCAACTGTGTGATGTTATCATGTCAATGTGGACGAAAATCTCAGAGGAATGTTTCTAGCACCTTCCTGAATATGAGATTTACATTGGTTCTGAAGGCAACAGGGTGTCTAACCAGGTATTAGCAATGTGTACCTAATAAAGTGGCCGGTCAACTCTGAGCAAATTAACTTTTACATGGATTCCAGTGGAGCAAATTCCAGACACAGTGTTACTGAGAATAAGAAAGCTTCCCTACTTGCGATGACCAAAAAGAAAAAAATGAAAAGAAAATGTAATTTTTTCCATGAAAACCATATGTGGTGTAGCTCTGAGAATATAAATAGCATCCAACTCTCTTACCAGCACAGCAAGCTGGCTTGTATCTGGCTTGTCAGAAAGTAAGAGCTGATACTTATGCACTTCAAAGCAATCCACAGCTTTAATTTATGACAATAAACTTTTTATTCATCCTTCAATTAAACGTTTGTAATGAATGCAGAACACTTACATTACTTCTAAGTACTCCCTGCGGCTGAGCCGGAGGCTGCTTTAGTTCGGGGAGGGTTGGTTGTTTTGTTGGAGGAACAACAGGAAAGCATGGAGCAGCAGTGTCAGGAAGCACCGGACCTGGTTTTGCAACGCTGTCTGCTTCATCTCCAGCAACAGGAGTGGCCATTTTCTTAATTAACTGGTGTGTAAAAAGAAAACAATGGAGTAAGGATAAACGTTTTTAACGTGTTTGCTTATGAAATATGCTGTGGCAGCGTCTACTGTGGTTTATTTACTAAAGTGCCATTTCCATGTCTCTCCTGTCAGTCGACAGGAAAGCAGAGTTCTATGCTTTAGCTAAATAGCTTTGCTCTGCTTCAACTCTGCTGAGCTTGCAAGACGCATTGTGTCTCTGTGCTAAAAGGACAACTACACTGACACTCACAACTTTTAGTTACATGCAGAAAAACTAACCTCTGGTTTGACTTGATCCTGTCCTTGTATGCTCTGCATTGGCTTTACTTGATCTCTTGGGAGGTACTTCTCTAAATAGTCAGGCAGTTTGATGTCGTTAAAAGAAGGAAGTGGAGGACCTGAGTCACTAACCACAGCCTCTGCAGCACGGGTTTCCTCTTCACTCTGCTTGGCTAGAGTGTCTTTGATTGAAGCTGTGGCTGACGGGCTTGGTGGGGGTGGCTGGGACGAAGGTGGAGGGCTCAGCTCGGAGGCTTCAGTAGGCGATGCATTTCCTGAGCCAGTGCCCTCTGTCTCGGCTTGAAATCCATTTCGCTTTCCTCTGTAAAGGGAGGTGAGACTACTCAGAACGCAGCTCCCCTCCAAGCGAGACTTCACCTTGATTTGATCATCTTTCTGTTCCTTCACGTCCTCCTCTTCCTTGACAGGGGTTTTGTCCCTGAGGCGAGAGTGTGTGTCTAGGCTATTAAGCAGCATGCTCTTGTCTGCAAAGCTAACCCTGGCAGGCTTCAGGACAGATTTTGTATCTGTGTTTGGGTTCTTGGATAAAAGGCTCAGTGATGTGTTTATGTTAAACTCGGGCTTTTTTCTCAAGCCAAATGTAAACTCCTCTGGGTCAAAAGTCTTCTCAAAGCGGTCCTCCTTAATGGCTGGCATTGCAAATGGGGGCTGAGGTGGTCGGAGGTGGTTGTGCTTCCGTGGTGGGAGGGAAAATGGGGCACAAAGTTTCTTGATTCTCTCAACGAAATCATCATCATCTAGCTCGCCAGGAGTGTCCAGAAGATTGCTCTCACTTCCAGAAGAAGTCAGCTTTTGCTCCTGGACTTTAAGTTTCCATTTGGGGAAGTCCACATCCAGCCAGCTAGAGGGGGCATCTTGCTGTTTCGAGGAGTCATCTTTGCCTAGACCCCGTGGCAATTGGAGCTTCTTCATGGATGAATGCTGTATTGAGCCTGGGATCAGCCTGTTAGACTCTGGGGAAGTGGGTGCTTTTGAAGACTGTCTCAGATTGTTATCAACAGGCTCCTTTTTAACTGGCTTGACTTCTGAATGTGTGGAAATGTCACGATTGATATGAGATGAAAGTTCATTCACTGGCAAATGCAATGCCACCACAGCTGAATTCTCGGTCACATTCACTGTGGAGCTAGCAGCAGTGCTATCAGGGCGGCTCTGTGTTATGTTTTCAGCATCCCTGAGTGAAGTAATATCGCTGCCATTCTCTATATTTTTTGATTCATCAGACAGTGTGTGGCTGGAGGCTAGGTTCGTTATATCTCCAGAGGTACTGACTTCTGAGGCCACTGATTTGACAGTTGAGCTTTTTTCCCCATCTTCCTGCCCACCTCTCTCTTTGTTTGCAGATTTGCAGACAGAAATAGGAGAAGGCTCTTCCACATATGATTCTTTGTTTTGCCTATGTGTCATGTCAGTGAGTGACAATGGAGTGTCATTAGAGACTTTTGCCTTCACTTCCTCACTGGCCGTAGCTGCTTTGGTAATAGGATTTGTGCTGGAGAACTCTGAATCATTAGCTCCATGTGTACATGAGTCATCCTGTGAATTCTCTGCTTTTTCCACAGATGCAGAATTAGGCTGTGCAATCACCACTGGCTCTCCTTCTGTTCTGGGGCTTTCTGCAGAATGAGTCTGCAACTCAGAAGGCCCATTTATAAGCGTCTCTACCTTCCCAAGCTCTTTATCACTCTTGGCGCCACTCACAGCCTCATTAGCCTGGGTGATGGTACAAACAGCAGCTTTTTCTGAAGGTGTAGTCACCGACTGATTGAGATGTTGTGTTTGAGCAGGGAGATCTGATGAGCCGCTGCTCTTTTCTGACTGAGAAGCTGGTTCTGGTTCTTTAGTTTCTGGTCTTATCATGTCTTTAACCAGTTGTGTCTCCTCCTTTCTTTCGGGATTTTTTCTTTCATCATCCCTTGCAACACTTTCCTCTTTCCCTGTGATCGCCTGCACACTGTGTGAAACCTTGGCCTTTGCGGTACTTTCATCTAGAGGCAGGCGCTGCTGTGGTTTTTCTTCAACTTTCTCCTCAGTCTGATTTGTTTTTTCACTCACCACCTTCTCTAATCTCACCACATCTGCAGGTTCAGTGTGAGTTATTAGTTCTGTGTCCTTGTTCTGAGGTTGCTGTGTTTCTTTTTTACTAGGTTTCTTCCCTTTTTCTTTATCTTTTGACTCAAGTTGCACTGAAAATTCTTTATCTAATTTGGGAAGTTTAACAGGTGACTCCTGCTCCACTGCAGAAGGCTTCTCAATAGTTGGTTCAACCAAAGGTGATTGGGGGGAAACTAAAGGTTCTGTGACTTCCACAGAGGCCTTTTTTCTTTCCATTTTAAATGTCAGACTTTGTCTCTCTGCTTCTTCCTCTTTTTGGGGTAAATCAATGGAGTCCTTGTTAGCGGGCACCTTTGTTGTGCTGCTACAAGCAGCAGTATCAGGTTCATCTTTGCTGACAGATGGTTGAGGTAATCCTGCTGGTGTGTTTACTGACTGGTGAATATTCGCCTTTTTAAATGAAGCATCTAACTGTTTCTCCTGTTTATCGGATACCTCCACTTCCTTTTTAAATTCCTTCTGTTGGCTATCGCTCAGTGGCTGTTCGTCAGATTTTCTTCTTTGAACTCGAGATGGCTCTTTTTCTGAAAGCTGTTTGGGAGCAGAGGCAGTCTCATTTGTTTCATCACTCTTATCAGGTTTTGTAGTGGTGACCTTTGACTTACTCGCAGAGCACTCTGGTTTGTTTTGAATGCTTGGACTGATGGGACTGGTTGGTTCTTTATTTTTCCGTCTTTTAGAGCGGGAGCCTGTTCTGCTAGGGCCTTTGGGAGGTGGGCTAATGTTATTGGTCACTTCTGTGGAATTGCCTAGTTCTTCAGCTGGAGGATCTGTTTCATTGCTGTTGGGTTTCGTACCTTGAACTGTTGCTTCTGAGACCACCGTTTCCTTTGTTTTCTGGTCTGTTTGTTGTACTGCGGGGATGGACGTCTGCTCCCCTAAAGGAGTCGTATCTCGTCCTTCTGGTTTTAGTGCTATCTTTGACACTGCTTTTGTCTGTATCAGCTCTTTTGTATCCAGTTTACCTTGACTGTCCAGTTCTGGAGACTTTGACGTAACGTCTGCCACAGACGAGGTGGATTTGTGAGACATTCCTTTCACGGCCGGTGTTTGAGGCTGCGCAGATTTATCCTCCGACGCAGACGCCTCTGTAAATTTCCGCACCCGCTCCTTGATGGTCATCGGCTTTTCCATGACAGGTGGCTGTTCCGCGCTGTAACGTTCAGCTGATCTTGACCTCTGATCAGATGCAAGAAAATCCACTTTCAACCGCTCGGTGGGTTTTCTATTTGGCGACACATCAGCACTCCTCGGGATTCGGAAGGTCTGATTGTGGCCACCCGTAGGTTGTTGCTGCTGCTTCTCAAAAAGGCTGATTTTATCCGCAATCCTGCCAGTCGTTGGCTTACGCTCTTCATCAGCCTTCTTTGGGGTGTGTACTCTGTGCAAACAAGAGGTAAATATATCAAAGAACTTCTGAATTTAAAGTCATAATCCATTTATGACCCACCACACCTGCCATAGAGATTTCTATTTGTTAATCACTTAAGAGATAAGAATAACCTGATCCATTTTTCACGTCCTCTATATGTTATGAAATCAGTCCTTAGAGCACAGCACTGATCTTTGCATTATGAATCATGGCGTTGTTTCACTGTGGATACAGTGAAGCAATGCTGCTTTTCATCTAAAGCTGTAGCCTGCTCTTTTACCAGTAATACTGTGTTAAACAAAGCTAGAGCTAGCATAAGTATCTGCTAATAAGGGGATATCAATAAGTTACATATTTAGTCTTGACCCTCAAAAAAAACAAACAAAAGATGGCATTTTAAGTGAGCTTTACTTATTTAGTTACACTTACTTTACTTATTTTAGTGAGCATTACTGAAAGACTGATATATGCATGTATATACACATGTGGTGATTAGCCAGTGTTCTATCTATGTATATCAAACACTTTCTCTCCTTCTAAATTCAACTTACCTGCCATCATTCTCTGTTTCGGGTGTATCCTTTTCGTCACCTTTGGTATTCTTTAATGCTGCATTCCAATCCTTGTTATCTTCAGCTGGACTTTTCTTTGGATTCAGACGAACGTGTTTTGTAAAAAGCTTCACCTCACTCTGAGAAACCTTAATGCTCCTGCGTTTGGACTCTGGTGTCTCTGTCTTCCTTTCTACTCTATAAAAATCGTCATCGCCCTCCATGTCTGCACCTTCATCCACCACACAGTTCAAATCTTGGAGGTTGTCCAACTGCTTGACCGTGGCGGGACAGGAAGTCTTTCTTTCCCCTCCTTCAGGTGAGGCCTGTGAGGTGGGGTTTTGCTTGGAGGAGGAGGAGTCTTCAGGTGCCTCACTTTTGCTCTTTAGACTACTCTCTAAGTTATCTGACTTAGGGAATCCCTCTGAGGCAGGTTGTGCATTTGGAGGGATTGTTTCCGCAGGAGCTTTCCCTCCATCGCCCTGAGAGTTTTTCCTTCTTCTTCTGGCTGAGTTTTTACGCCCCATGATGTCTTCTTCTATTTGTTCTTGATCTGGTTCAGGCTCTAACTGTGAGTCTTTGTGGGATTTTAGTGGCACTCCTACTAGTGCGCTGTAATAATCCTGTGCCCCAGGAGCAGGCCTCGCATGTGTCTCTTTGTTCTCTGCACTTGAGCTATTTGCTAAATTAAAACTTGGCGATGACTTTGCCTTAGGGAGGACTTGAAGGCTTTTTGTGAGTCTGGTGCGGACAACTTCCTGCCCAGCACAACTGTTCTCGCCACACTGAATCACACTCGTTTCCTCCAGGTACACATGTAGCTTCTTGCCTGTCTGGGCCTGTGCTTTTCTCTGGCCCTGAGGCTGGGTGTGGGCCTGGTCAGAGTACCATGCCACTCCCTGTTTAGTAGATGAATAGAGATGTGTCAGATGGCTGTCATTCCTTTCAGGATTCCCACTTGCTGAAGTACGTTTGTTGCTCTCCTCCCTGTCCTGTCCTGTTGTCTGCCTACTGCACTCCCAAAGCTCCTCCTTTTTTGGACCTCCTACTCCCGTCTCAGCGCTGCACACAACAGGGCCGTCTCTGTGGGCAGACTGCGTGGCGTCCTCCTCTTCACAAGGGAAAATGCCTCCAAAGAAACCCTGAAGATGGGGATTCTCCTCCTCTCGCTGCTGTTCTCCAACCCAGGGTCTCACAGTCTCCTCACTTTCCACTTCTCCCTCTGACTTAAGAGTGTGATCGCCAGTCGAGGGGGCATTTTCAGTTGGAGTCTTCGGAGCCTTTCCCCTCCACGGAGAGAGCCAACTGCCAATACGACCCAAGACTCCAGTACTTGGCTGGTCTTCGGGGCTCTCAGACTAAAGCAAAGCACAGAAATAACTCAAGTAAATGTCAGCTTCAAAACGTAGCTGCAATTTGCAAGCATGCATATTTCCGGTGAATATGCGCAGAATTTACATAACATGACAGTAATACAAACTGTCTAAATGGACGAAGCAAAGGAGTGCAAGCTGGAGATCCGAAGAAAATATAAGTGAGGGTTTCCTGTTCATTGAGATATATTTATCTTTTAGTACAGCCATGCATCTCTCAGCATAGCAAAGACATGCAAGGGTGCTTATAACCTGTAAGCTTACCGTAGAAAATACCATATCATTCAGACCCTTTATGTAGGCTGTGAACATGATTTTGGTTTAGAACAAAAACTCCTACAGAGCATAAAACACAAACAAAATCATTCCACCAGGACAAACAATAGCAGTGTGAAAGAGCAGAAAAAACATCACATGGATCAATCACTTTGACAGATCCATACATAACTCTCTAATTTGGACCAGACACTCTTGGCAGTCATTTCAAAATCGACTTACCCTGAACTTCACATAGAAGACAAAACTTTGATCTCGACTTCAAAATGTAAACCGCTGCTTAAAAATCTTCTCTAAGATGTTTGTCTAGCTGATGGAGAAGCTGCGTTTAGTCCCCGTTGCTTCCAGTAAAGCATCCACAACTGTAATAAGAGCGCGGCAGAGTGTGGCTTTGGAGATGTGCGTGATATTTTGAAGTTCCAGCCCCTCCATCAGAACGCGCGCAGCCAAGCGCTAAAAGCGATGCTTTCAAGTGCTGCTCGTACACATCTCCCATGAGTGGCCCGATGAAGCCGGTTTGTCAACAGGTGTTTTTTTTCCCACGTCAGCAGCTCAACCGCAGTTTCATTTTGCTGGTATTTAGTTTGGCTGAAGGCCAACTTCTAGCATCAGATATACGTTGAAATGATTGGCTATATGACTGGCTGCTATTAGCAGTTTAAAGCTTTAACTAACACTTACAGCAATACCTTTAGGTATAATAAGCTTAGTAACTCCCTCCAAGTCAAACAAAATCAGTTTGTTTGTTTTAAATTAAACGTGTTGTTTTTTCAACTTGTTAAGTTAAGAGAAGCGGTTTGTAGGGGCAAGATATGCTTAAGATAGATATAATTAGCCATCCATCCATTCACTTCCCCTTATCCTTTTTCAGGGGGGCTGGAGCCTATCCCAGCTGTCTTAGGGCGAGAGGCAGGGTACACCCTGGACAGGTCGCCAGTCTGTCGCAGGGCTAATACATAGATACAGACAACCATTCGCACTCACATTCACACCTATGGGCAATTTAGAGTTTCCAATTAACCTATGCCCACTAGTCTTTGGACTGCGGGAGGAATGCAAACTCCACACAGAAAGACCCTGGCTTGATGGCGAAATTGAACTCAGGACCTTCTTGCTGTGAGGTAATAGTGCTAACCACTGTGCTGCCAGATTTAATTAGCCTATCTTTTTTATTTCATAATGATCACTGGAACAAAAAATGATGTATTATTTACATGATATCCCCAGTGTATATACAAGGCAGTCATGTCTTCTGTTGACGGCCTTCGCATAAGTTTGACTGTTTGCCTGTTATCTACCATGTTATGACTCATATTTCACATATTTGTAATATCACCGTAAATGCTTAGGAAAAGCTCGCAGCATAGTGAACAGTTTTTATCCAAGAGCCATCTCTCAACTTGACTTATCTCATCCTTGAACTCGACATACTTTCACCCAAACATTAAGCAAAACAAATTTGGAACTTCTGGCATAAATGTGCTGAATATTTCTAATGGTGAAACTTAAATAGCAATATTTTAAGTAGTTATTCAATGAATGTTGCTTTTAATTCCATTATGTATATTGCTGCACAGGAATAAAATAACATTACTTAGAATACTTGGATTTTTTGAAAATACATTTTTAAAATCATTTCCTAGTTGGCTACTCTCTGTTTTTTATGCTTTTTTTGTCCTGTGATGGTAATAAGTTTATATGTTTCTAATTTCTTCTTCACTTTTTGTGCTTTCAGGAACAGTTGTTACACTTCATCAGCTGACAATAAAAAAAGCATTCATTAATTTGTTTATTCAGGCACACCCTTGCTGTCCAAGTTCAGGATAGGATAGGAAATACAGTGCAGTAGCCACGAGTCTCATTGTTTAACATGTGCTGATCTAAAGAAGCAGAAGAAAAAAAGGAGCAGTTGTCTCATCTATTGATGCAGTATTACTGCAGGCTATTTGTTGCTGTTCTAAAGAAACAATGCAGTACATCCACAAGTTTGCTGCACTGCCGCAGGACAATGAAGAACAAGTATACGCACTCATTTCATTCAATGAATCAGCTTATTTCCACTGAAAGAACTCAACATGAAGAACACTGAAATAAAATTACAAAACACCATAAGCAACTATGTATAGGATACCTAAATTCTGACATTGCACAAGAAAGAACAAATCTCATTAAGTAATATTAGAGAGGCTTGTTGATAAATTAGTGTAGATTGCTTTGTGATTTTACAAATTTTACAAAATTTTAGTGAGGATAAAAAGTCATGTTTCAAAGAGTAAAAGCAGTCTGGATGAAATTTTCCCTTTCCAAACTACACCTAGACCAAAAATAGATCTATTATATTTCAAATAGGTTATATTTGACAGATATGAGCATTTCAGACTGAAATTAGATTCTCTTTTGGGGAAGTGACAGCTGTTCTGTAATCATTAATTAGCTGATGTGTGTGCAGTTCAAAATTCTGACATTTTGCTTAACAACTGAATGCAGCACGAGGCCATGCCCAAACAAAGTTTTTCAGCGGAAATGACGCACCGCTCATGTGGGTTTCAGAGTCTGCTGAAAGGCGTTTTTTATTTATTTATTTATTTTTTTTCCAAATTTCTCTTCTTTTATTTGGCCAGAAGTTTAAGTCAGTCTTTCCATGCTGCTCAGTCGAGGAACTTAACCATTAAACCACTCCTGTCTGAGTAACTCAGGATTGTGTTGATTTTTTAAAAATAATAATAATAAAGCAGAGCAACTAGAAGCCACGTTGTAGCATGATGAATTTTAAAGAAAGCTCGATTTTCTCCACTTCTCATGCTCATACATAATCCACCCTGCCCGAAGGGGTGGGACTGGCCGCGAATCACTGGTTTAAACACTGCACATAGGTTTCATTTGTGCGTTCACATTTAATGTCCCATTTTGTTTTTATTATAGTATTATCATAACGGGTATACCCCTTACAATGGTGGTCAGACAAACGCATAAACACGAAAAGTAAAGCATCAACCATCACCACGCAATCATTAACCCGTCTTAAACGTCGTTTTCACTACTTTTAATTACCATAACGAAGTCTACCAGAACTATTATTCATAAGAATAAAGCACATGTGGCCTATAGGCTTTAGAGTGTTACTTTCAAACCGTCTCTACTGAAAAGCCCACAAACCGCAACTTAATTTCTTTACAAGCACGCCGCCACAGACAGAGCGAGATCTTACCATGATTACAGTGTTTCTCGTAGCTCTATGGGGAACAAACCGGTCAAAGGTAGCCCACTGGAATAGCCCTCATAAATGAAGTCTTTCAGCGTGCTGTGCCGCTTCTCTCAGGTAACTCTAACCTCCTCGGATGCCACTCTGCAGCGGACTAACTAATAAATATTTAGTGCAAGCTTTACAGAAAAGAATTTCAAGGCTAACTTTTGCAGTACGCCAGTTAGATGCAATTGAGTCTGCAACTTTTGAAGTGTTATTTTTTTCCCATGGTAAGAAGGGGAAGGACGCAGCTGGAATCTGCCCCAGCTAGGTAACACCCCGAGGCTTTGAGCACCATGCCACAACAGCTATGTCACTGCGTTGTGTAACGGCTGTGTATTAGGGTGCATGCTGTGAGATAGACTCCCCTAAAAGACCCAGTCTGTGCGTTTTTGTCTGCTTTAGGAAATACCAGCATGTTCACATCCACTAGGTGGTTTGCACTACCTTATTCTTTCCCTTTCTTTTGCAGAACCTCTGTGTTACTGTAGACCCTAGCTTTAAAACCAGTGCTAGTCCTTGCATGCCGGACCCTTTTATCTACACATAACAAGCTCTGTGTACACACAACACATCAAAAGGCATGCATGGCATTAACAAATACATGCAAATGCATTCCTCCTCTTGGGTTGTCTGTTTCCCATGACTTATTCATGGGCCACAGAAACTGAAACCTGCCTCATTCTACAGTCTATAAAAAATTTACACCTAGCCTCACCTTGTTACTTGTTCCTTTTACCAATAACAAAACAAATAGGGGAGCTTACACAATGTAAATGATTTACCAATGCATTATAATTCAATATCTAGAGAAAAAAGAAAGAATAAAAAGTTGAAACTTCAAATGTAATAGAATGCAGTGAGACAAACTGTGGTCTTTCACATGCTTAGCTGAAACCTGCTTAACAGTTTTGGAATTTGCAAATTCCAATTTGTTAATATTCAAAAAAGCTCTCGATGTGTAGCAGGTCTGGGCACATCACCTTAGTCTCTGTACCCTTTTACTATGGAGCGACATTCTGCATGTTGTAATACATGCAGAATGTGGTTTGGCATTGCCTTGCACAAATAATGAAGGCCTACCCTGAGAAAATGCTGTGTGGCTGGCAGCCTTATGCTACTCCTTCACAGATGCGCAAGTCAGTGAACAGTGTGCAGTGTACTAATGAACCCCCGTACTCTCTACAGATGCTCTTTTTTTGTACTCACTCCTCTGATAACAAGCTGGATAGTCTCTCTCCTTTTTAGCCTAGAAGACATCCATCTGTTCTATGGAGAATTTAAAATTTTGATTTGTTAGACTAGAGAACTGTTTCCCACTTTGCCTCAGTCCCCCTCAAATAAGCTTGGAACCAATAAATGTGGCAGCATTTCTGAATCTTGCTTATGTTTGTTTTTTTTCTTTCCATTTTAAATGTTTAAAGTCACATTTCTGAATGCAGCTCCTGAATCCATGCGATGATTAACAGTGCTGGGAGTGCTGCTTGAGGACTTGAAGATGACCATCCAAATAAGGTTTTTGGCAGAGTCCCAGGAATTCTGTGGCCTATTGAATATTTTTGAAATTACGGCAGATGAAGAAATTTGCAGTTTCTCCGTGTGTGTGTGTGTGTGTTTGTGTGTGTATGTGTGTTTTTAAAATTATGGATCCTTTCCAGTCATTTGCTGCCTCTGTTCAAATGTTTTTGCAAGTTTGAACTTGTATCTAATTAAAAATTAGCTTAAGTTTTAACAGTCTATATGTTCTAAAAATAATTTCAATAAATATATTCTGATTATCATTTACACAGAATTTTCATGTGTAAACTCTTTAAATATAAATTTTACTTTATATGAAGCTTATGCATAAATTCAATGAGGAAGATCTGTAATCAGTCATCTGCCTGCTTTCCTGGGTGCTAGTCTGCCTTTCTGTTCTCTACATCACTACTGCTTTCCCACGGTGTCAATCTCAATACTGTCATTATTATTCTCATCCAATCATTTTCTTGCTCACCTTCTTTGGGCCAATCATCCTCCATCCTTGTGTAGTTTAAATCTGTGCTCTCTGTCATTCTCCCTTTCAGACTCTCATATGTGCAACCCACCTCCTCCCCATCTCCACCTCACAGACACCTTAGTCAGACCTTCACTCGAGCCTTAGTCTTCACCTTTACCAACACCAGTATCTAGACTCCAGGGGGTCCTATCCTAATTCCTATCACCGCTGGGATTTCTTTCTGCCATGTTGGGTCTAATCAACAAATACATCAATTTCTCTGTCTCAATAAATTGTGTTCAATTTCTTCCAAGTGATCTCTTCTTATCAAACTGGGATTGGGATGAAGATGGGTAACTAAACTACATTTGTCTGTGCAATTCAGCATCAAAATATGAAAAAAAGTCCACTCAGCAAAATTCACGCTAAAGGGAGTGGAGGTCCAGTTTTTCCAGTTTGGAGCTGATTAAACAAATAACACATGGAAAAAATAAAAAACCTTTTAGAAGCTATGACAAAAAAAGAGAAAAAGAAAACCACCGTTCAATGTCTCTTTAGTAGTGCTGACTCCTCTAACTGACCCGGATTGCAAGGATTAGCTTAAGAGCTTGTTATAAAGTGACAATGCAAATGCTTGGCGGGATGATTGAATTTTCCTGATGAGTCACACGTTCTGTTTTACTTGGCAATTTGGCTGGAAGTATTATGTGGTCTAACAAGACATTCTGTGCATTTTCAGACAGGAACAGCAATGAACAGATTTACAGTGCGCGTCAAGAATTGTTTCAGTCCTGCCCTGTGTGTCATACAGTTGCAGACATGTTTACCTAGCACCCGCTTGCTACAAACAGCCTCCTTTTGTTGCAGTGAGCAGCTCCACTGCAGGCACGTGCATAGAGCTGCTTTGTTGAGGGAAAAGAAAGAGTTACTCATTCTTTGTATCCACCCACATTTCCTTTGGAAAAGAATTTGAATTGTCAGGCTTCTGGAGCCAAACTGACAGTCTTCGTTTAGGAAAAAGACAGTATTAGATTCAATGTAACCATGAAAGACTCAGTTCTTACACTTATTCCCATGTCTCATGTCTCAATTTGTTGGTTTCTTTTTGTGACCTCTAAATGTAGAATAACTGTTAAGAGTGACTTCAGGGATCAAGATGACACATATACGAACACCTCACCTCTAATGTATGTTTGGCAAACAATAAGAGGCTTATTTAAAAGCGCACGTTAGGCTAAAGAAACACCATTAATTCTGATGGGTTTTCTTAGGAATAGTAATTATGGGGTTTAACCAGAATTTTCTAAATGCTGCTCAACCATTCCTTGCATTGCAGAGAGTGAAAGAGAGACTGTAAAACTTTGCCCTTACTCATTGGCTCATTGTAACATAAGATATGTCGCACGTCTTGTTTTTGTGCATGCAGATGTATAATTAGCATTTGACTGGCACTTCTTTACAACACCCACCAAATCCAGAGAAATTTCTGTGTCAATAAAACGCAGCAATGTTTGCTTTTCTTCAGCCATGCCTGTCCCTCCCTGCCATTCCTCCGTTGCTACTCATTGCTGAGCAGACATTGCAAACCGCCAACTTTCAACCAGCATGCCTACAGAGACCGCCTTGGGGGTACTTAGGAAAAATAACAGATTTCAGACTCGATGTAACTCCATTGCTCCATCCGCTGGTTGTTGATGCGAGCTGCACCCGTGCAGGGTGAGCCCCAGAGACTGCAGGAAAGATATACAGTCTATACAGTTTGCATACACGCCCTAGGCTAACTGCTGAGGCTTGTGGATCTTGCACACATTATTCTAAAGTCACATAAGTTTGATAATTTTGGGGAGAATAAGGTTGTATCAGATCATATGAAATTATTGCGAGCTAGAGGGGTTTCACATGCATACTCTTTAAGTATATATGCAATTAGTTAGGTTAAAATGTGCATACTGCTTTTCTATATGATTTATTTTGCAGGCAGATAAGCTGACTGAACACCCCCTCAGTTATAAGATAAAAAACACACTGATTCATTGCTGCTCTGTCTGTTACTGCCAAGCCATTTTCTCATATCAGCAATGATATCTATGTGATTTTAAGCTTGAAGTCTTGCCATTCAAAAATGTTTACTGAGATGAAAACAACGAATATATAATTTCTGAAGTGCCACAGATGTTTTCACAATACAGTATAGTGTTTTTATAAAGCATAAATTGAGTTCATTCTTCACTCTCTGAAATATTAACCCCCTCGTTCCCACATCCTTGGAGCCAAGTTTCTTCTGATTTGCTGTCCCTTGCACTCCAAAGGAACTGTGTGCCTGAGATCGCAATGTCAGGGATATTTGCTTTCTGTGATGAGGATTCATGAGTAGGAAAAGCCACTAGAAATAAAAAAGGGTGTTGCAAAACCAGTGTGAAGCCTGAGCTTCTGGTTCACAGAGAATACGTGCAACTCTGCTGGATAAGAATGTCCACAATTGTATGGGGATGAAATAAATTAAGGAAAAGCAAGGAAAAGGTCCTGTTAAGGTTAACTTAGTTTGAAGTTTGCATTACATAACCAATATGAACATGCTTTCTACCTACACAGTTCTTGACTGTCTGACCTCAGCTGCTCCTAATTATAGAGTTTACTGCCTCATGATTGAGCTACAAACTCCCTAAAAGAGTTCTTAATATCTACTGAACAGCACTTTGGCTTACTGATTTTAATGCTTAACAAACCTGGCATGCACTGCTGTCAGTGCAATGAAAGGGGAAAAAATGCAGGAATATTTTTGGTACATGTGATATTTTGCACTTAGTAATTTTTAAAAAAGAGGAATATGAAAAGAAAATCTGTCAAAGCTTGTTGGATGCCATGTGACGTTTCTAACTTACTAGTACTATTCATTGCCCATAAAAGCTACCCTGATGTTTTATTATTTGGAAAAATAATTAATAATTTCTTATGAAATAGAGTGATAATGCACTTAAATTAAATAAATAATAGAGTGTTCCCTCTGGTGATCTTAGCCCAGAGAAAAAGAATATTGGATAAATGTTACAAGCCTTACTTGCAACAAGCTCCAGGCAAACAAACCACATTTTGTGAGCCTGGTCTCGACCGCCTGCCTTTCAGGAAATATGAGAAATGTCAGTCGAGGTCAGAGGTCTTTATTTTTACATTAATTTTCACTGGTAAGAATTAATGGGCTGTTTGTCAAAACCTAAGAGGCTGCTTCAGTGGAGTCAGTGTCGCATTAATGCTGATGAACTCTCTAGCATTCCCAGCACATCCTTCCATCAGACAAATGTATGTAACTCATGCAATCCCCGTTAAGTAATAATGATAACTAGCAATGTTCCTTTGCATAATTATCACCTGATATTGCTCAAAACAATTTTAATTTGATTTAGCTGGGGGAGATATTTCTACATGAATAAAGACAAGGAGGGGTGCAGCGTTTATGCTTTTATGCATGAGCTCTTCTGTTAAAACACAGAATTTACACAAGGATAATGACGGTATAGTTTTTCTTTCCACAGCTGTGATCCGGATCAAACTTTACTTTTTAGTGCGATTCTGGTTTCTGCCAACTGCTCTGTAGTTATCCTCTGTATTCGTTACGTAAATGTTAATGCGATGAACTGCAGAGCCGTATATAATCCTCGTTTGCTTTGTTGCCGCAGGTGAAAGCAGTCACATCTCTTGTACTCATAGACATTTGAGTCACTAAAAGATATGAAGGCAAGAGTTAGTCCAAACACCACATTTAGAAAAATACTACACCACTCCAAACACAAGTTAATTTCAAAAACATGTAAGTTTTATTAGAACAGTTAACATTCACCTTCAGTAAGTTTAATAGATTTTCCGACTACAAAAGCGCTGCGTATTTTCTCCTGCGAGTCCCTGTTCTGATATATTTGATTTCGTACTACTAATTACACCGTTTGCTACACACAATTACACTTCACCTTTTCTAAACACTTAATCTTAGGACAAAAATTGATTAATTCACAGTTTTTAAATTTGTTGGTAGACAAGCTGGCATTTATTTTGTTTTTAAAAGATAATGCCCAGCGTTCAAAATTCTACAAGGAAAACGAGACAGCAGTAACAACATAATGAATTCTACAGAACTACAAAAAAATCTCCCTTGTGAACCTGGCACTCTTTCGGTTTTTTCTGTTCCTGTGTGAAAATGTCATCTCATCCAGGTACAGCACAGCTGCGTCCATTTCCAGAGCCTATACTCAAAATAACAGGTATCTCTTCTGAGGCAATTTCAACTTCAGGAAGAGTTATCATGTTATAACTTTGAGTTGCACTGAATATTGAGCTGTCAGCTATAGGTTTTGTGCCCTCTTGGTTGTTGGCTGTAAAAAAACAAAAAAACAAAACTTCATACACAGCAGCTTAGTGATGAGTATATTTCCCATTGTTAGTTCATAAATGACCCTCTAAAAAAGCAGATGGTGTTACGATATCACTATAACCATGCTTATCTGCAAGACGAGCCTTAGTGGATGTCAAAGTGAGCATCGTGAGATTTAGACTGACGCTCTAGTATGACTGAGGGCTCATATAGCAGATCATCCTCTCCAAGAGTTGAACTGTGATCCAAGTTGACAAAGTTGGGGATGTTGAAGTGAGAAAGAAAGGTGCACTCTCTGTCTGTCTTGCTGTGTTCTATTAGTCCAGTAAGCTGTTGGTGGACCCCAGCCTCCTCAATATCTTCTTCCATCTCGTCCATCCCAGAGGAGCTGACACCTCTGTTCCGGTTGAAGGTTCCCTGCTCGACTCGGGCCCCGGTGTGCTTTCCAGCTCTCTTTTCTTCTGCTTTTTGCTTCCCGTGACCCTTGTCTTCCTCATTGATGTAGAAATTAAAATATGAACGGGATCCTGCTAGCAACGGACGTGAGAAGGCTTTGTCGTTTTCATCCTGGTGACCATCAATGTCTACCAGACAGCTTCCCGGTCGATGACGCTTTTCAGCCGAGTCTGGGTTACTGTTAAGAAACAAAGAAAGATCCGGAGTGAGATTACAGCAGGAGAAGGCTTTAAAAATATGAGAGGCTTTTATTGTCATTTTTGTCCTGAATGTAACCTTAGTTCAATACAAATAATAAAGGAGGATTTTTTTGTTCTCCCTTGATTTTTTGCTTCTGTGTCTGGAAATGGATTCTTAAAATCACCCAAGCTGAAAAAGGAACAGGGTTGAGCAGGGGTAACCACTTACTCTGCCTTGGTTTAACCACAGAGCTGTATTCAGTCTGACATTATATAAGTGACTTCTCACCAATTTCCAGTTCTGGTTATTATTTTGAAATGGAAAATGTGCCTCTGACAATACGAAGCTCAACGCCAGTTCAAATATCTTTTGTAAGGTGTAGAAATGTTTAGCTTATTTTAGAGTTTAGACATGTAGGAATGTTTAGTTTCCTTTAGAGTTTAGAAATGTGTTAAGATAGAATGTAGAATTATGGTAGAGACACTGACACTGCCCTGGATATAAATAAAGGCCTGACTGTGTCATGAACTTAGGAGTAGATCTTAGGAGACCCTCCCCAGTTGAACTGTGAAAGTAAGACAAAGAGGAGTTAATGCTGAGTGGAAATTCCCCAGAGGATACCTGTGTGGGGGTCTCAATATTTGTAACTTGATAACTGTGGTCTGGAGGGGAGATGGTATTTATGGCCCCTAGGGAGAGACACATACCCACAGTGTTTTAACTGATATACTCACACATCCACATGCACAGTCACTCACGTGCACTCACATAGACACGCGGGTACGCGCACACACAGGCACTCATGTGCTCGTGCACATAGACACAGACACAGAGTTTGCAGCACATTGTGGGGGATTTATGATGGGGTCGCTGCTATAAAGCTGGGTGTAACTAACAAAGAGGTGGAGATTGTTTCAGAGGGACACCGGCCTCGTCTTCCCTTCTAGGCATGCTTAGAGAATAAAGAATGAGTAAAGAATAAAGAATAAGTAAAGATGAATGAAGATGAGTATAGATGAAGATGAATAAAGATTTTGTAAGAATGACTACTGGGTCCGGTGCCATCTCTGAAGGCCCGAGGAATAAAAAAGAACTGGGGTAAAACTGATTTCTCAACAAAGGCTAACTGTTCCCATCCAAACGACACAAGAGGTCACGGATGAGTATGAAAGTGATGTGAATAATATGCTATGGTTTGTGCAGTCATCACATTGTAAAGTAGTTAAACACGTTTTGGAGATTTTGGACCAAGGTGTATAACAAAACACTCCACCACCACCACTGATGGATGATCCGTTGTGGGCCATCCCTGCAGCAGCATTCTCAAAACTAGAGGAATCATTGTCAATGAGTGATGAATTGATGGCGGCCCATCACTTTAAGTTAATTTATGTTGGGCTTTTTTTATTGGTCACTCATCTATATATGTATTCAGCATGATTTAATTATATTACAATATCTTACAACACACAGTACTGTGCAAAATGCCCAGCCATCTCTCATTTCTTTATATTTTGCTTTGAAGGAGACAGACCTTCTTGTAATTTTTCTAAAGTGCTCTTGAGCTATAGCTCTCTGGGCTTTCTGAAGGTCTTTGATTCAGAAAGCCTGGAGCGCTATAGCTCAAGAGCACTTTTTAATTTCTTTGGATATTAGCTGTTTTTCCAATCATTTTCAGGCCAGTCCTTGTACCTGATGATTTAACGAGGATTTCTGTTTGTTTTGTTCAGCTACTTAACACTGACCTATGATTCATTCAAGCATTAAAAGGACCTAAATCAAGAAATGTGCCAGTGTTATGTTGACATGTTACAGACAGGTTAGCAAAGAACCTATTTTAAATTGTACCTTTAGGCAAATTGTTATTAGCAGCCTGTCACAAGCACACAAAATTTGTTCCCATTTCTTTAGTTACATTTTCAAAAATGCCAAAGATAAAGGGTTTTTCACCAATAAGGTAAATCCAAATGAGCTGTTAGCTGAAAACTAGGCAGGTCTTGTTATGGTTTGCAGTGTGACCTTAAAACATGGAGAAGAAACTGGACAAATGGAGGACAAAAGAAGAAGTGGGAAGCCTAAAAAACAATTTACAGCAGATGAACACTATCTGATGGTCATAGTCTTAAAAAATAGGAAAGAAATCTGACAAAGAACTGACACAGGTGCCGAGTGATACATCTAGCCTGATCCATTTACTATTAAATGAAGCCTCATTTGAAATGATCTCTGTGGAAGGGTGGCTGTCAAGAAGCCACCCTTTCATTGGGAAACTAGGAGGAAATGCTAAAGTATTCCAAATTACACATGAACTGGACTGAAAATACTTGGCAACAAGTCTTATGGACTGCCGGACTTCAATGTTATTAAAACAGTGTAGGATCATCTTGAGAAAGAATGGAGCAAAAGGCACCCAGCATCCAAAGAAAGGCTTTGGGATGCCCTTCAAGGAGCCCAGACAGCTATTCCTGCAGACTGCTTAAATAAATTACCACAAAGTTGCTTAAGAGAGTTCAGGCTGTGGTGAAGAATTAAGGTGGACATACTAAAAAATTGACTTTCAAGCTCATTAGAATTGTACAGACTCTGTTTCTGCATTACAAACTGTATTTATTTTGCACGTTTCAAAAATGTTTACACTATTTCCAGTTTTTCTAGCAAAATAAGAAATAATGTGGGGGTGGCTCAAGACCTTTGCACAGTCTACTGTCAGAATAGCATCCCTGAAACTCATCAGTTCACTCTTAGACAGCCACCTAGATGAGAAGTGCTAAGTGCTTATTTCCTTGAGCTCTCCGGTGCTTAAAATGTCCTTGTAGGGGGAAATGTGAAAGTGGAAAGAAACATGGGCTCCAGCCTGCTATTATACCCACTCTTGATGTGGTGCTCC
This sequence comes from Oreochromis niloticus, assembly GCF_001858045.2. Classification (NCBI taxonomy): domain Eukaryota; kingdom Metazoa; phylum Chordata; class Actinopteri; order Cichliformes; family Cichlidae; genus Oreochromis; species Oreochromis niloticus. Next base: position 13,041,090 of record NC_031980.2, on the reverse strand, counting down.
TGTCTTTGTGAGCAGAGTGAGAACAAAGAACATGAAAATCACGAACACAGCGAGTCCAACCCAAAAGCCGATGACGATGGAGTCTGAAAGGTCAGAGAAGGAAGAATCTTATTAGTACAATTAAAGACTACATTCATCTCTGCTCTTCTCATTTTCTGTGTGTGACTTTTATTCTCAACTGGAAGCCTCACTCTGAGGCCAAAATTCTCAATTATGTTGTAAAGAGTGAAATTTCGTTCATTTAACATTTGATTAAAGTAACCGAATTGTTTGGCATTACAATTTGGTCTCATTAATTGGCTTGACTAGGTTTCCACTGGAGTATAAAACGGCACTACAGGTGCTGCACGAACTACATCTGCTACACAATGTTGCTGAGAAACAGACGGCGTTCAGCTAAAGCAATCTTTATTGCTTTAGCTGAAGATAATGCAAGGAGTAAGGGGGAGCAAAGGGTGATGAATCACTTAATTAAAAGTGCGCTGGAAGGCATGCACATAGGCTACACATAACACAGCCACAGACATAAACATTGCACAATTTAGAAGGACATCAGAAACAATGGGAAACGTCTTTGTAATGTGCTTGGCTTACATCTGTGCGCTTTGAGTCCCTCGAACGACACGGGCTCTTCGTCGTCATAATATTCATACTGCCACACATAGTCACTGCGACGTGCGCTGGTTTGGCTCCGGTTGTGGAAGTCGGACATTTCAACCTAATTTTTTTTTCGTGATTTAACAGCAGAAGACAAATCAAATCAATCCAGTCAGAACGCCATATGAGTGAGACGCTATAGTATCCAAAACGTTTGCAAACAGGCAATCTCCAGGAATGTTAGATCTTTCTACTGTTGTTGAAAATAAATTCAAAGGCTGGACATTTGGGGAATTCCCCGAACAACTCCTTGAACGTTATTTCCGTTAATAACGTAATTACAAAGCGACCAAAATTGGGTAAAGAGTAGAAAAATCCACCGCGTTACCGTTACGCAAAAACTCTCTCCATCCTCGTGTGAGTCCTGTAAGCGAAGCAACAGCCTTTTGGGGGGCTTCTCAGTGCGCATCACCCTTACCCAACAGCCTCTGTACTGGTGGCTCACTTACTCCCGGAGATAAAGAGATTACACTGCAAGATGCTCGTGTCCTCGAACCCATGCCAAGGCATTTGCGGTAGGTAGACTAAATGTACTGAAGACACGTACAAAACTGCCGACTGAAATTCTTCTGTGTGCGTCGATCCAATAGGATCGTTTAAATGAATTAATTTATGTATTCATTTTAAGCCAAAGTTGTGTATTTAGATAGATACTGCAAAACTGGTGCACTTTTCCTTTAGCCTGAACGTGACAAACCAGAGTGATTATATAAAGTATAATTGATGGTTTTTATGAGAATGATAATTTACGGTGATATGAATTGAATAAAGCACGAAGTAGATTTACAATGTAAGCCCAACGCAGCTAAATAGCCTGGTAATACTGTAATGATCCATCATAACATTTTGGAATAGGACAAAATTAGTCTAACGAGACAAAAGCCACAGGTAATTACATGTTAATGTTCATCTGGAATGATTCATTAGGGGTCAGTGTGTGGGCTCACAAACATGAGAAACTAAAATAAGCTATTATTACAATGTAGAATTTAATTATGCTGGCTAGATATTAATTTTATTCAGTTCCCTGATTTGTTCTTGTCTTTTCTCCCAGTAATTACACCCAATTTTCAATATGCTTCACAATTATGTACTTTGGCATGCCCACATTGCAGTACAGTATTTTAAAAGTTATTCAAGAATTCAATTTAATTATTTTTCTTAAAAGAAATTCATTAAAGACATTGATTGGAGATAGTCCAATTCAAACTGTGATGCCAATTTCAAACTTTAAAACAGACAGATAAAATATGCTGCATCTATCTATCTATCTATCTATCTATCTATCTATCTATCTATCTATCTATCTATATGTATATATAGTATCTTTCCTGAACTTCAACATCATGTCTTAGTACTCAGAAATGGCTCTCATCTGTTTTGACCCATTACTGATAGTCTAAGATAAATTTTATGAAAAATGTTGGCCAAGTTTATTAATCTCCCACCCACCGTGTCTCCTGATGGGATACACACTTCGACATGCATCCATTTTATTTTAATGAAAGGTTGTTGAACCGTTGAAAGGTGGTGATTAATGGTTCAGAACCTGATTGTACCAAAGAAAATTTCAAAATGTTGGGATGTTACTTAGTGAGTTAAGAAATGTTTATTAAAACCCTGAAATGCAACCTCATGTAAATCCTTCTTTTCATCTCTAAATGAATCAGGCAACCTTCTTCATTAGTCCCACATTACTGTAATTTATGAAGTGCCTCTTAAGCAGATGCACTTCAGCCAGTTTATGTAAGCTTTCGTGCCCTCATGGTCCACCAAAATGAATTGTTCACATTATGAAAATTACAATCACCACAATGATCACAAATGCATATATATTAAAATCTTGGTGCCATTAGTGTTCTCAGTCTGCTTTACTGTGTTGAAAATTTTATGCCAGTGCAGGCCAAGGGTTTGAAGTATTTTCTCATTTCAGGCTGGCAGCCATGAATTAAGTCAGCTAGGTTTCTTAAGGGGACAAACCCATCAAAATAGGGGGGAAACTCACCAGTAGCCAGAACTGGCTATTGGGAACAAAGTTTATTAAAATTGGCAGCTTGAAAATGTAGTCAAACAATATCACAAAAACCCAGCACTTTTAATTCAGTTCAAAGTTAAATTCAGTTCTATTTATATAGCACTAAATAACAACAACAGTCACCTCAAACCACTTTATATTGTAGGGTTAAGACCCTATAATATTAGAGAGAAACCCCAACAATCAGAGGACCCACTATGAGCATTTACTACTACAGTGGACAGGGAAGAAAATCCCTTTTACTGGGAAGAAACATCTTGCAGAACCAGGCTCAGGGAGGGGCAGCCATCTGCCGTGAAAGACAGTGAGGGGAAACTTAAGGGAGCAGAGGGAGATAAGACAAGACACACACATGGGAGAGGACCAGAGTTTAATTCATTTACTAATGGTTTAATGTAGTAGGGACATATAAACATGTGCAGAGTGCAAAACAAGTAAGTAAAGAAGAAACATTCAGTTTTGTTTGGTTCAAAACTGAGTGCATAGTTTGCTCATTTACAGACTATACACTGGGTTTTAGTGTCCTGGTTAACAAAGACACACACTTCACGAGTGTTGACGTGCCATGTGTTTCCCCCCAGCATATACCAAGAGATCCTACAGAGTGACTGATGCTTCCAGTTACAGAGGGTGGGCCCTGAGGCTGCAGGCAAATGGTGGAGGTGTTAAGGAGTAATTTGCATTTTTATAGATTTGTTTTATACTGAATGAGGGAAATGCTCTGAACTGAAAAACTACAAAAAAAGAAAAAAAATGTTGATGTCTGTTTTTGGTTGTGTTGTTTCAATTATTTCTCCCGCCCGTCTGATTGTCTGCTTCAGTCTAATTTTTTTTTTTACCTCTTTCCTCAGTCCTTCATCTGCCTGTTCGGCTGCCCGAGCTCCTCACTACTGTGTTATTTTTTTAGACTTTACTCTTCATAACCGCAGAGTTTAATGTTTTCATGGTAACTGGACAGTTTTAAACAGCTCTCTATTAAAACTCACCTTTGTTTTTGCTAGCTGTTTGTCTGCCTCTATTGTGTTTGCAATTGGGTCGTCATTTGTGATGAACCTTAAACCATAACATAAATCAGTACCAAGGTTTTTAAAAGCCGTGTTCAGTGAAAAAGCCACATCAAAGCTTAATGTCCACCGTTTTTTTTTTTTTCGTCTCGTATTCATCTGTGGATCAATAATGCATATTTCAGACACTTTCTCAAAGCTTTCTTTGTTCTCCTTCAGCAACAGTGGAAGATATTATGCTGTGGTGTTTTCACATGGAACATTTGAAGGGCTTTGATCAAAGGAAGTGTGTGCAGTGGTTGCTTGCAGTGCAATCGTTTAAGGACCTGTCAGTTAGTTTGATAGTGTGAACACTCATTGTACCACTGTCTGTCTGTCTGTCTTTCTGTCTGTCTGTCTGTCTGTCTGTCTGTCTAACTGACTGACTGAGGAGTGTATGGAGCCTATACCAGCTGCCATTAGAGTGAGATGGAGGGTACACCATTATAGGTTGCCAGGATTAATAACACAGAGAGACAGACAACTATTCACCTTCACATTCAACATAAGGGCAATTTAGAATCACCAGTTAACCTAACCCCACTAAATGTAGGTCTTTGGACTGTGGGAGAAAGCCGGAGCAATAGTCCTCGCTATAATTGCAGTGACAGTTTTACTGATGTGGATGGATTTTTACCAAAACTATAGCTTATTAATATAATAACAGCTGGTATTCAGAAACCAATCAGATTGGTATCCTGAGGTCAGATTTGTATATTGATTGATTTAATGATGAGCTATTCAGTAATGACTACAATTAACCTGTAGTTAAAGATAGTGTTTAAAGGTAAAAGGTCTTGCTTTGAGCGTTACACTTGATCTCTCCTAAAACGCCTGCAGTCCTCTGAGACATGTAAATAACCCCGGTCACTAGGTATGTGACTCATGACTGAAGATGCTGTAGGTAGGAGTGCTGTATGGTTTAAGGTTCAGCATTTTAAACATAAAATATAATAGTAAACCTAAAATATTCTTATCCATGATTAAAAATAAAATTTATTTAAAGAAATACAGTGTAAACACTGAAATGAAATGCATTCGTGTGTGTCCAGTGCTGTTGTATGTGGATATATTTAGTTTGATGCTACTGTTCCTCTGGACTTTTTCACAGCTACATTGCATTTACACATCATTACGTGAAATTGACAGCCAACAATGCATAATGTAAAATTACACAGCAGACAGCATCAGCAGGCAGAACAAAATTACTGCTGCATTTATCACTTCCAATCACTTCAATTTCCTTGTTATGCCTAATAACATTCTAGTCACACTCTGCTGAAGCTTTAAAGCCACTACCACCCACTGCTCTGACTGCTTTGACTGCTCTGCAGCTGTCCATCCACAGAAATAGGAACACTGAAGACTCCTAAACAGATACTGTAAAATATTCATGGATTTGTATCAGCATTGCCGCTACGTGCAATGCATAACTCTGCTGATGTTGCTGAGATGAATTCATGCCTTTCACTCACCAACAGTGAGTTCTTATCCAGGCTCTTCGAGATCAGGACTGGCAGTTCACCTCTCTCTCTCTTATCTTTAGTCACATCTTTTTTAACTTTTTTTTATTGCATCACACTGTCTGGGTTGATTCTCAGTTTCAAGCTCTGCAAGACTTCTGGGATTGACTGAGGTTGGGATACCAACTGGAGATATAGGGGCATGCTTGTTGCACAAACACAGTACACAGTACACAAGCACAGACATTCAAACTCACACTTCTCATTGAGGTTGTTTAGGGACTCCAAAATCATCCTCAAAAATTCTCAGTTTCTCCTTTGTCATCCAAATTGTCTCTGATGAGGGGTATTTTTGAGTGTTTCTAAATCGTTATTGTCAGCAGAAACTTCAAGCCGTGCTGCATACTAAGCAGTTGCAAGACTTTACCACAGCGAAGAGCAGAAGACAAACAGAGCACCTTCATCTTCACACTTGCCCAGCGATTTATCCTTGTTTTTTAATTTTCCATCCATGATTGAGGGTCAGTAACTGAAATAATGATGACAGAAAAGAGAAAAAAGGGTAACACTAGCAAAACAGATAGACCACAAAAAAGGTTAAGATGATTCTAAATCTTTTAGCGCATTTAAAACACCGCAAACTGTAGATAAACACACAATTTCATTTGCAAACACTTATTACCCCTATGTTATCCCCTATTATCCCTAGTACAAAGCCACATAAGTACAGCCATACAGGAACAATCTCACTTTTTTTCCTATAACATGTGAGGTTCTGATGCACAAATTTATTGCTTGTGATTGATTTTATTTTTATGTTTTCCCTCATATTTTTCTCTGAATCATGTCTGTTTACAGTACATTTTACCCCATCAGATGGTTTCCAGGGGAACACTCTGGACTTCAATTAAGTGGGAATGTGGATCAGTTCAACCTTCTACATAGCCATTCTCAGAACATTGCCTAGAGCTCACAGAATACAGACATATAAACATACACATCATGACATTACATAACATTAGCATGAAAATCTTAAATGATTTTCTAGCATTAGATTATTGGTTTGCAGGTGCAGGAAGCTGTGAGTTAAGCTACCAGATAGCTTTGATTAAACTGACACTGAGCACCTGATGAATAAAGGATGCATGATTTCTTTTTTTCCACAGCTTGATGATTACTGATCATTCGGTATTCTTAGATGACACTGCACACAGAAATGGTCTCACTATACAAGCACAAAACAATGTACTATGCAGGATTTTGCAAGAGGGAAAGTAAAAGTTACTTTAACTTAAAGAGTGCATAGTGTTCTGAATTTATGAATCAAATAAAAAGTACATTTTGCTCTCAGCCACTCATCCACCTCTTCATAGATTACCTTGCTAATATAATATGAACCCATAACACTTTGTTCCTCAACAAACAGTTGAGCTGAAAGCCTAAAGATGGTATCAATGTTAGCATATCCTCTTTAGAAATTGAATCAGGAGTCACATCTGCTCCCATTCTGCTGTTACAGAAAGGCATGTTATCTACCTTAAAACAGGATTCACACAGATGACATTCTCAACACAGAATAGAGAGCAAAGGTCAAAGGGAGTATGTCCTGAAATCCTTTTAGCAAATCTAGTGTGGCCATACTACTGTATTTGGTGTATTGTATGCAAGTTGGGGCACACTGCATCTTAAGAAGAAGAAGCAGAAGAAATGTAAATGTAGCTATAACACCCTGAACTGAACTCTGATGTTGAAAACAACATCAGAGTTGTGTGCAGCACAGCTTAGCATATAAAACTCCTTGTAAATTCTTTATTAGTTTTCTCTGAATGGTGTATTTTCTTAAGGACAGGTATGTGGCTGGAACCAGCCCTACGTAGCATGTATTACACAATGTATACTCTATGTGGGGGACAATTCCTCTATTTGGCTTAAAGGTTCAAAGAACTTCAGACAGTCAACAAACCATATAAGCTTGCATTGCCCCTTTTTATTGACTCTAGAATAATAAATTACAGCTATTCTCATATGCTTCGATTCTTGATCACACTTTTGACAAAATAAATAAATAAATAACCAGTTTTACCCAGTACAACAACATTTTTTTGGTCAGAGGTCTGAACACATTCTTATCTCTTAAATACTTTTTCACAGTGATATACTTGTGTTGATAAATGCTAACCGCAGGAGACAGTAGTTAAACTGAACTACAGAGCACTTGCAGACTCATTTCTAGAGCACAACTCAAAATTGGTCAGACTGGTTGCTACAGATGCAATTTAAGGTAAGTTCAGAGTTGCACGCAAAGGCGAGTTGAAGCTTGTTACCAGTGATGGATGGGAAAAAAAATGAAGAGGCAGCGGAGGAAGAGTAAGATAAAGAAAGGTGTTTTTTGTAGAGATTTTTTTTGTACAAATGATAACCTATACGAAAAGAAATGGCTCATTATTGCTGAAAGTATCTCATATTTTCCCACACGGTATTATGTTTACTTTTAAAAATTATGTTATATGAAAAAAATGTGAAATTGGTCTCTTTCATGAGTAAATTATAGTGTGAGATATATAAATCCTACAAAATATACAATACATATAAAACATAAACATTTGCTATATGTTTTATTCTGTTACTGTTACAATTTTTCTGAACTGCTAAAACACTTTTCTTGAAACCTTCCACTACTAATACAAAACAACGTTCTCAAACGGCGTTATAAAAAAAGCTCTGGCATTTCTCGCAAAATCAAACACTCGCCTTAAAACCTTGTTCAAAAGCAACAATGGCAACAGATCATAAACAGGACAGTCACAATAAAAGCACAACTGAGCCGTCATTTCAAACTATATAAAAAAGATGAGTAGATGAAAAGAAGAATGTTCAAGGTATATAGCTGCAGGAGAAATGTTTGCTGTTTACAGTCCAGCAAGTGCATTTTGCATTGCATTCTAGAAAAAAAACATTAGTTAGTGGGTTTTAAATTTACTGTATATACATTAAAAACATAGTGGAAAATAGAAATGACAAGTTCCTTGCAGTGAAAAGCCTACAATGCACCGTAAATTGGACTGTCATTTGGCTTTATCATGTCTTCGGGCTGGGTCAGGCCACAGCACTTCATCAACGCTGCATACTCCCCCACACCAGCCAATGGGGACAGAACCGTCTGGAGTATCCAGCCTTGACACAGCTCCAAACCTAAGTCACCTGTAGGAGATTTACTCTGGTGTAACCTTGTCATATCTATTCCACTACCATACAAGAAAAACTCCTATATTAGGTTGGGGAAAGGGAGATGGATGGTGCTCGGCTATAAATTGCCCATAATTGTAACCATTCTGAACAGCAATGCAAGACCCAAGAAGATGCTCTGTGTTATTTGGCCTCAGAGTCACATGATGGTGGGGAACTCTATGATTGCTTATGGCAGCATAGTGTCAAATTACCATGACTGAACAGGTATCCTACATCAAACATGTTCTATATGTTGAAATAGATATAATTTTCTAAGTGCTACAGAAAGACGGCACTGTGCTGTAGAGTATAATATGTGCAATCTTGACTTACATACATTGGACATGATGTGATTTCACTGAGCTTGACTGCCATATCTATACTTTGTCTGAATGTGCACTTACTTGCACATACTAAAACTGCAGCTCTTTGACCCTTCCTGAGTTGCACTCAAAGTGTACTCTGTGCATTTTCTTCATGCGCACCCTGTTGTGCTGGAGACAGAGTCGCTGGTGGAAAGGCTGACGATGTTGAATCCTACAAAGTCTGTGCTGCCTTCAGTAACTTGTTGCTATTTTTCCTGCAGTTTTATGGAGCTGTTTTGAAACAGCTTGTCAGGTATAATGGCCTTTTGCTGCTGAGTGAACTTCCACCATTGTGTGGCAATCTTGCAAGTCTATAAAAATAGATGTGGAGTTATAAAAATATTCATGCAGTATGGTATCAACTCTGATGACCTTGCTTACTAAAACTAAAACTGCATAGATTATACAGTGCTGATATAAACAGTGACTAAAAACAGTGATGCTGTACCTGTTCTTTTGTCTTGATCTCTGAATTTTGGTGGACACAGAGAATCTGCTCATGTTGGGTTGTACTCTTTGTCCTGTTCCTTATAGTCATTCCATGAACAACAGCACTGTCTGTTATAGTAGCTTGAATTACATCAGAAATCATTACTCTTTGTCTTGCTCTTCATCCTCCTAAGCTCCTTGAATTTCCTGTTGTACCCTGCCTATGACATGTATTCTGCCTCTCTGATAATTTCAGTCTATTGTAGATATGAAACCAATAACTTCAACAACCTGTGTACTCTCTGAACTGGCTTGTATTCGTTGTGCCACATCATTGGGAACAAATGTGATCAATTTTAATTTAGGACATCTCTGCTTTATGTACCTTTTGCCATTTGTACATCACAGTGTTAAATATTTGTAATGATAATGTTTTTAGAGTTTTGCAAAAATGAGTCATTGAGCTCTGTAAATTGTGTTTATGGTAATGATTCAGTCACTGAATGAGTTCAGGCCACTGAGCACTTGGTTCAGACAATGCGTTTTAGTGTTTCAGCAATTCAGAAAAATTCTGAATTCACCATGTAACAAATTCTCAGTAGCTACATTATTCTGACAGGTTGTGTGAATGATCAGATGATAATTGTGGTTCCAGGTACAGATTAAACTGTTGGTCTGTTGCTGAGGTTTTGCCAGCAGAGTGAGAAATATTTCGAATTTAGTTTGAAAGCTGGATTTTGAGTTTAGAGATTAAAGATTGCAAGGTTTGAAGAAATGTGTATTAACAGCTGGAATATTGACTTGAAAGTCACGACATGCCAGTACTCTGTGGTTTCTAGAATTGATGTTCCGACTACACACATTTCTTTTTTACCATTCTATTTTATTTTAAGTGTATGTATATTATTCAAACAGTGCAAAAACAAACAAGGAATGTATTCTGAAACCATGGGGGATGCTCTGATTTGATCCAGCATCTCTACTCAGCCTAACAGGCCTCATTTTGGAGAACCACATAGTGCAAAAGTAGATTTGAAGCTTTGTTTATGTGAAGATGTATGAGCTGAATGTATTTTATATACTTTTTTTTTTATTTCTCTTAATTCTTTCAGATAATAAAGGCTAAGAAAAGTATTTTTTTAATCATTTATTCGACCAGCGTCATAGTAGAGCAGCAGCCTCTCTCAACCTTGGATTCATAAGAGATTACAGTTCACGCTCTGATCCACTGCTGCCACTTTACAATCACCAAATAGTTTTCAAAAAATGTCTTTGGATCGTGAGAGCACCCTGAAAAAACCGATGAGGCACAGCAGACCACAGCCGACATGCAGATTTGAACCCAAACCTGTTCTCTTGCTGTGAGGTGACAGCGCTACCATGTTACACCAGCACATTGCTTCCCACCGCTTTGAAGGCTTAAAGGAAGGTTTTGGCAGTCATCTGATACACACTGATATTTTCTCAGTTCCATGAAAGTGAAAAGAAGAAACCAGGCATTCCTTGAAAGTACAGTCACCAGTGGAGTGTGACATTAGATCATGCTTTTAACTCAGTGTTACAGAATGCGACACTGATTTTCACCCAAAATGCAAGAAACTGATTAAAACACAGACACACAGGAAGTGTAACCATGGGAACTATAAATACATAACCTAATTGCATGAATGACAGCAATACGCTGCACACCTTACTGAAGTATTCACACATAATTTGTGAATACATTTATATATAATTTACAGTGCGAATAATATAAAGATCTACCGAATGATGACTTCTTTCAAAAGTGTTGTTGGTGGTTCGTCGTTGCCATGGAGAAGAATATTTTGGAGAGAAGTCTTTGTAGAAAAGAGGGATAAATGACTTGGAGAAAAAAGAGATCATCTGACCCTTTCACTACTGATTGTGGGAGCAGAGAAAGAAAGTAAAAAAAGAAGAAATCATTATTGTATTATTTTTTCAAATATTTTTATTCCATTTATTTGTTTATTTATTTAGGTAAAAATGATAAATAAAAAAAAATCTCAAATGGCATATGGTGACATTCAGGCACTGATCAATTTCTGACAAAAACCAAATATTTTTAAAATACTGCAGATCTCCCTGCTGCTGCTGAGCTGAGCACTACCATATTTTCTGTAAAATCACTCTCAAAAGCTGTGTCAGCATTTCATCTGCCTCAATTTATCTTCAGCTCATCCTTTAATACTAAGTAACACCTAATGGCTCGGAGCAGTAAAGGATAATGGCTTTATGCTGGACTATCAATGAGTGTATGAGTGTGCTTAATATTCTGTGCGTTGTTGCGTGTGTTTGTGTGCATGGTGTGATTCTTTTTTCTGTCCTCTGGGAAAGGGAATTTAAATTTTGCTTCATTCAGAACTGACAACAAGGCATTTGCATTTAATCTGACCCATGAAGAAAGGCAGATCTCTCTTTCTTATAAGGTATTATGTTGTACACTAGATGTCTGCTGGTTGTGATAGTGCGTTTAAGTGCACCCTTAGCTGTGGCTGCATGCTCAGGCAAAGACTGAGCACTCTCGCTGACTGCAGCTCTGACACCCTCTTTGTGGCTATGACTGTAGATATGGGCTCATGGAGCCATCTATGACTGCAGCTGTGCTCATGGTTGGCGCTTTACGATTATGACTGCGACATGCTGGTTTTTAATTGGTGTAAATGTATTACATGCAGCTACTGTGTGTTCAGTTGTGATTATGGCAAGGCCATTTATTGAAGCTACTGTACGCCAATAACAACTTATCTGTATCAGCACAGAGTGGACCACAGCTGCAGAATCTGAACTGTCACCACAAATCCAGCCACCTCTTCGTTGTTCACAGCTGGAAGAGTGACAGCTAGGAGCCCATCGTGGCAGTAATCAGCCTTTTAGTGAGTAATGACTACTAAATGCATCATATAACACAGAATCAGTTCCTGCAGGGTTACCTGCTGTCTTAGCTTTAACTTGGAGCAGCACATAAATGAACCATTTCTCGAAACATTCCATCCTTTTCTCAAAAATCAAAACACAATGTCCAGTTTTCAAATCACAGCCACAAAACCTGATCACTTGCTGGTATTGTCATTCAGCTCATTCTCCCCTGGCATGTAACATTTTAATGACATTAGCAGTAATATGTATGAGCAGTTTTGAGCAGCTGTGTTTAAGAAATGGCATCCATACTGTAGTTGTGTTTTAATGCCTGCTTCCAGTGGTTACCATTATGCAGGGTGGGTGAATGAGTGTGAAAAATGTATTTTAGGGGGTGCTAGTGTGATAAGAGACTGAGAACAAAGTATGTTGAAAGAGAAAGGTATAAAAAAGTAACAGGTCTGAAAGAAATTCTCTGTCATCTTTTGGATGGAATTTTTACTAAGATCTCACATTTCTGTTACTGCTCTTCTGTATTCTTTCTTGAGTCACTCTTTTGATGTTATTCACACTGTTTGTCAGAAACTACCATCTGTGTTTTGAAGTCCTGCTGGTATAAAACTTGCACAAAATGCAAGGAGTATCTTTATGATGACAAATAAGGAAAAGAATGCATGCACACACATATAACCCAGTTTTGCTGAGTTGTTTGCTGATTTTTTATTTTACATATTGCATTAATCTGTTTGTATAGCAAGAACATGAAATGTATCCATCTAGGGTAGTTTTCTGTTATCCTGAAAGCACAGCAAAAGAGTGAATGACGTCAAAACACAAAAGGGCCTAACAGCGCAGAGCATAGTGTCCAATTAGCTTCAGAGCTGAAAAACAGACTGAGAGAGAGAGAGAGAGAGAGGGGAAGAGAGAAGGAGAGAGAGAGAGGGGGGTCTGTGCGGACCTTATTAGCACCAAGCTCTGACTGCAGGTTCCCTGGAGCGTTGTGTTGTGATGTGTATGGGGCTAGTGGGCAAAGAAATGTTATGCTGGTCATGCATGGCTCACCTGTAAGCATAGACAGCCTCACAGTAGATGTCTTACCAAGTGATGCTTAGAAAAAGAGCAGCACCCTTTGGCAGGCATGATTGATTGAAATCAATAAGCACACTTAGCACCTACGTGGAGTCCAGTCTGTTCTCATTCATACAACAGAGCATTGTAAGTTTTTTCATATTCATCATCTCTTAGAGTGTTCTCATTATGATTTTAGCATCTAGCCCCACACTTCCCCCTGCTGGTGCACTGCGGGGAGGCACTCTATCCAGATGATGCAGTCTTTTCTAAAGCACTAACTCCCTATCTCTGAACCAAATTCTCACCATCCTAAGGCAATTTCATCTCTTTTTTCCCCCCACAAAAACTCAAACAGCTTACACGGTTAGACACAATTAGCAGATCTCATTTGCAAGGCTCTAATTATATTCTCTCTTACTAAAACACATTTTTCACAGCAATTTACTTGTGATACATAATGCTAAGCAGAAGTTAATCAGCTACAGCACAGATGTCATTCCTTAAGGACAGCAATTCAGAATTGTTTGCAGTTGTTACTAATGATCTAATTTAACAAACACACTGCATGCCAGTTCAGAGTGCACAGCCAACAAGGGTTAGCTGAAGGTTAAGACCAACAGTGGAGGAAGACAAGAAAGATGAGGAACAACAACAGCAGCTGACAATGATTCGCAGAGCTGAATTTGTATTTTAGAGCTTTTCACTGTAATTTGACATATGAGGCCTAAGGAGATGCCAGTGGTAGTGCACCGCACTGGTTTTAGTACGAGTGCAGAGCATCATTAAGCTGCAAATCTATTAAAAGCAAGCAAATCTATTAGATAGATAGCAAAAACTTCAGGTGTGGCCACATCAACAGTCTGGTACATTCTTTTAAAAAAATGACTGTAGTGGCTATAGTTCAGGAACACCGAAGGACCTGAAATACGTACATATTTTCTGTGATAGAGGTAGGTGTCTAGGTGTTAAGGTTTATAAATATGAAATGAATGGAAATACATTTCCTAATACAGTCAGTTTAGAACAAGGTGCAAGCCACTGGTCACACTCGAAAACAAGATTAGTCCTCATCTAAAAACATTCATAAAAAATAGCTCATGATCTGAAACATACCACACTATTTTTAAAACATGGTGGTAGTAATGTTATGACATGTATGGCTGCCAGTAGAACAGGGGCACTAGTGTTTATTTATGATGTGTGCGCTAATAGAAGTTACAGGATGAAATATGATGTGCACAGGGCTATACTCTCTCCTCAGTTAAATCAACGCTGAAAGTTTGCACTTTAACCATATGCTGCTTGTCTCATTAAAAAATCCTCTATGGTGGTGTATGAGCCAAAACTCCAAAAACTGTCTTTCTGCAACATACAGAGCCTATCTGTATATGTCATACTGTGATTTACTCATTAAGGCGCCTGCCTTTCTCATTTTACATGTGAATCTGACCACTTCTATAAGGACTGTTAATTACTGTATGTGTATCTCCAAAAGTTGAATCTGTTCATCTGGACGTAGCGTTTTGTGGGAGAAACGTTTCGTCACTCATCCAAGTGACTTCTTCAGTCTCAGCTGACTGCAGGTTTCCCCAAACCTTATAAACAGTACATCTGCATAATGACTGAAACCAGCCATTATGTATGTGTAATTATATGTCTGGATATAAAGCATCTCTACTGTATGCCTTCTTCTATTTCTTGTTGTTATGTGAAAGAGGGGAGCTGGACACAGCTGACAACCTTGTCTCAGCAGACTAGACCATCATATTCTTGAATGTGAATCTTGAAACTTCTTATGTTTACTGCTGTTGTGTTATGATGTCTGAACACTGGTGGCTTTTTTTGTGTGCTTTTTTTTTTTTTTTTTTTTTTTTTTTTTTTTTTAAAGTAGTGTATAGAGTGTTATTATTTTGGATTTTGTCCAGAAAAAATTAAGTGCAGGTCAAACTGTTTTGGTTTGTGAGGTTTTGCCAATAAAGTCAGAGGTTTTACAGTAGTAAAACTGGGATTTCTGTTTAGAGGGCTGACAAAAGGATGGAGATTATGTATAAGAATGTGCCTTAGCAACTTTGAAAATCTATAATTATTCAACAAGATGATTAAAAATAGTGGAAAAATAAAGGCTTCTCCAAAAGTTACACAACACTTTATTATAAGGCTTTCCATTTGAGAGTGAATGCCTTCCAGCTGTGCATCTGCTGCAATGTTGTTTTCAACAAAGGCTGGCGCGTGTAACTGCCTCACCGCCCCTCGCACAGACGCACACGAGCCTCCTTCCATTTCTCACTGAGCACACAAAGACAGTAGGGCACGTGTTTCTTCACACCTTACACCCAAATGGCTACACAGACAGACAGAGATAAAGAAAGGGATCAAGAGTTCAGTCTTTTTTCTCTCACAAAAGTTAAGCTGATTAAAATAGGTGTTTGAATTTTAAATTACGTTGCCAGATAAGCAAAAAAACAAAAAACAAAACAAAACACACACACACACACACACACACACACACACACACACACACAAACAAACAAGAAACCTGTCACAATATTGACAGTAAAAAACACATGCAGACTTTGCAATCTGCATACATAATACAACTATGCAAGCATAAATAAATAGCTAGAAATGGACCATTACTGATACCGTTTTAAATAGATTATTATCAGGCAGTTGAAAAATCTTCATGCAAAATTAAACCAGAAGGTGACCAAATGACCATAGTTTGTTGAAGTGTGACTTCGCACCTTAACACCGTGGCGCATGGAAACACTTGGGGACGCGTCAAAACGCAATTTGGCACGGGTTTCCAGGGCCTGATAAAAAGACGGTTCCTGTCCGCTTCCCCACATCCTCACAACACTTTACGAAGAGCTGACAACCACAAGGAGCCATGGAGACCTGCGCTAACAAGAGTGGGCTATCGTCTGTTTCTAACGGAGGCAATTCGAGCCAGCAGTCCGAGTTGTGGAGACCATGGTTTCGAAATGAGGATAACAATGTCCGACACAAGGTAAGTTTTGCACTTTAAAGTTTGTATTTTTGAAATCCAAACACGCACTGCTTACTTGACAGAAAGACTAAAGAAATCTCTTTGTTTTAGAATCTTTCAAACCATGGAGACCTCAGTGGTGCAAAAGATCCGAAAACACCTCAAGTCATCCACCCAGTCAAGTACGTGGAGCTTTATTAATTATGGCATCGTTGAAAAAAAGAGAGTAAAGTATACATATATAAAAACATGAATTGCTTTTTGTTCTAAGGTTGTACTGGCCAAAATCGAGATGCTTCGATTATCTGTACCGAGACGCAGAAATACTCCTTCGCAACTATCCGGTCCAAGCAGCAATCTGCACCTACGAAGACTCCAGCAGCGACGAAGACAATGATGATGAAGAGGAGGATGTTGAAAAGGAGCGGAACTAAATGTCTTCGTGAACTTTGAAGAATGTTGCATGCTGTCATAATGTGACAATATTTATATATATATATATCTTTTAATTTATTCCTGTAATTATATGTAAATAGTTCAAATACCAGTTACCAAGCTTAAGTTATTCCTTTCACATTTCTACCTCCTTTGTATTTTATAATAAAATGCAGGAAATAAATTTCGTTATCTGGGGTTTATTTGCTTTTAAAATATTCACTGCACACTCACACACAAATTAAGCATTCAGCGCTGCATTGATTGACTGAAGTGTTCAAGGGAAAAGGAGAACTTCTCCAGTAGACTGTGAAATTTTCCATTCGAAAGATATCAGGTTGATTTTATGCAAGTGCAGAACGTGTTTGGGCCTTTCTTACTTACTGTATTTATTTCTGGCACTGAAACACCTAAAATATAGCCTGTAAGTCACTCCAAATGTATGCAGATCCCTTAATTAGAAGTTGTAGCAGAGCTTTTTCTTTCCATATTTGCATTCACTTTACTGGCTATAACCGCTTTCTTTCCGCTGAACATCCCTTTTCCCACGGATAAGTGCAGGGTGTTAAACGCACCATTTCCTGTGCAGCGTCGCTTGAAGCGCGGAAACCGTGGGACAGGTGGAGGGCGCAAAACCCTGTCACCAGAGACCATAAAGTTTGGCTGAGACAAACGGAGGTGAAACATTTTAGAAGAAGAAAAAGTACTGATAACATTATCAGAGAATCTGTATTTTATGTGGGCCATCAAAGGACTTCTACCAACTTGTGCGCTGAAGTGCATCAGACCTAACCCATAAAGTCACACGTCCTCCTTGGGATGACACCGCATATTTGGGGAGCAAGCATCAAGCAGGAGGTCGAATCTGGCAGGCATGAGGCGAGGAAACAAACAAGTGTTAACATTAGGTTTGCATTTTTTTTTTAATTAGGCTCTTAGTTTGACTCAGTCAAGCAGGATTTGGGGTGAAAGGGCAAGGTGCTAACAGGCTCATGTGATAACAAACCTTGCAATAGAGAACCACTGTGTTTCATTTGCTCAATGTTTCCCAACCTCTATCCTTATGGACCCCTACTTTACAACAAAAGCATTCATGGACTAGTTGTATTTTCTTAGCTAAAGCTAACCCCTATGATCTCGATTGTTTAAATTGTTCAAAACCAACTAGTGACTGAATTTGTTTGACTGAATGTATGTTCCAGTTCTTATGCTTTCGCCTACACTTGCTTTAAAATCATAGCAAGTGTAGGCACAGAAACAACACTGATGTACAGTGTGTGAACAAGAGCTAGATTAACTCATTGCAAACCTTTACTGGTCCATTATTCCGCCTGCTATTGGTGCATTATTGGTGCCCATCAAGATTCTATACATATGGCAGTAGTAACTTGTGTTTTTTTTTCTGGTTATATAACATATATTACCCAGTAAACCAACATGAATCCATGAGCTAAGGATAAAAACCTGTGAACTTAGAGCCATATCAGTTGCCTGTTTAGAGAGTGACATCTCAGCCTTTCTTCTAAAAGTCCTCTGATGATGTTTATAATAACGATATGTCATTACTGGAATGCAGAAGTGAATGAGTTTATTATTTTAAAGTTATGATATCAGGTTGTGACTGCTGCTTGTAATTGTAGTAAATCCTAATAGAGTCTTGGGTTTTAGACCACAAAACATATGACATGTCCAAATAGTTACATCAGCCAGCAATCATGCGATGTAGCAATTAAAGTGACACTTGTCATGTTAAAGTTCTGTCTCATGAGCTTGCTCTACTTTGGATATGATGGAAGTACTATGAGTAGTCTAGTATGGATTGCTAAAACCTCAACAACATATCTATCTGCACATTTGAACTGTTGAACTTTTCAAGTCACACCAGTGTTGACCTTTTAAACTGTGCCATGGGAACTTTTTAGATCATCTGTAGGTGTTCTGAAGAGTGCAAAGTTTGCACACCTTTGTGGTGAGACAAATTTTGGGCTCAGTGGGGGCGATGCATCACCCCAGCACATGTGGCATATCATAGACAGACTTCAACGTAGGACTGTTTAATAATTCACAAAATACTTGTTCACTGATACTTAAATAGTAATATGGGCCTCTGATTAGTAAAGGTGACAAAGAAAGGAGTTGTTGGTTCAACAAACCATCACAAAAGTAACACAATGACTTTCTAGAGCAAGTGATCGCAGTCTGAGTCCTGATCATCAAAATTCATTTTAATGTCTAAATATTCAACTGAGATCATAGTTTTTGATGAATTACTGAAGTAATTGTCTGCAACTGTGGGAGGTTTGGGACTTTCCCAGGCATGCTTGGGTGTTAAAGCTACTGGAGTGTCACTTACTTTGGTGTGAAATCTGCTCACCTCCAGGAATAAACATAAAACAAGGGAAAGATGTGTGTCCTCATGAAATTATAGCCAGCTGAATTTTTGGATAATGCAGCTGCAAATATGATAAGAAAAAGTAAACAGTTATTTACCGTTGAGATTTTGAACGCTGAACATTGCCCCAAACCTAACGCAGCTTTGTAAAGCTTGTTTTATCAGACACATGCTGCTTTTGCATGTGCTGGTGTGAACTTGAGTGTAAAGAATACAAATCTAAGACAGTAGTAGTCAGCCTCAAGTAGCCACATGTCACAACTGTCATGCACCTTGGTTACAAACAGATGCAACCAGTAACAATGAAACACATAAATATGGAGCCGTGGATATCACTTTTTCCCCTAGTGCAGTGGAGATTATAGTTATGTTCACAAATCAGTTCATGTTTGTCTTATATGAAGTCACAAGTTGGTGCTAATCAATCTTCAGTATTCATTACTGTTCAAATATCAATGTATAAATATCAATGCAGACAATCAATGGATAATAATTTTGGGAATTTCTAATGGTATATTGTTGTTTGTATTAGTTCATCTGGTGAGCATGTGGAGGCATGCCCCTGTGAACTCTGACTGCACTGGTGGTGCGATTGTAGACACCTAATGAGGTGATGAAGTGTGACTCAGCCTAGTTGGGTCTGAACTTAATCAACCAGCTTCCCACAGGCACACCTTTGTTCGGCTGTGTGAACAGAGGGTTTGCAGCTAGAGATGCATTTTGGTCACTTTGGTTCGTATCTGTTGTTTCGATGGCTCTCTTGTTTGTTCTGTTGCTCGAAGACAATTAAGCCAGTTATACAAAAAGGGAGCTGTGTGCTCCTGAATATGCAAAAGATTGTCTTTGGCAGATTTGTAGACAGGAAGCACCACTGGTTTTGAATAGAAAATGTAATGTGTATGAATTAAGATATGAATTTCACATGGTAGATTCCAGCACAGTTTTTCTTCTCACTGTTTAAGTTGGAGAATGTTAGGTAGGGATGATGTATATGTTTATGTTTTAGATGAAGAAAATGTTCAAACACATTTCCAAAAACTCTGGCTCAGTTTCTTAAAATTTTTAAAGCACAATCTGAAAATGTTGAATGCTCAAACCTTCACACATCTCTGTCATTTTTTATGTTTCTTTTTTATGTTTATAATTTTTTATGTTTCTGTAATGGTTAATCCACAAGTATGGACATGCTCTTTAATGAAAATGATATTTTCAATGCTAAAATATAATTATTATTGTTATGCTTAAATTTCAGCTTTACTGTTTTACAAAAAAGTAGAAAATAGTAAAGCTTAACATTATGTTTTGATTAAAATGCCAGATTACTGATCTATCTATCTATCTATCTATCTATCTATCCATCCATCCATCCATCCATCCTACTTGTTTTACATAGTAAAAAATGTAGCAAAAGTCAATAATTATATCTGGTAATATAAACACATTAGGAAACAGTACAGTAAGTGCATATATACAGAACTACAACAAAATAAATATTTAATACTGTCATATGGTGTGTAGTAGTACGCTTAATCAACCCCCCCCCCCCCCCCCCCCCACACACACACACACACAAATGCTAATTGCATTTCACTGCCTTACCCTTCCTCTTTCTTTTCTTCTGTGTTCTTGCTGCTCCATCTTCTTGTCTAACACCTGTATAAGTCACTTGAGGCCTCTTTTATACTCTGACACATGATTAAATTGTTCTACCAAATATGTTTGAACAGGTGCAACATGAATGAGACTAATTGGTAGTCATGGTATTGCATTTTGAAGGCCAGTGTTTCGAGGTGAACAAAGTGTGTGAAATGATGCAATTTGTGTTCAGAGATTTGGAAAACTGACTTTGAATGATATCTCAGTGAGACCAATGGAATTGTGCTTAAAGTCGTGTTTATTTGATGGGATTTTCAACATCATCACTCAGATGATACATGAAGAAGCTACTTTTAGCTGCTTGCTGATTCTTAATGTGTCACCTTAGCAGGTAAATCTGAATGTTTGATTTGAGGGCAGATGCCACCCTGATGCAACCCTCTAATGGTTTGTGTCACCTCCTGGGATCAAACCAGGGATCTGTCATGTGTTAGGCAAATTGTAAACCACTACACACTGTTCCATTATTTGTGTGCATAAAATTGATAAAAACTCTAATGAACATTTCGCTTCATTTTTAGGGGACTGAATGCAATGCAACCCTTAATAATGTAGATAGGCCGCATATATCCTTATGGAGTTTTCAATCTAGTGACGCGTTTAGAAAGCTACAAAGCTCAATGTGGGTTTTTGACCAACAGATGGGGCAAGAGAGCCAAAAGTGATTCTTCCACTGGTTTGCAGCACTGCAGTGTAATAGTTCAGTACATCCAGTTGGGGGCTGTGTTGTACTTGAGAAGTAACCAGTGAATTTCAGTTATATGATGGAGTAAAATTCAAACCCTATATGTATATAAAAAACAGAGTTTTACAGAACGTCCCTCCTGTGATGTTTCTTTGTACATCACTGTACAGATGAATGCATAGGAAAATACTTAACATGTCATTTATGATGCAGAATCTGCATCTTAAGAAATGTAATGATATAAATTTTTTATACAGTGGAATAGATCATTATATCATTAGGGTTTGATTCTGGAAGTTTAATTTCTGGAAATACTGAATATCTTCTATTTTCTGCTGCTGAGATAAAATAAATGGATAAATTGTCAGGGGGTTCTGCTTTAGCCGGCAAAGGTAAATAACTGATTTCTACTCACAGTGGACTAAAAAAATACATTTCTTTAACTCCAATTTTCAAAGTAAAGTAATAATAAACTAAGAACAGCAGTTTTCCTTAAAAAAGTGATGTAAAGAGGGCACACGTGTAATGAAGCAGGAGAAACACACAGACCGGGCAGCAGTTTTCCAGTAATGATACAGACAAGCTAAAGCATAAATCTGTCAATGAAGTGAACCCCTTAGTAGCTACATATATCTCTGCTGAGTGAAATAAACCACAGAGTTGCTCTGGTTCTTCTCGCCCCATGAACATGCTGGCTCACACTGCTATCTAAGAGAAAAGGCAGTTGTGCTTTTCTGTACCCTGTTATCCCACCCTCCACTTAAATAGTTAGTTTGGTCTTCTGTCTCTGAGATGTGTGCAGTGGAGATAATTACAATTTCAGTAACGTTTGTCAGGTGATTACCTCATAATCCCCTATTTCATTTGATAAGTCACGCATTGATTTAACTCAGAGTTGGACCTAATGGAGTATCTTTTCCACCGCTACAGTGATTTGTATGCTGGGGCGAAAGGACAACGGCAGATTGGAGGCAGAAAAACAGGCGCTCGCCATTCCCGTTCACTCGGTAGCTTGTGAAAGATGAACGAGGAGAAGGCAGGTTTAATCACAGCAACACGAATGCGACCAGTAAATCACTGCTGTGGCTGATACAGTAACATGTGCTGGTTAGAACACTCCCTCTCACATAAACGCTCCCTGTTTCTTTCTCTTTTTTTTAAAATTTTCTCTTCTTGCAGGCAGAGAGGGGGGATGGGGAGATGAAAATGCTGGATGAGAGATAAGACAAGTGAAGGGAAAAGAGACCTGCTTGGTATTCACCTGTCTCTCTGGATCAATAAAGGTAATTTGGGCTGATTCCTCCCTGTAGGCCTCTTAGCAGACAGAAGGGGAGAGGGGTCAGCCACTGCTGAGCTGCAGGGAGCTAGAATAACTTAGAAACACACTCTGCAAATTACTGCCCCTGTTTGAGAATCTCTCATTCAGCTATTCCTCTACCATGACAAGAGCTACACTGTGATACAGAGTCCTCCAGGTAAATGTGGGCTAACTGGATGTATAAAAGGCTATGCTGCCCAGACGTTCTGTATACCCTTGTGTTAGTGGTGTTTGCACTGTGGCTAAAACTGTATGGGCAAGCTGTAATGTTCCCAGAAAAGGCTGAAAAGTAACCCCACCTTTACCTTTATCCTAGCCGTAACCCTCACCAGAAAAAAAAAGAGAGGGAAACCAAAAGTTTCGTCATGACTATCGGTTTTCACATTTAAGACTTTGTGAAAGCTGTGATTCCAAGCAAACAGTTCAAAGAGGGGTTATGATACCCATAAAGAAGATGGGTTTTTGGAGGCCAGAGCTGGGTGTTCAGATTCACAGGTCAAGGCTCATAAATTACTATGAAAACAGGGGTGTCAGGTAGCTACACAAAGAGTGACCAGTCCTGTTAAATCAAGATTTAAAATCAGAGCGATTTTCATTTTTTGATTACATGCCATGTGTTCCTTTCTCCTTGCTGCCGTGATCCACTGTAAACCTAACAGATTGATTTTTTTTTCCACATTCCTGATCACAACCTCTACCTTTCACTCTCTTAGGGCTGCAGCAGATCTCATCAGTTGGTTATAGGCATGGAGGTTCTCGTCCGTCATGTGGGGTCACCAGCCTGAGAGGAATGCTCCATGTCAGGGATGTCAGGAGAGGAAGGGGTTTCCCAAGGGATACAATACTCAACAAAGTGTATCGCACCTCTGGCCAATCATTGGCGCTTGTCCTGCTTGTATTGTGAATTTCATCAAAGCGCACAGGTGTGCATTGCACTGACACACACGCACATATATCTGTCCTCATGTCTGTCTCTTAAATTTACACACATGGGTAGCACACTGATCTTATCTTGAGTCCGCATGTTCCCAAACGCATGTATATATTCATACATACACCCTTTTTTCCCCTCCACACTGCCTCCTATGAAAAAGAAGGTTTTTACTGCATGTTGATTGCAGAGGAACAGAGGTGAAACTGGTTGTAGTTTGTACTTATGCTTTAGTAGGTCAGGCCTTTTGAATTTTCATGCACTTAATTGGGGAGAAGAATGGGGGTCCACAAACCATTCCCATGTTTTGATCCTAAAAGGTGTCCTGCAGCCTGGAAAACATTTTCTGAAGGGATCCGGTTTGTAGGACTGAAGTTGTCCTTTAATACAAGGTGTCAGAAAAAAGTGTCAATCAAAACTCTGCGATGACAACTATTGCAGAAATTTGATTAATGGTCTCCTTTTGCTTTCCACATCTTACTGTCAAACTTCAATTATCTTTCTAGATCATTAATTGCTTCTTGAGGAAGCACATATTGATAGTCCATCATGTGCGGAACTGTTTGAGGCCGACTTAGCTGACAAGTCATTTCCATTCTAGTACCCTGACCTAATCACCATATCCTATTATCATTCACACGAAAACACTAATTACAAAGGCAGGGTGAACCTGATTTATGCTAATGGAAACGTGAATATGCCACGGATGCATTAATCTAGAGTATAGGACCCTGTGCTGGTGTTAACTGTGATTAGCATGTGATTACCATAGCATGGGTTATATCTACTGGAAGCCCTGCTTCTGATGGGCTTGAGAAAATCTCTCTACTCACTGGCTGTGAATGAGACTGTGACTCTTCACGACATGAGGAAATAATAATAATAATACAAAATTGACAATTTTGATTGTTTTACGCTAAACAAAAACATCTAAATTCTAGCAAGGCAATTTTCTTTTTTAGAATGAGTGTAACAGCCCAAGTGCTTTCAGTGACAGATGGTTCAGACAGTTGGATTATATTAAAAAAGGGTTATATATCTGATGATATACCTATCTGAGTTCTTCCTTCACACCAGCACAATGTCAGCCACTGGAATCTTTTATGGTGCTGGCAGAAGTTCCAGTGAAGGCTGTTTAGTAACCTAGGCTATTTAAAACCCAAACTTCTTTTGAATATAAAGAAAGTTCTGTTTTATAAGTTAACTGACTTTTGAAATTTTGAGTCTGGCAGTATGTTTTTACTTTCTGTTACAGTCAGGACTTTCTCACTGTAGCACACAGTGTCACTCTGTGTGTGACACTATCTCAGTTTCCTCCCTACTAACGATTTAGTTTAGTTTAAAAATTAGTTTTATTTCCTCAAACGAGATAAGTAGATTTGTTAGACAGTTTTCACTTGGTGATCAATACAAATTTAGTTCTCTAGTCAGGAGAGTCACCAGATTGATTTGGATTTTTGATTTTTTCAGTGCCTTAAAAGGTGCCTATAAATAAAATGTGATATTATTATTATTTGAGTCAAAGTAACATTTATAGCAGGAGGTGTGTATGTGTATATAGGCTTTGCTGAAGGCTGTTTTCAATCATGAATCTGCAGATACTGTGTATGCAAAATCGCTCACTGCATCATATTCCATAGTTTTGGACAAAAAACAAATTTGTGGCAAAAGAAGTTATATTAGGCATTTTTTTTAAAAACAATTTGTTGATGAATTAATTGCTGGATAACTAGATACCATATAGTGTATTATTATGGTCTTGTATATGCTGGATTAGAAGTGATGTCACATGATTGTTGTCTATAAGTGAGACATAGAGATGTGTTGAATTAAACACTCGCAGAGGTGTCTCCCAGTAGTAGTCCTCTGTTACCATCTGTTCCTGCAGACAGCCTGTTCTATGCAGCTTCCAACAGAAAGGAGGATGCGTTTGTTTTGGGATCCACACGAGCACAAAGAAGGGGGCCCATTCTTCGATTCCCGCTTTGATCCTTCCATTGAGAGGACCCAGCCGTGGCCATCTATCTGCATCCCACGGCTTCTGCCTGCCTCGATGGCTAGTCGGACGGCCGAATCTGGGGGCTAGCAGAGCTGTGTGCCCTGCACATGGCACTCGTAGCATAAGGAGCCTATTGATGAGGCAACAGATTGGCTTTGAGTATACCTGATGGTTATCCCCCACTTCTCTCTGCTGGTCCTCCTCTCTCTCTTTCAACCAACCAAAGACAATCCCTGTGTCTCCCTGCTTTCTAATACAAATTGCCAATGTGTAGTGGATTTAAGAGAGTGGCAGAAGCCATTGTTGGGTAATCTGTACCAAAAAGGAGAGGTGATGTTGAGTGTAGTCTTTTTCTTAGTAAGGATTAGGCTTGGTTTTTCTCTGTTAGCCCTCTTTGGGTGATGTGTTTGGCTTTAGTAGCAGCTTGGCAGAGTCGGAACAACTCTGCGACGGGTACTAAACCCATGTGAGTGTGTACATGTGAGCGTGGGTATGTGTGTGTGAGGACTTTGTACGAGGGTGGATTCATCATTAGCCGAGCAGAGGGTCATCTGGCTTTAATAGGTGTTCTCAGGTGTTGGTTCTGGTGTCTACAGCACTGGTGTTGTTTGCTGTTGGGAATCAGATCCTGGCTTACCCCTTCCCCCTCCACCTTCCCTCCATTCTGCTTCAGTCCCTCTGCACCCCAGCTAATACCACGCTCATTACGGTGTTATCGATCTGCCTTTGCTGCACACCAAAGGGCAAAGAAGTCCTCTCCTTTCCTTCTCCCTTTTGTCATCCTTTTCCCTCTATACCTTTTTATAATCTGCTCTCTTTTCCCTGTGCCCTTTCCTCTCCGCTGACATCCTACGTACTGCTATTTCCTCACTGGCAATTATGTTTCTGCTCAAGGAGATGAAAAAGCTGGAAACTGACACTGTCTGTGTCTTTCTTAGAGGCTTGTCTTTGTGGTGTTTGTGTCGTATGTCATGTTTGTGAGCAGCAACGTAAAGAACATGATTTTAGACATATAGATCTAAAAAGAAAACACAACTCTCCTCCCATTCTTCTCCCTAGTCTCTAGTGTCTATGGCCAATCCTCTCTCCAAGCCGTCATGCTTGTTGTTCTCGTTTTTTTTTTCTTTCTTTATCTTGTAGGAGATTTGGTGTCTTGTAAAATAACACCCAATTTATTATACAGAAATCTGCAAAAGTATGCAGCCTTGTGTGGGCTGAAGTATAAACACTGAGAGGTGACTTTGAAGGGGGTCTTGAATTACAGTTCTGTGCAATCTGCACAATCTCCACACTTCAACAGTTTAGTGTAGTGTGCAGGGATTGCATCTGAAAACAGATTTATTTGCTCAAACAGATGCATGTGTTGCATTTGTTATTTGCATTTTTTTTTAGAGGTTATTGCTCAATGGGTTCAAACAAGTCACAAGACATTTTCATATTCTGAGAAGCAACTGTAAGAGGTTAAAAAAAAACCCTAACATAATTCTGCTGACTACAGAATACATACAGACAAAATAAGTCTTCATTCTGTTTCCAAATATTTTTCATTCTCAGTTTTGAACAACATTATTAAGGGACCGTGGCTAAAAGGTTAAGCTAGGGCATGCGCTCCCCGCTGCAGTGTGCATGTCTGCTTAAAAAAACAAAGTAAATGCAGTCCCTCCTCCCCACCCCAACTCAAAACTTCTTCTGTTAATTTAGCAATTTCCCTTAATATCTGGATAAGTTATTCACCCATGATAATAAGCTCATGCATTCGTCTCCCAACTAGGGGTTTAATAATTAAAATATTTTATCATACATGTGAACAGACATGCACGTCTAAGGATGTTAATTCACCAAACAAGAGCAGACAGAACTGTTAGTCGTTACACTCTGACTCTTACCGAGCAGGGCTGGGGACCGTGCTCCATCAAAAGAGCCATTTTTGAGGTTTTAAAAAAGTCTCTATGTACTGGAGCTGCACAACATATTTAAGTCTAACAGTGAAGGTGACACAGCCTGTTAAATATAAATGAGCCTGCCAACACAGGCCAAAATATTGAAATCTTTTAACCTAGTTTCCTTCACTGTGGGCTGCTTATGATCATTTGGCAATTTAACTTTACATCTTTATTACAATAATACCAGGTTTCTGTTGTGTTTACAAGTTTATAGAACCAAAATAATTGTTTTTGCTATTTTTAGTGATAAAACAAGGAATTAAATATCTATTCCCGTGTGCAGGGTTTTTCCTGCATATAAAGATTTTTGGCACCCAACAACGTTTTGGCTTCACACGACAACAAAATTGCCAGTGCTGAGATTTTTTTAGACAGTTTTTTTTTAATAATAAAGGCTTAATTTACATTTTAATACAGCCTTAAAATACTTTTTTTTTCATCAAATAACCAAAAATAACAGGAAAACTAAAAAAAATAGACCTCTGTAAAGTCAGGTAGCACAAACTCATTGTCTGAACTACATGCAGACCAATTCTGCTTACATGTGCATGCATGGTCATCGCAAAGGCCCTACCAACTGAGTAATTCTGGTGCTGAAACTCTCAACTTTTATAAAACTTTTGGTGTGTTTTTGAATTGGTTGGATGGAATGAATCATAGACGTTATAAACAAAAATGTAATTTTTAAACATATAAACATTATTCACTTTTGTAATGATATTCATGTAGTTTTTATGTCAAAGCCACGGGAAGCCACTGAAGATGGGGAGCAAGCTGCAGGTTCGAGACCCCTGTGTAGATCCAGTCAAACCAAAAACATCGCAGAAAACCAAATAATGGCTCTCAGCAGGGATGGTATTAATTGATTAAAGTTGAGAATTTGAAATCATGACAGAATGCCCGAGCATCGTGATGCATTATATTGCATATTACCTGTTGCCTGGTTTTGGTGTTTTTCATTATTATAGATAAATACATTTTATTGAATATTTTACAGAAATGGTGCAAATTAGTGAATAAAAGCTCTGTTTGTTTTTTGTTTCCATTACTTAAAAAAGCAATATATCCATGTTTGATATTTTTTATGAAATTACTCACTAAACTCATTTTTTGCACACAATCAGTGCTTTATTCCTAATTTAGAGTAAAATATCATATTGTTGCTTTTTACTTTGTTTATGATTGGCAGGTCTTTCCTTAAAGAACTTCACTTTCTGATCGAATTTATTTGCATTTCTTCTGCTACAGTAACTCAGCAAGGGGTCGTCTGTTGTCTGACCTCACAGCTCGCAGGCTGCACTGCCTCTTTAACCATAATTGCTTGCATACCATATTACAGCATACTTCTTGACTTTGCATTTATATCCTCTTGCACCCTGACTGCATATATTCCTAAATGACTTCACCCAGTCTTACAGTGTAGTTTGATAATTTAGAACTGTTCAGTACAACACTACAGAGGTGGCGTTGGGTCTCTTGCTGTTGCCCAGGTTGGATACCTCTGACCCCCCGCTACCTCTATGTCTTTGTTTCACGGCTGACAGAAGGAGTGCCAAAGCTCCTCCAGCTCGGGTGATTTATGACCAGCAGCTGCTCCTGCAGCCCATGAACCACACAGCTGGGTGTCAGATGTGGTCTCGCTGTAAGAAGAAACTTATCTGGCAATCCAACATCAGTTGAAGGCTGGACATAGAGGGAGTAAGGGTAAAGAGAAGAGAAGACCAAGTGGAAGAACGATGGACTGGCAGGACAAATTACAGGAAAAAACGGAAGCTTTAGTTTAGAGAAAGTGGAGGGTAGTAAAATAGAAAAATAGTGGCAAAAGAAAAAAAATGAAAGTTAAAAAAAAAAGATTAAAGTGCACGAAGCCTGAAATGTGTAACAGAGATATCAATTCCTGGTAAAAAAGAAAAAAAAGAAAAAAAAAGAATCTGAATGCACCAGCTCTGCTCTGCATTGATTTCTGCTGGTGTAGGGAAAGCAAAATGTTTGTATTATTTCATAAGCCAATTAGCTGCAAGGAGACTCTTCTCCCTGTGTGCCTATTGACCCACAGTCTGTGGCTGCAGCTTTATTGTCTGGGGGGTGCTCTATAAAAGATCAATAACAGGCGAGTGATTGGATTATGGGGTAATCAATGCATTGTACTAATATATAACCAGAGTGATTATAGAGCACTGGCTAATAAGAGGCCTTAGAGAGCTGTAATGACATCACACTCCCGCTGGCGGTCAGGAGAAAAGTGTGCGTTCAAAGTGAAGTGTGTGTGGATGAAATTATGCATGCGTGTGTATATGTGCAGGTGCATGTCGCAAGTGTACACACGGGTGTGTATTTGTGTGGATGAGTGCAGGGGGTAGCGTGGGGGTAGATGATGGGTTGATTTTCTTGATTCTTCAAACAGCTGAAGAATAGTACTACCAGATGGTGTGTGATAGCTGCTTAGAAGAGGCCATCATCAGATTCCTGCTGTAACATAGTGACAGGGCTTCTGGGTTCATTGCAGCAACATATGTGGAAAATGGGAGAATAATAATAGCTGTGAAAAATAGGCACTACACAACCTCTGCAATCTTATCGCTTAATTGTTTTTGTGTTTTGTTTTTTCTTTTCTCTTTGCCACTTTAATAAAAAAAAAAAGTACAGATTTTATGGGAACGGTTTTGCGTGAGAAAACTGGAGAAAGTATTTCTTCTGAATATAGTGGAGGAAAGCTGTCAGCAAATGTTGCACAATAGTTCACACAATTTCACCTCATGGCATTCATGACCATTTGCTTCTAAGAGAGGGCAATCTAAAAAAACAAAACTATATTCAAGGCTGTTTTTTTCCATATGTGTCATGACTCGTCTTATTTTCACAGTATATAATTTTTTCATCAAAGAAACAAAGCTTTGTGACTTTAAATTTTTCCACCAACTCAAAAAGCTTCCAAAATAGTTGCAAGTTAATTAAGTGCACCCAGTTTAAAGTAATGCAGCTACAATCCTGGCTGTAATTAATTGTACCTTTATAAAGATTGCAGTGTTACAGAGGTGAGGATTCAGCTGTGATTACTTTGGAGGATGTGGTTTTGTGGGGCTGTTAAAATTCTATATACATAGCATCAGACAAAGAAGCATTTCTGTTATTTAGCTCGCTGACAAAAGTCTGATGAACAAAACAATGGAAACAGTTCAGCAACATCACAAACTGCGACCTCCATAAAACAGGTTGAACAAAAAAAATAAGCGTCATAACCATCATTCAGGTCTGATTTATTATGTATGTGTTGCAGTAGTTTTAACTGGTTTTAGGTATTTATACCTAATAAAAAGGCAAGCAAAGTACATACATTTTTACAACCCATAAAGCAAAATTACTTTCATCTTTTTCTTGTGAACAAGAAGAAAAAGGGGGAAAAAAACCTTAAAATATACATGATTTTGTTTGGACAGCAATCATTTAATTTCTCCTCCTATTCCTAAATATGAAGCCAAATTTGAGAGTTCATAAATAACAGACATTAAAAAAGCAGCCAGCTGGTAAAGTTGTTCATTGTCTACTCAGCTGAGAGGAGAAACGTGCCTGGCAGGCTAATCTTGTTAGACACTTAACACCAGAATGCCAGAAAGTAATGATGTAATGTTAATGACGAACCTTTTCACAAGTAATTATCTGTGTTTATCAACATGTGTCAGGCCATTTGATATAATTGAGTGAATGATAGCCACCAATCTTGTCACTCCCATTTATAATTTCTTTGATTTGCAGAGTGCTTGTTAAAAGCTTGAGCCACGACGATATCAACAGGGTGCTCTGCTGCACACTGATGCTGTGTGAGGCGCGCTGCTTTTGTCACGCTTCTTTATCCACCAATTTTGTACCAAAGGACAGAAAAGAAAGTGGCAGAGTGAAAGAGATGTGGTTAAACACCTTAAATCCTATTTAAGGTGTCTTTGTTTGATTTCTTCTTAGCTGCTTTTGTCGCGTGTCTCTTGCTCAAATACGAGACGGAGATCTGGTCAGAGTCTTGCACTGAGGGGAGCTTTGGTAAAGTTCCTGTTTGCTTAAGAGTTTAGGAGGCTTTTATGTGACAAATTGCAAAGGAGCTTTTAGAGGACATAATGGGACGCAAAATCTTTTAAATGAAAAAGTGCGTGCAAAGACAATGAAGAGAAAGAACTAAGAAAAAATGCAAAACCGTTGTGTCACTGCCTTTTTAAAAGTAGCTGTCGTCATCTTTCTTTCATTACTGTAAACCTTACACACAGATTTTAATTTGAAATATTTCTGATCACCATATGAAGGACAGTTGTAACACTGTCACAAAATAACATGCCGTGTTCCACATCCCACATATGTAAATTAGCTTTATCTTTATTCAACATGACATGCACACCCAAATTTATTGTGTCAGACTGGAAACTTTGATGCATGTTCCTCACTGCTGTCATTTTTCCTAGCTGTTTAAGTGTCTGTTTAAAAGCTGCCCTCTCTTCAGTGGGCTTGTCTTTTACCTGTCAGGCCTGTCGAAGGCACTAATCACCCCACAAAGCTGAACGAGCGCACCATGCGCTTGTTAGCCATCGTCCCAATCTTCTGCCACATCCCCCTTTGACATCCGCACAGGCACTTAATTCCCCCCTATTATGTTCTTATGTTTCTATAGCCTCCTAATGAGACAAGAAAGGGGAGTATCAGGTTGTGTCCATTGATGCGACAGGCTCGGCGTGTGTTGAATGCGTGTGAATGCATGTGCCAGTGCTCTGAGCCATCTGCCCATCACAGGAACATGGCGTGTAATAACAGAATCATGACCGTGGAGATCAGGGCCCCGGCAGGGAGCCTTGTATTCATTGAGCTTTAAAGGCAGCCATCCAACACTGATCAGACACGCCCAACTTGTGCCCCCCCACCCCACCGCCTCTTTATGCGTACCCCAAACGCTCATGTACCCCCTGATTCCATCTTTCCATCCGCTTAGGCCTCAGACTCCATGTTGCTAGGGGTGATGCAGTCCTCAGGGTCAGAGGTGCTTGTTGGAGGTGAGGTTCAGACAGTGGGCCCATCTGATAGGACCATCTGGACGAGTGACCTGACATAATTAGTTATTAATTCTTCTTTGGGAGGAGGAGGGGGGGGCGCTAATGCTCTTACTCACTCTGCTGCTGTTAGCACCAGGATTACGGATGTACCTCGTGTTCTCATCTGTTGGCGAAAAATGATAAAGAGTGACAAACAGATCTGAATAAAAACCCTCTTAAATTTGCTTCAAACAAAAAAAATATACCTTTAGTCAACCGGCTCGATGGGGGATCTTGCAGTTTTTATTACTCTCATTCTTGCAGTTAAATGGCCAAACCTAAGCAATGTTATATCACAGTGTGCTATTTCCAGTCCAGACGCAAATGCGTAATCTTTTCTGACAAAAGGATGGCTGTGAATTCAAGAGAGACAAATTGTGAACCTGTCCACTAATCCACCAGTCGCCACAGAACAGCAGGTTTTGGTCTCTGTTGCTTATAGTTTAAGATAAAAAGATAAACCCAACTGGGAGGAGGCAGGAGTAACCAATTTCTTTACCAGCAGAATCCGATAAAGTAGAGCAGAGCACAATGTAGCTGAGGTCTGCTGCATTTTTATTAAGAGCACGCGACTCTGACCTTTTTCACAAAAAATGAAAAAAACAAACAAAAAAAGTCCTTTTGCTTTTCTACGATATGCATTACAAAACATAGGAATATCACCAAAATGGAAACATTTTAAAGGTTTGACATAAATGTATGTTTTTCAAACTAAAAATGGACCAAAGGTTGCAATAATAATACCACAATATCCTCATCGTTACTCTAACTTTGATTTGGTATACATTCATTTTGGTATTTTGCTCCAAGAAGTCCATCTGGTGTTCAGTTCCTTTGTGTGGAGTGTGTAATGTGACTATCAAGGACTATAGTGGTACGGTGTCAGCATCGGCCCTTCCTGCTGCTTTGCACTACTACTACTGCCGCCACTGCTGCTGCTGCTGCAGGGGAATCTCCTCATTGGCATGCAAGCAGTGACTTGGAGCTGTGGAGCACTGGCACCCTCTCTCTAGAGACTCTCTCCTCGCTCTTTCCTTTCCCCTTCTTTCTCCTTGTCCGTCTTCTGCTCTCTCCCTCTTGTCCCCCTCGCGCAGCTGTCACAATATCTGCTCAATACGAGTGCTGGTGGAATCGTAGGAGAAGAGCCGAGCTGATGTGCTGCTTTAGAAGCAGAAGATTTCAAAACAGAATGGCTGAAAGGCCTCTTGTGAGAGGTGTTGAATCAATCTTAAGATCTGTGAACGATTTGTATCGTGCATGCAGTGCGATGCACCGGGGGGGATTGTCCTTGCAGCTCTACAGGAAATCATTTAATAAAGATATATGTCTAGTGGATAAACAACGGTTTAAATCACGTGAAATGATTTGTTACCATCAGAAATAGCTCTGATTCGATCTTGGCAGATTGGTAAGGTGTTTACAAGAGGGACCGGGATGCAAATAAACAAACACAACATCTTGGCATGTGCTGAGCATTTTGCAGAGATGCTGGAACGAACAATGGCAGACGAGAGCAGAGAGGGAGAGAGGAGACATGGATCCGGTGTGGCTCTGTGGATTTGGCAGGAGTGAAAGCAGTGAGAAGAGCGCTGATACCAGCCAGACTCAAGCTGTGGGCAAATCAAGCATGAAATCGGGAACAAAGGGATTCACAGGATTGAAGGGCATTAGATTCACACTGTCTGAGCCTCGGTGCTGTGTGTGTGTGTGTGTGTAGAGGCTCAAGATATTGTACTTGTAGTCTTTTTAATAGCCTCATTGCCGAGAGATTAGTGGGTTTTAAATTAAGAGTGAATTTTTTTGTTTTGGTTTTGTGTAAATGAAGGCGGATTTTATGACTCTCACATTCCTCTTTTTGTGTTTAAATGTTCTTATAGTTTTCTAACAATATAGGCACAAAGGAATTGTTCATATTGCAGTGTCACATGGTCCAGTTCTTTTACATAACACTGTAACTAATTGACAGTACACGGTTAACTATTGTACTTGTCTCCAGTTTAATTTGTCACTTAGTTTTTAGCTACATTATTAAGGAAAAATGTAAAATACTTTATAAAGCAATTATAGAGGGAAAAACGAATTCATGAATTTTTAGACTCATTTATGACAGAGCGCTATATTGTTGTCTAAAACGCACTGTAGTGCATCCAGCATCCAGGTGCTCACACACTAAAAGAACAGATTACAATAATCACAAACAAATACACTTTGTTGTTTGATTTGCTGAAAACTATGTCCGGCAGTTTCAGGAAGCGATTAAAAGCAAAACTTCAGATTTTAGCTAGGAATGGACATTCTTTTAAACTACTTGTTGACTTTTTTCTCTCATCATTTTATGTCTAACTTTTAAACTATGCAGCTTGATGACATTTACATCTAAATGAATGTAATGCTCGCACTGTTGTGATGTAAAGTCAATTGTGTACACTCTAATTGGGCACGATTTCCAAGCAGCATTCCAAATCCAGGTGCCTCCACAGTGGAAAACTTATTTCCTCTGCTCTTTACAGAATGACCTCTGCACTTTTCTAGCTCAGCCAATCAGATCGACCAGATGACCTCAATATCCCGGTCCACCCAATCAGAACATCTAAATGTCTTGTTGGTGCACCGCGGTCTGCTGTAGAGGTGTCACTAAAAGTCCTGGTTGAGTGATTTTCCCAGGTCCTGTGCTACTTTGTCCTTCATTGACTCATTTGGAATCTCTGAATTGGGCGTTTTTCTTTTTTTTTGTTTGGCTCCGTGGGAAATGTTTTTATGCACAGGACAACATTTGCATTTCTTACACTGTGCAGCTGTGTTTTGAGCCAAGATATGTAAAAGTTATAAATTCCAAGCTGATTTCAGAGAAGGACAGGAATTAAACAATTAGAGGATGTCAGTTCAAACTGGAAAGGTCGTAAAGTACACACGAACAGAAAACATGTTGAAACAGTTTCCTTTGTGCTGTTCTGAAGCTGTTTCATAAGGATGACTTTTCACGGAGTGCCACAATGAATTA
This sequence comes from Oreochromis niloticus, assembly GCF_001858045.2. Lineage (NCBI taxonomy): Eukaryota > Metazoa > Chordata > Actinopteri > Cichliformes > Cichlidae > Oreochromis > Oreochromis niloticus. The sequence continues at coordinate 13,005,507 of NC_031980.2, read as the reverse complement.
TGGTGGCACTGGTGAAGGAACAATTTAATTGATGTATGAATATGCAATTGTGCCTCAATCCCAGGCCTGAAATCAATCAAGTAGACAGTCAGTGGCTATTCTGAACCTTGCCACCTGCACTCTTGTATTCTGTGTTCGTTTGAGAAGTTAGGATCCATTTCTCCTTCACTGCAGTTGTGAAACCTTGGGGTCTTTCTCCTGTGGTTCTATAGTTTACCTCCACACAGAGGCAACCACATGACATAGGCGGCATCTTTATCTCCTCAAACCGCTAATGCCTTATGGTGCAAATGAAGCTAATTCACTTGTGCGTTTTATTAGCAGTAGCATATAGTTAAATTAACTGCAAACACTTTAATTTTGCAGCACCGCGGTTCATTATGATGAGTTCCTAAGAGTGACTAAGCGATTAACGCAAGACATCTGTTTTCGTAGTGATGTCATACAATCCTTTGTTATATTTGTGATTGATTTGATTCTAGGAGTAACATCTGCTATTCTCCAGGATCTCCTTGAGTCACTTCTAAAAAATGTCTCCTCTGTTAGAGTTTAAGGATGAGCTCTTCTGTAATTGTCATAATTCCACACTTCTTGTCTTTCCCATTCTACAATGGTGCAAAGTGACAAAATACTTGAGTACATTTTTGACTAGTTCCCTTTTAACCAAACACTTCCTAGCTCTACTCTGATATTTTAGAGACAACCTTGACTGGGCAAACTAAAAGTCCTAGAGCATTAGTGAAGTATCCATTAAACATTACAAGAAGTTAAATTCACTGTAAATTCACTGCTTATGTAAATTTATTGTGGTAAAGTGGTGCTTCCCTTAACTGCAGCTGTACAGGCGAATGCAGTATAAAAAAGTTAAATCCAGGTAGGTTCGATTCATGCATAATTTCATCAACAATAATTAAATAATGCAATGCAATTAATAATGTAGCCGTTTTGGAGCCTTTCTACAGAACTTTTACTTAAAGACTGAGTCTAAAACTTTTGCAGAGCTCTGAAATCCTCGTTTTATTTTGGCATTGATTTTTTACCTCGACAAAATGACCTTTCTTCTCTCCACTGTTTCTTCTTGTTACCTTTTTGGTTTCTTTTTCTTAAACTCTTCTTCCACTTGCACACAACCTTACAGTTTTCATCTCAACTTTTAGTCTGTCTACAGGACTCGAACTTTCTATAGACTGAGAGGATCTTGGATGAGGAAGTATGAGGTAGTTGGGGAGGTGTATGCAAGAGTGCGAAGTCTGGGCAAAAGGCCCAGTGTTTGGCCACATTTGTAACCGACTCTACATGTGAAAGCCTTCGGGGCACATCAGGCAAAATTCCCAGTATTCAGGAGGAGAAAAAAAGGCCTCTGATTATTGCCGTATCTCAGCACTAAACACACGCTCACTCACACAAATACACACACACACTGTTCATAAACCTTGATGATGTCAGCAGCTAAGCGGTATAAAGGTTTTGCCTCTTGGAATGACAGCAGCACTGATATCTGGCAGACCATCAGTTAGTCACGTCAGCAGTAACTGATGGAAGTTCTCCATTCAGGCCCAGGCTGTGTCCAGGTCCTTTGTCAGCTCAGACAGACAGAAAGACAGGCAGGCAACCTCTCCAACTACATTCAAACAACATACATTCATTAAAATACACCACAGAGGAATTACCTCTGAGAAGAGGTTAGAGGCTAAATGTGCAAATTTAACTGCTCCAAACTGCAGTTCCTTCGCCATTGTAATGATGTGTTCAGGATTTTTTTATGCTAGCTGTTTGGAATAATTATCAGTCAAATCTTTTTTTCATTACAGTCATTGAATCTTATGGAAAAACGACATTGTCAGTGTAGCCAAAGACTGATACCGGGTATTCAAAGTGTGCACTAGAGCTTCATTGTTGTCTGAACACATCAGTGAACCGAGTCTTTGCACTACATGTATATACATTGATTCTTAACGGGTATACAGATGTTGTAATTTGCTTTAAAATATACTACCCTTGTATTATGATTATTATAGTAAATTTAGCTTAAAAACTAAGATTCAGGATTTATAAGTTTATATTTTCACATTACTACTTTTGGTCTCTTCCAGTGATTGCAAGAAAAGGGAGACAGAATAGCAGCACTTGTTCTTTTATATTTTTTTCCTTATTTTCTTTTTCTAAAATATTAGAAGAAAACAAAGATGAAAGCCACATAAAAAATACACAGCAATTAATCTATTATGATCTACTATGTATCAGTACATTTCTGTATCTATTTTTTTTTGAGGCAGCAGCATTGTGTTTGTGTCTGCGTGTTTGAGTTTGTGTGTGTGAGTTCATTCAAAACAGATTTGACAGATACAACAAAACACCGACAAAAGATATATGTTTACAACTGTATTCAGATTTAAGGACTTTTTAAACCAATTAATAAATAATTTTGTCGTTTCCTGTTCAAAAAGTTCCTTGTTTGATATTTACATCATAAATTAAATAAGAAACTAAAGACTTTCAACTTATTTAAGATATGTTTGAAGCATTCAATACAACTCATAACAAATCAAAACAATTAAAAATTAAGGAAGAGGATTAGGGCCACTGGGAAAAACAATGACAATATGACTTTTTTTCTCCAGGATTTCATTTTTTTCCTCGGAATTCTGTCAGAATATTAGATTTTTTTTTTCTAGAGTTCTGAGAAAAAAAATGGAATTCTAAGAAAAAAGTCTGAAGAAAAAGTTTTCATAGAATTCTACAAAACAAACAAACAAAAAAAAAAACAGCCACAACCTGTGGCCTTAATCCACGGTTATTTTTACAACGCATGGAACAGAATTTATAGACTTTTACTGCATATTTTACATATGCTAATAGGTCAGGTAAAAGTTAAGTGATGTAAAAACAGAAGAAATCATACTCTGATATGTAAGCATTAATAGCTAAAACTGCAAGTAAATATACAATGCCTATATTTAGAGGGCATGGGGAGATGAGTGTAAAAATGAGTGAGTTTGGAAACATCTTTTCGCACACTAAATGAGGGCATTTCACATATTCCATAAACCAGTTTCAAGTTGACCTGGATATTTTGCACTTTTCCATATCAGAGGCATGTTTCTCTTTCTGTTTTTTCACTTTATTTTTTTTTAAATATTGTAATAATGGTGTGATCCAAACACCAAAACTAATTTAATGCCACCAGTGAAATATTCTACTTGGACAGAAAATAATGACACATACAAAAAACAGCTCACTGACAAATAAATACCAGGAAACACTGACATCTTACAATAGTGAGTCAATAGCCTTTTCCATGTTGCACTTCACGTGTCAGACAGTATGGTCTGTGCTCTGGAGTTTTCAGGTGAAACGGCTATGGAACAACACATTTTCTTACTGCCTTTGGAAATCATGTACAGGTCAGGTTAAGAAACATGGCCAATGGTGCATGAGAGGTTTGGAATAGAAACACTGGATTGATGTTTAACCAGCTTTTGCAGGGAGGGAAAGTTAGTTTACTGCCTTTAAGACAACTCTGTTATGTAATGGAGCAAACTTTCTCCATTTGTCAGGCAGTATGCAAAAAGTCAGTTCCTGAACACTAGCTTCTTAGAGTCTTGGGGGAAAAAAGAAACTTCTCTAATGACAAAGAAAAGAGAAAGGCCTGACAAACACAAGTTGTGCTGAATGGATCACCAAGGGCAAGTCAGCGCCACACAGGTTCCTTGTATCCTTTTGTCAGTGTCTCAGCTTTTGTGTGGAGCACCTGGTTGCAAATGCCTACAACCTCACTACCCATGGTAACATCCTCTTTTAGACAGCTGGCTCAATCTTCACCAGATATCGTCAGCTTCCATTGGTTATGATAACTGAGGTGGTTTTATGTCCCTGTATTTGTTCAGCCTGCATTCTCACATGAGATGCCACATCATACTGCACTCCTCCACAGGCCAAGCTGGAGTAACTCCGCAAGCTCTCCGGATCATACAGATGCTCAAGGGAGTACCCAGTCAAGGCATACGCCGCCTGCCTGTCCAGTGGCTGCCTCTCCTGTGCTGGATAGATCAGCGGACTTCCCTGGGGTTGTTGAGGGTGTGGGGACATATCTGTCTGCATGTAGTCTTTGGTGAGGGAGAGGCCTGATCTGGGGATTCCGTCAGAGCTGGGGCTGCTGAGACGAGACAAAGAAGCAGGACTCGTCGTGTTTTCATCATTTTCATTGGGGCCAAGAACTTTGATGCTGTCTCGGTGATGGAGGCGTTCGGTAGGGAGGTCGATGCTGGGGGCTCCGGGGCCACGGCATACCACGCTGGGCATAGTAAGCTGAGAGTGATGGGGTAGGGAGGAGGTGAAACAGGGACTGTGAGTTTTGGTGAGGCCCGAGACATCCAGTGGCATCTTGTGTTGCTGTAGACGGCTCTCCTCCTCTTTGATCATTTGCTGTGTGGCACGGATCAGGGTCTCCATCTTGCTGGGCTCTCGAGGGCTCGCTTGGAATTGGTCACCGTGGTAACGCTCGCCCGAATCACTGGTGGACCCACCTCCGTCAGGTGAACTCACTACGCTGTCTTCGTCCCAGTGGCCCCGTCCTATAAATGCAAATCAGTGGTCAGATTTGATAACAATGGAATAAATGAATATCACATTGTTAAAAGGCTCATGTGGTTAATGGGCAAAATTCTGCCTTAAATGCATATATCATTATAGCATCATGGTCTGACTGGGTGTCTTGGCTGAAGCACAGTGGGGTTTTTTGCTGTTTGAGGACGTGAAATGTGAAATAACTTGGCTTTCAATTGCGGGCAATTTTTGAACAGATGGTAGCAATCGGCACACTGGCAAGAGACGGTGTAAACAACTTAGCATGTCCCATAATAACATTTGGAAAACAGCTACCAGGAGAAGCTAGGCCAGAACTATTTTCAGAGACAGATGGTTGTGGTCTCAACCCTAACACCTCACCGTGAATGGCGCCATGGTAGGATGTTATTTCGTAGCCCTCGCTGTTGTCCACTGAGAATTTTGGCAATGAGAGAACAGAGCGTGTGGTGTCCCACCACATCTCTCTTCCCGACTGGGGGCTCCCAGGAAGTAGCGGCCACTCTGGCATCGAACACGATCACAGGTGGTGGTGTGAGGATGCGTTTGGGCATGGGCAAGATCCTCTTCCGATAGACCCAGGCCGTAGCACAGGGAGCCCGATTCTGGATACAATCTGTAGGCACAAGAAGCCTCCGTAGCTTCACTGGGATCCAACAGCTGAGGAGAGGCAGAGTCTGTCAGTGGGCTCCCTCCCCACTGACTGTCTTGGTCAGACTCTGAACGCTCTGGATTAAAAGCTGAAAATTGCTGGACAGAAACAAGAAAATCACAGTTCTGGGAGTTTTTGATTTAAATCCAAAGCAAGCTTCCCTAATTGACTTAGCTCTAAAAAACAATTACCTGTGGGTAGGGTGACACTCTGGCTTTGGCCTTCGACTGGGTCAGACGTGACTTGGTGCTCTTTCTGTCTTCACTGTGACTGTCAGCGTAGGGAAAGGCTGGCTTGCTGGGGCTCATTTGATCCAAAGACAGCTGCATTCCTTTATACTCAGTGTCCCTTTTAAAAGACATAAAATGCATGTTAGAGATAAACAAAATAGTTTAACTTAAACTTCCATTTTGTTATGTTTTTTATAGTCTTGCAAGATCATGCTCAGAATAACATATCTCTAACAGTGACTTGCTATGAAATTCATGGGCTCCACAGGACTCTGCCAAGTGATCCCTTTATTTATTTACCACCACCAAGTGCCACCAAAACCAAATTCATCACCACTCACCATGAGGTTTTCTTTTTAGTGCTGACATCATGTTAGTACTATTACTGCGAGTACCTTGTAATGCTGATGTTAGCATGTACAACCTCAGAGATCACCTTGGATCCCTCGCTTTGTTTTAACATGCATGCATCTTTGAACTTTGCTGCAAGCTAGTGTTTAAGTTAAAGGATTAAAATGAACTGAATCCTAATCAAACATTTTCCTAGCTCGTGTTTCTGTAGTTAATCCAGATTTCCCCAAACCTTTAGGCTATTTTCATCATACATACTTGGAGCATGTTCTCTTTCTGACCATCTTGGTTTTAGCGTTGCACAAGCAGCATAATTACTAATTAGTCTAAAGCACACTCCTTGGCTAATGTTGAATATAGATAGATGGTCAGACTTAGATTGGGTCAGGCTTTATAAAAAGGATTTAAATACAACTTTAAGTGAATACAGCATTTAAGGGAACTTTAAGATTATAAGCTCTCAGCTTCTGAGATTATTAACAAACACCCAGAAAAAAGTTAATCATTCTTTCTTTTTTTTTTTAACCACAAACATTACGAGAATGTGGAAAGAATGTACCGAGAGTAAACACACACCAGAAACATATTTATACACATTATCTATGCAATCTATTTCCTCTAAATGTTCCCAATTTTTTTTAATTTACTTCTGAATGTTGCAGATTTCAAACATGTAACTTATGTGCCATCTTTGACATTTTAACCCACTGTACTGCGGCTGAACTCAATGCAATTGTCACCGTCGAGGGAGTGAAAAAGGCTCCTGTGTCAAGTGTTCAGCAAACATGAGCCTATTCTTAACTTATCACATCAACAGTATGTAATAGCAGCTGTCTGGCATTTTAAACCTTGTGGCCCATCCCTGACCCTGTACAGCCAGCCTCTTCAGTATGACTCTAAATATGACCCATTCCTTATGTACAACACTGCAGGCGAAAGGCTATGTTTGGATAGCCAGTGCACAGTCTGAGTGTTATTTGCTCTTGCAGGTATAGTTGTGGTAGCCAGTTGTGCATCCTATCTGTGCCCTGGCTGACTTATGTCTGAGCCAATAATGTTGGGCCTTTGTGCAAACTCAGCTGTGTTAGCCGAATTCCACCTCAGGGGTCAATGTCAGAGCACCTCACGTCTGAAATATGCCACCAGCCAACTTCCAAACATAATTTATTAATGGATTCTTGTTGGGCTGAAATGCTGTCATGCCAAGGTGATTGAATTGCTGTTTTTTTTTTAAGTAGTTGTTTGTTTTTTTTCCCACTTTTGCCTCTTGGACTTTCAGATACTTCTGTCTTGGACTTGATTATTCACTTGGAAATTCTCTGTCATTTTAATGTAGTTACTTTGTTTTCGCCTTACTGCATTGAAGAAATCAATAGGTGGAGTGCAGCCATATGCATACATGCACGTACAGACTTGCACAAACTCTCCATCACATGCACTTACACACACACAGGAAAAAACGACATGTGGATCAACCAAACAAGGAAAATCCAACATGTGTTACAGCTATGAGATAGCTATTGATTCCTAGTTCACCGTTTGATCGATTTTGCTTTCCTTAGACTGCAGATCGATGGTGGCAGTAGAGGTTTTTGATGGGGTTGAACCCTGATGTTTGTCTTGCTGTCTCAAAGGGCCTTAGTGTGCTTTGTTCTCTCATAACACACAGCTGCCTGAGTCCTGCAACCTCTGTATTTGGTGGATTTGTACAGAGAGACTATGGAGGGATAAAGAGAAGGATTTCTCCAGGAGAAAAAGACCCATCGTATCACAGAGTGAGCTTCAAGTACAGATCATAAGAGTGCATAATATGATTATACAAGTAAAATATTCAGTGTTATTCCCACAGTGCCATCTCTATTAAAAGGGCATTCTTATTTAGACCGGAGTAGTGCTGCAACCTTGTTTTACAATGACTGTGCAGCTACAGTATAATTGCAGCCATCAGCACGAATTATAGATTTAACTGTCTCAAAAGAGCATACTTTTTAAATGATTTTGAAATCAATTATTAAGTATCTGTTATAACAAAAGTTTCCCTCTGATTTTATTATGGAAATCGTTATTTACACTTACGTGAGGACATAGTTGACGCTGACGATACAGTGAGGCCTTGAGGATCGGCTATTGTGGACGATAGTGGCATAACTTTGGACCCAGACCCAGCCGCCGTGTTTGGCAAGGAACCGATAGTACTTAGTTGTGACTTGGCCTTTTACCAGCACTGCAGGAGATAAAAGAAACACACAGACAGCAGAGATTAACATATTTAACAAGTTGCACGTTTTCTTTGTTGTGTGTGTGCGTGCGTGTGGGAGACGTGTGATTGCCTGCACATGGTGGCTGCAGCAGGTTGCCTGAGCAGTTGCTGCATAACAAGAGAAGGTCAAGCAGCCTGTTGTAAAAGCATAAATGAACACACTTGTAACTCACAGAGGTGGTGTGCACAGCGGAGGTGGAAGATGTCACAGCTGTGGACATGATGGTACAGCGTTTTCTCGATGAGGTCCTGGGGCTCATAACCTGTCAGCTCAGCTACCCTGGGGAGAAATTCAGGAGTTAAAATAAGCAGCTAATTCAGGGATATTTCATTTTTCTGTGCTTCGGTTTTTACAGGCAATTTTAGCTCCAGCAGCTTCTTTTATAACTTGCTTCCCCTTCCTAATGAAAAATGCATAGACTTCACACAAGGTTTGCCAACCACACAGTACAATTAAAATAGAAACAAACTCAAAAACGCCTAAAGAGAAAAGAATACAACACATAGAGCAAAGTCTTGATTAGTACCTGGAGTCCAGGAAGATGAGTTTCATGTCCAAGCTGGCTCTGAACATGAACATGTTACTGTGCAGTTTGATCTCAGTCACGGCGCTGGGAGGCAGAGAGTGACCCACAGCCACCAAGCCCACATTCTGGTAGCATCCTTCAAAAGGTGACATGTCCAAACTGTACTGACGGATCTTCAGGTAGCCACTGCAGTGGATCACCTATGGTAAAGCAGATACACAATAATAGCTAAATCAGAAATTACATTTAATAATGAAATTTCTTAAAATTCCATTTCATTAGAACAGTAGTCAGCTCTATGATTTATGTGATTTCAGAAGCAGGCAGCATAATGTAATTTATATCAAAATACTATATTATAACAATATAATTAAATGATAATAAAACTGTTGTAGGTTAAAACTTTTCCTGGTTAGAAAAAAACGTATAACGTAATTTTAATATTGGTGACCATTTTTTCTTATTCACTTGTTATGTTTATTAATGGGAAATAATTTTTATAATACCATTATCGTTATTGTTAATAAATAAAAAGAACAAGACACTCTTTGTTTACTAGCACTGCCTACCTTGTATCCACCACTGGTAAGCCCCGCGTTTCTTTTTGCCAGCACACATTTCATCCGCAAAAAGAAGGAGCGTTCCATTTCATATTCTGAAAGAGGTCAAACACTTTGCTGTTAAATTCTCGAATAATAATAATAACAATAATAATTGAAAAAATGAAATAATAGGGATTTACGGCGTTAAAATTTATCCTGCAAGGAAAAAACACAGGCACAGGCGCAAGCTATTGCGTAAATTCCATCCGCGCATATTACGCGCGTTCATTGCATTTTTTTTTATCATATGCTAATTATGCTGACACTACACAGTGTAACACTATGATTAAATAAAATGCTAAATGACATAACATGTGCATATGTGGAGCCTGAAGGCATTGTTCTGTACCTTGCACGAAATGTGTGTGATAAGGCTGATGTGGGGTGAGGACAGCTGTCATCTCATCATGGTCGGCAGGATGGACATATTCATAAATACTGTTCCCAGTCAACTCTACCTGTTGAGAATAACTCAGGTAATTAACGGGTAAAAGCTTCCTGGTGGATGATGTATTTTATCTGCGCATGGGTATCGCGTTAAATTTCAGACGATGCTTTATGAATAACAAATAGGGAGAAAAAAAAACGTCTGAAATGAAATATATATATAATGATCAGAGAAACGAACCTGAGACAGTCCTAAATGGACCGACGCTGTCTCTGAAATGTACATTATCTTCCCATCTGGGGCCACGACGAAGATGAATCCGTCCAACGTCTGCAAATAATAAAAGGCCGGGTTGCCGTCACTTCTCCGTGTTAATTCACAAGCCCGGGTCGACCATATTCTTTGGCTGCAGATCAGTACCTTTAATAATATTAATAAAAGCCTAAATACCTGCAGTAAATGAGATCCCAGCTCTCGTCCAATGTTGTCCAAGGATCTCGTTCGACTTGAGTGACCCCAAGCTTCACCCAGACCTGGAGAGAGAGCGAAATAACGGTGTTTGGCTGCTGCATGACTTTGAAATTAAATAGAAATATATATAAACGATTTTTTTAATTTAAGCTTAAATTATTATTATTATTATTATTATTATTATTATTATTGTTATTATTATTATTATTCTTTTAGCATAAGGGAAAAAGTAGGACACACACACACACACACATAGAAATCCAGACGCTAGGAGCTCCTATTTAAAGGGCCAATTTATAGTTAAAGCATTTATTCCTCTCCACAGTCCTGAAAATTTGTCCCTTCCTGGATGCTGTACAGTCTCCCTGGAGGCATAATCCCACACGTGCAGAGGTGTCATTATTATCATTATTATTATTATTATTATTATTATCATTATTATTATTATTATTATTATTATTATGGTTGTTGTTGTTATTGTTGATGTTTTTTTCCTTCCTAAAATGTAACAAAAAATGTCCATTTGTGGATTTTTGCCTGGTATATCCCACGATAGCCTGTATGCTATCTTGTGCTGCTCATCAAAATTTATTCAGTTCCATCAGAAATGTCGTGGAGCTCGGGTATCATAAGTAAATTAGGTGTCCGTCTCCCCTGCTGTAAATGTGTAAATGAAAATGAAAATAGGTCTTCGGTGTCGGTGGGACATGCAGACTAACATCAGTCTACCAGATGAGGGGTTGTGTTAAAATTTTTTTTACATATGTGTGTGTATATCTTTCTTTTCATTTTATTTTTGTAAGCTGCTTCCATCAAAGAATGAAAAAAAACGCGAGCTGGGTATTTGGGAGACATTTTGCATCCAGCATTTTGTTATCACACCGCAGAAGCTGGGTAAGATTATATATGCTTTAGGTGATTATAAGCCTTGCAGGTGCTTTTTCTAATTGGCGACTCTTCCTCTCAGTCACGCAGACTAGTGGACCTGCAGAGACGTTGGCAGATCGTCTCATTTGGTTATACGGAATTAAAAAGCATCATAATGCGTCTGAACAGACTCCCTGACGACCCACGAGGAATTGTGGGAATATTCCTGTAACGTTTCTGTATGACTTGAAGAGAACCTGTGTGTTCTAATTACACCCTACTTTCTAACTTGTACTGAACACTAAGTTTTATGGGTTTAATCTGTTAATTATTAACAGGCTAACAGAAGTATTCTTATTCCGTTCTCTCTCTTTTTGCACTAACCGACTGAGTGACAATCCTAAAAATATGCAGATTTAAATATGCAGAAGTAGTCATGTTTATTTTTTTTCCTAAAATATAATAATATTAGGTTGTGTAGAAGTAATTCCAGTTTACTATTATTACTATTATATTACTATATTAGTAAAAAGCTCCCCCCCCCCCCCCCCCCCCCACTCCCCATGCGTTTCCCTTCATTCGTAAAATTCTGCAGATAAGTTGATCAAAGAAGAGATATAATTATTTTTAGTTAATGAAATAAAGTTAATGAAAGGATCGCAAAAACGTGTAGATGAACAAAAAAACAACACCAATAAATAAATAAATAAATAAGCAGTGGAGAGTGCACGTTGGCTAGGTGCTCACCCTGGGGGAAAACAATTCTCATCTTCAGGTAACTTGTTGTCAGTCTTATTATGGAGGCTTTGTCTAACTGGGATGTGATGGCCGACGGTAAAGGCAACATTTTAGCCAGTTCATAGAATTCACTGTTTTCCTTTTCCCGTCTAGTCCTTGCGGCCGTTTTGGATTTCTCCTTCATGTCGGCGCCTTTTCTTTATATCCTTAACTTGTCGGATGGTTCGCTCGTTCAAATCAGCAGTATGACCGACTCCTCCCGCTTTGCTTCGTTTTTCATTGTATATTTTTTTCAACTGCAAAAAAAAAATGTTTTTTTGTTGTTGTTGTTGGTTTTTTGGGGTTTTTTTTGTATGACAAGATGAATCCAAAGGTTGGGAATATCCCTGTGATCTCCCAAATGAGTGATCTGAGTCAGTGATAATTCAACTGGTTGTAGTTAAACCTCCTCGGTGTAGCCACTGGCCTTCATCCATGACCTGCAAAACAAAGAATGAGTGTGAATAACTGTGTTGTTTGTCTAAAGGAGGCTTGCATTGCACATAGAGGTGACTCTGGAATAACAGCGGAAAAAAAATCGTATACGTCAATCATCAGTCAAAGTCAGATTTATGTTTTTTAACAGATCTAGAGCCAGGATACGATGCTTTTGCCACAGTATCACAAACAAAAGCAACAACCTCTGAAAAAATGATATAAACAATGCAGAAAAAACGTAATGCAATATGAAAGCGACGCTAATACATTACGTTTATGTGGTTTAATTTTCTGAAAAGATGACAAGATTTTGGTAAACAGCTGCTCAACAGAGATGTCTGTACTAACCGCAACTAGACCATAACAATTAAAAAGAAATCTAACGGTAAGATGCAGTAAACTAATTCTGCACGTTGCATTTTCTGTTATTACTTTGGGAGTGATAAAACAAGCCGTTATGCTGCTGATCCCTGAAGGAGTATCGAGGAAATGACATTTGACCCAACACAATTCCTGAAACGTGTGCAACTGCGTTGGCAGAGACAACTCGGTGCTCGATTTTTTCCCCTTGTTTACTTCTTTAAAGAAAGTTTAAAAACATATTAAAAGGATCATTAGTTTTCAGATTTGTTTAGATGCATGTATTTGTAGTGTTCCTACCCGAGCAGAGATACGCTGTTGGGTATTTCCCTACATCTGAATCGATCCTGAGTCTCAAAGCAGCCTGCTGGGAATTTCACCTGTCCTGAACCGGGTTCACCAGTCCTCCCAGTTAAAATTGCTCTCAGCTCCTCCTGGATTTCCACCTGGAAAGGCGAACGGGCCGTGCGCTGCATACACCTCTCCAAATTATAGGGACACGCAACGAGTGGCATTCATGCCCAGCAAACCTCCTCTCCTCAACTATCTCAATGTCCCTCTCTGGAGCAGCTCAAGACCCGCCCATTGTTTTCTTGCTTCCTCGTGATTGGGTGGAAGCGTTACAAGTCATTACGCGATTGGACACTTACAGTGGGCGACGATTTAGGTATGCGTAGCACTTGGCCGTGCCCGAAGTGAGCTTAAATGTGATCCTGTTGTGTTTTTGTCATTAGCCTGGAGATCATGGATCAAGCTGAAATAAATAAATAAACCTGCATAAATAGCAGGGGAATGTTAACAGGTGAGAGGGTAATTAAAAGCTTTAAAGACTCTCACTTGGTGATGGAAAACAACAGAAAATAAAATAATCCTCCAGGAAGAACATGCATTATTTCCACAATTATGCTGCACAAATCACGAAACACCTTTCATTAGATGGTACAGAACAGAATGTATGGGGCAATTTGGGGGACAATGAAAATCAATACGGGTGTTAGTTTACTTAGAGGAACTGCAATTATTTCTTTTAGAAAATAATGGAGATATTGTTATTTTTTTTCAATCCGGCTGCATTTGTTTTCATTCAGTGGTCAGATTTTTTCACAATATGGATTTCGATTGGGGGGGCAGATAAATACAGCTTTTATGTTTCAGCGATACAGGGAGCCACGGCAGAAAACAATAAACAAATATCACGGTATTGCTGTTTGACAGAATCACTTGATGTTCTGCTTTTGCTCATCCCGCTGTCTAATAAATAGACCCCAAACTCTTACCATCGACCTTTTTTTTTTTTTTTTTTTTAGCATCACAGGAATGCTCTTAATATATAATATATCCTTAGTTACATTTAAATCAACAGGCTAAATTATGCCCTGTCTCTCCAGTTTTTGTTTTTGACTAATTTCCCCCTAGCTGTCTGCTGGATTGTTTCCCTGCGGATGCACATTTTTTTTTTTTTTTTTGGTTCTCTGCTTTAAGAGGTATAGCTACTTACAATATTAACACAGACATCGGCTACAAAAATGAATAAATAAATAAACAAAGTCCACATGTCCCTCGGTGTAGTCGTCGTGTACTCTAGATTCTAAATTTTAAGTATTTTGCATGAGTACAAGTTTTTGCACATAAACCAGTGGACTGGATGTTATTTATGATCTGTTAACCAGTTCTTTCGTGAGTTATTTCGGAGACAGGATTATTATTATTTAAAAAAAAAGAGACAAAAAGATAGATACAAAACAGTTTACACCCGACTGAGAGAGCGGTGCGACGCGTCCGGGGCTCGTGCAGTGGTTGGGTGTCCGTCAAACACGTTTATCTGAGGATTAATTTCCATGGTGTGAATCAGATGAAGACGCCGCGGCGCATGTAGTTTTTTAATTAGTTACCGGGCGCTCACATGGAGGAGGGAGAGATGGGGGTGTGAAAGGAAGGAGCGTGTGGATGGGGGGAGGTTGGTTAGAGCAGCGGGCTCGGTGTCGGGGGCGCGGACGCATGACGGTGAGCTCATTACGCACATAATTAGCCCTCAAATTGATGCTGCATCCTGCCGTAATTGGAGACTCTCCTGCTGCCTGGGAACAGATATATCTGTGTCCTTGCTTTTGTGCGTGGGGATGGGTGAGTGGGTGCTTGGAGGGTGACAACAGAGGATGGTGTTTCTATCTACCTGGCTTCTCCCGATCTCATTATCATCCCTACAAGGCCATACCTTTTCTATTTCCCTCTCATTATGGCGCATCTCTTTAAACTAAACACCATTTCACTGCATCCTGTCCATCTTATAATAATAAGAAAAATGAGGCGTTCCTTCAAAATCTTTGAAGACGAGCACCCCCATCATTGGCTTTTCATTTTTTTTCCCATTATTTGGATATCATCCAAAGGACAGAGATCACCATGGTGTAATCTCTTCACACTTCCATGGAAATGATGTGAATTCCACAGTTGTCTAATTTGGTGTTTAAATGTGATAAACACATTGTTACTAACTGAAAACATTCAAAAAATATTCTATAAATCCAACACAAGGCACCTCTCTGTCTGCTCCTCTGCAGTGACAACCTGTCAGGGATTGGGAATTTCTCCGAGGGTATGAGTTCTGAGCGGCGGGTAGAAGATTTACCCTGCCTGGACATCCTGTTAATGCCCCACCACAGGCCGTCACAACAGGGGATCTCGCTTTGCTGTCCTTCCAACCCCTCCTCACTGCCACCCAAGTCTCACTCGCCTTTCCATTTTTATTGTGATTTTACAAATCATTCTTCTCTGTGGGAAGCCAGGCCTGAAGTTCTCCACTGCAGGAAAAAAAAAAAAAACTGAGAGAGGGAGGGCAGGTTAGTGAAGGTTGTTTTGGAAAAAGGATTCCAGGAAAAGGTGGGAAGAAGGTGAATAGACAAGTGCTACCTGTCACTTGTTATCAGTGAGGACTTTAGTGCTTCATTTCATGTAGTCAAATCTAATGACACTGAGAACAGTTTCACTTTCACGATCTGGATCTGTTTTTGAGTAGGGCATCATAAACTATCGTCAATGCAAAGCACTCTCTCACTCAGCTCTTGAGATACCTGTAGCCATGCAGGTAGATTTACCATGCGATTCTCCACTATCTGTTCAATATAATTTACTTTATCACAACCAATCCTGACTTAAGTGACATCTATTGACACAGTTTATTCAAGTTTGCACAGATGCTTTTGGTATAGAAGCCTGTTTTTGTCAACTGAGAAAAAATGAATTCACATAGTAATTACTGACATGATATTTATTTATTATTATTTACAATATTATAGCTTTTTATTGGATTACAAGTCAAAATTATGAAAACATAACTCATTACTTTGAGAAAAAGTCCCAATATTTATACACAAATATTTATGATGAAGAAGGAAAGACTTTGTATTATGTGTTACAGAGCTTCTTAGGTAAGTAAGGTTTCATATGTATGATGTGATACAGTTTATATACATAAATGGTGGTTAGCACTGTTGCCTCATAGAAAGTAGGTCCTGGGTTCAAATCCACCATCTGGCCAGGGGCATTGTGTGCTGTCTGCATGGATTATCTCCAGATACTTCTTCCCACAGTGCAAAGACATGCAGTTTGTGGGGTTAGGTTATTCCAAATTGGCTGTAGGTGTGATTATCTGCCCCCCCCCTGAAAATGCACTTTTGCATGCTCCTTTAAAGTCTTCAGATTTACATCAACATATCTTCTGAGGAAAAACTAACTGCTCTGGATAATAGATGGATTTCACTGGGGACATCTTTTTTTTCCTTTTAACAGCTTTCTGAAAATTGATTTTCAAATCAAGCAAGAAAATAACCTAAATCAAACCTGGAAGACAAACAGTGAGTAACCACCGGGACAAAATGAATTCATTAATTTTAATTTGGTCAAAACGTTGCTTAGTCTTGAGTTTTAAATGTTGTCATTTCTCTTTAAATGAATGGTAATTATGTAGATAGACAATATTTTCAAAACAATATGAACCTAAAAGTTTACACCAGTCAAAAATATCTGAAATGTTTGCCTCAAAAAATAATCTACAATAATATTTTTAAAAAATGCTCATTTAAACATTCAAAACTCCAACAAATTATTATCAGAACCTAGTAATCTAATAACAGCTTTATGCTGACTACAACTGTAACTTACACATTTCTCCCATGCACAACAGTTTGACTGATATATAATTAACACCGTAGAGCCACAGTTTGGATTATTTATAGGGAATGAAAATGATAGAAGAGCTCACGTCTATTTGTGGGAGACATAAAAAAATGCAAAGAAAATTCAGGAAATGATATGAAACCGATAAGAAATAGGAAGCATGGCAACGAGACGTTAAAAGGAAAAAGGAGAGCTCAAAATAGTCGATTCTAAATGTGTTAGTAAAAGACTTCACAGAATGAGTGCAAGGCAATGAGACTTGGGCACCATGTTGAGTTACACTCTGTGCTCAGAGATTGAAACGGCTGGGCATATGTAAACAGGCTGCATGTTTGACCAAGATTTGCCAGTTGTGTTTTCTGTAAGCTATTACTGACTCTTTGTGTTCTGTTTTCCTTAAAAGACTGAAATGTTATTTAGTACTCCCCACCATCTTTAGCTGTTGGTTCTGAAGCAGCCATTTTATTTGGAGGTAGATGGTGGCAAATTTTATATTTGATTCTTTTTCTCCCATTAACAGTGACTTTTTCTGATCAATTCTCGCTCTCTGTGTCTCTTTCTGCCAGGCCCTTCACTGAGCCCATCTGCTGTGTGCGAGCGTTAATTAACCACACTGCCATTTCCTCCGTGCGTGTTGCATTTGAAGGTGCTTAGAGTACACGAGTCAGCCCCACAAGTTCATCAAAATGCTAATTCAGCCCAAATTAAAGTTGTGATTAACATTACACAGTTTCCTGTGCAGACACATTGATCCTTCCATGAGCTCTCACTCTCTTTCTCTAGGTGATGAGTGTCTGGGGAAAGAAAGACTTTCCTCTTGGGCGTTCTTGTCATCATTGCCAAAGTGGAAGAAAAACAGAAACAACCCACAGATGGAGCTAATGGAGTGTGACTAGGATTTGATCTAAATGAAAACAGCTTTCTTTATAAAATAAATAAACAAATTATTCCATTCTGTCTTATGGGAGCTATGCTTTCCCATCATTTTGCCCTATCTCCATCTTATCTGTGCGTATGCTAGCTTTCTTTTGGTGTCCTCTTGGCAGCAGGTTCCGGATTTATCGTTTTACTAAGTTTTGGTAAAAGTTAATTTTACTACCTTTTTTAACCAGTTCTGAACACTTCTTTAAGCATTTGTATTAAACTATTGTGTTTTTTTTTTTTTATTAAACTGTTAAAACTGGGAAATTATTAACTTGACTATGAGACGGTCTGTGAAACAACTTAACTCGATGGCTGGGCTATGTTGAATTACAACAAAGGACCTCCACCTTCCATCAGATTAAAGAAGGACAAACATCTCCTGGACTCTCTGGGACTGGGCTGCCTAATCGCATGCTTCAGCTCCATGGAGCACATTAAGACCAAAGGCTCAGGTAAGCACCACTTCTTCTTCTCCACTCACCTCTTGTCACTCCCCATGTGTTTCTACAGTATACCACTGCAGCATGCCATTACATTTTTCTTCTCTGTCCCTTAGTCTGTGTTTTTTGTCCTGTTTCTCTATGCGTTCTCCCTCTTGTTTTTACTTCTCTTTCTTCTTTTCCCCCTGGTCCTCATCTCCCAACCAGTTGCAGCAGATGGCCGCCCCTCCCTGAGCCTGTTTCTGCTGCAGGTTTCTTCCTGTTAAAAGGGAGTTTTTCCTTCCCACCGTCGCAAAGTGACGTCGTTTGATTGTTGGAGTTATCTCCCAAATACTGTAGGGTCTTTACCTTACAGTATAAAGTGCCTCGAGGCAACTGTTGTTGTGGTTTGACACTATATAAATAAACCTGAATTGAATTGGCTTTCGGTAGTTTGCATTCATATGAATCTATATTTATTTTTGTGCAGGAACTGTACCTAAGGGAACGTGTCTGCTTTGCCTCACAGTGTGCACATGCTGCATGCGAGGAATGAATAAGCTGCAGCTCTGATGCTGTGACACAGCTCACCGAATTTAACCGGCTGCCTCTACACCTCCGTGACACGGACGCCACATGGAAACAAGCCCTTAGGTGGTTGAATAACTTCACTTAACAAGCACATTCTATTTTTATCCCAATCAAAATTCACATGATCTCAAATTTTGAATCTGCTTCGGTTTTGTTTCTTGATTATCTTGCACAAGGCCTGAGCCTTCACTCATGTATCTGCTGTCTGCAACCTGTAAAATGTTAAGCGCAGAGTAAATTTGTAATGCAGAAAGACAGATTAGTAGCAGCTTTATCGGGTTAGTTGTGCTAATTCATCAGCAAGACATATGGTTCTGGTACATCAAAGGCAGTGCCATTTGTATTTTTTTCCTTAAACAAAAGCAGCTTGAATTTCTCAATCAGTAAATGAAGGCAAAACATTTATTTAGCTACACACTGTAGTCTCTCTTTCTCTCTCACACACACACGCACATACACAGACACAGGGAAAAAAAGCCTCTCGGGGTAATGAAAGCCCCTGGCGTTCATCACTCTGTCTTAAGCAGTGGTTATTGAGGCATTAAATATGTCTACACAGGGCTCAGTGAAAGGCTGCCAGATCAGTTTTCTCCTCTGAGGGGGCTCTGTTTGCATACAGACAGGTTGGGAGATTGGGAACGTGCACCGAATGGAGCCTGGGAGTCGTAACTGGGTGCCCACCACTCTGGTGTTAGTGCCATTATGGGATGTCACTGTGGGAGAACTGCAGCTCTTCAGTGGGATTACTGAGATTCTTGCTGAAATTGAGCAGAATTGGAAATATGGCCAAAGGATTCTCTCCTGAGTGATGCGTGCACGTAGCTGGCACTCGTGCAGGCACACAGCCTTACATTCATGTTCAAACAAATGCAAATGTACATTCGGGGAAACATTTTGCTACAGGTGGGATTCTGACGTTGAAGCTTGCGTGAAAGGAAAGCGTACAGTCAACTTTCTACAATCAGCGATGACATTTCTCGTATTTCTTTTCTTTTGATTTCTTCTCACAGCATGACAACAAATGCAAAGCAGCACTGGTGCATACCTCAGCAGTCTCTGCTGTCTTTGATGCATGTTTGCATAGTATAAAATATGGTGGTTTGTTCTGTTTTTTTTAACCTTGCTTGCAAACCAAATTTTTATACCGGACAATAAATATTTGAATTGCATTTAAATGTGCTGAACCGAATCTTCAACAGAAATTACACACTGAATTCTTCATTCTGTATTATAGCCATAGCAAAAATTATGGGAAAAAAATAGGGATTTTGTTTTTAAGCAACCCCTCTATTAAATAAAATGAAATAAAAATAGAAAGTCTGTAAGTTTTTTTTTTCTTTTACAAGAGGTGAGTCATGTTCAGTACAACCTAGTGGGCACTTTTATTCATTTTACATCATAACACTGATTTTATTTGATTCACCTGAGCATTCTTAAGGGCTTTTTATTATCATGCTACTGCACTAGACAGTAGTCTCTGCTGCTCTGGCCCAGACCAGTTAAACTACATGATTGGGCATAAGAACAGGGCCTTTACAGCTCAGTAGCCTCCTTTGTAATGCGCTTGGAGGTCAATGTGCTGAGGCCACACTCCCTTCTGAGGTCCCCTCTACCATGTCATAAAATAAACATGCTGGGTGTGACCCCAGCAAGGGTGAACATTAACACCCCAGCCGCTGGCTCGGAGGTCAGCTTGAGGGCAGCACCCTGTGGTGGAGGGAAGGATGGAAATGATTCTTCCAGACTGACAGCGAAGCACCATGGTGTCATATGCTTTACATTGTAAGACAGTCCCACCTTTTGCATATGATCTTCTGACACCATAAACTTCCACAACTAAAAGCTGGCTATCTTCAGTAAGTAAGGCTCAAAATT
This sequence comes from Oreochromis niloticus, assembly GCF_001858045.2. Taxonomy (NCBI): domain Eukaryota; kingdom Metazoa; phylum Chordata; class Actinopteri; order Cichliformes; family Cichlidae; genus Oreochromis; species Oreochromis niloticus. The sequence goes on along the minus strand of NC_031980.2, from coordinate 12,985,015 downwards.
AGCATGTTGTTTCTTGCCACCTGATGAATTTAAGCCCAACTTCACAAAGCTCTGAGAGTGACAGATGCACTACTTTGTTTACATATGTACACTAACTTTTGCTGTCTGTTTTTAGAGGGGTTTTTTTTCTTTTAACAGCTGTTTCCTGTTATCAAAAGCAATGCTAATGTTTACCGTAAGAGTGAACCGAAACACTAAAATTCTAGCAAAGTATTCAAAAGATGCACCTCATATAGCAAAGAAGATCTAGATCTGAGTAGTAGCTTCTCACCACACATGTGACTGTTTCAGTGTTAATGTTACATATTAGTTATGTCTGCTTTGATTACCAAATAGTTGTTTCATAAGTGAGCTTTGAGAAAATTTGTGTTTTGGTGATTTTAATACGTCACAGATTCAGACACCAGAAGAGGCAGAGCAGAGTGGCTCCTGCAGCAGAGTAGCCCTGGTACATTATTCAACCTTGCATTCAACCTGACCGTGGGGTGCCACAGATGTCAGACATGGCTAACCAGCTATTGTAGAGAGCAGACACGAACGCTAGACCTGCCCAGACTGGTCAGACTTGATAGGGAGCTACATATTCTATACTGACATTATTAAGAAAGCGAGAAAGAGAGAGGGAAACCTAATAAATAATTGCCAGCCGTTCAGACAGAGGTCAAACAGCACTTGTGAATTCTTACGCTTTGTATTCTGCAAAATTATGCTTTTTGATGTTCATTGTGCATTCCTTCGTGAAATGTAAATATAGGTGTTTTTGTCCTATAAAGAAGCCACAAAGAGTTATCTTCAAAGTTGTCCTTATCCTGCAGCAAGATTGCAATCCAGGAAATAGGATAGAATGTGAGGATTTATAAGCAAACCGCAAGCTGTAGGATTTATTTGTCCTTTTAGCCTATCCAGAATGTGCTTTTAAAACCTCCCCCTGCAACAATTAGAGGGTATAGATCACATTATTGCCTTTGCAGAGGCCAGATAACACCATAAGGCTTTGGGACATCTCATTCGCATTGGGAACGGTCTGGAAGATGCTTTACTAGATGGATTTATATGTGGCCTGCGCTGCTTCCCAGTGATTGAATGTCTGTGTGCATGTGTTGAGCTGACTCTGTGTGGATCTGTCAAGGGACTCATAAGGGAGGTTTGAATTAGGCATGAGATAGAAGGAGGATGTGTGTGTGTGCGTGTGTGTTTGTCTTTGGGTACATGTGTGACTTGGAGTACTTTATGGTGAAAGAGCGTGTAAATAGTGACCGGAGACAGATGTGGGCTCATCCCTGAAAGACGGAGGATAAAAAATTATTAGGGCAAGACCTCAGGATCATAGCAGGGCAGGACATTTCTCAAAGTAACGTACTTCCAGGATGTTATGAGCGAAAAGGAAGCAAAGCATGTAAATGGCGCGCATACTCAAATATAACAAATCGTCTTTCTCTGTTTTATGGCATTGCTGGCTGATAATATCCAGTTGCACAAAGTGAAATCAAATCTGCGAAACATCCACCCCAATCTTTTTCATCTATGAAACTTACAGCTTTACCTAAGAGGTTAGCTTTAGCACTAAACACCACAAAGACTATAAAACATGAGCTGGAGAGTTGTGAGAGACATAAAAGCAGGTCCTTTTAATGTAATATTGATTTACAAACCACAAGTTAAAACACCTCCTGGTCACGGGTCATTACTTGCAACCCCAAGCGAATCAAGCTGGGTGCTGAATTAGAGCCATTGCACATGAGGCAGTGAAAGTTTTCAGAGCCACATGCACAAGTTTTAAGTGTCCTCGCGTCTAGACGGTTACACCATGAAAGCATGGACGGTGGAGTAGGGAAAAACATTACACAGACATTTAAAGCAGTGAAGTAAAGCAACAATTTGTGAAGACGTGCTGTTAACCATGCAGTTCAGGTATTAAAAGAGTTGGAGTGCTATTTTGTTTTATTTCATTTCAACATTACTATTATTATGATATTTCTATATTAATATATATATTTTTATACAGTTGCAGCCTGCACAGAGCATTGGGAGAACTGTAAGGATCTCTTAGCCCCTAATGTGTCTATTCACTGGTGACATCCAGGTATTTTTCAAGCTTGTGTTAATTAGCACTATTAAACAACAATTATGCAAAATTATTTTGTGTGCTTTGACCTCACACCACAAAGCTGTGATAATCGGGCATACAGCAGGGAGAAATTATAATAATTAACTGGTTTCAGACAGTTAATGTGTTGCTGGAGTCAATGTCAAAGTTAAAATGTTGTTTTTTTTAAAGAGCACTACTTGTATATGCCAACTGGGAATCTTTCTTTTTACTTTGATTTTGTTCATAGACAATCTTGCAAATGTTCTTTATTCATTAAAATATCAGCTTTTTGTCTGGAATAGATGAATATCTTGCCAACACTGGCATTTGCTGCCAAACAATAGTAGCAAACAAGCACAAAAAACTGAAAAGTGTTTCAGAAAGAAAACCATGCAAAAAGTCACCAAATGAGACTTTAAATTATATATTTGTGAAAATATTTTTTTTAAAATTGCTTACTTTGAATTAAATAATAGTAATTATCTCCTTTACATTAGAATATAATACATTATTTATATAATGTTATTGTAAAGCTGAGTGTGATAAGTATAAAAACTATACAGCATCTTACAGAAAACTTCTTTTTCAATAAAATATCTCCTCATATGCGTTTATTTTGCAGCATTATATTATAAAGTCCCTGTTGTTTATCAAACAGTGCAACACTTTTTTTTGAGCAGAATGAAGTATAAGTGCAGAAAAGCAAAAAATGTAATGCCACCATAGGCGTCTCAGGATATTTATTAATGAATATTAGTCAACAGTTACAACCTTTTCCATAAAAACACAGATTATACTTGTGTTTAATTTACATTCATTATATTTTTATACACCAAAGTCCATTAATCAGTGCCAGGAGGAAAAATTACTTGTTGCTTAATAATTACTTTAATTCAGCAAATGGACAAAAACTCAAGTGAAGTAATTAGGCAACATTTAATCACCTCAATAAGCACAAAAATAATCAAAAAGTTTTGCAACTTATTTAAAGTGGTTTCATTTTTATAATTGTCTAAGTAGTTATTTCTGTCTCATGTAGCTGGCTGATTCCAGTAGTTTTAAGTGTCGTTAAAGCCACTGAGGACTAATAAATAGAATATAATTTCCATTATTTTGCATGATCTAAAAAGTTACTTAAATGGTTATTGACAAAATTCCTACAATTCTGTAGAAATATAAAAATATAAATATAGCATGGAAATGTTACATACTCACTATGCTAAATCTCATGTGCAACACGCACATGAGATTTAACATACTTAACGTTAGAGCTTAAGTTCTTCTTTTCTTTCATCCTAAAAAGAACAAAACAAAACAAAAAAACACGGAAAAAAAACCAACTAACCTTCCCCCAGTATGTAGCAGTAACCAGGCACTCTAAACATGCAGCTTGTGCTAAAGCAAATATGGCTCCCATTTACATTTTAATTCACCGTTTGGTAAATGCTTCCACATGAGACTTTACTCTCAGAGGAAAGTAATGCTTCTCATTATTAGCTGTATTAGTGTGGAGCCCAGCGCAGCATACACACACACATGTAAACATGCTATTTTCAAATCTGTATTTATAGGCAAGTGGCAAACAATAACAATGACAACAATTCACACAGCCTATTCCATATCCGATGCAAATCTGGGGAGTTGCTCCCCTCCATGCTTTGTTTTTATGTGGTAACAAAGCATTTACATTTCATAAACTCGCTCACCTTTTGTTCGTCCCTGAGCATTGACTGATGCTCTGCACCAGTCATTTCCAAGAAGGTTGCTTGCTGAATTGCTCTCCTCACTGAAAATTTATATTTACAAGGCTGTTAACAGGTGGCGAGCAGCTTAATTGCGGTGATTACTCATTGCATGCGTAAAGGAAGAGGAGGTGTAAAGAATTATGTCGCTTTGGGCTGTCCTTTTCCTGTGATCACGCACCCCATGATATATCTGTGCATGTGTGCAATAATATGGTTCACTGTCAGCACTTATGTGTCTTAATATTCTTCAGTAATGACATTTATACTGCTTGAAATCTGTGGACAGAAAGGTTTAGTTTTTATTGAGAACAGATTAATAAATACTTGTTGTTTGATTGTTAAAAATACTCACTGTAAAAGTAACTCTTTTTATATAGTTTTTAAAAGTTTGACCATTTTATCATAATCCAAAATGACCCTCAAATCTCTGAGCTCATTTATAGGGAAAAAAAGGTTGACGCTTATTGAAGTGTGTAAACACCAGATTAAGACACATTATCATGACATATTGCAAATTAAAGAGAATAGATTTGTTAAGAAAATAGATTTGTTTCACAACAGCTTCTTTTTTTTCCCTATTCAGTGGAACGAAATTAGCTTTTCTTGTCGGTCTGACAGCCATGCAAATGTTAAAGCGCTGGAATGTTCCACAAACCAGAGCAGATGGACATGACAAAACCCCTCCCTTTCACTCTCAAAGAAGATGACATCCCCACATATGGTTGCTGTGATTGATCTGTCGTTAGAGAGCGATGGCTGGCTTAGAGGAGGGAATGGGGAAGGGATATGCACAGAGCAACAGCAAAGTGCCGGTGTAATGTTTTCCATGGCAAATCTCATACAGTCAAGAGGATGAATGTGTCAATGGTCAGGCTGTTTTTAAATTGATTGCGTGTGTGAGAGAAAGAAACCGACATGGATGGTCTTCATTTCATACTTGTTTTTTGGGTTTTTTTGGTTTCATCTTTGCCTGTTTGGAGTTCATTTGTTTTTTTTCTCCCTTGAAATGGTGCATTGTGTCTGCATTTCTCATAACATTCTGGGTTTTTACTTTGCAAAAGATACTAAATAGGTTTTATTTATGAAGGAAAGGTACTAACCAGCATGCATTTACAAGGCAAGTGAAGAAAAAGTGCCTGAATACTTCAATACCGGAGATGGATATGTTTATGGTTTCTACTTCATCAAAAACAGCTGTGTTACTTGGATATTACCAAGAATGTGATGGTTGTGTTTGTGTATTTTTTCAGATTATAGTCAGCACCTATATGACCTTATAATCATTCAAAAGTTGTTGTTTTTTTCTTTCTCAGAGCAACTCATGCCAAGGGTGATAAAGTGTTTCTCTGATCAAAAAGTCAAACATTGTAACTAAAAATGCAAATGCTGTCTCATGGGGAGAGAGCAAGAGAGAGAGAGAGAGAGAGAGAGAGAGAGAGAAATGATGATGATGTTGGAAAGAAAAGCAATAGGATGGATATGCAGCTCCAGAGGCAGAACAGAAGCTGGGAGCTTGTCTTGTCCTGCTGTGTGTCTGGCAGATTGCTATGGAGCCTGTCATTGCGAGCAGCAGGGTGTTCAGCCACTACATGGCGTTCAGCGGGGGAACGGAATAAATCACTGGAACACACACAGTCCAGCTTACAGTTTGCCTGGAAAAGCTAACATTGGCCTCTAGTCACACCTTAATTTTGTTTGTCCTGCAGAAGAGTCAGCATTATTCAGACAGCCAAAGTATTCAACTGATTTTAGCCAAAGAAAGATTTCTGAGTAAAACAAATCGCATAGAAAATGTGTAAAAAATTGTTAATAATCTTATGTAATATAAAAGAAATACATTTTGCTTGTTTGGATGGATGGATGGATGTTTGCTACTTGTATTTTCTGCAACACCATGATGGTAATCTAACCGCTGCATTTCACCCCACCACATCTAATTACATTACATCCACTTTTAGTAGCCAGTTCTGTCTCGCATACTTTGTAAAAATATTTGGGATGATATTAAAAATTCCTGCTTTTTTGTCTTTGTGAAAGGACCAGTGCTTCAAATCAAGCCTGTGAAACTTGTATTGTTTGCAGGAGATAAATGAATGAATTGTAGTACCAATCGTGTATTGTATATGTCCATTTGAGGTTAATATCAACACTACTATAAGGGTAGGAACTACAGTACTATTGAATGAGCTGCTTCTTTAACTTAACTTGTCACTTCCTATATTAATGCTTAAAATACCCAATAAGTTTTTATGGTCTGCCTTCCTGTCACTCCAGTAAGAGTGGGATCAGTGCATTAGGGTAGGTGGTGTTAGACCGGGTGTTTCTTCACCTAAACCAATCAGCTGAAATGCTAAATGTCTGTCTCTGTGTTATTCAACACACCCAAAAGGACATGGTTTACTCCACAAACACACAAACTAACTACTGATGATACTTACTACCACATTTCATGCTACTTACTGGCCCTCCTGCATCTCATTCTATTTTCATTTCATAATGGGTTGATCAGCATAAGAATATGAAGACGTTTGGTTTGTGCTTGACTAGTATACATCTTAATAAACACACTATAGTGCAAATATAGAATTACAAAGAGTCGGAGTTTTACTTAACAGTAATGCTTGTCTTGCAAAGATTGTTCCCAAACATTTGCTTTTAACTGGGTGAAATTATTTTAAACAAGTATAATTTTAGGGAAAGTATTTGTGCATATGACTGCATTCATTCTTTCAATTGTTTTGTCACCATTCCGTAATGTTTAGAACATGCCAAATGTAAATGCTAAAAACCACATTAAAAAAATACTTTGACAAGTCCTTTTAAGTGAGAACCAGAGTTGTGTGGTCCCAAGTTCACACGCTTCATTTCAAAGACGGACTTATAGAAGACATCGGGATGTCATCGTCACCTCGTTTCTTCCCAGAATGCAAAAAGAAAAGGCATGAAACCCTGCAATTGGGCCAGAAAATAATAGACTATGCTCCTGGAAAGAGTTGCTCATTGGTTTGGATTTAGGAATGGCTGTGATGAGGAAGAAGACAAGCATGTATTTACATGAGACACCCACACAGGCCTCCATAATCAATCTTGCAATCTCTCAGGGTGCAGACTCAGCCAAAGAATCAGCGTGTGGGATGGAAGTCATGGTAAACAGCATGAATCTTTGCCAGCTGTCTATTTAAAGTCCTTGTTTATCCACAGAACTGTGAATCTTTTCCTGCAGTGTCATACTAAACATTAAAATATGCCCATGCTGGTATTATGGGAGATATGTTTGCCATCTTTCCCACAGTCATATGGCAAGATTTCCATCTCATCTCAGCATCCACAGAGGTCAACAGAATTGGAATGGGAATACAGATTCCATCCCAAAATTTGACAACTTGCAACAACTATGAAGAATGTTAAATTTGTTGTATTTATAGGCTTTGTCTTCTTTCGGTGTTAGATCTATGAAGGTTCTATTTCTTTTTTTGATTTACCACCAACATTACTCTGCAGAGGACTAAAGCAATCACTGGGTCCAGCTGTTATGGTTCAGGAGATAGTTCCAATATGAAAATTTCCTTTAAAAAAAACAAAAAACACAACACACAACCATTTACACACATAAATGCAAAAAGAAAATGCGTAATGTAAAATAATGCAGGTGGAGTTGTTGGAAGGAACAGGGCAAGGCTTTAGGCCAAATACAGTTGGGACTATAAACATTTGGCAAGGTCACTTCAGCTTTAATTCAAGATGTCGCTTTAGAGTAACCCATTTACAGAGGCTCGGAAATAACTGGATAAACTAAAACTGTTTTAATTATAAGATTTGTTTTTAACACATGGATGAAAATCCCTTGCAGTCTGAAATCTAGAACCCATACACATCATCAAACCCCTCTTGATATGATGCGTCAGGCTTTTTCTGGAGAAACCTCCAGTTGCTGCTTGCTTGTGGGTGTTTCTGTGTTCACTTTTGTCTTCAGTAACTGAGAAGCATGCTCTGTTGGACTGAGGTGAGGTTACTGAGTTGGCCATTGAAGAATATCTCATTTCTTTGCCTTGGAAAACTCTTGGGTTGCTTTTGCTTTGGGTCCTTATCTGTTTGCACTGTGAAACAACACTAGTGACTCAGTTCCACTGTTCCACTCAGTCATACATGCCCATTCTATATCACAGCTTCCAGTAGGTTTGGCAGAAAATTTGGTATCTTGGTTTTATTTGTCCAGAACTCTGCGGGCTCTTTTTGATGTTTTCCGGTGAAAATCTTATCTGGCCTTGCTGTTTTTGACAGTAAACAGTGGTTTTTACCTTGTTGTAAAGCCTCTTCATTTCAATTCATGAAGGTTTTTCTTCATTGCAGACTTTCATACTGGTATGTCTACTTCCTTGAGAGTTTTCTACATTTGGCGAGATGTAAAGAGGTTTTTCTTAACCATGCTATCATCCTCATGTGGTCCTTCTGGCCTTTTGGCTGTTGCTGAGCTGACCAATGCATTCATTCTTTTTAGGAATGTAGCAGATTGCTGATTTTGACACTCATAGAGCTTTATTTCTCTGATAGGTTTATTTTGTTTTTCAGTCACATTATGGCCTCCCTCACTTCAATCAACATCTTCTTGAACCTCATATTTATAGCTCCAGTAAAGTTTAAGACGTGGAATCAATTCCAGATCTTCTATCTGCTTAATTTGTAATGAAATAACAAAGAAACAACCATTAGCTGGCCATAGAATTGCTTATCTGTCACTCGCCCAATTACAATTATCAGCCTCCCAAAAACATAAAACTGTTCAACCTCAATTCCAAAAAAGTTGGGAATTTTGGGGGAATTGGGTTACAAAACCATTATCTACTGATGACAACAATCCTCAAGAGGCTTTAGTAGACACTCTGGGTCACCCAAACAGGTAATAAGTAATTAAGTAAATACTGCTTTACCGAAATTTCAATCAGGACTTACTATTTATGTCAATTTATTTTGCAAATAACAAAAGGTTACAACCTTTTATTACAAGTCGCCAATTTTTTTCATGCAGGAAAATTAACATAAACATTTTTCCAGTATCAACTGAATGTAGTGTAAGAGCGATAAACCTACAACCTACAAGAAATAAAGCTTCTTTTCTAGTCCTTCTTTCAGTCCTCCTGGACAAGATATTGACATATACTGTAATTTCAGTAAAGATCTATTAATTGCCCATGTGAAGTTATTAGCCCTCTCCTGAAGATGTTCTACAAATTCAGTAATATTTTTAAGTAATCCAAGTGCTTTCTGAAGGCATTCCTGCACCATGAACAACATTTGAGTTCACAAATGTCTGCGGTGTCACACTGTCAGATACTAGAGTGTAATTTTCAATATTTTTCAAGACAGAGCTTTAACAGCACACTCAATTGGAAAGACCCAAAAGAAAAAAGAAACTAAAGAATGGGGGAAAATATGAGAGTCGGAGAAGCTAGTGGTCATTTAAAATGACCAGTCATGAGCACTTTAGGGTGAATGGGTTCTATGGTGCAATCAAGCAGATCTCAGTGCTACTTACTAGAGATTAGCTTGCTGGTGCAGTAATGGGCAACATGAGAGAATCAGGAGTGTTAATGTGTAAAAACTGAGTGCTATTTGGTTTCACAAAAGAAATAGATTAGACAGGGGATGTTATCTAATATTCTCTCCAGCTCCGTTTTCTGTAATCCCTCTTTTTGTCTTCTCTTTCTTTTACTCTTTCCATGATTCCTTCCTTCTTTCCTAAACTTTAGATAGTGGCAGCTCAGTCGACCAGAGTGAGTGCATGTTTTTACATAATCTCAAAGCCTAAGCAACAGATCTCCTGGTTGATACAAGGAGCTGCAAGCCAAACAGTTCTACCCAGATTTATGACTTGGCACAATTAACAGAGCTGGCAATCTAGTACCTGTTGCCCAATGCATCCAGCATCCAAATCCTTCCCTTTCCTTTCACAGTTGGCCAAATAGTATTGGCAAATATGACAGTGATTTGTTTTGGTAGTTTTACCTCCACGGAATAACAAAAACATATACGGAAATTTTTCAAGAAGTACAGATGATATTGAAGAATATGTAAAGGGAAATTATAGGAAATCTTAGTAACATTAAACTCATGTTTACAGAAAAGGCATTAATAAAGCAGTAAAGATTATACATCTTCTAGAAATCTCAAAGATTCTCTAATTAACTGAGTATTGAACTTTCCAACGACAATGTATAAAAATACAAGTACTAAATGTTGGCTTTAGATGAAATAATCCTTCTTGTTTATTCTTTCTTTTGTTGTTTTCTTGACCATTTCAAACAGTGGTTTGCTTGAAAAAAAAAATACATATAACTACATTTGACACTTTTTAATAGAAAAAAAAAAAATTTAAATGCTACATTTTTAAGGTAAAGTATCTGACTGTGACACTGTCAATCACGACTGTTTACTTTAAAATCAGATTCACGTTTATTCTTTATCTTGTTTACGGTTGGTGTTGACAGTTCGGTGCTCTCGCTCGCTCAGCAGTGGCAATGGTATCAACAGGCTCATTTCAGTTCAAATCAACTGATCTAATTTAGACATCTTTGTAAACCTTGACTTTTATGTTCTGAAAAATAAATGGGCAGACATGCTGCAGGGTAATATGCAACTGACGACTTAAATCTACATCTTCCTCTTCAATTTGTGTGTTTACATTGCGAGTAAACAAAAGGTTCTTTTTTTTCTTGCTTGAACTTAAAAAGTAATTTTGTACTTCCCCTCTGTGCTTTGGCAGTTTTATGACCTTAGGGACTATGCCTCATTTAACATCGTTTACACAAGGAAGTCATTATTGCTCACTAGCTGACACAGAAAAGGCCAGCTCATGAATATAAATAAAGCAAAATCAAACCCATTTGCAAAAGTTTTCCGACTACTTACTAAAACGTAGGAGAATGTCATTTAAACGTTTTGAAATGACTGCGAGCAATTTAATCACTCCCAGTTTTTAGAATAATTAACACCATCCATTTTTTAATTGCGCTATAATTTTGATGCTGCTGATAGATTTTTTAAACATAAACTGGCCACTAAATTAATTTGGATTTTCATTTTGTTTTTGATTAAAATAAATAAGTCCACTTTTTTTATTTTAATTTGTCAAACATTTGTGTGTATGGCTGCTTCATTTCTTTGTATTTATTTATTTTTTTACTATCACAATCCCAACCTTCCAAATGGACCACTGCCAGACAAGAAAGGTGTTCGCTACAAACCCAGCTGTGTAAATTGTTAATTTTGAATCAGTAAACAAAAAACCTGAGTCGTCTGCTGAGGCAAATATGATAATTGTTTGTGGATTATGGAGATCTGGCTGGCAACTCGGCAGAGGCTGTGAGTAAACGAGAAGAAAGCTCAGCTCAAACAAATGCACTTACTCAGTCAGTCCGGCATGATCCACATGGGAATATCCAGCCTGTGGACCCAGGAGGGTTTCTGCTTGGAAGATTGGTTCAATCAGTAAAACACACATGAACATCTAGAAATAACTGGATTCTGTTTGGTCCCTTCAACATATGTTACAACTTTAAAGCATAGCAAAAACTCTTCCACGTTCCATATTAAGATATGTTTCTATTAGACACTAGCAGTGCTGATGATGAAATGAAGGAGATATTCAACAATTGCTGTTGTTTTGGGGGGGGGAGAAAAACAAATATGTATTTGAGTGGCTTAAAAGCTACCTTAAAATGTACCTTTAAGTCTCAGTTATACAAAGGAGTATTAATGCTACATTAAGAAAAGAAAGAAAGAAAAACAATGCAATATATATTTGCATTTAGGCTTTACTAACAAGGAAATTACACAAGTAGTCATTTTGTACTGTGATGAACCCATTTTTACCTTCAGAATTGCTTTAATTCTTCATTCCGACCCCATCATCTGAATGTTGCAACATAAATCAAAACTCATGAGACAGAAAACATTTTTCTAATCTTCTGTTGTCCAATTTTGATGACTCATGTGAATTGCAACCTCAGTTTCCTGTTGTTAGCTAACGGGGGCAGCACCTGGTGTGGTCTTCTGCTCCCGTAGCCCACAAAACCATTCCTCAGAGATTTTGGTCCATATTGATATGATAGCATAAGTTGCAGCTGCAGACCGGGTGACTGTGGAGACGATATGAGTACAGTGAACTCATTGTAATGTTTAAGAAACTAGTCTGAGATGATTTGAGCATTGGGACACTGTGTGTTACTCTGCTGGAAGCAGCCATCAGATAATGTGTACACTGAGGTCATAAATGGATGGACATAGACAACACCAATACTCAGATATGCCGTGATGTTTAAATGTTTTATAGTTTGCATTAAGGTGCCAAATGTTTGTCAAGAAAATATCCCCCACACGGTTATGCCACTGCCAGCAGCCCGAACCTGTGATAGGAGGCAGGGTAGATCCATGCTTTCATGTTCTTTATGTAAATTCTGAGCCTACCATCAGAACATTATATCAGAAATCAACGCTCATCAGATCAGGCAACCTTTTCCACCTTCAGCTGTTGAATTTTGCTGACCCTGTGAGAGATGTAGCCTCAGTTTCCTGTTTTTAGCTGACAGCAGTGGCGCCCAGTGCACTGTAGTCCATTTGTTTCTAGGTTCAGTGTGTTCTCTATTCAGAGATGCTCTTCTGCATACCTTGGTTGCAACGACTGCTTATTTGAGTTACTGTTGCTTTCCTATCGGCTCAAAGCACTCTATCTATTGCCCTCTGACCTCAGGCATCGACAAAGCATTTTCACCCTGAGAACTGCTGCTCACTGGATGTTTCCTGCTTTTCGCACTGTTCTCTGTAAACCCTAGAGATGGTCATGCTAGAGCAGCCTGCCTCACCCCAGTAACTATACCACATTTAGAGTATCTTAAATTGACCGTTTATGGATTCTCAGTTTGAACTTTAGCAGGTTGTCTTGATCAGGCCTAAATGCACTGAGTGACTACCATGTGATCGGATGAATAGATATCTGAATTGCGACCAGTCTAATAGGTGTACCTAATAAAGTGGCTGGTGAATGTATTTCTGTATTTTTCTGTCTTTATAAACACACCATGCGAATCAGTTTAAGGACTTTAAAGCTACTACTCAAGCTACTCGGTAGCTTCCATTTATATGGCACAGCCGTAACGTAAGAATTTGGCTTGACCATTTCAGAAACTCAGCTATGCTCCAAGGATGTCCCTGTTGTAGCAGCAAGCAATCACTTTCCTAGCTTCACTTCATGGACTAAGAAAGGTGACCTTGTTAACAAAATATTGCCCTTGAAATTCAAAATAATAATAAAAACAATCTTCAAATATTAATTTCTAAATGTGAACCTAATACACCTTTATACCCTGATAAACATTATATTGATCCAAAAGCTGCCACTGTCATTGCTATAATGATGTCAAAATGTTACCAGGCAAAAATGCCTTAAAATGATGTGCTGTCATAAGCTATGTGGTGGTTTTTTGTAATGAACGAAACAAAGAAAAGAAAAAAAGTTGGTTAAATCAAGCTATAGCTTGATCATCAATAAAGATATGCTAGTTTCTTTCCCTTAATTAAAAGTGTTTCAAGCTAAGCTAAGCTACTAGGTAGACTTAGAACTTATTCAACAAGTATACAGACAATCATATCAATCTCAATGTCAGGAAAAAAGTACAATATTTCCTAAAACATGTAAATAAGTTTTATAAAGAGCAGCTTGCTTTTTTTTGTTCATTAGCTGCAATGGATGGATAGGTCACAATGGGAAAGAAAAAATGGTTCTTTATATTCCCCTGCTCTGTGTCAAAGTCCTCCTCTAAGCAAGTCCCATAACATGGGAGTCAAATTGCATTTGCATTAGCTTGCTGTTTGTGCAGACACTTGCAAAGAGTTGAAGGTGTGTTAGCAGTATAATCTGGTTGTTTCTGTGCTGGATGCAGTTAACATTTTACACACACACACTTGTCCTTTTGTGCATTAAAAGTAAATGTAATGTCCATATCATCACTCCTCAGCTGTATTGCTGTACCACTCCACCATTTCTCAATCATCCTTCTCAGCAAATGCTGTTTTTTTTCTTTCTATACACCCAGCGTCCAGAGAAGTGATGAACCTTTGTAATGTAAGTAACCATATAATCGTAACTGTAATGTAATTACTGAATTTAGTACAGTAATCAGTTAGATTACTGTGATTGCAGTGCTTTGTAATGCGTGACGCCCAGCACTGGACATTTTCCCATCAAGTTGCAAAGTTATGACATCACAACAATATGATTTGGTAATGAGGTTTGCAAGAGAATATTAATCATGATGTTGTAGGAATAATACCAACATGAGGACTTCAGATATGTTCCCTGGAGTGATTTGGATTATGATGAAGGATAAAACAGAGTTGGACCTGCTACCAGTGTGTTCTGGTCTATTTGTTGCTCTTTTGACTAAATTGGATTTCTTGCATCTCACTGAAGTTTATTTTGAATATTTGTCATTCTGTCTCTTTTGTGTCTGCTGTCAAGGGTAGTGTAAGAACCAAAGCATAAAAAATACCACATGCAAAGTTTGCCAGCTGGAAGGGAAGTTGCAACGTCACCCAACCAGCACTCGTGCATTTCTATTTTAGCTACAGAATGTGGGCAAAGCAGTTTTGTGGTGAATATGCTCTGCAACACACTGGAAGAATTGTCCCCTAATAACGTTTTCCCAGACATGTCATCTAAGTGCTGGGGCCTTGTAACGCGCCATGGGATTTATTATGAACGGGTCATGGCCAAGAGTTTAGCAGAAATGGGAACAGGGATTTTAACTTTCCAGTGACATCAGCCTGCCGAAAAAGGTGCTTTAAAAATGCAATGGCATAAAAAACGAAAAAATACCACAGGGAAAATTCAACAGTCTGTGATGTGCTGCTTATACAAACTTTGTCATTTTAAGTATGACTGACATCCTCCAGCGCAGCATCTATTAACCTTTAAAGTGGCTGTCGTAAGTAGCTGCTCTTTAAAGAACTGGTTATCTGATCTTTTTCTTTGTAAGAAAGGCAATAATTCTGTTTAGTCGTGAGATCATCTAATCTCTTCTCCACTGAGACCATGTATCCCAGTAAACCTTTAGATCAAAGCATGCCAGGGACTCCTCAACATGGTATCCCTTGATCGCCTTTTCTACTACAAAAACTAAATTCCAACAAAGAGTGTGTGAACTACCCACTCTGGGAAAAGTGAAAAAGAGACTTTAATGTCTGAAACAACGTGAGTCGCTCGACACTCTTGTCATTGATACACACCCGCTGCTGCTGTGTCCCTTCGCTGTGTGAGGCAATGGTCTTCAAGGATGGGTGGTCCGTCTGGGACTCAAGTCGGACGTATGTGTAGGGGTGTGTGAGCTCCCTTTGTGTCAGGGGAGAGGGGCCTTTGTTCTCTTAACCAGGGAGGTGGGACCAACAGATTAAGCCTTTAGAAGTGCAACCGACCACCATGAGGGCACGCCACAAGGGAGAATGTGTTTTGTGTGTGTGTGTTTGAGTCTTTGCACGTATATAAGTCTGCGTTCATGCACAGTGTGTACTGTGGAGTTTGAGTGAAAGTACTAAAAATATAAAAAATGAAAAGAGAGCGAGAGAAAGGGAAAGAAATCAACGGAACAAGCGAAACAAAAACAGAAAAAAAGAAAGTCAGAGCAGGCATTTGTACCCATTTGCATCCAAATTAGGATGAGTTAGTGAGAATCTGATGCAGGTCAGCAGGTCAATAGTTCTTATCCATCTGTCCTTCTGATGGCATGCCTCCCAGGTCAGTTTGATTCCTCTGTGAGAGAGCTAATCTCACCCCAGTGCTCAGTGAGCCTCTACAGCATCCTCTGATCTGCTCCTTCAAACCCCTTGCTCCCCACACACACACAACAGAATGGGCTTGAGCTGAGGGGAAAGGAGGGGAGTGTCTCTCACACATACACACACATACACACATACACACACAAATGGTTTAAGATGCAAACACACAGAAACAGATGGATAGCTGTCTTAAGTTCACTTTTACCAAAATATTCTCTTGAAACACTTCAGAATGAAATGTGTCAATTAAGTTAAAACTCAGCACCTATTAAATTAAACGCTGAAATCTAATAGATGTTACTATTTCCAAAACATATATTTTTAAACCTGAGCAATTAGAAGGTAAATGTTCCACATAAGGACCCTTATAATAATGTTATAAACTTCTTAGTGATGTATGTATTTTGTGTAGTCTTTTTTTTATTGTAGGCAGGTTACAACATATGCTTAGAATTATTTTTAAATACTGTTTGACCCATCTCTGTGGAGAGTAAAGCTTTTGGGAACAGGACAAGCACACCATCTGTGATGTAAACCTCCATCAGTCCTGCAGCTCATGAAAAAGCATGACCTCCTCTTTCCCCTCCTCTTAGATTCTGGTTTCTCTCTCTCTCATTCCTTAGTTTTCTTCCTTCGCAGTGTTCCTCCGTCTGTCATGGCGGCTGTCTGAACAAACAAACACACAAGGGTCCATGGCGAGCCAGACGGCGTGATGAGGGATTGTTTGCTTTGGTTGCTCCCGTGCGGGCGAAAGTTTTCTTAAGAGGCACACAGAGGTCTGGAGCTGAACGGAGAGACCACAAAACAAATATTTACCCTCCTGCCTCCAGCGCCTGGGCCCTTTCCTCTCCTCCTTGGATGACAAACAAGAGGATGGACCCACTTTTGGTTCTGAAGAGAAAAAGAGATATGGTTCAGTGATAAATAAAGATTTGACTCTTGATTTATGGGCTGTCATTGGTCGCTCAGATTAATAATTGACAGTTGATGCTAAACTCAGCGTGTAATAATTGTACGACCATACAAACCAAACTTTTCCACTGTTACACACGTGGATCCGAAATCTGGTGCCCATCACTAGGTTCAGGCTGTAGTTTATCACAGCCTAACCCTTCTCCTTCAGTGATGCCTCTTTGCCAGTTGTGCATTGCTCCTACTCTCCCCTTATAATCTCCACTCTCTTTGTGCTTTCCTGGTACCATCAAACTCAAATCAGCAGACATCACTGTCCCTCCAATGCACCCATTAAGTCCAGCCTCTATCTGAATTTAAAATGTCTCTCCTGTCACTCTTCTGCCAGTAAATATGTACATGTTTGACTGTGGGGTCAGTGAAGGAGACAGGAACTGAGCAGAAATACCTACTTCCTGGAGGAGACAGCACAGCAGGCACTGCTCTCCCAATCATGTGTCAGCATGCTGTCACACATCTAAGATGAACAATAAAACAGAAGGTGAGAAAGAGGGCGTCCACAGGAAGTGGCTCATTCAACCTGCTGAAGAGAGAGAGAGAGGCCTGTGTTGGACAGATATGCAGGTGTTAATATTCTGTAGAAAGGAAATAGTTGTAAGCTTCACTAACCTTCAGTGAGCATGGGACTGTCCTCAGGCTGGGTACAGAATTCATAATGTCTGGTTTTCATGCAGTCCAGCTCCATTGAAAGAGCTGACTACATTCTTAGATGTAGGCAGATTTAGAGAAATCAGTCCATATGCTTTAATTTTGAAAAAAAAAAAAAATCAAGATACATATTACAGTTAGCACATTTACAGAACTTCCCTTGCAATACCTTTACAGATATACTCCTTTGTTTATGTTCAGCAGCATGGACAGTGTGGACTATTAACAAGATTATCCATAGGGCTGTAGTGCCCCCTTGTGTTACATATTATTCATCATTTTTTTACTAGCTGCCGGCAGATTGAGCACATTGAAAACATGCAGGCAGACAGAAGGATTTAAGAAACGTATTTAGACAGAAATGCAAAGAATCGCCTGCTGACTGAAGAAAATCTGTATGTAGGACCGACCTTAGCAGGGTTACAAAGCTTAAACAATATTTATCAAAAACTGATAAAATAAGAAGTATATTTTGCAGGGTGGGAAACTATATAAGCCTTGCTGAATTGGAAAAGGGACATTTTAATGAACTCATCCCTCCACTTTCAGTCCAGAGCAAAAACCAAACAAAACAAACAAACAAAAAACCCAAATTAAATCTCAAGGAGTTGCTTTGACAATATAGGCAAGTTTTGAAAGATGTGAAAATATAAATGTCCCTGTTTTGTTTTAGGCATTTAATTTCTTTACTTCTGAAGTTGTCACAGCTTGTTTTGCTTCTTTATTTTATGTATATCTATCAATTTTCTCCAAACCAATTCAGGGTCATGGGGGCTGCTGGAGCCTATCCCAGCTGTCATAGGTAGTGAAACAGGTTATGCCATGGATATGTCTCCAGTATATGACAGGGCTAACACAGTGACACTGAAAGCAATTCAGACTCACATTCACACACCTACAGATAATTTAGAATCATCAGTTAACCTGATATGCATAATTTTGGACTGTGGGAGGTAAGCTGGAGTACTTCCACCCACACAGGCCAGTGGAGACCCAGAACCCAGGGCCTTCTTCCAGCAAGGCAACAGAGCTAACCATGTCATTATTTATATGTGTGCTTATTGTGTGTAAATCATTATGTGTGTAGTTCTGTTACCACTGGTGCTTGAGATGCTGCTCTTGGCCAGGACACTTCTGCAAAATACATTTAAAATCTCACTCAGATCTCACTATCTATTGGTTATATAAAGGTAAGTGAAATGAATCAGTGGATCAATAAATGGCTCATTAAATAGACAGGATCCAGGCGTCTGGAGCCTACCCCAGCTGTCATGGGGTACAAGGTGGTGTACACCTTGGACAGACTACCAGTCCATCGCAGGGCTAACAGAAGACAGTCAACCACACTGACATTCACACCTATGGCCAATTTAGAATCAATTATTACCCTAACCCCATGCATGTTTTGGGGCTGAGGGAGGAAGCCAGAGTAGCCTGAAAAAACCCATAGAGCATGGGGAGAGCATGCAAACTCCACACCAAAAGGATCTGGCCTAAATGAATAAATATAATCTGTTTTATCTTTTTGTCAGTTTGTTTTTATTGTTTCTCTCCCATATCCGTTTGGGACACCCACATAAATTTGGGAAGGTCACAGAATTCTGGAGTGGCTCCATAATGTTGTGGTTAACATAATCACCTAACAAGCGAAAGACCCTTGGTTTGATCGTGGGAGGCGTCAGAAGTCCCTTTGGTGTCATCAGAAGGGGCATCTAGTCTTTTGGAACTTTTAAAACTAAAGATAACTAGTTATTGTATGCTGCTTGGATTCTTCACAAGACACATTTCAATCATTTCTAAACACATATTTAGACCTTTTAAATTAAAAAAAAAGAGGTTCCAGTATCAATTTGTATAGTATGTGTAAAGGGATTTTTGAATTTAATCTGGATTCCTGGGCCTGTGTTTTATTGTCTCAGTGTTTATATCACTGAGCTGTGCTCATTTATCTTTCCACTAGATGCTTGTTAGCTGCAAAGAGGCTGCTCTGTGATTAATCCTGACCACTGATCACCCTTGAGGATGGCAAACAATAGCAGAACTACTCTACTGGGATCAATAAAAAAAACCTTAAGGTAAAAGCAGTACTATCAGTAGGTGAAAGCCATTTCCTCCACTAGGTGTCAGTTTAGTTTTACCATAAAACTGCAGAGGCGTAAACATGAGTCATAAAATTGTTGCTCTCTGAGATACAGAGTGAATAAAGAGTTGCACCCAGTGCAATAACGCACAGACATTAGTTGTTTGTTTATACAGCTCAAATAACATTTTCACTTATTATGAGTTCTCACTTTCATTTGCTTCTTTCCCTCACGTCCTCCTTTCATCTTTCTCTCTTTGCTTCTCTGTGTCCTCAGTTAATCTGTGTATAATATTCCATGTTGTGTCATGTAGTCTTTATTCAGTCTTTAGCATTTGAAAGATAAATGGTAACTCATTAGAAAAAACAGGAAATGCTCAGCTACTGATTGCTACGTGACTTAATTTGAATTTATACTCTCCCATTCACAGTTAATTTAATTGACTGCTTTTGGCATGCGACAAAAAAGAACAAATTGTGTGTATTAACTTTGGCCTTCAGAGAAAAACTTACAAGAAACTATACATAACCAATACTGCATGACTAATATTACTGTTAATAAAAAAGAAGGTAAGATAGAATGACAGGAATTAAGACGAGCATGACGATCCTCCCCAGCGACCTGTCTGGGGTACACCCTCTTCTCATCCCATAACAGCTGGGATAAGCTAGCCTTAAAATAACATATTCTGAATGCTTTTCTTCTGCATCGTCTACTGCATTAACATATTGAACTGCCACAATTATATTTTCATTCATATCTCAAAGAGCTTCCCTCATTTAAGCCATGTTTCCAGCTATCGACTAAAAAGCGTCCGGGTGTTCTGTCATAGACTTCCCTCGATCCCCTAGGACTCAGGACCCGTCTGACCGTTTTTAGGCAACGAGGCTGCTAAGGAAGGACTGTCAGCGGATATGGATGCTTCCAGAGCTCATTAAATAGCTGTCTGCAGCATACCAGGCTCTGGGAGACAGAGCCGGAGATAGAAAGCAACATCATAAAGGAATTCCATCCATCATGTTCTTCCATGACATTAATATCTGTCACACACCTCTGACAATGCAATACTGCACCCCTGGAGTGAGACATCTTTCTATCAGAGTTGCAACGCAAGCCAAGAGGGGCACTCAAGTGTGCACGTTAGTGTTTATATGCATGTGTCCCTGTGTAATTTTGTTTGAAGGAGAGCTGGGATGGGGTTATGAATTTGGCAATTCTGTCTTGTTCCTATTATAAAACACCAATGGTGATATCGCTAAAGGTGTATGTGCTTTTCCCTACCAGTATACCAACAGTTCTGCACAAAGGAGGCACTTTCAGCACACAGACTACCTAAGATTGTTGCACCAAAACTGAAATTTGAACCACTACTCTGGGATGTTTGCAATGATTTGTGTGTGGAGAAGTAACGTTAGGGTAAAAAAAAATGAACCCAGAACATCATAGATATAAATGTGAATCTTTGCTGCAGGATGTCCCAGCCTCCTGTCCTATTTTTTCCCCCCCACAGAGCTCAGACATGTCCCCAAAGTTTTCTTGTAACTTCCCAGTCACTGACAGGCTCTTGATTATCAGATGAGATAGTCATTTCTGTGTGACTTTCAGATTTAGACTCCACCTTACCTGGATGCAGTGTCTTGCTTAAGGACACATATGGAGTAGGAACTTAAATCAGATATGGAGCTATGGATTAAAAAACAAAAATCACAAATTTTATATTTGGAGCAGTTTACTTGCTTATTCATAGTTATGGAGCAAATTTGTTAGTTCTATGTTTATTCACCTGGTACATGCACAACATTCATTCTTTTTTAGTATTGCTTTTGGCCTCTACTCACCTTTTTTCATATCCACCACTGTTGCATTTTTTGTATGAATGAATACTATAATTTGGCACCAGACTACGAATAGGTCTGGAAAATATACTGATTCATTTATTGCTATTTTGGTAAACAACAACAACTGCCACTGAAAGCTGTGCTTTGTCATGGCTGCAGAACCTCCTGTTTCTGTACCCAACCTCATAATGTTATGTTCTGTTTCTATTACTCCCCAGACTGAAATCAACCACTGAAGAATTCAGCTCACATTCATGTTATGGTATTATTCTTCAGATCCCTTATGTCTAGCATCAGGTCTCCATTTGCTTGCTCTCCCTCTTCGCCTTCTCTCCCTGTGAATCATAACCAGACTCAGCAGTTTTAAAGTGAATAATTAGCCAGTAAAACTCTATATCAAGGCATTGTGGATGGATTTTCAATTGCACACTGCTTTTCCCTAAAGCAGATACCTTACACATAGCTTATAATGAAGCCAGAGTTTCGCGAGCTGTCACAGTCATTGCACATATGGCATTTTGCTGCATGGTGATGCCGCATCCCTTCTTCCCAGTTTATCAGCTTATGTTTTAGACTGTTTTTTTGCAAATCCTTCAGAGACACCTGGAGGGTTGGGAGACTGTCAGAAACAAACAAATCCCACAGGTTGTTTGTGCAAGCAGTTCACTACAAACCATAGTTATGTTTCTTTGTGACACTACCCTCCAGTAGCCCAGCCCGCCTTTACTCAGATTGATGCAGCAGCACAGTGCTGACTGGCTCTGACAGGACTCTCCTTGGACCTCTACTCCAGGTCATTTGTCAGCAGGCAGGCTTTGCACAACAGAGTACAGATTGGCAGTTGACTGTAACAGCGTTCAACATGAACAAGCATAGGCACCATAGGGGCTGTGAATGAGAAATAATACAGAGCCAAGCTGAGTAAACATGATACTCCAGTGTAATGAATCAGCTCATAGCACTTCCTTGACAACAGGAGCCTGTCGGGTTTAAACGAAAACACATGCATAAATATTCTCCCTAGTTAATATTTTATCAGCTACACCCGCCCAGCTTTTACATGAAACACCACATTGTGATGAACCAGCATCCATCCGAGCCATGACCATATGCTGTTCCACATTTGTTGTTCACCGTTTGTGAGTTCGGTGTGAGGCGCAACCTGTGTAGTACAAGTCTCTTCTTCCGAGGTGATTAATCATAATTTCAGACATATCCCTAAAGTGAATAACTCCTAATTCTCAGGAGTGTTATTTGCTGTTCAGCACCTGTGAAACTTATGCAACCAAAAGCTTTCAACAAACACCCATTTTGCAGCAGGTTAGTTAAATCCCAGCTGGTTTAAAAGAATAGGGGACTAGTGGGTTTTTTAAAGAAAAGAATGGAGACATGTGGTTCCAATTAGAACAGTGGCCATCTCTGCAGACTTACTGTCACTGCTTGTGCTCTAACCATCTCTTTAATTACACAGAGACAAAAGAGGATGTCAAGTGAAAATAGCAAAATCGGCTCCATGTAAGACATTCTGTATGATTTCTGCTGTGGGGTAGCAGAGATTCAGGGTAGGCATAAATTCTTTAGACACTCAATCAATCACAAAGCACAAAATGCAGACTGAAACGATATATATGTTGAAATGGCTTTAAAAACCAAGAAGTCTATTAAACAACAGCTTGCAACTTTAAGGATGAATTATTTTAATGTTATTTATTTTATTTTAAGAGATTCTTGGATGCCAATCTTAGTTAGGTAACACATAGGTTGACATGTCGCAAGATATTTCAGCCTATGGCGTGCCTACAAGGAAATTAGCCACATTGTTGAAACCACCTGCCTCATTATGTGTGGGCATGTTGCAAAAATAACTCTGATCTGTTGCAGCCTGGAAACAGGACATGCACATACTCTGTGGAGTCTGGTTCCTTTTGGTCCTAAGGGTACTTGGGTGGGGCCTCTGTGCATGGGGTTTGTAGTGACACATCACCAAGATGCTCAGCTGGATTTGGATGTAAGGTGTTTGGAGGCCAAGTCATAGCTTTGAGCTCTTTTTTCATGTTTTTCAAGCCATTCTTGAGCAGTTTTGGCAGTCTGGTGGGGCACATGGATGCTGCCAGTGGGGGAACACCATTGGGATGGAGGACCACGTGGTTTGCAAATGGGTAAAACTGTGCTTGTCAAAACCTCTGCAAATTTGCCTGGACTCAGTGTTTCCAGGACACTGTTTTATAATTAGATGACTGATGTTTCTCACTTCACCTGTGAGTGTTTTTAATATTGTGGCTGATTGATTTAGTATAGACATTAATGGTACTCCAAGGATAAATCTGTATCCTGTGAAAAACACAACATAAACTAACCTAATTAAACTAAAAATTTAAGCCAGGTAGCAAAAACTGATATAGAAAGCGGTACCGCCTTTTCTGTTTAAATTAGTCATAAACATAGTGACTAATTCAACCTTAAACTACCTTCTAATAACCTTTTTGAGAAGCGCAGGCACTCTCATATTAAGCCAGTTGCAAACTTAATACCAAATGTAGCATGAATTTATTATCTCTAAAATGTCATTACCGTGCTGCCTAGCTCCATCTTGACATGATGCTGCACCAGTGTTGTGAAGGAAAACTAGTTTCAGATTTTCCAGGCTGACAACTGATGGGGAAATCCAAGTATCCTGACACCTATGGCATATCACAATTACCCACAAGCTTCAGGGCTGTAACTAAGAGCGGGGAGGTATGTGCTTCTCCCACATGGGAAAAAGCAAGAGAGAAGGAAACAGGAGGAGACAGATACACAAACACAAAGTTGGTGTTTTCTCAGCGAAAAACAAACCCAAACAAAACAACACTGCATTCTCTGGCTTGCTGGTGGGTCGCACACCTCCACAGTTACCATAGTAACAGCCGTCCCTGTGGAAAAGGGTTTTGGCTCAATCCTGGAGGCCAGTGTTTGATTGAATGGTTGTCAGGAAGCAAGATGAATGATGACGTGTAAGAGCCCCGCTGACAGACACACTTCACACAGAGGCACACTTAAGAGCAATACAAGGTTTGTGTGTGCGCACACGTGTGTGTCTGTGCGTGTGTTCGGCCAGTGTAAGGGCGTAAGTGTTTTTACAGCATGTATTAAATAGCGGGTCACTGGAAGGTCTGAAAGGATTTTTGAAGGCCTGAGAAAAATATCAATGAGCCCCTAAACTTTTCACTCACTGCTCATCCTTGAAAACAACGTCTTTTCTTATCTCTTAAATTCTGTTAGAATTAATGACTTCAACCGTAAAATAACCCAGCAGAGCACGTGCAGTACGTGTAATAGATATTTACTGCAGGTCTAACTGACACTTGCAGGAGACACAGTAGCATATTTTACCAATAGGTTTCAAAAACAACATTCTACAGATTGGAAAAGGATTGATGCAATTTGTGGTAATAGTCTGCACCATTATCCGGTTTCTTTCCTGCTTCTTCCTTGCACTCACTAATAAGCAGCACCAACAAATAACCAGCAAGATATCAGTAGCCCAACATTTCGTGTGACCTGAAAGTGTCGCAGTCACTGGGAGCTGCATTCGAAAGGAATATTACCAAAATCTGCATTTCATAAGTGCTGTGTCTTCCCTGCCTTCATGCGATGTGAAGTTCACTCCCAGTGATAATTAAACCCTTAGCACATTTTCATCTTCTTACCTCTACTTTACATAATTATCCTCAGGCCACTTTCTCTTGCAAGAGATATTAACTGTTAGATATAGAAGGCAAAGATAATCCCAAAGGATATAATGTGTATACAGGAAAACATTCTCTCTCTCTCTCTCTCTCTCTCTCTCTCTCACTTTCTGCTTGTATCTCAGAATTGCAAGATTTTAAATTAACAGATATTCCTATATCAACCAAAGATGTGAGCATTAGGGAGGAGCTGGGAGCAGCAAAAGCTCCAGCCAATAGCAGGACTAATTTGCTTTGTTATAGTTACATTTATATGTCACTTCATGCCTCCTTTGACCATCTGTTTCATTAAAAAACAGGCATACAGCAGGTACACTTTATGCACTGTGTGAGTGTGAACATCGCATCGCAGCATCGAGCCACCACAGATGACTGTACTAATGCATTTTGCACAGAAGGAGCTGAGATTCTCAGTAATATTTATATAGATACAAAGGTGTGAGGTCTTTGTGCTTTAGCTTCATTCAGATGGGATGCAATGAATAAATTTGTCAAATGTGGTCAGGGTCTATATGCTTCTAAGGAGTAAGTGGCGGTTTAAGTGGTTCTTAAATAATGAATACATATAAATACCTTATTTTCTCTTTTACATTTACATGACAGGTGTTCAGCTGACTCTCTGCGATCAAGTGATGGCTTAAGAATCAAATCTGTGTTGTTTGCAAACTGAGATTTTACACAGTTTCCTGGAACTTTTCTGCGAGGGGTCAGATGACCCAGTGAAAGTAGATTACAACATAACACACGCTGAGAGGCAACGTGAGATGAAACCAAAATTGGGGTTTCCCCCCAATTTACCTACAACTATCTCATCCCGTCGTCTGGCTCGAGTTGTCAAAATGAAATGTTTTTATTAAGCAAATAAACGCAGACTACTGAAGTATACCCTCATCAATCATTTATCCTGGAGATGTGATGCTCAGTGCATCATATCATCACCACATTACTTCCCACATGGTGGTGAAAGTCAAATATGTAAATGGCCAAATGGGGCTGACGGTCAACACAAACCCTCCTTCATTAGAGGAGCATGGAGACACCATGGAGACAAGGAGTTTGGGGGGTAGAGAGATAGAGAGGGTGGTATGTGTATGTTTGATGGGGGGGGGGTGGTGGGATGATGAATGAGTGTACACCATGCTGTCATTTGTACTTTGGCATCCAGTCCAAAGCACAATTTAGTGTAAAATATTGCACCAGCCCCTTCAGATGACAAAGTGTAATGCTGATGTATGAATAGACAGAAACCATCCCCAGCTGCTATTGAACAGTGGGAGGTAGATATTCTTCTCAAAGGGCATTTAATTAGCATACACACAGCCACTGCAGAGGGTGAATACTGAAAAAAGGCCAGTCATACTCTGCTCCTTAAGTGCAACAAACAAACATGATTAGAAAATAAAACAGGTAAGGTAAACGAGTTTGTTGCTCTGTTCATAGATGCGTCACATATTAATAGATTTAAAATCTTTCATTTGTTGTTGTTGTTGGGGTTTTTTTTTTTCAGAAATTGTTCCCATTTCCTTAAAAGTGACTCATATTATTCTTTGCTGTTTTATATCTTCATGCACTGCCTTTCTGCTATTTCAGAGAATGCCATTTACACAAAAACCATCTTTTAAATTCTGTTCATCAACTTAGAGATTATCACATAAATGTGAAGAACATCCATCTTAATAATTGTCTTGTAGAAGAACTTAATGATTTGTAACATGATGAAAAAATCACGTGTGTTCCTTTTTCTGCAACTTTTATTTTCATTTTTTTAAGCAAGAGAGTTCTGCATTAACAATATTTCATATTAATAGCACATAATGTGTCACTTGCCACAAACCCAAATAAAATAATTTCCTACGCATTTCCTTCAGCCTATGTGGATTCTTTTAGCATCAAATCTTTTAACTTGTTGAACTGTTTTTAGATCTGCAACTTTAGCCACTGCTAGTTTTGTAAGAAAAAATGAAAGTCACATTTTCCTTTATATGCATTTGCATATATAGATATGCATATATACTGCATTTCGTTGCCCTGTACCTGTGACATGTGCAATGACAATAAAGTTGAATTCTATTCTATTCTATTCTATATCTCTCAAATTGTTCAACTTTGTTAGCTTGTTCAGTATAATTTCATAAACAGCTAGGCTAGTTTGACGTAAATCTGGGGAATGCACATAGAGTACATGGGAGAGCTTTCCAAAACAGTTTAGTCTAACCTCATTTAGAATAAAACTTAATGTTCCCACACATGGTTCCGGAGAAAGATTATCAACCTTAAATACCCACAACAGTGAAACTGTATCCAAAATAACACTATTACTGCTTCTGACTTAGGGTACAGGTGCTATGCACAAATTCCTATCAGCCACTTGCACCTGAATCATCCTTTTATATTTGCAAAGATAGCATGACAGCTGCCTTTAACTGTAAGAGTGAGCCAAATTTCTGTCTGGATTATGGGATTCAGTGCAGCTGTGCAGTTTCAGATGCCACACAACCTTCTCCAAAGGACAAGAAGGTAAATAAAACGTTCTATCTATAAAGGAGGATAGTTATTACATTTTAAAAATATCAAACAGTTCATTTTTAATCAATGGCACTTAGCTTATGTGAATGTGACCCTCCGTTACTTTGTTTTTTACAATATACGATGCTTACACCCCCTTGAATTTGTCTACATGAAACAGCAGCAAAATTAGTTTTAACGTGACTATGAGAAGAATGGTGAAGCTGTCGACCTCTAACCAATATATTCTAATTTCCTTCTATTGGGATTTATGGAATGAGGAAATAAGTGAAATGACTATTGGCAAATATTCTCAAATTACATTTGAGGATTAGTTTCCTTGGGTGTGTTCTGGATGACATAATTGCAGCAAGTGCTTTTATTTACCCCCTACAGGTAAATAGATATGTTCCTGATTGTGGGGTGTATATAAGAGGAGAAGCTGTCAGAAAGGTTGCTCATTTAGCCAAACAGTACTTCATACAAACAAATTGACGACTGAGAACTCCTGTCCTGGGTCTCTTCTGGTTTGGCAGGGTAAAGGATTTTCTCTTTTAAATTTGTTTGGTTTTGAGCCTGATGCTTCTTGGTACTTATATTTAAAACAATACTTAAGAAACCTTGCAAAAAAGGCATTCAGTATACGTAGTACTATAATTTAGTAGCATTTTGATGTGGAATTATGTTTTTAATACAGCTAACTTCAATCGATATACAGTGGTGTGAAAGATTGTTTGCCCCCTGCCCATTCATCTTTGCATAATTGTTGTAATTCAGCCACATTGGAGGGTTTACAAGCATGAAACACCTTTTTATGGTCATGCCACAGCATCTCCATGGGATTCAGGTCAGGACCTTGACTAGGTCACTGAGTAAGTCTTCATTTGGTTTTTCTTAAGTCATTCAGAGGTGGACTTGCTGGTGTGTTTTGGAACATTGCCCTGCTGGAAAAACCAAGTGCGCTTCAGCTTGAGGTCAAAAACAGATGACTGGACATTCTCCTTCGGGATGTTTTGGTAGACAGCAGAATTCTTGATTCCATTTACCACACCAAGTCTTCTAGGTCCAGAGGAGCCCCAGGCCATCACACTACCACGACCATATTTTACTGTTGGTATGATGTTCCTTGTCTGCAACGCTATGTTAGTTTTTATTCCAGATGTAACAGGACTCAAACCTTCCAAAAAGTTCAACTTCTGTCTCGTCCGCATAAAAGAATATTTTACCAGATGTCTTCGGGAGATATTTTTGGCAATTGTGAGATGAGCCTTTGAGTTCTTTTTGGTCAGCAGTGGTTTTCTCCTTGAAATCTCCCATTTTTGCTCATTCCTTTTCTTATTGTTGAATCATGAAGTCTGATCTTAACTGAGACATGTGAATCCTGTGGTTCTTTAATGTTTTTCTGGGTTTTTTTGTGACCTCTTGGATGAGTTGCTCTTGGAGTAACCTTGGTAAGCCAGTCAAGCCTGGAAAGCTTCACCACTGTTCCAGATTTTCTCCATTGGTGTATAATGGCTCTCACTTTGGTTCACTGGAGTCCCAAAGCCTTACAAATAGCTTTGTAAACCTTTCCAGACTGATAGATGTCAGTGACTTTGTTTCTCAGGTGTTTCTTTAGATCCTGGCAAGATGTGTTGCTTTCTGAGATCTTTTAGCCTGCTTCCCTTTGTCAGACAGCTTCTATTTAAGTGATTTGTTGATTCAACAGGTCGGCCTGTTAATCAGGTCAAGAGTGTGTTTACTGAAACTGAACTCAGCTTTTCAAAAAATGTGGTTAATTCATCATTTAACAAGAGGGGCAATTACTTTTTCATACAGGAAAAGGTAGGTTTGGATAACGTTTCTCCCCTTAATCACTGAAATCATCATTTAAAAATGGAATTTTGTATTATCTTGGGATATCTTTGTCTAATATTAAAATTTGTTTGATGATCTGAAACATGTAAGTGTGAAAAATATGCAAAACACTGGGAAATCAGGAAGGGGGCAAACACTTTTTCACATCACTGTATTAAAAAGATAGTCGAAAGTAAAAATATTAATCTCATGTGATGCACCTCTTGAAAGTTCAATTTTCATTGTCATTTTGTTTTAAGGTTCCTCTACAAACATGATGCAACTGGTAATGTATAACTTTAAATACATTTTAAGTTAAATTAAAATTGAATTTCCTTTTGTTCTGTGATACATATGTTTTCACATTACAAGCTCAATTCCAAAAATGTTGGGATTCTGCATAAAATCTAAATAAAAACAGAATGATCTGATTTGCAAATTTTGCAAACTAACATTTTATTCACAATAGAAAATATGTGAAATAAGTTTAAACGTATTAGTGGCTGATTTAAAATTTGATGACAGTATTAGATTTGCCATCAAATAGTAAAAGTTCTGGACTGCAGGGAAACAAGTTCAGCGTCTATACACTTCAACTTTAATATTGTCTTGGTGAAATATGTAAGGCCTTCACCAAAATAAACATAATATGGATGGGAGCATATGTTCCTCTAAAACCTGTTTACAGCTTTCAGCACTGATGGTGCTTTTCCAGATGTGAGAGATTTAAAATTATCTGATTGGAGAAGTACACGCCACACACAATGGTTCTGCACATTTTTATTATTTTTTATTGAGAGTTATGCACACAAAGAAGGCGGTCCGTTTCAGTCCAGCTCTCTCCTCCTCCCCACTCGACTCTGCCTTCACTATATAGAGACACGGAAAAGAGACACCATCATCAGACAATCGCCTGTGGCTCACCTGCCTCCTGGTGCCGCCCCCTTGAGCTCACTGCACCACTCCTCCCTTGCAGCTGAGCCAGGGACCACACCACCACCACACTGATATTCTTCATGGTTTTAAGGTGTATTTAATTTAATTAACTTTGACAGGTATACAAAGCCATCAGCACTGTACACCATCACAAATAAAATAACATAATAACATTTATATTTACCAGAAAGCAACCACTACGCCTCGAGTGTGTGTCTGATTTTAAGGAACAAAAGAAGACCCTTCACTTTAATATAACCCAAAGTGAAGTGAAATTTCTAAGTTCCTAAGGTGGAAAATTTAATGTTTCATTTGTCACACAGGAGTAGTTATTTTATCCTTTTTATCAGTTTCCTGTAAAAGACTGGTAAAATGGGACTTTCCTCTTGTTTTTTGGTAATCACACAGTATTAACTCTCATTTTCTCGCCATCTAAAGTATGTAATTCATTGTATTTGAAAAACAATCGATGCATTTTAATTGATCAGTTTGTGCAATTTTTAAAGTCTCACTTTCTGTTGTTTCTTCATTTTCTGCATTTCAGGAAAGCCCTGCTACTATCCCACCAACATTCGTAAGGAGATCACATTTTGTTTTCTCATTTGCAGTTACAGTGTGAAAACGTGTTTGCCCCCCTGATTTCCTAGTGTTTTGCATGTTTTTCACACTTACATATTTCAGATCATCAAACAAATTTTAATATTAGACAAAGATAACCCAAGTTAATATGAAATTCCGTTTTTAAATGATGATTTCAGTGATTAAGGGAGAAAGTAAGGCTTTGGCACTCCAGTGAACCAAAGTAATAGCCATTATACACAAAATGAGAAAACTTGGAACAACGGTAAAGCTTCCCTAGAGTGACCAAAATTACTCCAAGAGCACATTGATGACGGCTTAAGAAAAACAAAATGAAGACTTTGGAGTGGCCTAATCAAAGTCCTGACCTGAATCCGAAGGAGATGCTGTGGCATAACCTTAAAAAGCCGTTTCATGCTTGTGGCAAATGTGGCAAAGTTTCAACAATTATGCAAAGATGAGTGGTCCAAAATTCCTCTACTATTGATTGCAGTTTTTGCTGCTAGGGTGGCCCAACCAGTTATTAGGTTTAGAGGGCAATCACTTCTTCACACAGAGCCATGTAGGTTTGGATTTATTTCCCTTAAATCATAAACACCTTCATTCAGAAACTGCATTTTGTGTTTACTTATGTTATCTTTGTCTAATATTATATTACATGTTTCTTTGATGATCTGAAACCAAATACTTTTTCACACCACTGCATCACAGCCATCTTTTTTAACATTCAAAATTTATCTTAGTCAAATGAAAACATTTACAGAAAAGCTTTCAGAAGTCCTGTTGCTAAATTATCTCAATTTGACCCTTTTCCAGGATGCTGGACAGAATGGTTCGACAGAGACGACCCTTCTGCAACTAGAGACTGGGAAACTCTTTGCAAGCTCTGCAAAGAGAACCCTGGAAAGATCTGCCCTACACCAGCAGCTATCGAAGCCAAGACTCTATCTGGGCTCACTGTGGCTGCAGTGGGGGACGTGATTTACAAGTAAGAACAGTACAAGAAAAAATTTGTGAAAAAGTGTGTGTGAGAGATATATTCTATGGAATTGGCAGCATTTGCATTTTCACTGTTTAAGTTGGACACAGTTTGAGGATTCACCAAAGTGTGACATGAACCATATGCCATAGCAATCCATCCAGTATTTTGGAGATATTTCAGCCTGTACCACAGTGGTGACAAATCAACAGACAGACAGATGGGCTGACAGAGTTTGATTGCCATGCCTTTACCCATGCATTAACATGCCTAAAAAATGCAAATACGCTTAAGTGGTTACAGCCATTAGGCTGCTCTTAGTCAGTGTCATGCTGGTCTCCTTCTTTTCGTTTTTCTTTTTTAGAAATGACATAACTTCAGGATTCATCTGCAGAAACAAAGACCAGATCAACAATAAGAAGTGCAACGATTATTGTGTTCGCTTCAGCTGCTATCCCCCATTTTGTGGCGGAGGAGGTATCATTACATTCTGCATGTGGAATATTAACCTCCTAATGCAAACCCACTTCTTGCCTTTTTTATTGCATAAAGTATAGACAGTCATTTAAAATGTTGCTTTGGTTCTGTAGTTTTCTAACAGGCATGCATTGTCTGTATTTACTCGCTGCAGTGTGTTGGACCAGCTGGTTTAATCGCGACAATCCTGGTGAGACAGGAGACTGGGAGATTTTAAGTGAATTGAAAAAACCAAACAAAATTTGTGACAACCCTCTGTATGTGGACGCTGTTACCACTGACACGATGACCCCAGCCATCTACACAGGGGAGACCTTTTACATGTAAGCTGCCTCCTAAGAAAACAATAAAATCTTCACATGTTGTACAAACAACCCAAAGATCAAACGCAATGTTCACCATAAACGCCTCTTGCCTCAAGTTTCCAAACTTTAGATATGTTCTGCCTGAAGATACTTCTTAAACAACAAATGGGAATTCAGTTATATTTGTAAGAGGGATCATTTTTCCTGAGGGAACTGCATAATGTCAAAATTCATTCTTGTATAACCAGGTTTGACTAGAACAATATGTGTGTTATGAAAAGAAAGAAAAAGCAATACACGACAGGAAATCATTTACTTGTGATTATTTGATCTTATTTACACTGGATGTTTGAGACATTTCACATTTACACTTATGAAAACCAAATTACACAAGACATTTTGATGAGTAAAATTCATTTTTATTGGACCTGCCAACAGTACTATTGCAAAACCAGGTCATCTATTTTTATCATTTAAACAAAAAAGACAACTGCAACAACAAAAGTAAGTATGGTTTAAGCAGCATGCCTTATTAAACACTGGAAATGAACTGACATTTGCATATTACTTTACAACTCTTACTGACTGTGGAGTAAAGTGCTGGTACATTTAACCATACATCTAAATAGTGCTTCACTCTGTGCACTTTAATGATTTTATGGTGGGCAATTTAGAATAACCGACTAACTAAATATGCATGTCTTTGGACAATAAACACAAGTTCTTGTTTTAGATTATTATCATCATGATAATGAAATAAAATAAAAACATTAAGCACATTTGTAACTTACTTTGTGCTCATTTTTACAGGTACAATCCAACTGACGGATTTGTTTGCCGCAATAAGGACCAGACTACTGGCAAGTGCAGTGACTACAAAGTTCGCTTTAGATGCCCATGTAACAACTGAGCCCTGATTGAGTCCACCACGCTTAGAATTATGGGGAGAGAAGAAGTTCCTCTTCATATCACTTTAATTTTCTTGTGCTATTTCTTTTGTTTAATAATTCATTTTTTACTGGGCGTAATATCGGGAAGAATTTGTAATGGGCCCCCTTTGCAGACATCTTCACTTATCGGCATTGCAGAAGCACAGGTGTTGCTAAATTAAAGATGATCTTGTTTCACTGAAGCGACCATGGTGATGTGAACGACACAAAAGCAGCTAAAAATGAAGATTTAGTATTAAATATGTACGCAAATGTTTTCAGTGGTACAGGAGGAAGTTTTTCTGCTTTAACTTTCTTTTCTTTTCAGTGATTATGAAAGCATGACATTGTTTGACTAATGAACCAAACGACTAAAACGAATAAAACCACTAATGAACAGCAAGTCAGTTTCTTCTCTTGAGCTTACATGAAGCTATGACTTGATGTGAGTTATGCAGATGTACAGTATATGTTTTCAGCAGATGGTGGGGACTAATGTGATACGCATGCTGTGTTGTTTGACAGGAAAGTGAAAGTGTGGAAAAGCGCAACTCAGTAAATCTGAATTTTATATCAAAATAATTGGCAACACTAACAAGCAAACGCATAACAGGTAGAACTAATGTCTATTTATAGAAAAAAAGACAGTTTGTTTTTTTAGTGCAGGATTAGTGTATTTACAACTTCCCTTTCTCGCTGACCTACATAAGACCTTCGCCACATTTCCTTTAAAATCGAGTATTCTTGATGCGAGCCTATACGTGCACATAACCACCTGCAAACCCAGAATGTACACATATAGGCACACAGATACGTATATACATGCACACACATACACACACAGGCACTAAGGAGAGCAGGGAGATACAAGGTGATTCCATAATACCGCCAACAATTCCTCGGGAGATGAGCACTTGTGATAGGTGCTGAAAAGAAACTGCAGTGCACTGTACGGAATATAAAATAAGGAACTTTTCCACAGTCTGCTCTTGGAAACGAATCTGTTCTTTGGAGGGTTTTGCTAATGCTTGCATGTTTGCATTGCATCAACAGTTCTGTACTTGGTGCCATTTGGCTTTGAGCATGAACGCCTGTCTTCCAGAAGGCTGAAGACTGTGTTGAAATAGGCAACATATCAAAAGACGAAAAAAAAAAAAAAAAAAAACAACCGAGAAGGACGGATGCAATCTGTTAAATTTTTCCTCTCAACTTCTCATGATAAAACTAAAGAGGAAAAATTCTGACACTGGTGGCAAAATAAAATGAAATTTGCATTATTGAAGTGCAACATAAGTGTTGAAGCTTTGCAGCACTATGGCGTTCCATTCTCTTCCATTAATCTACCAATATTCCATGGCTGTGAAGGCCTATTTATAGACCAGGGGATGATTAAGTGGTGAAGCTCTGTGCCACAAAGGGAACCAAGCTCATTTTCTTTTTCCTTCCTCTCTCTTCTTTGTGTATTCTCTTCCTACTTCTCCCTCTCTCTTTCTATCCCTCTGTGCCCTAGTCTTCTTTCCTATCGTCTCACTCTTTCTCTCTGCGCTCCTCTTTTCCATGAGCTTATATATTATATACCCAACTTTCATTCATATACTTTAGTTTAGCTGTCATTAAAATTATGTTAGACTCAAGGGGTAAGGATAAGTCCTTTAATTTCTATTTTTTTTTCATTAGGCATTTGACAAAAGGATTTACAGCAGTGTTAATTGTTATGAGGCTTCACAGCAAAGACTGACAGGCTTAACAAGAGAGAATGAAGCTCAGTTCTGTATGTTTCCATTGCTAAGTCAAGCTGGCACAAGAATGAAGTGTTTTTAGTTAAAAGTAGAGGAAGAACATTTTGCAGAGAGCTGCTTGCAAGGTGTCCTTGAGTGGAAGTAGAGCACTGCACAGGGTAAAGGGTTAAGCTCATTTTCATGTGTGCAGACATGATTAATGGAGGAGAGGACAGGGAAGGAAAGGAAAGGAAAGGAAAGGAAAGGAAAGGAAAGGAAAGGAAAGGAAAGGACAGGACAGGAAAGGAAAGGAAAGGAAAGGAAAGGAAAGGAAAGGAAAGGGAATGACCTCATCCAGTTTAGGACCAGCCTTGTTTCATTGTTTCCAGACTAGCAAGGACATAAATGAGCTCAAACCCTCCTCCATGCTTCCACACACTCCAGCTACTGGTCCATATCCAGATTTTTCCCTGCATTTACAGAGGCTTGGATAACAGCATTTTTGTGAAGAGTGGGCTTAGTGCAGAGCTGTAAATACTGATGACCTCAATAACACCCATTTGCCTATTAAAACCACTCAAAATATTTGTAGAAGGAGGTGAAAATGGACTATTTGAATATGCTGAAATGATACTTATTATGCCAGAAGTAGATTTATTTTTAATGTAATAAAAAATGGATTCTGTGTTAGAAATTAACCATAAAAAGTGCAGTCATTTATATCATACATATTGAATATCAAAGCTTATGTGACAGAAACAAGACATCATATTTGTCCTCATCAGAAATGTCTTTTTGTCACTAACTGCAAGAGTTTGGGACTGAAAATAGCAACATTTAATGCATCTGAAAGCATCTCAGCATCCTTAAATCTAGAACAGCTCTTTGCAATCACCTAACAGCCGGAGCTTGTATTTAAAGACCAATTTGTTACACTATTTAGAATTTCTGTTTATTTGTCTAATATATTTTGGTATAGCTGCAGTCTTGGCAACCCATGAAAACACTTTAGCTGTACAAGGCAGTCCATGTACGTTGAGTTATTTTTAATAAATCCTTAACCAGGCAATTTGATAATTCCCAAATCCATCCGTCAAATAGCATTTAATTTAAAGACACAAATTTATCACATTCATGGCGGTGTAAATTTGATTAGTCCTGAATTATGTATAAATGAATAGCTCTGCCTCCAACCCTAGACTCCTTGGGATGTCAGACCCCAACTTTAAATCCCTCTCACCAAAGCAATATGAGCCTGAAAAGCTATTAGAGCATGACTCCTGAGAGATGAACAAGACAAAAGCGTTATGCCTGTACCTCCACGTAAGGTGCGAACAATACCAGGCTATTTTCACTCTGACAAGCCATATTAGTCGTGCCAGCTTTTGCCTGCTGGCAACTCCGACGTGATAGCTGTCTGGGACATTTTGTTTCCAGTCACAGTAGCTGATCCCTTGATTAAAAACATTGAATGCTGAGAGCGTGTTATCCCTGTTTGGAGTTTCTGATCCTGGGTGTCTCAGGCGACTGCTGGGCTTTCTCATCCCCAGCGGCAACAGCTGATCCCAGGAACTTTGAGGAAGCAGAGTGGATTGCATTACTGAGGTGGAAGTCAAAACATGCCAGAAGTGTTTGCCTGTCATAACCCTTCACTGAAAAAAAAGAAAAAAATTCTGGTGTGTAAGCTGATTTCTAATGAGGAAATAGATGCATTGTTACCAGACTTTCACTTCAGTATCTTTAAGACTGCAAACGGTCTCTGTAAAAGTTTTTTTTTCCTGCATCACACCCTATGGCCTGAAACAGATTTATATTATGTGGTGACATAATGTTAGGTTGGTGGCATTCATGTTCATGGGTGGTTTCCGTGTCTCTTTTGTCAATGGCTTATAAAATGGCAAGAATTACACCGCTCCCCAATGAGTTACGACTAGGCACCAAGAGAGCCCATTAACAAAGGCCCAGATGCACACGAATCACCAATGTGTGTCCAATCTTTGTTTACACTATCACATTTGGCTTTGAAAGGCCCTCCACTTACACCCATTCATGGGCATCAGAGATGGAGATGTCTTTGGAGAAAGGGAAGTTTATTGGAGGCTTTCCTGTAACAGAATGCAAAGCCTTATGAGTTCCTCTCATATTCTCCAGTCTCCTTCTCTGCAGGCAAACCCTTGGCACTGGCTAGCCCAATAGGGAAAGTCACTTTTTGCAAGCATTGCCAAGATTTCTATTTGAAAGCCAAAATGTGTAGGCAGACAGATGCATCTGTCCACATTCTGTCTATTCCTCTCTTTCAAACTTTCCTCACTGGCTCTCACTATCTCTCTCTCTCTCACACACATGCATATGCACACACATCCACTCGCTCACACAGGGGGCTGTTTCCTCATCGTTCACACTGAGAAATGCCCTGTAAGGATGTCCTTATCCTGCAAACCAGACTCTGCTGGATGCTATATAATAACAACTCCAGCCATCCACCATCCAATCAGCCAGGCTCACTGCTGTGGGTGCGCGCGTGTGTCTGTGAATATGCATGATTTTTTTCTCTCCCTAAGATCTGAAACCACAGCGCATAGAAAGGATTTATTTTTCCTGACAAGACATAAACAACTCATACAAAATCAATTTTAAAAAGGAAAATATTTATTCATTTACAATTGTTTTGGTCGGATAGAGGCTACTATGTGAGGAATTTCAGCTGAGAACCATAAATATTACCACAATGATACATTAAAAAAACAGGCCATGGTGAGCACAAGGATGGATAGAGGTGGATTATGCAGCAGGAGAAGTCTGAGAATTTTCTATGGACATTTGGACTTTCTTGCTCTGGAAAAAGTGGGGCATCTTTTCCACTAATTATGGGATGAATCCAAGCTGACTACAACTGCTACAAACCTTTCAGACCAATATTTCAAACCAAAAATGTGTTAAATAAACTGTATTTGAGTTATTAACAAAGTATTCCTTTTAAGTGGCACAATGAATCATAATTTGTAATGTTTCAATGGATATTAAATCTCTATGGCAATATGAACTACAATGTTTCATTAGTATAGCCTTGAATATCCTTTTCTGCACTTATTATGCTTTTATTAAAATAAACATGTGAAGCATATAGATCCAGAGTTATATTTAATATATTAAGTTTTAAGCCTCTTTAAAGGTCTAATCAGGCACATGTGATTCAAAACTGGATGTGCACTGGAAGACTACAGTCAGGTGCTCATTATGCAAACATCTAATCAATCAGTCACTTGGTACCAACTCAGTGCATTCAGGCATGTAGACATGGTCAAGAGGATCTTCTGAAGGAAGGAGCTGAGCATTAGAATGAACTGGGATTTAATTAACTATGAATGGGACATGGTTGATAGTGCTAGACAGGCTGGTCTAAGTATTATAAAAACTGCTGATCTACTGGGATTGCTCCACACAGCCAGAGAGTGGTGTGAAAAAGAGAACATATCCAGCCAATAGCAGTTTTCTGTGAGCAAATGTCCTGATGATGTCAAAGGTCAGTGGAGAATGGCCAGACTGCTTGGAACTAATAAGAAGGCAACAGTAACTCAAATAACCATTCATTACAACCAAGGCATTCAGAAGAGCTAAAAACATCAAACCTTGGAGCAGAAAGTGAACACTGGGTGCTGCTCCTGTCAGCTAAGAACAGGAAACTGAGACTACAATTCACACGGACTCACCAAAATTGGGCAACAGAAGATTGGAAAACCATTGCTTGGTCTGATGAGTCTCGATTTCTACTGCAACATTTGGATGGTAGGGTCAGAATTTGATGTAAACTATGTGAAAGGATGGCTCCATCCTGCCTTTTCTCAATGGTTCAAGGTGCTAGTGTTGATGTAATGGAGATGTTTTCCTGGCACACTTAGTACAAAATGAGCATTGTTTATACACCACAGCCTACCTGACTATTGCTGCTGAAGATGTCTTTCCCTTTATAACCACAGTGTGAATCATCTCAAAATGACACTGGTACTCAGATTGTCTCCACAGTCATCAGATCTCAATCCACTAGAGCACATTTGGGATGTGGTAGAATGGGAAGATTGACATTGTGGATGTGTAGTCGACACATCTGCAGTAACTTTGTGATGTTATAATATCAATATGGAGCAAAATCTCTGAGGAATGTTTCCAGCATCTTTGTATAAACTACAAAAAAATCAAAGCCCTAAATCAAAAAAAACCATCTGAAGGCAAAAAAGAGGTCCAACCTAGTACTACCAAGGTGTACCTAATAAAGTGACTGTTAAATGTATATACCACAGTGAATGTATGCTGGTGAATGTGTACATTATATTTTGAGTTGCTTTAAAAGAAAGTAAGAACATTTACAGTGCCTCAGTCACAATTAAGTGACTCAGTAGGCCGTGACTGTGAACCAGTGTGCACAAGAGCACAGCGCCGGAGCTGCTGAGCTAAACAAAAATGTTTCTGTTAATGTTTCTGATTACACCTGCGCTTTTCCTTATCTTAAATCATCTTCTCTAAAAAAGACCCATAATGTGAAAATCAAGGTTACAATTACAATGGAGGTGTAGAGGCTGAAATTATTGTGGCAATAACCTCTATTGATTACGACTGTCATTTTACATTACAGTATAAATGCACTAATATGGCAGAACTGCATTACTATAAAAGCACTGTTTAAGTCATTGCATTCGAACCAGTGTAAAAAAAAAAAATGAAATCATGCATGATTCAAAATATAGCATCATACACAAGAGCTGAGAAAAAATAAATGGAGAAATGGAGCTTTGATTTAAAAATGTCTCTTTATTGTTTAAATTTCAGCAACAGCAGCTCTATATCGTGACTTTCATTCTAATGGGTTTCTTGAGGTAGTGGTTAACAGATTCACCTTACAGTTTCTCTCCTCCCTGGTTTCAGACCAGAATGACACACAAACCAAGATTCAGAGGGTTTAAGCTATTATACTCCTTGTGCCAATCCCAAGTTTGGATAAATGGGAGAGCTGTGTCAGGAAAGGCATCTGTGCCAAATCAAATATGCATATCCATCCACTGCGGCGACCCCTTGGGAAATAAGGGAGCAGCCGAAAGGACCCAGATAATGTGTTTCTTAACCTCTACCAGGACTCTTTAAGAGTGGTGCACTCAGTGCTTATTGGGTATTTGACATTTCTTCAAACTACTTTTAAGGTTGAACAGCACCAAATAATTATTATTGATCACACCATCATTAGGGTAACTTCTAACACAGACTACCATTTGTGCCTGGTAATTCAGCATTTATGGAGGGGTAACAAATTCAAGGAAAAGCCTGAGCGCTTAAACCTCACAGTGAGGTGATTCACTTATTCTGTTATGCTGGAGGGAGCACTGTGCTGACATGTTTTGGGTCCACTAGTCACTCAGTACAAAGTTGTTCTGAGTGATCACCTTCATCCTGAAATGAAACATTTCCATTCTGATAAGAGGCGTCTCTACTAGGATGACACAGTGCTCATTCATAGGATAAGAGGGGGAGTAACAGAAGGGTTTGATGAGTTGGAAAATGATGCGAATCGTATGCTGTGGTCTTCACCCTCATCAGGTCTCAGCTCAGTGAGAAGCTGTAAGGGTGATTTCGGACAGACATGTTAGACAGCCCCTCTCCACCACCTTCATAGAAACACCAGTGATTTGGAAAAATGGTATTCTATTCCTCCTGTGAAGCTCTACCTAAACTGTGGTGGTGGCATGTGGTGACCCAACACATTGATTACACCCTTGATTTTTCCTTCAATTTGCCACGTCTACAAATATTGCTAGGCTGTTAGCTTCTTTTATCAATTAACCAACAGAACCACTATTCTCACCTAAGACAGTCAAGTATCCATTCTATACCAAGACAGTTTTGGGGTCCAATGGTTACAAAATAAGACATTAAATGGCCTGCGTATTATAACCTGACTGGCCAGTGGCACTGTCTGCTACACTGTAGCACCTGCTATGACTAACTAAGAAGACTTCCTCATGCATACTTTATTTTCATTAACCAATAATGAAATAACTTTAATGTTGACTCACAGATAATATGTAATATGACTCAGAATTGGACATTAAATGTTACTTGGTTTTAGCTTCAGTACTTGCACAATAAAATTGTGTCTTAAATAGGCTCAAATATATCATCACGCCTTTGGGTTATAACCCAAGTGCTGTGTGCTTTTGTTTACAGATGTTCTCTAGCTTCATACAAATAGCTTTGGCAGTTGTTTATGTTGTTACATGATACCTTTACCAACTGATTTTGCACTTCATATAATCCTTACATGATTATCAGTTTATTAAATTAAATAGTTTATTATATGTTATGCATGGCATATGCTACTTATGAAACTGCCTACCTTTGCAATCAATTACCTGCAAATAGGAGAAGCTTGCCTCCCAGGTTTCTGTCAGACAGTTTGAACGATAACATTTTTAAATGATCATGCTCTAAAGTAAAACTAGTCATGTAGCAGTTTTGTCTCTTATTCTTAACGAAACTGCTACTGAAACTGAACACCTTAGGGTGCGCATCACCTTCATGAAGTGCACCCAACAGGGCAGGCGAGCTAATGTCAGGATCACTGCTCTGTGTGCAGTTCAGTTTAATGGAATCAAAATTTAATTAACGCTGCCTATTTAAAATATTTTGAGCAAAAATTGAGCATACAATATATAATTCATGAAGGCACTACTCACACAGTCTAACTGCATGAAAATTCATGCAGTCTAACTTCATTAGGCTGCATTAATTTTAGTTTCTATAAAGGTATTGAATAGAGTGGCGGATGAGTACAAATTTGATTTTCAAATTATTCTGAGCTGCTGTACCATTATTTATTCTACAGGGTACAGAGTATTTAGTTATTTGTGATGATCTATCATGGCACATTACCACAACAGGCACAAATTGACCATAGTTCTCAACTATAGTTGCGCTGAGTAAATTACCATGCCATTATTGAAAGTAATATGGCAGATAGAAGTTACAGATGGCTGTCGCATTACAAAGTCAGAGCGCAGTACCAGAAGTAAGTCTGCCTGAGTCTAGTTGCCGTGGGGGGGGATTTGTGGGCATCCATCAGCACTAACTGGAAGTGACAGTGTGCAGAGAGGTCCTAATTACTGTCTCACTTGACTAATTGTCGCCTCTGAAGAATGTATTCCCCACTGAGATCCCACCTCATTGACAATACTGCTCAAGACATATAGACCAGGGCTGTTTTCCCCGCGCTCAAAGGAAGTGGCCACAAATGGGAAATGTAAACACAGTACACTGTGAACTCAGTGCTTCTGTCGCTGACAAAAAAAGAACAGGTTCAAACCATCTTTGTGAGTTCCAATGAAGAAAGAGTATGTGTTCCTTGTAGGGGCCCTTGTGTGGCTCGCCAGAGTGTTAGTTACAGTCATCACGGAACAATGTGCTGATGAATTGAGACCATTGTTGCCTTTCTGGAGCCAACCATGTTAAAATAACTTGCGGTATTCAAAATAATGCAGTAGAGATGAGTCTTTAGTGCTGGGCTACTAAACTGAATGAATGTCTTCTCTTTCAAGGTCTTACCATTCAAAGTGCATCAGCTTCTCGTTTCCATGGTTTCCCCTCTCTGCGCCAATGCTATCTTTCCACCACTATGCCTGCGCGGGAGAGAGCGAGAGGGGGAGAGAGAAAGCGAGAGAGAGCGAGAGAGAGAGAGAGCGAGAGAGAGAATGACAGAGGGCTTTCAGCAGTGGTTATCTCTCCTTTGCATAAAGTCCCCTTTGCATTACTCAGTGCATGAATGGCGTTTGAATAAACACACCAGCCAGCTCATATGGAACCCTCCACGGGTTACAAGCGAGTGGGTGTGTATAAACTCATCTAATTTGTGGTCTTCTTCAAAAATGACAAGGTTTGATCATAGATGGAAGAAAGTACATTTCCCAAATGGCACAAGGGTATTTTCCTATTAGTCACAACAAGCTAAAGGAGCAAGAGTCATTTAACATCATAATGTGGCAATTATTTGATATTCCCATCTCCTTTCCCCTTTTTAACTGGTTCACACACAGTTATCTCCACCTGAGCGGCTTTCAGGGAAGTGAAAAAGGGTGTTAACCTGAGACTTCTAATTGAAAACGAAGATCAAGATCAACACAGAAAGCATTAATCTAGTGCAGTGAAAATTGTATGTTTGCCCATGCATTCCCTGTGTTCGGGCTTAAAATATTATTTAGATTCTTGATTAGAAAATTAAGTCGCAATCATTTCTTGCTGCATTAATTTGCATGCATTGACTGAGGAGGTACCTGAGGACTTAACGCATTTGCAACGCCTTAGTATTAGGCCAGAGGGCGCTTTCATTTTAAAAGGAAAACAGCGTGCCTGTCAGTTGATGTCTTCTCTCGGAGCTCAATAAGCATTCCTTTCATGCTGTGTGAAGCTCTGCTGACTTATATGGAAACCCTGAATTTCTCCATAATTATGCTAATGGTCCAGATGGTAGCATCACGAGTGCCATTCTCTTTGATATTCTCACACTGCAGAGGGCTGGTGTGCAGACCCACGCAAACCAACACACGTTCAAAGTCAGTGTTCACACCACCTACTTGAGCCCATGTAAATTAATTCGCGGATCCTTTAGCTGAAAAAAGCCCACTCGTCACTATTAAATGCATGTGCTTGTATTTGTTTGGGGAATTTGGCAATTCTTGTGAAGTACAATAGAGTCGCACTTCAAAAAAAAGGCGGGTGTAGGTGTCAGTATCCTTTATTTATCTACACATTTTCTCATGATTTACTATGATTTTTACTGTCTAATAAATAGAACAATAAACGGCGATGTGAGTGCACTTCAAGAACATTTCAGTGACATTTGTGAAGGTTGAAAAAAAAGCATCCCAAGGTCATACACTGTAAGGCCATGCATAAATATTCTAGCGATTTTTATTTGAGAGTCCCCCCTTTAACCACACACTCGTGCACAAACATACACATACGCGCGCACAGGCCAGTCATTCACTCACTCGAGCCACACAATAACTGTGTTCATCCAGGCTTGGACTCTGGTGGCGCCCATCAAAGAGCTCCTTTCACATCTCCGTGGGGATTAAATGGGACCTCCACCCTTTCTGGGTGGCTGTGCGCCGTTCTACCTATACCTCCAGCTGATGCACTGGCCCATGAAGAACTGCCCATTTGGGGCGGATGCTGATAAGGTGCATGTAGTGTTAAATCAATAGCATAGGCCTATACACATGAGCTGTAGATATCCATCTTCTCGGTGCAATGCATAGCATAGGATAGAGGCTGTTTTGAACCCGTTAATCAGATAGAAACGCGATATGCTCAGCAGATATTGGATGTCTTTCCCCGTGAAATTTAACCAGCGGTGGAGTCTTTGTGTGTATGACGCACACACCTTCACTTCGGAGGATGGCTCGCACTTGAGAACAGTCTGTTGCTGGAAGGCTTTCAAGTCTAAAGTGGAGTTATTTGCATAGGTTAAATATTCTTGCCTTTCAGCAGCTTCTGTCGATATTACGGATTTGCTGTTCTGCCAATTTTAATTCCTTTCATTCCACTCCTCCCACATTTCTGGAATGATGGTGAAAATTGTCGGAAGGTTGATGCTTGAAATCCCGTAAAAGAGCTTCTGAAAGGGAAGTCACGAATGACAAAACACAAAGTGGGCCCACATATCTCACTGGGGTGCAAAGGAGGAAGGGGGGGGGGGGGGGAGATCAGTGCAAAGCTATCCTGCTGACATCACATCGCTTGTCCACGGAGCA
Organism: Oreochromis niloticus; assembly: GCF_001858045.2. NCBI lineage: Eukaryota > Metazoa > Chordata > Actinopteri > Cichliformes > Cichlidae > Oreochromis > Oreochromis niloticus. The sequence continues at coordinate 12,940,030 of NC_031980.2, read as the reverse complement.
TGGCCATTTAGAGCAGTGTATAAGCTTTACAGTGTTTTCTTTATCTGCCGAATTCAGCAAAAATACCTGAAGTGCTAAATCACTGCTGGTCGTTTGAAGCCTGAGTGAGATTGCTGCTTATTTCTTTGACTAGACTGTCTCTGGCCGTGGTGCTGAAGAGAGATCAAGCGGAAACGTACTAATCGAGTGTTAAATAGAGTTAACATTTGCCCTTTATCACATGCCACTTCGGTTACAAGATAATTTAATTTGATCAGTGGCATAACTTTGTTTTATAATTATATAGTCCAGAGCCTCCTGTCTCAGATTTACTTTGCCTTTATGAGTGCATTCAAACCTGATAGTGATTTGAACTGGTTGCAAAAGTTAGCTACTATTACAGTGTGCACTTTAACGATTGCACATTTATAGACACACCTATAAATGCCTGCGAACTTGGTGGGCAAGTTATGAGAGGAAACTGGGAAACAGCTGCCTAGAAACATGCTACGAAGAGAGAATTAAAGTTTTACACTGCTAGCTTTCAATTATTTTTCTCCCTTATTCCGCCATTCCATCCCTCGCTCTATTTCCCTCCTCCCTGCTCGGCATGTCTCTCCGTCTTTCTATCTGTAGTCTATCTCCATCTCCCCTTTCTCCCCTTCTCTCTCAGTCGCTCTCACTCTCTCTCGCTCTCTGTTGCGCGTTCACAATACTAACCTTGGCTCGACGTCAGAGCCTGTGCAGCAGTGCAGTATAATGGGAGCGCAAGGAACCCAGAGCGCCTCATAGGGGGGTGCATATCGCTGCTGTATCCTCTGCTTGGCGCTGTCTAGCTCCTTTCCAACCCACTCCAGCTCCTCACCTATAGCCCATGCTTGGGCTCCCTCCTCCCCACTGGATCCGTACCCTTCGACATGGATGTCCCGCCGTCCCGCGACCCCGAGGATTGCTGTTTCTTGGCGCAGTGAAGAAGGAAGAGGAGAACGGGAAGGGGAAGGAATCATGCCGGGACTGCTAATGGATTTAGGGAAAGCGCAAGTGACCATGCCGTGATCTTGCGCATCCAGGGCCGCCGTTACCCTGCCTTGCCCAACAACCGTAGAAGAATTACGAGGGAATCGAACCCGCGCACCGAGGGGAATAACCACTGTGCATTTTTTTAAAACAACATGAAGATTACCTCCCATCATCTGATGATAACCAGTCTTGCTTTCAGGTCCAACCTCAGGCTGATCCCGCTTCTGCTGCTGTTTCTTGGTTACTCTCGCGGGATGCCACACGTTTTAAGATTTGGTAAGTAATCTGTTTATAACAACGTATCATCGACGTTACGATGTCTAATCACAACAACTATTCATAAGACTGGCCACAGCGGCACGACACATTGGCGGGATGCAGGCTGTAGAGATATTTTTTGTCCCACTCTTGTCATGTTTTCCGTTAAGAGTTTGCAAATAATATCGTCTGCACTTTGAAAATCGCGTTTAGCCGGCGAATATTTTACAGTGTGCCTTTATAATGTCACTGTTTTTCGTAACAGTGTCTTCGTGGGGTTTTACTTAGTGCTTCATACGATCAGCGACGAATGACGCTTTCCAGTGAACTTGAAATCACCGTTACAGTAACTCTGGACGCTTAAAGGCAGGAGTAGACTATGCAACAGTTCACGGCTATGAAGCTCACCACCAGAGCCGCCGCTTAAATCTCCTAACCCTGCATCCTGAATCATCCCGTAGGTCTTTTAAACTGCTGACTCCCCAGCACATCCTCTGCAGTGAATGTTTACATGTAACCATTAGCTTGCTTTCCGAGAGTAGATCAATTATTGATCGGTGAAAAGTGGCGATCAATGCGCCGGGCAACGGGCTACTTTATATCCGAAATCAGAGTGAAGAGCTTCCCATCTGGGAATTCCCACGGTTTTGCTTAATTCACACGGTTATTGCCGTTTAAACAGATACTTGCTTGTTTCCAGTGCTCACTGGATGTGCCCTTACCCAACACTGTGTCTCAGATTGGCTGTGTAATTCGGTAGCCCAAAAGTTGAGGCACTCCTTTAAAAAAATCTCCTGGTGAGTTAATTAGACACTTTAAAAGGATTAAAGAAGTAATTCTTCAACACTTGCCACTACGGCGAATTTTCCCCGGTACATAACTTCAAAACAGTGCCATTAACGCCCGTGTTCCTGTCTGAAAGTCACTAAATCGCAGCCTCCCGTGGCTTCCTCTGATGCTTAATTAGATCCGTCTCAGGGTGGCTCTTTCTGCCGCTCTCTGTTGCATTTACAGAGAACATCTTGGAGTGACAGGGGAGCCGCCACGACAGCGGATGTCATCAAGTGTTGACAACACATCCTTACAATCCCCAGTTCTCCTGAGGGTCCTGTTTAAGAGTCAGGCCGCGTCCGCAAGAGCCGCCGCTATGGCAACGGGATGTGCTTGTCTTCCTGCTCCTTCCTCACCAAGACGCGCGATTTCCCGTCTCGCGTGTTCCCTGACAGACGCCGGGCGTCTATTCAGTAATCCTCAGAGGACGGTAAAGTACTTGCACTGGCTAATAGCAAAGTTTTCAAGGCGGCAAATAATATCGAACATTCCCAAGAGACAAAATTCAGATATCATTCTGGCCATGGTTACCGCTTAATGCATATTTATAGTTCGTGTGTGCGTGTTTTATCAGTGCAAAGGTTAGACGTGTACCTCCCCATACCAAAGATGTCGCCTGTGCTGACAAGCTGGATCTGTAAGGCATCCGGCATCAGCAAGACAGACAGAACCATGTAAGATAAGAGGTGTTTCGTGTCACTGAGATCTTTTGCCCTGGGTGAACCCATGCTTGATATTTTCTCCTACTTCTGGTGGAAGTGACAGTCAGAGCGGCTGGCACGCGTCTAGGAGCCGGGGCTCTGTCCGTGGTCCTGAACAAGCGCTCGTTCAGTCGCACGGACTTGGCAGCACGGCCGCCTGTTGCTGAACAACTCTTCCTTTTCACAACACACTGACACACCTTCTATAAACAACTTAGTCTTTGTTTTTTTTTTTTGTTTTTTTCATGCACTATAATATCTGTCATTCAAGCGCCACACACGCTCTATTGTAAAATGGCTCCATTTTCTGCACTGTAATTCATTCTCCGTAGAAAAATAAGTTTACGTGACTGTATTTGCTTATGAAAGAGCCGAGTTTCCAAAAGAGAAATGTAGTTAAAAATAGAGATTTATGTATTAGTTTATATAAAAATAACACAACATGTCAGTCATGCATGCACACGGGAGAATTACAAATCCCTTTAAAGACATTAGAGTCCATCCAGTGCATTTCTTGTCCTGGAGGATGTGCTTACTCAGCAGATAATCCCAGCTGCTCCTGCAGAAGGCTGGCTAAATGAGGAGGTCAGCTCCCCTGGGTCCGTCTGTTCCTTTCCTGCCCCAAGATCCCTTTTGCCCAGACAGGCGGCTCACATTGTAAAAACCACTGTTCTCCTGTCAGGCTGAGACCTCTACACAAAGACACACTGTAACACTACGGCATAGTCAACCTTTTGCATTCATAGCGCCAGTCTCACCATGTAGAGCGACAAGTGTCGGAGGAGAGATAGAAAAAAAAAACAGTGTTCAGGCCACCAGCTGCAGGCAAATATGCTGAGCCCATTCCCATACTGAGTTGAGTTATTATGTTCAGTGTTCCTCATTTATAAATCTTACAGGTAATTTATTTAGTTAGATGCAGAAAATAGAGCCAGCCCATACAAGTTGTAATAAAAAACCTCTTGAGAAAAGATTCTCTCTTCATTACTACTTCACATTTGCCTTCTGGGAGCACTGAATTACACTTTTTTTTAGCTACTGATGTTGCTAAGGGTCTTTGGGATGGAGAACAAAATGTTTCTGTCGTTTAATTTTCCTTTTCCACCCTTACAATGAAGGCTGCACACATAAATATGCAAAATGCCCGTTTTGAATATAATCTGAAACACAACTGCTTAAAATACATAAAATTCCAATTGTGTAGAAACATCTGAACCAGCTTCCTGAAATAATTAAATAGCTTAGTGTCAGACGCTTCTAAAGCTCAGTTTTTCTCACTCACAGATGGCCTGTTAAAATTCAGTGAAGTGGAAATTCAGTGTTTTCCTTCAAATCTGTCCCATAACCTGAAGGATCTCATTTTATTTATTTATTTTTTCCATGCAAATAACATTTTGTGCATGATCCTATTTAGCTGCCCCCAAATGTTCTGTCACACAAGCAGTGAGTCATCACATCTGCTATTCCAACCCAGATGACTTTGACTTACAGACCCGCATGTTATTCTAAAAATAAAGAAATTCAATTGGAGAAATATCAACAGTGAAACTGAGACCGCCTTTTAATTCTGATGTCCGTAGTCGGTCTGTGACTGTGAGGTTGAGTGATAACCTTATCACTGCCATTTGGAAGCAGCGCTGGCAGATGCAGTGTGTCCCTGGGCTGTCAACTCCTGCTGAAAGCATTGTTGACTCAGAGATACTCATTTCATTTGTTTATTTCCTGCTTATACTTATATTTCCCCAGTACAGACGTGTGGGAATATTTATGACTAAAACACAACATTCTTTTTCATTTTGGAAAGGAAATCAAGCTATTTTTTTTTCCAGTCCACTGGCAAAAGACACAATCCCCTCGGGTAGAAGAGAAGTTTATCTAACTCCTTCCACAATGCTGTGCCAGAATATAGGCTCTCTTTTGGGTGTCTAATATTTAAACCGCTTTATCCCCTCGTGGTGGTAAAATTAGAAGGTTGTTGAAAACGAGCAAGGATAGAGGGAACACATTCAATGGGAGTTTGTGGTTAATTGACTTTATTTGCTTTTGCTTTCTGCCAGCCTGAATTATCAGCATGCTGGAGTTTAGTTTAGGATTGCAGGAATTATGGCTAACACCCTGTGCCCTGGCCCACTGCCAGCATGTTCACAGCAAACACATTTAAAATGGGCACAAAGCTGCTTAAAATATTCATGTGTCACTTGGCCCCATCATAGCTTATAGAAATATGAAACTATCTCTGCTCGCAAATGATTTCCATGGTATAAAAATACCCACCGTGGGTTTCAAGAACAAAGAGGAGATCTGTCTTACATTAGCATGCAGCACCACACATGGGCTTGAAGCAGAGAACTATCTAGATGGATTTCTAAAACATGTTTACAGTCCGAAGTCTTTGAAGGTCTTGCTGTCATGCCTCAGTTACAAAAGGCTCAATGGTGATTAATTCAGGGTACATATTTCTTGCCATTTTGAAATGGCAAATATCTTTGAGGTATGAAATTAGTTTTTTTTTTCTTAGCATTAAGTCCTTTTTTTTTCTTTTTTTTTTTAGGTTTACCGGCAACTTTTGAAAAGATTATTTACATTGAAGGAGGCTTTAGCTGATTGACCTTGTTTGCAATGTAATCCTTTCTTGCATAACAGCCTCTTTTAACACAGTCTGCTTTTATTTTTTTTCGTTGAAAATCAAACAGAATAAATCTGAGACCTGTGCTCCTTTACTTCCTAGCGCAAGGCTTGCCTTATGTATCGGCTTTCATTATTCACAGTCTGTCACTCTTTGTCGTTGTCACTCAGGGATTTTCCCGGGTATCAGAAGGGTTAGAGGTTATATGTGCAATTGCTCTGTGAAACTGTCCCTTGAGGAGAGCCTACAGCACGTCTTGCTGCGTTGCTGCTGTGGCTCAGAGCTGACTGAAGGTCGGAGCTGAAAGCACTCACAGGGAATAATTTTTTTTTTTCCTTTTTTCTTTTTTTTTTTTGCATCTTTTAATACATGTGGGACTGTCCTTCTCGCGATCTCACCAAGGGAGCTGGAAGTAAATTTGAAGTCACTGAGAGGTGTAAGAAAAACAAGAGTGTTTGTTAGAGAGGAAAAGAGAGAGAAAGAGAGAGTCTGTGTAAAGTGTGAGTGAGATGAAAAAACAGTGAGTGTTGAGGCGTATACAGAGTAAAGATAGATTAGTTTGCCTCAGAGCGGTCCACTCTCAGCCCACTCTCAGTTGTGGTCTTTTATTACCGTTTTTTGATGGCTTCTATGAAGAGAGACGGAAAGGACAGTAGAGTATGCTGTGGAAATGTAGTGGGAGGCCAGGAGTCATGCGCTGCGTCTCTGAATAAATGTCAGCAGTATCATATTAGCAAGTTGAAAATTTGCCTGGGACTGCAGATATGCATGAAACAGCTTTTATAGGAGTGAAAAACTGAAAATAGGTTGGTAACACATATGTCCTTGTAGTTCCTTAGAAGAACTAAAACCCAAAATGTGTTTTCATTAGCCAGTCGTGTGGACATGTTGGGTTTGTCTCCACTTCAAATAGACTATAAAATAGTGCGAATCAATAAAAATCAGCATGTTGGGTTGCTTCGTTGAATATTGATAAAGGAAAGAAAACTGGCAGCATAGCAAATAAGGAGTGCCAAATCCCGGATGTCCCCTCTCCGTGTATCACAGGTTACCATCTGTGAGAATACAAACATGAATATTACAAAATAAAAAGCAAATGTGTGCTCAAAGCAGAATATGAGGGATTGTGCTAATATTGCATTGTGCTGTGAATTAATGACTTAAACAGCCACAAGCAGCAGCAGCTTGAGCAGGACCACATGGTTTTGAAGTGTTCCACACTTCTGAACTGGCTGTGCTTCCAGTGTTGTCACAGGAGACCACTCAGGAGCTGGAACAACATGTCATGCTTTGTGTTTTACTGTAACAGGAGGTAAAAGGTGCAAGATCTTTAACTTTATACTAGCTCAAGTGCACTAATTGCCTTTTAAGTGATTGCTTAATAGAAAGAAAATAAAACCTGGCTTGTCACCTGTTTATTACGGTAAGATGGCAACGGGGCTAATTGAGAGTAAATGTTTACAGTGTATTTGTTGTATGATTGATGCATTAAGACAGTCTCTGATTGCCTTTTGTTGGCCGTGGTTTTTTTGCTGAAGGGCTTGTTTACCAATATGTACTCATAGTTTTAGTGTTTTAAAGCTGTGCCTTAACTTGAGCCAGTCAGATGTGAATTTCAAACACACAGATCAGGTAAACATTTCTGAAGGCATATATGCCATAAACGATAGCATTGACGTCCAAACTACATGGGATTCTGAAGTCAATCGATTGCAGAAAGCCCTCCGGCTGCGTTGGCTATGATGCGAGGCACCGAACAGGTCAGGATGTGGTGATTCACCTTCATTTCCAGCCAGCTGAATAAAGGAATAAAAGAAGGAGCGGAGCTATGGGTTGAAGGAGAGAAAGCAAAATTCAGGCTCCCATTGACAGCATAGAATGTCAGATGTATGAACATTTCTCTGTGTGAACCAAGGACACAGGGGGAAATGGGCTCTGTGGGAGGACATATTGAGGCAGGCTTACTTAAAATCATGTTCTTTGAACCAGCATGACGCTCCATTGTCAAGGCTGCACAAGGGCTATGCAAAATGCCTCCCCCTGCAATGTTGAATTTATTTTTTCTCTGCTTTCACTCAGAGGGTTTGTAAGTGTTTGGGTAGCTTTCTGATGTTGTTTTGATGACAGTTTTGAATGAAAAGATGAGATTAGACATATGTGAGGGGAAAAAAAACACAACAGTATAGGAGAGCCTAAGAATTATTAAATAAAGCGAAAGAAACCACAGAGTTTGCAAAAGCATTTGATGAGGCTTTAATAAGATAAGATAAGGCTTTAATGCTACCTGGCCCTGCTGCAGTAGGTTTTGATTGTGTTCTGCTGTTTGTCATCCACGCTCAGAGACAATCCAATTGAAATGACCTACTAAATCTGGCCCTTCTCCAAACATTACAGTGGACTGGAATAGGCTTGGTTTGATATTCCCATCTTGCACAATTTATTTTAAGAGCCTGAAGAGACATAATGAAGCCAATTGCTTCCATTTCTCTTACACAGCTTCCCATGAGATATACCCACAGCTTTTTAAAAATGACAAAGAACCCTGAATTTGCTACCCAACAGGGTTCGATTGAATGCGGGAAATGGTGAAATCAACTTAAAAAAAAGAAGCAGCAGATCAGGAGGAAGATTAAAGCAGGAGCCTTCATTTTTCACCCATTTCACCTCTTTAGCCTTTTTGCTTTTATCCTGAAAAGATGTTTTCTTATTTAGTTTGAAAAACTACACAACTGCACATATTTGAGGAGCTTTACTTTTTAATCTGCTTTTTTTTTATCACTTGCCCTCTGGCTATTTTCCTGCTAAAGTCAGTGTGCGAGTCTCTTTCATTTCTTTCTCTCTTTGCTACTGTGCAGCTGCCTGTGTTTGCAGAACAAGCAAGACAAATTGACACACCTTTGCAGCAAAGTGTACCTGTAGCTCTGATTATCAGCTAGCTTGTGTACAACAGTGGCTGATGGGAGGCTGATGAACCCAAACTAGGAGCTGACATTTTCCTGCCCTGTGGCTGAGGGAGAGAGGAGGGGTGCAGGTGTCCGTTCGGGTCTAATGCGCCATCCATTCAGTCGTTTAATTGAGTGTCTTTTATCTGCCTCTGGTGACCTCTTTTATTCTCAATTTCTCCCTCTTCGTTTCCTTCCCTCATCTATTTTTTTGGTGCCCCACCCAGCTCTCTCTTCTTCTGTCTCTCTCTTTTCTTCCCAAGTCAAAATTCCTCTTTTTGCTTGTTTGACAGCACACCCATCTACCTGCATCTAGCTCTGACTTTAGACATAATGGCCTGCTGTTTTCTAAACCAATCTGATGGGCTGTGAGGAGACAGTATCATGCTGAGGTGCACTTTCAGCATCGAATTAATATCCAGAAAATAGACTTTTCTGTCCATTTTCCTGTTATTTTCTCCATTTCTTTCCCTTTGTCCTTCACTGCCCTTCCTCTCCATGTCGTCTTTGTTTCCCCTTTGGCTTTCAGCTTGTCTGCTTGTCATTCCTCTACTTTGTTCTGTCTCACTGCGATCAAACCTTACTTCTCCCTGTCTCCTGATCTCAGTGTCCTTGCACACAATGATGAAAATCCCCGTACTTTGGCATACAAAGTCGAAACCTCAATTTCAAAGCAAGGAATACCTTTTCAGTCGAATATTTTCATTTTCGTACACCCAGTCTTGAAAAAGAACATTATATTTGAGCTTTCATCACCATTTAAATTGTGCCCAACATATAGAGCATATGCTATCATTATTACCTCAACACTCTCCATTTCATTTTCACAGCAGAAATAGCTCTGGTTAACTAATATAGATTTACTGCAGAGGAAAAACACTCTTGTTTTAACGCATTGCAACCCACTAGCTGTTAGTGCTGTTAATGCAATCTTTGCCCGAACATCCACTTATCCACTGCACATATGTTTTTCTTTTTTTCCCCTCAATATCTTTTTGGCTTGTTAAAGTTTCCAGGCATCCATGTCATTATCTCCCTGAAAACAATAATGCCCTTCTTTGCAAAGATCTCTAAATTTATGAAGATTAAAAATTATTATAATTAGATTCAGTAAATCCAGCGAACGGGCTCATCTTTCTACCCTTCTCCATCGCCCTGTGAAAGCCCAACTGTTAGAATTAAAGAGCTGCCTCCTGAATTAATTCTTGACCTTTGCCTCTAACGGGAGATAACATCTGCCCTTCTACAAGAAAGAAAGTCTAATTTACTAGCCATTTTGTTCAAAATTACATTGGTAAGGGTGTAATACAGGGCCATTTTGATGAACAAGAGAACAGTGCGAATTAGAATGAGTGCAGCAAAAGGAGCAAGGAGGACAATAGACTCATATAATTTGCCGAGACTTAATTGCAGCATTATAAATTGAACTTCTTTTTGGCTCTGCACCAGGGCTGAATACATATGATAAATGTTATATGTGTTGTAATTTAAGGCTATCCTGTTAAAATATTCTCCCTATATAGGAGTGTTTTTAGCGCTTGAAATGAAATGTTAAGAAATGGTGCGATAGTGAGACGAGTGTCTTAACACCCTGCTTTTTGGCAAGTATGCTGGAGACAGTTAGAAATCCCTATGCTTAACTTTTAAGACTGTGAGATTACTGTTAGTCAAGTTCTTATCTATATTTATTTTGTTGAGCGATACAGCTTGAGGGCTGAAGTATCCAGGGACGCTCAACACACCCAATCCATCCTGCATTACGCTTCCCAGTTGCGATGCCGTAAATGGCGATATTATCACAGTGGGGAAAATTAATATAAACCAAGGATGCACATGCATGGCCACAATGTTCTCCAGGCTGGACTCCTTTAGCCTGCAGTGGATAATTAGCATCTCTCACACGTGCTTAGGCTTGATTAAAACTCAGTTTACAGTGAGCAGTGCTGTGAGGTCGCCATCTGTCACCTGCCGAGGCCACCATGAGATGTACTCTAGTCTGAGGGAGTGAGAAAGACCCTGCGTGTGTGTGTGTGTGTGTATGTGTGGGTTTGTTTCATAAAGTAGAGAAAAAGATGAGGCATACGAAGAGAAATGGCAGAGACAGGTGAGGCATGAAGCAGCAGGAAACATTCTATTAAATAAGTAGCGCTGCTCAGTCCCTATGGCCTGTATATTAGACACAAATCACATATTTTCTGTGTGGGCAGAAAAAGTGTCTGACTGCACTTTTGAGATTTGTATTATTTACGTGAACTGCATAACCTTGTGACTGCAGTTTTAGGAATGCTCATGTTTATACATGGAATTCAGATGGGAAGTCTGAGAGCTCTAAGGCTCATAAAACCCACAGTGTGTGAAAGCCACTGTATTTTTCCCCAAATGCATGTGCATTAGTCAAATAAGACTTTTTTTTACCCCCCTCTAAAATACAGAATAAAAATACAAAGCTGCAGCTGTAATATAAAGTACATCACAACTGCAAAGTGTATATTTGTTCTGATGATGATGAACCCAAAACATTTACATACCTCACCACAAAATGTGGAAACAATGCACATAGACTTTTTTTTTCCACAAATAAATAAATAAATCTTATTTCCATAGTATCCTGAATATTTCATGGTATACCCTGGAACAGTTGGGCAGGTGGGAAGAATGCATTAAAAAATCATGCTGCAGCAATGAGGGGGCCAAGCACCTCAGCGAGACATAGTTTTCACAACCTTGGTAAGGGTTGCCGAGTCTGTACACCAAGTTTGGTGTTAACACACTTGCTGAGATATGATCTTCTTTCTTGGGATGCACTGCTCCAATTTTTTCCATTTCTGATACGATACAGAAACCTTGGCTTCAGGTAGCTGCTGATACCAAGTACCTCTCCAGAACCAGTGTTAAATTAGTAAGCTTTACTCCTCACTGTGAGGCCGGGAATCTTTTATATGTATGGCAGCATCAGGGTCAACACAAAGATTGCTTTGCAAACTTTATAAAATATAATAAAATAAAATATGACAATAAGTACATTAAAGAATGTAAATTTACTGAATTGGTATTCATTAGTGAAATGCTAAATTACACCAGCCAATGAAAAATGACAAAAGAAAATTACCAGTGTAATTAAAGCTTCCCATTGGTGCATCCCTACATATTTTTACTGATTTTGATTGGCTGTAATGCTTTGGTAATGTAATGTTTAAATCCAGATACTGCAATCTTGAAAAAAAAGGATTTGAAAAAAATCCTCTACTTGATCCAAGGAGACAAGTGACCATATTTTGTAAATTTAGCATAGGCAACCAAAGCTATGTGCATAAGTGCACCTCCAACTTTGGCTTGTTCACGGCCCTCAAAGCACAGACATTAAGATAGTAGACAGTTCCCAGTCAGGATGGTGAATTTCACAACTTTTTGCAATGACAGAACTGACTCCAATGGCAGCAAAAGAGGAAGATGTGATCATGTACATAAGAAAACGTAGAAGCCCAATTTAATCCAAAGCACTGTTGCCTGTCACCCAATAAACTCCCAGTCTCTGTATCTGTCACAGAGGCGAGAAAAAAAAAAGCCTTTCAATGTTCCCCACAGAGAAACAACATAAAGACAACTGAAAGCTATTTGCCTGCGAAGAGTGAAAATGACTCCTCTTCCCGAGGCACCACTGAATGATGCCTCAGCAAGAGCTCAAAGGTGTTACCACCTGTGTACATCTCATATTACAACAACCATAATGTCTTTTGTTGTGTACCTCTGATGATATGTGTGTAGCAGAAGTATCATCAGATATTTTTTGAAATACCTCTCATCTAACCATCCCCATGGAAAATAGGGAATTTTCATTAGATCTTTTAACCATTTTCAATACGTTCTAATATACATACATTTCTGATTATATATAAAATATTAATGTAGCCCGAAATGCAATTATCTCCTCTTGTTCTGTATGTTAATAAATCATTTTGGGGTAAAAAATGATTTCTCTGTATGCCTGTTTGGGAAGAGATTCTCACTGGGGGTGTGAGTGTGCAATATGGGAAACAGATTTGTGATACTAACAGAAATTTTAAAGCAATTTTTAAAAAACAAAGTAACCATTATTAGTATTAAACTCCTTTGTGACCTTTTTATGGTTTTATAAGGAGCTTTTTAACAAGCTTTGTAGCATGTATCTATGTGAGCATGTTTGGTCATACAGCTAAACAACCACAGAACGTGTTTCTTTAGGGAGGTTGTGCAATCTCAAGAGCAGGCACATATTTTCTGTGAATAGTCAGAATGTGTGTGTGCACCCTTATTCGCCTATGTGTGCAGGCGAGTGTGAGCACTTAGTGCTTATACATCTTATTTTCACAGTAGTTGGTATTTCTTTTCAGTTGCTTTCGCAATTCGAGAGCAGTGAAGAGGCTGGAAACTGCTAGCAGACAGAAGTCATTTAGGAATTCAGCAATTCAAGGCCTGTGGAAGTGTACTCACAGTTTGGCACAATTAGTACCAAAAGGGGTCCCTGCTTGACAAATTAGCACACAAAATGTCAGCCGGTAGTTTAGCACATCCACAATAAGCCCTTGCAAATTAGCACATACTTTGAGGAGGGAGCTGGCACATTATTATGAATAGAGAGAGCCTAGCAAATTAGCACATCTGTTGCCAGCGCCTGGAATTAATACATGTTATATGATCACTGGTTTCCCACTTGGAGCCGGGTCAGGGATGGGGGCCATGGCACACATTCTAATTGAAGACAGTATGTGCTCATTATAAGAGATTGATGAAATTGATCTTTTTGCAATGGATAAGCTAATTATTACTCTGAGTTCAGCTCAAGTTAGGCATCTTTAAATGCTGCAGGCGGGAGCTATAAATTCTCTCATCAGCAACATTTTCCTTGTACTCAGTGGTTTCTTGCATGACAGCTTTGTTTAGTTTTAATCTCCGAAGTGCGTGATTGTGTCTGTTTGCACTTGTATGTTCAAGTGTGTGACTCACTCTGAGTCTTAGCATCCAGCAGTGGCAGGTGACAGTCCAGCCCAGTGTCAAGAGGCTTTAAGGTGACAGGAGTGATTCTATTCTGGAGAAAACAGCAACAAGCCAGACAAGCTAGATAAAAACTGTTGTTCACACACAATGCCTCCTAAGGGTTTCATCTTCAGCTTCGAACAGGTTAGCTGATTATAGATTTGTTTTTTATCGATTGGTAGTACTTGTTTTTTTCCTTATTTTTATGTTGTATATCATATTCTGTTTTAACTATGCTTGGTACTTTACTTCATTGCTTTTGCAGTGAATGTGCATTCCTGATTTTGTGCCACCAGTGAAGAACGTCACTGTTATTTTGATTCACCTAAACGTATTGACTTATCAATCTCTGGCAACCCCTCATCATCTAGTCCTTGATTCGGAGTTATATTTAGGAGCTGCTCATTAACAGCTCGTTCATTATCAGGTCGCTGCTGATTCCTTCCTCATTTGTTCCTCAGCTACATTTCACATGTTGCCTGCATCACACTCTAAAGTGCTACTCTCGGGCTCACTAGACACAACCAAAAATGTATTGAGCATCTTTCTAAACATAATATTGCTTTATTAGCTAGTTTTACAGTTTTCCTCTGTCTTGCTCTTTCAGTATTAATGCTCATCAAGATAATAAGACCATATAGGATGTAGTTGCCAAACAATGCATTGGCATGTATAGTCTTGGCTACAAAATGTTTAAACACAGCATGCATCTCTTATCATACACACACACATAGTGAATGTCACACCTCCAAAAGCAATGAATATTTACAAGAAGTATTTGACAAATAAGCCGACATCCTGCAGTGATCCAAATAGTTATAATTTTTGTACAGACTGCAGAAGATTTTTTTGTATGATAGGCTGTCATCACATGAGAGCGCTTCCTGCAGAGTTTGAGTGTCCTGTGCGCTGGCCAGATTTTCAGGGATCTTCAGGTCGAGATAGAATTGGCTCTTGTGTGGCATAGGAAGGTCAGTCATCAGCTCTAAGAAGGGGAGCTTCAGATTAATGACCAGGGGCGGCGACTCTCTGCAGGCCTTCATGCATCATGTCCCATTCACCGCCAAACATGTCAGGGAGCGCTCCCACCGGGAATTTCAGGGATATTTATGGAGCGTTTCCATCACTTTTGCGTCCTGCCTGTTGCACTGATCCTCTCTGGCTGAAAGATGGAGGAAGACAGAAACAGGCCAGCGGGTTAGGGTGTGGTAGATGTTGGGGTGTGGTGGGTGGAGGTCTTGGAGCCAGACTGAAGGCTTTCATGCGCATACCTGGGCCATTTGCCTTAGCAACGCGGTTGCTCGCATGTTGCCATGGCAGCCACCCGACTGCCCACTGCCATCCTGCAGCTGCACTGCTGGTCATTAGTCACAGAGACAGGTCGTACACACTATCACAACGCCCTTCCTCCACCAATCAGCTCCTCACATGCCAAAACTGCCGGTGCCTCTCAGCCATAGCATAGCTGCATGAGTCGCCATGGCAACATATCTAACTCCCATCTCCCATTGTACAAGAGCATCCTTCAGTAGAGAGAGCTAATTGTGCTAAATGTATTTTCATTCACAGTTTGAAATGCTTTGCAAGTGCTCACAATTCAACAAAGTAATAAAAAAAAGTCTTAGCTTTAATCTTTGTTCCGAACAGCATGTGATCGGCAGATATATTTTACTGAATTTGATTTTCAAGGTTGTCTGTTACTAGTGTTTTTCAAGTATGCCCTTCAGAGATATACTTTTTCTGTGTACAGAAGTTAATTTAGAACAAACTTAACTTCTGAGAGATATTAAGCCAGTGAGCAAGTTATTGCATGAATTTTAATCCAAAATACACTTCATTAACAGTGATAAAACATTAAAAGGGAGGAAAGTATACAGACACCCTCCCACATTACGCTTTGGCTTTGACTTTCTGCTCAGTCTTTCTCTCTTTCTTTCAGTGACACACAGGCACACACATATCCAGGCACACTGAAACACTCCGATCAGCGGGCCCTGTTTTCTCGTCAGAGTGATTATCCAGCTCATAACTCACTCAGAGCTTTCATTTGCACTATAATTCAAACCAATCCCAGTGATGGAAGCTCTATAATTCTTACATGCACACACACACACACACACACACACACACACACACACGCACACACACACACAGGCTGATTATCTCAGCTGCAACTCACACACCTGCAGTCACACGGACCACAAAAACAAGAGAAAGGAGAAGATAAATGCAAATATAATAGGCAGAGTGTTATTAGACTTTAAGCAAGGTAAATATACATTAACCCGTATGGGTTTTAATGTCTCTTGTGTCTCTTGAAAGATGCATAACATCTACTTTGGGAAGGAGCACGAGATGGATTAGTCGCTATAATCAATAGTGCAAATGAAAACTAAGGATTCATGTAGCACATTAGATTCAAAGGAGCACTAACGCAAACAATAACCATTGCTATTCCATTTGCTAGCATTTTGCAATTTAACATACTTGACTTATCCCTGTAAATATTTTATGTTATCCTCTGCAGACTTTATTTAATGTTTCTTCTCTGTGTTCTTAAGGTACATGATTTCTATCAAACCAGCATGCCCAAGACATACAGCTTGCCAGGGAAATCAGATGTGCATAACTTAAAGCCCTTATGCTCATTTTCAACAGCCCAGTGGAGCTCAGCCTGCTCCCTCAGGGCTATACTGTAATAATTATCTATTAGGTCAGACTGACATGATTTCTATCATCTTTAATGGTGATTTTCGGGTATTCGCTCCTTTGAAGATTAATGTGTCATTTCAGTAAAATGAAAAGCCATGAATAGCAACATGTTCGCATCACATCGCTGTATAGGAGGCGGATTTACACATGAAACAATCATTAACTCAGCTCACTGAGTGACACAGTGACGCTCAGAATGTGTGCTTCATTGCCTTCTTAACTTTGTACATATCTCTTATCACAAACTGCAACGCTGGACTCTACTGGGCTATATATAAATGAAAATTCCATAAAATAAAGTAAGAACCCCCAATATATGGCTGTACTGTGGTGACAGTGACAAAGCTCCCTTCCCCGGGTTAATGACATCTTCTTTGCCCTCCTGCTCTCATTTTCTATCACTCCCTGCCATGGCCAGATGCTATTTATAGCTGCTATCTATTACTGTAAAGCTCTCTTTCTTTCTGTACTCTTTCAAAAAATGTGCCACTCTTCCAGTTTTACTTCCCCCTTTGCTCCGTATAATTGAATCAATAAACAGGCTTTAAAGTTTTTCATTTTGGATTCAGTCAAACTGACTCTCTGTCCTCCAAGAGGATGGGATCCATAGAAGGACTCGTGAACTCTGCTCTCGTCTTCTGGAGTGTTTCTCAGAGCTCCTCTCACAACACCCTTTCATCTTTCCCCCCTCATGCATTCTCTTTTAAGTTTGATTTTTGTATAGCCTTCATGGGATTTAGTCCACTTTCAAAGGTGTATCAGCTGTTGAAATGTGTTGTCTTCCTATGTTTTTATTTTCATAGCCGAAAGTGGTTGATTGACTCCAAAGCTGTTTAACCACATTCAAATATTGTTGGTGTGATTTAATATATTAAGAAGAATAATAACTGTATATGTATAGCACTTAAAAAAACAACACACAGTGACAAAATGCTTCGCAGTTGGGATAAAAACACATTAAAAGCAAGTGTCCATATTTATACATGCAAACACAGAGTAATGTGCTACATAATGCTGCATATCAGACCCCCTTTCACACAGTTTTACCTCATCCTGTTGATGGATGTGTGAAAATTCTCTCTGACCCCAGTTACACCTGAAATTGCATATGTGCTGAGTGGCTGGCTTGTGGATTAGATGATGTGAACACTGATATATTTTCATAAATGTTCCTAAAACCCATTAAAAACAAAACAAAACAAAACAGAACGTGTAAATTCGGTGCAATTTTTGTGTTTGTGAAGAGGCCCGTTATACCCAATTCCAGGAAAACATTTTAATACTTCCTATGATTCAAAGCTCAAAATGATCCTTTTTTATTCTCCTCTTTGGTGCATTCCCTTAATTTATCCACTTTGTGAATCAAGCTCCTCTTCCTTTAAGCCAGCGTTCCTCGAAATGGCTTGCAAACAGAAGGTTGGGTCAAAGCCAGAGCAACTACTGTAGGGATAGCTGCTCTAATTGACATCCTAAAGATCCAAGACTTGTGTGAGATGGGTGTTTATAGCAGTCTAAGAATGACTTGCATTACTTACCTGTGTTTAATGGGACCATCTACTGTTTCAACAGGACAGAAAATAGGAGAAAGCATACCAAGTCCAGCTTAAATACATGCAGATAAATTATGCTTGACATAATCAGAAAACAAGACACATTTGTAGTGGCTCACTTTAAACATTGATATCCTTTGTCTCGGATCCTGAAGTGCATAAATAGACCAGCTGGAGCATTAATTGTCTCTGTTGTGCTCAGAATAACTGACAGTTCTGAAGGATGCTATTTTAAACTGACAACACCTTTCTTTGCAGCGGTAATTATAGTATCTGCACAAATAGTTTGGTTACGTAAAGGTTTTTATTTCATCAGTTACAGAAACCAAAAACGTAACAAGATTTGGCGGGCAGCAACAGCAGCATTTTACTTGCTGTTCAAAACCAACCAAATAAACAGTGAGATATACAGTTAGGTTCATATGTTTTTAATTAGTATTGTTAAAAATGCCCCAATGGCATCTTAATTTCTGATTTGATTGACCTTCTCGTTATCTGTCTTTCTGACTTGCCTCTATTTATACCCACTTTAAATATGTTTCTGATTTCCCCCGTGGCTCTTATTCTCTCATCTACCTTTTCACTTTAATTTCCCTCTGCTCTTGCCCGGCTTTCTTTGCTCGCATCTCATTTGAGAATCATTTAAATCAATGGGACAACTGGTAGAGTGAACCTTTCTGTCAAGGCTGAGCGAGGGAGTTAAAGAAGGGCAACCACCCCTGAACTCACCTCCCAATGCAACTAATTGCCTATAATTACGCCGACGACTGCCACAGAATGCAAATCAGCAGGGATCCAAATGCCTACTCCGCATTGTAAATCTGTTTCATGTCAGCATGAGACTGAGCTGTGAAAAGCATTGAACACAGCAGCATCAATAATATGAGTACAAATACTTAAAAAATGATGCACTGCTTGAGCTGTAATTGCCTGCATCATATCCATCATTTACTTGAAGGTTGCTTGTGTTAAGGAATCTATGGCAATTATAGGAGGCTGGACTCGCCATTCAAAGGTCTTGTTCTCTCCTGCTTTTTATCCCTCAGGAGGAATATTTGAATCCATTGAGAGTGGCCCCTCTGGAGCAGAGGAACTAGCCTTTAAATTTGCCTTGAACACAATCAACAGGAACCGCACATTGCTCCCCAACACCACGCTGACCTATGACATCCAGAGAATAAACATCTTTGACAGCTTTGAGGCTTCCCGGAAAGGTGAGTCAAGAGGAATGGAAAGGACGTTTAGCTGAATCTCACTGTGAGTGCTTTTATTTTTTTCTTCTTACATGAATTAGTATTTTTCAGGTAGCCATTCAGACAATCACTGCACACTCTACTTTCCTATTTGAGTGTCAAATCGATTCATGTTTTATCAGTAAAAAGGATAAAAGTAATGCTCATGTATAGCTTTTATTTTTAAGCTGTAAATCCCATGTGTAATGCATTAACGTTTTGTAGAGGAAACCTAAAACCTGCACTGTTGGTCACTGATGATGGACAAGCATTTGTATTCATGGTGTCTGAAATCTCAATTTACTGCTCACAGTAAAGAAGATTATTGCATCATTATTATTATTATGAACGTGTAAACCGGGCAGTGATTCCAGATAAAACCACAGAGTAAATTGTACAATATTTTCTGTTATTCGCCCCATCTAACCACTAATGCAGACTACATCCACAAACGATTTGACATTTATTTGTTAAAATGGGCTACTAATTGACAGAGTTTAAAGAGAGTTGAGCTAATGAAGGGGAGAAAAATGACCAAAGATACCTTGTGAAGTCCTCACAGTTGCAAGGCTTATTAATTTGCTATTTTTTTCCACGTGGGTTCCCATCTTTTTTTTCCCCTCTCTTTGTTTGCCCACATCAATCACAACCACAGTGGAACAGTGTGAAAGATGTTCTCCTTCCTACCCAAACAGGGGTCCAGCTTGTATAAACAACGCTCCAAACCGCTAGCGGCTATAAAAGAAAATTCCACAGTCGGAATTAAGATTATCTGCTGGGCAGAGGAAATTACTAAGCACTGGTTCTCTTTATTTTTTGGTTGCTTCAGGTGACATGTGGACAAATAAAAAAAGAAAAAAAATTGAGCAGAGAATATGAGATATAGTGAAACTTAAAAGCATAACCGAAACATGAAACTAACTGTCTTTTTGTTTTCTTTTGTTTTATTTTTCCTTGCTACCCCACCAGCATGTGACCAGCTTTCCTTAGGTGTGGCGGCCATTTTTGGCCCCTCACACAGCTCGTCAGCTAACGCGGTCCAGTCCATCTGCAATGCTTTGGGAGTGCCCCACATCCAGACCAAGTGGAAGCATCAGGTGTCAGACAACAGGGACTCGTACTATGTCAGCCTATACCCTGACTTCTCCTCCCTCAGCAGAGCCATTCTCGACCTGGTGCACTTCTTCAAGTGGAGAACAGTCACCGTGGTCTATGACGACAGCACAGGTACAGGTACAGTCGGTGTCTGTCTTCATTTTCCACTGGTGCGTGTTTTGTGTGATGATGGATGTGACAATTCTTAAAACCAACCAAAAAACAATGTCCAGTAAGAAAGAAGTACCAGGTGATCTACAAAAAGCAGCAGTGCTGCTCAGAGTTCAGAGAGTGCTTTGTAACCTGTCAAGTTAATTCAGAAATCAATAGCTTACTGTTCTGCCTTAGTCCTCCAGGTGCTGCCCATGTCAGTCTTCCAGGAGAGTGAGCAGCAGCACAGAAAAAAAAAGAGAACCACATTACCCAGAATGACCCTGTGTCTCTTCAGATTAATGCAATGCAGAATTGTAGTATGTGGGCGCTGACAACAGCCATTAATAACACACAGAGACACTTGATCTCTGAGGGTGGCAATCAAATGAGTCTCTGAGCCATTTTGTCTATCCTGTGACTTTGCGGAGTGCCTCGTAACGTGCTTTTTAAAAGGCGAGTCGTATTTTAGCTGGAGTACAGTGAGAGTTTTACAAGGTAAAGTATAATCACTCTAGAGAAGATAACAATATTCAAATGCGTATTCACAAGTTATGCGCTTTTTGGCATGACGTGGTTGACAAGTAAATGCAAGTAAATTACAGAGCAGAGAGGAGGATTAAATTTTCAGGTTGCCTAATGAATTCAATTTCTTCTCTCCACCAGTCTATATTGTCTTGTAGTTGACATCCTATGCAGCGCCTCTAAATAGATACGAGAGCCCTTTTGTTCCTTTTGAAAGCATCACTTTTACAGCCATTTGACTTCTTCAAGTGTCTCTTCTTTCACATCTGTGATATATTGTAAATAGCCAATCCTGCAGCGTTCTAGCACTCATACATTAAACTCAGCTGATATCCCGATGGCTCTCCCCGCTTGCCACATTATTTTGACTCATCTCCTTGACCTCCCCTCTCTTCCTACCTTGGAGCTCAGTATGTTAACACCCTCACTCTCCTGCAAACTGTCCCGGAGAGATGCCAAACGGGGTGATCTCTCACCTCTCTCTGCATCAGATAGGAGCTGCTTGGGCCTCCTCTGTGGAACGTATAGGCTGTAACGCACCTGACGCCCTGAAAAGTGTGACAGCTGCATAGCCATGTTGTTTACCCCCTCCGTTTCCACCCGGTCTCAGGCTGTAATCACACAGCTTCATGCTCCAGAGCCCCGCGCTGCTGATTGGAGCCTATCTGACGGCTGACAGGAAAAACTATCAGAGGGGATAAAATATTCACACACAGCCGTTAGAAGATCCAGGGGGAAAGTCTGAAGGAATTAGCCAGAGCCCACAAACATCTACAATGACAGTGTTTCCCAAACGTTGAGCTCCCTTGACAGATTTTTTTTTCTAGCTTAACACCTCCCAAAGTGTCAGTTCGAACAAAAACAGGGAGACGCAGACATGCCCTAGAGTAGGGATCTATTGGGATTACCTGAGGAAAGCTGTATAGGTTCAGTATTCCTCCCTACAATGGTACTTTTCAAGGCGAGACCTGCATGTTCCTATTTCACACCAATCTTTCTATAGGCCTCAGGGAGACCCAGCCCCACTCACAGTAAGACCATTAAACTGCTCACACAGCACTTCATTTCAAAATAAAAAATAGGCTGAGCTATCTTAAAGTGGTTGAAAAAAAAAATCCTATCTCTCTCCAGTTCCCTCTCAAACTATCCTTGCTGCTCCATCCATTTTTTATACCCATGACAAGTAATCATCTCTCCCATCAATCCAGCCTCTTTCATCCCTGGACTCTGAAGTTCTTTACTGAGGGAGAAACTCATTGTAATCTCATCACAGTATCTCCCGGAGAGCTTTCTACCTGAGCGTGTGGTCGAGAAATGAAAGGTGAAGATTGTAGCTCAATGTGTGACGAAGGCGCCGGGCTCCCTGGGGGCAAGTACAAGCTGGGCAAACAGAGCCTCTCTCATCAGAACACGTCTGAAGTGTATGTGAGAGAGGCAGAAGAGGCAGGATTGACCACGGCTTTCCATCTGGATAAAAATTGAACCTATTCCGCGCTATTCTATGGTATCATGGAAGACAAGAGCAAATCACCATTTGGGAAGCTTCTTTCAGGATGGGACTTTCTGTAGGAGGTTGCAAAATGAGGCGCTCTCTGTATTGTGGTTTTCGTTATGAAAGAGTGCTATGTGCTGGCTTGGTGTAACATTCTCTTGATAAGTCTGTAGCTGTCTGTTTGCTTGCCAAGCATGAGTAGGAGGATCAATAGACTGCGGATTAGGAAGACATGCATATGAGCATATTTTTCTGCTGAGAATACATGACTCCAATTGGTCTTCGTGGCCTCCTTAGAATCAGAGATACTTCAAAATGGTGGCACATCAAACACACCATATTGCTGCATCTTTAAAATGGTCCTTTCACACTATATATGTATCCTCTTTGTCTGCAGGTCTCATTCGACTGCAGGAGCTGATCAAGGCACCTTCACGATACAACATTCGTTTGAAGATCCGACAGCTGCCCACAGAGACCAAGGACGCCAAGCCACTTCTGAAGGAGATGAAGAAGGCAAAGGAGTTCCATGTCATATTTGATTGTGGACATGAGATGGCTGCCTGGATCCTGAAACAGGTATCAACTCACCTTAATGAGCCCTGATACTCTCTTAGACTCACAGATGTCTGCAGCATTTGTGAACAGCATAAGTAATTTTATCACACTGTTTCCTGAATTTAGTTAAAAGTAAGTTAACTACTGTATAAAATTTACATAATTTCCCCTTACAGAAATTTCCACACGCTACTGAGTACCTAGACTCATATATACACATATATATGTGCTAAAATAATAAACATAAGTCCATGTGTGATCCCTATCTTATTCTTTCTCTTTTTAAGAACGGATGCAGATCTGTACATCTTTAATCTTTGTGTGTTAGATATCTACTCGTGGCCCGTCATAATGGATGCTTTCCATTGTACATATTTTTTTTCTTTTAAATTATAAAGTCTAATTCTGCTCACAGGCATGTTCAATTCATTTAGCAGAGGCGCATTATTAATGAGAACCGTGGGGGTTGTTGTTGAGCTCAAGTCTTCTCACAAGCATATTGCACAGTTGGAGTTCTCTCTATAGCTGTGTGTCAAAACTAATGATTCTTTATTGTGGCGCATATTTTGTTTGTTATTTATCGTTGCATGCACAATGCAGTGCCGAGCCCACATGGACTTACGATATAATGTACAGCGTATTGGGAGAAACATGAGCAGCGTGGACGCATAGACTTTGGACTGGCTGATTTTTTTCAAGTCAAATTACCGTCAGTGTCATGATACCATCTCGGCTCTGAGTGCAATAATAACCGAATAAGTCTGTTCATCAGTCATCAGGACAATTAAAAATGCCTTGGCAGGCCCCCGCTTTCAAATTTTTTCCAGTCTCAGGTGCCTTTCTGACAGGTGTCAGGGTGGCAATACATATTAAATAACAGGTCAATTAGTAATTCTAATACCGCAATTCATTAAGCTATTTGTAATTGACTTTTAGTTACTGCCTGCTTTTTATTTCTCCCTGTAGGCCCTGGCAATGGGTATGATGACGGAGTACTATCATTATATATTTACAACCTTGGTGAGTACCCTGGGACTTTTTTGTTGTTGACAAGATGTGATGATAGACTGTGTTTTGTTACTTTTTTTTTTCTTTTTGCACAGCCCCGTCCACTTGATAATGTGCTGTTTGGAGATATTTCTTCTTCTGAGCCTATTGTAGTGCAAACATTAATCTGCTTTTTTTTCCTTGTTGCAATGAAAAATTACCTGTCAGTTTTTCATTTCTGAGAATACAGTTTAATACCGCTAACCGGGAACTAGTCAAAGAAAAACATCCCATTATTTTCATTTTGTGTGAGGCGTTTTGAACCTGAAGTGCAAGTTGACTTTGTGATCACAGAAACCGATGCCCTTGAAAAGCTGAGTCATTGTTATGCAGTCTATTATAAATATACCCTTTGCATTCCACTGCGTCTGTTGTGAAAGTTTAACTTTAATTTATTTTCTAAATTCTGAACAACCTTCTCACCTCACCTGGCTGACCACTACCCAGAGTTTAGGAAACAAAAGCAGTTGGAGGTATTTTATTCTCACTCCAGCAGCGATTGAAGTTCGCTAAATTTCTTTGATCTAGCCGCTACAAAGATTGCTTCTCACACTCCAGATGAAAAGCAGCACATCTTCACTGAGCCCAGAGAACAGAAGACTGAGAGCTTAGATAATAGCCCTGAGCAGATGAGACTGTCACCCATTTGGTCCATTATAGCTCTAACAAACAAATAGCCCGCTGTGTTGTTTGGAACACAGTTGGAAAGGGTGAGGAAAAGGTTAGAGAAAACTGACCTGAAAAGACATTTACCAGTGCAGAGGACATGTAACTATCCCTAGTGCATCCACATACAGTAAGAACCTGCCTAGATGAAAGGGGAGTGAGTGACAGCAGGTATGTCATTGGGAAAGGGAAGAGAATAGTGATTATAGGCCTCTTTCGGTGGCATGCTGTTTCTTGCCGGGATGGAAGCATGCCTACTTTAACATCAGTCAGTGTTTGGCAGAATTGGAAGCCAGTGTGCTGGCCCGAGCTGCTGCACACTGGTACCAAGCCATTCATGCTGCTCTCGGAATAGGACAGCAAACATTGACCACGGCAGCCCCATTCTGCGTCCATCACCCGCTGTTTCTCTGTCAACTGTGTTGTTGCATCCCAGAGACATCTGCCTGGTGAGATGCCAGACATGCTGCATGCGGGACAATTGGGTCGTCCTTTTCCGTCCACATGATAGATGGCAGTCCACCAAAAGCATGCCGGTAACCTTGAAAGTCTTGCCTTTATCAAGGCTACTGTCTCAGCATAAGATGAAATAGCTCCTGAAATCCCTTCCACTGCACCCTTTTGCGCTCCCTCATTTGGCAGTGACTGCCGCTCAAACGTCGACTTGTAATTATGAAAATGAGCGATGTATAGCAGTGGAGGAGGGAAGATGAGAAAATCATGATTTTTTTTTAGATCAAACGCGGTTACATTTTGATCTTTGCACCTCTAGGACCTTTTCGCCCTTGACATGGAACCATATCGCTACAGTGGAGTCAACATGACTGGTTTCCGCATACTCAACACAGAAAACTCTCAGGTGTCGTCGATCATCGAGAAGTGGTCAATGGAGCGATTACAAGCCCCACCCAAGCCAGACTCGGGCCTGCTGGATGGATTCATGACGGTAGGCCCAAACCTTTTTATCTAAGATGTGTCATTACTCTCCACATAAAAATAAATAAATAAAAATAAAAACTGCTCAAATAATTTGGATGCCATGCATAAAGTTTTGGGGTTGTTTTTTTTTTTGTTTTTTTTGATTGATGAAACAAAATGAGTGTTTTGAAATAGAGCGTAGCTGTGGAGGAAAAGAACTGTAACTGAGTGCCAGTTGTCAATCACAAACTCAATTGTGAGGGGCTCCTGGGGTGGGTACTGCGTGGAGCTTTTGAGTTGGTGCTCCTGGGTCTAAATGCTCCGTAATGAGCTGGTGTGAATGGTAATAGCCGTTTATCTGCCCTCCTGCCTCTCACAACTCTCCTCTGGGAGCGTGGCCAAAATATGACAATCTGTCAGTGTTCATGCAGAGAGAGGGAGCAAATTGGATGGAAATTATGGCCCTGGTTTTTTAGGATGGCATCCAAAAAAGCATGGGATAAGGTGATTTGAAAGTGAAAAAGGGAATGGAGCTCGTCATGGACATTCAAGGTCCCTTTCTGGGTCTGTTGTTGTAAACAGTCAATTTACTCCACCTCCCTCACAACACCTTCCTTTGAGACAAACACCTTTTTTTTCTTCTTTTAGCCTGCCTCTCTTTGTTCTTGGCAGATTTAAGATCTGGTTTCCAAAATCTGTGCAATGAAAGAAGAATCTTTTCATTACAGACTTAAAGTCAAGCCTTTGAATTAGCCACAGTGCATGGTGTCTATTCATATCAATCACAGCCTTAATTCAAGCTTACACATGATCAAAAATGAACACACACAGTTTGTGATGAATTTAAATGTGTGTTTTTTAAATGTATCTACATATATTACAGCCTAAGTTATGTCAGAAATATTCAGCACGCACGGCTTTAAAACAGAAATGTAATATTCTATTTCCCTCAAGCATCGGCATGTGAATTTTCAGTCAAATGCAGAAAACCAAGCAACGTAGTTATGTATGCAGAGACATCTATGTGATGCACTTGATTTTTTTGTTTTTTTACATCACTGGAAATTAATTGATTTCAGTGGAGATGGCTGAAGTGATTAATTAGCACTGCATGAATCATTTTGTCAGATTCTATCCTATGTATTGACATATCTCATTGGATTAGAATCACTGGGCTGAATAATAAATAATGCATCCAATAGCATGCTTGACGGAGTGCTCTGTTTTATAAGTCTTGGGTATTTTCGTTTCACCTTAAGACAGGTCTTTGTAATGAGCGAATGCAGAGAGTGCAGCCTGAATGTACAAACACTGCCGTTTTGATGTTATATTAAATACATAATGGAGAAACGGTTTTACTGCTCATAAAAAATGATTCTGTACTTAGATGGAATATGAACGCGTTTTAAATAACAATCTGCTTTTCCATAATGCAAATACAATTCTTTTCTTTAGTCATTCCATAGATTTTCCTGATACTTCAGCTATACCGCCTCGGGTTAAAGGTGACACCTATAAGGGTGTCATTAAATAAAGCGGGGGAGTGCTGCAGCGGCCAGCGTGTGACCTTCCACCCCCGACCTTGCCTCTAGCCTTTTATTTCTCCTCTCTGGTGCCGTGTTCCTTTTCTGTGCAGTACAGAAGCCTTGCTGGGCTCTGGGCTTGTTTGTGCTCGGTGACCAGGCAACAGTTGTGTAGAGATGGTTACCAGGACAACGCCATCTGTGTCACCTTGTGATTGACTGAGATGAGAGGAGGTAGGGAAGGGGAGGGGTGAGGTGAAATGGGTTGCGGCAAAAAGGGGTGGTGGAGGGGTGTTTGATGAAGAGGAGGGGCGAGAGAAGATTGGACAGGAAAGATGGGGGAGAGGGTGTTACAAATATTGAGAGGTGCATCTGATGTTTGCTTACGCCACTAGCCTGGTGTTGCAGGGTAGTGAATAATCACACAGACACTTGGTGCTTTGGGTGAGGCCAAGTGTCTGAGGAAAGGACGCATAATGAGAAATCCTTCCTCAGACTAGGCAAGCTCGAAGCCGCAAACACACTGAGCCCCTGCCTCCTAACCCTGTTTGGCAGAGGTATCTCTGACATGGAAGGACACATAATCAAAGTAGCAGGGCTAATTAGTCCAGTTATTTTGCGTGTGTGTGTGCGTGCGCTGTTGATCTTGCTTGTTTGTGTCGACTCTTTGACAATATCCCCCGAGTAATGTGAAGCTCAAGTTGTTTTAACCCTGCATCGTGAGGTGAATTTACAGCAACTAAAGACCCGCAGCCCGTGTACTGAGAAATGCACCCAGCAGATTTATTAGATATCTCGTGTCTAATCTGATTATTATTTTGTCCCATCTGTTTCTAATTATTGCCTTCAGCTAATGAGATATTTGCTTTTAATGCTTTGTTTTAATTTGAATTATTTTAAATCCCCGTTCGCTGAGCTAAGTATATACCAGGATTTAACTAAGGAGAAGGAAGAGAGGGAAAAAAAAAGAGCTTCCCAGTTGTACGCCTCGCTGAGGTTTTAGGCCTAGATATTTTCTGCATCTCCACCATTTCATTTATGTCTGCATTTCATTGAGCTATAATTACCACCACAGAGAGCTGGATGTTCTCCAGTGTCATCAAAACAATTGAAAATTCTGGTGTAATAGCTCATAATTATCACTCTCTTATTAGTAGAGAGCAGTTGTTTGGATAATATGTTGGCTATGACATGGGTGTTGCTGCTCCTTTCGATCACATGGGACAAAAATAAGACACATGGGTGAAATTAATTGAAAACAACAAACACTACACAGATATGCCTCTTCAACAAAGGCCACTGTAATCATTATGATAATAATAAGGATAAAATAGTTAGATTTGTAATTAATATGCACAGAGTGTTTGGATAGCTCCCTTTTAGGTCTTTTTCATACAGTACACAAGAAAATGCTAAATCTTTGGAAATCCTGAAGCTGTTAATACTTAACAGTGTATATGGTGATCATTTTTTAGCTATTCGGTGTAATTGCATTGCATTACTGCTTTGATGTGTAATTGTTAGTGGCAGCCTGGTGTTCCCCCATGGGATAAAAATTACACGCCTAACAGAAAACGTTACATGCATATACCGGGTCCCATTTGCCAGATTTGCAACTTGCAAGCTGTGATTTGCAATATGAGATGATCTCCTGCATCCTAATTTTAACACATTTCATTAGGCTAAACAAACGGCTCGCACGTCGTGCCTGAGCATGCGAGAGCCCTTTAGCACTCGCACATGTACAAGTGAGTAAAATTGACTTGTGAAACGCGGCGCTGCCAAGTGCACACACCAGTTGTTTTTGTAACACGTGCCTCTGGATGCTATTCTGAAAACCAAATCTGGAGCACGCATGCATTTAAACAATGCGAAATGCAACATTTAATCGTTTTCTTCATTAGACTTCTCTCTTAATGCCGCATGACACGATGAATCCTCTGTGCCCCAGTTCCAGTCGAGACGTGTTTGCTTTCTCCGGTGGTTAACGCGTTTAAACGAAATAATTGCATGCATATTATTGGAATGATCTCGTCATTACCACCAGTAACTACCAGATCAACAACGACTCAAATTCTATCAGCGGATTTAAATGCAGTGTTTGTGTGTGTCACAGATTGTGCCTTTTAAAATAATTTGTGATAAGTATACTTCATTTCTGCTTGGGTTCAAATTAGGGATAATGGGAGCGGAAAATGAATTAGGACGAGAAAGAGGAGGAAGCAGTTTTGCCCAGAAATGGTGCACAGGGGGTAAAGAGCAGCAGGGAGAGAGATGAGAACAGATACCTAGCTGCATTAACGAGCACTGCTGGGAGTAAAGTGGGAGACACCCACACAGCGAGAGCAGAATGAAGGAGCTTGCTAGGTGGCTGCTACATGCCATTAACAATGGGTTTGCCATGGATGTTTACATTTAAATGTGTGTTTGTGGCGCACAGCATGTATGTTCGAAACACCTACAGGAGGATTCAGTTGCCTGTTCCAAGAGGGGAGGACTTGGCTCAGATTTGGCATCACTACTGAGTTTGATACAGAACATGACTGCCTGGAAACTGACAATAGGAAGACAATATTGACACACGAATCCCTCTCCCAGTGAGCTTCATTCATACAATATTCCAGCCAAATGAAGGTCCTCGGTGTGGGTGTTGAGCCAAATGTGGTGCTCCCCAGTCAGAATACTATTGAATGCATACTGTAATTTTGCTTCATATGAGTCACAAAAAAAATCTTGCTAGAAATTAAACTGAGCAGTTGAGGGAATCCTTTTATTTGTTCAAACTGACTTCTACCCCACAGCTGAAAGAAGTTCAACAGTATCATAAATATTCACATATTTCTTTCATCATTTATTATTTAGTGGGATTTTTTTAATAATTCTTTTTTGTACAGAGTTCAGCTGATACATATTATTTTGAAATGTAAAATATCTCCTTCTTACCGTCTCTGATAACAGCATTTATGGATTTTCTCAAACCTCCTCCAGTATCAGTCATTTTCTAATCAGTCGTCATTACAACCTGGTCTGCTTTATATCGACAAACCGCTTTTCTTTGCGCGGACTCACAAGGCGCTTAGTTATTGTATTTGATATAGTACAGACAGAGCTAGCAGAACAAACGCCACATAGGTTCACAGGTTGGTTGCGTCCATTAGAGCAATGTGATCCCTCCCCCTCCTCTGATCCCGGTTGGCAGAGGAGAGAGCCTTTTAAAGACAGCAACTGTGGAGAGCAGACACTCGATGCCCTGTGCCGGGCACCACCAGCTGGGCTTGGCACAGTATCAACATTATTAGCACCAGTGCTCCCTTGGTCCATAGAAGCCTTTTGTGAGTGAGAACAGCCAGGGAGAGAGGGGGAATTAAAAGGCAGATTTATTATCCTGCTTTCCTTTGGTTTTACTTTCTCAAACACATTTTACTTCACTGTCTAGTTTGCTTGTTGTGTTTACCTTTGTGTTAATAAAGCAAATCAAAATTAAGCACAGTACGGACACGTTTTTTACCTTTATATAAACGCGTAAAGATTAAACGCAGACCACACTACACATGCAAGGCACAGATTCCTCTGCAGTAATGTAAGCACACCCCCGCTGGTGTTATGTATAGGACAATAAGGGAATTTGCAATCAGAGACTGCAACCATCATCAGATCCCTATCATCCAAATAGCCCCTGGAGGCCAGTGCAAGCAGAAGAAGCTGTGTATTATGGTTGCACTTAGGCTCAGGAATATTAGGTGGCCTTGGGATCACTTGGTAAGCTATCATCTTTCAAGAAGCCATCCCTCCCACCTACACTCACAATCACATGGATGCTCAATATTCATAATTCTTTTACAAAAATGTATAAACTGCCAATTCTTACCAATAACTATATTAAGCTAAAATGAATATCCTAAAAAATAAGAGAGAAATCCAGTAATCTTCTATAAGCAAGAACTTTGAGACACATAAACACACAAACATACACAGACGTATACAAATGAGATATTAAAGAAAAAAACTAAAGAAAAAACATCGACCACAGGTCCTTGTAGCGTCAGCAATGATGTTCCGAGTCAGTCCAAATTCTGACACATAGCTGTTTATTTGGTTGACTACTAACAAAGAATATGATTCAAATCATTTTCATTCTAATCAGAACATTCAAAGACCCCCTCAGGATAAAGTTGATCACTCAGATTTTGTATTGATTTGCAGTGACGCAAACCATCGCGAGAAAAATAGCCCACAGCATTCTGGCAACCCCGAGTGCAGGGTAAGAACCTGTAAAAGGGCTCAGGTTTTTTCTTTCATTAAGTATGAACATATCTTGGATCTTGTGCTGTTTACTTCTACTTTACTACATTTCCAAATACCAGTTACTAATTTAGTTTCTAATTTCTAATGTGCATAATTGGCCAACTTTTAATGTTTGTCCAGATGATTAAAATTCTTGCGTAAATATGATGCGTGTGAAAAGTTTTGCCCACAAAAACACACCGAACACAACTTTTGATAAAAGAATGTCTCTCATATGCACACATGAAAAGCAAGGAGTATTTCATGTCATTCTGCAAACCAGTTATTTCAGTTCATACACAAAAAACCTGCATCACATTATTCAGTATCATCACAGAATAAACAACAGAGTTTCTTGTTGTTGTTGTTGTTGTTTTTTGTTATTGATACCATCTTGCTACTCTGGTAATCTGGGGAGAGACCCCCTAACAGTAAAATGGCCACTGTTAGCATTAACCCAGATGTAATTAACATTGCCTGTGTTGTTTAGACAGTGGATCAAGTGTGGACTCCTACATCCTCCATTTTCACTCTTCTCTCCTCTCTGGGCATGCGAGTCCAACAGATGGTAGGGAATTAAGAAGGACTGTTCAGTCCTTTAACAACCCTCCTCTCCTCCTTCACCACACTGCCGTTTAGATCTAGCATTCTGTCATAGCTGAAGTGTGGCTTTAAATGACCCCCTCATTTAATCAGAAACCATGTTTTTTCTTTTTTCCGAGAGGTTGAATAATAAAAGCTTTGTCACTCTGGAAATTTTGCAAGGCATTTGACATGAACTGAGGGGAGATAAAAATCTTCAGAGCAGGCATCTACTAGCCTCTTTAGCAAAACCTGGCTGGATGCTGATTAAATACGAGAAAAGGCCATCATATTAAACAGGCACTTAATCAGGTGAGGGTTAGGCTGCATGGTGTTAATTAAGGCGGACTCTGAAATGGACCGTGCTGCCAGAAGCATGCTGTTGCCTGAAGGGTCTGGTGGGACACCACTGCTCTGAGCAATCACGGTCTCTTTTTGTCAGACTTGATAAAGTAGTCAGGCACGGCATCATATTTGATATTTCGTGCAGTCGCAAGCTGTGATATTTTTAACCATGCTCGTATCTTGGCTCCAGAGATGGCGGGCAGTGTGTCACTTGGCTGGTTCGTCGCGTTGTGGTTTTGAGTGAACATTTTTTTGGATGGGACCGTCAGACATTTTTTGCTACAGTCATTTCCAATTTAGGTTCTTGGTCTTGTTATGTGCTGAATTTTTAAAAATGGGGAGGGAAGTAAAACAAATCTTTGTAGGTAAAACCTAGCATTCTGGCAGCAACACCAGTAGTTTGTTTGGAGCAAACAGAAGATGGACTAGATAGTTGGCACGCGCTGCCTGGGCATATTTGAACTGCTTCACCAATTTAGCTGTGTAAACCAACTGTTTACAAAATCTGACTGGGATATAAACCTCTTGCTCTCTCTCCTTCTGCCTTGAGTTTACAATTCATCAGCATTAAAGGGTTAAACAAGAAAATAGTATGAGTGGAGGTTAGCAATAAAAGAAGTCTTTGAAGCAAAAAGATCACTTAGACATTAATAAAAGCACTATGTTAGGTCAAAATGGAGGTTTTGTCAACATTAAAGCATCTGTCAATGTATGATAAGGGCACCTTAATAATTCTACATCAGTACTAAATCAATATATATAGACATCAAACAGAGTTCTGCTCACATTCTCATGATTCCCAGTGGACCCTCTCTTTCAAACCAAAAACCTCTGCAGTGTAGTCCTTTATTCCCCTTTAAAGTGTGCTTAAATCTACAATAAAACCATGAATGTGCTTTCACATAAATCCAGCCACCATCAATGAATCAGTTACCCAGGGGTCCTTGTTGGAAGAAGCGAGTTTTACTTCCCTGTGACAAAAATCTCATTTAAAAAAAAAAAAATTCCACACGGCTGCTGCTCTGTTGCTTCAGCATGTGGAAATGCAATGTGAGAAAGGGATTAAACCTCTAATGCACAAAAGAAAAAGGGAAAAAAATAGCAGTGACGGCACTGGCAAAGCCCTCATACATTCACACTCTGAGCAATACTCACACACGGCTCTGTGAAATACTTAAGAGAGCAACTGGCGAAGGCAGAGGGACGACAAAGGGGATGAAAGGGAGGAAGAGCCAGGCTGAAGGGGGGAGGGATCGGGGCAGAGCACAGGCAGTCAGAAGGCGAGGAAGAGACACGGAGTGGAAAAGTTACGGACAGAGAGAGAGACGGCAGTACACTGAGTCGCAGTCACCCAAGGGTTTTTTTTTCCTCCCCAAAATGATGTGAATGCCTGCTCTTCCCTCTCTGCTAGGAAACCCAGAAAAGCCATAATATGCCCCATAAATCACATATGTCACATTTCTGTGTTTTTTCCACTCTAGTCTTTTTCTTTCAAGAGCCGAACATTTGCACAATTCTCAGTGCAGTGACTTTCATCACCCAGGGTCTCATGTAAGACGCCACTGCAAGAAATACAGCACAGTGCAAAAGTTTTTGGCACCAACTTTAGAAAAGATGGTTTCAAATGCTACTGGGATTTTTTCATATTCAAAAATACTAAACACTTACTCAGTATTTTAGTGGCCACTGTTTCACAGGATCACCTTTCTCGAGTACACTTGCTGAGAATTTCTCACTGAACTTGGCATTTAGGTTGTTAATAGCAACTTACCACAGTTTCTTGTGGATTTAGGCAGCATTAGTGTCTTTTTTCCTCACTTCATGCAGTCTCACGCTGACTCAAAGATGCTGAAATCTGGGCTCTGTGGGACTCATACCATCTGCTCTGGGATTCCTTGTTATTCTTATTGCTGAAAATACTCCCATCAAGTCTGGCTGCATGTTTAGTGTTATCATATTAAATTAATATCAGGCGTCTACCTAATGGTAGCGCATGATGAATGAGAGCAGAACTGTAGCACATGCTATATTGCAATTTATTTGTCAGTGTACTAAAACTAGCAAAAACATGACAATGTAGACAGATTTTCTTAGGCATCAGAAACATCTGTAAACTGTTTTCTTCTTGGAAATGTTGGAATTGTCTGTTATTTGTCACTTGTTGGAATACATTTGCATTATTTTAACTCCAAAATCTGGCTAATGCGTCTCTGCTTTTGTGCAAGAACCCAGAAAAAGACTTTTTAAAAACAAAAAGTTTATAATATGAAACTGGAACCACTTTGGCTTTAACAGGGGGATCTAGTTAGCCCGTCTCCAACCCAAGGTAGCATTATCTTCATACCAGCACGTCAAAATATGACCAGTTGGTTATTTTTGTGCAAAACCACAGTTTTTATTACCTCTTCTATCTGCTAGCTGAATGCATCATAGGTGCTGGTGCCAGACGGGCTGGTCTGACTATTTTAGAAACTGATGATCTACTGGGATTTTCTCATACAACTATTTCTAGGAATGATAGAGAGTAGTCTGAAAAAGAAAAAATCCAGTAAGTGCCAGTTCTCTCATGAAACATGGATCCATTCTGCCTTGCATCAGTGCTTCAGTCTGCTGCTGCTGATGGTGGGGGGTATTTTCTTGGCAGAGTTTGGGCCCTTTAATACCAACTGCACAGTGGTTAAATGCCACAGCCTACCTGGGTATTGTTGCTGACCACGTGCATCCCTTTACAACCACAGTGTACCCATCTTCAGATGACCGCTACCAGAAGGATAAAACGGCATGTGACAAAGCTCAGATCATCTCAAACTGTGGCAGTGAGTTCACTGTACTCAAATGGCCTCCACAGTCACCAGATTTCAATCCAGTAGGGCACCTTTAGGATGTGGTGGAACCACAATTCAATTCATGGATGTGCAGCTGACAAATCTGCAACAACTCTGTGATGCTGTCATATCAATATGGACAAGATTTCTTAGTAGTATTTCCAGCACCTTGCTGAATTTATGCCATGAAGAATTAATCTGCTCTGAAGGCATAAGAGGGATCAATCCTGTACAAAGTGTACCTTAAAAAAGCGTCTTGTATGTTTAAGCCACTAAGTGTGAACATGTTGAAAGATTGTGGCTACTGGGTTTAACTGTGTGGTTCTGAGTTAACATGCTTAGAGGAGTCTCCTTTTGTGTCTTGTTTTCGAAAAGGAAAAGCGCTTGCTCCAGTGTTTCAATCAACAAACGGTGGAAAGTGGTATTGATCTTCTGAGTCTCATCAAGTAATTAAGCATCGAGCAATTAAGTATATTTTTCTAAATTGTTATTCTAAGTAATGGAGTTGGAAGTGACAGAGATGCTCAGCCATTGTCAGTGAGCTCATATTTGTCTGAGCAGGCAGCTCACTTTTGTTTTCCACACTGGTTGGAATTCAACGAACAATTATGTACAGACATTTCCCATCAGTGTCCATACTTCACACGAGAATTTAAATCTCGGCAGATTAAAAATAAATGCAATATCTCAGTGAGCGGGCCTGTGAGTGAGATTGCATGCCTTGATTGAAGTTTAAATTATAAACCATTCTGGGGATTTTTTAATAACAAAAGAAAAATCAAGAGAAGATGTGGAGACGTAATTGTTAAAAAGTTTAGAAATGCCGCCATTTATCTGACAGCAGAATCTGAGACTCTAATGCTTCCACAGACGGTGCAGTCAAGCAGCACAAATACATATAAAAAAAATGAAAGAAATGAATAATTACCTCCTTCTTCTATCAAATCATCAAACCCCATGGGTCCGCGTGTGATCCGAGGGCAGAGTGACTTCAGCTCCAAGAAAACAAAGAGCTTCCCTCTCTCCTGCTGACATTGTGACTCTGATGCTGACGGCAATGCTGTGGGGATGTGTGTTTGTTGGGGTGCATATTTTTACATGTTGTGTGCGTGTGTGCTGTTGATCTGTACCTGGCATCTGCAGTGCAGTGATGCATGATAAATAACAGGTCATTGCAAATCTCATTAAGCCTAATCAGATGTATATGATATATATATAAATAGTGGAGTTTCACCGTCCATAAGCAGCCGTGGTGGTTGTGAGTGTGTGTGTTTATGTGTGTTTTGTTTATAGGAATGCTGTAAAGAGGATAGCTGATAGCTGAGGTGAGAAGAGAAAGAGAGATGTCGTTTTTCATGGCGCTACATTATCAGAGGAATTATGGCATTATGCACAGGTGGAGAGCCGGTGTGAATACTGATGCAGCGAAAATGAATATATTTGTATAAACACACACACAGAGACAGACATGCACTCAGCAGCTTGCTCAGTGGAGTTTGCAGTCCACCTGATTGAAATGAGGAAACTGCATGAAACTACGGCAAACCAGGCTTGCCTGTAGGAAGCTTGCACATCGAGGTCGGTCACTGTCTGAGAGCGATCTCCTTCATGTGTGTGTATTTGGTGTCCGCACGTCTCACTAATTGGTTCTCGCATGCATCTTAATATATTTGCATGTTACTCACGTATCAAGTTTATGAGAGGAGGGATATGCAGAGATGAACTAAGATATAAAGGACTGGAAAGGAAGATGTACTGTGCAGGGCTAAAATGCAAGTTGTAAATTGAAAGGCAATCGTTTCTGGACTGGTACATTTAGTGATGGTAATGAGCAGTGTTTGATTTCAGATGGTTATGTGGGTGTTTGAGTGAAAGAGAGCGAGAGAGAGAGGAGTGGGGAGAGAAAAGAGAAGGACAAGGAAACAAAGGTTTTGGGCATCTTCTTTGAAACCCTTTCTCTGCTGTATCTGAGTGTCCCAGGGGTTTGAGATTGGTTCCACTTAAAGCACTTAAAACACCCCACAGGACCTGTGCTTGGCTCTGTAATAAATATCAAGATCGCTCTTGGATTGTTTTTAAATTGAATGCAATCTGCCAGAACTATGAGCCATCATTTCATATTTTTTCCTCCTTGATCTTTGCTTCCACTTGATGCCAGCCTCGTTTTGCTTCCATCATAAAGGGATTTTCAGGAATAGTTCTGTTCCAGAGTCAGAAAAAGATCTTTGACTTATAAATCATTTGAGCCAGGAAATATCTGATATATCACAGAGATCAAAAGTTAAGAGATGTGGGAAATATCTCCATGAATGATTCCAAGAATGCTAAACATACATTCAGGGGCCACTTCATTAGGTACACCTATTCAACTGCTCATTAATGCAAATACCTAATTAGCCAATCACCTGGCAGCAACTAAATACATTGAGGAATGTAGACATGGTCAAAATGACCTGTTAAAGTCCAAGCTAAAATAAAAAAGAAGAGGAGGCGATTAAAGTGACTTTGAACATGGCATAGTTGATGGTGCCAGATGGGCTTATCTGAGTATCTGCGGAACTACTGATCTAGTGGATTTTTTCCCACACAACTATCTCCAGGGTTAACAGAGAATGGTCTAAAAAATAGAAAATATCCTGGAAGCAGCAGTTCTCACTGCTTGAAGGCAACAGCAACTCAGATAACCACTCATTACAACCAAGGTATGCAGAAGAATTGAAGCACTGAAGCATTAATGGGCTACAGCAGCAGAAGATCGCACTAGGTGCCACTATGGTCGTTTAGGAGCTTTAAACTGAGGCTTCACACAGACCAAAACTAGATAACATGGGAAAAGAAATGTTGCCTGGTCTCAGTTTCTGCTGCAGTATTCGGAGAGTAGGGTCAGAATTTGGTATAAGCAACATGAAATCATCAATTCATCTTGAATCAACACTTCAGGCTGCTGGAGGTGGTGTAATGGTGTGTTGAATATTTCCTTGGCTCAGGCCAACTGAGCATTGTTTAAACACCACAGCCTACATGAGTGTTGTTGCTTACTGTGTCCACCCCTTTATAACCACAGTGTATCTATCTTCTGATGGCTGCTTGCAGCAGGATAATGTACCATGGCACAAAACTCTAATCATCTCAAACTGGTTTCTTGAACATGACAATGACTTCACTGTACTCAAATAGCCTCCACAGTCACCAGACCTAAATCCAACAGGGAAGTGGAACAAGAGATTCACATCACGGGTGTGCAGGGGACAAATCTGCAGCAACTGTGTGATGCTATCATGGCACTGACTGTTTCAAGCATTCTGTTGCCACAAAGAATTAAGGGAGTTCTGAAAGCAAAGGGGATCCAACTGGTACTAGAAAAAATCTACCTAATAAAGTGGCTCAAATAAAGGGGTGGATGGAGAAGTCAAAAGTGCAAACACAGCAGCATGCAGAACTGTGTTTATACTATAATACATGAAATATCCCATTGTTACTTAATACCTCATGTAGACAAACCTGTCTTTTGTGACCACAAATAAATACCTGTTGCCGATAATGTTTTTTTTAATCTAATTTTGCCATGGATGTGTACAGACAGCTCATCCTAAAGTAGTCTGGCATTTATACTACTATCTTAGCTGCTGTTTGTCAATTGTACTCATACTACATGGATTTCACCGTAACATGTCCTCCTTGCCACTCTATTATCACATTTACTTGTAAAACAGACATAATAACATCACAAATAACAATCAAAAACCTGGTGTAAATTCAGAGGTCAGTCATAGTAATTATCATGTTAATGTGCGACTCCGCGTGGCTGTGTGGAGCTTTATAGAGAGTTTCAGCTCAGTAAAACAGCAAAACAGAGCAACTGTACTCTTTTGATTCAGTCTCACCACCCTCGTCGCAGCATTGACTGACACTGCTGCTCTGTATCAGCTGGAGGTATAAAATGCAACTGTTTACTAAAGGTTTATGATATCAACTGGAAATGGGGCACAATTTCACAGCTCATTTCAGCTGCCCCGTAAGTCAGCAAAGAGTCTTTTACTGTTTATGCAGGTTTAAAACCTTTCATATTTCAAAGCTTAGAAAATATTTGCCACTGAGGAAGATACCCTGCTTGTCTCCAGTGCATATTTATGTATTTGTGTTTAAGAAACTATCCTCTTTTTTTTTAAAAAAAGGAAATAAATAATTTTGATGAGAATAAAATCTTTATGGGTAGCACTTTCTAAGACAGCTTGGTAATCAGATGGACAGAAGGTAATAATAATGAAATAATGTGTTATTACCACTTAGTTACAAAGTACTAATAACTAAGTACTGTAATAGCTTGTATTGACAGTGGCTATTGTGGTTATATATGTCTAGCTGGGTTTTTTTGTTGGCTTGTTTTTCAATATACTGACTTTCAAGTGGTCGTAACCTGATATGCTGCGATAGGTCTAGGCTGCTGAGGGCCTTCCCATGATGCACTGAGTGTTTCTTCTTCACTCACCTTTTGTAATCACTGTGTGCTTACACACCAGTCTGCATTTAATCATTAGTTACTATTAATCTCTGGCTCTCTTCCAGAGTGGGGGGTTTTTTTGTTGTTGTTTTTTGGCCTGTTTGCCTTCTTTCCGTCACCCCCAACCAGTCACGGCAGATGGCTGCGTCTGCCAGAGGTTTTCCTCCTGTTAAATGAGCC
This sequence comes from Oreochromis niloticus, assembly GCF_001858045.2. NCBI lineage: Eukaryota > Metazoa > Chordata > Actinopteri > Cichliformes > Cichlidae > Oreochromis > Oreochromis niloticus. The sequence continues at coordinate 12,900,475 of NC_031980.2, read as the reverse complement.
TTTTTTTTCTTCCTATTGTCACCAAGTGCTTCCGCCGAGTTAAATTGTTGAAGTGTTCTTTGTATGATTGTAGGATCCTTACCATCCATCCATTCACTTCCGCTTATCCTTTTCAGGGGCGCGGGGGGGGGCGCCGGAACCTATCCCAGCTGTCATAGGGCGAGAGGCGGGATACGCCCTGGACAGGTCGCCAGTCTGTCGCAGGGCTAACACACAGGGACAGACAACCATTCGCACTCACATTCACTCGCACATTTACACCTAGTGGCAATTTGGATTATCCAATTAACCTATCCCCACAAGCTGCATGTCTTTGGACAGTGGGAGGAAGCCGGAGTACCCGGAGAGAACCCACGCAAACACAGGGAGAACATGCAAACTCCACACAGAAAGACCCCGTCCTGATGGTGGAATTGAACTCAGGACCTTCTTGCTGTGCGGCAACAGTGCTAACCACCGTGCCACCGTGCTGCCCAAGTGCTTCCGCAAAGTTAAATTGTTGAAGTGTTCTTTGTATAATTGTAGGATCCTTACCTTACAATATAAAGCACTATAAGGTAATTGCTGTTGTGATTTGGTGCTATTTAAATAAAATTTAATTAAACTGAATTGTATTGATCATTATTAAGCCTACTTTCTGGCCCTTATATATTTAACAGTTAAATATAGTTAAATCCAATGTTACTTAGATATAACCATTGTTGATACAAGATGTCATTTGGTAATTATTTAGATATTACTTCAAAATTTAGTGTTATAGTCTTGTTTCCTTATATTACCTTCTTGTGTCCTTAACTCAATATTACCACATTATTTCCAAGCTGTAATAGAAAAGTCTTCCTCTTTATGCTGCAAATAGCTTAGGAATAAACAAACAGCTCAAAATCTGGCATTTCTTGAAGGTAAAGGCACAAGTTCATCTGTTAAGCTTTTCTAAAAATGAATCATCACTCTCCTGTCACACATCAAGGTTGTGCTTAAGCACTCCAGTTTCACTTCACATGCAAAGCTATGAAAAGTAAACTAAAAATAGACTTCCAAGTAGAGAATTTTGATAGATTTTAGAAAACAAGATGTAAGGCTGTTATTCCCAGAAGTGTTTTTCACAGAACATCTTTGTAGCCAAGACGATTAACTGAAAAGACTGTAGTTTGACCCAAAAGAATAAAGAGTTTGTCAATGGAGGAGTTGGAATGTGATATTGACTGATTTTGGAGTCGGGGAAAAAAATCAAGTAGTTTAGAGGAAAGTTAAAAGGTCAGTGGCAAAATTTAAATGAAAAGGTATTTAAAAAAGAAATAGCAGGCTCGGAGATTTAATTTGAATTTCATAAATTCTGCAATGCCACAGCCAAACTAAAATCAATCAAAGAATATTATCCATGGAATAAATGCATTCAGAATGTGTTACATACTTTTGAAATTCAGTGCAGTGGACGAGGATTGAATGTGAATAACACTTATATAACTTTTTTTTTTTTTAAATAAATTGCTAAAATAACTTGATTCAGTCCAACAGCAAGTCTTAGTCGGCCAGCAAACGAATGATTGGACGTGACAAACTTTCCGTTCAAAGGAAAGAAAATAGTGCCGCATACTGACTGTGTTTAAAACTCCTCCTCGCTATTCAAGAAATAGAGTAGTGCAGTGACAGAGTCTTTTCCTAGTGAGTATTTGTCACGAACACCACACACACACACACACTCGCACACTGCTGTCACTGGGAGAGCAGATATGGCCCTAGCTGTTCCCTTTCCCAGGAAAGCATTGGGGATGAAAGAGCGCAGAGATGGGTCTCCCATTCTCTGATCTACTGCTGCCTTTGACATCAGCAGTCATCAACTCCAAAAGAAGAGGAGAAAAGGGGGGAAAGAAAAAAATCATCAATCTTCCCTTCACTGCAACCACACATGAACTCCATCAACTCTGTCTATTTTTCATTCCGTTTCTGCTACCAGGAAAATCTTCTTTTTTTTTTTGCTGTTAGAAGTAAGATGCATTCCTTTACCTGACCTCTCACCATTTATAAGGCTTGGTATAAAGTGCACAGAGAGCACACGCTTTTCCCCTTCTTCTTGCCCTCATGTATGAAGTGGATGCTTCACAGCGCCTATAGAGCAAATATAGGGAACCAGCAGCTCGGCAGCCTCCTGCTACGTGTCGAGCTGCACCGAAGACCAGCTCATTTTCTCTGGCAGCAAGCACATTCACAAAGATTCTATAGCTGCAAATACTTTGCGGTCTCAGAGTAACTCCTCTCACTTCCTCGCAGTTTGGTCAGCCACGACTTGTCAAATAAGATCACCATAGTGTATTTCAGCCTGTGTGGGACCGTGGAAAGTGGATCTGCGATGAGCTGAGCGTGGAGTGTGTCAAACTGTGTGGACTGACGGCATGAAAAGAATTCATGTGTGCCAACTGGAGCGGTGGAGATAAATCACAGCTTGTCAGTGTGTGAGAAATTTCAGCTCTAGCGTTTACTCCCTTTGATGACTTATTATAGGGGTTATATGCATAGCTGTCTTAGGTGTTTTTCAGTGCAACCCTTTGTCCTTTGTACTTAGCATGTTACACTGAGTGTGCCAGAGAGAGAGTCGTCCTGTCTGCACTGGTGCCCGTTTTGCGCTCCCTCTCTCTGGGGGAACAGGCACACCCATCAGGAACCATTAGTCTTCACACTGACGTGGCGCCCTTCCACTGAGAGACTTTCCCTGGCAGAGCTTTCTGATTGCCTCAGACAGTGGTTGGATATTTTTACTAACAAGCTGAGACACTGTGCCATTTGTGTGGGGCATTTACTGCTGGCTCTACTCCTAATTCATGTTGTAGTGACTTATGACTAAAGCAAGTCATCTGAGACTTCACACAGTTTCTTATGTCCCTGCACAGGTGAATTAATGGGGAGATGAAAGGTTGTGTGGACAGAAGTATCAAGTGGTCTTATAAAATGTCTAATAGTATTACCCTCCTGTTTGCAGACCGATGCAGCCCTGATGTATGATGCCGTGCATGTGGTGGCGGTGGCAGTGCAGCAGTCGCAGCAGATCACTGTGAGCTCTCTGCAGTGTAATCGCCACAAGCCGTGGCGCTTTGGAGGGCGTTTCATCAACCTTATCAAAGAGGTATAAGGTCACTGTTTTCAGTGTGCACTCCAGCTTGACCTTTGACCTGTGGAATCTACTGAACATTGTACCTTTTTTATTGTGTTATATGGATTAGTGCAGTCATGTTTGCAAGCATTTTATGTGTGCATCTCTATAATTATTTAGTTAATACATGTGATACAGTTTCAGTGCAGCTTTCCAATCAGCCTTTATTGGTCCAGAAAGCTGTGGTCATTTATCACAGAAACCATATAAGCATCTTAAATAAGTTTATTATCTAATCATTAAGTCTGAATAATCTTTATTAAAAAAATGAATCCGCAGCATTATCCACAGTAACTACATTTTTTGTTGTTTGTGCCATTGTCTTTCAACCACACTTTCTCAGTGCATATCTCCACCCGTGTTTATATCAAAGGCTCTGCATGCCTCCTTAACTCTAGTCAGGGTCAGCCATTTGCTTTGTTCTACAAAGCTCTTTCATTCTCTGGATGGTATCATTGCAGGTAATTTTCAGAATGAGCCATTGTAGTAGCTGGTGCTTCCTCCCCCTCCTGTGTCTGCTATCACTCCCCATGCCCGTCTGTTCCTCCAATGGCTTTGAAGTGAAACTTCAAGCACAATGAACCACATGCATAATGAACTCTTACCTGTCAAACCTGCTTCTGTTCTCGCTGCTTTATTGTTTCTTGTTATGTTGTTGAGATAGACAGTAAGGGGAGAGCCAGATGGAATTCATAATTGGGAAAGAAAAACTTTTATGGTTAGGGGTTGGATTGATATTGCTGAGAAAGGCAATGTCTTAAGGTTAATGGAATGACTGTGCTCAGAGCTGAGGATTTCAGTTCATCGTGCTGTGTATTTCTATCTTTAGGCACACTGGGATGGTTTGACAGGACGTGTCCTTTTTAACAAGACCAATGGACTGAGAACCGATTTTGACCTAGATGTCATCAGTCTGAAGGAGGAGGGGCTGGAAAAGGTGTGTCACTCGTTGGTGTAGCTCATGCTTACAGTCATGGCAAAAATAAAGTAAACCCTCTTTCGATTCTAAGGAATCGCATTATAAAAAATTAACAAAGTTAAAAAATAGTCTTAACATGATACAACATCAGATGATCTACAAAACATTAAATATTACACAGTGTTATTATTTATTTTTAAAATGAAGAGAAAATGCAGAAGTAGTGTGTGAAAAACTAAGTACACTGTTACTGCTTCCACAGGGATTAAGAGGGTAAGGAGCAGCCAAGTGCTGATAATCAAATGGACTTGATTAATTGATCATCAGTAAGTGTGAGCACCTCTATAAAAGAAGAAGTTTTGGCTGTTTGCTGTTCTGGAGCTTTCGCCGTGAAGAAAAGACATTAGGAATAATCCTAACGAAGCAGTTGGTGCTGCCCATCAATCTGGGCCATTTCCAAACGATTTGGAGTCCATCATTCTTGAATGAGAGAGATTATTCGCAAGTGGAAAACATTCAAAACAGTTGCCAATCTTCCCAGGAGTGAACGTTCCAACAAATTCACACAGAGACATCGCGCCATGCAATGCTCAGAGAAAATAGAAAAACCCAAGAGCTACATCTCAGACTCTACACACCACAGTTACCATGTTAAATCCTAAAGTTCATGACGTTACAATTAGAGAAAGACTAAACAGACTAAATGGCTTGGTTTAAAGGGATTTCAGGGGAAAGTCTCCTCTTTCTAAAATTAACATGGCAGCACAGCTTAGGTTTAGGTTTAAGTTTCATCTGAACAAACTGCAAGATTTATGGATAAGCTAAAAGTGGAGCTGTCTGGCCATAATGTAGATCTCCACGTTTGTTGAAAACCAAACACAGCATATCAGCACAAACACCTCACACCAGCTGCCGAGTCCAGTAGTGGAGGGGTGATGATTTGGGCTTGTTTTGCAGCCACGGGACCTGGGCACTTTGCAGTCACTTAGTCTACCATGAGTTCCCTTGTGTATCAAATTATTCTAGAGTCAAATGTGAGGCCATCTGTCCAACAGCTAAAGCTTGGTTGAAATTGGGTCATCCAACAGGCCAGTGATCCCAAGCACAGCTGCAGATCTACACCAGAATGGCTGAAAAAGAGAAGAATCGAGGTTTTGCAATAGCTCAGTCCTTTTTTTATATGTGTATATATATATATATATATAAAAAGTTAGAACTGAAAGAGGGTGTACTTTCTTTTCAGTATGACCATAAGTACCAAATGTAAGTGGGGGTGATGTGAAGTGTTTCATTTCCCATCTGTAGACAAGAGGATATAAACTTGACTCTGAATTGTTTCAACAGATTGGAACATGGGATCCTCCCAGCGGTTTAAATATGACAGAGACTCACAAAAGCAAGACGTCCAACATCACTGATTCTCTGGCTAACAAATCCCTGCGTGTATCCACCATACTGGTAGACACGGCCGAATGAAAACACAAACAGCAGACACTCACAGTCTCAACTGCACCCGTAAAATATATAATACAAATCTCACAGACTTCTGCACTCCTACAGCAGTTTGTTTTCCCTGTACAGGAGGAGCCATATGTGATGTTTAAGAAGTCAGACAAGCCTCTATATGGGAACGATCGCTTTGAGGGCTACTGTATCGACCTGCTGAGGGAACTCTCCTCCATCCTAGGCTTCCGCTATGAGCTTCGATTAGTAGAAGATGGGAAGTACGGTGCGCTGGATGAGAGCACAGGCCAGTGGAACGGCATGGTGCGGGAGCTCATGGACCACGTGAGTCGGCACTCACCAGGGAGAAGACAACATTCAGTCATTAGAATAAAAACTATTATAATAATTAAAGCGAAAGACTTTCTGCTTTCTATTAATCATATTTTATAATGGTCCACTAATTTTTCTTCATGTATTTTAATAAAGCTACTCCACATTGCAAGCTGATTCAAAACAATCATTCAGAGATTCAACAAGAATTGAATCTCTAAATGCTCAAATGGGACCTTTTTAAAAAAAAATCTTCTCATTATTAAGTCATTTGTGTCTTCATCTGCTGGTACAGTGGGAATATTTTATTTCTAAAAGCCAAAATTTATTTTCCACTTAGGCACAGCAGTCTGCCATATTCCTTCTTGTCCTTCTTTGTCTGAATGAATAAATCTTTGAAATTCTTCAATACTGATTTGAAATGGAAACAGGCTGAAATATTGCTACTGAACAAGCATATGTCTTTAATATGAGATTACAGTGTTAACAAAAAAGGACCTCTTACTGTGTTGAATTTCTTTGTGGCATCTGAAACTTTGAGAGACCAAATTTTGTAGTCTTTCAGTTTCAAATATAAGGGTAAAAAAAAGGTTAACTCCTGGGTTCTGCTGGTGCTGCAGCCTTAAGATTGATTTATACTTTTGCATCAAATCTACAGCACAGCTTAAAATGCTTCTCCCCAGAAATGCAACTACGTGTTGCGTCGACACAGACCTCGACAACCGTGCTTGGTCTGCTTAGTGGAAAGACAGGATATTGATCAGATAAAGCCTCTGTGAAACAAAATGTAATAGGCTGTAAAAGCAAGTAACCTGCCAATGTAGCTATGTGCCGTTTTCTCGTTTTCGGAGTGCTGCCAATCCTTTTATAGACTCAGTTCGTATATCTTCTTTCCTTCCTGCCTTTCAGTAACTATCAATATTTATTAGCTCTAACTTAAACATACTTAGCTCTGTTTAAGCACACAAAGTAACTCAGCACAGTAAAAAGAAATGTCAGAGAAGCGTAGACGCACCAGCACATAAGTATGCTTCCAATGCTGTCTGCTCTTTGTGTAGGCTAGACAGTGGGAGTATAAAAAGATAAAGTTTTACTTGGCCTGATATGACCAGTAGCCTACAGTGGCTACCCTTAGGTCATATTCACAAGTTAACAGCTACTGTTTGATGAATAAACTTCTGGGTCCAGTGATCAATGTTTCCCGGCTTCCACTGCAGCCAGCAAGAATTAGGAAAAGGGATAACCGATACCAAGGGAATGTGCATTTTAATGTATTTTTAAAATCCAGCAATAGACTATGTCATTATCACCAGTGAGTTTAACATTTTATCAGGCAAGTCCTTTTGTTTGCCTTCATGCAGCCAAAGCATGCTGGCTGCAGCCAAAGCTGTGATTGGTCAGCGCTAATTGAACTACAAATGAACTACAAATGGAAACCAGAAGCCTTTTAGCGCCAAAAATTGTGTCTCTCACTTATAGATTCTTTATATTCATATGCAAATATATCTGTATTTACAGAGAAGCAATTTAGCAGTTGCTGGAGTTTAATTGACTTGCTTGATTTTTCATTGTTTATTACGGTTTATTTATTTATTGTGACAGTTTGTATTATTTATTACAGTTCTGCTTCCATACTGTGTATTAGCATAGAAAGCTATTTGACAATTATGACATTTGGTGCTGTATAGGAAGCTTTTCTAAGCCTCAGATGTATAGATGACTTCTTAAGATGAAAATTTGTAGCAAAAAGCCCTCAAATCTTTCCCCCTGCTAAGATTGGTCGCTTGCTAGTTTGCAAAAGCGACTGTGGCTGCTTGAAACAGAATCTTCAAAAAATCTAGAAAGTGTAAAAAAAAAAAACATTTTTACATCAAGTTACAGCTTCTAGCAATTATGCAAAAATACTACAGAGCGAGTGCTGAACTGTGCAGAAGGCTAATTTTCTATTCTGAGGCAACTTGAGGTTGATTTGTTGAAAATTAATCTAATCCTAAGATCGTTGCCCCTTATAAAAAAGGATCAGACATATAACCTGTAATTTCCAGACCAACTCAGCCTCCCACCTAATAATCTAGTCGAAGTAATGATCCTAGCTATTTTTTTCCCTCATGTCATGTCTCTTCCTCCTGTACATATTGAGCAGAGCAGCTGCTGACAGGAATCAGATGTTAATTGAATTGGCTGGGATTTTTTTTTTTTCTATTGGTGAACAAACACCCATCCCCCTACTTGATGTCGCCGCTGTTTTCTCATTGCAGAAAGCAGACCTTGCAGTTGCTCCTCTGGCCATCACTTACGTCAGAGAGAAGGTCATCGACTTCTCCAAGCCCTTCATGACGCTGGGGATAAGTATCCTGTACCGCAAGCCCAACGGCACCAATCCTGGGGTCTTCTCCTTCCTCAACCCCCTCTCGCCTGATATCTGGATGTATATTCTGCTGGCTTGCTTGGGTGTCAGTTGTGTGCTGTTTGTCATAGCCAGGTAACATGTCAACCCCCCTGTTTGCTTCCTTTGCTTGACTTCACTCTCCCCCTCCTGCTTGCCTCCTTTGACTAACATGCAGCAGTTGATGACTTCTGTGATATGAAGATGTGTGCTGAAACAAACGGATATGAAATCTGCAGTAAACATATAAGGAAGGACCATGGCAGCATTTTTGCCGACAATAGAATGTTTTGGAAAAGTTCATATTTTACCAAAATATAATTGCAATAATGGATTTAAACATGGTCCACATCCTACTATGGTCCTGATAAGTATAGAGCAATATTTCAGGCATATTTGCACAAGCATCAGCAACTGTAAAACCGGCAAACTGATATTTATTGTAAGAAATGTGCAGTAATCTAAGGTACACTGCTGATACTGTACAAGTACATTTCTTACAATATTTTAATCGACCTATCCCCCGAAAAAAAAACCCAGATGCATGACCAACGCATTATGATGTGTGTGTGTTAACCCATGGGCTTTTCTTCTTCTTCTTTGATCCTGAGAGGTTTTGGTTTAACACACATTTCATCAAATGTTACTGGCAAAATGATCACATGAGAGGAAAGCAGCAACTGTCACCTAAGTTAGTTCAGAATATGCAAATTAAACCCATAGTTATTTGCTCCCACGTTTATCCATGGTAAGTAAAAAGCATGCAATCCTATTGATATTCTTCTGGTTGCGATAAAAATGACCTTGAGATCTGATACTTCTAATTTTGCTTCTATTAAATTATAATGCGTATATCTGCATCATGCCATTTTTGCACACAATAGCAATACAGTGTCCTTTGCATCACTCTATGTGACAAAAATATCCAGCAAAGTTTAAATCTTAAGCACGGTGTTCTCTACAGCTTGCTGATCTGGTTCCCTCATAATTACAGTATTGATTGCGCGGCCACCGGATGATTGGCCGATCCTCCAAATGCAGAGTATATTATTTTCTTTCTCAAATATAGCAGGAGTTGTGAGCTTATGAAGTCCAAGTTTGCACAATAAAACACTAAACAGTACATCTTTGAACTGCATCCCACACGTTAACACACTTTTTTCCCCCCTAAATAAGCTATCGTATTTCAGGCTCCAGAGAAATACATTTCACTCAGTGCATCCTCCCAGCTCTGTTTGCGGTTGAATTGATTTCTCCCTTTATTAACAAAACAAATGGTATTATTTCAGCTCGCAAAAACCTTTTCCATGGTAGAAAATGTCCACTTGCAAACAAGAATAGATTATATAAATTGTATTAGAACATGTTTACATGAATTGCAGGCTCTTGTAATTTTACATTCCAACTTCCAGATGTCTGTGATTTTTTAAGACACCAAACACAACCTCTTCACTTGGCCTGAGACAAGAAAGGCAACAGATCTATAAAGCCGGGCAAAGTAATTGAATTGAACAGACAGCTAATGGAGGGCGCGTGTTTTGTGTTATTGTGGCCGGGGACAAGCGAAGGGGAAGAGGGACAGGAGTAGGGGAACGGAGAGGGAGAGAGAGGGAGAGAGTCTTTTTAGAATTCCGTGTGCAATTCGACATGTCCCCTGTGCTCGATGTGAGGAGGTGACCTTACGTCCTCGTGTTCCACATCCTCTTCCTCCTGCTGATCGGTGTGCAGAACACGGCCTGCAGGAATACGGGCCAGCTGCAGACAAAGGTCATACAGAGGAGCCATCAAACCTGGTACATACAGAATACACATGTAGACACTGGGAGAAACAAACACTGTCCAATCAAATCTGCACCAGCAACCTACATACATCTGTTGTGTTCTACGATCGGCTGCGGGCTACAGCAATTATGTGCATTGTCTGTGTACAAAAACATAACGAAATAATCCGAAAACATGTTTGACTTTGAGATGCAATCGGTGCAGCCAATGCAAATACCCAGTTGCTACCACATGAAAAACTCACCCACACAGATGTAAAGGCATATTTATGCGCCAGACGCTTGGTGCACACAGGCATAAGTGCATGCGACCACATAAAAACATGCGAGCGCGCTCACTGCATTCTGAACAGCTCTGCAAGGCCATTGTGTTGTTTCACTTGCCTGTGATACCAAGGAGACAGAGCTCGTTGACATTCCAATAAATCAGGCATCCTGATGGTGTTGACATGAAGAATTATAGTGTGCCATCACAGCCATGTCCACACAGATGATTTTCACTGAACAGAAAATAGCTGTAAAGGAAGGGCATTGTGACAAAAATGTTGCCATGTTCCCAGTGCTTGTAAAATAAGAACAGTAATTAGCGTCCTCCAAATGGCACTCATATGTACAGACGGAAAGCAAATTGTAGGAAAACCAAAGTCTTTGGCTGTTACAGTGGGATATTTTTTTGGCACAGCTTGGGTCCCCTAAGAGCATATGGTCACTTTAAATCTATACAAATCTGTTCTGACACATATACGATACATGCTATATAAACACATTTATTCCCTTTCTGTGTCTAAGAGGCACAGCTGACAAATGGCATCACATGTTCACAGAGTATAAAACCTTAAGACTCTGCCTACAGGCTTATTAGCATGCAGTATATCGGCGAAAGGCTTCTCAACACCATTACCTGTCAGGCCCCTCAACTCTGCATAAGCAATGTTCCCTCTATCAGCCACTTCAGCACAAACTCAATCAGTTCCTGATGCTTAACACTAACCCAATCACCTTGTGCTAATGCCATGCCACTTTTGCTTAGGATAATAAATGAGAAATGTCCACAAGTGACCCGAAGACACTGACAATCAGCCAAGGCGGGCAGCGTGTTCAGCAGGAGGAGGTTCATGGGGGAAGCAAAACAATCTGGAAAAAAAAATGAAGCGTGGGTTGGTAGAGAATGGTATAGGAGGATGAGAGGGGGATGTGATGTGGGGGATTGCAAGAAAAAGGGAAAAGGAGAAGAACAGAGATTGCTGTTGGGAAACTAGAAGAAAAAAAGGAGAGCACAAGTCCCATGTTGGGGTGTTAAAATAAAATGGTATCCGCAGAGTAACGATAATTGTAGCTGCTGGGGGAAACACTTAAAGGCTCCTGACTAAGTGAATTGAAATGAGCTCCAAAGATCATTACACACAGGGACATTATCACCAGTGACAGCGTTATTCCAGTCTATTGATCCATTCTTACAATAAACTGATACCACTTGAATATGCCAATAAGTCTCGGCAAAATCTCAGCAAAAGCTGAAACGATTTGCTTTCGTCTCCGCAGAAGCGCTGATCCACAAAACAGGTTTTCTACACATTCACACTCTCTTTCTTCCTGCTGATAATGTTTTGAGATTCATGTCTTATCAGCCATTTAATCTGTACCACTGAAAAGACTGTTTTGTCCTTTTGTGCTGACATGTGTGTCTTTCTGCTCTTTCCTTTATAGGTTTAGTCCTTATGAGTGGTACAACCCGCATCCATGCAACCCTGACTCAGATGTAGTGGAAAACAATTTTACGCTGCTCAATAGTTTCTGGTTTGGAGTTGGGGCGCTCATGCAGCAAGGTAGTTGCCTCAGCCTGTGGCTACAGTTGCTTTGTGGAGCTGGAGCTCTCTACACCCCACTGTCCCTAAGGGTTGGGTTTTTTTTAAAACTAAGCCAGAGGCAATAGAGAGAGACCTCTAAAAGACCACACAGAAATTAGAATAAATGTGCATATATTTTAAAATAAATGTAACAGACTTAGGCTCATGGGAGCATGGGCTAAACCCGAATATGTAAACTAGGAACATGTTTCTAAAAACAACAGTTTTACAGCCTTTAGTCCACTTAAGTTAAATTAATTTTCCAAGTGATTCTTGTATAAAATTCATAAAACGATTCTGTTTGCGAACAGACGTGTTGTTGAGCTACTTTTTGAGTAGCTGAAAAAGAATTATATATAACATTCGCTTAAACTATGCATTCTGTAAATATGCTGTTTGTTACTGTAGCAATGCCACTAATATACGAGCGACCTCTTCTCTTGCTTCTGGCCTATCAGCACCTAGAGATCAGTGGGGTGTGGAGTCAGGATGTGAGGTTACCTTGGGTACATGACTCTCTGGCCTAACCAGCCTGTTACCTCTCCACACAGTACTGCACCATCGATGTTGATGTGTTTAATTTGATATATGAGATTTATGCAAACACCTTGTTCTCTTTGAATGGCACTTTCCGGTAACTCTTGCATTATTTAAAGCACTCCCCTGTGACTGAGACGAGATAATTTCACTTGTTTGAGATCCAACAATCTGCTTGTTTTGAGAGCTCTCTCGAGTGATTTAATCTTGATGCGAGTGGCACATCTGCCTGCGCTGAGAACTTGATGAGTTCTCGAAACAAGCCTGTTTCTAAAGGCGTCAGTCCTCTCTGGTTTTTGCATGTTAAAAATAAACGTAATGAGAAGATTGGAATGATAATGACTTGTTGAAATGATTGCATCTTGCTGTTTAACTTTCATTCTTGCTGCCTCCTTCACCCCAGGGTCAGAGCTCATGCCCAAGGCCCTGTCGACTCGAATAGTGGGAGGCATCTGGTGGTTCTTCACCCTCATCATCATTTCCTCCTATACAGCCAATTTGGCTGCTTTTCTCACAGTGGAGAGGATGGAATCGCCCATAGATTCAGCCGATGACCTGGCCAAACAAACTAAAATCCCATATGGGGTGGTGGAGGACGGTGCCACAATGACATTCTTCAAGGTAGCTGGATCTACGACGATGTTTGTGCAGTGGCTCTGTGAATAATCTTATTTTCTCACACATCAAATTTATAATCCTTTTAAGATTTCTCTCCTGGTTGATTTTCCAACACCTGTGTTTGCTGTGCAAATAGCAAACACTCCATGTGCAGTTAATTTGTCAGAAAAATGCAGAAGAGCAACTGGTGTTGAAAGTGCAGCCAATTTTTTTTTTTTTTTAAGTAGTCAAAGTAATCCAATGAATATTGCACCTGCAAACATCATGCATGGGTTGCAACTGCAAGGAACAGTAGAGTTTATTATCTGCCTAAGAAGTTAAAGTAGTGCCATATTTATAACTGATTTGCTGGTAAAAATGCAGGAAAATTCCTTTCCTAGCCATGCAGTTTGCTGTTGCAAACATTTGTGAAAGAATGGTCCGTTCTGAAGAGGTCACTGAATTCGACTGTGGTAGTGTAACAGGATGTCACCTTTAGAAGCTTTTGTGAAATTTCTTTTCTCCAAGACATTCAGCATTCAACTGTAAGTGGCATTATTGCAAAGTGGAAGCACTTTGGAATCACAGCAACTCAGCCACAAAGTGTTAGACCACATAAAGTTACAACTCGCAGAGTGCTAAGAAGCATAGTGCTTAAAAGTCGCCAACACCCTGCTGACTCAGTAAGAGCTCCAAACCTATGGCGTTATTTCAGTGCCACTATTCTGAGCGCACGTAAAAAAATATTGAGCGCACGTAAAAAAAGATTGCAAGTGCAAGTGTTGCATTTTGAAGAGAAATTTATTTTGAGCGTACAAAAGCTGAATTTGAGTGAACAAAATTCATTGCTGCGTGCAAAAAATGTATTTCAGTGTTTGCGCTTATCCATATACACACACACAATAGCACCCCCTCTCGCTCAGTTTTTTCATTTGCGCTTGCTCGCAATGTGTTGCTTGCGCTCACAACATTCTCTGCTGCGAGCGCTCAACTCTCTGTACACCGTTATAAGTGTGCCACAAAACCAACCAATCACAGACTTGGTTTCAAAAATTCTGATTGGCTCTTACGGTCTCCAATCAGCTCGCTAGCTGCTGCATTCCGGACACCGGAAACACTGTCCACTCAGCCTCGCTTCTTGCAGATAGAGGGAGTTTTGATTTACTCTGCAGCCAAAGAAGAGATGGCAGAATCAAATAATGGCTCCAATAATACTACACCACAGTATCAGGTGAGTTTAATTTTTTTTGTGTGAATTTAGTAATTTGCTGTCCTTTCTGTTTAATATGCCGTGAAATTGTAGTTACAGATGCAGCTGTAGAGTTTAAGCTAGCCTAATGGGTAATTACCAGCGTAGTTGTCTTACTGAGGCAGTGTATCCCAATCATGCTTTTTAGGGTAATGGTGCAGTTGAGTCAGCAGTAAGAAATCTGGTGTCTTTGCTGCTTAACAACATATCCACAAATCCTTCAGGGAGGCCAACAGAGAGTGGGCAGCCGGAGCCTAGAACTCTGACTATCCAGCAAGAGATGACAAGGTGTTAGCTTTTTTTGTGTGTGTGTTTTTTTTTTCTAAACGTTTTGCAATCTTTTCTGTTACAGTTATTTGGTTTATCGATTTATCAACATTGATTTCTAAATTAAAATGTGCTATTAAGGACTGGTGTCATATTTAATAACTTTATTAAACAATAACCCTTATGTTATGCAACACTGCATTTTTTTAAACTCATGCATTTTCATCCCACAGATCATTTCCAGGACATTTCAAATCAAACTTGAGCCGTGGTAAAAAGAGATGTTTAACATCTACTAAACAGCTTGTCAAGGCAGGCAGTAAGACCACAGGCCTCAGTTTTTATTTGCTGTCAAAAAACACATCCTACACTCCTTTGCCAGCTGAGGAGCTTGAACTCCTACAAGCTGGCATGGGGAGACAAACCGTGTCTCTTCCAGAAGATGGTGACCATGCAGAGGTAAGGTATAGTCAGTATTAAAATAAGTCATTGGCAGACGCATTTAGCCTGAATCATATGCCACAGTCCATTTAGTGTTTCATTCTGCTTAACTGTGTTTTTAACTAAGATTTCAAGACTTCTGGAAGAAACCTTTCCAAAAATGGAATATCTTTGTGGAGGATGGCTCTTGCATAAGGCAACAGGTTTGTTGTTAATTCAGTTTTTATGTGTGTTTTGGGCATTCTTGCGTGCTCATACTGCATTAGAATTATGTAGTTGATACTTTTGCTGCTTGATTGTTTGTGCTATCTTTCTGTCAATAAAGGTGGGAGTGGTCGACGAAAGCTCACTGTAATTCCACCTGAAACAGAAGGATATTCTGTCAAAACACTGAAAGCTGTGTCAGGAGGTGGCAAATCCACTTTTTACATTGTACCTCTTCAGGAAACATTAGACACATCTCCTCTACCTCCCGACTCACAGCACTTTTCAAAGATGCCAAAGAAGTTATGTTACCAGTGTAATGAAGTTATGCCTCTGCAGATGCTTGCAGTACACATCAATACGTGCAAAGGAAAATTCTCTCCTGATGAGACTGATGATGAGGTGAGACAATTTTGATGAAGTCAAAATGAGCAATTTTAATTAAATAATATAGTATCACAATTACTGTTTTTTAATTCTGCAGGAATCTGAGTTATGCATTGTGAAACGCAAATGCAAGGTAAACCTAGCAAATTACTAAAAACCATAGTAACTACAATAAATTTTGTATCGGTAATGATCTTTTTCCCACTATGCATAACATGTACCCCCTTTTTGAAATTGTAGGTTATTTGTCCAATATGCACTAAGGACTTTCCTGAAGATGAGATCACAGTCCACGCAAGTCTGTGTGGGGATAGGTAATCTTTTTTCAGCCGTTTATGAAAAAATGTTAATCAGTAACAGTCCACGCAAGCATATGTATTTTTTTTTTTTTTTTACTTTGTTTCGTCAACAGCTTTCAATGCATGGTGCCTGAAGAAAATGACCAAACTACATGCACACCAACTCAAACTTCAGTATGCACAACAGACAGGTAATCTTTGCTCTATTATAGTTCATATACACACTATTATGCAGAACCATTTGTTAAAATTATGTGTAAGATCTTTTAAACAATAGCTGGGTTTTAATTTCATATAAAACATTTTATGATCACACTACTTTAAATTATGGTTAAAGATTGTTGCACAGAACATGCTGCGATAAGTTCTAATCAAGTTTAATGTGGTAGCCTCTTTTAATCTAAAGATGATTATTTTTCTTTGAGAACTTAGGATGTTTTCTACCCTGTTTTGTTAAGCGTGGAAGATGTATTGCGTTGCCTTGAACAACAAGTCGACACCACAACAGAATTTAAGTTGTGTGTGGACAGAGAAGACCTTCCAGACAGAGGCATTCTCCAGTGGCAGAGAAAAAAATCTGCATCTCCCACCAGTGTTCTTAGGGTGGTTTTCATTGGAGAGGCAGGCGTGGATACAGGAGCACTTAGGAAAGAGTTTTTGAGTGGTGAGTTGCCTATTACCTGTTTTGTCCTAGTGTCAAAAAATAATGGATAACTTAAAAATGCGGATATTTTTTGTATGAAAGACATGATTTCAGGTATTGAAAGCAGATTCTTTGAAGGACCTGAGAACAAGGGCAAAAACCCCAAGTATTCTCTGACCGATCTTGATAATGAAAACTTCAGGTTGGTTACATACGAGCTTTGTGTATTACATTTAATACGCATCCGATATTTTTGTAAATGTTACCTGAAAATGAATTATAATCATTTGTCTACACAGAACTGTTGGTGAAATAATTGCAGTCAGCCTCGCCCAAGGAGGCCCATCTCCTGCCTTTTTCAAAGAATGGTGCTACAATTTCCTCTGCTCAGGAGAGGTTGATTTCAGCTGTCTGTCTAAGGAGGATGTTGCAGATGTGGAATCTTCCCTGCTCATCAGCAAAGTGAGCACCTGGTTTAGCTCTGGCACATGATATATTATGAGTATGGTGTTTTTAAACACTTTTAACCTTCTGTATTTCCTCTTTCACATTATACATTTCCAGGTTGAAGATGCAGCAGACATACAGTCTCTGATGTTGTGGGCTGATGAAATTGTCACCTGTGGATACACAAACCAGATAAAGATGGATAGTAAGGAAAGCATGATACGGTAAGCGAGAAAAAGTCAGAGAGATCATTAACCCATCCCCAACTAGTTTTTCATTTTGTTTTGTTTTCTTTAAGTGCCATTGTCTTACACTCTACAACAAGACTGATTCCAATGCTACAGCAGCTCAGAAAGGGCATGGAACTGTATGGTCTTGTGAACCTGATGGCTGTAAATCCTGAAGCTTGCCACAGTTTGTTTGTGCCTGGGAAAATCCTCAAAGTAAGTATTAACATAGCAGCTTCAGTCTGATCCGAAGACAGTCCACTTATCTGTACTGTAGTTATCCTGTATTTATTTATTAGTTTTGAATGAACAATATATCTATAATATAATCTACTTTATTTCCTTATTTACAGCCAGACGCTGATTTCATTATGATGAGCTGCCAACCACATTTCAGTGAAAAGGGGACATCTAGGGAGAGAACTGAGAGGAAGATCATAAATTTTTTGCAAGATTTCTTGCAGGAGATTGAAGCATCAGGTACTATATAGTATTAGCTGTATATACCTATAGTATTGTGTATATATACCGTATGCATCTGTTAAATATTTTGCTTTAACATACAGGGCACTAGGAAGTATTCTTAGTTGTTAATTTAAAACATTGTAATCCAGATTGCTTTTATTTAGAAAAGACTTCAGAAACATTTTCAAACATCACAGATGGAAACACAGGCGGTGCAGGTGGTGAAAAATCAGAGTCTCTTGCTGTCCAGCATGTGCTCCAGTGGATGACCGGCCAGTCCCATGTTCCCATCCTTCCTGATGAAAAGAGACATTTCAAAATAACATGCAAGTTTGACCACGAATGTAAGGAGCGGCTGGGAGATCACTCAATTTGTTACCCAGTTGTGAGTGCATGCACTTGTACTGTGACTTTTCCAGTGCAGCATCTGGACACTTACACAATGTTTAAAACCATAATGAGTGCAGCAGTTAGATATGGTGGTGGATTCCACAGAGTTTAACACATTGTTGTCTTGTAATTTGGAAACTAAATGAGTAAAAATGTTTCTAAACATTAGCTGTTAAGATGTTCGTAGCTGTTTCATGAAAATGATAAGACTTCAAAACTTGTGTAGGGTCCTACGTTGATAGATAATAAGCAAGTGCTTTGTTTGATTGTCTACTTGTAATCTGAATTGTAATCTGTAATCTTTCAACAAAGAAACAAAGAAATCCAGTATTTGAGAACAAAAGAGCGTTGACTTTCACGTCCATCTTAAGTGTCACTGTTGGTTTGACACCAGTAGCAAGAATTGTATATACAGGTCACGACCGTAAGATTCTGAATGTTCCAAGGGATTAATTGTTCTCTGAAGTCCCTCCAGGGTTTCCTCATCCAGTGGGCATTCAATTTCAGGAACCACAACTGTGCTGTTAGATTCTTCTTGCAGTACAGCACTCTCCCAGTCAATACCTGGATCCTGAAGCTCCTTCAAATCCACAAACATATATAATAGTCATTATTCCAGAATAGGTACTTTTGGGAGTAATGTTATTTTGTGTAAGCGTTTTTTCCAATAAATACAACAATTTAAAAAGAATGCCTTTGTTTCATGTTCTTCTTACTGTGATTTACATTAGTGGTAATTGATAGGCAAGAATGTATAAAATCACCAGAAGCATCTCGCAGATGTGCCACAAGTGTTTAATATGTTAATTTCAGAAGAGCAGAGTTTCAGAAGAGCAAAAAACTATGATCTGGTACCTCAAGTCTCTCGCCGTCGTCCAGCTCTTGTAGATGTCCCATACACCAGAGCTGTTCAGGAGTGAGACCACCTTCTGTCCTGAGGGGATGATTATTCCATCCTCCAACAAAGGTGACAAGATCTGCTCGGAGTCGAGGGACAAAGATGTAGTGGACACCAAAGAGATGAATGACATCTGAAATGTCAAGCAGGCCATCCTCCTCAAGTGAGTGAAGAACATCATGGTACTTGCTAGTGACTGCAATCCAGACATCACGCCAAAGTCGTTCTACTCTGTAAATACATTTGAATTTGGATTTATGGTATTATATGCTTTAAATCAATATCAGAACTGCTACAACAATCTACCCATGCAGTCAATAATAATATAAAAAAAACATCAAAAGACTAACCTCTGATTGTGGACACTCTTTCCAGATATGAAACTCGCTCTCCCTGTTCCTCTTGTGGCAAACATGAAATGTGCAATGTCCAGGTTTTCTACTCCTTGATCTGCCCTAACCCTATGATAAAAATACATTTTTAAGGAAGTTGTCTTTAATGAAACTTGTTGCTAGCATATAAATTTGATCAGGGCATTAAACCTTGATGGCAAGCCGTGAAGCTGGGCTGATCTCAGGAAAAATGAGAATGCAGTTTTTGCCCTGTTGTTAGTTGCTGCATCCAAGTACAGGACCTGCAGTAAAAACAAATGGAAAATTAAAGATCTGGTTTCAGATCATGTATAGTTTTTCAGTTAATAATGCAGTTCCATAATAAGTGTTCAAGGAACATTGTACGGTTCTATGTTCAAAACCATAATTCAAAGCTTGAGTAGTCTATATATCAATATTGGTAGTACTTATCAAAAAATAAAAATGGCCTTTTAGTTGAACCTTTTTTTTGTAAAGAACTGATTATAATTTTTTTTTTTAAATTGCAAATCGTCCACTATGTTGGCTTGCTGAATAATTGATGTTCATAAAAAAATAACCTAATACAGCTCTCATTTCAAAACTACCAAATATTCTACATAACAGTTTAAATTTACCTTCCTTGAGTAGCCATCCACTCCACCAAAGATCACAACATTGTACCTGTTTCAGAGGGAAAACAATCTCACTAAGGCTTGATTTGCAGAACATGTAAGACATTGAAAATACATTTTTCAGTAACCAAACTTGCCACTGATTTAAACTGGACACTTGTCAGGTGTGCTGAAAATAATACCAACATTTTTATATGTGAAAGTGGATAAGTTCAATGAGACTAAATATTTTAGTTCCCTTGTCATGATTTTTTTTTAAGTTTTCAGTAGCACTTACCATATTATGTGTTGATAGGCTTGTTATCATGGAAAATATCGATATACAAAGTGTAAATAATTGCTCAAGAAAATTTACAATTAACAATATTACTGCTTTTGTTACACATCCTGTAATCCTTTTACTTAATATTACAATATGAAGTGCTTTTTAAAATATTATAAACACACTGAAAGACCTATCAGATAAGGTTGATTAAAACAGATTTAAAGTATAACGTGCATCTTTCTGCCCAACTTTTATTAGAGCTATATAAGTGGGTATTTTACCTTATTAGCTTGTGATTTGTGTCTATGTGGACAAGGGAGAGAGGGCTTCGCACCGAGTAGCTTCTTCGCACAACACAGCCTAGTTCTGTAATCCGTGTGAAGATCCCAACAGCATCAACTCGATGCATGGAGGCCATCATTCTCCACCACTGAACACGGAGACCCATAGAAACCAAATGTCCTTGAACCATTCGATAGCCAGCATTTGGCATCTGATTTTTGATAGTCGATATGATGTTGTCCAGCTCTTGGTCATTCATTGTGCTGTATGTTCCTCTCACAGACAAGTCAAATTCTTGCATCCTCCTGAAGATTGTTCTTCTTGAAACACCAAGACATTTAGCGATGCAGCTGACTGGCAGCCGAGTGTCCAACAAGTTCTTCAGTTTTTCTCTCTCTAGTACGATTTTGGGGTGGCCAGGTCCCAGACCAACTTCTGTTTCCAGTTCAATAATTCCCACAGAGGTGATGTTAATTTCACACTGAACCAGATGATGAACATTTTGTAGAGCCTCTGTAATCTCTGACAGACCACCTATTTGCTGAGAGAAAGATTCAAACAGAACAAGCTCATGACGAGTCAAGAACTCCAAATAATCCAGATTTAGTGGTTGTTGGTTTAAAGCAGCTTCCAGTTTAGAGAGGAGTCTATGCATCATTTGCTGTCTCAGTATGTCCTGTTAAAAGCAGCAAACATGGACAAGTAGTTAGAAAAATACAATGAAATGACGTATCTCAGACAAAAATAAACAACCCATAAAACGAACTACATGAGGTACATCATTTTTCAAGTTTGCATAGTTTGCAAATTAGCTAACGTCAGTTATCAAGCGAATAATAATGTACAAAATGATTTTATATTACTTACATGTGGCCGGGACATGTTGTTTTCGTGCTGCTGTTCAGTATTCGACGACATAAAAGAGAGCTACTCAAATATAATTTGGAGAGTCAGTTGGCATGGTTGTATAATGCAACTACATTATACTACACCAACGATAGTCTTAACAAATAATATATTTTAAAATAAAATAATTAAAGATATTATCCGCAAATTGGGGTTAAATTGAGTTTAGCTGGATTTAGCTACATTTCGGACTGTTTCCGGAATGCAGCAGCTAGCGAGCTGATTGGAGACTGTAAGAGCCAATCAGAATTTTTGAAACCAAGTCTGTGATTGGTTGGTTTTGTGGCACACTTATAACGGTGTACAGAGAGTTGAGCGCTTGCAGCAGAGAATGTTGTGAGCGCAAGCAACACATTGCGAGCAAGCGCAAATGAAAAAACTGAGCGAGAGGGGGTGCTATTGTGTGTGTGTATATGGATAAGCGCAAACACTGAAATACATTTTTTGCACGCAGCAATGAATTTTGTTCACTCAAATTCAGCTTTTGTACGCTCAAAATAAATTTCTCCTCAAAATGCAACACTTGCACTTGCAATATTTTTTTACGTGCGCTCAGAATAGTGGCACTGAAATAACGCCATACAAACCTCCTGTGGCAATAACATCAGCACAAAAACTGTGTGCCGGGAGCTTCTTGGCATGGGTTTCCAAGGCTCAGCCACTGCAGTAGGTAACATGTATTTGGCCCGGTCCTTGTGCCCATATCGTATATATATTTGTTTTAAATTATAAATGCAATATTCATCAAAAAGACAGTGCATTTCATGTGACTGTTTCACAGTGAAAAACGTACAGTAATTCCCTGGTTGAAAGCGCCTGATGCAGCAGCATTAGGAAGTGTCTGGTAACAATAAATTAAACATAAACCAGATTATATGAATTGCCTCCAGTGAATCATTTGTGCAAAGCTAGGCAATTTCAATTTAGCATGAAGAGCCTCCACCATTAAAAAAAAAAAAAACACTCTGAAAGGTACTTATATAATGTGAGAATGAAAAATACAAGCTATAAAAGCAGAGCTTGATTTATAACAAAAGAAAAGTCGTATTTATGGCTCATCTAAATCGCCAGGATTAAAACTTTGAGTTCTTTTCATCATAGAAATATTAATATCATCATTTCATCATATCGTTTTTCAGACATTAAAATGGACCTATGATGCTTTTCCTGAGTTTCTGTGACAATGTTGGATGATCATTGTAACATGGCCAAAATTGTACACAAACAGCTAAAAAGCTCAAGGTTCATGCTTTGCTACAGACAGGTTTTTCTATCTTGGACATGCGTGATGTCTCAGAGAAGAGATACACTTGATGGTCATTTCAGGCACCCGGCTTCGAGCACAGCAGCCTCATCAATTTGCAGTCTTCTGTTTGTGACGGGAAGCCAATAAAAACCTTAAACAGAAGGTGGCCGTAAAGGGGGAGGACCGTAAGAACTTAGCAGCTCCTCAAAGCCTCAGAAGAAAATAAATAGGGTTTATTTTTGAACTGTGAGTCATGCAAAGCTATTATAGTCTATGAATAAGAAAAAATGTGCAGCTGGAAATGAACATAATAGGTCCCAAACACGCTGCAAATGATGATATGATATTTTCTCCTAATACTTCTTGGAGTCTCATTCAGATCCTACTCTCTGGTTACTTGCAGAAGACAAAAATCTCTACCTATGACAAGATGTGGGAGTTTATGAACAGCAGGAGGCAATCTGTGATGGTTAAGAACGTGGAGGAAGGCATCCAGCGTGTCCTTACCTCAGATTATGCCTTCCTTATGGAGTCCACCACCATTGAGTTTGTCACCCAGCGCAACTGCAACCTCACGCAGATTGGAGGCCTCATAGATTCCAGAGCCTACGGCGTGGGAACACCTATGGGTAAACGACCTCTGCATGCCTCTGTGCTAGAAGCCACTCGGATTAAGTCTGCAGATACTGCAGATACTGTGAGACGCATTAAGGTGTGTTGTGGGAATGATGGAAAGCTTTGAAAAGGGAAAGGTTGATCTTTATCAGTGAGGTCACTGGTATAATGGTTAGACACAGTGAGGTGTAAAAGGTGTAGCTTAATGAAAAGTGAAATGCCTAGAAGGTTGAGTTTATGGATGAGGTTAAAATGACTCACTGCTTCGGCAAGATCTTTCTATTCATGGTGATTTTCTCACAAGATTGTTTCAGAGGCAGGAATCGTGTATCAAACTCTCTTCACAAATACTTTTAATGGTCTGTTTTCATTTTATTTTATGTTCACGTAAGGCAACACTGTGAGTGTCAGTTCAGTGCAATTCCCTTTGACTTACTTGACACCGGCATTAATTTCAGCACTAAAACACAACTAAAAAGCACTTCAGAGAGTATAAAACAAACTCTAGGAGCTTGTTTTCAGAAGCCGCTTTGACCCAGCTCCCATCAAAAATGTTGTATTCTGACATTTTAAACCATCATTATCCAGGAATGAGGCAGATGAGCTAAAAGTATCATAAAAACAAGTACAATCATAAGAGGTTTGGTGCATTAAAAGCACTGTTTGTCAGGGTTAATCAATGCACAGCTCACAGCTCTGGCGTTCCCAAGGACCCTGACTGAAAGCTGTTGATGGTTCCCATTCAAGTGTCACAGAGGTTAGAGTGGTCCTGACGAGGCCACAGAGAACACTGCTACCAGCTGTAATGGTCACATCTATCATGAGTGATATGAAGGCCATCAAAATACGGAGGATTAATTTTGGCCATCCGCATCTGGACCGGGCTGCCGCTGATGAGTATGGGGCGGTTATGAATCTGCAGGGATGCCGTGATTGCCGTGGCTATAACAAAGCTGAGGGGCTGCTGTGAAATATAGGCCCACTGTGGCTCCCTAAGTGCTGAAGTACTTAGACTGATGTCCTTGAAATGGACACATAGAGACTGGAGCATGGATCACTTCTTTTTTATTTTTTATTCACGCAGTAGTATACTTTATAATTTATATATCAGATAGATATATATATATCTATATATAAAATAGGAACACAACACGTTAATTCAGCAATAAATGGTTCTTCATTTATATAGAGATAAATATTCACTCTGAAGAATATTACTTCCCACTTTCTTCTTTCTGTCTAATCCTTATATTATTTGCTCAGTATTAAAGAAATAAAGCCGATTATGGCCTGCAAAAAGATCTTGAGATCAGAATCTTGATTACTTTATTAGTTCAGCAGTAATTTTGGCAGAATATAAAAATTTGTATTGTTTTTTTATTATTATTTTTGATGGTCTCCTTGTGTCTTTTTTCAAAACCATGTGAGCACTTCAGCTATCACGTTAGCCACCGGCTCATACCTTTTGGCCTCCTGAACAATGTTTAGCAGCTTATTCCCTATGGGGCTTTTACAGCAATAAAGCAGAGCAAGACATAATAACATTTTAACCTTTTAGTGCTTGATGGTTTCCCAAATCGCAAATGCTTCATCCACTGCTATCGACTTAAACTGTGATCGCATTAATACTTGAGGCCAGACAGTGTAGGAGTGATGGATGATCTCTGGTGTTGAACATCTGTCAGGTAGTTGTGTATGCACAGTGTGTCAAGCACGGCGCTTTTCCCATTCGCCCAGGCCCCGCTCTCCATATCCTCCTCTCTAAGGACCCATCCTATTAGCATTTATCCAAGGCCTGTTTTGTTAAGCCATCATTAATCATTTGAAATATGAGAGGAGCCAGAATCAGGGGACCCAGATACTAGAGAGATCTCTGATTTTTCAAATGAAGCAGGCATATGTTTCCCACATACATAGTCAATTGCATCTAAGGGGCTGTGCTTTACGCGCTTTGCATATCGACTGTATGAAATGCACGAAATATACCGTGTGTTGCAAGTCTGCTCTGGTTTATCATGTCAGTGTACTCATAAGCTCAGCACGAGGAGAAAAACACAAGGTTACAAAATAAGAGAAGAAGAAAAACAGATGCTGCTCCAAAGTCAGTGGCATTGTGTAATTTTCAGTTTTCTAGTAATGTCTCTTTTGTTAGTCTAAACACAGAGATTTGGAGATGAAAGGATGATGGATGGCATTAGATTAATGATAGATGAGACAGAGGAAGACTCAACTAACGGGGCTGACAGGCAAAACTGTATGAGATCAACAAACAGCATGATGGTACTTGTTACCTGGAGCCTGACTCAGTTCATTTCCTTTGGAGTTCTGGCACGAAATGTTCTCTTCCCTTTTAAAACCATTTCTATTATCCTTGAATTATTATTATTTATTTATTTTAACATTCTTTGTTTCTTTTAAGTCACTCTGAATTTGCACACGAGCCAAATGCCTGAAATGAATATGTGCACCCAGGCTTCATTATGCATGAGTCCCATAATCGCATAAATACACTAACAAGCTCTTAAAGCAGTGAAAACATGAAACATGAACGCTCACAGTAAGAATTAATCTTTCTTGGCCCGGTTGAAGCAAAGTGTGTATGCGCTGCTCCTGGATCAACCCAGCCGTGTGTTGTGTCGCACACGCTGTGGATGGGAGAGGAACATGACCCCACTCGGCTACTCTGCAACGATTATTCCCGCTTTGATCAGGTCAGCGCCCGCTGCGCGTTAATGCCTCGTCGCTAATTCTGGCGCCTTCCCACTTTCTGTGGATTTGAGTTTGCTCAACATGCATCAAAAAACAGCAATGCAGAAACCCTATCATCAATGCACATGTATAATCCCAAACATATATGCATCCATATAATGTACCCCTCACTGGGCTCCTCTGTTTATAGGGACTATTTCTGTCATATGAAAGCCTGTGCAAACAGCAGCTAAATTGTGAGAATCGACAGCAGCTCTGCTCCCCCAAGCCAAGTTATTGTTGCCAACTCCCTGTGCATTATAATAAACACACTGCAGAGAGGAGTGAGAATTTTGGAATAGCTCTGTGAATATGGGGGATTAGTGGGATTTGAAGAAGGACTTACAAAAAAACTCTCTCTAAGCGGCTAACAATAACATGACAGGTTATATGATCACATGCAAGCCTGAATGTGTTTCTTACACCCACTAACACAACAATGACGATACTAGGCACATGAGTATTATCTGTGTTTCCCAGTTTCACGATGCGCTTTTTGTATTCGCAGGATCTCCATACAGAGACAAGATCACGATAGCTATTCTGCAGCTGCAAGAGGAAGGCAAGCTGCACATGATGAAGGAGAAGTGGTGGAGAGGCAACGGGTGTCCCGAGGAGGAGAGCAAAGAGGCCAGCGCTCTGGGAGTACAGAACATCGGTGGGATCTTCATCGTGCTGGCTGCGGGACTTGTGCTGTCAGTGTTTGTGGCTGTGGGGGAGGTCCTTTACAAGTCTAAGCAGAACGCCCAGCTGGAAAAGGTACAGGCACTATTAGAGAAGAGATTTTAGGCTTCTGCTGTAGCGTGTTTGTGTCAAGGTATGGCTGTGTGGCAGGCAGGATGGGGATCTAAATGAAGGACTCAGGGAGTCATAAGTGATCTCAAAACACAGTCTTAATGCTGGTAATTCACAAAGAAAGAGAAGAAGATCCAAATCTCATGGAACACAGAGGCAAGGAAACGCACAAGCATGAGGGGTGACGCAAAAACGAACAGAGGGAGGCTCAGACAATATCAACATACACCAGAAGAATAGAAATGGGGAACGGGTGGAAACAGAGCTCAGGACAACTAACATGACTAACACTTAAAAGGAAGTAAAACTGAAAAATAGAGCACATGAGACAATCCATCCAAGAACTCACAGAATTAAATACGACCCAAACAATAACCATGAACAGAAGTAGATAGGAAACTAAAACCTGAGAATCTAAATATAAAGAAAAAATGAAGAAAAATACAAAACCAAAACTCAAAAGGGGTCCACCTCTCTTACTCTGCCATTTTAGGAATCAAACTGTAAAAACAAGACACTAAACCCAAGAGACATGAAATGAAAGTGAAATGAAAATTTGTCTTATAGCTCTTAAGTGCATTTTTACAGACCAAGCTTGTTTTTATTTTAACAACTGGCTACTTAAATTGCTCTCACTCTTCATAATGGGTATAGACCTGTGGTGTGGAGACAGAAATCCCCCAGTGCTTTAACCTGTGTGAGTTTTTAGCAGTCAATATTTGCTAAACCAAGCAGGCATTTTCTGAAACTAACTTCTCTCTATGCATGGATAATTTTCTTTCTGATTTTAAATGGGGAAAAAATGTTTTACATGTTTGTTGGTGTTTTTTTGTTTGTTTTTTAGTCATATATCATATTGAATCATCCTTTCAATAAATTAACAATTACAGCAACTCCTTCATCACAAACACCAGCATAACAGTATTATACAAATAGTCGCACAAGACGACATCTATTTTAATTCACCATGTATACATAGAGTGCACTGTATCCACAGCTTCTTTATCCCCCCGGTTACGTTTCTGAATATTTTTCAGGCTGTTCTGTTTGTGCTCTATTTTCGTACTGAGCGCACATGATTCATCACACAGTGTGGAGTATGTATTTTAGTGCACTTTAACTCGTGCAGTGATGTTTCCCGATAATTGTGAGAGTCCTTTTGATAGCGTCTGTTAATTATTTACCTCTACAGAATTAGCACAGCGCAGCAGCGTGTTACTTTATTGCAACAGTAATTAGTTTCTTGCTTTTTTTAAGGGCTGCAAAAGTTTCACAGCACATCTTAGCTATCATTAATCAAGAGCTGCAAGACTGGGTCACAATATTCAGATAATTTGCAAATGCCAGAGTCTCTAGGCTGACAAGGTGCTAGTAATTTGCATGCTGACAGCAAGCCTCTCCTTTTTTACTCCCTGCCAGAGTCCTCCACCCTAACATCACCAGCTTTTTCTCTCTTTTTTTTAAACCCTCCTTCTCATTGTTTTTCAAAATTTATTTTCTGTTATCCTTCTTGCCTGTCTGCTTTTGTAATCAGTCTTCCTTCAGACTCTAGAAAATATTTCATTCATATGGCAGACAAATATATGTAAAAAAATGTTGCAAAAAAACACACCCTAAGCCACCTACAGATATCCATCTCGCACACCTACGCACATACACAAACAGAAAAATAATAGCTTCATACTTTAATGCTCCCCCTCCTCTTTTTATCTTCTCTCCTCCTACACTCTTTGAATTTGAATTACATTTGCATAATCAGAAAAGGAATGTATGGGAATTTGACTTGGCAAAGTTGGTGCCCGGGCATATTGACATTTTATAGGATTTTACACCACATACATAATGCAGGGACAACAGAAGCTCACATTACACAAGTTGCATAAGACTGTGATGTTTTAAAGTGGGTAGCAGTATATTTGGATTTAATCTGCCGAAGTGGATGCTTTGTCCTTTATGCTGTCTCTTTAGGTTTTTCACTTTCATGCCAAATTACAAGTGTTTAATGTTTCTCCCAGAATCCCGTTCTTGGCAGGGTGCAAATGGCTGTGAAACGCTATTTAGACATTTGTGTGACAGTGACGATTTAAAGGGGAAATCTAGGACATATCAGACCCTTTAAATGAAGGCTTGTTTTCCCAAAATATTCTGTCGAAAGCAAATGAATAGATGCTTCATGTTCTGTAGCTGTTGCACACTTACACGATATAAACTGACTCAGTGGTTTATTTTATTGCATGTACACATAAAATAAAACTGAACATGTTGACCTTTGTTTTCCCAGAATAGTACCACAAGATCCTTTTTTGTTATTTATTTATATCCTTACAAATTATGTTACAGTACTGTGCAAAAGTCATGAGTCACCCCTTATTTTTTATATTTTGCTTCTAAGAAGCCAGACTTTCATGTGGTTTCCAAGTAATCTTGAACAATAGCACTCTGGGCTTTCTGAAGGTCTTTCAAAGTTTTTCTTTCAACAGTGGTTGCTTTTTCACTTAACACTGACTTATGAATCATTCAAGCAGAAAAGAGGCACCTAACCAGTGTTGTGTCTACATATAACAGATAACTTAGCAAAGAACCAAATTTAAATTGCATCTTTAGGCACTTTGGCATCTCTATAGTTGAATTTATGAAAAATACAAAACGTAACACAGTCTGACTGGCATAAAATAGTATTTTTGCACCAACAAGATTTTTCCCAAAGAACTATTAGCTGAAAACTTGGCATATCAAAGGAAGGTCCAAAGGAAACAGGACAAAATCCAGACCAGGACCTAAGAGATGTATGTGGCACTTCAGTTGTTCCATCTAATGTTCACTGAACCCTCATCAGAAATGGTCGCAGTAAATGGGCAGGTGTCAAGAAGCCGTTCTTAAAGACAAGGAGAAAAGGTTGAGGTTTGCCGAATTACACAGGAATGCGACTGAAAATCAGTGGCAACAGGTCTTACAGGGTGATGAATACAAATTTGACATTTTTAGTTCAGACTGTCATCAGTAGGTACAGAGAGAACAGTAACTGTCTACAGCCATCTGTAAAACACGGTGAAAAAGAATGTCCTTCAACAGGCTATACATGAAGACTGCATAAAGAAATTACAAAACAGCTTGCCTAAGAGAGTTCAGACTGTGTGAAGAATAACAGTGATCATACCAAATATTGACTTTCAACCTTGTTAGAACTGTACAAACACCGTTTTTGCCTTGCGTATTATATTTCCATGTGTGTTTGCACGTTTCAATAAATCACCGCACCTATTTCCCATTTTCATAGCGAACTTTGAAGAAATGAGGGGCAGCTTGAGACTTTTGCGCCGTACTGTACATACATATGCTTGTCATAAAAGCAACATAAAGCCAATAAATACAAAAGAAGGAGGAGAAACAGTTCAGTTTGGCTCATTTTTTCAAGCTTAAAATAATGCAGGGAAGCCCAGCAATTCCCCTTTGAATGTATGTGGTGACAGTGGGAAGGAAAAAAAGAGAAAAGATGAACACTGAGAAACAACCAATAATAACAATTGCTGCTTGGTGGGTTTAGTAACCCCAGATCCAAAATCTGAATGCCAGAGACAGATGGCGAAGGATATAGAGACAGAGAGGAGAGCGGGGAAACTACCAGGGCAAAAAGACACACAGTTGATCACACGCAGTTGTCATCTATATGCATGGGGAGTTAAAGTGAAAGGAGGAGTTCAGTAGATGATGGAAGAGCAGCCTGGGGTCTGTAGCAGCATAACTAAGCCAGGGTCACCTGACCCAACCCCAACTATAAGCTTTATCAAGGAGGACCTGTTTTTTTAATCGTGTAAAAAGGCTGTGTGACTTTGAACTCAAACTGAAAGCCGGTTTTACATCTGAAGGTCAGACCTCCTGCTGTACTTTTGGAACCACAAGTAAGAAAAAGGCAGAAAAGGAAACATATTGTACAGCATATAAAAAAGCATTTTCATGTTACACAACATATTAAGGCGAGAGGATACGCATGGTAAAGCAGTGAAATTGAATTTATGTAGAAATCGACTGATTCTGGTAGAATTAAAGTCACTAAATTTAGAATATCCCAGTGATGGTGCCACCTGGTGGTGAAAAAAGGACACTGTGGCAATTACCCAAGAATACTGAAATGATATGGACAGGTCCATTACAAAAACATGAGTGGAAAATAAAAAACAACTTGGAGATACTCAGAAAGGACCTCATGCCACCATTAAGAAGACACTGGTTAAAAGAGAATATGCAGCACAAAGACCATCACCAGCCCTCCCTCATTAAACAACCCTGTAGGTCATTTGTGCAAGCTGTTAAAATGACCTGCAGCTGCACTTTAAAGTTAACTAACCTCTATCGGCCATGTAAATAAATGCATGTAAAACGTGCGCTGGTGTCATCAGCGTTTTGCCACGCCAGGCTTACGCTCAAGTCTCCTGGCTAAAAGCCAGCGGTTTCATTGTGCCAAAACCACTCTGCCCGCCTCCTAATGCAAATACTTTTCACTCTCTTTTAGACAGTAAGAACAAATGGTCCACTATGACTGTATATCTCAAGAATGTGTTGAACTTTTTTTCCCCCTTCTTCTTTTCTATTTCCTTCTTGCAGCGATCGTTCTGCAGTGCCATGATGGACGAGCTGCGCGTGTCTCTAAAGTGCCAACGCCGTCTCAAACAAAAGCCTCAGCCACCTGTCATCGTTAAGACAGAGGAGGTTATTAACATGCACACGTTTAACGACAGGAGACTCCCAGGAAAGGAAACCATGGCATGAACACTGAATACACCTGGACTACACCCCTCAGTAAAAACCACGAGTGGGGAGACAGGGTTGAATTAATGCTGGCTTAGTTACAGACTGAGTTTAGCAGGGGGGGAAAAAACAAAAATAAAATAAAAAAAAAATACAAAGAAACAAACAGGATTCCTTTCGAACCCACTTGCTTATGTAGACAGATGTTTCCTGTGGAAATATAGATACCTGAGCAGTGTCACCTCACTGTGACATTCACTTTTTGAAGGGAGCTGTAATCGAAGGACTTACGGGTTTGGTTGGTAATATATGTAAAATGACAGAAGAGCCGAGCAGTTTTGTGACACAACATTTGACTAGTCCACAGTAGAAGTGGACTTAAACATACACATACACACGAAAAAAAACTAATGAAAAAAAATGTATGCACACACACACACACACTGACACACACACTCTCTCATCTGACACACTTGACAACTGTGCAGAAGGGAAAACTATTGTGACACTTACACCAGATGTAGTTTTTCTGTTGATGTCAATACCCTTTCGTCTTACCTCCATGTGTGTGTGACCCAATCGGTCCCCTCTCCTCGGTGGCTTGAGTTTCTCTCAGATAATTTGAACAAACACTAATCTTACACCAACAAAGGGAACAGTAGTCAGTGCCAAATGGTTTGTTATGAACTGATGTATAAAAGTGATATTTAGTTTTGAGAACCATCTATGCCGACTTTGTCAAATATCCATCATTTTCTTCTATAATGCCTTTCTCGTGCCAAAGTTCTGCCATTGTAAAGAACTTTCTGCCATGCCTATTATTATGTTCAAAGCCTCTACAAGAAATGTATACTGTCAGAGTCCTTATCCATGTCGGTCCTTGCGCACAGTCTGCAGTTTTCACTCTGTATCAGTTGTTGTTTAAAATGCAGGATTTCTACAAAAATGTTTGTTTTTGTACAAGAACAAAAAGTTTTGTAGTACTTTGTATCATGGTAGCCCCTTCTGTGGACAAAATATGTAGCAGATACCAACTCAGCCCTCAAACTCTGACAACTGGCGGTTATGGGGCTTCAAACTCTGCTGTGTAGGGTTCATCATTCTCATCTTTCAGAGATTCAGTCTTTTGTCTTGCCAGTCTCACGGGGCCAGCTGTATATACTATCTGGAGACGATGTAGTGGATTTTGGCAGGTAAGAAACAATAAAACCAGAAAATGCAACCGTTCTGCTGTCAGTGAGAGTTGGGTAGTCACCATGATGAGTCACCATGAAAGACGTAGTAAAACATGCAAATGCTCTACGTCTAGAAGGTGTTCATAACTGTGGTTATGTAGCACCAATATACAGCAAAATTGTTATTTTTATTATGAGTTGTTTTATTTTTGTTTGTTTTGGGGTTTGTTTGTTTTTTACCAGAATCAAGTCCTAAAAGTATTATTTCAAAACTAGGGGAAATATTTACAGCCAAAAGTAACACAGATATTGATCTTGAAGAGCCAAAGGAAAAAATACCCTGCAGTAATTTC
Source organism: Oreochromis niloticus (assembly GCF_001858045.2). Classification (NCBI taxonomy): domain Eukaryota; kingdom Metazoa; phylum Chordata; class Actinopteri; order Cichliformes; family Cichlidae; genus Oreochromis; species Oreochromis niloticus. Next base: position 12,867,451 of record NC_031980.2, on the reverse strand, counting down.
TTTAACATAAACAAACAAGCTTGATATTGATCTCTTGGATGTGTACACTAACCGAGGCATTTTACAGTTGAAAATTCCACTTTTCTTTGCTGTCTGGTAGACAAGCAATATAATGTGGAATGACTGCTTCTAAATTACCTCACACTGACTATAGCTTTTTTCCCCTCCCTGCATATCCTTGCAGCTTATCAGTATGGATCCATACTGGTAAATCTGCTACAAGCCTGATTGGGTTGGCCTGATTGGTTGATTGATTGATTGCTCTATAAATAATCTGACACTGCGTGAATGACATCACGCTCAGTCTCAGTATGGCCATGTTTCCGATTCGTTCCAAGGGTTTGTTAATATTTCGTGTTGGTATCAGTAAGTTTGATTTATTAATGCACATTCCTGCACCAGAAGGTGAAAAAAATATTGAAATGAGTCAATTTGCATTTTGAAACTGGTTGAAATAATCTCACGGCACTGTTGGATATTTTTCAGTGCTTTCAGAAAATATTACTTTTAGGACTCACTAACAGACAAAAATGACCTCAGTCAAAGGGGAACCTCACTGATGGGCAGCTTTTGAATGTATAAAACTGTGCATTTGCAGTAATTCTGATGTTGGCGTAATTAGGAGCTTTGAGACACTCGTGTGCTACATAGTAAATCTCTCACCTCTGCTCAAATGCCAGGTGTTGCTTCACTCACGGTGCCTAAAAGGGACTTGATCAACCTTGGGGCGCAATTTTCGAGGATAACTCGTGGGCCGAGCGAATCATTTATCCACTAATTGTCTCCAGATGCGTGTTCTCTTCGCCAAGCGACACATCACATTTGGCCCCACAACACTTCTGTGTCTGTTAACTCTGTTCCGTGTTGTGAAATGACAAGCATATCTGATAGGTTACTCCACCAGTGCCCCTGTCTTCCTACACTATTCGGTTAATCATCTGATCTGATATTCCAGGGATGATTTCAAAGACAAAAAAATTTTAAAAAATCAAATACGCCCACACCTGTGTTGTACACGAGTGGCTCCCCTATATTTAATGACTTCTTTAAAACAACCGCATCTACGCTTTTATGAAAAATGACAGGGAAGACATGCTCCTTTAACTTGTCAGCTATCTACCAGTGTGGCTTGTCATTTTTTTTTCTTTTTTTTTTCTACACACGGCTAAATCTAGCAGTGTGAGCTCAAGTGGTTGAATAGTTTGGGAACATTACTGTGGGAAACTGATGTGTGCTCGTGGAATTTGACATCCATGCAAGGTTTTACAAATAATGTCATTAAAAATGGTCATAATTGTAGATTTGCCTCTTAGCTTTACTCCAGACTTTGGGGTTCTTTTCCACACAAATGAGGAAGCAACAGGATATGCTAATTGAACCAGATGCCATCTAGCACAGTGTGTATCTAGCCATGTCTTGTATTGTTATAAAACATCTGAATCTAAAATGCGAAAAGGGTTGATTTATGTAATCAAATCAAATCAAAGCGAGGACTGTAGGAAGGTTTAACCAATTATTTTTCCAGCTTGCTCACCAGCTATTACTGCATCCGCCTGTCTGTTTACGATTTTCTCTGACTACTAGTTTCTAAAATATCTCCAGCTTATGAGGAGGCTGCGCAGTCTAACAAAATAGCCCAGGAATGTTCCACTGCACACACTCTGGTTTTTCATTGTTTATTGTTATTTCCTTCCCACAGGCAGCAGTGGACAGTGAGGCCGCTCTGGATTTCAGACAAGGGTTTTTTGGGGGGGCGGGGGGGTAATGATGAAAACTGTTTCTGCAGCCTGAGCTCTACCATAACAACATAAATGGCCACCCTGTCTGCCCTCCAGATTGACAGGGAAGGTCAGAGCATGCATCAATGCGTTCAGCACGAACCATTTAGTCTGTCACACTTATTCCATCATATTAAGTCCTCTTCCTCCTTTTCCTAAGTGCTCATTGGAAAGGTATCCTTGAATAACATCTTGTTCATTAGCCAATTAATGGCCAAGATTGCATTGTGAACAGAAAATTGCTTTCTGAATGTGACTTTGGTTTGTCGTGCAGATATTATGAGCTAATAGAGCCTGCCAAGGAAGGTTTTTTAAGGTAGGGAATATTCTTCACCTCATTTCCAAGTGATTTTTAACAATTCAGGATCCCAGATTAGGAATCATTAAAAATCTACATTGATTTTTTTTTTTTAAACTAGCAGCACATGTACCTGTAAAGTTATTACATATGGTGGGCGTGGGGCAACAAGAAGTTCGGTATATGCCCTCTGTCAGAGAGATAATTAAATAGATTGTTTACACTGAGCATGGGTGCATTAGGCAACTGTGAGCAATGGTATGAGCCAAAAATAGCATTGCATCATGTTAAAATGAGATTTTTATAAAGAAGTTTTCACTAGGGTAATGCAGTAGTAATGCATTCACAGTTTTATTAGCTAATTAGAGAGCGGCTCCAGGGGTGGTAGTGTTGTCAGTCAGCCCAGTCGGTCCAGATTTAAATATCTCATCAACTGTTACGTGGTTCGTCTGTAAATATGGACTTCTCATCATGGTTCCCAGATGATTTTTTTTCCTCGAGTCCCAACACAGGTTTAACATTTGTGGTTCTGATATACACTCACCAGTCACTGCTTGCTAACCAGCCCATCATATGGCAGCAATTTAATACATTTAGGCATGTACACATACTCATGATGACCTGCTAAAGTTCAAATCAACCATTAGAATAGGGAAGAAATGAGATTTTAGTAACTCTGACTGTGACATGGCTGTTGGTACCAGATGAGCTGAGTATTTCCGAAACTGCTGATCTACTGGGATTTTCCCACAAAACCACCTCTAGGTTTTACGGAGAATAGTCTGAAAAAGAGAAAATAGCGAGTGGCACTTCTGTGGGTGTAAAATGCTTTGTTGGTCAGAGAGGAATGGCCAGACTGCTTCGACCTCATAGGAAGGCAACCACTCATTATAATCAAGGTATGCATCTCTGAATGTCGAAGACCACACTGGGGGCCAATCCTGTCAGCTAAGAACAGGAAACTGAGGCTACAATTCACCAGAATTGGACAATAGAAGACTGGAAAAATGTTGCCTCGTCTGATGAGTAAACGACCTTAAAGCATCGATCCATCCTGCCTTGTATCAATTGTTCAGGCTGCTGTTGGTCTAATGGGAGATATTTTCTTGACAGACTTTGGTCCCTTTAGTATATCCCGAACATTGTTTAAACACCACAGTCTACTTGAGCATTGTTGCTGACCATGTCCATCCCTTTATGACCACAGTGTGCCCATTTTCTCATGATTGCTTCCAGGAATATAATGCACCATGTCCCAGAGCTCAAATAATCTTAAACTGGTTTGACAATCAGTTCGCTGTACTCAAATGCCATCGACAGTCACCAGATCTCAAGCCAGCAAAGCACCTTTGGGATGCGGTGGAACAGGAGATTTGCATCATTGATGTGCAGCCGACAAATCTGCTGCAACTGTGTGATGCTAACACATCAATACTGCCCAAAATCTCTGAGGAATATTTCCAGCACCTTGTAGAATCTGCACAAAGCATTAAGGCAGTTCTGAAAACAAAAGGCGAATCAACTTGGTACTAGTTGGGTTAACTAATCAAGTGTCTGGTGAGTGTATGTTCCATGGATTTCCATAATATTTTACACCACATTTATGCTTCACTCCAGACTTTTGTATATACTTTACTTTTCATTTCTCCACACTATTGGGTAAATCTCTGACCTACTTAAAAGACCAAATACCTGCAAAACTGAAAGCATCCTCATGGGTCTTGGCTGTACTTTGTGTTGAGTGCTTATGAGTGAAGATAAAATGTTGGTGAAAGTGCTAAACATGTTTGCACTGAGCTCCAAGTGCCGCTGCGTCTGCCTCACAAAGCTCCAACAATAGGGTCTTTGTGCGAATGTTTAAAGTAAAAATGAATCAACGTGCTCTAATGCTGCTCTCATGTGAAAAAATACCAAAAAAAAAACTCAATCATTTCACATCGTTTTATTTCCCTTTCCTCCGATGTCAAATCATCCCTCATTCTCCATCTGTGTAAGTAATTTAATGATTTGTTACCATGTGACTCATATCAACAAAGCTAGTGGCAATTTTTGGTGCAATATTTGGTCTGCAGTGAATGATTCCATTTCAGGTCTAGAAATGAGCTTTGACTCCTTTCTGTGGAGTTCAGCATGTACAATATGAAATCCTGGGGAACGCAATAAAAGGGGAATTGCAGCAGCTAGAGTTGGGCAGGCGTTGTTGGTAGAAAAGTGATATCTGATGTGCATTAAGACCAGCCAGTGGCATGTGTCTGCCCAGAGACAGCACCTGGGCAGCGAGCTGGAAGACCCACTAGCCTCACACAAAGAATGCTCTTGCCTTAAAAAAAAAAAAAAGTGTATTTTCTTTGTGAGAAAAAGTGTGTGTTTGTATGTAGCCTCCACTTTTGCCACCTGTGTGTGGGTTTCTGCAGTCACACACGTGCGCCCTGGGGGGATGAACCCCGTTTTGACTCCAAATGAATTTCAATTTAAAGAAGTGATCTTTTGTGTCATGTAGCAATTCGTTTGGATGCGGTTTTCTATCTGAGTGTTTTTTTCCCAGTGGCAGATGTGTTGCGGTGGGTGGCAGCTGCAGAATGGAGGAGCACAGCTTGCTAAGTGATTCACCCTGCTCCTGGCATCTCTGTTACCCCATGAGTCTTTTCCCTGACAATGTTTTCATTTCTATTTGCTTTATCTGTAACTGGGATGGTGGGCTAGATGCTTTGACAGCTCTGTCAGAAAAATGACAGCGCTGGTTGCCTGCTCGAGAAAGGGTGAGAGAAACTAATGGGACGTTTGGAGGTTACTTCCTCTTCGTGACCTCTTCTACAGAAAAAAAGGGGGAAAAAGTGGGGTTGGGGGATGTGGTGTGGGGGCAGAGGGGAGCTGTGGCTGAATGTACCACCAAATCACATTTTGAGACGGATGCGTTGATGGCGCTCGGTCTGATAAAATCCCTAGATTGATACTGCAAATGAGCTCTCTATCTGATGACATCTGCTGCATTTTTATGCACGCACCCGGAAATAACAGTGTCGAGTGTTGAACCAGTCACATCTCCTGACGGGGGAATCATGTTTTGTTCGCTGCTGTCAAATAGTACTTTCATTCCTCTCCAAAATCCCCCATTAGGTTCTCTCAGACAAATGTCCCCCCAACTCCCCCCTCTTTTTCTCTGCCTTTGAGTAATTCATACTGTTGATTCCACCTCTGGAGGAATACATCAGGCATAACGTCTTTTTCTTTCATCAAGGCAGCGGCTTTAAAGTAATTTTCCTCCTCTCATAGGGAGCCAAATGGAGACGAGAAGATGTCGATTCTCTCATCTCTTTGTCTGTCCCCTTTGATCTCTTTCAACATGAATTCCCAATGCACAGAAAGTAAATGGGATTTTTTTTTCTTCTTTTTTTTGTCTTTCTCTGGAGCATGGTTGATCATACAAAATTGACCAGAAATGACTTCTAATGACCCCTGTGTTTTACTCAGTAAAAAGAATACCCAAAAAACACACTCATAGCTATCATTACTCATAGTGCATTTTAATAAAGGATGAATAATTTAGGGTGTGCTTGTAGATGTAATAGTCCAGAGCACTGATGCTGTGAACATCTTCATGGAGGAATTACCAGCTGTGTGTGTGGTGCGTGTGTGTGTGTGGGTGTGTGTGTGTGTGTGTGTGTGTGTAGGGACAAGGAGGACTTTGTGAGAAGGGACAAAGGTTTCAACAGTGCCTGCATGCAAGTGTGTATTGTTGTCTGTTGCATTAACAGACAGCAGTTGTGATTTATCTTGTATTCCCAGTGTAGTAGCCCCCTCTATCTAACTGGAAAGGTTAAAGCATACAGCCTGGAGGCAGTACTACAAAGGTCAACATGCAGTTTAAGAATGAGGAATAGAGAGAAAGACAGACAAGATATGTACTCTTCTCCTCTCTTCGACCTGCATACTGCATCTGACATCCTGAAAACATTCGCTATAGTGTCTGCAGCAAAGGCCCAGCAGTATTTATCCTTTGGTTCGCTCTATCCTTGCTCCCCTGGCTTCTTCTTCGTCTTATCATCGCCTTGCCGTGATACCTCCAGTATCGCACGCCATAAAAATAGCTGACCTTGACAAAGCCATCTCTAGAGATAGTGTTTGAAAAAGGGGAGCTGTGTAGGAAAATGATGGTGGTAACAAAGAGAAACTGTAAACAAAGACAATTCATTTAATGGACCCCCTCAAGCCTGGATGTGCTTAGTAGAGAGAAAGCGAATGAGACGGATGGTTATAAAAAAGCAAGGCGCGAGACCATTAAAGAAGAGCAGCAGAATAGAGAGAGGGCTGTGAAGAAACACCAGTCTCTTTGGTGAGTCAGATGTGTTGAGGTGATTAATCTGCTTTGGCTGTCCTTCAGGCCTGAGGGGGAACAAGGATACAGCAGCGCTAGGTTGCCCCCTTGTGGAGACCTAGGTGAACTGGTAGAATAAAGAAACTCATTTTCTTTCACATAAAACTTTGTCATCACTGACCCTCACTTTCAGTGCCTTGTGCAATCTGTGATTTATGGCTCTTAAATGTTTCTCCTGTCAGATAACGGAAGAACTATAAACGAGTGACTTTATTCAAGGTCAAAAATTTTAGGAAGTAAGAAAGTGGATGGGGAAAAAAAGCTTGTAAGAGCACACAAGCAGTCCAGGAACTCACTTTTAAGAGGTGCATATAATAAGTTCTTTCACTACCAATTAATTATTCTCAACTCCTGTTGACTTTTATTATCATTATTATATTTAATATTATTATTATTATTATTAATTTTTTCCAGACCATCCATTGTCCATATATACAGTTCAGGATCACGCTAGGGCTGGAGCCTATCCCAGCGATTATAAGGTGAGATGCACAGTATACTCTGGACAGGTCACCAGGCTAACACATAGACAATCATTCAAACCCATCAGTTAGACTAACCTAGAGTGCTGTGAAAAGGCATTTCCCCTTTTCCTGATTTCTTAGTTGTTTGAATATTTGACACAGTTAAACGTTTAAAATCATTATAACCAAATTAAATATATAATGCAGTTTTGAAATTAAAATTTTGTTTATTTGTTATATCATGAGTAAACTGATCAAGCAAATTCTTTAGAAAAGCTTATTTCAATTTCATTAGCCACACCTAAAATCGCTCCAAGAGCACATCAACGACTCAGCCAGATGGTCACAAAAGAACTCAGAACAACATCTAAAGAACTGCAGACCTCCCATGCCTTAGCGAAGGACCATGTTCGTGAGTCAACAATAAGGAAGACTAGGCAAAAATAGCATCGAAGGGAGATCTCTAAGGAGAAAACCATGCTGACCAAAACCAACACAAAGGCTCATTTCACAACTGCCAAAAAGCATCTTGATGATCCACAAGATTTGGGGGAAAATATTCTGAGGACTGAGGAGACAAAAGTTTAACTTTTTGGAAGGTTTGAGTCTCATTACATTTATGTAAAAGTATCACACTATGTAATGTGATGGTCTGGAGCTGCTTTGCTGCATCGGGACCCTGGACGACTTGCAGTAATTGATGGAACCATGAATTCTGTCCTCTACCAGAAAATCCTGAGAGAAAATGTTTGTATCCTGAAGCTCAAGCAGACTCAGGTTATGCAGCAGGACAATGATCCAAAACACGAAAGGCGACCTCTGAATCCTGTTGCTTTCACATGACCTTGAACAGGCCATTCATGTTGAGAAACCCTGTAATGTGGCTGACTTAAAACAATTCTGCAAAGAAGAGTGTACCAAAATTCCTCTACAGTGATGTGAAAGACTCATTGCTGCAAATGCTTGGTTGCAGCCCTGTGGATTCAACCCCAGGATCTTCTTGCTGTGAGATAACAGTGTTAACCTCTGGTCCACCCCAAACCTTGTTGTGCATCAGTAAATTTCTCCTCTTTACTGTATCATGTGCTATAAATGCAGAATATCGAGCTAGTTATTGAGCATGTCATCTTATTTTCTATTCCCCTCCTCTAAATGGATAGCCAGTCTATCTATTGTACATTAATGGTCACAGTCCCCAGGGTTCCCTTTGGTTTCTATTGGATCTAACACTTGAAATCTTTGGTTTGCATCTCAGGTTTAGATCCCTATTTTGATTTTATGCTCACTCCAGTAATGTTAAACTTTAGTTCTTGTGGTATTATTTGGTTACTGTACGGTTTTTATTGAAACTTTGTTGCCTGTTTGGACTGCTTTACTATCCCTGTGTTTAGGTTTTTGATTCTTGGCTTTTATTTGAGGTTTTGGTTCCTGAGCTATGATCATATCTTCTTGTATTTTTCTTCTCCTTTGCCATTTTTCTCTTAATGCCGGTTCCCCTCCATCAGTTATCGTATCTTCTTGTCTCTGTGCTTGACACGTTTCTGTTGGCTGTTTCACGTTTTACTTTGATGGTGTGTCTTGTTTCAGTTTTTACTTCCTGCCTTTGTAATTGTCTCTGTCTGTTTTGTGGCTTTGTATACCGCACCCTTTCTGTTTCTATTCCTCAGTCAGCTCTCAGCGTTTATATGGTCTCATCTTCCCATTGTCCATTGTCAAGAAATGTATTATGCTTCCATTGTGTGCTCTGTGTCAATTGTGTTAATTAGAATTTGGTTTTGTGTTTTATTTTTGGACTCAGTTCATCCTATGATATTTTTGCCAGCAGCCAATAAAGGCTAGCTTCTTGTTATTCTTGTGGCATACATTTGAGGCCCCTTTAAACACAACAACACATTACTGCTGTCTCTATTCTATTCTATTGTGAAAACCTAAGACAAAATAGCCATGACATACTGTCATCCATCCAGTTTTTTAATTCAAAACCTAAGATTTTCAATTTACAAAACAATCCAAAAGCAGCCAACCTTTGATTTGTAGATTGTGGGCATTTATTCATTTCATCATCCTACATTAAAAAAGACCTAAGTGGTTTTCAGAATTGTTGGAGACACACAGATTATTACACACTACACTGTATTTCATTAATTTACTTATGGAGATATAGAAAGATCATTTACTTTTAAAATGCTTTGACCTCATAACCATTTTTATTTCTCTATAACCTTACTGGAGACCAGCTTACCCTGGATTATGTTTAGCTACATAGTATTCAGCAGTGTGGCTGCTTGTATCTTTTATGTTGTCACTCATTTTCTCTAGCATTCACCCATGTCATCTAAAGTTAAACTAATGTATTTGGTCTGGTTTAAAATTGTCAGGGCCCCTCAGGCAGGATGGACACAAACCAATGATTGATTGATTATGCCTTTAATTTTCACTTGCAATGTTACACGTACATGTCACCTGCAGTGAAATGGGACCCCTTCCGACCATACATAAATTACACAAAGATCAGATTGGGAAGACAGGTCAGAGAGAGGTAGGATGGTAAGAAAAACAATGAAATACACAATACATGAGGGGAGAGGAGAAGAAGAAAAAACTCTACCCAGACTGAGCTCCTGAGAGAAGAGCAGTTTGAACAGAGAAGAAAAAAAAACACCTCAACACAAAAGCACATGAATCGTCACACCATACAAGATAAAAACACGTGACTTGCAACGTGGGGGGTATCGGGTATGAGAGTGGGCCGATGTAGACAACAGCCATCAAATCCTGCATGACTGTAGAAAACAATGCAGGACTCTGGCTTACAAAGTTCAACAGGTGTATTTGCAGACAGTCAGAATCCAAACACAGAGCCGCTGTTAAGGAAGTTCCAGAAGGCAGGGAACTCCACAGAAACAAAATATTCTTGAAAAAACTCAAGTTTCAGCTCACCACACACCAAACGAACAGTACACTTGGGAATACTGTGCAGATGGAAACACTGGGTAAGTAATTTACATGAAATCAAGCAGCCAGACTTTACTAACCAAGTTAATTCAACATTTCAAAAAAGACTGACGCACTACCTTAAGAAGAGGTGGTAACGAGCTTATTAGGAACAAGTGCGCGGATCACTTCCGGGCGCGTGAAGCCTGAATGAGTCCCGCCCCTGAACACAGGTAAAATCCAACCGCACGCAGACAGCGAAGAAGAAAGATAGAACAATAAGGAGGAGAGAGAGAAAGAAAAAAGTGAGACAGCGTGGAGAGGTCTGAGGGACCGTGGCAAAGGCAAGCAGTGGAAATGTCATAAAGCTTTCAAAATTAAATAAATTTTTCTTGTAATTATTTTAGAACCAATGTTTAAAGTCTACAGAGATTTTCCCGAAGCATTAACTACTAGTTGGGATTGAGAAGTTACCAGTTCACTCAGTAAGCTAGCTGACGGTTGACTAGATCGTAATAATATTACATTTGCTGTTTAATAAATATCCGGTTGAAACTTTTCCTTTAACATACAAAGATCAAAAATAAGGAAAGTACAATCAGAGGTATCCTGATGTGCGATACTTAATTTAAAAAGTACTGATTCTGTTCTGTTCTTGTTTTTTCTGATGAACACTTACAGCTGTTACCTTCACGTGGGTTTACTTATCACCCTAGCCAAATATACTATCATCAACCACTTCATTAGGTACACCATTAGGTATTAAATCTTAAATCTTCATACCATAGGTCCAACAACGTGCTGAAAACACTCCTTAAATTTCTTTTATCCATATTGACATGACAGCATCACACAGTTGCTACAGATTTGTTGGCTGAATATTCATGTTGTGAATCCCCCACATCAGCAGCTCTACTGGACTAACTGGTGACTGTGGAGGACATTTAAGTTCTTAATATCATGTTCCAGAAACTAGTCTGCGGTCGTTTGAGCTTTCTGAAATGGCACGTTATCCAACTGGTAGTAGCCATCAGAAGATGTCAGGTTTACGTATGTATGTATGTAGGTTATGGTGTTTAAACAATATTCAGGTTGTACTAAGGGCCCCAAAAAGTATCCCTCACACCATTACACCACTGGTTGGTTTACAAGATAGGATGTATCACTACTTTCATGTTGTCTACACCTAAATTTTGGCCTATCATCTAATTATCGCAGTGGAAATTGAGGCCCATCAGTGCAGGAAATGTTTTTCTAATCTTCTATTGTCTAATTTTGGTGAGCGTCAGTTTCCTGTTTCTAACTGACAGGAGAGGCACCTGGTGTGCTCCTCTACTGCTGTAGCCCATCTGCTTCAAGGTTCAACATGTTGTAATGAGTGATTTTTGAGCTACTGTGTCATAATCGGGCATCAACATGACATTTTCACCCAGAGAACTGACATTCACTGGATATTTTCTCTTTGTCAGACCATTCTCTGTAAGCCCTGGGGATGGTTGTGTGGAAAACCTTCAGTAGAATCAACACTTTCTGAAATACTTAAATCAACATTCATCTCCATTCTGATGTGATGCCATTCAAAAGTTTGAACTTCAGCAGGTCATCTTGACCATGTCTACAAGCCTAAAAGCACTGAAGCGCTGCCATGTGACTGGCTGATTGGATGTTTGCATTACTGAGCAGTTAAACAGGTGTACATAATGAAATGGCTGTGTTTTCCATGTTTGTAGCTCAGTTACCCAATTAGTATATCCCTGGTGCTGAGCTCTCTGTGGGTGAAAAACAGCTGGATTTTGTAAAGATGTGGTGGAGCTGTGAGGCAAAGCCTGCTTTTTGCATAAAATAATTGAAAACAGAATTACATTAGAATATTTAAAATATTTTATATATTTTTAAAGTATGTTTATGACAAACACAAGTGTTCTGTATGAAATTTAATGGGTTATATTATAATTTTATCTAGTTTGTAATGGAAGTTTTTGTCAATTATTTTGTTAAACTTACCTTTTTCAATCTCTATTTCAATCAATCAATCTTTATTTATAAAGCACTTTTCATACAAAAAATGTAGCACAAAGTGCTTTACATGGTTAAAAGCAGCCCACCCTCCAACTCACTCCCCCACACTCACATTAACATAAACGATCATGAATACACACGTCAGCACACGAGCTGCAGAGTTTTGTAAAAGTTGTAAGGGTAAAATATTCTTTTTGGGGAGACCAGAGAGCAGGGCATTACAGTAATCAATGCGACTGGTAATAAAAGCATGCATCAACATCTCTGTGTTGGCCCGAGAGAGAATAGGGCGGACTCTGGCTATATTTTTTAGATGATAAAATCCAATTTTGGTTACATGTTTAATATGTGGGATAAAACCAAGCTCAGAGTCAAAAATAACACCCAGGTTTTTTGCTTGTAGTGAGGGACATAGTGAAAATGCCTGTAATTTAGACAAGAGTTTCTCTCTCTGAGCCTCAGGGCCGATGATTAAAACTTCAGTTTTGTCCTGGTTAAGCTGTAAAAAGTTTTCTGCCATCCAAGATCTTATATCTAAAATACAGTTAAAAAGGGCATCCATTGGTCTGGTGTCATCAGGAGACACGGAGATGTACAGCTGACTTTTTGCTAAGCCACAGCTCATTCACTGTGTGTGTAAGTTTGGATTTTACATATAAGAATATTCAAACATTAAATCACCACAGTATCAATTAAAAATTATACATATTTTAATGCCAATATAATAAGTTTATTTTCCAATCAAGTGAAACATTTAAGACATATTTAAAAATCCAATCCAAGATTCACAGAAATAAAAAAAAAGGCAGTACACTTACAGTATATTGGGGCTACAATAATGAGTGATATGCGCATAAAACTTTTTTTTTCCCCATTCAAAAGCTATCAGTGCTTGGCTCTCTAGGTACTCCAGAGAAAAGAGCACAGAAGACTCCCCTGGCCACGATGTAAAATGAAAAAACACAAACAGATATGTGTAATGTTACATTAACTATCAGTACAACTACATTAAACTGTCTTGGTTGAATTCATAGGTCCTTGAGTGGTTCAATCTGTCAGTATGACATGATACAGTTCAGTAAAAAAAAAAAAAATCATTATTAATGATATCTTCCCCTACAGCACATTGTTTCTCCTGTCAAGGCAAAGCACAGAGCAGCCTTCAAAGGCAGCATGAGGTATGTGAACTTCATTCTGTCATCAGTAACCTCCATACGAGAACAACCATATGAGAACCGAGGTTATCTGCTGAGGTTTCCCTGCCTAGGATCATGGCATACATCCAATATTTCTTCAGTGACTTCTGATGCATTATTAAGAATAATTCACCTCGCAGCCTAGGCTGTATGGATTTAATGGAGCAGTTTAGGCTATAAAGTTCTTGGTTTTCAGATCGATTTTAGAGCCACGTGAGTAAAAGGAGGTCTCTTTTAAGTCATTTTATCATATCATCACTCTTTACTTTTTCTTCACTTATACTGAATTAGCTTGGCCTATTCTGTTCTGAATTAGCAGCAAGGTGCCATTAAATCTCCAAACTGTGTAATTCTTAACTTCACATTCCAATAAAGAAGGGAAAAAGCTAATAAACCCCCGTAAAAGTCATTTGGGTTAGTTCGAAAGTATAGTACCTTAAAGCTGAAAGCAGATGTTAGGCATTTTAAGAAATAGGCTTTTCTAGGCCAGCTCCACACACAAAATAGTGTTAACCTAACTGGTTTCACTATTCATTTTGCAAAGTGGACAGAGGGGTAGGCACATTTTAGTCTGTGCATGGCCACCCCCAGTTAGCCTTTGGCTCTAACCCTGGGCTAGGAGGATTGGGGGTTTTTTGCTAGCTACAGCTAGATATTGAAGGGACAAACATGATCTTGTTATTCTTTCATTGAGCAAGCTAGACAGCTCTCAGCAAATTAGGGATTTTCAAGAATGCTAAACAAAACTTTGAGATACATAGTTTTCACAGTAAAGCAGTCCAATTTTTACTATAGGCTACTTGAACTGAAGTCTCCACAGAGCTGTTTTGACTTAAGGCAAAAAAAAAAATGTAGCCAGAAAGATTTAAGGCAACAATTTTTCCTTTAGCTCCCAGAATCCTTATTTAACATGTCAATCTTTGTTATCATCATATTAGCCTTCTCTACAAGCCATTGAGGCCACATGCTGCTCATGTGACATTTGTGTTATTTACTTCCGCCACTGTGGGGCACACTTGGGCAACTTCAAGATGGGATTACATTCAAATCATAATGGGATCTGTCAGATTTATTACAAATTTTCTTTATTTTGGCTTTCACTTTCCTCTGTGGTATAAAACTGCATCTGATAAAACCATGTTACTCAAACTAAGCACCTTCCAGGTACTAACTGTCTAGTGTTTTTGATGATTGCATGGAAGCCTTTCTTGCTTTTGTTTAAATGTTCACATGATTTAAAATGGAAGAGGGTTTATTATACCACTTAACAAATTGTTTTTCTCGATGCAGCCTTGACAAACCTTCAAACAGCCATTTGATTATTACTACCGCAGCAAGATTTGCCTCTCATATAAAAGGGTTTGTTGGCTGTGTCAAATACTGAACAGTACACAAGAGAATAATCAGTAGTTACATTGATTGGAAGAAAACACAAAGCTAATAACAACAATAATATCACTATATTATCCCAGGGTTATGTATTTTGATCATAACTATGTAGGCCCACTGCAACATCGTGATTCCCTCAGATGAGTATGAACTATAATACTGCAGTTATTTGAAACATCAGTCTTAAACCTCAAGGGTTAGGTACAGAAAACAAACATTTTTTTTCCTTGTCATTAATGAAATTTCACCATTACCAAAAAAAAATCTACAAATTTTTATCTTAACTGTTAGCCGCCGCTCTATACCACAAAAGCAATTTGCAAAAAGGACATGATAACACACAACTTCTGACTGGGCTGTAAAAATGGCTAACCAAAGCCATGACCTCATTGCCATGAAGCCCCAAAATAACATGTTATCTATTTGGTTTTAGGTCAAGCGTACACAAAAAGAAAACTAGGCACTCCTTGTTTGAGTACAATCCTTTTCCTTCTTAAACCAATCATCAAGTGGTTTCCAAAATGGTTATGATGAAATACAAAGAAACAAAAAAAACAACAGTTGATGGGGTTTTTACAGAGACAATGAAATATATTTTGCTATTAAACACCTCTATAGCCAGTCCAACAAACTGAGGTAAACTCTCTGGCTGACTGCAGCTAATTGATCATGAATCTATAACACAGATCTGGCAGAAAAACTTCACCCTGGATGCGTGAGACAAAATGCCCAATCTGACGATATGTGTAAAGGCGTCAAGAAAAGGGCTTTGATTGTAGGATAATATATTTGGAGTCACAAGTGATGTGCCGCTAGGGCTGATTTGCTGAAAATGCTGTGTGACTCTAGTGCGACAAGTGGCATTTTAACTAAGAAAAAGAACTGCATGGAGGAGGTAGAGGGCTTGGGAGGAGGTAAGGAGTTTGTGGAGGAACAGCGTTTATGAGGTAGCCTTTTGCTGTAAACAAAAAAAAAAGTTTTGCAGTAATAGAAAAACTCATTAAAACTGGGAAGGAAGACCAGGAAGTCTGTGGCAACATTAGGGAACGTCTTGCACAACACCTCAGTATAACAGAGATCTAAAGTTGAGGTCATCAAAAAAATTAAAAAAAAAAGAAATAAAATAAAATTATGTATATACAAACAAAAAGAAATGCACAGCTATGTATAACTCAAGAGGTAGTTGCTAATAGTACATCAATCGGTTACATATGTTTCTTCGTCATTGCTTAACAGAGTTTGTTGAGAAAGTCAGTGGATGATTCCCAAAAGAATAAAATACACTTTTTTGGTTAATTCCCTGAGAACAGTTCATCATCCTGAGAGAAATTGTGTGTAAAAATGTAAAAATACATCATATAAAAAGATGTTTCCATAGAGTTTCGAGCATGGGCTGTGCTCCTTCTGTGGTTTGGTCATTCACTTCTTCTTCTTCTTTTTTTAATCTCTGTCATGCTGCATTGTTGAGATTTGATCTTTAACGCACGCACACATTCAAATAAACTGTACATTAAATTAAAAAAAAATAACAACAACAACAACAACAACTGCTCTAATGCGCTTTCAGCAATAAGTTCCTCTTATTTGAAAGAGCGAGGGTAACAAGCACTTCAGCAAGTCTTAACATTAAATGCCTTCAAAAACAAAATAAAGCCACACTCTTTGGTATGGAAATATACCAAAAAAAGTTGCTTGTCTACTTAGAGCTTTTAAAAACACACACGCTAGTTTGATATAATCATACAAAGTTATTTGATTTGTCAGAACATTAAGATACAACTCCAAAGCGACTCGACTTGAATTGTGTGAGGAGTCGACTTCAGATAAGCTCTTTTCACATTCAGTATGGTCAGAGAAGAGTTGTTGGGTCACAAATAAGTGCCACTAAAGCCATGCTTGGGATTCAAGTTATACCAAAAGCAGCACTCTTATTCTCTCTCTCTCTCTCCTTTTTTTTGTTCAGTGAGTTTGAAGCAGCAGCAGTGATGTCACCTCATCCCAAAGAGGACTGCGCATTAACCTGGCTGGTGCTGGCTAACAAATGGTAGGCACAGATGGAAGAGGAACAGGTGGTTCGATCTTACTGTAACACGGCTGGGAGAGCAAACAGCTTGACATTCATTTTTCAAGAAGGATAGTTTGTGAGGTATTAAATAAATAAGATACAAAGATAGTATAATGGTCTGGTACTACACCTGTAACAAAACGGTGAGCTTTTGTGCTGTATCAAAGGCGATTTCTGAGTATCTGATTTAGCAAATAAGGGAAAATATGGAGTTTGGGTTTTTTTAAGTCAGTTTGATTTGTCATGAATGAAAATGGTTAAATAGAGAGAGAGTTTTCACACACCAACAAAGCATCCCATGCAATATACACCTATAGATCAGAGCTAATTCCTTATAAATGCATTACTTAAAGTTAATAGAATTTTAATTATATCTTGTGACTTTACATATATGTATATATTAATGACTTATACTATAATTTATAAAGTGTAATGTTATTTTCAACTAATTATGCCACAACCAAAATGGAAATCTAATGATCAGTTCATTATTTTGAATCTAAACTATGATCTAGATGGATTATATGATGTCTTATATAGACTGTGTCTATCTATGATAATAGGAAACATAAGGGTTAATAGTGTTGACTCACACCTGAGGAAGAGGTGCTTCAGTCTGACAGTTTTCTGTTCGAGCATGCGTAACACGCACAGGACACACGCTTTCTCTCAGTCTTGCACATGTTTGACGTCTGACAATCAGTTGGTCCGGTCTATATCATGTAAGAGGTATGTATGTATGTGAGTGTTTAAGAAGTATAGAGTGTGATCTAGCAGCTGGCTGTCTTTTTAAAAAAATTCCCTCTGGGATCCATAAAGTTTCCCTACAGATCTTTAGAAGCCAAGCTAACGGTCCTGCGGGTCTGGATTATCGCTTAGAGGGTCTTGAGGTCTTGAAGTCTTCTTCTAATCCTTCTTAAGATGAGCTACCGTGTGTGCTAAAAGGATGCATCATGATTTTTCAGAATGATTAGGCCTACAGGATATTTTGTGGCTTTAAATCTGCAACATAGTCGTGTAGAGAAAAAGCATTCATAACGGCCAACACTGAGGTCCAAGGGTACAAAGGCAAAAACAATCATCAAGACTAGACTTATACAGTGTTTTTTGTTTTTTTTCTCACTCTCGTGCTGCAGAGACTGAAACAAGAGTAATCCCCTGCAGTCACCATTCCAGCTGTGGTTGCCATAGCTGCACCAAATGACTGCAAGTCAGTCACACACATTCTTGCCCATCACGTACCCCATTGATCGTTGCCATAGCTGCGCTGGTTAGAAATTGTAAAAAAAACCAAAAGAAACAAAAGAAAAACAATAAAAGTAAAGAAATAAAGACCTCCCATTTTTCACAGGTGTGAGGTAGATGAGGGGAGCTTCAGGTAACCTTGATTGAGAGGAGACATGAGGTGTCAGAGGCTAGCGGTGAAAGATTCACCTCTATGGACTATTTTCAGGATTTCCTCCACCTCTGGGTCCGAGAGCCACGTTGTGTATGGGGCTCCTCAGGGGAAGAGGAGGAGCCCTCCAGAGGAGACGAGGCAGAGCGCTCCTCTTCCTCTGGGAGAGAGAGGTAAGGCCCGGTCCCTGGGCTAGAGGCCGAGGTAGACGCATGTTGGTCCTGAGAGCCTGTGGCGGGCGCCAGCGCCTTGTGGGGACACTGAGCCACCATGTGCGTGATGCTCTGGCAGTAGTGGCATTTCTTTGGCTGGGGGGGCAGGCCACACTCCTTGGCATGGTGATCCAGACCTCCACAGTTATAACAGCTGCAGGGGACAGAGGAGAAAAGAACAGAAAGCATGAACAGGATCTTTGTTTTTACCTCTTCCTTTTCATAAAACGGAAAACAGACTCTGTAGTTTGGAATCTGCAAGCACTTTGTGGCTAAAATACAGTTAGATCCATAATTTGTTGGACAAAGACACAACTGTATAGGAGTTATAGCAGTTGTTACAGCCTTCCATTTGCAAAGGCCCAAAGATAATAAGAGAAACTATAATAATTTTAAATTGAAGGACTGTTTTTGACAATCCTTTGCAGATGGCAGTGCTGAAGCCTAGAACTCAATGACATCACCGAAGGCTGTGTGGCTTCCCTTGAGATGCTCTGCTAGGTTTGTTCGTGGCTCTTTCTGCATTCATTTTTGTTTTCAGTAACTGAAAAGCATGTTCAGTTAGGTTGAGATTAGGTGACTAACTTGGCCACTGAAGAATATGCCATTTCTTAGCTTTGGGAAAGTCTTGCTTTGCACTTTGAAGCGCTCTCCAATCAGTTTAGCAACATCTGGCTAATTTTAAACAAAGATTATAGCTCTGTTCATGTCATAATTCATCTTGCTACTTCTATCAGAGGTCACATCATCAGTAAACAATAGTGGTTGGTAGCCATACATGCTCATGCCATAATATTTCCTTCCTGATGTCTGGCAAGGATCATGGTATGCTTCATATCATGAGCTGTTCTCTCCTTTCTCCATATGTTTCTCTTTCCATCATTATGACACAAGCTAATCTTGTTTTCAAGAATCTTTTTTTTTTTTCTTTTAGAACTGTGCAGGCTCGTTAAGGTGTTTTCTTGTAATGTCTAATCTGGCCTCTGTAATTACCCTCATGAAGGCGTCTCTTGATTGTAGACTTTGACAGGGTGTTAAATGTTGTGAGGTTGTTTTCCTTCACTATGAAAGTAATTCTGTCGTTGTGCACATTAGTTGTCTCCTTTGGTTTTTCGGATCTTTTGATGTTGCTGAATTGCCCGGTGCATTCACTTGTTTTTAGAATATTTGGGACTTATGATTTATTTTGGTTTTTAAACCTAATATGTCGTCCCTCACTTGCACTGACATTTCTCTGTGCCTCACATTTAAAATCCCAGTGAAAAATACAAAATCAACACATGGAACCAACTTAAGATATGTCTGCTTTATTGGTCATGAAATAATGAAGCAACAGATTGGACCTGGCTATTAAAATGCTTTATTTCTAAACAATTAATACAGTGTTATATATAATAATTTAAATAACAAATGGGAGTATTTTTAAAATACTGAAATTCCTAAGCAGTTAATGCAAACTTTTTTTGAACCCCTTGAATTAAAGCTGAAAATCGGCACACCTTGATTGATTTAAAAAGGCAAAACTACAACAAATTATGGCCCTAGCTATAACTATCATTTCTAACGTGGTAATTATAATATTAATAACAAGAAGAAGAAGAAGAAGAAGAATTTTTAAAAAAGAAGAATAAAGATTTTATTTCATTCTTGTTCATCATCGGCACTACGGAGTAGAAATGTCAGCTCCAACTAAAATTCCCCACTAGATGGGAGTGTTGTATATGATTTTGGTCTGGTGTGGCCGCTGTGGCATGTCAAACTGCATTATATTATTAGCTCTGAAAAGAATACCAGCAATGAAATAGCAACAATAAAAGCATCAAGAGAAATTGGACCAAAATGTTAGCCCGTCATGATGCCATCAGTTCTCTTTGCACTGCATTAAATAATTATTTTTTGTCATATTCTCTCTTTTTGTTTTTTTAAGGCTTTATGTCACATACAAGTCACCGTTCAGGTTTTTAATAATGTCCTGCTGTAAAAAGCTTAATATCTCTTGGGCAATGAAGTCTAGATGGATTCATCAGTTTGTGTTAAATTTCTACTGCAGCAGTGCAAAACTCAACCGCTTATCATCATGAAATAACTGCTTACTGCACACATTTTAAGGTGCATCTGATTTGATTACTAATTAACAAAATAAGAATCGACAAGTAGACCCGACTGCAAATTGCTGCTACTAAATAAGAAATTGAACCATGACAGCCTTTTCTATGGAACCATGTTTCTGCCTTCTGTGCTTCTGAACAGATAAATTATCTTTACTTAACCTGTGTGCTTTGCATCCAATAAAATAACAACTGGCTGTTTGAATTAAATGAGAAAAATTTAATGCAATGTTTAATTGTTCTTTGTAAAGAAAAAGTATTATTTTTCTACAATAAATAAACCATAAAGAATATAATAGAGACTACAGATAAGAGTGCTACCTCACTAAAAGCTGTGACATTAATTAAGAAAGACTTAAAGGTAGGTTTTAAAAGGTAATTAGTAAGTGTCCTCAAAACCTGGATTCATACAAGTACAGTGATCTGATAAATTAATTCGTGCAATTAAATAATTATATTTATATACTAATTATAGTTCAAATCCCAAGGTAGCATGAAAATCCATCAATTTATTGGAGAATGTAGGTTTTAAAGTTTAAAATAATCACTCATGTAATTCAGATTTCTTGTATGTCTCCGGTCATGCATTCATTTAGTGTAATAAAAGCACAGTTTAATCTGAGCTAATTTGATTCAAATGCGTGCAACACAAGGAGAAAACAATACCAGGTCAGAAGTGCAATTTCAATTTTCTTGGGAACAAAACTTGTGCAGTGAAGAATCATCGACACATACACGTACATTTTTGCTTTTCAGCTTTATGCAATAAAAGCTTCTCTAACTGTAGCTTTTTAATACATTTTTTGCTCAAACCTTTCTTTACAAATATACAAATTTCATGTTTTATTGATAGACTAAATTTCATGTCAAACTGGGAAAAACCTGGATGAAGACAAAACAGCTCAAAATATTTGGATGTCCTTTAAGTTTAATATTGAAGAATGTTTTTTATCACAGATTAAGACTAATGAGCTTTAAATGCTAATCTTCTTTTTTTTCAGGAAAGTGGTTACAGATGAGTGCTTAATTAGTTTAAAGAAAATCCTGCAACAGCTGATGAACATTTTTCAACAATTACTGTTAAACATCGACTTCTTGGCTCATTTCTGTTTGCTAAAATCAATGCTGTCATCACTAAAGTTTTCAGCCACTATTTCCACAACCAATGAATTCTTTACACAATTTTTAAACTGAACAGTTTAAAAGAACGTGACCTGAGCAGCTCTGGAGCAAAGAAAGAACTGATCTATTGCATAGCAGAATAACCTGCAGCATAACCCACGATTAGCTGTTCCCACTGACCAGCACTAACAAAGACAGAAACACACATCTACCTGCCATCACTGAATCCAAAACCACCTTGCTACCACCTTAGCAGAAGACAGACACTTGACCTAACACTGGATCAATTATCTGAAATAAGCTGAATTATTCAGCTGTGTAAACCAATCAGGGAGCCTTCTCTGTCAGATACAGTTTCTTCCTTTCTAACAAATGCTTTTCTTTACCACTATTAAAAAAAAAAAAAAAAAAAACTCGATAGTGCTGCATTGGAGCACTGAAGCAACAGTGATGCAGCAACATAAAGGGCACCAGCGCTACACTTTCTCATGTAAATGTAGCCTTGAAATCATGTGATACCTTCCCACAACAGATACAGTACTTAGACTCTACCTGGCAGGATTTGCCGCACATCAAATGAGGGCACTTTCTTTCAGTAGGAGGACAGGAGGACTCTGCTTAGCGTTTTCAAGGCGCTCCCTATGGCTCCCTCTGCAGATTTTAGCAAAGCTCCCTTCAGGATTCAACTGAGGACAAAACAATTGATTTGGCTACTGCTGCATTGAGATGCATATAGGTCCAATCTACCCCCATGCTAATACAGTCTCTAATGTAAAAGCTGGCAAATTGATTTAAAATAGCGGCAATGGCAGGCGAAGTGCCCTATTCAATTCCTTATTATGGTGCACAATAACCATAGCAACAGGCATGTACCGAGGCAGATTGAATAGATTTAATCTATAATCTCAGCCCACTCAGAAGCCGCTCACTGCGGGTAGACGTACATATAGAATATGTTTCCTATCGCTACAGCGTAGTCCTGCTTTCTCAGAGCTAGCCACAGGCATCTATACGCATTCACGTATTTCACATTTTCAGGAAAACCATGCATACGTGTGATTACATTCATGCAGACACAAAACATACACATACATTTTTTTTTGTTTCAAAAATGAATAAAACCTACCGGTCTCCCTTTGGTTTGCGTTTCTGCAATGGGACCTTCCCTTTGGGTCTCCTCTCGCTGCCTGCACAGGGTCCCCCACCAGGTCCGGTCACCCGCAGGGACTCCAGGCCCTTAGAGGACTTCTTATAGGTGAACTCCACCTGCTCACCCTCCTTTAAGCTGCGGAAGCCCTCCATCACTAGTTTGCTCTGTTGGAAGAATAAAAAAGGGCAATTATCCCTTTGAAAGAGGCAGATGCTTATTGCTGAATGCAAGACACAAGAGTGTGTATCTAAGTAGGATAACACGCAGTGTGTTATAAGCTAGAGTATCCGACACGTTAGGGCTCATGTTTGTTCAAATTTCTTTAATTTTAATGTCAAAGCATTTGTTTCCCTTAGGTTAAAATATTATAATTTCAAGCATATACAAAAATAAATCTTTAAAGGTTCATTTATTGGGCGTTAGATTTTGTAAGAGCAAAACTGTTCAAGGAAAATGTAAATCTGATTCTTTTATAATAGTAAGCCACGTCACTGAATAAGGTAGCTCATTAAAGGCAACTGAAAGATCTCTATTATGTTAGCTCTAAAGGCTTTTTATACAGCAGTATCAGGGTGCGTTTTACCTTTGTTGGTTATATTGAATATTTTTTTTAACCCCATATGATTCATGGAAACTGACAAAGGCTATTACACTTTAATAGCCTTCAGTATGCAGCTAGACATAAAGACAGCCCCCTTCTTAGGCAGAAAATGCAGTCTTTCAGTGAAAATGGATTAGTTCCTCTTTCTGTCTGCATAAGATAAAGCGTTAATGTTACGCAAGCCCACACCCATTAGGTTAAATCTACACATTGAGCAGTTGCCAGATATATTATTATGTCTGCACACAAAAAGCTCTCCAATCAACTCCTTTTATTTCCACATAGCTCAAGAATCAACATTTACTTTATTAACACGGGCAAGTTCGTGAGGTGGGCTTTTATACACTGCCACATGCAGCGAACACAACAAGTATTAGCAGACAATGAACATCGAGAGGCAAATACATTACTTCAAACATGGTGGATTGACTATATGTGGTTTGTACCAACTGCCATGAAGGTTGCTGCACAGAGCGACTTATCTCACATATGTCCTTGGTTTACTGTCTTCATCTACTTTTTCGCAGAGACACCACTTCCTTTCTGCAGGCTTAAAAGACAAGAATGTTACACCTATACAATCTTTTTTTTTTTAAAGCATCCACCATCCATCTTATCTACATGATCGGAAATATTGATTTCGTTACTACATAACCACTGGACAATGATTTATGTCTTGGTGATCGCACAGAGCGGACGGCTGATAGGCACAGAATCCGTGACCTTCATGAATCGCAGCAAGCCCTGCGGCTCTTATAGGTAAACACACGCCCACATGGGCATGCAGTGTGCAGAGCAAACCTACTACCTACTATACATCAAGACCTATAAATAACACACAGGCTATCTGTAAAAGCAGTGCATGCTGTAGAGCCAGATATGTAGGAGACAAAGGAAGAGAAAGGCACAAATGATCGGATGATATAGATGTGAAACTATAGAAGAAGGAGAGAAATTGTGCACAGCTGCATTTTTCTGCAACGACTGAGGTTACAGGAAGCTAAAGGCGCTCTATAGGTGGTTTGTAGATAGAGATGAAAACCTATGAGAGAGGAAAGACGTACAGAGGATGTGGGAATTAATTACAAACTAAGAATAGTGTTTGAACTCACTGCACTCGGATAATTGTCCATGTGAAAACCACTGTACAATAAATGACCACTGGGATACCACGTGGATTAAATGGAAGTGAAATGAAATACATTTAATATGTTTCTGCTTCCTTCAGGAAAACAAGTATGAAAAAAACAAAAACATTTAACCTTGTTTCACACAGCGGACAAACTTCAAAACCTACTGCAAACACAAAGAATATCTAAATGTAAGAATATGCAATCAAATACATTTTCTTGGGATCTGTTAGGTCGACACAAACTGTCGTTATTACAACACCCAGTTATTCAAAAATCTTTAAAAAAAAAAATCTTCTTAAAATTTATTCTAAAGACATTCAACATATCACAGCACTCGATGAATGAGGGTCAGGCCAAGACTTTCTTAAGATTAAAGAAAAACTTTCAAATAAATAAGAAAAAATAAAATATCCACCCTACATTAAATAAATCAGTTTATGTTCTGTTTTATGTTTTTAAAGTAATTTTTATGCATTTTTAAAACTTTTTTATATATATATAATTTAGACAATTTAAGTAAGTTGCATTGATGGGTTTTTTTTAAACATTTTCCCTTTTCTTCTCTTTACTTCTCTTTACTTGAACTTTATTCCTTAAAAGAATTATATCAAAGACAAACTTTGATATCATGAAAAAAACTCTAACTTCAATTTCAAATAAAAAAGGTTATTAGTTGTTGTTTTGGGTTTTTTTAGAATTGGTGTTTTTACAACTTATAGTTCAGTACAAGAAAAGTTTTAGAAAGCCATCAAATTTCTTAAACTTGAACAATGTTGATATATAATTATGTTATTTCCCTGCGTTTTAAATTTCTTTCCATTAGAGATTTTTGGATTTTGATTTTTTTCATATATTTTAAACACAAATTAGTACATATAAAACATAAACTTTTACCAAATAGCTATTAATCCAGATCCAAAGGCCTCTCTCACAATGAGTATTAATACACAGTTTTTTGCTTTACTTTTTTTATATAATAAAACAATAAGTAGGTTTTCAGTTTAGTCCTCAGAAAATATAGATATATACACGGAAGAGTTGTGACTTCATATTTAACCTCTTTTAAACAATTCCTTCTTTTTTTCCCACATTCTAACATTTGTATCAATTTATTCAAAAGAGAAAATTGCCTTTGTTAGCAAAAAGCAAATGTAAAAGCAAAATGTCCAAAATTCACTCATTCATTCTCCCTCTGATGTCCTTCTCGATTCCCCCACTGCAGTAAGTGAGACTTACAGCCAAGGCCACTTTGCTTCTAGTCGATTGCTGATGGAAGACTCATCCATTTTGGGTATTCAGCTATTGGATTTGGCTTTGAGGAATAGATGAGAATCGGGGAATGGAAATGAACAAGAGGAAAGAATATGCCCCACAGATGCAAAAAAGGGAATAACGCAGAAGGGACGGTGAGGAGAGTCACAAACTGAGCAAGCAGCTTCATGATCAATCTCAAAACATTATGTTACAAAATAATAATAGTAATAATGTTAAGATTCCATATTCATTAACCTATTCTTTTATCAAAGTAAACTGCTCATACCAGCAAAATAATCAACCAAACGCAAAGCTACGACCGAGCTACGTCCTGGTCATTCAAATGAAAACACCAATTGATTTTATAATTACCATCATTAGACCATCTGAATGGCTAAAAGGCATTTGTTCAGCAGATATCAGTAAAAAGGCAACAAAGGGTTGTGCCCATCCCCCATGAAACACAATATATTCAGAATAATGATAAATAAACATCAGCTGGTCTCTAGACTATGGCACACGAGCCCTTCCTCTTCCTCTCCTGTCTTCAGTCCAGAAGCAGCTTGTCTCTCCAGGTCAAAGTTGAGTGGTTTGTCTCAGCACTCTACCCCCCCGCTCCAACTCACTCAGTTCCCACAATGCACCAGTGAGGAAACCACACATCCCCTTTTGTTCTGTAGAAATGCAGGAAAACACACATAGACACACACACACTAAAATCTCCTCCATATAGGTTATGGCTTCATGTTTGTGTCAGATAAGTTCTGACGCGTTCACTTGCAACAGCTCAGTCTCTGCAATTACGTAATAAACTGCAGCATATGGATCTGTATATACATGTGTGCCACCGAGCTGCTCCATGCATGTGTAAGCGTGTGTGTGTGAGAAAACTTCGCAAATCAGAACCTGCAACCTGAGTCCCCTCCTCTCAAGTGACCTGGCGGGTGTCCTGACCCGTTTCAGTTTACGCAAAGAGGTCAGGAAAGGGCACGGCTAAGGTGAGGGAATGAAAGAATGCCAAGCAGAATGAAAAAGAAAGAAGGAGAGCAAGAGAGACTCTAACACAAAATGGGGGAGTGGCTTAGCACAGGGAGGTGGATATGGGTGGGAATCTGGAGGAAGAGGAGGACAAGGGTGGGGGGTGGGGTTCATGGAACTACCTCCACCGCATTCTGTTCAGCTCCAATGGAGGAGCAACTCCTGATCAGTGGCTGGAATTGGGGGAGGCCAGGAACAAAACCACCATTTGATCAGGAACCCCACAGGTCAGCAGGAGAAATCCTGAGGTCAGTGGTATAACTGTCGTAGCACCACCCCCAGCCTGCTGGGAAGACCACACCAGCACTCTGTGCTTAAACTTAAGAGTCACCAGCAGCCAGCACCATGCCTTAAACGGAAGAAACCTATCCAACAAAAGGATCGAAAGATACTCTAAAAGGGCTTGATTATGCTTACAAGGTTCCTTATGTGTAATAAATATCTTTAGCTCTTCATGCATGTGACCGTATATATATATATGTGTATGTGTATGTGTCTGTGTGTCTGTGTGTAGGAAAGAGCCAGAGATCAATATCGACACTGACATCCTAGATAGAAATAGCCCTCCTTTTCATCAGCCGGCCCTCGTCATCACCAGACCCAGCAATCAATACAGGAAGCTGTAATGTGAGGGGATGGGGAAGCAAGAGAGAGGAGAGCCACCATCCTCCACCAGCCTCTCTCCGAGGCGACCACCAGCTATGGAATGGCTAATTATGGGATGCCTTAAATCAGAGGTGGAGAAGGGTATTGTGCTCGTTTCTAAGAGGAACGGGAGTGTGCAGAGGTGAGTGTGTAGAGGGAGATGGTGGTCAACATGTGGCTTGGTGTCACTGAGTAGCTTTTAATACACAGGAAATGCTAAGTGGACAAAGCTGGGCTAGATCAGCTCAGATGGACATAACCCAACAGGATATATATAAACCAAAGAAGAAAGGGAGAGGAAACACACACACACACACACAC
Source organism: Oreochromis niloticus (assembly GCF_001858045.2). Lineage (NCBI taxonomy): Eukaryota > Metazoa > Chordata > Actinopteri > Cichliformes > Cichlidae > Oreochromis > Oreochromis niloticus. Next base: position 12,839,953 of record NC_031980.2, on the reverse strand, counting down.
ATACACAAGCATGCCAGTGAAAACCACCAACAGAGCCGCTCTTATGTCGGTGACACCGCAGCCCTCCTCAACACGTTGTCATTAGTGGCTCTGACCTTTGAACCTCGCCCAGCCCCCATCAAACAGTTAAAAACCTTCATGTTTCCCCTGCTTCAAATTAACAACATCCAACACCCCCGATTATGACTGGGCCAAATATTTGATCTGGGGAAGGAAGCACTAGATCATCCTGGTACATTTATCAGCATGAGAGGGGGAAATGAACCTCACTGAGGTGACTGGTGATAAAACACACAGCCTGCTAATAACTGCACCCATTCAAAACAGAAACAGTCCAGTGTCACTCCAAAGATTCACTGCCAGCCATTTAAAGAGGTGTCACTTTCACAAAAGAACAAATGATGGAATATATCATAAATTTCATATGACAGAAATCATTTTTAAAAGGTTTTAAGTTTTCACGTTTTCTTTTAGGAAAAATGATGGATCAATGCAAACCTTTCAAACCTTACACGTGTACATTGGTAGTGCATACAACTTGAGTTACAATCATTATTTAATCGATTTTACAGTTGAATCTATTTACAGAGGCAAAAAAACAGCAGCTGTCTTTTTTTTCTTTGTATGCTTTGGCACTGAACTCACCCAATCTAACAAAGTAGACAGATTATGATGTAATGCGTGACAAACATGACACAAAAACGAGCGCTGAATATTAGCTCGGATCTGATGAATTATAACATGAATACAAAGAGATGAACATGAGATAAATGTGGTCAGATGTTTAATTGAGGGATTTTATACATTTTATTTACTATAATAACTCTAGTCTTTATCTAATCATTATCTTTATTTTTTATTTGAGCCTTTGCAACAACTGCGTTTTTAGATATAAATTGCTTTCATCTGTCTCTCTAGCAATTTTTAATAGAAATTTGATTATAGATTATCGCAAATTAAAACTCATGCCACACACTGTTTGAGACAAATCTCTCCAAAAGAAAAGCTTTTAAACTTCTGTCTACACATGTTGTGTCTAAATCTAACTTTTCTCTATCCTTTGGAAATGAAACGGTTGTTTTATTAATTAATTAGGTCTTTGATGATGATTATTTTTTTCATTTTTGATGCTTTTCATTGTCATGGACATTAGATTTGATATCTAAATTTGCTTTAGAGATTTAATAAAAACAGTCATAAGTTTGGACACGTTTAACTCATTTCTGACATTTTTAGGACAAAACGATCAATGGAGAAACAAAGTCCTAATAAATTCAAACAAATTGCAGATTGTAGTCCTGCAGTGTTGTTGTTTTTTTTTTTTTCTTAAAATCTATCAAACATTGCATAGAAGAACTGAGCAGCCAAGAACATTAAATATTAAAGAAAGAACTAGAAAGAGCCTCCTGGAATTTTTCATTCCTGGTAATTAAAAAAAATAGATTAATTAAATGCTTAAATCCTTAATCAGCTCATACTGACATGACCAGCGGAACTGCTGCTCTTTTTTTTATTGTAGCCCTTCTGTGTCTACTCCATCACCCTTCCAATTACCAATCAAACATCCGCTATATGCGGCCAGCTCCTCAAAAGGAAGTCACATGACTTGTCTTTCTTCTTCTTTTGCTTTATTTGATGTAAAGACGGGAAGGGTGGTGGTGGTGGTGCGGGTGAGTGGAGTAGTGTGGCTGCAGGAGACACAAAGCCTGATACTGGCTATCTGCAGGCAGAGATGGGTGGGGCCTGCATGCCAAACGGTGACACGGACCAGAGGTTAATCTCACTAGGGGCCCACTTTAACCTCACTACACAAAACACACACACTCTCTCTCTCTCTCTCTCGAGTGTGCACACATGCACAATCAAAAACCTAGAACATCTTACAACGGTTCACACGTAGGCATCGACAACCTGGTGGCTGAAGGCAGAAAGTAAGAAGTGCTCACACACACACATTCGTAAGGGATTCATAAACTGCACACACACTCTTCGGGTTTCAGGAGAATAGCAACAGCAAACTGTTCAACATTACAAACTGATTACCGACAAAGGGCAGGCAGCACCCCCAACCCACTAAACCCCTCGCCTACCCTCTTGCCTTTTTGTCTTTAAGAAATTCCTCTTTTTAAAGAATGCCCAAGGAGAGACCCCCCCCAACACACACACAGACACACACACACATATTAAAAAACACTCAGCCCAGGTAGAGAAGTGGTTGACACACAGAGATAATGTAATAGTGGAATCACTAAGGAGAGAGTGAAGATGCTTAATTACTCTCTCACACCTTCCGAAAGGAAGCGATCAGATAGGAGCCGTGATGAAGAGGCCTCCCAGGAAGAGGCCTCGTGCTCTGGGGGTTGGGGGGCTCACACTAACTCTCTCACACACACACACACAAGCGCAATCACACCCTCCCTCCTTTACCTCCCGCTCCACCACTCGCTCGTCTTTTTCCAACCTCTCACTCATGTTTTCCTCTTGGACTACCGCCGTCCCCAGCCCAGCACCCCCACCCCTCACCCACACTTTTTTTTTTCCCACATCCCTCCTCTTTCCCTCTCTTAAGGAAACTCCTCCTCTCTTCCCCCCTTCCTCCTGTCCTCATGCTCCCTCTTCCCCTCCCTATCTTTCTTACCTCAGCTTTTCTCATGCGGATAGGGTCAGTGTTGTGCAAGAATAAATCTGCATTCTTTCTGATAGTTTTATTTCAACATCGACCCTTTTACCACAAATGTGTAAAATAATGCATAACCTTTGTTTTAAGTTGGTTTGATTGTGAGCTTGCCACTGATTAAAAATGACAAAATGCATCCTAAAAGAATTATTATGGCTTCAAGACTTTTAAATAATTTTATACTTCAGACATAACAAGCCAGATCTGTATTCAATATTTCCAAATCTAAACATTTCTTTTAAACCTGGAAATAACATCAGTATATTCAAATGGCTCCAGGCTGCTAGCAGAGAGACAGAGAGGGTGGAACAATCAGAGAGAATGAGTGACCAATTTAATACGAATGTACGAGTGTGAATCCTTCCAAAGAAATCACGGGGTTGTTTGCATTTATTATGACAGCGTGTTTATGAATGCACGATGTCTTCCCCTTTGTGCTAAATGACAGTCGTGTCACTGTGAGCGCGTACAGCTGCCAGAAACACTGGGACACAAATGATCGAGTGTAAACATATGATTCACAGAATGCTATAATTTAACAAAAAGCTATATTAGGAACAATTTGCTCCCCACCACCCTCCCAAAATATGAAAAAGACAAATGAATTGTTACACAGGAGCTCTGCAAACATTTTCATCTATACACCGCCATCATCACAGTACCTAGTGAGCCTTTCTTGCATTGTGGATCAAAATATTTTTCCTATGTAAAGCAACAATATACCGCACAAGCCTTTTCTGCCTTATAGGCTACAAACTACTGAGACACACAGTGTTTTGTTAGACTCCTGCTCAGCTCTTAAGACTGTTTCCCAAAGCACACCTTTATTCACCCTCGTTGGCCTGATCCACTCCTAAAACATCTCTGAGCAGCAGGGAAGACAGGAGTCTGGAGTGTATGGACAGATGCAGTGCTTTCAGTCGATGAAGCCACAATGTGAACGTATCAATCAAAATCTGATAACATAGTGCTGTAGTCATCCACTTTCCCAAGCCTCGGCTTGTTTCATGCAGGCACAGTAAGAGCGCATGAAAACATCCACATACATATAAATGTTAACAAAAAAATTTAAAAATATACGTCAGGCTATATTATTACGTGCATATGAAGATGCGCATGAAGCAAAACTCAACATATTGTTATTATTCACTGAATATTTTTTGCACTTTACTCCAGGATTTTAATCCAGATATTTTTATAACTCTCTAAATGCACTAAACAACCAGCTTTACCACTGTCAGAATTCAGTGGCAGTGAGCACATTTGGTCAATCAAATACTGCAGACAATTTGAAATGTACATATGTATATATATTTTTTTATTTGTATTTATTTATTTATTTATTCATTATTTCATATAAACTGAGCTGAATGCAGCATAGCTCAGAGAGATGGAAACTACCCTGCTGGTGCAGAACACACTCAAATGCCATTCAAAAAGACATTGGATAGCAAACCATGTGAAACTGTGGTCCCACTTTCTATTTTTAGACTGGCATGCAGCTTGAAAAAAAAACATACTGTAAGTGTTTGAGTTCCATTATATATATATATATTTTTTTTTACCTAAATAAACTAATGCCTTTATGCAACTATAATCCATATTTCCCAGTGCTACTAATTTGCTTTTTAGTAATCAGTGGTGTCCTCTTTTTTTTTCACTGCTAACATTTGACCCCTAGTTCAGCACAACATCCCACTATTCTACAATGAAGTGAGAGAGTGTGTCAAATGAAATGGCAAAAAAAAAAATGCCTCCCTTCGTCATCTGTCGTTCCTCGAGAATTTTAAAGGCACTTTATAGGACCGTAAAAAAGGGCGATTTAACGGAGGGAAAGGGGAGCTAAAACAAGGGAGGACTTCACTGCTCTTTGTTTGCTGTAGCAGTCAAAAACAAGGCCTCTGAAATGAACTCCATGCACAATAAATCAGCAGTACACGCAGAGGGAGTGGGAGGGGGACACACAGGCCGGGCTTCACGTCACCATTCGGTATGAAAGTAAAAGGATGTTTCTATAAACTGCACATACGGTTCAAGTACATCAAGCAAACAACAGCACTGGGCAAAACCCACCTTCCCAGAACAGAACCCAGCAGTGAGTTTAAAAAAAAAAACAAAAAAAAAAAACACGCTCTCCGACATGTTAGCTGGCTGGATATCAAGCAAGCTCTGCTGTCCATTACAGGGCCAAGTGTGAAACTAACCGTGTCATATCCACACGACATTTCTTCCCTTTCCCTTCACAGAGGGAAGCAAAGGGAGAGCTAAACGCATGTGCCTCAGAGGAAAACTTTGTGTGTATGTTTGCGTGTGTGTGTGTCGTTTGTTTGTTTTGGTTTGGTTTTTCCTGTCCCTTAAGCATGTGGACAACGTGTTGTTACACAGTAACGTGTCGGGCAAGGCAAAACATCCGGATGATACAGTGTAACTATCGCTGTGAAGAAGAATTAAAAAGGGGCCCGACAGCAAGATGGGATCTGAGGTAACAGTAGCATTTTCTGGCAGAGGAAATAAAAAGTACTCAATCATTCGTCGCTATTCCACGCTTCTTTTTTTCAAAGAAAGGAAAATCCGGATGAGGACAATGCCCACCACATCACCACGACGCAGACGCGTATTCCTCGGTGCTTGTGTGTACGTTTTCATCAACTTACTTGGTGGACGAAAACATCCAGAGGGGGGTCAACGGGGCTGCCTTCGCTGTTGGTCATTGAGATAAATCCAAATCCCATCCGGACGTTGAACCATTTGCAGAAGCCCGATCCCGACAGGACCTGAGGTCGAGTGCGGTCCTCCTCCTGCTCGGCGGACTTGGCGGGGTCTTCTCCGCCACCTTTACCCGACCCTCCTGTAAAACGAGCGGGCAGTACAAGAGGCGAGTTAGAACATTTTGTTTGTGCTCGCAGACACGCCGCTCAACACTCACCGCCCTGCGTGCATACACGTTTATATAAGTTTAATGAGCTCTGTTGCGTAAAAAGAAAAGAAATAAAGAAAACTTCTCCAAGAAGCGTGAGGGGAATCCCCTCCACTTCAAGTACAGGCTATGCGAAGTTCAGGGCCGGTAGAAATTTCCTATACTATTTTTCACATGTCACATAAGCGAAGAGGGACGCGTGGTGCTGTGAGCCGATGTGCATCAACTAGACATTCCCTCAACCAAAAAAAAGGGAAAAAAAGTTGTTACTCCATGACAGATGAATGCCTCTGATTCGTGCACAGGCATGCTCAGTGGTGTAACTTGTGGAGGGTTTTTCTCGTGCATCTACAGCCCGCTCCTGATGTGGAGTTGCATGCTATAAGGGGAGGAAAAAAAAGGGCAGGTGTACACATGGTTCCTCGAGCTTTACTAGTGGCTTGAAAAGCATATACGCTCTAACAGTGGATCTATCTTAATGCTGCCAGACGTGGTTAGATGTGGTGCTCGGCAGTGTGGCGGTTCAGGCTTTTTTTTTTTTTTTTTTTTTTTTTTTTTTGAGGTTTGGAACAATAATCACGCTGCACCTTGCCTCCTTCTCCCTTCTCGCGCGAGCTCACGTGGAGCAAAAATATATATATAACAACAACAAAAAAACTAAGAGCAGAAAATAGAAAAATAATTGCAGAATAACCTTCGGCCATGTTTCCCCGCGGACCCTCTGCGCCCAAGTTGCAATAGAGAAGCTTCCTCTGCGAAAACGGGCTGCGGTAGTCACCATTAATCCGACATCCTCGATCCCATCGGTCACCAGTTTAGCTCGCATGGTACGGCGTGCTTTCTGCCTTTTGATATTTTTGTCATGTCTTTCTCTCTTCCCTTCAATCCCTTTCTCACTCACACCACCTCTGTAGCCTACTGCTCTACCCCTCTCTCTCTCTCTCTCTCTCTCGGTCGCTGCCTCTCTTACTCCCTCTCTCGCTCTCGTCTTCGCTCTCATTCGCTCTCGAGCTGGCTGTGCCCGTTCCCGTAGTGAGAACACGTGACTTTGTCAATTACATGCTTTCTTGCTTCTCATTTCTGTCCCAAGATTCAAAGAGGAAAATGGGTGTGAGTGGGGGAAAGAAACTGGACTCGGAACCATCAACAGCACGCGCCCAGTAGTTGTGTAGATCATAAAACAACCCACGTCCACTGTGGGAAGCTGCAAGCTGTAACGTGTGCTATATGATATGCTATGCGCTACAGTGCACTGCTTGCAATGTGTTTTGTTGAGGTCCTGTATCAAAAGGGGTTGGTGTAGCTACATAAGGCTATTACGCACTGAGATTAGATTAGATGATTGGATGGGATTAAATTACATTTTAATGAACTCTGTGGAATAATAGGGTGGCCATGACAACAGCAAAAACACACACAAAAAAACAAGGAAATAATGAATCAACCAATTACAATCAAAAGCAAATGATGAAGTTAGACCCCTAATGGGTGTAGCTGATTAACCTACAGATTTGCAGGCTTGTTTTCATAGATCTTCCCATCATCACGTGGAAGTACAGCAGTGTGTCCTGTGTGGCTTTTTTTTTTTTTTACTTTAAGTATTTTGACTCCTAAAAATTAAGTAAATTCAAAGAAAAGCATACATGTTCAAAATATGTTAGTCTACTGTTGGTTTGTTTAGTCCTCCACTGGGTGACAAAAAATAGTGTTAAATGGGTGAAAATTTACACATAAAGCATCACTTAACAAACAAAATTCATCTAAAAAAGTTTCTTAATTTATTTTATTTTACTGCTTGTTTTTTGTCGATTTCTATTAGTTTGCTTGTTTGAATCTCTTCTCCAGACCCTACTATTACCAAAACCAAACTCTAAAAGATTTTCAAGACAGGGTTAACTTTTCTACATTTTATACAAAGTAAACACAGCGCCATTAAAATACGTAAGCTTATTACAGCCTTTGTTTGTATTGCACAGCTCACTTCAGTCTTTCACACAGTATATATTCAAAAGGGTGAAATGCAGCTGCGGCTTTAACAGAAATAACATCCAGCTATGCTAAGAAACCTAAACCTGTTTTGCTGGAAACTAGAACTTGTGAATTTTACAAAACACAGTGCAAATGATCATTTCCCACTTTCATGCATGGACATGTGTTTGTGCTCATGCTCCTAACTCACAACCAGTTACCTCCCAGTATCATAGTGGGCACCAGAGGAGAGCTGAACTCACAGCTTTGGAATGTGACTGGAAAACTGACAGAAAGCAAAGCAGATATTTGTAAGTCTTGAGCCTCGTTTGTCATGAGGATACCATTCCTTACCAAGATTAGTTCTGTCTGTTTCTTTTCTTTCTTTTGAGTGGGGGAGGGTCATTTCTTTTTTTTTCTTTTTTTTTGTTTATTTTTGGGGGGGTTTAGAAATGCTTTTAGAAATGCTATGAAGCTGTGATTAAATGTTCAGTAAAGTTTGGAGCTGAAATCTTGTTTTTCCTTCTTCTTCTTACAAAATAACTTAGTTTGAGTCTTAAAGCTCCACTTTTATTCAAACTTAAAGAGATTTTTGTGGCATTACTAAGCTTCCTTAAAGAGAACTTTAACACAGGTGGCTTGTATCAATTCAATATGCTCTTTTTTTTAAAATGGTACCGTTAAAACACAGTATGTTTAAAACCACAAAACAAACACAAAAGCTGGATTAAATCAAGTTTGAGCACATTTAAATTCCACTACACGTCTTACTTCCTATTCTGGACATGGTTTACGTCCAGCCGCATAGATCACTTAAGAGAAGAATAGCCCACGGAGCAGATCAACAACAAGAACAAGCCCACTGAGAAACTTTCCATCTTATCTCACTTCTGCCTTGGTGGGACGTTTCTCGAGGGGTTATTCGCGAGTATGAGGAAAGAGGAAAAACACGTTGGAGGAATGAAACAACAACAAGCCTGTCTCCACCCACCAACGCTCGAGAGCCCACCCTCCGGAATTCGCAAGCTTTGCCCCTACCCCCAATCCGTCCAACCCAGCCCCCGCGCACAAGGCCTGTTTTTGACGATGCTTGTAGTGGAGGCCTCCTCAGCAGCCATAGAATTACTGTGTGGGTCACAGGATTGGATACCACTGTCAGATGTTATCCACTCATTCATATCCTGACAGGACCTTTCTGATTAGGACAAGTCAGCGGAAATTACCGCAGTGCAGCTTACCGAAGTGTGCAAAAGAATGACAAGGAATGATTTAGATATGGGAGGCTCTGGTGTGCCTGTCGGTCAAAAGAGGGAACTGAAAGAGCAAAATGGTTGTTAGTGAAGATTTTGTGGTGTGCTTTAAACCTTTAAAAAACAAATTGATTCATGAAATGCTCGAGAAACAGCCTTAACTAATAGTAATGGTACAGAGGCACAGAAAAATCTGTGAAAGTAAAGCTTTGCTGATGTTCTAAGTAGTTTGTTTTCATAATCAACGCAAACTAGAATTCTTCACATATAGTTGTTTTTCAATTGGTTGTTAAACGTATGTCCATCTCTTTTCCACTTTTCTTTTTGCAGAGCATCGCCTTGAAAATTCAGATTTTTCTCAGTTTGATCGGTTGCCTTCAAGCTTCAGCAGAAGAAAGTTTTCAACATTTTGTTTTTTCTCAACGTCCTTCTGATGGAGAAGTTAGAAGGCAGCTTCTCATTTGACAGTGTGATAAAACAAAACAAACAACAACAAAAAACCTTAAAGGTCCTACATCTGAAAAAGTGACATGGCCTAACTTCAAACTTTGTTTCTTTGCATTAGATGTTTGTTTTGTAGCTGTCACAGATCCACAGTTACGCCTTTTGTTTGCACTTATGCAACAAGATAAGACTGTTTTGAAACCTCTTTTACCTTCAAACCTTTTCATTATATTTATGTAGATAAAAGAAGAAAAATACTTTTCATCTGAGACTTTTCAAAGACATCTACAAACGGACATATTTTGAAGATGTTTTTTTTTTCTTTTCTTTTCTTTTTGAAGATGTTTTTAAGCTGAACATAAAACTTGTAACAATTTCTGCACTAGTTGTTCCATCATGCTACAGAATAAGATTAATTTTTTTACACTCATTTATATAAGGATCTGTACTTTTTCCACTTCTATTCATGAAGATGAGCATTGAAAATATTTCACATATTAAGTTCTACAAAAGGATCTTCATGTCACATCTGTAATATTGCTAGGAAATGATCTGTTTCTGAAATGAGCCGAGCAGCTTCTTGTTTGCAGATGACCTTCGTTTTAAAACCAACATCACTGTTTGTGTTTTTTTGGTTTAATATCATTTCTTATGATATGATCTAATTTTAGTACCTCCCTACATGTGAAAAAAGAGAGCTGACACTGATAAAGAAGAAACTTTTTATGTGAATGTTTGCGGAAAAAAAGGTTGAAGAGATAATTCTTATGTAACAAAAATACATTTTTAAGACAAAGTGACTACATTTTTTTTTCATTTATTATTTGTTTCAATGCAAAGCAGGAGCAACACTTAAACCCCTTTTTATGTCTTTTTACTCTCTCTATTTTCTTTTATGTCAGGACAAGCTGTTTCCATATATGCTGTATCTTTATATCGATCTAATCCCCACCTGTTCTGTGGAGCACTTTGTTGAACTGCCCAATTTTAAAGATGTGTGATTACCTGAATTGTTTTTATTCTTTCATCACAACTAGCAATGAGAATTTGCCTCATATAAAATAAGCGGTTTTGGAGAAGTGCATATAGGGTTTTTGTTCCAAATTGAATGTCAAAATAGTCCCTGTGAGACAATGCAACATCATACAAATAAGGGTTCATTTATTTTCAGTACAGTCCAATTCAATATGGTACAATTTATATATGATGTTCAACACTATGAGTACAAATTTATCATGAGAGCAGAAAAAAAAATTGGTGTAATATGAATCTCTGTAAGGCCTGCAGTAATTTCAGGTGTAGAATTGAGGGAGTGTGTCTTGGGTTTGTTTTATTTGGCTTATTGATAAGATTTGCATAGATACATTTAATAAAACAAATGTAATATTTTTAATGGATTCGCCTTGTTTTATTTATTGTTCTTGTTGCTTTATTTTCTCAGTTAATAGCTCTAATCAGTAGAAAGAAATGTGCGCATCCAACCTGCAAACTATAGGATCTTAAGAGCATTTTGTTTTCTTTTTTAAATAAAGAGAGAATTTTTTTTTCATTTAATTGTGTTTTGGGGGTTTACTGAAGACCAAGTGGAAGTATCAGTACATATTCTGTTTAAATGTATCTTTTTATAAGCCATCTTATCAAACCTGTTCAAATGTTAATTCTTTTCTATTGCTCTTTATTTTTTAAGTCTGTAAGGAAAAAGCAGTGGTGATTTAGATCTTCAGTTGTCTTAGATGAAATATATATATTTATGAGCACATGCAGATTCCTGAGTTGTTTGAATACCAACTTTCTGTGCAGACTTTGAACTCCCTCTCCCCAGCTAACCTCCCCCAACCCCCACTCTTCACCAAGTAGGCTCCCAGAGGAAACTTGCATTTTACCCTGCATTGCTGTCAATGCAGTTCAAAGGGTTCATTGAGTCCCTCTCTCTTTTCTCTTTTTCTTTTTTTGTGGGGAGGGGGTTGTTTTTTGTCGTTTACCTCATGCATTCCAGCTACCAATCCTTCACTTTTCTCTATCGTTTACAAGGATGGATAAACAGTGTTGGCAGAGCGGGGTCATCTCCCCTCAGGGTTATTTTTAGGACCTGGAGACTATAGGCTTATGGAGTGTTTTAAGAGAAGAAGAAAAAACACGCCAAAAAATGACATTTTTTTCTAATTTTTTTCACCTAGTTTCAAATTCAAAGCACAACTCACTTTAATTTCCATCCCTGAATGTTGGTAACTCTCTGCAGACAAAGAAGGATTGATATTTTTTTTCTCACCCATTCATCGAATATTTTCCTCTGTTTTCTTCGCAGATTTCGTTAACAAATATTTAGACTCAACGAAAAAAAATATTCACACAGCACAGAAAAGCACACACGTGTCGTGTGGTTCATACTTGACCACAGGGGCAACTCAAAAACTTTCCCTTCGTTTTTCATGCTTCAGTTCGTAAAATACGATTTTTTTAAAACCCCGTTCCATTTAAATTCGGATTGGATATTTGTTCAGTGGAGGCATTTTAGGACGACTTTCAATTTGATACACTTCCAACAGCCATATTTTTTTTCTTTTACCTTTTGGTCTCAGGAGATGAATTTCCCGTTTACTTCTGAGGGAGGAAGAGAAAGAAAAGCGACGAAACTAAACTTTATGGGCGGTAAATCACGTAGTGGTAGTCTAACCATCCGGCCAAGGCTCCTGCACCGGGAGTAAACAGGGTGAAAATATCTGAATGAAATATCAGTGACGTCAGAGAGAGCGCGAGGAGAGGGGGGAGGTTAGGGAAGAAGCGCTTGTACCGCCGGTGCGCCAAAAACTGCGCACAATGGGGCCACGCATCTATATCGCGTTCTTCCGATTTATTTTTGGATTCTTTTGTCGTGTTGTTCTGCGGGGCTTCAGCGGGTCAGTATGACTGTTTTTTCTTGCTCCTGGATCCACTGAACCTTCTGAAGTTTTAGTCAAACAAATGGAGAAGCTGAGCATCCACCCACAATGTAATCGATAGATCTGCTAAACCAACGCTAATACTCCTTAAATATTATAATATAAAGCTTAAAGTGGTTAACAGAGATCCTGTGATGATGGATCTTGTTTGCTTAATTGCTGTTTTTCCGGTTTCCCCCGTGTATTGGGGATAGTTCCCTTTAAAGACTTCCAGTTGTAGTTATACAAATAACTGTGTAATGTGTAATTTCCCTTAATACAAAACGATAAGCAATCTTTTGGGCGCATTTGTGCGCATCTTTAGCGTCAAATCGGTTTTGATTACGTTTGATTAAAGAACCAATCCATCAAGTCTTCACGGTGGGTAACGTCGGTCATTTCAGGTCAGGGAATGGCAGTGTGTGTGTGTGGGGGGGGGTGAGCCAGTCTCAATCAAGGCTTTTCTTGAGGAGGGTGGATTTAAGCTGGAGGAAATAGGGGAAAATGTTGGTAAAATTCAGCGCACTCACCTGTAAAAGAGGTAGAGGAGGAAGTGGACATGCTCCCTTTTTTCTCTCCCTCTCTCGTCGTGAATGAATGAGATGGCACAGGCAGACCAAGCGTTTCTCCCGGTGTTCCTTTGATAGAGCAAATGTAGGGTGAAGTAGAGATCAGCCTGCTGGTCATCAGGTCTCCCGACGCTCTAGTTTGAGTTACATGTTTCAACTGACTTTAACCTGCATGGCGCATGAAGCCAAGTGACCGTCTGGAATCAAAGAGATTTTCCATGGATGAATATTTTATAGTGACTCTGTAACATAAGCTGCAGCAGCGTGAGGGACAGACTGATTTGTTTTAAACTGAACCAACAGATTCCTGTGAGGCTGTGGCACAGATCCGAAAAAACACATCCTCTGAACTGCTCCAAAGGTGATTTCTCTCTCTCTCTCTCTCACTTCATTTCCCAACTTCTCACAAAAGGCTGCTCAAGCTCAAAGGCACTGACGGCTCAATCTCATATCTACCCTCCACAAGCCAGGTCTAAAAATTGAATTAGTGCTAGCATTTTAGCTGCAAATGTGGGGTTTCCCCATAAACACGTCTTCCAGTAGAAAAGATGCAGATGCGTCGTTGGTATCCGAGATCTTCTGAGCTTTATCACTGCTCTCCTAACCATGCGGCATCTATGACCTCCCCCCAACATGCTCTCAACCATCCCCACCTCTCTCCCTCTCTTTCTCTTGTTGATGAAGATCCATACTTAACATCCCCCACCCAGACCGTTTAAAAGACCTACCCACCACTCAGTAAACTCAAATTAATTTTCCTTACAAGATTACCATAAATATTCACTCCAATCACCCGTGAAGCGATCATACAGAAGACACCCCAAAATTATTATTAGCCTACTATAATGTATCCACTCCTTCAGGGACCCCAAACTTTCCTCACTGATCTGATGTCTGCTGTTGACTCTTTCAGCTTCATATCCTTGTTGAATAGCGCAACTGAGCTGGTTCCAGATCAGCTACTGGTAACTGATAAGACCAGAGAAGTGGGGGGTGGGATTGAAAAAATAGCGCCATCCATCGGTTTGCTAAAGACAGTCAACTTGACTAGTAATGTCACACTGAGAGTGAAATATCAGTTTGCTTCGATGATAGATAGATAGATAGATAGATAGATAGATAGATAGATAGATAGATAGAAACTGTGTAAATAATAATTTAAAAAAAAGCTACATTCGCAACTATTAAATGAACAGACTAGATAGGAAGCATAACATAATTTAACTATTACCCTTCCGCCAAGTAACATAGTTCCTCAACACTGGCTTTCCGTTTAGCGTTAATGCTTATAATCACAGGTGTGTGTTCATCGGGCGCGTTATAATGTCCTCGAATGTGTCAGCCAATCAGAAATGAGGATCTTTTTCACCACTTTCACTAGACATAAGTTGATAAGATTATTGCCACATGTGATGGTTATTTCCACCTAAAGCCAACGTATAATAGGATGTTTTAACATAATATTATAATGTAGGTCATGCATGGGCTAATCCTATAAACCACTTGCTTTGTGTGTGATGAGCCGCCAGCTTCAGCACAGACAAGTGAAACAGTGAGGGTTTTTTTTCTTTTGTTAAGTTTACCACTAGGATCAGTTCACTGACACACCAGTCTACATGTAGGCAGGCTGCAGGATTTCACGGGGTTTTTATGCGCCATCTGGTGGTCCAGTATCCTCTGGTTTCCCACGCGGGTATATGTGGACGCGTGCGCATTCAGTCTAAATTGGCTGGGAGGTGATTAAAGGGGAGGGCCAAACCTTAGATGAGGCATTGAGTGCTGACAAAGTTATTTGTAGTGACTGGGATTTATTTATTTTTTAAAAAATTTTTTGATAAGTTTGGTCAACTAGCTCGTTTGATTCTATTACGCATGGCCTATATCTGGCTCTGGTTGTTATTCAGTTAATTTAGCTGATCATTCTTCCAGTTATTTAACCTAAAGTTAAATAGGTTAAATAGAAATGCAGAGGCACTAGCAGGTCTTTGTCATCCAGAGTTGTTGGGGAGCTGGAATAGATGTTAAAGAATTAAGACAGGCAGTATAATTTGGTTTTAAGTAAAGCGAGTCAGTGTTGAAGAGTTGTGTCAGAAAACATTCTGAAAACTTAAAAGAAAAATTGGATCGTGCATCTCTTCTTGGCGTCAGATTTCACGATTGTTTTAGTTTCATAACATGACGAGTAATTTGGTTTTTCTGGAACACTGAGCACATGTTTCATTCATTTACATTAAAAATTATCTGAATCTGAAACCATGAGTTTTTTCATGTCCATCTTTAATGTTTATTGGGAATTTTAAATAACAGAAATGAAAAATATAAGCTGTCATTTTTTTCTGTCTTCAGATTTATATTTATGTGCATCTCAATTATTTATCTGAAACTGACGTTTTTGCAAAGCATTTGAATTTATTTAATTTTTTTAACTTCACTTCCAATAGACGTTTTTCTAATTTGATATCAGTTTATTTGAATGTTGTGAAAAATGTAATGTAAGGTGCACACCAGTTTGAATTTAGATAAAAGGAAATTTGTGCATGTTTTCATACTAACCCGTGAGACACACCCCCTGACCCTCCCCCACCACACAGACATATCCTTCCATCTAACTAAGAGAGGTGATTATAGCCTGATGAATTTCTTTTCAAGGTTCATGCTGCCCTCTGCTGCGTAACCGCAACTGCCTTTGTTCAATTTTGTAAAAGTTACAATTAAATTAAAGTAACAAACTGTGATTCTTGGATATAAAAAGGTGTATTTTTTATTAAAAATAATTCATTTTTGCTTTTAATGTGTAGACTGTGCATTTAAACATTTTAATAAAAAAATATAATCCATTCTATAAATTATGAAAAAGTCATCGTGAAGCTCAACTTCTTGCTATTTTTAATGTATTGTTCATTAAAGGCGCGGTCACAGAAAGTCAGCTGGATGATGATGGAGCGTTTGAGAAGATGATTATAAAAGTCTCCGGTGCCAGATTATGCTTATGAAAACCAAAAGTGCGACATCGGAGAGGTTTTTGAACATGAAACATGTACGTTTATTAATCCTCATGGCTCCCTCTGTGAGACCACCCTCATTTTGTGCTTGCTGCTGTACCCGTTGTTCACTTTCAGCGTGACTGCCCCCTGGTGGAAGACCACACATGAACTCAAGATCAGATCTAGACGCCCTGACTTGCTTTGTCTGTGAAAGGGAACAACAGACCGATTCATATCCCAGGTTCTTGACTCGCTTCTCATTTCATTATAATTTTTTAATAGAAAGCAAAATATTTCTGCCTTTGCCCAAGATTATCTCAAATAAAACGATTTTTTTTTTTACTTACTTCCTTCATTTGTTTCACTCAAACTTGCCACTTTGAGGATTAATTCTCCGATCCAATTTGGACAATCAAATTTCATATATTTTTATCCTAGGCTGTTACCCTAGTGTAATTTTATTTACTACATAAAGGTCCATAGCTGTTAACATACACAAATAATAAAAGATCCTGATGAGTCACTGTTGAAAAAGTTATTTATTGTATTTGTGGCATTGTGTTTTGTTTCCTTTGAAAAGGAAAACAATCAGCACAAGTCAAGAGGTAGAAATCATCAGTCTGAAATTAATGTAAGGACTGACATTTACACACACACAGACACACACACACACACACACACACACTTTCCCATGGAAACAGATTTTTTTTTTGCATTTGTTTTCATTTCATCCACCAGCAGTACCATCATCCGTGTAATACTGTCACTAACATTTGTATGTACTGACATCATCTGACATCAAACAGACTCCATTCTGCGCACAATCCAGAAATAAATAACACACACATCACGTTGCAGCACCCAAAGGGAGCAGGAACAATCTTGAAATGAACTTTTTGCTATTTTCACCTCATGACTTTAACGGCTGATTGGCTGATTACTGCATCATCCTTGAAAAGAGCCCCCTGTGACTACACAGAACAAACAACACATTAGGTGTGAGAGATGCATGTTGGCTTATATTTGTGTGCATGGCAGAGCCTGATGACTCTGTGATCTAATCTGCTCACACAGGGGGAGGGACAAAAACAGATCAGCACAAAAAAAAAAAAAGGAGAAAAAAAAAAGGTAGCAGTGCTATAAACAATGTGTCAACATCTGGTATTAACGGTATTCTGGTATTAACGGTATTCTAAATATGGTTTGACCAAAGGATTAAAAAAAGAAAAAAAGAGAAACACCACACACTTTAAAAGGTAGGTGCAGGTTATTTGACCCAAGAGATGTTGAGACAGCGAGCGATGAAGGCGTAAGTGTCAGCCACCTCCTGAATGACTTTGCTCGTGGGCTTTCCAGCACCGTGGCCTGACTTTGTGTCCACAAGGATGAAAAGGGGATTTGTCTGCTTGGGGCTGCGACCTACAATGTGCTGCAAAGTGGCGATGTACTTGAGGGAATGCAGAGGCACTACCCGGTCATCGTGGTCACCTGTCAGCAAAAGCACAGCAGGGTACTGGACCCCATTGCCTTCTGGGACACGGATGTTATGAAGTGGGGAGTATCTGCGAGAGAGGACCAGTGGGATCTTTGTTAGGACTGCAACCGTTTAAATATTAAGTAAACAGCAGATTCCCACTATAAAAATGTCAGAGCAATGATAATGTTTTAGTAAAAAAATATTTTATTTAACCTTATAATATATTCACACTGCTATCCTACATTAGACACAAAATAGTCAGGTAATTTTCTTTGTTCTGAATATCTTTGTGAGCTTCAGTTCTCAAATCAAGAAACAAGGATAACTCCTGGAATGAGATATTTCATTAAAATACAGTACTGTGCCAGAGTCTTGAACCAATCCTTATTTCTTTATATTTTGTAAAGACAATTGAAAATCTGTGCAGTAATTATTTATTAAAATGGGCAAACAAACACAAGGAAATACAGTATACAAGCTAAAAGCTGAGACTGTACAATTCTAATAAGCATGAAAGTTGATATTTGGTATGGCCACCTTTATTCCTCAACACAGCCTGAACTCCTTAGGATCTTCTTTGGATGTTGGCTGCCTTTTGATCTGTTCTCTGTCAAGATGATCTCACACTGCTTCAATAATGCTGAGGTCTGGGTTCTGGGGAGACCAATCCATGACTGACAGTGTTTCATGGTCTATTTTTCTATTTGTGTATGCTTTTACTGCATTAACTGTGTGTTGAGGATCATTGTAATGCTAAAAAAAATGAAGCTGCTGTCAATCAAGTGCTTTCCAAACTGTATTGCCTGGTGGATTAAAATCTGACAGTGTTTTTCCACATTCATAATTCCTTAAAATTTGACAAGATCATCAACACCACTGGCTGAGATGTAGCCCAAAACCACCATGAGCCTCTGTATATATGCATCACACCATAAAGACCTGTTACCACTGATCTTTAATCCAGTGTTTGTGTAATTTGGCATAACTCAGCCTCCTTCCTGTTTCTCTTCCTTAGCAATGGCTTCTTGACAATTGGACTTTTTAAATCCCCATTTCTTAAGGAAATGACATTCAGACACTTTATCTGCTGCAGACAGGGTTTTAGGCCTGGCACTTTTCCTTTTGTCCTCCACTTGTCCAGTTTCCTCAATTTTTTAAAGGACATGCTGCAAACCATGCTGAAATTTGACAAGTTTTCAGCTAATAGCACCTTGGGACTCACCTTGTTTGTGCAAAAATACTATTTTGTGTGACTGTTATCTTCAGGATTTTTTTTTCAACTAAAGAAATAGGAATAAATTGTGTTTTTGTGACAGGCTGCTAGTAACAAAGCGTCTAAAGATAAGATATGAAATTGGTTCTTCACCAGGTTGTTATGTGTAGACACACGCTGGTTCTTACCTTGTGTTAGGTGCCTTTGTTATACTAGAATGAGTCACACGAATTAACGATTTTTTTTTTTTTTAGTGGTCAGGGACAAAGAAAGATTTTGACAGACCTTCACACAGCCTGGAGAACTATTGTTCGAAACCATTCTACGGTTCAGAAAGTGAGAGTAGCTCAAGACTTTTGCAAGCACTGTACATTTTTTTTATGTCCATGTAGCCAATGTAATCAGTGAAGCTTAGATTTGAATGTATAAAGGAACCTGCTGATGTAAATGCAGCCTACAGTATATATTTCACATTAAAATCTAAACTGTGGTCAGAGAGCACCTACTTGATCAGCCATTCAAACTGCTCTTTGTCTTCTGAACAGCCAAAGTCTGTGGTCCAGGCGTGCCCGATTGTGAACTTGTGGAACTTCAGCATGTCCATGACGCCCACCTGAGCTACTGCACATCCAAACAGCTCAGGCCGCTCATTTACACAGGCCGCTGAGACAGGACACCAAGGATTCAGAAACATCATCTATATCCATTTGCTGCGATTATATTGTTTTAGTATATCTTGTTCTTTAGTGGAAGCGTACGTACCTACAAGCAGGCCACCATTGGAGCCTCCATTTATAGTCAGTTTGGAGGGAGAAGTGTATCCCTCCTTGATTAGATATTCAGCTGCACACTGGAAGTCTGTGAAGCAGTTCTGTTTATTTGCCAGCATGCCAGCTGGAAGAAAGAATACAAAGTATGTAAATGAGGGCTTTGCACTGGTAATATTTAAAAGATTCCCTCCAGGCACGTTTGAAAAGATCTAAAATTATTATGCTTTGAATAATAATGTGTGTCTGATATGGTGTTTTTATGCTTGTCGGGTTAGAAATTCGTAAAAACAACATTTATGCCTCCTCAGCCACAGAAAACTCCAGAATCTATCAATATGCAAATATATTCATTTCAAACTTTTAACTAAAGGTGTGTCTTGTCTTTCAGTAATGACAATCTACTGTATGTCCTACACACAAACACAGTCATTTTCTAACAGGGCAAACTGGACACGCCCTTGCGATTGAGCTCTGTAGTCATGTTTATAATTACGTGTCAAAAGCTCCTCACCTTTGTGCCAGGTCTCCCCATATTCTCCTCCTCCTCTGATGTTGGCGACAGCTAAAACTCCTCCCAGATGTCTGACAAAGATGAGTCTGGACACGCTGTAGCTTGGCGTGATGGAGATGTTAAAGCCCCCGTAGCCATATAAAAAACCTGGATGGGAGCCGTCCATTTTGATGCCCTTCTTGTGAACAATGAACATGGGTATCTGAGTGCCATCCTTTGAGGGATAAAAGATCTGAGACAACAAGAGAGAAAAAAAAAAAAAAGATTGTCAGGGTAACATAAGGAGACGGGGAGTGAATTACGAAAAGGTAAAGAACAGTAAAGCTTACATCACCAGTCTATCCTTGTTTCTGAGTCAGAAGACAAGAGAAGACACAGGAGCTTTTTTAAAATCCTGTCTGCATCGTGAACATTTTACACTTACAGAGCTATTTCCGAGGCCGCTGTTTTCAGCAAAAGTATATAAATATATCTAACTCTGGGACACTATATGTACAGAGGAAGTAAAAAGAATTTGAAACATGGTCTGGCCAAGGCTAGACCATCTAAAGGACAATTTACTGCAAGTTTCTCAGGAATCTGAACCACTTAAATATAAAATCAGCTATGTCAGGTCATCCATTCCTGGCCCACAATCATTTCCCAGGGACACTGACAACATCTATCATAACATAAAAGCTTCAAATCTTATTACTAATTGTAAAATTTCTTTCTCTGTCATTTCTCTCCACAGGTGACCAGCTTCCAACTCCATCTGGCAATCAATCTTTTTTTTTTTTTTACAATAAATCATAATTAATGGCTGTTACTTTGGCTACATTTAAAGAGAAAGGGGTCATGTCTCCTCTGACGGCCGAGCAATCCTTCCCGTTATACTTCCGAATACTCCATACTCCGTTGGAGCCCACAGAAGCACCACATCTGCACGTACACTCGCGTTCACCATCTTAAAAACAAATTTACGTTACTTGGACCCAGGCAGCAAGTATTATCGAGGCTTTACTCTCAACTGTTTGGTTCAATTTGATGATGGAGGTGTGCCTCACTCTCTGAGTGTCCTTGCAGGTGAGAAAGAACTCCGGTCGTGAGGCAGTACTTTCCATAAATCTTTCTCTAGGTGATTTTTTTGAAAGGAAAAGTGCTAAGAGCTAAAAAAAAAAAAATGTCAGAAAAAGTTGCTTATTTGCCATAACAAGGTGAACTGACATGTGACAGTTACTACTGTGAATTATAGCAATGTGACACACCCACACTGACTTGGTATATAGCCTCATGTTTACAAAAATACAACATCTAAATCACAAAATTAAACTAAGAAACAAATATCTGATGATTTGACTATTAGGGTGCAGTTCTAGTTGAAGAATAAAATAATTTGAAAGCTCAGTTTGAGTGCTGCCTACGTTAATAAATGCTACCAGTACCTCTTTCAATGATTTAACCCACCTTTTCTACAACAACCCTAAGCTAATAGTTTGCCCACAGTTTGCCATTTTCGAGCCAGCCAATTGATAAAACCCTTCATTTTGTTTGTCAGGGTACAAACTGGCCGGTACACCACCGTTTTATGTCTGTCATTTTGGATAAATGCTGGGTCAGTACTTTAAAAACTAGGTTAAAGTTGGGCATTTATGCATAATTAACTGTTAAGATATCTTTTAATAAATGTGTTTACCACAGCCTATTTTTAAAGAGAAATGAAACACACCTATTTAAACACTGGTAATCCCAGTCTAGGCTCTAGTTACCTGTGTGGTCTGGTAGTCGGAGGGGTTGAAGCCTTTGACAGTGACCTCTCTGAAGATATGGGGCTGCAGGGGCTCCTTGGTTAGGTCACAATGGTAAATGATGGCTAGATGAAAAGAAAGTAAAAGTTTCATTTTCTTTACTACTTTGAAATCACTTCACAATCAGTGAATTCTTAAAGACAGTACAAATTTACTTAATGAAATAATACATGGAACTTAGAAATGAGAACAAAATTACATTACTTGTTGTTTCTTATTTATACAAACTTAACAAAGGTTGACTTATTTCACTTAAACAATATTTGCACAGGTAGAAATTGCAAAGCAAAGGCATCTGATAAACAAAATAGCTTTTTTTAATTAAAAATAATAATTTTTGCATTATAGTACCTGGAGACAGGAAAGAAGTGAAATAATAGAAGATCTCAGAGTCTCGCTTTCGTCCTGTGAACCCTACTATGGATCCAACATCAAGAGGGAAGGTCCTCAGCTCCTCTCCTGAGCTCAGACGATACATTTTCAACACATTCTTCACATCATGGAGGAAGCACACAAACAAATAGCTGGAGTATGTACAGGTGGCAAACACTGCAAGGAAGACATGGCAAAAAAATGAATGACGTTGAAATTTACCTTTAATGACAGGGCGAAACTGCTAACGCTTCATATTTTATAGGGAAAAGGTCATGCAAGTGTTGCAGAACCTCACCAATGACATCCTTCTCATGTTGAGGCAGGAGCTCCTTCCAGCTGCTCTGCTCCGGAGAGGCAAAGTCGATGTTGATTAGTCTGTAACGCGGGGCGTCTAAGTTGGTCTTGAAGGTGAACAATGTGCCCTCGTTCGTCACGTATTCGTACTCGGCGTCAAAGTTGTCGATTAATTTTACCCATGGCAAAAGTCCTGAACAAACAAGGATTTCAGTTCTAAAATCAAACTGCTAAGACTACAAGAAGAACAATATTTGTCTTAAAGTACCAAAATACTTTGACAAATAAAGAGACACAAATACAGAATACCTGTAATACCCTGAGGAGTGGTCTTGAGGTCACAATACCACAGTCTGTTGACAGGATCACAACCTTCTCTGATAGACAGCAGCACGTAGCGCCCATCTTCTGATACCTACAATACATCTGCAATCATTAAACTGCACCTGAATGCCAACTAAAGCATGCATTCTGCCCAAGTTTGATGACATGACAGTTGAGGGGAAAAAAAACCAAAACAACTTCACACATACTTCTGCTCCACTCATCCATTTGGGGTGATCAGGAAACTCTGCACATAGGACGTCCTCAGACTGTGGAGTCCCCAGAACATGATAGTATAACTTCTGATGCAGGTTAGTGGAGGTCTCAGTGCCTGAAAGCAAAAAACAAAATTGAATACAAAAAGACGAAGAGTGTTACGAGTGGGTGTAAATTTTATAATATTAGATTACAAAAGGTTTAAAAACAAAAACAATAAACAGAAATTAGCAAATGTTGACAAATGACAAACATTTTGCCTTATGACATTATTATATACATTCTCCTTAATTTACAGTGGCTCAAAAGTAATTGGACATACAAACGTAACTTTACATGGATGAAAACCCTTTACAATCTTTGACTGTCTAAAACCGGCAAACATCACCAAATGCTGTGTTTCTGCTCCCTGGAGATGCTCTGCTAGGCTTTCATTTGGTGCTTGTTTGTGAGTCTTTCTGCATTTGTGCACTATGCTCTATTGGAATGAGAATCGCTTACTGACTTGACCATTGAAGAATATCCCATTTCTTTGCCTTGAGAAACTCTTTGGTTGCTTTTGCAGTATGCTTTGGGTTAATATTCATTTGCACTGTTGAAGCACTGTCCTATCAGTTTTGTAGCATTTGGCTGAAACTGAGCGAGTATAAACCTGTACACTTCACAATTCATACTGCTATTTCTTTCAACGCTTACATCATTAATAAACACCAGTGATCCATTTCCACTGACATTATAAGTCGTGTCTGACTGGTAACGTGGCATGCTTCTCCATACTTTTCTATTGTCATCATCTGGTAAAAAGTTCATATTTGTTTGTTTTTTTTATTTCCTTTCCGGAACGATGCAGATTCTTTTAGAAGATTTCTGGTAAAATCTAATCTGGTCTTCCTGTTCTTGACTGTAATGAGCAGTTTTCACTTTATAGCAAAGTACAAACTGCTGCATTTCCTGCTGTACCTTGGCAATTTGTCATGTTCTTGACTTGGATAGTGTAAACTACATTTTCTAAACCATGAAAATGATTTTGTCATCATCCACCTTTGTGGTCTATGGCTCTATGATCTCTTTATTTTTGGTTTTTAGTTTTTTAGTCTAATGATGACAGCGAAAAGCTGTTACAAAAGAAATCAGCACTTTGACTTATTTGTCATGAAACAACAAGGGAACAGGCCTCACCTGGCCATTGAAATGCTTGTCAGTTGGTTAGCAATTTCAGTCTTTGTAAACGGAGGTCTGTGTACAAAAATGTCTGTAATTCCTCAAAAGCTAACATGTTTTTTTTAAATTTTTAATTCAAGGTTTAAAAAAAATACATTAATGGTATCTCTGATCAAGTTTTATTTTCCACTCACGTTTGAGCAGACATTGCTGCTGCAGTTTAACAGTCTATGTAGGCTGCATTTGGAGATATATAATTTTGAAACTGCTAGCAATTATCTAATGACAATTTAGCTTTTCATTAGCTTTTTTAAATGGTAACTGGCCAGTGCACAAAAAAGCGAGTCCTTAAGCAGATATCCATTAATCCATTTTCTTCTATCCTGGCAGAGAGCCCTGTCCCATGAGGCTAGGTAGGCAGACTGAGTTCCAAGAATGTCAATTATCTTATAAGTATTTCATATTTTGAGGGTAATTTACTGCAGCTAAATGAAGGTTTAGTATTTGAGAATGTTTGAATCCTGTCCAACACAGTCTTACCATCACTTTTGCCCTCCTGGTCAGGATACGAGTTGTAAAAAAGCCCCTTCCCATCGTGGGTCCAGGACATGCAACTAAACTTGACTCGCTCCAGGCGGTCCTCTAAAGGCACAGCACCCTCAACGCGCAGAAAGCGGATCTCCACCCAGTCAGACCCACTGGCACTAGTGCCATATGCCAGGTACTCCCCATCCTCAGAGAATGCATAGCCTTGAAGAAATCAGAGAAACATAAATAGAACGTTAACAAGGAAACTTAACAAAATTTAGATGTCAGAGAGGACACTATATTTGTAGAGATTTTTATTCAAAACTGAATAAAAACTACCACATGAAGCAACTATTACTTGAAAGGCAATTTTGAACTAAATGTATTACTAAAATTACTAAAATTAAAAAGAGCACACGATCCAGAAATACAGGTAACATATTTTTTCATGTCAGTAAAATGGATACTTTGCTTTTATAATAGCCACAGCTGATACCTCGCAGAGCAACTGTCCCATCCTCAGAAAATGTGTTTGGATCTAAGAAGACTGTGGGCTCGGCATCTAGGCTCTCTTGCACATACATCACACTCTGGTTCTGGAGGCCTGTGTTGTAAAAGTGAAAGTACCTAAAAAACAAAGAGAAAAGCTACTGGAATGTCACATAATCACTCTGTCATCTAACACTAAAGCTGAAATCCAACATCACAAATATTATTAAGGAATCAGTTGCAGCAAGCTTTACCTGCTTCCTCTCTTGAAGGGACAGCTATACTTTGGATAGTCGTACAGCTCAGTCATGCGCTCTTTGAACAGCTCTCGCACCTCACAGTGCTCTAAAAATGGCAAAGTGAGCTGGTTCTGAGCACTGACAAAGGCCTAATGGAAGAAAGCATAATACAACCATGCTTTACATTTTACCATTATCATTTCAGCAGACTGTTCAAAAGAGCAAATAATTATTTAGCAGATATCTTTGCTGTGGAAAAAGTATCCACCCCTTCCTGAGTTCTTT
This sequence comes from Oreochromis niloticus, assembly GCF_001858045.2. Taxonomy (NCBI): domain Eukaryota; kingdom Metazoa; phylum Chordata; class Actinopteri; order Cichliformes; family Cichlidae; genus Oreochromis; species Oreochromis niloticus. The sequence continues at coordinate 12,814,557 of NC_031980.2, read as the reverse complement.
TTTTGGCACATTTGTCATGACTAAATGTTTTAGATCAAACAAACTTTAACATCAATGATAACCTGAATAAATACAAAATGCAGTTTTTAAATAAAGATTTTATTTTTACCAAGGGAAAAAAAGCTATCCAAACCTACCTACAAGCTAGGTTTTCAGATTGTACTCTAATTAGAGAAGATAATTTTGTTAAACATTTGCATATTTTTCATTTCTCATGTCTCATGATCTATTAAACTGAAGGAGTCTGTTAATTTAGCTTAAGTTTAAAATATACTAAGAGACATTAAAAACATACAGAGCCAACAACTACTGATTGTTTGTGCATGAAAATATAACAAACTGACCCCAACCCCAATACCACAACTGCCACAGGTAAGCAGGGATCAGGCGATCGGCATACTAACTCCTACGGAGAAAAATATGATTTACAAATGTGTACAGTAATTTGTGTGTAACATTTGAGGACTCACAGATGCGTGTTCCAATCCACATACAAATCGATTTGACCACACGTAAAACTATTTAATGCCGGTGCACCAATTTTCTGATATGCACGGATTACAGTGCATGCTAACGTGTCCTCAAAAGTTACACGTAAATGATTGTACACAATTTTTAATCTTAGTTTATGCTTTTGAAGCAAGTTTTTCTCCACAGAAATTCATAATGAATGCTGGAAGAACTGAAATATATAAATGAAAATCCAATATTGTTGTTCTATAATGTCTCTGATAGGCTAAGCATTATATATGTACTGGGGTTATACTAATATTAAAATGTGCTTGATCTGAAACATGTAAGTATGACAAATATGCAAAAAAGAAAGAAAAAAAAATCAAGAGATGCTACCCTTTAAATGCGCCTGCGACATTTAATACCAACACTTAACTATCTAATCATATGCCCACATTTCTTAATTACAAAAGGCGACACAACAACTAAACATGGCAGTTTAGTTGTTGCTGGTGATTTGAGTGGTAACAGAGAGTTTACCTGTGTCTTTTCACTGTCAGGGTCCTCCAGCCAGCTGTAAGGGTCAGGTACTTTGCAGCCATGATAGTCATCCACCTGAGACCAGCCATAGAGGAATGATTAAAAGGTGAAGTAGCTAAGCAAAACAGAGTTGAGCTATCGGGGTTATAAGCCCAGGGTGTTTAGTAAAGTTAATCACGTAGCATCTTGAAAGGCTAAATTTGGACTTGTAGTTAAGTTATGGCTATCTCTGAAATGCATGCATTTTTGTCAACATAGCCAATCTCAGTTTACCAGTGCTGGCTAAGCTAACTAGCATGCTAACAAAGCGAACGCTCTTTTCAATGAATGAAAGCGCGTGATGATTAAGCATCCCGGCTTATTAGCACGCTAGGCTAGTTAGCAACCCACATTTACTTACAACTGACTCGTCGCGGTAAGCCTGGGGATACTGAAAGGACATTTTGGACGTCAGTTTTCGGGAATTTCGTAACCAAAAAAGCTGCCGCAGAGATTGGAAAGGTGCTTTTGAAATGACTCTCGCGGTCCTGTAAAACATAAACTTAAACCGCAGAAGCTTTTGTGTGGAAAAGACACCGCTGCTTGTACACAGCCAACAAGCGCTTTCATGAGAATTCACTGACTGTCAACCAATGTTTTACAGCGCCCTCTGTTGGCCAATAGCGAGAAGAAGATTCTTGGAACCTGATTTAACCAACCACTTAAGATGAATTTAATAACCTCAATTAAACGGTTTTAATGTGAAATCATTTATGTAGTCTGTTACGTTCAATAAAACAAATAAAATGGAGATTACGTGCTTCAGTACTTTCCCCTGTAGGCCTACACACTTCATTAAAGAAGCAACATAACTGACAAAGAGAGATTAAATGCAATAGTTTAAATAGTCTGTACCAAACTGTATCTAAACCAGGAATTCACGCAAGCATAAAGTGTTTAATGGCAAGGTCTAAGCTAAGCTTTGAAACACTTCTTGAAAACTGCTACAGTAAATTTAAAAGGAATTCAAAACAATGTCAGATGCTTATCAGCATCTACAGTTTCGAATTCTGTGTTTGGTATTGATCTTTGTAGTTTTTATTCATTTTACTTGCAAAAATAGACTCGTACAGTTTAATAAAGCTGGAATGCCAGTAGAAGTCATTTCAATTTAGAAATGAATACACAATATGTATAGCCCTGTAAACAGTGTTCATCTTATTTTTTCCTTTTCTTTTTTGATAGGTTAGAAGTCCACTCTAAACAGAGCAGCTTTGTTAAAAAGTGACATTATTGGTAAAGGTTATCTGAGTCCACTGAGAATCTCCATCACTAGCCTTATCTATCTGACAGCACAAGAGAACGGTCAACTCTTCACTCTTTTTGCTTCCTGCTCATCATCGTCCCCTCCCTTCCTTCCACTTCTTGCTTAATCAATCAGCGCTGATTTGACGATTATTATCTCTGGCACCTACTCTTACACAATGACTGATAGCTCAGGATAAGGCTCACCGAGCCGGCTCGCAGCTTGAGGAAATGAGCGGAACTAAGTGATTAATTATAAGATACAGTGTGTTTCTTAGAGAACTCATGGGCTTTAGTATTATTTGGCTTATTATGTGTATTTAAAAATGAAAGTAAATGTATTTCCAGCAGTATTTTGTATTTTAAACAGTAGTTTTAAGAAGAAATCTGACGTGTTTTATATAAGTTTGTTTATCTGTGACGCAACATTTTGACTTCATGTCATTCGTAAGGTATGCAGATAAGAGGCTTGTGACAGCTTTAATTACGCAGTGGCGTTTGCATCGAAAAGGAAACACATTGTTGGGATACCGCTGGCGATCAGATGGGCAGATGTCTGCAGGGAGATTGGAAAGTGTTTTTACTTTTAGACTTGGCTTGAAGCATTTCCCGGCTGTCACATGGTCAAACCGGTTGGAATGCTTTGAAATGTTCAGACTGTAAAAGATTCTTAATCAGTGAGATCTTTTTATGGGTGAATTTACAATGAAAGTGAAGAATGAGAGAAGCTAAGTGCAGGTGACGGAAAAGCAAGAAGTGTTTCACCTGTGTTGTCTTTTTCTCTGTTGAGAAAATGTAGTTGCGAGCGGGATATATTTCAGGTTGTGTCATTGCTGTGTTCGGCTTGTTGCATTGTTCCTGGGCGGATAGATATGATCTCTTTAGATGGATTTTTTTTTAGGTCGGAAATGTTTGTGGTGGTGTTTTGAGGTCAAAGTGCTGTCGCTGCGCTCACCCACCCCCACAGCCCCTCTCACCTCCAGCCCTCTTCCCTTTTTAAGCTGGACTCAGGAATACCCTTCTGTGCAAAGAGGATCTCTTCCTGTTTGCCAATTGTCAGGCCATTGTCCTCTGACGCCTCTGTTTCCCTGACAAACTGAGGAGAAAAAAAAACACTGAGCATGTTTGTGTTTGCCTTGCAATGTGGACTATTTTATGCTCATAGAGTAGTTGGGTTCATGCACTTGTATATTTGACATAGAGCTGGGATGGGCCAGGAGCTGCCCATGCATGAATTACCCCCCCCATGCCCAATTTCCACCATTGTCCAAAGCCTGTCCGGAGATCCACGCAACCCACCCACCCCCACTCTACCCCTCATTGTCGGAAGCACCTGTCTCTGTCGCAGCAGTTTAAGAAGGATGACCACCTGTTGTGTCACCGTGTAGGGTTACCACAAAGTTATCTCATTCAAAAAACCTCCACTCAGGCTGGCTCCTGTGATGCACTGCATTTGGTTGCATGTGTTAAGCTCTTTTTAGTTTACGCTTGACTAAAAAGAAAACGAAACAAATCAGTAAAGCATAAAGAAAGCTGCCGATGATGCCCATCTAAGGAGAAGAGATGACAGTCTGACATCAGCACCTGACTGGAAAAACCAGTCTAATGTACCAAGATGAACTGTGCTAAACAGATCTAAGTGATGTACAGATTGTGAAATCTGTACATCTCTTAGTCATTATAAGAGCTATGTAAGTAGATCTCTTCTTCAGCTCTGTCTTTAAGTTTTTCTTCAGCATCTACAGATAGATTGATACTGTATTGATGCCATAAGGGAAATTATCATGCTACAGCAGCAGGATAATGAATAGAAATAGTACAGTCTACAATAAATAAACAGCATAGTTAAAATAAGTAAGTAAAAATGCCACAAGCGCATAGTGAGGGCCTTATGCTGTGAGACAGTGTAAAAATGTATATATGCAAAAGTGATTTAAAAAAAAGAAATAGGTTTGAGTTAAAGAGTAAAAGTAAGATCTAGATTGTACAAGAGAATAGTGCAGTAATATTGCATTAATAATTATGTACGCTATAAATCTTGGGAACAAATACATTGCTGATGTAGTGTTTTATCTTGGGACAGGGAGACTAGTTTTCATGTAATCTAGTCAGTGCAGTTAGCTGTGACATTTTTTTATTTTTCATCTCAGATGCTGTCAATGCGCATTTCCCTTTTGTGAAGTGTTTCCTGAAGATTCTTGGTGTCACAGACAAGTCCCAGTAATTCGATTTAATAACAGTAGTCCAAAGGGATCCAAACACAACAAAACAATACCCAGGCAATAATAAGGATGCTTTTAAACACAGAGATCACAGGGGACAGCTTCCTGGCTGGCTGTCATTAGCCAGGGCTGGGAAAACAGTGTGTGATGATGCGGTGGTGGGGTCAGTAAAATCAGGCCCCTCAGATATCCTCAGACAACAGGATGTTATTGAGTATCCAGCCGAGGGAAATTACAGCACACGTGGAAGAAGGATGCGACCAGTGCAAAAATTATAGGAAATGCTAAATGCCTTTGTCATGGTGTTCAGACGTGCTGCTGTGCCATTTTCATTGACTCTCGGGCTAAGGCAAGATGCCGTGACTCATGCCGTATGTTGACAAGTGACAAAACAGCCATTATAAATTTGGGTTTGAGCTGTGACAACAAGCCCAATGTTGTCCACTAGTGATCTCATGTCTGTGTATTTCGGGATACCGCAGCTAATAAGGTCCTGTCAGCATCTATTCAGACATACAGCCGAGATTTCATTCAGCAGAAAAGCATAAAATAAGAACCGCAATAAGACCAAGTCAATCACCCTGAGGAGAAAAGACGTTTGCCATTGTTTGTACCGATCATGCTGAAAAGGGAAAGAGAGCACTCAGGTTACCCAAAGGCAACGTGGTGAAAGAGCTGAGAATAAAAGGGCAGTTTTAAAACAACACAACTTTCAGGTGCCAAGGGTCTTTGATTGCTTGTTTGTGCTCCTTGTTGTATTCACGCTCCCAGAAGTAATGCCAGCGAAAAGAAACGATGATGTCACTGTCTGAAAATAGATCTTCATCTTTCAGTCGAAGCAATTTGTTTCCCTTTATGCTCTGTCTTTCCTCCCGGTCAAAGTTGTCTGTGCACTTCTTCCCGCTAGACTGAATCAAGTCTTGCCAATGTCTGGCAGTCACATTTTCAGACAGCGATGTTTTCATCACAGGCATCTGCAGTGGCTTTGTGGTCTTTATTAGTTAGAAAAAGTGGGAGCTAAGTGGTAGAACAAAACTGAGATATCATGATACTTCGACCTCAGTTAAAGAAGTGGTTTGTAATCACTGTGGTAAAGTCCACAGTAACCAGAGAATCATTAGGGAAATGATAAGTTTCCCTAAGTCATATGTCCATCAGCTCGACGTGTCTCCTGTCTTTATCTCCTTTCCTTTGTTTTGTCTTTGAACCTTACCTGCTTTGTTTTCTGGGTTTGTCACAAAGAGAAGAGGAGGAGCTATCAGCAGGAAAATGAACGTATTGCTTGTGTGCAGACAGATATTACCCTTTCAAAATACAAAACAAATATGTGTTTGTGCGTGCCCTGTAATTTTGCAGTTGACATGTGCACTTAGAGTGGGGCTCTGGGACCCTTTTAATGACCGGGACGGGCAACGCTGGAGACAGGTGGAAGACAGTGCTGTCTGACTGGTCTGAAGTGCGTGCGTGTGTGTGTGCGCATGTGTCTTTGCATTAGTTTCTAAGTAGTTGCACATACTCAGATGTGCCGACAGACATGCTGGCACCCGATGATGTCACTGATGTTGTCACTGAATAACTGTAAGCTTCCTCTTTTTGTGACAAAAAAAAAAAGAAATCACACCATTTGTGCTCACTTGCTGAAACAGGACGTTACAATAATAGCAGCACTCTCATTAGCACAGAGTTCATCAGTGCCAAAAAAAGTTTTTGTTTCTTGTATTTCTCAGTATCACTCTATTGTTTGCCCATTGAAAGTGAAGTTGTACAAACTTACACAGATAGCTTTGTATGAGAAAAACTGTAGTCCTGCCACAAAGGGAAAAATACTATAAAGTACAAGCCCGCACACGTAGTGTTTCTTGTCTGAGTCAAGAAAAGACATAGCATATTGTTTTTGGGTTTTTTTGTTTTGTTTTGTTTTGGGGGTAGTTGATAGAGCCTCTGTACTCCACTTCCTCTGTTTCATTCTTTATGCTAATCTAAGCTAACTCTGAGGCTAAAAAAATAAAGCTAGCACTTAAGCAATAGATTCTGCAGTTCCTCAAATGGCCACTTGGGGCTGGTTGCAAGAAGAGCAGAAGAAGTGAAAAACCTGGCCAAGACAGCAGGAAGTGAAACAGATACAATTGCAAAGTGGACAAAAAAGAAAACGAATAAAATAAATGTGGTTTAACAGGAACCAAAAACCACAGAACATGTGCTCCATCTTGGTAGGTATTTTTTTCTTTGCTATGTTACTTGGAACTAATGCGTAGATATGTGTATATTTGTTATGCACGAATACAGTTTGCTAGCCAAGTTTTCTAGCTTAGATGATAACTTCACTTCACCGTCTTATCTAGACCTAAATAACATGAGTTACCTAATTGTTAAGTGATAAAGTAGCTGTTTCCAGGTTGGAGACGCTATTGCATCAGACAAAGCTCCACTGCCCCATCCCCTTAAACAAAGCAGTCTTTTTAGTTTTATTTTTTTTCTTTTATTTGATCTTCTTCCTATATTATTACAGCATTTGTCATCATGTAGTATTGATTTTTTTTAAAAAATTTTGGTAACATTTTAACCCTCATCCTGCACATTACCTTGATTAATACTGTTTATATTAGCCTAATAATAGAACTATAGCTAGCTAGCTGAAGATAAAAGAACATAACACGGTATTTAAACTGGTTTTTCACTAATATTGTTAATATTTAGGGTTTGTTTCCATTGGTTTTAGCCCATTAACTCATTTATGTCTTATTTTAACACTCCTTGTATTGACAGTTATCAGTGTTTTCAAGTAACTTCAAGATACCCATTCGCTGTATTTAAACGATTTAAGCGCTCATCGAGTGCCTGTAAACTCATTTTCTTTTGTGATTCATAGAGCGGTGCTGCTTGGGTGAAGGTATTTCATTTGATACTTTGTTTTAAAAACCATCACACACAAGAAATGCGTTTTGGTCAGCACTGCTAATAATTAAAGAATTGTCAAGGTGAGATTCAAAGGATTATTATTTCCTGTGTAAGGAACTGATTGCACTCACTGAAGAGGGCACTTACAAAGTAAGCAAGGGGTAAGCATGAATACGCATACAGCTAAGCATATTGCATCAGCTTAGGGGTCACAGTCGGGCTTCCTGTGGATCTTTGTTTAAGATATAAAAGGAAGTTAAGCGTGTATGTGTGTGGGTGTATGAGAGAGAAATGGTGAGGGGAAATTCTACAAGTGGCTAAAAAGTGACTGCATGGATCAGGTTGGCCTCATGGATGGCTACTTGTTCAAGAGCCATCCAAAAATATGAGGAGGCTGCTCCTTAGAGACAAAAAATATGATAGACGTAGACAAAGACAAAGATATATATACACAAACACACATACAGACATGTCAAAAAGAGAGTTTTTACGGGATTCCTGTGAAAATCTTAGTACACACCATCTACTTCCATAAGAATCAAAAGGGTAAATAGCATGCAGGTGCTGCAAATTTAAATGCAAGTGGTTCTTTGATCATCAAAAAGAGTGAGCATCTCTATAAAAACTTTCATTTTGGTAGTTTGTTGGTTTGGAGAATTCAGGTGTAAAATCCTACAATCTTCCCAGGAGTGGATGTCCCAAAAAACCCAAGAGTCACATTTCAGACTCTTTAGGCCCCAGTTAGCAAGCTAAATGCTAAAGTTGGAGCATGACTTAAGTTTGTAAAAGTTGCATATGTACAAACCGATTCTGGAAAAATGTCCCGAACAGACTAAAGTAGGTATGTTTGACCATTGGTGGAAACCAAACCAAACACAGGATATCAGTGTAAACGTCTCTTATTAAATGTGAAGGACAGTGATGAAGGGGTGAGGATTTGGCTTATTAAGGATTCACAGGACATGGGAACCTTACTGTCATGAACTCCTCTGTATGCCAAATTCTAGAGTCAGATGTGAGGCCATCTGTCTGACAGTGACAGTGGCAAACCTACAAGACAGTGGCTGAAAATGAGAATAACCTAGGTGTTGCAATGGCTTGGTCAAAGTCCAGACCTAAACCTCAATGAAATGCTGTGGTGAGAGCTGTTCTTAAACAAATGCAAACCTCAATGAATTGACATAATGTTGTCAAGAAAAGCGGGTTAAAATTCCTCCCCAGTGATGTGAGAGAATGACGTACTGACAGTCATACAGTAAATGATGACTTCAAGTTATAGCTTCTAAAGGTGGTTAGGATCTTGGGGCGCACTAAGTTTTTCAGATTGTGAAAACTGTCCTGTGGAAACTTTGTTTTTCACATGACTTTATAACGCTACTGTGTATGTTTAAGAGATTCTGACTACTTACCATTTTCTTTGGGGTTGGGCAGATAGGTTGAAAAAGAGAGTGTGTGTTTGCGTGAGTGAGTATGTGTAATAGTTTGTGTGCATCCTTCCCGGATGACAGGCCCCTCTGTTGGTCATTATTACAGTCTGGCTTAGTAATCAAGAGGAAGACTAAACAATGTGAGAAGGCTTTTGATACAGGCAGGTGTGGCTCCTGGGGGTCTGACACTTCCTTGCTTGTACAACTGTCTGTCTAAAGATGCCAGTGTCTGTAAGCACACCCTTTGTTTTCCCACTCAATGCTTCAAGTGAAATTTAATGCAGCAACTGCTTCGTCTTTCTTTTTTTTTTTAGATCAGAAACAAATGCTGTGGCTATTTTAGAGTAATAGTCGGACCTTAAAGAGAGTCAAAACGTTTCCTAAGTATTAGTAATGGTGATAAAGAGGCATGATGCAACTGAAGAGTGAGAAAAAGTACACCTCATTTCAGACAAAATACTCAGGAAGAACTTTAAGGGGTCAACCACAATGCTTTGGTTCTCAGAGCAGCATGTTGGTTTCTATTATTAACCATCAGGTTACTGTAAACTCATGTGATGCTGTATGGAAGCTTGTGCAGTAAAATAAACAGTGAATCAAATTTTTTTTTAAACCCAAAGAAACTGTTTTTACAGAGAACTGAGGATTGCTATATGCATGACAAGACTGGCATGACATTCTGATGCCAGTTAGGATAAGAACATACAGACACCTGTAATTTCTACTATCCAGCCTGAGTAACATTTAAAAAAGAAAGAAGTGTTCTGGATTATTAGTATTGAATTAAGTTTTTATTAAAAAACATCTTTTGTGGGTCAGCCGAGTACAGTGATACATTTTTTTCTTCCTGTTCTCCTCATCTCTGTGGGTGGCTTTGTCAGGATCTGAAAAGACATCTGTTGTGAAGCGCAGTAGCATTCCTGGCCCTGAAACCACGATAATAACCCTTGGCCTGTCAACAGGAGATCATCCAGCAATTGAAGAGAGATGGCTGGACTGGGTGGGTGGTGGCTGTGGTGCAGCGCTGTCGGGTTTTGTTTTTTTCAGATTAACACATGAAATGGATCAGAGGACAGAAAAAAAGATGGAGAAAGACGGCGTGCATCAGTGTTTTTCTAATTTAATAAAATAAACCCAATTCATTCATTGTGTTCACATTGCTACCACTGACATATAGATGAAGCATATCTTGCCTCAATCAACTGTCAAAGACCGGATGAAATGCACGTGAGAGTAAATGTTTCCTCAACCACAAGCTGTCGAGAGTATAGGGTATTTCGAGGTAAAGGAAATCACTTAAAGTAACATGAAATGGATGGGGAGGCTGTCATGGCTGACAGGCTGATAACACCACAGTAAGGCAGGGTGACATAGGTCAGAGTAGGGGACAGTGACAGCAAGATAGCTGTGATAAAATTCTAAATATTTCTCCTTGAGTCAGCCGTAAAACTTCAGAAAAAAAGCCAGAGGTGGAGGCTCTGTTGAACAATTGAGGGGTAATGGGTTATAAAATGGGCTCAGTCTTAGCCATCTCTGCCAAAGTGCATTGTCCTCATTCTTGCGGGAGGTGACAAGGAAGGAGTGGTCACCTTTGGTTCTCCTGCGAGACATAACCCAAGGCAGGTTGCAGATTCGGGCATGGAAATTAGAGAGTAACCCATTAATGGAGCCTTCCCCCACAGGTATTCTTGGCTTGTGTTAAAGCAGGTTTCTGTATGGAAGTCTGTGAAATCTTACTGTTGATTAAGTGTAATTTTAAAGTAATTATAAAATAGTTTTTACATGTACCGCAGGAGATTTAATCAATTCGATGATTAAAGAGAAAAATTCTCAAAATGTGAAAAAATGGGTAGATGCTGTGGTCTATTTTGGTTGAACTAACCCTTTCAGCACAAAAAAGCTGAATGTATCTAATGCAAAGAAAAATTTAGAGCTGGTGCTATTTCATGTAAGGGCAATGCAGAACGAGCCAAGTTTTCCGAGATGGGTGCAAATTGAAACCTGCTGCTCATTGTGAGCTAGCTAAGAGCTAATGGCTGTACAGTTGGCACACTGACTTCTGTTTGGCAAAGCCAAATTCATGCAAATGATGAAAGTAAAACATTTGCTTCACTTTCTGCCTGAAAGCACTTTTAATCCCAGTCTGCTCAGCGTTTATTGTGATACTGTAAATCTAAGGGTGGCTGTTCTTTAGCAAAATACTCATTGCCCTGCTTTGGGTACATGACGTGTCTACTTTCACTTCCTACAGCACATCCTAAACCGGTTAAAGTCAGTCATCTTGTTATTGTTAGTCTACTTGTATGCAGCTTACACTTCATTACACTTCCTGCTCACTGACTTCATTCTAAGAATGCCATCTCAATTATCAGATCATCTAAACCAAGTTATAACCAGCTACACAGCTACATATACATGTACACCCATACTCAAAAACCTCCACACGTATGTGTAAGTTTGTCTCCAGGGCCTGTGCACAACTCAGACTAGAAGTCCATGCTGTCATTATGAGAATTACTCACACATACCTATGAGTAATAGACATAGTGTAGAGAAGGTCCAGATAAAGAGGCATTAGAGAGGAAGAGGAGGAGGAGAGGAGAGCTGAATAGAAGGTGATGAATGAGATGACTGAAGGCAAAGAAAGAGAACGAAAGAGTGAGAGACAGAAGTGGATTTTAAATTACATGGTGGCTCATGTCAGCAGTCCTAATTAGTAGCTTGGTCAGGTGTGGTGAGTGGGCAGGAAGCATGAAAAGGACAAAACACCACAAAAACAAAGAAGAGTCTACAAGCGCCAGAATCCACTTGACATATGCCAGTGCATTATGGACCTCCCCAAATTGAAAGTGAATGTGACCAGTGTAGATGTTCAATGTGGAATTAAGTTTACAGATAGGTGTACGGCGTGGCCGTTCAGAGCGTGGCGCGTGTCTAGCGCGTGGGTAACGAGAAAGAAAATTCTGACAATTCCTGAGCTGGCTGGAAGCCGGCCAAATCAAATATTGCTTTTGGAGAGAAGTCAAGAAGAGGAAGGAGCGGGGGTGGAGGTGAAAACAGGGCTGTAGATCTCAATCTTACCTGGGCATTAACAAATTCTGGACCTCCCCCCCAGTGAAGTAGTGTGTAGTAGCTGATTACAAATCTACATGCACCAGAACACACCCTCAAGAGTTTTCCATTTATTTGTTTGTCTTTATCGCAGCTTATAAAGATTTCTAAGGTGTGACACTGCTTCTTGTTGCACCAGCTTGCATTTTAATTTCGAATAAGGTGTGCATGCACAATATAACCCAGAAACTGTCGATGTGTATTTGTTTTCAGGATTCTGATTAGAAGTACCTATTTCATCATTCTTAGTATTACAGTGACATAATACCATAACAAAAATTTTGATTAATCTCATGGGTTTGTGTATCTAAAGCTCTGAAGCATCAAGTATCAATATGAATGAGTCAACCAAGCAAAGCAGACGTATTTCTACTTACAGCTGTTTATTTGGTACCTCTGACTTGGTATGCAATAAAAATAACCTGGGTGCATTTAATGTGTATGTTTTTTTAACTGATGATCTCATTTAGCTACAGAACATACAGAACAATTGCTTCGTTTAAAAGACTATTACAGACGATGAAGTTTTACAGGTTGTTAATTCTTTGTTGCGGTTAAGATATCCTTATTACACGATTACGTGGATTTCGACTAATCTGACTAACTTTAAACCTACAATTTACAAATAAATGATCTAATTTCCTCTGCTCCGCGTCCTTGACTCTCTAACATAACACAGGTATGCCGTCTTCCAATCCACAACAGATCGAAAATGAAGATGCATTTGTTTGATCCGGACATAGCTGTGTGACAGCCTCCCCGGAGAAAGCCTGTTGCCTCGGGGCAAAAGTGTGACACAGACACACACACACATGCACATGCACATGCACCCACACACAAACACGCTCCAAGGAGGAGTCATGGGGCAAAGGGGAGAGAGGGGGAGGGAGCATGAGAGGAAAGGGAGTGTATCTCTCTCTCTTACACTGTCAAACACACACACGGTGTATGTGAGCAAGACTCACATACACTGACTGCTCAGTTGCGCAGTCAGTATACTGAGGTCTGCTCAGAGAGAGAGAGAGAGAGAGGAAGAGAAGACAAGAGGCAGAGAACAGCCACTGGTTGCTTCTAGACACTCAAGCTCAAGAAGGGCACAGACAGCCTGACCTATGTGTGGCTCCTCACAAGGCTTTACAGTAAGTCTGCAACATCTGTCTCAGATCATCTTCTTAATTTTTACAGGAATAATTTCGATTGTTCTAACGATTTCAGCATGTTTAAGAAGGGTTAGACATTTTTGGCTCGACTTTTCTTTTCTGCATTACGACACTCTCCCACGAAGCGCAATCTCAAAGTGTGCTTTCTAGAGTCAGCCCGTTACATGTCGCCCCCGAGCCACAGCTGTGTGCTCTTGACTCATGTCTTGATTTTTCAGAATATATTTTCTGCTGTGTCACTTGGTTCAATGGTTTCGGAGTGAGCTGTCACACTTGTGACAGTCATTGCGAGTCAGCTGTGGTGACACTTCAGAGAAAAAAAAAATAAGGTGTAACATCACATATAAATCTCATCTCTTTGAACTTTTATTTGCATTTGAGAATACGTTGACATTCTTTTGTTATTGCAGCATATATGCCACTGAGTACAGTTTCTACCACTAGTGCTGAAAACAACAAAAAGATGAGCGGTGGGCTTTCTATCGCGGCTTACTGACTGTAGATTTATTTATACATAAATGTGGAGAATTTAGAATTTCTATTCCTTGCAGTCATTCCCTCAGGAGTGAAGTTTTGACTTGACTTTTTATCTCTCATCAGTAAGGAACATAAGTCACATGAGTGTTTACCATATATTAGCAAGAACCAGGCTTATCTACCATTATCTGAGAGGCAAACTGATGAGTCTACAAAGGAAGAAGTTCTCAGACAACACATCTGAGCGTTGTCTTTTAATCACGAGCCTGCCATCCGCTTTTTCACTCTTCTTTATTTCAGTCTGGGAGCCGTACCTTTTGTCGCGGCTGAGCTGCCTGACAGTCGCAATGTCGTGAGAAGGGAAAGAGTGAAAATAAAGGACAGAAAGAAAAGGAAATGGAGAGTAGAGTGGCACTTCTTTTCTTTGTTTCGACAATTAAGAGCGGTTGTTTAGGAAAGGGAGCCACTTTGGGGCTGGCAATCAATGAGCAGATGTACTGCTTTTGATCAATTGGTGGGTTTTTTTGTTTTTGTTTTTTTACATGTGTCTTAATATTATGGGTTTTTTGTGGACTGAAATCAGGCATATCTCACTCTAGCAGCCCTTCTGTGGCTTTTTAATACGGTAAATAGTCACTATAGAGTGTTAAGACCTGGCCGACAGCCAAGTCTCAGTCAGTTCAGAGGAAGTCTGGTTGATTCCCTGGTAGTGCGGGTTTCCTTGTGAAAGTGGTCCTGCTTCGGGGCTGACGTGCACAGGAACCTCCGTTATAGCCCCGGGGTTGTATTCTGAGTCACAGGATGTAAAGGACAGAGGGGGGCCAATGGGACAGCAAACTTGAAGGTTCCACTTTGAAGTTTGTTTGTCCGGTGTTGGCAGTTGACGGGAAAGTTAGTTTCTCTACTTCTACAGCATCACAAACATCCCACTGCCTCCTTCTCTATATCACACTTCACAATCTGGGACCTGCTTTTAGATTCATTCAAAACTCGACTCGATTCTGCATCTGCTGTTTTTATGAAAGAAAGGTTTGCCTTCCACCCTGTAGAACCAAAATAGGTTTTAATAATAAAATTAGATATAGAATCATAGGGATTTAAGAGCAGTTTTCTTTATTTTCCATAGGCCGCCTCTTCATGTACCTCAATCATGTTAACCTCAGAGAAGTCAGCTCAAACTGTGGGTGCCACTGCAGGGATGCCAGGAAAACACGATGTTGATATGACATCATGGAGCGAGGCAGACTTTGAGGAGAACTGCACTTACATCGTGAAGGACCAACCTCTGGAAGGCGAGTCCGAAAACAACTGCAAGACACGAGCTGAGAGATCGTTGCCCAGGAACCTGGCCCTGAAACGCTGCCACGACTCAGCAGAGGTACACAAGGCCTTCCGTGTTTGTTCTTTTAAAGACAGGCAAGACATTTATGAAGACAAATAGTCCCAGTTCAAATATATCAAAGGAGCTATGTGATGTTCAGTAGCTCTGCATGTTTTTAGTAAATGACGATTCTTTGCGTCACTCCAACATCCTTCCATCCTCTCATCTATCCTCCAGTGGGAAGTACTTGACATATTGTTGTCTAATTTGAGCTTTTCCTCTCTGCTATGTGTATGTTGAAGCAAACACAAACACAATAGCCAAGACTCTGGGCACTCAGCCTGAGGGCTCTATGATTAGTAGTTATCTTAGGTTCCCATCCCTTTGTTCCAGCAGAAAATTACACCATTAGGCAAAAGCCCATAATATACATAATACCCTAAATGTTCTTCCAGGTAAAATATGTGTCATCTAGCATGGAGAATTATTTCCATCCTCTCATCTATATATAAGTGAGTGGATAAGGAAATGACAATCATATAGTGTGGTAAATGCATGATAAAAGGTTAACCGCAAAGAACTAGTCATGAAAAGGAAACGCTAAATTTCCTCTACAAAAAGTCTGCAAAGGAAGGTAGTGAAGGGAGATCAGAGGAAGTATCCCTGACATCTGCAGTAAAATACCTGCATTTACCACTTTGACCTTCTAATAAGAAATGTCTGGTTGACACTAAAGAACAGGATACATGACAGTAATCTGTGACACAAGGGCAAGTCAAATGATGCCTTTAGACAAAGCCATTGAATGCAAGGACAAAAATATCTTGATAAACTAACGACAAAACTGTAGGCCTGAGTCTATAGCGGCTGGGTCAGATACATACAGTGTAAAGATGAAAGAGAAATACACTACCGTCGCTTTAGGGCTTTTGCTTTTTGAACATGGAGCTCAAGGTGCTGGTTGGGGTGTGACCATGACACCTTATCCACTCTTCCCCACCCTGGAGGACTGAGACAGAGGAGTGAGTTTCACACCTGGTAGTAGCAGAACAAGACTAGTAGTGAAATTTTAATATGGGAGAGAAACTAAAGATAACTTGGTCGATTGGCTTATTAAATATTTAACATGTGAAAGAAAGAACACATTCAGTCACAGCCTCTGAAAAACCTCTCAGCCTGTATATTATAAAATAAGGACAACCTGCTTAACCTGCTTTCCTTTTTTCCACATAAGTGTCTCCAGGGGACAAAAATATTCAGTGAATTGACCAGATTCTTTGGAGGCTGTATTCCAAAGAATCTCATCCCTTTTAGGATGTTTTAACAACTAAACGTGCATTTAACTGCTTGCTTAGATCTTCCGTTCTATTAACTGATTATGTGCTCTCTTTGTTTAACAGGTGCTTGGGGTGATGACTAAGGAGATCATTCCGAAGGGAACACGTTTTGGCCCTTTGGTGGGGGAGAGCTACACCAACGAAACTCTGCCGAAAGACGCCGACAGGAAGTACTTTTGGAGGGTAAGCAAACCTCATGTGAGACTCTGCAAACTTAAATGTTAAATTCAACGATGTGCCTTTCAGAACTGTTCACATCCTGTATCTCTGACTGACTGGAGATGCTGCTTTGGCTATGTCGTGGCACGAGTTAGCAAATGTGGTCAACGTCTGACATCCTGTCAATGTATGAGTCAAATTTGTCAATGGTCTGGTGTTTTTAAATGCCATTTGACTTGATAGCTTTCAAAAGTGCATGCATCATATATGTCAGTGTGTTTGCCCGTTCTGTGCACTTCTGTCTGAGGTCTTTCTCTCTCTCTCTCTCTCTCTCTCTCTCTCTCTCTCTCTCTCACACACACACACACACACACACACACACACATGCACAAGCACACACACAGCTGTTTGGTTTCAGTGACGCAGCGGTTCTCCTGTGTCTTCGCTTCTCACAGTAGTGGTATCACTGCCAGTAAATACACCATACACATGTCCGCACTTCTCCAAACTAACAAACTCTCACACTGACTAAGCAAGGAAGTGGCTTCAAGCCTGAGAACTGTTTATGTTACATATTCAGCAGCATCAGGGCATCTTCCATTGCACACATGCTCCTGTGTAATTCTATAGTATACACTCAGCAACCTTGACATCATGCAACCCCAACCAAAATTTGCAACAGTCTAACAATTTGTTAATAATGCAGCCATGACTCAAGCAACAGCACAGAAAGAACACTTTTGTACAATCGCAGAGGAAGGGAGGAGGTGAATAACTTCACCGTGAATGTAACAGGTGAGAGTAAGGAGTGGGTGAAACAGTATACCCAATACTACAATCCAGTCATACAGAGATATTCTTTTTGAGTGTTCCCTTTGTAACTCATATTGTGTGCTGCAAAGACTTGCGCCTATCCAACATGAAAGAAATTACAGCATTTACCATAAAGGCACGAGGAAACTGTGACTTCATGGTTTCAGGTTCACTTCTAATCATCAAGTGAATTATTTCTGATCTCTTGTTCTGCTCACGCTATAGGTCTTCTCAGAGGGGCGCTTACACCACATTCTGGATGGGCTGAATGAAGAGCGGAGCAACTGGATGCGTTACGTCAATCCAGCATGCTCTGTGGAAGAGCAGAACCTGGTTGCATGCCAGAGTGGCTTGGACATCTTCTTCTACACCACCAAACGGCTTCAGCCAGGCCAGGAGCTTCTGGTGTGGTACTGCTCTGAGTTTGCCCAGCGTTGTAACTACCCTCCACTGGGACAGCTGGCTATCGACAAAAACGGTAAGTGCGTGTGTTTTTGTGTGTGTTGTCAATTTAGGAATGCGCAAGGACCGAGTGCTGCTGAAGTCAACAGAAACTAACACCGTGCCCACGCATCGAGACGTATCTGGTTTGTTCTGTCATTGTTAAGTAAGGCCCCCAGTCAAAACGCCAGCCGACTGACACACTCTTTGTGTAGGTGTTTAAGAACTTACTCCGTCACACCCATAGCTCCTTTGTTAATGCAGAACACAAAGGAGGATAGTGGAGACTTGAAAGCAGAGAAGAGCTGTCTCCAGGTGCAGCAGCAGCACTGGCGTAAGATGAGACCAATTTCAGGATTTTAAGCAATGTTTCAGTTTCCCTTTTAAACTCCCACATAGAAGGCTGCTGGCGGCTCATTCAGCCAGACAGCATTTGGCATTCATTCACAAACAGTAGGAATGCGTATGCTAGCAGAAAGACCACATGCACGCAGCAAAATACAAAGTCAAACACAGTCACAAAAAGAGGCCGCTAGAGGTGCTGACGGCACTCTGGCACGACTCCATTTATTTATTTGGTTCTTAAGGAGGAAGCGAGGTAGGAAGTTCTCTACTGACTACTTGAACTTCCTGACAAGGTGACCAACTGACAGATTGATATCTCACTCAGTGTTGGCTGTTTGTTTGCTGAGAGCTGGCCTCCCTGGAGTGGGGGCAGGGTAACCTGGGAGTGAACAAAAGATAAGAGATGTGCTGTTTGTGTGGCTTGTGGGTTAATTGTGTCTAAAAGTAGGTGAAATGTACATGCATACCACTGTATTTGGTCTTCCTCTCTGTTGTCGGTTTGAGTCCCTTGTTTATTCTGTGGTAAAGTCAGTGAAGCAGTATCTTTTTACCTAGATGAAATGCAGATTTCAATCCAGATTTTCAATCCACCTTATAAAATAATTTATATCTGTTTGGGAGCTGTAGTTTATTTGTCACTTCAAAATGACAAGTTGTTTTTTTTGTCTCCTGTACACTGTGTATCCTGCCTGGCTTGTGACAGAAAATACACCTTCAACTGCCCAGCCCTCTAATGCAAATAGCACACTGTATCCACTGACTCTTGCTCTCTGTGCTATCTGTATCATGATCAGATCCCCATTGTTTCATTTCTGGTGTCCACTTTCACAGAGTGCAAAGGTCAGTCGCATCTGATAAAAAAAAGTGCATCTCCTGAAGTTTAAAGTAAATAGCTGGGCTAGCGTAGGTACTTTTGAAAGCAAACGTGCATAGTGATTAAGAAAGAAAACATACACGCGTGCTTGATAAGACGAGTATGTGCTTGTATGGCTGCAAGTGTCAGTTAGTTGAATGATGATAATGTTACACCTAGTGAATGTTAAGAAATGAGTCTCCTGTCTCTGATGATCTTTCTCTATTGCTTATCTGTCTAACAGAACAGAGTCCAGCGAAGAAGACAACAAGGAAACGAGGTCATACAGTCTCTGAAATCCTACAAGACGACCCCTCCAAATCCCCTTCTAACTGCATCAGACGTCTAGACAGTTTTTTGCCTCAGACAAATGTCTCAGCAGATT
This sequence comes from Oreochromis niloticus, assembly GCF_001858045.2. Taxonomy (NCBI): domain Eukaryota; kingdom Metazoa; phylum Chordata; class Actinopteri; order Cichliformes; family Cichlidae; genus Oreochromis; species Oreochromis niloticus. Next base: position 12,795,331 of record NC_031980.2, on the reverse strand, counting down.
TTCCTTTATGTCCCAGCGTTGTCTACCCACCTCAGCCTATCTCCGAATCTATGCATGCTAATAGATATGCATTTCTACCACCTCTGCCATCCTGTAGCCCTCCAGCTGCCAAAAGGCAAGCACTAAGCATTCCTGTCCCTGCTAATGTCCACTTTGCCTTTCAGCACAGTCAAGGCCCTCCCGTAGCAAAGCCTTACCAAGATCCCTGTATGCCCGATATCGCTAACTCTACTCTAATGCACGGCCCCTATCTACTGCCCCACTACTCACTTGGCCTTCTACCTCATTCATATCCATTCTACCGTGATAGACTGAAATCTCACTTGGCAGTCTCACCCCATGTATCGCCCTTTCACAACTATGCACATTTTCAATCGCCTTTAACCAGCGGTTGCAAAGACTTGACACGTGCACTTTCTGATTCCAAACCAGACCTCTTTCTTTCACCAATCCGTGAGCACAGAGACAACAAGGACCTCATATCCAAAAGAAGAGCCTACCTCAGCATCCCCTCACACGACCTCAGAGATTTCAAACACTCCCCTCCCACCAACATTCACACAGACCTCGCTATGCCTGCCACATCCACCGCCTCATCTATGGTCACTAAAATCCATGAAGCACAGCCTTCTCTCGCTCCTGGAGGATGCTCGCCGCAAGAGGGAATGGCAGCCTCCTCAAACTGCCTCCCTTCCAATTTTACCTCTGCCACGCAAAGTGAAGCTGAGGATGCAATGGACCTAAGCAAGACAAAGCAAAGCGGGCAGATAATTGGCTACAAGACCCTGTCCTACCCTCTGATGAGGCAGAATGGAAAGATCCGATATGAATGCAACATCTGTGGAAAGGTCTTTGGGCAGCTGTCTAACCTTAAGGTTAGTTCTTCTTCAACGCATTAAAGCAGTGTGAAAGAAAATGACAACCACCAGTTGAATACAGTGACTAGAGTATAGTATAATTGAATTAACCAGTTCCTCTGATTTCCTTTGTTTGATTGATAACAAATAAATTGTCATATCTCCGACATCTTCTCAGGTTCATCTGCGAGTACACAGCGGGGAGCGTCCCTTCAGGTGTCAGACCTGCAATAAGAACTTCACACAGCTAGCACACTTGCAGAAACACTACCTGGTTCATACAGGAGAAAAGCCCCATGAATGCAAGGTAAGGCTGCAGCTGTCGGAAATTGCTGGAAAGCATTAGACGCCTTATATCACTCTCATAGTAAATATGTAGGTGGACTAAAAGTTTGTACGTCAGCAACAAAACATCAAAACATCACAGCGGTTATGTGACTAAGAACAAAATAAAGACTCATACAGAGATTCCCCTCTGCTGTGTTTTTACATAGGTGTGCCACAAGCGATTCAGCAGCACTAGTAACTTGAAGACCCACCAGCGGCTACACTCAGGTGAGAAGCCTTACCATTGCAAGCTCTGCCCTGCTCGCTTTACTCAGTTCATCCACCTCAAACTCCACAAGCGCCTCCACACTGGCGAGCGACCACACCGTTGTCCTCACTGCCCCTGTGCCTATCTCCATTACTGCAGCCTCCAAGTGCACCTCCAAGGCTTCTGCCCTCTCTTGCCCTTGGCCTCACACAGATACTCGTCAGAGGAGCTATGTCGAGTTAACTCTGAGATTGAGAGGTTTGACGTGAGTGAGGCAGCAGAGGAGCTTGAAGCCATGGCTGCAGAGGTTGATATGGACAAGGGGAATGTTACCGACCTAATACAGAAGATAGAGACCCGTGTCTCGGGCCACCGGGATGCTGACAGAGGGGAGTCTGAGAGAACCAACTACAAATCAGCAAAAGAGCGCTCGGGTGTTCAGCTGCATCACAGCAGTCCTGTACCTCTGCATCCAGCCAGCATCAAGCTGGAGTCAAGCTGCATAACAGAGCCCTAAGACAGCCCTGCTAATCCATCCATATAATCCTTACAGGTCAACTCAGCAGCTGTCTGTTACTGCCCTATTTGAAGTAAAGCCTTATCTCAATCATGGATTTCCTAGCCTATACTCTACATAGACCACAGCATGTGAAAAATCAAGACTTAACCAGCCTGGCCTGGAAAAAAGTGACTTTTTAAAAAAATAAATGTATAGATCTTTGTTAATTTATTCAATTACTTTTAATCTAAAATGTACAAAAAAACACATTTTTTGATATTTTGACTTTTATATCTCTGGAATGTCTTGATGGAACAACTACACATGTGATTATGCATTAAAAATAACAAAGATGTTTGCTTTAAAATGTGGTTTTTAGTGTGAGACTGAATGTTTCTGTTTTTGTATGTATGCGTAATTGTGTCCCTTGAGTCAAGTAACTATTACTGTACAAGCATGACTTTATATTGTAAGTGGGTTAAGCACTGAAATGACAGCAAAAAGAAACCTCAACTTGCCTTCTGGGTGAGTATACAGTGCTGAATCGGAGTTGCAGATAAACATCCTGTTATGAGTCTTGGGATACTCACAACCAGTAAATACCAACCCGTCATCATGGAAGGAAAAAGAAAAAAACACACACACACACAAAACTGAACAAGATTATCTTCATGATCAATATCCTGTGAATAATTTTATACACGTATATCTATATTTGAGTTTTGGTATTAGGCAGTTGTCAGACATTTCACCCACAATGTGTGACTCCAGAGTTTAGTAAGACATATAAATAAATTAAAAATCAAACAAAGAGAACAAAACAGACTTAAGATGACTACTTTTATTCACAATGAACGCTGATTCGTATAGCGCAGGCTTGTGAATAAAACTGCAACCATATCTCTATATTAACAGAGCTATACTTGCTATACTCAAGAATTATTACAGGATTTTCTATCCAGTATCCTTCTGTGGTTCTTTTGCTAAAACCTAAAATAGTGTAGTTGTGGAAAAGGTTAAAAAAGTGCCAATTTGTGCTAGTGATGATGAGGTAATTGGCTCTTGTAAACTGCTATGGAGCTTTTTCTCCATTTAAGAAAGTAAATTAAAGAAGTGGTGGGTCAAGTAGGTGTCATTAATGGCTTTCAAAATGACACAATCGTGACACAGTCCTCAAAATATGGGGCGTAGAACTACTGTAAGTGGGGCATGAACTATTAAGGAAAGACTCCAGCTGATGTCATGACCTTCAATTAATTGAAATTAAATCTTCCTTTTTATTCAGTGTTTATTTATTTAAACTTGATTTAACCAGGAAGCCCCATTAGATTAAAATCTGTGTTTTTTTTTTCAAAATGACAAAAAATTGTTAAAACAAATATAACATGAATGCACATAAAGTAAAAAATGAATTAATTAATAAATAAAACAAGTCAGAGTCAACAAGTAACACAAGTCCTGCTTATGAATAGCAACTGCAGTCTTCTTTCACAGAAGTCGTTATCCTAGGGCTAAACTATACCAGAGGGACGGAAGCATTCAGATTTGGTGTACTCTTAAGGTTAATTCATAATCAAGGTGCCAAAATAGAAAACACTATTCGGCCTAGACAGCGTTAACACACATAATATGGGAGCTTTTTCTGCTGTTTGGCCCCTTGAAACCCGATTAGGACACAGAGATGTGCACCGGTGTGATGTGGGGGATGAACTTCAGTTATTGTTGTTATTAGTCGGGCATGGCAGACAAAAAACACGCCAGAACCACAGCTGTAAACACCGTGACCTGCGACCTCCACATGCGAGGAAATTCACGCTCAGATCAGTCTGCCGTCTATCAGCAGTCTACCATGTAAGATGCAGCCGTCACAAAAGATTTGAAGAAATAGACCGTGATGTAGAAGAGGTTTCCACGGTGGAGGAAGGAGAGGCTCGCTAAACTGATGCGCCTTTAAAACGTGCTGTGACGTCAGATATTTTGACAGGGGGCAGGCAGCGGGAGAAGAAGAAGAGGAGGAGGAGGAGAGCGGATGTACCAAGCGGGGGCCAAAGGATGCCCAGGATAATGTCATCGGTGTGTCCTCCTTCACACCTATCCGCATCATGATAAACGCCGCAGGAGCGGTCGCCCGCAGGATGCCGTCGGCGGCGCGGCGGAGCGGGTGCTGGATAGCGTGGTGCCAGGCGGTCCTGCTCGCCGTGTCGGGGCTGGTTATTGTGGCCGAACGGAGCGCTCGTAAGTGGGGATTCCAAGCGCTAGCGGGCTGCTAGCTCGCGTGCTGTACATGTTGAAACTCAACCTCGTGGAAAATAGATGTTGGGCTTCTTTTTTTTTTTCTTTTCTTTTGCTGTAATGTGATTGAAAATGATGCTACGTGCTGGAGCCGTCTCAGCTGCGGCCGTACTTCACGTTAGAAGAAGCACATTTGGGAGATGCTATGGCACAGCCGTTACTACTGAATGGGAAAACCTAGCTGAATTCCGTGTGCACTGCAATCCAATATCGGCATTGGTTAGTCCACCTTTGTTGGCCAAACTGGGCCCCCCGAGACCTCCTGTGATCGTATAACAGGATAAGTTATTGAATTTAACTACTGACTTTAATTAAGTGTTACTAAATTGCCGTCGCTGATCAATATTCACATAATGCCCAACTTTTACATTATAATTCTCCACCTTAGACCTCCCCCAAAATATGATTGAACATATTAAACACTTGTTTTTCCAAAGTAATTTTTGCACATCTAGGATCTGTATTGAAAACAAGGTGCAGCACAGCGTTATGATTTCCTGACTGTGCAGATCAATGGGGCAAGGTCAGGACACAGGAGGATACCTGGATGTGTACAGAGTGTGACTTTGTCTTCAGCAAGTATACCATTACCAGAAGATAAAAATACTGTGCTGCTGCCTGAGCTTCACACTTTAGAAATCCTGTCATAATTAAAAATTTAAAAAGTGAATGCATGCATAAATGAATGGCTGTTTAGATTATCAGTAGAGTGGCACATTGATAAAGATGCACCAGTGAAGCTAAGAAACAGCTAATGGCTGTTTTAAAGTGGTGTGGAATGATTTTGGTGTCTTTTTTGTGAGCTTGCGCCATCCCATTAGAAGAGTTTTTCTTAAAACTAAATTTACTTAATGAAGCATGCATCTCTCATGACTCTGCAGCTTTAAATATGGCCTCACTAGTGCTCGGTTAAGTGAGCTGTGTGTCCTTTAAAATCTGAATAACTGGAATCACAAAATACTGATACCATTGTGCATCTGGGTGTCTGTTCTGTATATGTGTGTCTGTGTGTCAGTGATCTACTGTATAGGGTTTTACCTTTGGAATGAGGAGACACAGTGGGCAGGCCTCACACTTGGCCTCTTTCTACCGGGGACAGCAGTTCAGCTGCTAAGTGTGAAGTGGTACTATGATGATGGTGATGACAGGCGATGTTACCTCTCTGTTATACACATCCTGCACTTGGGCATCTTCAAAAGGTAAGCTCATTTTTTTCCATTCGATGTGCTTTACGTAGATACATTATAAATGCAGAGTACTTTATTAGAATGTAATAATTTGTAGTTTTTGTTAAAGTACAGGGCAAAAAAAATTATTCACATCACTGTGAAACCTTACTGAGTGGGTTATATTTTATGCCTGCTCTGGTTTCTGTCTCCATCTTCTGGCAGGTTGTGGGACTGCATGAGGTCTGTGCTGCGCATGCAGGGCTCAGTGGCTGATCTGGGAGCTGCTGTTATGCAGCAGGCAGATGTTGCTGCCCTTTGGCTGCTGGAAGCCCTTGTCCTCACGCTGCCTCAGAGCCTGCTGCAGGCGTACATCGTGGTGTCTACTGATGTGGGCATCGCATCACCAGGTAATTTTATGTTCAGTTGAATCACAGGTTCTGTGTGATGTTTATGGCCTGTAAATTGTTATATAGAGATAACATTTTTTTTTTATGCTGGTCCATGTTTTATCTACAGTGGCGTATTGCTGTGGTTTGTGTGTGCTGTCTATTGCGTGGGCCCTGGTGCTGTACAGCCGAGCCTGCTGTCTGATACGGCCAGGCCACCTGGACATGCCTCCAGCAGCCCTGCTGTGCCAGCTGGTGTGGAGGGCATGCATGCTGGGTGCCAGGGTGACCTGCCTCACATTCTTTGCCAGGGTTTTTAATTGGTGGGTTTGTGGAGTAGCAGGTGAGCACTGAGAAGCGAGTTTTATTTTGTTAAGACACTTGAAAGGCGGAGAAAGTGTACAGTTATATTAAACTAGTACATTACATTAACAGGAGACTCAATGACTAGTACACGCACAGATTTCCATGTCTTTTATGACTTTGAGCTTAAAAAACATTTTCTATCAACTCCCATTTAACCACTGAGTTATGTAATTATCCTCAGAGCACTGTGACATGTCCTCTTGATCCAGTTTTCTGTTTTGCCTCTGCATCAGCGTTGCACACTGTATATGGATCCTCTGTTGCACTTGTAGACCTTCTATTCTATTTTTATGTTAACCTTCAGGTTTTCACTGGCTCACGGCCTCCTTTTGGCTGGTATCACAGCAACCAGACATCTGCACCGGCCCCTGGTGTTGGCGTGCTTTTAATGGCGTCATGGGGCTCATCCACGTCTTCCTCTTCCTCAATGTCAAAGATGGACCCTCGCGCTTCCGCATGGCCAGTTTTTATGCAGTATGGCATGAGTTAAAGTTATTATTCTTCAACTTTTCTTCTTTTTTTTTTTCCTGTGTTTTCATTATGTTGTTTTGTGCAGCTTTGTCTCATCTGCCTACTCACAGGGCAGCAGGGACAAACAGATATAGATACATAAGTTTGCAATGTCATCCTCACCTCTGTGTGCTAAGCCCACAGTGACGTAAAGCTGTCTACAGATGACTGATGGTGCCACCTTCTCTCCTTCTTCAGTTCATGCTTGTAGAGAATGCCACTCTGCTGCTGGCCGCCTCTGACTTCCTGAGCGAAGCATCATGGGACAGCATGACCCTTCCCACCACTGTGCTGTGTGGCTTTCTCCTCGGTGAGTCATTTGTTTCTAGAGAATTTGCTGTTTGTATTGGGACATTAGTCATAGTTACACTAATGTCACACTGTTTATTAGTTTCTGTCATATCCAAGTGACAAATCCCCTCGTGTTTATTCACAAATTCTTAGAGGTATTGTTGTACAACAAACATAGCTACCGATATGCTGCCCTACTTACAATACTCTTCATGTGTGAGATTTTACTGTGCGGGATATTTTAAATCTCTTTATTTGAATAAGTAAGAGTGGGGATGAGATCGTAAGATGGCAAAAAATAAGTGAAACCTTTTTTGAGGTTGATATGCATTATAGAATTAATATAGTAACAGCCAAAGTGGCTGTTGTGATCTCTGCTCCAGCCTCCCTCTGTGATTCAGACTATGTAGTCAGCTAATTGCTTGTGAAAGGCCAAAACATACCTGGGCCACTAAAAACTAAAATTTCATATTCCTTTGTTTCTTAGGTGCTACCTCTCTTGTCCTATACTACCGCTTCCTGCACCCCAAGTCCACAGAGATCTCCCAGGGAACAAACCACAACCACATGGGCAGTACATGCATAGAACAAGGGGAGTCCTCCTTCTCTCTTGGGGACAAAAGTTTGCCAGCTCATTCTATTCAAAACCATGGCAGCTTCTCCCTCTCAGGTGTTGCTGGTTCTCTGCTGGAGCACCCAGGGAACTGCGGGGGCAGGCCTAACAGCTCCTGTCCATGTTACCACCACCACTGGCTCTTGATCCGCCTCGCTCTGAAAACAGGAGATCTTGGTAAAATCAACAGGGCGTATGGGGCTGGGGGAGCAGCGGCCGTACTAGACATAGAGGAGTACAACCAAGAATTTAAAAGTAACGAGGGCATCACAATTACAGCTGGAGGAAGCTGTGAGGGTGTCTCCACCTCCGAGTCTCAGGGGAAAGGTCTGGCACCCCTCTCGGACTGTAAAGACGAGTTCCAGAGCGTAAGCGAACCCACGTCGACTGAACAACCGGAAGAAGACGACAGTCTGGAGATGGAGAGCCCGATGGAGTCGCCCACATCGGATTTCAAACGCAGCTCACCAGAGGGTAAATCAATGTTTGGAGACAGCCCAGAACCCTATTTCTGCCCTACAGAATCAAGTTCAACCTTATACTTCAGCGCCGATCCCCAATCTCCAAGCAGTGCCAGTAACCCCCGTTTGGACCGGGACCTTGGGGCTCTGGAGCAAGGCGTTCGCCTCAACTCAATCCCCAGTGATCCAGCCCTTCACAGAGATGTCCGTGGACTCATGGGCCGGGTTGGACCACGATGCATTTCCACTCCTAAATTGGACTCAGGAGTGTTAGACTCCCCTTCCAGTGTCCCTCATCTTAAAGGTCCAAGAAAGCAGCTCATATTGTCCCGAAGAGATGAGGATGAAAACTTCTAGCTTACATGTGACAGAATCAGGGAAGAATTAAAAACTTATCCAACATTAAAGGAGTACACCAGCTTTTAAAGGAAGTGCTTTTTCAGCAGTCCAGCATTGTAGAATTAGAAAGCTGGCAGTAATTTCTCCTTTTGTCTATACACATATATTTAGTACACTGTGGGGCGTATGCAACAATTGTGGAATAATCCTCTCAAAGCATAAACGATTTTCTACAAAAGCATTCCTTTGCCCAAAAGCCGGACACAGAGTAAAGCCTTCAGTAGAGCTCATTTACCACAAAGGTTGTGTGTGGAGCTCAGACACACCTTCTGCCTGATGTTCAGCTGGCATTTTCATTCTTTTGGTGACAGTGAACTTAAGCCTCAAGAATAATAACAGTTATACTGTGCAACAAAATGAACACCGGTCGGTCAAGACCGAAACTACGTAATAAGGAAGTAGGCATTAGTTGTATCAATAAACATCATCAAGTACGCAGATGCTTCATGATCTTAAAAAAGGGGATGATCTCTTTAATACGCACTAAAACTGCTGTTACTCATGTCAGTTGCCAGCAGCTATGAAAATAGAAAAACTAATCCTGTATCTTTCAATGGCCGGAGTGTCTGACCTCTGAATCATAACCATCTCACTATAAGCCAGAGCCTTTTGGCTTCCTAAAAGCACAAATATCTTCTGTATCATATGTCTGTTGCTGTGATGCTGTGATTTTTTTCTTCTTCTTTTTTTTTATTAAAAAAACAAAAACAAAACAAAAAACTGAACCTACCTGAGAATCAAAGTGTATCTTTTGTATGATGTTAACAGGCCTAGGGAAACTGTTTGATGTCTTGATTTACATGTTGACCATGTAATTGCGGAACTGTTTTTGCAATTTAGGTTTTGTTGGAAATGAAACAATGTCTCAGGCACTAACGTCTCAAAGCTTTCATATGTTCTGTAACAAAGTGAAAAGATGCTTATGAGATATTTGTGGTGATTTTTTTTTTGTTTTGTTTTTTTTGTATGTGCTCTTGATTACTATTGGCAGGGGCCAAATGAACTTTGCTCCTTATTGTGTTCTGTAACAGGATTAAAGTCCACTAACAAAGCAGTGAAATTATGCTGGGTTTTCTCTCATGCCCAGGTGACTGCCTATATGACATTTTGAACTGTGAAGTGTAAGGCCACTGGTGGCTCTAAATAAGCAATAAATACAGTACATGTTTAGGTGAGTGGAGTGAAGATGTGTCCAGTGTTTTATTTTTTTTGAGCAAAGTACGGTGATGTGCAGTCTTGACCCAAACATCACTTAGTATTTATTGAAACATGCAAGCATCCATATAGTATATAAAGTGGGGAAAGAACAGTTCTAATCACCTTTTAAGTTAATATTTGATATGGCCAACTATCATAGGCAAGCTTTCTTGGAATTTAGGCTCCTTAAGGAGGCTTCAGGAATAATTCTCCAGGCTTCTTGAAGGACATTCAAAGCTCTTCTTTGGATGTTGGCTGCCTTTTGTTCCATTTTATGTCAAGATGATCCCACACTGCTAGTGTTTTATTGTGTTTTTTCTGTCCAGTTATGCTTTTATTGCACTGAAAGTGTGTTTGAGATCATTGTCATGCTGAAACATAAAGCTCTTGCCAATCAGATGCTTTCTAGGATTGCATAGTGAATCATAATCAGTATCTTTCTGTCTTCAAAATTGTTTTGATAGTATCTCCAACACTGAGTAAAATACAGCCCGAAATCATGACAGATCCTCCACCATGTTTTACAAATGGCTGTAGACATTGTAGGCTGTAGGCTTCAAGTAAGTAATTCTTTATTTAAAAAGCCATTCCTTGACACAGCGGTCTTAGCTAATTACAGGCCAATCACCAACCTTCCTTTTTCTCAAAAGTTCTTGAGTCATTGTTAAAAAGCTAACAGATCATCTGAGAGGAATGGTTTATTTGAAGAGTTTCAGTCAGGTTTCAGAATGCATCACAGTACAGAAACAGCATTACTGAAGGTAGCGAGATCTTATGGTCCCTGACAGTGGACTCATCTTTGTGCTTGTCCTGGTAGATCTCAGTGCTGCATTCGATACAGTTGACCTTAATATTTTATTACAGTGATTAGAGCATGCTGTAGGTATTAAAGTGGTTAGAATCATATCTATCTAATAGTCTCCAATTTGTTCATGTAAATGGAGAGTCGTCTTTACACAATGATGTATATGTTTCTGTAGGCAGTATCACTAGAAGGCATAGCATATGTTTTTACTTCTATGCAAATGATAGCCAACTTTGAAGCCAGATAACACACATAGATTACTTACACTGCAGGAATGTCTTAAAGACATAAAGACCTGGATGACCTTGAATTTCCTTTTTCTATATTCAGATAACACCGAGGTTATTGAACTCAGCCCTAAAAAACTTTGAAATATGGTACCTAACATGATGCTTAGTCTAGATGGCCTTACATTTTATTGTTTCTTTTATTGTTGTAATTTTAATGTGTTTGTCCGAAAGAGTTGTGTTTTGTAAACGAGACATCGAATCTCAATGGGAATACCTGTATAAATAAAGGTTAAAAAAACAAAACAAAAACAAACCCAAAACGTTGGCCTCAAGTAACACTGAGGACTTGGAGTCACTGTTGACCAGAATGTGTTCTTCAGTGCTCATATTGAACAAATATGGGGGACTGCTTCTTTCCATTTGCTCAATATCTCTAAAATTAGAGCAATCCTGTCGCAGACTGATGCTGAAAAACTAGTTCATGCATTTATTACTTCTACGCTGGGCTACTGTAATTCGTTATTATCAGTATGACCTAAAAAATCATCAAAAAGCCTTCAGTTGATTGAAAATACTGTAGCAATAGTAATGGCAGGGACTTGAGCGAAAAAGCATATCTCTCCCATACTGACTTCTCTTCATTGGCTCTCTGTCAAATCCAGAATTGAACTCAAAATCCACAACAGAGCACTTTGCTCTAAGACTCCTAATTTACTTGTGGTTAAAAGGAGAATGGGAGCAGAAAGCGAAGGCACTGCCTTCAGCTTCCAGGCCCCTCATCTGTGGGACCAGCTCCCAGTTTGGATTCAGGAGAAAGACACTCTCTACTTTTAAGATTTGGCTTATAACTTTCCTTTTTGATCAAGCATATAGTTAGGGCTGGATCAGGTGACTCTGAATCCTCCCTTAGTTGTGCTGCAATAGGCCTCGGCTGCAGGGGGCTTGACGTAATGCTTCTTCACTCACATTTTTTTCACTCACTATGTGTTTACACACCACTCTACATGTAATCAATAGTTATTATTAATCTCTGGCTCCATTCCACAGCATATCTTTTTTTATAATTACAGGCACTCTACAATATAAAGTGCCTTGAGGCAACTGAACTGAACTGAGCTGAATGGTAGATGGATCAGCTGAAGGGCCCGATGCATCTCCTAAGTCCTGTGTCAGTCCTGTGTTGAATTCCGCCCCACCTCTTAAGGGCATAACATACAGATACACTTCATCTGCTGGAGATTCTTTTGTCCTCTATTTGTCCTCAGATTTATTTAAGAACACACTGCACATGAATCAAGATGTGCCAAAGCCAACTCTAATAGGGCTTTGGGAATCATGTTGTTGTTGCAAAAATACAATTTTGTCCATGTCAAGACTATGTTGTCTTTGGCTTTTTTTTTTTTTTTTTTTGTAGATTTAAACTAAAGGAGCAAATTACGCATGCTGCTAGTAACAAAGCCCCTAAAGATACAATTTAAACTTGATTCTTTGCTTAGTTTTCTGTTATCTACATTCCTCTGAAAATAGTTAGATAATGAAAATGAGTGAAAAACTTTAAAAGACCTTCAGAGAACACGGAAAAACTGTTGCTCAAAACAAAGGATGCAAGAAAGTCTGGCTCCTTGGAAGCAAAATATAAAGAAAACAGAGATAGCTCAAGACTTTTGCACAACACTTTATGCCAATTCGGCATGCAGCTGTAAAAGTGGTTATGTTGAGTCTGACAAGGCAGACTGAACCTAACTTATTGTGTAAATCGACCCAAAGAAGGTATTTATGGCTCTGGCCCTTTAAGACGACGCGCATGCGTACGTCGCCGAGAAAGTTAACTCACTGAACTTCGTAGTCAGAAAAATTCTGATTTTTAAAACAGAAGGGAAAAGCCTATTGTGTTGACATGGCATTTCGCCGAAGAAATAAGAGCTATCCTTTCTTCAGCCAGGAGTTCTTAATTCAAAACCATGCTGACATCGTATTCGGTTTGGTGATTTTCATTCTGATTGGACTGATGTTTGAGGTGAGATGAACTCACATTCCTTTTTTCCTTCTCTCGTCTCCCTCAGCTGTTTTAAGATGGCAAAGCCTGCTGCAAACTCAAAGCTGTAACTTGAAATCCCACTTAAAGCGATTCCCGCTTTGTAGAAACGGTTGCTCATAAGATTATGTCTGTTAATTTAGCTGTTATCGGTTTCGCGGGTTTGTCGTTCGTGCATTTTTTTTGTGTTTTATTTTTTACAAGTTTGGGGAAGAAAAAAATGTTGCTCTGGTCGCAGTCAGAGTAACAATCTATGCGGTGCTTTTAAGGTAGGAGGAAACGGGTTTAAAAAAGCAGCTGTGCACAAACTACAGCGTTTTCGTATTATTGCTTTACTTGGTGAAAGTTTCCCCTTGTCTTGTCTTTAAGTTTCTAGAATCTGGGTAAAACCTAAACACTTGACTTGGGTAGCAAAGCTACATGACCGTTTAATCGCATGACAGTGTCTTTTACAGCAAAAACTCTTTGCAGCAATTGTTTTTGCAATTGTCAGTTACCAGACATTTCTAAAATAAAATAGGTGTTAAAGCCTTTCCTGGATTCAAATTAAAAGCACCGACGTTCCTTCCTTTGAGTTCCAACAAACTTCCGCTGCCAACCGTTTTATTTTGAAACTCCTATACGGAAGCTGTCTGACTATTTGTCAGTGTCTTGACGCAACTAGTTAACTGCCACGTCTCAATATTTGCTGCTGTGAGCTGCGGGCTCAGCTGCTCTTAACACGCTTTGACCTGAAGGGATTTCACCGCTGACATTTAGTGAATTAATTAATTAGATTATTCATGTATTAGTTCTTCTTTTTGAGTGAGCACAAACACTCCCAGGCAGCCACCGCCTGGACATTTAGTAAAGTTTCAAAACGGAACCCTGGCTGTGATTACACAGCTGATCGAATAGGAAAAAAAAAGTAGGGGATTTCCTTTTATTTTTTTCATTACTGGAAAAAAAAGAGAACACGAGTGCTCTACATGTAGTCAGTTATGTTAAAATTTGATGACATGTCACCAGTAGCCTCGATCCACAGGGAGTAACTGGCGACTTGTTTCACTGTGGCGCCCAAACTGGAACCAGGGGACCAACAAGGTCTCTTGGGGTGGGGGTAGGAGGGGGCTGTAGTTTCATTTTTTTCACTTTGCTTAATCATATGTGTAAAGGTCAGAATTTAACATGTGGGAAACGGTAGTTTACTGCAGTGGTTCACATCGTCGGTTGAGAAGGAGATGACTGGACACCAGTCTCTGTTATCTTTTTAATATGCAGGCGGTTAATCAGCAGAAAACCATTTTTAACAGTTTGAATTGCTTGAGCAATGAATCATCGAACCTGAAGATCTGGCCCTCTTCACCTTTTCTTATTACATTCAAGTGTATTCAAGTTTTAAGTTAAAAAAAAACCCAGAACAAAACATATTTTTGTTTTCTGTGCATAATGGATGTATGTGTGTGTGTGTGTGTGTGTGTATATATATATATATGTGTGTGTGTGTGTGTATGTGTGTGTGTATATATATATATATATATATATATATATATATATATATAAGTGACAGGAATAACCAAAAGTATTTGCTTTATGCATGTTGAAATCTGCATCATCTGAACATAACTTTCTGATCCTGGATCACACTCAGCAACCTGTAACAGGTGCTTGCAGGCAGGTATTGCTTTGTTTTGAAAGCCCTTTTTTAGAAATAAGGTTTATACCGGGTTAAAACAAAAACCTCTGCCATTCTATTTTTAAAATTTTTTTTTTTGAAGAACATCTTTAGAAATCAGTTCTCATGAGGAAGTTTTGACACCAGATGTGTGACTGTCTGACAGCTCTGCTATACTGATAAGGCTATTTCCTTAATCTCGCACGCCCACTTGCTATATATGTTAATTTGAATAGCTCTTTCGTGGGGGTTGACTCTACTCAGGGCAGTAACCACAATCGCTGTCGTAGTTTTACTTTATATGACCACAGTCTATGCTTTATTGACTATATGGAAAACTGGTATGGCTAATGTACTTCAGTAAATGAAAACCCGATATTTAAAAAAAAAAAAAAAAGTTGTTACAACACTGCAAGGGGATGTGGGTGGGGGTTGTGAAAAATCCTTTATGAAGGAAAGACTGACTTCTGTTTGCTCTACTTGGAAGCCCACATTCTTGAGGTTGCATTCAGGCAGGTTCGCTGAACTATGCTGCTGATGACGTCTCGTCTAATTTCCAGGCAACAGCAAAGACGGCCATACTGTTCATTCAGCCTCAGTACAACGTCACCACTTTATCGTCAGGTACGAAGAGCCAGATTTTGATTATGTGCTTATTTTCATTCAGCCTCTATTAACCTTTGACTCATGGAGTTTCACTTCTACCGTACCTTTTCCTCTGCGTCACGGTATTATTGAAGCTGGATGTTCTTCCAGGATGTTTAACACACCCCTGATAAATAACATCCTATGTGTGTTTCATATCTCCTGTGTGTGTTTTAGAGGGAGAGGTGACGTTGTACCATTACGGATGGAAGGACTGTGCCACCATCCTGTTCTATTTCTTCATCGCTATCATCCTCCACGCAGTAGTGCAGGAATATCTTCTGGACGTAAGCATCTTTTTACTGTTTCACAATGCCCCAGCTTTGTGGTGTGTTTTTTGTCTGAAACATATGCTGATTATTTCCAGCTGACAGATTTAAAAAAAATATGAGTAGGTAATTACAACGAGGGAAAATGTTTTTGTTGTGGGTATGCAAATTCGTAATAATTTAGTAGAAAGGTTTTTGGAAAGGAAGCGTCATAAGGTACCCATTGCCACAAAAGCACCGCTCCAATAAAACCCACATAAAGATTCATTAACCACTATATACACATTCTACACATTGGTTGAATGAAGGAGAACACTACAGGTTATAACCAGGTTGTACCAAGTTACATAAATCTTGCCAAGACCATAAAGAAGCTTTAAAATAATCAGAATATTATTGTTTTCAGTGTAATCATCCAGGCTTTGAACTGATTAGCTTAAAAAAAACCCTTCAGTGCACAGTCAGAATCAGAATCAGAAAGGGTTTTATTGGCAAATGTTGAGCAGGTTTACAACATTAGGAAATTGCTGCGGTACTTAGTGCGAACATACTGTCATATAATGCTTAAATAGGCATAAAAATAAGAATTAAAAGTGCTAAGTAGTTAGATATATACATGAGTGCAGGTGGTGATCAGGTCCGTACAGTACTGGCCTCTTTACTGTTTCAAAAACATGATATTATAATGAGGAAGATGCGTGCCATATACTGAAACCAGGATATGTGCTGTTTCATCTCATGGTGTTTGCATCCAAATGCTCTCAGTGTGTCAGTTTAAAACAAACCACATGAGAAAAAAACCCCACACATGACAGTTGTGAATATTTTAAACAAAAGAGCTTAAACAGATTGATGTGGGGGGATGGCGGGGGGTGGACTGGAGGCAGAAGGAGAGCAAGAGTAGTATTTGATCCATCCTGAACTAGAAGAAGCCCATGTGTCATTGTTTAGAAATAGGCCAGCGAAAAGGATCGGGGTTTTATTTTAGCAACATCACCACGGTTTCCAGCGTGTCTTGAAAGGAATACTTCTTCAGGGAAGTGTTTAAAGTAGCAGCCATAAATAGCTTCTATCATATTTTTTTTTTTTTGTCCTCCTTACGGTATTCCTGTAACACTTCCTTGTGC
This sequence comes from Oreochromis niloticus, assembly GCF_001858045.2. NCBI lineage: Eukaryota > Metazoa > Chordata > Actinopteri > Cichliformes > Cichlidae > Oreochromis > Oreochromis niloticus. Next base: position 12,778,991 of record NC_031980.2, on the reverse strand, counting down.
ATGACAAATGCCAGAGTCAACATGGCACCCGTTATTGCCGGGATCTAACCTCATTCACGCGTCCTGTTGTTATGGTTCATGTTGCAGAAAGTGAACAGACGTCTTCACCTCTCCAAGAGCAAGAACACCAAGTTTAATGAGTCGGGTCAACTTTGCGTGTTTCACTTGGTGTCTAGTGTGTGGAGTTTCTACATCCTCATTACAGTGAGTGAGACTGCGTTCAAGCGACAACTTCCTAGTGAAGGAAATGCCTCACATATTCTTAAAACAGGCGCTCACCCGCGCACATTAATAGATAATAGTATTAAGACTTTTCAGTGTTCTAATTTCTTCACACAGGAAGGATATCTCCTGCATCCCAGCACCCTTTGGGAGAACTATCCTCATGTACATCTCAGGTATATATATTAATTTAACCATAAAACAATAACTGTAGCTAACAAATATCATGTTTATTAGAGGTGAGACATAATACTGATACAGCAATCTGTCATAACCTTTCCTCTTGTGATACTCTTATCTGGATGCTTCTGCCAGATTTTGATTATTTTGGGGTTGGGTTTTTGGCCTGGGTATGGACCTAAGTGCAACTGATCTTCACATGGTTCAGGCAAATTGACAGAATGAGTTTTTGCGTCACATTATATTTAATTTTGGCTGTTAAATAAATAAAGTGCATTTAAGCTATTTAATCTAACCCCAACCAGTTTTACTTGCCAGAGTCTCTACCGCCTGACTTTTTCTGGTGGCATTTATCAAAATAATAAGGGAGAATAAGAATAAGAGGTTATTAGCTATAATCATTATTAAAATATAATAATGGTAGAGTACAAATGTGTACTGTAAACCAACGCATACAGATCAGTATTTAAGGTTTGACTCTAAACATCCACTGGAGCACAAACTGGGTGTCATCAGGATGCTACAACACAGAGCGAACACCATCCCCACAGATACAGTGGCCAGGAAAACAGAAGAACATCATATCAAGAAGGCCCTGAGTAAATGTGGTTATGGACAATTGTCAAAGCTGGGAAGGCACCTAGAGAAAGCTCCAGGAGAGAAGAAGGACAATTGCTGCCTAAAGTGGAAACCTTTAGTGATCCCTTATGTGTCAGGGTGTGCCAAAATCGGTCCACCCCAAGGATCGGGTCCCCCAGCACAAACGGGGTAATATAGCTTACGCTGTTAAGTGCCAGGAGGATTGGCATGATTTATACATGGGGGAAACCAAACAACCTCTGGTGAAGCACAACACATGAGGATATACACATCCTGGACAGGGAGGAACGCTGGTTTGAGCGGGGAGTCAAGGAGGCCATTTACGTGAAAAGGGAAAGACCATCTCTGAATCGAGGAGGGGGCTTAAGGGCGCGTCTTTCACCATCTTACAATGCTAGGATTACAGGCATTCCCTCAACTCATGGCCATTGATCGGTGCTCATAGATCGATGGTCATAACAGTTTGCAATGAACTTCACAGTCCATTGTTCATTCAGTAGTGCTAGTTTCAGTCATTATGCATTTGTGCAAAGTAGGAGGCTTTTAGAGTTTCTTTTTCAGAAGAGGGGATCATCAAGAATATCTTATGTAACACGGTTTAACACAGCTACATTTTGCTGCAGAAACACGATAAGTTGGCTGTCTACAAACTTGTTGTTTTTTTGTTTGTTTTTTTTCGACCGTAGTCGTAATTATATAATAAAACTAAGACTATCAGTGAGGCAGAATATAGATTATGTGTGCTTCTCCCTCTGTCTTACCCGCATCTGTCTGTGTGTGTCTGGTCCAGGTTTCAGGTGAAGTTTTTCTACCTCACTCAGCTTGCTTATTGGCTCCATGCCTTGCCAGAGCTCTACTTCCAGAAAGTCCGCAAGGTCAGTTGGAGAGTCCTTGAAACTGGAGGAGTTCTAAAGTGTGATTAGATAAGCTCTGTTTATATTTGGGCTCATGTATATTCTGCATGTGCAATAGAGAGAGTTGGAAATGGACGGAGAGGTGGGGGACGGTGTCAAGCTTTAAAATCATTTGCAAATAAAGGCTGTTTGTTTTGCAGGAGGAGATTTCTCGGCAGCTCCAGTACATCTGCCTGTATTTGCTCCACATCTCTGCAGCCTATTTGTTAAAGTAAGAATCCCTTTGAAGTTGGCCAGTAAATATCCAAAGGTGTGAGTAGAGAAGACTCGCTAAATGCTTGGTATTTGAGTCATTTCAAGGTCTTTCAAATTCTTTGCAGCAGCAATTTTCACTGTGCTGCTCAACTTAGTGGTTTTCTATCAGCAGGGATGTAAGGGAGAAACGTGGCACTCAAAGAACCTTGATTTGAAATCTGTGAGGGAACAACATAAAGACAGTGGTGATGGTAGAAGTTATTTCGGGGTTAAGTCAGATCAAACTGTACTGGCGATTTAGTTATTTTTAGATAATGGCTCAAAATTGGTATCCAGCTGCACTTCACGGTGACTCCTGAGTTGCAAAATGCTTGGGCATGATTTCCTTTTATCACCTAATCTCTCGACTTTGTGTTTCCTCTTTCCTGCCTAGTTTAAGTCGTGTGGGTCTGGTACTCCTCTTCCTGCAGTATGTGTCAGAGTTGGGCTTCCACATCGCCAGACTCCTGTATTTCACTGATGAGAACCACCAGAAAATGTAAGCTATCTTACCTGCGAAGAGGCTTCAGCAGGTTTTACTTGATAAAGGAATGAGATAGAAGTAGATCAAGCCCAACAGTGCGACCTTTTAAAAAATAAATCTCAGTGTTTTTGTTTGTAAGCAACTCCATCATGTGTTTTCAGCGTTGTTCACCGTTTGACTCGGATAGTTTTACAGTACATTATAATATTACAATGTTAACCACCACCTTGAACTGATGATCTCAGCAGCTTTTTTTTTTTTCCCTTTTCCTTTCTCTGGGCCCAACCTCGCTGTGTGTCCTCCCCCAGGTTTGATCTGTGGGCGGTCAGCTTCGTGTTTACGCGGATGTCTACGCTGACCCTGATGTTCCTGGCAGTGGGGTTTGGTTTGGCTCGTTCTGAGAATCAGGGGCTGGACCTGGAGATGGGGAACTTCAACACTGTGCTGATAAGGTGAGTTATATTGAGAGGGAAAAAAAAGAGCAATGTCCAACATCTGTGGATAATGATTTATTTTCTGGTACTGCAAGAACTGTTTAGAGCTACAGAAACAACATAAGAGTATAATTACATTTTGTGCCCTTGTAGTGTTCATTTTTGTATTGTTTTGCATCATTCATTTTGAGGAGGATGTATAGGAGCCAGGAAGGAATTCAGATATTTTATTTAGGCTGTTGAAAATGTCATACATTTGCATCAAATTTTTAACATTTTGCAACACAATGACCCATTTTTACGAGCACACGTTTGTTTCGTTTTTTTTCTTCTTTCAGGATGACCGTTCTACTGTTGGTTTGTTTAACTCAATCGTGGCTACTCTGGAAGTTTATTCGCTTCCAGCTGAGGCGCTGGAGGGAGTTCAGACACGAGCAGGCTGTTCGCAAGAAGTCTGCTGCAAAACAACCCCTAAGGCCACTAAAAAGAGATTCACGTGAGTTTAAACACCTGCTCTGCTGGCTTTCATAATTCTCGGGCATTACCTGTTAAATACTTGCAAAAGAAAAAGGAAATGAGACTTAGCATTTGTCTCTTCTCTGCTGTCATTTCTGCTTTCTTCATTTATCTTTCACACTGATTCTTACATGTGCTGCATTAACAGAAGTACTGATTTCTCCCTTCTCTGCCTGGCAGTTGGTCACCATGAAAATGGAGTTCTTAAAGCTGAGAACGGAGCCTCTCCTCGGACGAAGAAACTCAAATCCCCTTAAGATAACAAACTGACTGGCCTAAACAGGAGACCTTAGCCCTGGCCAAGGTTTCTCATCAGCACCACAGCGAAGCTGATAGCCACTGGCCATCAAGCTTCTGGATGAGTATTTCCTGAGACGCCACGGGGACTCAGTCGCTACAGACTTAGGCTTGAATGCTGGAAAATGAAATCCAAGGAAACCCCTTGAGCCCCAACAGACATTTTCTCTTCTCATCATATCAGTATTTTTTTTTTTTTATATACATCCACAAAGCCTGTGATCCCACCCTGAAGCACACCATTGAATGCAGAGTGATTTCAAAAGTAAAGTGAACGCAGTGTGCGGCACATTTTAATGTGTATGTCCATGCTGAATGTGTTGATTAGTCCTCATACACAAGTACTGTATTGGTTGTAGCATTGTGAGATATTGCAGCTCTTGCCATTGAGCCGGCTTTGCTTGTTTTCTATTCTGGTCCGCTGGAGCAGAAAAGCGTTACTGATGATAAAGTATGATATGAGCTTACTGTCGAAATCATACAACTGTCACTGGTCATTTAACAAATATGCATTAAGTATGTATGTTGGATATTACCGCATGCTGTTTCATGTTTTCTTTTTTTTTTCTTTTCCTTTTTTGTTTTTAATTTCTTTATTAAATAATGAGATTTTTTCTGATATAAGTTTTGCATCTGAGGTCTTTTCAGCTGGTTTACATTTTATGCACCATGTGTTTAAAACAAAAAAACAAAACTACAAAAAAAAGAATAATCACTTGTTGGAATTTATGGTGTGTGAATGGACAAATTTGAAGTCTCCTCATCAGAGACGCCATAAGGTTAATTTTAAAGCAACAACAAAAGGTCGCTGTATTTATCATTTGTCTCAGTGTAAGGTATCACTTGAAAGGTGTCATGTTTATTATTTAATTGTCAAGGAAATTTTAGTAAAGGCTTTGATTTACAGTAGATTTATTGCAGAAGAAGAACTCTGAAATAAGGAAATTCTTCACATCAAAGAGACTGCTCTGTTGCTTCACCTGATAATGAGAAGGGCGGGGGGGGCAATTAGGATGAGCATGAACTAATTAGCATCTATTTTTTCCAAAGAGATACCTACCTGGTCAAAGGTATCACTGACAAATAATTTAGTTTAAATGGCTGGCATAGTCTTTCCCATCTTGGTCAGGTGGCTGGGTAGTTTCAATTTCCACACCCAGCTTCTGCCGCAAAGAATCCAGCATCTTGGAAGGGATGTCACTCCAGTTAGACTCCAAGTATCTGAGCACGTAGTGGTCGGCATCAGTCAGCACAAAGCGGTGACCAAAAACTGAAAGTGGGAAAAAAAAAAAGGGAAAAGGTAAATTTTATAATCTTGATATACTAAAGATAACATTTAAAATGTCATAACTGAGAAATGTTACTGTACAAAAATGCATATATAATCATTTTCAATTTGAAGTCAGAAACCCGCTTAAAAAAAGTTGGGATAGTGGCATGTTTGTTTTCCCAGTCCTGGTTAACATAGGATTTCAGCTGTTACCTTCCACAGTGGCCCCGATAGCGAAGTCTGCAGGTGAGTAGTACGCAGGTTTGTCTACAGTAGAGTCCGGCTTGGGCACACGGGACTTTTCCAGAAACTTTCCACCAATGATACCAGAGTTGCGTGTGGTCTTTTCAAAAATGCTGATCATGTCATTGGACAGGAAGTAGGACAGGATGAAACGGCGGTCTTCATCTTCAGGATTCTGGGAGTCCTGGAATGCAACATAGGCGGGCTTAACCAACGTGTAAAAATAAAAATAGCGTTTTTGCATAATCACCCCTTTTTAAATAAATTTTTACTGAGGAGTAAAAATATCTCTAATCTGCAGTGTTTCTGTTTAAACTGCTACAAATGCTCTGCTAAATGTTGCTCACCAGTCTGGCACTGTAGCGCAACACTTTATGGTTGTTCTCTAGCATCTTTACCACGTTCACTTTGGGAGGCTCGGGAATCAGACGCAAACAATTCTGAAGAGAATCCTCAAGTGAGCCAAAACCATTGTAGGGAGGAATTGTCTGTAAGAATGGACAGCATGGAGAAAGAGAGAAGGAAATGGACACAAAGTAATAATGTACAAAAACATATACACTTCTGCTGCTGTAGTCCGTCTGCTTAATTGAGCTACTATTGCCTTCCTATCACTTTGAACTGGTCTGGCTTAAAGCAGTATAAATCATGCCTCCTCAGTGATACAGATTACCTTCTGAATCTGTCTGTGTGTATGCAGTCATGGCAAAATTAGGTCCTTGAGACACTTACTATAGCAGGAACCTCTTCAAAGGTAGTTTTTAGAGCTTTATCAAGTGTTTATATGACTATCTGTAGACAGATTCTGTCAGTATGATGCGTCATCACTGTGTAAGATGCAGGTGTATCACTGACATCATGAAAGTCAAATTCACAGATGGATGTAGTTTATAATCGTGGTGTAATCCCATTCCAGGATGGGCTTCAGTTTAGATAAAATTTTTGCTAACATAAAAAACAAAAATAGGTTAAATATACAGTTCAATTTACCTTCTTCCTGTCTTGAGGGATATCAGCCTTCTTTGGTATCTCTATGGACTTCATCTCCATTTCCGGGTGGTTCTTCTGGTAATATTCTTTAGTGAAGCCATCACAGTCATAAAGCAGGAAGTTGCGCCCCAGTAGTTTCATCCTTTGACCCACCTGGAAGTCTTTTGGGGAGTAATACTCATCCACCTCTTCCTTTGAGACCTCCATCACTGCACTGGGGAAGTTCTCTACAAATAAACAAGAGTACACCAATGTAAAAATTAAATATACAAAATATTACCACAGTCCCACAGTATTTTTGATGTATCTAGAAAACCGAGTACTTTGTAGAAGCCAGTGTAATTAATCTTTTTACATAACATGTCATCATTTTTGTCATCATTTCATAAAGCCGTTTATGTCATACATAAAGTAGGAAAGAAAAAAAAACTTAACTGATGACATAACTCACTTTACTGCACTGTATCAAATCAAGTCAGTTAAATGCACATTTAACAAACGCACAGTACTGTATGAAACCTGATTTGATCTTTTTGGGTAGTCTCTGCCTCCGCATCAGGATGGGGAAGGGATCCCGGCCACTGTTTGGTTGGTGGACTTCTGCGATCTCCACTGTATCATCCACCAGGTAATAGTGAATGGTAACAGGCCTGGACTCCCCATATAGAGAGTCAGCATCATCCCACAGAGCGAAGAAGCGTAACACCTGACCAAAAAAGTGTAGAAGAATGAAACTACAAATACAGGCATGCCTCTATTATATCTGCCATTTATTTCATGGCAGGGATACCCAATCCAGGAATTTAATTTCTAACACTTATTAGAACTCTAACACAAATCAAGATTGGTGGATTCAAACCTTGGACGTTGCTGTGATGTGACAGTGCTAAACGTGATAAATGTAACACAGTCAGCTTGGAAAGGACAGAATTTCATTTACCTTGCGGTCCATCTTGAGAAACTTGTGCAAATTATCAAATGTGGAAGGTGTAGTGTGACACGGTGGAGGGTTTTCACGACGCATGATGTAAGGATCCGCTGGCATTAGCTCAGGGTCATTTACAATCATGCCTTCACTTTCCATGAATTCCTGTACAAAGAATGAGAGATCAGAACACGCAGGAAGTGTATTTATAACAGCAGACTTCTAATGCATAGTTTCATTTCCACAGCATTCAAACACATAAGGTTGTACCTTAGTAAAGGTATCACACTGGGTAATGCGGTATTTGACCCCATACACGTCCAGGTCCATACCAAGGTTGAGATCTTTCCAATGGTAATGCTCTCCACGTTCATTCTTGGGCAACTGGTGGCGTTTGATCCGCTTTCCCTGTGGTATCCCAGAGTTCTCTACTGTGGGCTCGATAATGCAAATGCTGTCATCCTCTAGGTAATAGTAAATTACCACAGGGCGTACACGGTACTCTTCTTCAGGGGAATACAAAATAGCCTCCATAAAATATCCATAGTAGCGCAGCGCCTGCAAGACAGGTGGTAGTGATGAATAACAGATGAAGAACCTTTATGTTTTTATGAGTTTTACAACTATAGGTGTTACCAAACCTTCTTGTCAAGGGCCACATGAGCAGGGAGGAAGTCTTCATGTACTCTTTTACCAAAGGGGCCATAAGTAAGGTCAGGTGTCTCGAAGGCTAACTCACTAATCTCTTGTTGAGTGAGCTGCTCTGATAAAAGAGGGTCGTTGCCAATGCCCACAGTGGGACGTCGGGGCAGAGCATAACCATTCCTATAGCTCAGAGTTTGGGGTCGATGGAAGGCTGACTTCTGCAAACACAGAGGAAGAAATAAATTAGCTCAGGTAAATACAGACAGAAATGTAATTATATGAAGCACTTATCACTAATTGATGTGGTTTACACTTAAATACCAATATGGGAGTGTTCTGTCCAATGTTACAGTAGTCTGTGCAAGTCTTGAGCCACCCCTTGTGTATATTTTGTTCCAAGTAGCCAATAATTCTCCAGGCTTTCTTAAGGTCTTTTAACGTTGTTCTATTGGCTGCTTTTTCAAGGATTTTAATTCAAGTCCTTGTTCCTGACCATTTTTAGAGGAATTCTTTAATTGTTAACTCACTTGACATTGACCTATGAATGACTGAAGCATTAAAAAAGACACCTAACTCAAGCAATGAGCCAGTGTTGTCTACACATAGCAGAAAACTACAACATAACAATCTAAAAATATATCTCTAGTTATCTTACTAGTATACTGTCACAAAAACACATCATCTGTTCCCATTAACACAGAACACAGAAAACACAGTTTATTAGGCACCCGTGAGCAAAACACAGTGGAGGTCTGTTGTGGTTTGGGGCTGAATTTCAGACAGCGGTGTCAAAATTAATTGAATTATGAACCGAGTTTGATCAATCATGTCAATCCATAAAATTGCCGAAACCTTTTTTTTTGTTTTTTGTTTTTTGCCAAAACACACTTCCAATGCGGTGAAGGCATAACTGGATAGAAAAATACACAAGGGAGCACAATCAGTGATAGACTGGCCTCCCCAGAGTCCAGACCTCAATGTTCTGATAATTCTTTAAATAGCATTTTTCTACTCCCTACAATCCAACATCATTCACCCAAGTGCTTTTTATAAACCAGTCACTCACATTGGAGAGCATCTTGGGGTTAGTATCTTACCCAAGGAAATTTGGCCATACTTGTAGCCAGGGATCAAACCACTAACTGTCCAATTAGTAGATGACTTGCTCTAACTCCTGAGCTACCACCCCTGTTAATGTAACAAAAGGCAGCTAGAATCCAAAGAAGATTTTTAAATGTCCCCCAAGAGGCCTGGGGAACTATTCACGAACACTACTTAAAGAAATGACAAGCATTGTTGCCTAAGAGTTCTGTTTGTGTTGAAGAATAAAGGTGCTCAGACCAAATATTGACTTTCAGGGTGATTAGAATTGTACAAACTCAGTTTTTGCCTTCAGTACTGTATTCCCATGTATGTTTGCACATGTTCCAATACATTCTTGCACCCATTTCTCATTTCCGAGGGGTGGCTCAAGACTACTGAACAGTACTGTAGATCAAGTATTGAGCGCTATGCCTGTAGGAAGACAAAATAACAATAACATCCCTAAAGTATAGCAAGAATGGATAGCAACAATCCTGGGATAAATTCTCTCTGTGTTAACTGTCAACAGTGAATTTGTTAATTTTATGAAAAAATAATAATAATTATGTGTTATTATGATTCAGAGCATTGCTGTTCATTTTTATTAGGGCTTGGTAAAATAAAATAACCTTATAAAAGAACCAATAATTATCAAAGACTCTTTAGAGAACATCCGGGATGTTTTAAAGGTCACTCGAGAGCTGGCTAGTACTTTAGCAACTTAAACAACCTAACTAGTGGAGGAATGTAAGAAGACATCTGCATTATTAAAAAATAATCGACAAATATTTAAAAAAAAAAAAAAGAAAAGAAGTAAAACTCTGTCAATCGTTAATGTTTCAAACTACTAAGCAAACCCTATAGTTTTGTTTAATCATATTCTTACCGTCACATCTCGAAATGTATATCCCGGTAAAAATGGTAGTCCGTGGCTGTTCCAGGTACAAGACATTTCCAGTCTTGATATATATATATATATATTTTTTATCTCCTCCTTTGCACAAGATGTTAGCAGTGGTAATTGTGTAATTTGTGGATTTAACAGCAGGTTTCGTTGGTGTGTAAAATTGCACGAGAGCTCTCACCGTGGTAAGTTTATGGTATCCATGGTAACGACAGGGGCGTCTCAATGGAAACAAAGCAAATATTTCCTAAAACAAAATTAAATTCGCGGTAAAAACCCAAGGAAATACTGAAATTCACAGCGGCAAACACAGAAACAAAGAAATAAAAACGGCAAAAATAAAATACAATATAATAACATGATATTAAGTTGTTATAATTTCTATTTTTTTTTAATTTGATGCAGTATTTTTTTATGTTATACCCACTAAAACAAATGCATTTATCTATATAGTTGTGCTGACTTTGTATAGCTAGCCAAAGTGATTTGCAGTCACTAACTTCACTCCTTATGTGCTGCATTAAAACACACTGTAGAGATCTGTCTTCATCACAAGGTGGCGCTCAATAACAAATCTTACAGATCCAGTGAGCCACTGGCTCACGAGTTCTTCTTCATGCTGTCTTATGGCCTCCTTGTGTAAATCAGTATTATTTATGAACTCCCTGTATTCTCAGTCCTTGAATTAGGCTAAAGCGTCTTCTTTTTCCTGAGACTCACAATATAGTCTTAAAGTCAAAAATATAGGTCAATGTACACAGTTGCAGCTTGTTTTTTCAGAAGAAAGTGCAGAAGGAAAAAAAAAGACGTTATTTTTTAACACAGTTTATTCCAAGCACAGGAGTCATATTTTGGTCTCTCACGTCACCAGTTATTGGCACATTTTAATCCCATTCAAAATTAAACACAACAAATATCTTTGTTATTAAAAAAAAAACAAAAAACTAGGAGAAGTGCAGGGTGTATGTATGGTGGAGGGAGTGTTGTGAAGATGACCTTAATATGTCCTGTTTACTCTTTAATTATGCTCAGAAAAATACCAAACTGATTTATGAAAACTAACTCTACGCTTGAAGTCAGGGAAGCACGAGCAGAACTGGACTGTCAACTGGTTATAAGATTAAAGTGGCGACATGATTCGCCACTTTCTGCAGCGCTGGTTTCCACAGGCATCTGTTTAGCATCTTTGAAATGAATACATGGATGGCGCAAGACCTGAAATTCACACATCTGTCATGAGACAAGACCATAAAAATATTTTGTAGCAAAGTCACTGATAGAAATTGGCATTTACTGGTAATGCACATTTACATCTGGGGAGAAGTGCAATGTTTAACAGACGCATTCAGCTTTTACGCATGGTCCACCTCAGCAAAGGGAATATGCATACAACGAGATGAATTTATGATTTCCAATCAATAAATAATTTGACCAGTTACAGAGAGACTCATCAGCTTCATTTCTGACAAAGAGATGTAACAGCTGGAAAAGGCACTGCACTGTGAGTTAAACATACTGTATCAAAAATAAGGTTTAAAATCACTAAAACCTCTTTGAGGCTCTTTATATGATATTTCTAGTTCTCCTCTTTAAATGCTGGCACAGCGGTTTAAATGGGCCGATCCCCTTCTTAATAACCAAAAAAAAAAAAAAAAACATCAACCAAACACAGAAACACTAGGATTGCATCCCTGAGGTGCTAGACCAGACAACCTTCGCCAAGTATAAAAATATCTCATAATAAACCATACTTGACAACAAAAATACGCAATATTAATAAACTATTAAATATTTTAAAATATATTTCAGAAGGGCTGAGATGAATTCCCACAAAAATATCTTTTGGTTTTATAAAGCTCAAAAGGCAGCATGGTTATTCACTGTGGAAAGATTATCTTACATTGTCAAGTGCACTTGCTTTATGCTACCCCTCTGCTAAAGTTCACACTTGAATACTGGAGGGTACAGAACATAAAGCTGTAAGTGTCACAGTCTCTTCCAGCTGCCTGGGGTTCTGTATAAACAGACCTGTCTGAGGCCTTGGTCCTTCAGTCACCATGTAGTCTCTGCAGGCCTATGTATGTCTAAGGCAGCTAACCCATAAATCCCCACTTCAAAAAGGCCTGCGGAGGTCATGGGCAAGGCAGTGCAGCCTTTCACCTCTTGCTTCCTCCAGCCAAGAGGTAAGCTTACCATACAGAAAGGGAGCTTATTGTTTTACTCAAAAGGGGAATAGCTTATGATACCCAGAGGAATATGCAAATCAGCAGAGAAGGAGGACTTTCTTTAAAAGTCTGCAGTACCTTCGACTTTTCTCATCAGTATGAGTCCAGCTGCTTTTGCATTCATGCTTATAAAGCTTCATCGAGGCCTTGTCCCTTTCCACTCCAACCCAAGTGTGTTCTAAATTTTTGTTCGAGTTAAGTAAGCCGCCTATCAATCGTTCCTCTGCAGTCCTCAGTAATATCGATTGAGGCTCCGTGTCCCTGGGATGTCCGGCTGTCCGTTCATCCAGATCTCCCGGATGATTCGCTCCCTTTCCTCAAGCCTCTGTGCTCTTTCCAGCTCCTCCGCCGACGTGAACACGTTCATGTTGAGCGTACGCTCAAAGCGCCGGTGTCTCCGCGCCGACAGATCTGAGGTGGTGTCCCAGTCTGAGTCCGAGTCGCTGGAATCGGAGGATGAGTCGGGAGGACGCGGTCGTTTCTTGGCGGGAGGCCGCTGGCGGGGCTGGCAGTCGGTGCGACAGGAGATCTGTACTACCAGGGCAAAGAGGGTGAGGAAGAGGCCCAAACACACACCGCAGACAAAGAATAGTGCAGCCCTCTCTGGGTGGTCTGTTGTAGAAGAGAAATTGGAACTTGTTAGTTGACTTTATGAGGAAAATGTGTCGAACACTAAGCTGAGTCTTTCTCACTGGGTTTCTTATTTTTTCCTGACCTGTTTAGCCAGATGCGTTTCACTCAGTGTAATGAACATTGTCTGCACAGCAAGTGTTCACGTGGCTTGGTTTAGTTAAGATGTCTTACAGATTCTGCTACTCCTGGTTTTCATCTTCAACAGATGTCACAGCTCTGATGGGATCTGTGTTTCACCACTGAAAAAACCAAAGTGACTCTAGCTCCATTTGCACGAGACGAGAACAGCTCTCCCTTTTCAATGAATGAATGCCATTTTCAGCTTTGAATCCTTCATGTCTTCCTTGCATTTTGCATGCAGGTACTTTGCATTTGCATTCTGCATCCAGCTTAGCTGCAGATACTTCTGTTTATATTATTGTTCATTAATATAATCAATTTCATTTCTCTTGTACCATTAAGACGTTGAGAATTCTTCTTGAAATCATAACGTGCAACCTTTTTTGCATTCTGAGGAAACCTTAAAAGAAAGCTAAAAGCTAAGTGATCTAAGTAACCACCTAAGCTCATGTTCACTGCATGCCTTGTGTATTTATTTGACCTTCTGTGCTGCACATTTCACTATGTATAAACTGTTTATAGCAGGAAACAGGCAAACTATTTCAGTGACTGTTTTAGCAGCTGCTTAGAGCAGGTGACCCACACTGTGTAATGTATAGAGACATTATCTCTGCTTACATCCTCTGGCCCACATTTACCCACCTTTTAGTGACAAGAAATGGGAAACGGGGATTTTACACACATCAATCCATGCAGTGCAGTCCCGTGGTCACTAATCTCATGGGCCAAGAAGCAACCAGGAGCTGATAATGCTCTTGAACACAGAGGTCCAGCCTTTTTGTTTGCTAACTGTATCTCTTTCCCAAAGAGATCAAGTTTCTTTCGTCCGCCCCTTATTTCCCGAGGGGCTGCCACAGCGGTTGGATCTGCATATTTCGATTCGGCACAGATTTTACGCCGGATGCCCTTCCTGGTGCACCCCTCCCATTTATCCAAGCTGCAAGGTGAATGCATTAACCTTTACACTGTGGGGCCACTCCGTAAGCAGATGCAGTTAAGATCTCTAAAAGTCTAACTGCCAGACATTACGCTATACATGTGATGTTACAGTAGATTTCAGAACAATGTTACCCGACCTAATACGTAAGTGTAGGCTGCCAGTGCGTTACTAATGAGGGCCATGTTGCCACTCGATGTTGAGTTGATGACGGGATTCATGTCCGGGGGACGCAATGGACTTTCTTCTCTTTCTTCTCCTCCTTTTCCGTTTTCAAAAGACTTTTCCTCGTCGGCGTTCGTCTCCCTGGGTTTCTTCCTTTCTGGAAAAAATGTAAATTAACAGGACATGAGTACACAATGAGTAATTTACAGCAGCTACATGTACAGTTACATTATGATGGTGCTGCTTTTACAGTAAATCCAGAATCTGCTGTTGCTGATTCATTGTAATGACATCAGTCTCAGTCGCCTACAGTCTCACAGTGGTTTGGGGAAGATTTTATCACATAAATTTTCTAAAAAGATGCGTCACGCATAAGACACACACACACACACACACACACACACACACGTACACATTCACAGGGAGCTTTGTGATTCAGAAGATAACACAACATCCTTTTCGGTTAAATCCATTCTGACTCAGGTCATTAACAGAGAACCACATGGAAAAGTTTGCACTCTGGAGACATTTCAAAAGTTTCCCAAAATCTTAGAACAAAAAAGTCTATTTATAGATGGGAACGACTACTTCCTGCTCTAGATTTTTCTTTTTTCACTTCTTTCAGTGTTTACCAGCTGGGTTTTGTTGTGCGCTCACTGCAAAGAGAGTGTGAGAAAGAGAGAGAAAACAGGAGCACCATGAATTAATTACAGGGATTCATACTCATGTTACAGCTGCCTTTAGTTTACCTGACGTAGTTGTTTATGGGGTATGGTGGAACTACTGCAAGTTTAGCTCCACTGAAAAAAGCAACCAAACCTCAAACAGTCAAAATAAACAGAAGCATTTAGTTTAGTGACCTGAGCTCTCTGTGTGTGTGTGGTTGCATAGTCATTTTTACATGCTTTATTTCTTTTGTCAATGAAGGTAAGCATACTCTGGTGATTTGTCACACGCAGGAATGACCTCTAATTGCAGAGTCTCTAAGGTGTGTCGGGCTCTCTTTATCTGATAAATGCAGTTTATACTGGAAGTGCTCGCTGATGAGGTAAATGCTTCCACCTGGACCTACGGCTATGTTGCACACATGAGCTAACGTTCAACCGCAATCTGTCTCAACTCACAGAAAACAGACAACTTTTGTCACATTATCAATGAAAATATAAAATACATTGTTGTTATACTGTTGTCTCTATGAAACAATACATTTGTCTTCAGAGGATTAGCATTCCTGTGGCTAACTAAAGACACCCTTCTTACTTCTTTAGGCAATAAGAGGATACATACCAGCCAGATATTGCTAATCAAATGCACTTCATTAACTGACAGTGAGCAAGTGTTAGCACCTCTATAAAAACAAAAGTGTTGTCAGTTCGTTGGTCCAGTGTGTTCAGGTGTGTGTTAACGCAAGGCTAAAAGCTTACCAGGACTGGACATCCCAGAGAATTCAACCAAAGATCATGGCGTGCAATGCACAGGGAAACTAACTGAAGAGTCAAAGAAAGAGCTCGACTTCAATGAAATAAATGGAAAAAGAAAAGTCAAGTAATCTGTGTGAACTGCACAGCAGCAATGCCACATCAAGAAGCAGCTGGAACCAAAGATGGAGACAATAAAAAGTTCAGTGTTTGTGTTTGTGCCATATGATGTTTACAAAGTTGTATTTTAACTTGTACACATAAAACCAATTTTGCGAGGATAGGAAATAAACAAGAGTGCATTCAAAATCCATGTTTATATAATGGTGTTCCTCTAAAAGCTATGATATCATGGTCTTAAGCATCACATAGTTTTGCTGAATTATAGTAACAAGCACATAAGTGTACAGAGTGAGGAATATATGATAACAGCGATAGAAAAGGCATAATTTATCAAGGCAGTAGTACAACACACAAAGCTTTTAAAATCTGAGAAATCAAAATTGGATGAGAAAATTGATATTAATCCATGTATGATTAATATAACTATCCTTATTAGCTTATGATGGGAAACGAATGGATACAAGTACTTTATTAGTGGTGCATTAGTCTAAAAGTTCAAATCTGCCTCTTCAATCATGCATGTACTCACTTGTGTTATATAGTAAATACAGTAAGTAGTGTTTTTATGGTATGCCACTTCCTGGACTATTTTTTGGCAGAGGGCAGTGACTTCCTGGAGCCTTTGCTGTCTGCATGGCTACCTTTGGTGATCAAGCAAAAAGATTCAATCTATGTCAACATACCCGTCATTTTGTGCAGCCTAACATTAACTAAAGAGAAATGCTAAAGTAAGAAGAACAAGGCACCTGAATTTACAGTGAATCACATCTTTATTTGCTTGAATATTTCTTTTGAAAACCTCTTCTTCACCATGTTTTATCTGCTATCACACAATCTCACGAGAAAGGTTATTCCAGAGTTAGTTTATGAGCAGTGCGTACATTCGTGGCAATGAGGAGAAGACATTCATGCATCAGGAACCGTCAGCGCTACAGCACACGTCTTCTGTCCTCTACCTCTCTTAACTGCTCATTCATTCTTCTATCCTCCTAATCAGCACAGTGCCAGTAGCCTAGCACAGTAATTATTGTGCTGGATGCAGGCCACCATTGCTCATGAATAAAGCTTTGTTTAAGTTTCTTTCTTGCTGGCGTCTATTCTTTTTCATTCTCTCATTCCGTTGTTCTTGGTCATTCATTCTCTGGGAATTTGAAAGCCTTAGGTTGTTGTACATGTAGTGCAATCATTGGTTGATGGGAAGGAGTATATTGTGAGTACCATCAATCAGAAAGGATCCATATGGAAACAGTTGAACTTGTGTTACTTTGAAAATGCACACAACCACGCTCTGACTTAAGACCTGAATTAGATCAAGGTCTGATGCTCAAGAGGCCTCAAACCTGTTTAGCGTTAACTGCATTTCATGGGGGGTGGGGGGTGACAGTGTATGAGCTTATACACTATATTTGTCATTTGTCTCACCTGGAACAGTGTCAGGGCTTTTGACTGAGTTCCCTTCAGGAGGGCTGTCTCCCACTATGTTAGGGTCATGGGCGCTGGGTGCTGGGTGGTAGGCTGGTGGTCTGGGGCCCTGCTCGTGGAGCAACTTCTTTGGGACTACAAAGAGAAGGAAGTAAAGCAAGGAAGGGGTTTGTAGGGAAATGAAAGACAGAACAGAGCATAATTAGACAATGCAGTATTGGAGTATTTGTAGGTAAAGGAGGTAAAGGACAATGCAGTATTTGTAATGCAATATACTGGATTATATTTTCAAAGCAACCAGTTTTTAGTAAGAACTATCTTCTTCTCTACCCTCTAGTGCGCACAGCTGTGCAGTCTGCCGTTTCTGTTGCTGTTGTTGATAAGGATTAAGAGTCACATCAACTGCTGACTCATTTCATTAGGAGTCAAACAAAGGTAAACATACTCAAGAGTATGCTGTCACTGACAGTGTCAGACAGCGTTGTGGCCATGACTCACACACTCTTCCGGACCATGCATGCAAGTTCCCAAAAGTTACGCTGCCCCCGCCATCACAACCGCCCAACCTAACAGTGTCCTGTTAGTCAAGGAGGTTTCACTCTTTCCCCAGACACAAACCTACTGGGCTATACATTCCTGCCGGCTCACATGTGGTTTCGGAGGCCGAGCCATGCTCCGGTCAGCCTGGCTGACAGTTTACAGCTGAACAGATGACTGTCTGTCCAGCTGTTGGTCATTCTTGCATTTTCACTGCTGTTTGCGAACAACGGCCACAAAGACAAATCTGCTGCTTTTTTTCCCCGTGAGATCATCAGTACTAATAGTAAAATTATGACATGAAAATTGGGGTAAAAATGCAGCATTTGTTTAAAGGACGACGATAAACACGCTGATCAAATTACCAGAGACGTATTTTGGCAGTGATCCAAGAGCCAATCAAAGCACAGGAAGGAGCAGAGCAGGCCACACTCCCCCGTTGCACTGGATGCTGCTTTTGGCTTGTGCACATTTTTCCAGTTGTAGGCAATGATGAAAAGATTGCACATGCACATTATGATACAATTTGTGTAATTATACTCTTTGTGACATATTGGACAGTACTGGCTGATAAGAAATGCTGGTGGCCACAGATACATGATCTTCCTACTAAACCTGTTCTTCCACAACAGGACAATTAAGCAGACAAAGAGCTCTCTTTGAAGAAGCAATAAATAAAGATGGAGGATATGGCTGCTTAAGTAAACCAGTATGTTGCCTCTACTTTGCAGGATGCATTTATGGTGTTTAAGACCAAAATTAATATGCAAACCATTTTCTTAAGGTTGACTTGGTTGTGTTTTGTGCCGTGCATCAAAGAAGAATGAGACAACACGGGAATGTGGAGAAGGCTGAAGTATTTCCTTGTGCAGGAGGTTAAGTGATTAACTCAATTTGTATTTCTGCAGACACTAAAAACAGTGAAGGCTCAAATATCTGAAGGACTTCAAAACTGTGCAGGCTAGAAGATTATAAGAGAATATACCATCTATATCATTTTAACTTCTGACAATTAAACAGAGAGAGCAACAGACGTGAAAAAGACGTTTTTCTTACAGCAGTTTAAAGACTGCACTTAAAGTAGTTTCACCAGCTCTTGTTCCTAGAGGACTTGGATCTAACAGGTCTGACTTTAACCTCCTCAACATCAAGTAACAAGAAGCAAATGATTTCTGATCTTTGTTTCAGTTTCAAGAAGACCATTAGCAATGTAGTTTCTCACCAGCTGTATAAACATACATGTATATTTGTATTTTTACATATTCTTGGGCAACATACTGAAACCAGTGTTGCTCCTGATGTGTGAATGTTAGATAGAAAGCACTTGTATGAATTTGTGTGTGAATGGTGAATGAAAAATGTTTTTTAAAGCACTTTGAATGCTTGAGTAGAAAAGTGAAAATGAGATTTTCATATCTGTAAAAAACTTTATATAATTGTGTTATCTCATGTGCGATCTGTCAACAGAAAAGATTTTTAAAAATGAGACTTAGAAGCCAAAATTTACCCTGGTTTGGTTGGGTCAAACTAAGAGGAGATTAAAAAAAATAGCAAAATTAAGAAGTGAGATTTGGCCTGGCAGGTTCCCTTGTTCCTTCTCATCAGTCTGAGACACTAATCACAGGGCTTACAACTCCCCCCTGCCATGTTGCCGTGGTCCCATGCCACGCCCTTATTATAGGCTTCTGATTGGTCCTAATTGGCTGCACATGTGGACCAGAGTCACAGCCGAAAGAGGGCACAATGTGACTTATACACACTGTGAAACATGCATTTTCTTCACTAACAAAAGACTATGTAATCAGATGCATTACCTGGCCAATGCACATGCACACACAGTCCATCAATCATCCAAAACAACAGTCTGCCAAGTTTTTCTGTACAATTTATTTTATAGCAAAAGACAGTACAGTATAGTATAGTATATTGACTGCTGCCTTTCTAAAAATAAGTGTCAAAAAGCTAAAACCCCTCAAAATAAGCGACCGCAAACCACGCTTAAGGAGCCAGGCATTTAAACTAAATCAGTAAAAGAGAGACAGAGGAGTGCAAGGGAGCGAAACCAAGCACATAAATCACACTCTCCAGCCTTCGTTATAATGACATGGTCACATAAATGTGGAGCAAATGAGTCCTCGAACTTCTTAATATAACTCTGCTACATGGGATCTGTCCCAGAACGGTACCTCTCAGAGCCCTGGATCGCCACAGGGAGCGAAGATACGAGGCGGGAAAGAGTGCCCTTAACAATGGGCTGTGTTTACACTGGCAGAGCCCAGCTTTGTTTTCACTGGGCTCTGCAGGCCAGAGAGTGTGTGCATGTCTGTATGTGTCTGTGTTTGTGAGCCATATGCTGACCATTGCAGAACACATTTGGGACAAAGCCCTATAAGCCAGAGGGGATATAATGAAATATTAAACCATAGTAAATCTCAAAGGCCTCGGCCAATAATTTGCACATACTTTTGCCTTTATGGGTTTACACGGGAGGCTGCTGAAGACTAGATGTTTGAGGTATTGTTTAAGGGCATCCTTGATGGTTGGTCAGCTTCAGCCGTTTAAAATTTGACCCCAAAAATGAGCGCAAGAAACTGTAAAATAGACATGGAGACATTGCATAGAGATGGGAGTCGTTTCCCGTGTCAGAAACTTCCAGAGTTTGTTTCAAATGAGATATTTATCATTTCAAAAATAGCTCGACTCTTTAATCTGTTGTATAATGGATAATGCACGCGGTTAGATGGCAAAACACATAACAGATTGGGTAATACATTTTTCTTAAATGGACTCTTCAAAAGAACCAGTCCACTGACACAATGTGCACGCACACGTGTGCATGTGTGTAGGAAGTCTGAGCAAAAACGTCTGGTTTTCATCAGCACACAGCTAGTGCCAACTTAATCTACGACATTAAAGTGCTGGTTAAGGCTCCACTTTCACTTGATACACACATAAAGGCAGTGCCTCAAAAAAACTTGAATCAATGTTTATGGACACTCAGATTCACAAAATGCTTTTAATGTTCTATTACATCCTTTCAAGTCTCACAGGCAGGCATGCAGACAGACATCTGCATGCACACACTCATGAAGCCATCCACCAACTCATACACATACACACACACAGTCATTTTTCACTTAGCTAATGGCATTCCTGCAAAATAACATGCAAGGTGAATAGGGCAGAAGCTGAAGGTGTTGAGATTGCATTCCTCCTCTCCCTCCCTTTGCTCTTTCTCTCCAACCCACAGCGTAACACTCTAACACCATCCAGCTGACAGCAGCTTATTGGGCTTGGGTATCACTGTGTGTGTGTGTGTGAGAGGGAGAGAGAGAGAGAGAGAGAGAGAGAGCACATTTAATAGCAGTGTGGGAGGCTGACAGTATTCAACATGCAGAATGATTTTGCATTTTTCAGATAAGAATGGTATAAAACAACATAAGTGCACAAGTGTAATACAAAGCTGGGGTCTTACAGCCATGTTCATCTCCCAAATGCACTACTTCGACCTCACACAGTGAAAATTTATGTTTTTTTTCTCTAAATATCCCCGTGCCTGCATGACTGAGAGCACGTGTGTCGGTGAGCATGATTAACACACTCATTCTTGTCTTATGTATACAAAGTAGACCAGCTTTTGCACCAGTAATGTGAACTCTACCAAGGGACTGGTGGTCTACACCGAGGACCTTTCCTGGTTCTGCTCCATTTTTATGTGAGTTTGGGGAACCCAAATTACTTATATTACTCCATTAGGTTTAGTAGCAGTGTACATGCATGTGTGTACAAAAATACTGCACAATGAGACTGTGGTATCCATAAAGGAGAATGCCAGTGGCTTTAGTTCATTAAATATAAATGGTATCAAATTTACACAACTTGACTGTTTTATGATGCATGCTGTAAGTCTTACATTTACTTTCTAGATCAGCATAGCTGTAAATTTACATTTTTATGCTACATGAGCTCAAAGACGTTCGTTTTCACAAAACAACCACTTTTTGCCTCCCACACCTGTGAAATACTGAAATGGAAAATACAGAACACACAGATGTTAAACTTTACTTTGTGACTGTGCTTAAAAAGTCATTATTTTGCTGCCAAGGAGCCATACTTGTACTTTTTTTAAGTAGTCTTGATCAGTAATTCTTGAGTCTTTCTAAATGTCTTTCAAAGTTTTTCTTTGGTTTTTCTTTTTCTTTTCACTCATTTTCAATCTAGTCCTTCTTTGTGACTGGGGTATTTTATTTGTTTGTAAGGCCACCTAACATGACCTATGAATCATTCAAGCAAAAAAGGCACCTACACACTGGAGGCTCTGTCATGGTTTGGGGCTGAATTTCAGCCAATGCTT
Source organism: Oreochromis niloticus (assembly GCF_001858045.2). Classification (NCBI taxonomy): domain Eukaryota; kingdom Metazoa; phylum Chordata; class Actinopteri; order Cichliformes; family Cichlidae; genus Oreochromis; species Oreochromis niloticus. The sequence goes on along the minus strand of NC_031980.2, from coordinate 12,757,116 downwards.
TTGGGGATCTTGCCAAAACTGATTGAAAAGTGCTGTCAGATTTTGATCCAACATGCAGCATCATTTGGAAAGCATCTAACAGGAACATCTTTAAAGAGAACGCGACAAAAGGCAGGCAACATCCAAAGAAGAGCTTTTATTGTCCCTCTGGAAGCTTGTTAGAATTTTGCCTCATGTACTTTATCTCCATGTATGCTTTCAGATGTTTTAATAAATTACTGCATGTATTTATTGAAAAATATTTAAAAAATGAGATTAATTTGAAAAAACTTTGAGAAAATTTGAGAATCAAGCCTCACATCTTGGGGGTTGGAGAAACCTTTTCTGCTTTATGTTTTGGCTCACATGCTTAAATGAATAATGCAAAAAGTTGCGTCAAGTTATCTTGTCAGTGTGGATTGTTAAAGCTCAAAATAAACAAAGGCCACGTCCTGATGAAGCTTTTCTAATATGCAGTAATGCAGGTATGCAGTCCGTGTAAGACCCATTATGAAGGTGATGCAGTCTAAAAGCATCCAGAGTCAGGATACTGTGGGTTGGGAATGCATTCCAGAATGGAGAGAGTGGAACAGCTCAAACCCCCAAACCCTGCGTAGAATTTTTCCCCATTTACTTTAATGGATAACACACATCCCTCTGCTGTGAGATACCCACAAATGCTAATGTATGCAAACACACATACACACAGACGCCCCGGCATGGGACCTCAACATGAACACTCTCACTTCACCACAACCATTGGTTAAACTTCCAAATCCCAGCTGTGTGGGGTATTTAAACAGTCCACACACACACAGTTGGCATCATCCACACAGATTCAGAGATAGAAATAGATGCTCTGTTGACAGCGCGGGGGTCATAACAATCAGTGAGAAAATCACTCAGCTGTGGCGCTATCCCCTCAGACCCCACACAGACACATGCTAGAGTTTATATCTTCACCCATGACCTCACTCCGAGTTTTAAGCATACATAAAAAAGTAGGCACTGAACAAATCCATTCAGCCTAAATATGAAGCAAAGACAGCCCAACTTGTGTCTCCTGCTATGTTAACATGACATATTTCTCCATTTATAACTCCTATCCAGAACACATTTTTAATGCTGGAAGTATACTTAAATGACCATCTCTCCCACCCACTTTCTTTACATACCTAACACTCTGCTACTCTCAAATCTTTATTGGCTGGATGTGGGAGAGTCAGGCCACACTAGAGATCAGCAAAAGCTCAGCATTATCTGATGTTCCACTGGGCAAACAAGGATGAGACCAGCGCTGAATCATCAAATCAAGCCACCCGCCTAAACGCACTCCTTCATGTCAGTGTTGTGAGGTAATGGGATACTGGGTTTTTAGTGTGCAGAGGGCTGATGAGACCAGCAAATGACATAGTCCTTTTGCATACAGGACAGAGGGCGTGAGTTATTGAAACAAAGCAGAGGGAAAAAATTGTTGTGAAATAGACGTGCCGTCTAGAAACCCGACGTGACAGAAATAAAGGCAACAACTTTCAACAAGCATGTTCCAACATATGTCAAGGCTGATCTAAACAATGGTGCTATCTTTAGCTTCAAGCAACAACTGGCTGTGCAAGGCAGTTAATAAAATCAACACTTGGCAACATGAAGTCTACTGGGGACCTGCTACTTCGATGAAAGATAAACTGTGATGCTACTACGCAAAATTAGGATCATTTTTAATAATGCCTTGTCATATACAAATGAATCAGTGTAAGTCTTTGTGCACTGTTTAGTCAACTTTATTAAAGGTTGGCAGTTACTAAGCATGTTGGCAGTCCACATTCTTTCATTCTCGCTCAGTCTCTTGCACGCCTGAACAAAAGACTTCATTAGGCTTTAAATTAGCAGTGACAGACTGAGCTCTAAAGTGACAAAAAAACAAGTTAATGCCAATATCATTCATACTGACGTGAAATGCTCAATTAAATTACTTTAATTTTCCACTTCAGCTCCCTCCTTGCCATCTGTTCATGGAGGAATGATCTGTAAGCCTGCCTAAACAGAATATATGCCATCAGTACTAAGCCAATGTTTTTGTCAGTGATATAATAGGATCAACAACTAATAAGTGGATAATGACGATGAGCTGCTCTCTCTTTAAGGGTACCCTCCACATAAGTCAGCTTTCTTCTGATTGGCTCCCCTTTGCAAACAAAAGGACTGGGGAGCAGGTGTGTGGAGCTGTCTGAAACAGAGCATTTAGAGCAACCTTAAGCCTGAGCTTTTGGATGACCTAATATAATAAGAATTAATCATTGTAACACTATAACTGACACTCACAAGCCACTTTTTTAGGTACACCTGCGCCTCAAAACAAATAGGCAATCAGTGAATTTTGGCATGTTGGCATGTAGACATGGCCAAGGCAACCTGCTGAAGTTCTAGCTGAGCATTAGAGTGTCGAAGCAACGTGTTTTATGAGGCTTTGAATGTGCCATTGTTGTTGGTGCCAGACGGGCTCATCTAATATACTACGATTTTCTCATACAACCATCTCTAGGGTTTAAAGAGAATGGTCCAAAAAAGAGAAAATATCCAGTGAGCAGGTTTTCTCTGTGCAAAAATGCTTTGTTGACGCCCCAGGTCAGAGGAGAATGGCCAAACTGCTTCTATCTGGTAGGAAAGCAACAGTAACTCAAACCACTCATCACAGCATTGCTGAACACAACATGTGAAACCTTAAAGCAGATGGGCTACAGCAGCAGCAGAAGACTATACCATGGGCCACTCTTGTCAGCTAAGACCAGGAAACTAAAGCTACAATTCATTTTTCCAGTCCAAAATTGGACCAAGAGTGGTAAAACTTTGCCTGAAGAGATGAGTCTGATTTCTGCACTGACATTTGGATGGTAGGGTCATGTAGTTGGTGTAAACGACATGAAAGCATGAATCAGTCCTGCGTTCTATCGACAGATTCAGCCAGTTTTGGTGGTTCAATGATGTGGATGATATTTTCTTGGCACGCCCCTTAATAACAGTTGAGCATTGTTTGAACACTCGAGTGCACCCATCTTCTGTTGGATGCTTCCATAAAAAACATAATGCACCGTGTCACAAAGCTCAAATCAACAAACTGGTTTCTTGTACATGACAATGACTTCACTGTACTCAAACGGCCTCCACAGTCACCAGATTTCAGTCCAATAAAGCACCTTTTGGATGTGGATGTGGAATCAAGATTCTTATCAGGGCTGTGCGACCAACAAATCTGCAACAACTCTGTGATTCTATCAAATATCGATGAGCAACGCATCTATCATCTTGTTGAATCTATGCCATGAAGCATTAAATCAGTTCTGAGGTGGTGTTCAAACCTGGTTCTAGCAAGATGTACCTAGTGAAGTGTCTGGTCAGTGTATATATGACACAATGCATAAGAGGTTAATTTTAAATTAAACAATTTAAAAATAAGGAATAATAAAAGTGGATGAGATGCAAGTGTCGTACAGTAAAAGTTAGACAGACACTGCTTCACACCAAAGGCAAATTCTCAAAGATTGACTGAAGTCAGCATTGAATAGGTCTCATTGAACTCCATTAAGCTAAGGAGCAAACAGAGAGCAGTGGGTACAAAGATAGTATAGTTCTGTCATTAATGCTTTAAAGGTATGATCCAATTGTGTGCTGCTGTCAATCCAAACTGTGGTCACACTTTTTCTCAACAGAGTAATAGATTAATGCTTTTCTTGTTTATAAAATCAGTGCAAAGCCTCAGCTTCAGAGTAGAAGAACTATACAATTTAGCAAGTTAACGTAGCAATTGTGAGAAAAGACAGTTAAGACCCTGTGACAGTATAACCTCACAGTCAATTGCAGTGTTTAAGACCTTTGTATAACACACAGTCTTTTCAGTAAACACTAGAATGGACTAAATTACATTACAGCCCGTTGTTCTAAACAATAGAATACACACTCATAACCGCATAACACAAAAGTTTCAGCATCTGCATTTCATTACATGCTCTGTGATTTGATTTAGACCATCTCACTCGATTCTTCCCTCTTTATCAGTCTGTTTAAACACTACCACCTGCCTCATATAGCACTTGTCTATCATATGTGCTCCTGTGCCCTGTCATTGTCAGGTAATTACACAAACCCAAAGTGAGAGTGAATCATAACTGACAGCTTTCAGACAAAGTGATAGCCTTCTGTATTCCAGAGACAAAAACCTAATGATAACTTAAGCACCATCGTGCTTAAATTGAAGCGTGGGAGTTGACTTGCTCTCGTGTATTTAAATACATGAGCCGTATTTTTTTCTCCATGTGCTGACAGAGCGCTGGGCTATATTAGTGGTCAGGCCTGCACAGCGATAATAACAGTGAGGTCTGGGTCAGCCTGAGTCCGTCATCGGTCTTATCATGACAAATGCACACTGCACACACAAATGGATGAGACTACACACGGTTCGTTTAGTCTACTACCAAAATGCAGGGTGTGAGCTGGGTATTGTTTGAAAATTTTTTGAAAACAGTTCTCTAACATTACACTTTGGTTGACACAGAAGCCAATTAGAAATGTTGCTATCATCAAATACTGTCTAGAACTGGCTACGGACACCTTTTTAAATAGGTACATTAACAAATTTTGGTTAATACCAAAAAGTAGAGGCTCTATAACCCACCCATACACTTGCCCAATGTCTCCCACCTAAGGGGAGTTTTGACACTATTTTAATATGGACTATTATTAGAATCAGTTCCAAAAATAGATTTTAGGAGGCAACTTCTATCGCAGACTGCCCTCAACAGCTGCTTGTGATCAAGAGGAGGGAGGGGAGACGAGATAGGAAAAGATGAGCAGAACTGCTACAAACATTTCCTTTATCTGCTTGTTTTTAGTTTTCTTGGCATTTTCACAGGGGAGCACATGCATTACTCCATTTGGGTTTCTTATATATACATGTGTCCTATGAGGCCTCAAAGCTTTGGCACTCCATCCCCATTGCAGATGCTTTTTGAGTACAGTTGGTTATCTATTTGTGTTGCTGCCTGTATTTGTGTGTGTGTTTCCTGACTCGTTTTGCCTGTGTCAACCTAGATCACGGTCTTTAAAAGCAGATGCATATACATGGCCTCAGGGGTAAGAGAGAGCAGACAGACAGAGAACAAGAGGCCATCAGAGAGAGAGGAGTGACAGACACAGAGGCAGCCAGAGACACTTTTACAGCAGTCTTTAAAATAAACACCTGCTGCCGTGGCTGAAGTGCCTGGCGGACGTTAGAGATCCAGCATGTAGCCAGCATGTGCTTAGATGATGAAAGGGAGCTCATGGGATTATAACATGATAAACTATCTTTTAAATCCTTGTCTCTCTCTCTTAGACATATTCTTTATAAGGACAAACACACACACAATTCAAATGTGCATTCAGGCCTGTGGAGGAGGGTAAATGCACATAAAACTCTGTTGACACACCAATCAAATTCTACAGCACAAATTTGGATCTGAATAGTTTACACAGGGTAACAGAGGAAGGAGGTCCCGAAGGTTCTATCTGCCCAAATATCTAGAAGGCAATGTACACTGGCCTTTGTAGTTGGCAGCAAATTACTGAGTACATTAAAGCAAAGTACCCCTCTGTACTGTAGTGTACAGTCAAGCTAGCACGCATCATTTATTTATATAGCATTTCACACAGGAGTCACAAAGTGCTTTACAGAAAAGCATTTACGAAAATACCAAAATGACAGAGAGAATTAAAGAGGACAGAAGATAAAAGACTACAAATGTAAAACAACAAAGAAAAATTCTACAGGGCAAAAACTGCACACAAAATGAAACAGAGTTCAGAGTAGTACAAGAATTAAAGGACAGAATCTACATTGCATAGAACTCGCACATTTAAAGACACTGCCAGAGTTTACGCATATGTCTTATGGCAGGCTTTTGACAGTGAGTTGTGGAAGTCAATACAAGATGAGATGAATGCATAGATGAATCTCCAGCTCCACTATAGAGAATATGGATCTGAATTCACTAATATTTCTAAGATGTAATAAAATTAGGTTAAAAGAGCTGTTTCACATGGGTGTTGAAGGGCAGGAACTGATTGAAAATACCCTTTAGATTACGTTTATTTAATCTAACAGTTAGTAGATTAAATAATGATTAATTAAATAAAGGAATAGTACAGAGGGTGTCTATACTATTCCAGTGTACCTGAGAGGTACATTGTCTGGGCCAGCGTCTAGAAACTGTCGCACTGAGCTGTATTTTTATTTCACTGATAGCCTTTAGGCAGCTCATTAGTCATATAAATAATTAACTTATTAACCACATATGGTCTGAAGGAAAAATAAAGCTGGACATCATGGTGAATAAGTGATATCTAATGTTAAAACTCTCTTCAATGTATCTGTCTTAAATGTAACAGATATAAAATGAACTACAGGGGTCCCAGAACCACACCCTGTGGGGCACCACAGATCACAAATTTGACATTAGAGTCCAACACAGGCAGAAATTCATGTAGCCTCTTAATTAGCGCTTGATGTTTAATACTAAAACAGAGAAATCACCTGCGCCCAAGGGCACTGCAGGTCATTTAATAGTCTAAGAAGAGTAGTTTAACTGCTCTGACTGACAGCTGTGGTAGAAACTGTGTCTCTATAGTATACAGTATATCCTTAACAGAACTAAGATTAAAAAGGGATTTAAAATATAGATCTTACGGACAGCAGGATCTAGGTTTGGTTTCTTCAAAATGGGGTACATTGTAAGTCATCCAAAAGACAAATTAGTATTTTTAATAGCTACAGTAGAGCCAATAGTTGGCAAGACTATCTCCATATTTTAAATCACAAACATCAGTTCTTGTAAGCTAATGTAGAAAGTCCAGAACAGTAAGCAGAGGAGGTGAGCTAAGTTTCAAAAGATTCTGGCACTGATGTTCACTGCTTTAATAAAAAAGAGAAGAAAGGGAAGTTATTACAATTATAATTTTTACCAGTCATCTCCCCAATAGGGTCTGAGGTGTTTACTAAAAAAAGTTGTGTCAGTATTTGGATGGAAATATATTAGTTATGAAACATCAATTTTCTCTTTATTTTAAAACAAGCTTTGTTATGACTTTAAATAACTAAGACATGTACATTTGAAGAGATCTCAGGGAGCAGATAATGGGAGAATGATAATAGTGTAGTAACGCTAAACGATAGAGTTACTAGCAAAAGGCAGTTGACCTAACATACAATACTAAATACTAAGACTGAAAGCAATATTTCAGCTCCTTGTCAGATGAGAAGATCTGTGCAGTTTAATTCACACTGTGTTATGAATCTTTCCTGTAACAAAACGTTGTAGAACCGCTAAAAAGAAGTGGAACAGCTGTGGAGTTAGAAAATGCACTGTGACCAGTAAGAAGGGTATCAACAAAAAAGGGATTCTGCAGGGGGTGTGGTGCTTATTTAACACAAGGGAGACCCAAACATATCCTGACACATGGGTCAACACTTAACACTAACTCACACACACACACAATGGAGAACATCCTTTGAGCACATTGAGCTGTTGACCTTTAAGAACAGCAGAGAAAGAAAAACAAGAAGAGAAAAGAAACTGATCATTTCTCATAAATTATGCTAATGAGTTAGCTTTGTAGGTAGGTGAGTCAAAAGAGTTATTTTGACTGGTTTCCTGTCTTTATACCACACTAACATTCTTACTGCTCTGTAAGCACATTTAACCAGCAGATGTGAGAATGATTTCAACTATCACTTAAATGTAAGTAAGCATATGCTAATGAGTTTATCTGAATTTATTAAAGTGAGTAATAATGTTTTCTTAATTTTACAGCCTTGACAATTTTTAAGTAACATTTTATGAGTTGGGCATTTTAATGTAGACGTTTGTTAAATGCTCTTGTAGAGTTAGCTAGCAGCAGTATGAGGAGCCAAAGGCAGTAGAAGACCACCCACGAGCTCACCAGCCCTGACCTTTATAGGGCAACTGTCATATTAACACTGCCAGAGCAGAAATCATGTGATCAAAACGCAGAACGTGTGGCTGTCTATAAGATTTTTAAAGAGGCTCGCATTTTTTAATGCATTTTTATGTTTCTCTCAATGTATTTTTTTACTGTTGTATCTACATAGTAGAACATTATTTCATTCATTTATCCATAACAGATCCTAGAGCTTTTCTGTCTCCACCGCTTTACCAAATTAATCACCGGCTTCTTTACAGTCAATCAACTTCCTGACACTTCTGAATTGGTACTTCACTCTATTTTAATGTGTCAAGGACTATGACAACAGAGACCTGATGAGTGTTTCCCTCTATTAGCCCAGCTACCAAAATCTTAGATTATATAAAGGAGCATCCCACAATCTGTCTGGTTTGGAGAAGGCTATAACTAGACCTACGGAGCCCTGGATCCAGTGCATCCACTCAGGCCTTGCCAAACACAACTTGGAGGTCTGGCTTGGCCTTAGCTGACGGACGTCTTTATGTGCGTCAATTAAAAACAAACACGGAGAGCGGAGCGTCCAGCTTTTCAGTGTGGGCCTAAGTGTGGAAAATCCCCATCGGACAGGGTCAGACAGGGAAAAACCAGTGAAAAAGTGAAAGACATGCAACAAAAAGGGAAGGGTACTTTGAGCTGATGTACAAGATGTCCATTTGATACATTTTCACCTTCCCAGTTTTGCTGCCATAGAGAGTGAAGAAGAACAGAGTGGGGATTATCTCGGCTAATCCACACAGCTCTGTTACTGTTATAAGAGCCAAGATCCAAACACTGGCCAGACTGAGAAAACAGCCATTTTAGCCACAGCATATACCCGAATGACAGCTCAAAATGTGCATTTCTTTTCTGCACTGAGTGCTTAGTGTACTGATATTTTTATCTGAATAACATCCTCACTTTTTAACGAAAACAAGCGTGAAAAGAGTGAAATAATGCATTACCACAATATATCAGCCACTGAGCATGCTCAATACGATTCAGTGACAGAAGTCAGAGGTTCCCACACATTTTTAGCAATGCTATTATATCACATTTGGACCACATGCAACCACATGGGCCAGTTTGTACCAACATAAATGACTAGGTGTATGGCAGCCAATCATAATCCCTCCAATAGCACACGTGCACGCACACACACACACACACACCTCAAGAGTAGCAGAAACTAATCGGGCACTGGTGTCATGTTGCAGACAGGAAACAGATGGGCTGCTGGGAAAAAAGGAGAAAAAAAGCATGCCAAAGAAGGCCAGAAAGAGAATGCCTCCCTCCCTCCTTTTCTCTCACCATCCCTCCTTCCATCATCCCTTCATCCTCAGCTGGAAGGGAAAGGAAGAGTGAGGCCATGGTGGTGTTTGGAGCGTAGATCAGCGGGTTCTGGCTCAAGATCAGAGTGCTGGAGTTCTGTGGCAGATTTTTAAATAACAGCGCAGCATGGTTCTACTGTACTGGGCTAGGCTGAGGCTCAGAGCCTGTAGGCTATTTAAGAAAGACTTTGGGATACATCCCAAAGAGTGAAAATATATTTTAAGCCTACAAGCAATAATATTGCTGTCAAGTGTTGCATCTAAAATCAACCCCATTATCCTTTATTTATTCATATGAAAGTGTGATTGAGATTAAAATCTATTTTTGAAGAGGCACCAGAAGTTAAATATATGGTATATGGTATAAAGAAAATGAATTTGAAATGGTAACCTTAGGACACGCCCACAGAGCACTGGATTAAGGTATCAACACCACTCTCACCTTTAGATGGTCATCACTTACCTGAAACAAGGAACCGGTTACCCTAGGTTAGGCGAAAGACTGGATTTCACCAGCCTGGCTTGTTTGGTACAGTCAAAAACACCACTTGGGCCCAGTAATTAACTTTAATTTCTTTTTCTTGTCTTTTCGTAAACAACAGAAATGCACCTTTTTCTTCCCAAGGAGGAACCAACTGTAACCAGTATTGTAACTCCATGTAAAACTAGGCAGTGGTGTTTTTAAATTGCTGGTGTAATTATGCCTATTTTAAGAGTGGGCAGGAGAGGCTGTAAAAACTATACTTTCTTTTCTTGAAATAATACTGAAAGCTAGTGTAACAGAAATGCTACCACAGATCTGGACACAAGCAACAATGGCTACCATGTGGATTTATTATACACTCTATACTCAGCCCAGCTTTGTGTTGTTGATGCATTCATTCTGATTAACTTGATCAGTATCATGTTACTAGACAAAAATGATGATGACACAAACTACAAAAATAAAAAGCAAAAACCTGAACTACCCTTTGATTCAGACACATTTATTATACTGCTCTGTAAACAGTAGACAGAAAAAAAGTTGGACATCTACCATTGAACACTGGAGAATAACGACACCTGAATTCCTTAAGACATATTCTGTTAAGATTATTTCCTTCAGCATATCCTTATACTGTGTGTGACAGCAGCTGATAAGAGATAACCTTTGACCCTGAAAACAACAATTAAAGGTCAATATTCTCTACAGCAGAGCCACCCTCCACACAGGACAAGTGATAAGTGGACTGACCTCGGCTGTTTGAGGCATCACATTTCTACTTGAGCTCTGTGTCCTGCAGATTGTTTCAGATACTTATCACGGTAATTCTCTCATGCCAGAGCTAGGACAGCTCATATGATGTCCATGCTATTTGAAAAGATTTTTCAATCAATTCTCTGAGCAAATTTGTGGCATAAATAGTGTCCTGATGTCAGCTTCAGAACATAATGCTAAACTCGGAGTTATGGACTTCAATGCAAGGCCAGAAAAAATGTTTGCTTTTTAATATGTTCATCCAGAAATACCATAAAAACTTAGCCCCAAAGTTCAGGCCTTATCTTAAATTACAAGCACACATTTACGTAGCAGCAGATGTTCTCCAGTCTAAGAAAAACGAACACACATCTGTAGATATTCATTTAATGCTTCATTCGAAAACCCTGGGCTGTAAAATCTCAAGACATCATTAAGCATGTCTGCTAATTTCTAAAACCTGAACTACAACAGCGATAAAACTACCAAGGCAACACAATCCACAACACATGTTTACTGTATATTGAAACCTATCACATGTGTCCTGAGTTAAAACACATGTTTAGATAAAACAAGCTTCATCTTGAATTCTCTTCACTGAGATGCTGGGTCTTCATTAAATCTGTTCCCTGTAATCCTGCTGCATATTTTAACCTTTATTGGAGGTCTCAGTGGATTTCTGAGGAGAGTTTGGGCTTTTTGAAAGTCTGCTGACATCTAATAAGGACTCAACCAGGCCCAAAACATAAAAGAACATATAAGAAAACAAAAAAAAAATTAAAACATATAAGATTTAGATCATAAGAAGTACTGTAACTTCACACAATGTGAGCAAAACCTTACAGAGCACACACCAGACGCTCAAACTACATTTCTGATTAACTGTTTAAAAAGCATTTGTGATGGTGCCTTTCTTAGGCCCATCTTTAAGCAGTTTTTCTTTTCTTTTCTTTTTTTTTTTTTTTTACAATTTTACCACTAAACTTTCTAAAATACATTTCCCTGCATTGCTTTGCTTATGCAGCACATGCTTCTGGGCTCAAAGTGATCTTCGAGTCTCAGAACAAATTGAGTTTAATGGGGACGAGCCGGGGTGAGGTGGGGTGAGGCAGGGTGAGCTGGGCTGTAAAAACACACCCCATGCTACTCCAAACCAGCCTCCAAAGAAGAGAAGAGCAGCATTAATGCAGCATTACTCCATACAGCAGATCCAACTCTCACAGGTGACCACTTCAAGCCATTTTTCATGAACTTGAACGTGTCTGGAAACTTCGGGCAGCCGTAAAAGCAAACTTAATTTTTCACACTCTCCCAGTATAACTACACTGTCAAACACCATCCATCATTTTGACTCTAAGCAGGTTAAACCATTCACAGTCATTGGCAGATACCGGCTGACCCACGTCTGGTATACATGCACACACACAAACTCGGCCAGACAGGTAAGTAAGCAAACATCCGCACCGTTGGTAAAACACTGACATGAGTAGACAAAGCTAACAGTACAATGCTCTTTATTTCTCCGGTCTACTATTAACGTGCTTCAGTGGCCAACATATTTAAGGACACATTCTCGCTGTGAAGTGCAGTGTTCTTGATCTTTACCAGATTCCCTTTGAGAGTATATTAATTTGGGTAAGCGTGGCCTGCTAAAGGTCAGCTAAAAGGCAAAAAGCCCTGCTGAATTAATTCTTTCAAGAGGTTCTCTGCCATGACATTGTTAAGAGTTATTTTTGTTAGATCAGCAAGTTTGACACTCTCTACACCAATTACTATGAACGGGTAAACTTAAATATCTAAATGAATTAATAAAAGAGAGTATTTAAACAATATAAAAGTGAATGGGAATAGAATAAATGCTCATCTTCCTTTGTTTCTCTTGCACCGTGACTAGTGCGTCACTCTCAGTGCTGTATGTTCACACAGCAATAGACTACAAGTGCAAGTGTCTTGGTGTGTTTCAGATCTTCAAGTGTTAACTTCTGTGCGCCCATGTGCACCGGGCTAAGGCGCTTTTTTTCCCTTTCTCACCTTGTTGACCTTTTAATTCTGCCACGATCCTGAGGACTTACCCTCACAATCTCAGTGGGAAATAAATTACTCTCAAAAGCTATGAGCTCCCCAAATCCCTTTATCCTGGACCAGTCCAGGCAATAACCTGGACATCAGAGGAGTGATAAAACACTATTCCCCCAGGAGAAGACTAAAGAAGTCTGCTACAACTACCACTGATTTCAAAGTACAAAGAACTGGCCCGAGACAAAAGAAAAGATTCTTGTACCTTTTGGAAGCAGAACTATCAAACCTTTAACATGATTATTAGTTTGTAAAGTCAGCTTGTTATCAATGAAACTGTAGTATATAAAATTTGAGAGCGGGGGTCCCAGGTAGTTAGATTTGAAGTATGGGTTAAGTCATGGCAAATGCTCTGGACTCTGGAGATAATAAAAAATAGAAAATGAAAGTGAGAAGCAGCTTGAGCTAAGGCTATACAGTTAACGTGATGATGATATATAGACCAAGATGCTGGTGGGGAAGTATTGGGTGGGATGTGGGGGGCAGAAGAACCCCAGCCTGGCCTGCAAGCAGCTGCATGTTGGTGCTGAAGAATGTCAGGAACGTTTTTTGTTTTGGGGTTGAGTGGGGCATCTGCTTTGGCAATCAGAGGACCTCCTCACCCCCCTTCAAATTTCTTTTTTTTCAAGCCTCATCCTGGAAGGAAAGAGGGAAGGAAGGAAGGTCAGTAGGAAGGAAGGGGGGGGAAATGAAAACATCTCTCTAGGAGAGCTGAAGCCATTAGGAATGCATGCTGAGTTTCAAAAACAGAGAACAGGGAGAAAGGGATAAAAATCAAATCAAGTGTAAAAAAAAAGATGAGGTTGGAAAGGGCTTTGCTATTTTGTGAAAAGAAGGACCAGGCCAAAGCATAATACTGTGCCAGGTTCCATTCAGACTAGACAAAGTAAATATAACCACTTGATGAAAAAGAGACAAGGGGGGGCAAACGGATGGTGGAAAGAGTGCTCCAGGCAGCTCAGTATGAAGCTGTATATATGAAACTATGAAGATGAAGAGAAGGCTTTATGTGTGCACTGTTTTTACAACTGAGCCGTCAGCCTTATCTGATGGCTGGACACAGATTTAAAAAGATTATCACGGCATTGTCAAACGTGAAGTCACATCTGTGGGCGCAAAAGACACACAAAGACAAGCAGAGGGAAAGAGACAGAGAAGCCCATTCATTTTCTTCTCCATTAATCATGTCTACTGTCATCTTGAGCTTTCCTTCTTTCTATGCAGGACTTCCAAAGTAATAATCAGAAATAATAAACAAAATCAGGTTAGCATTCAGCTAATCAAGTAGTCCTGCTGCCGTTCCTGTGCCTTAGCCTCCGGAGCTGCCCTCTCTTCTCGTAACCCAAACCACACACTAATTCATAAATTACAAACAAAGAGTCCCTTGTGGTTTGGGAGGGACCAGGACGGCACTGCAAACTGGCGCTATGGGGGAACAGCAACGCGTCAATTAGAGGGAAACTTGACTGGCAGGGAGAGGTGTGGACACAGCACACACTCACAGGCTGACACATTTAAAGTAGCTCAAACATGGAGGAATGAGCGCAAAAGTACTGTATACACATGTTTACAACAGACAGTAAAACACACACAAACACATATACACAAACACGCAGACACACACACACACACACACACCGACAATTTGGAAGCCAGCTAAACAGTCTGGTCATTTTGGCATCCAGGAACTGACTGCACCATTGTGTGCTCTTAGCAGCTCGCTGGTTTTCTCAGGCCTGTTTCTGAAGGGTGACGTGTGCGTTCGGGTGTTGTGCATGCACTGCCGGGAGTTAAACCCACATTTGTGTTCAAAGCTGGCTTTTGTAAAAACACACGGGTTGAAGTGCAGGAAGACTTGCTTAAATTGTACCAGTGGTTTAAACATTAAACATGTTTTCTAGTTTATCATCAAAGAAATATAAGAAAAATGTGACAAGACTGAAAATTCTGGTCCAGCTCTGCTTTCGGGTTCCTATTGTGACACAGTGTGTCTTTATTTTCCGTGCTAAGGAAGCTAATGAGAAGATTGCCATGTGCCGTTTCGCCTTTTAGCCCCTTTTTTAAAAGTTTTGTTGTTAATGTTCTTCAAGATGATTGAAAATGAAGGTAAAGAAGTATCTTTTGTGTTTAGCTCTTTCCGGCCTTGCGCTAAACTATGACGTGAAATGGTTGCTGATTAAGTGTCATTAGATGACATAGGAGTGAGTGTTGGATTACAGTAGTTAGTGTCTTTATAATAGTGCTGGAGACTCATACTCATCAAACCATTCAGTGACCCTCGTGCCCTATTGAGAAATTATTAGCAATTTCCATCAGGCTGGAAATATTTCATCACTGGATAAAACAGATCACTTAAAAAATCCTTTGCAGTGACCATAACAGAGCCAACCGGCCCTCGCACTATACTGGTTCGGGTTTTTCTATTAGTTAAACTGACTTACGGGAGAAATACACAAAAGATTACTGATAAAATGACTTATTGTCTACATGATCAGCAGAAAAGTAGTCAACACGTCATCAAATTCTCCTAACTTTTTTTCTAGGAAAGTCATCAAAAAAATGCTGTTAATAGGTTTACAGATGTTAAAGCTTGGTCCCTTTATCTTAATTTGATCTGAACACATGATCTAGTCAGCACCTCACCTGTTTGCTAGGCATTCCCCCATTAGTCAATGAGCAATTGCTGGAGGTTGCTGGCAGTCACTTTATGCTGCGCTGAAAACCCTGTTGAGATCACTTGCTAGCACATTATGATGACATAGTTTGTATGAAAGAAGCTGACTTGCCAGCAAACACTCACCATCTACTTGCAAAGTGGTAAAACGTGAGACGCAACAGAAACAGAAACAGAACAGAAACGCAGAGGGTTTATTTTTAAAGTAAATGTTGTGTGAACACTTATTGGCTTCAGCTTTAAAGCTTGTGAGTAGTTGGCAAGTGTTTACATACAAATTGGTGACTTCAGTGCAAACTATGTGTGACTGTGGCAATCTGCCACAGCAAAAGGAAGCTTTTGATGCAACATACTTTTCTCGACTGGTTTCACCCAACAACACACCAAAATCTGCAGCAGCCACCCGGCAACCAGTTGGGGATACATCATTTTCCTAGCAACCTGAGTTTGCCTGGTTGTTGCCAACCAGTCTCTAATCAAAATTATCGAATAATACATAACACATAAAAATTATCTTTCAAATTAATCAGCAGGGAAAATAACTGTTAGCTACATGCATGAGAAAGGAAGTGATCTTATAGAGTTTTGGAGTTAAGGTGGCCTATGTTTGGGGAGTTCATGCCACTACCCACTCTGAGTCAGCAGTAACCTTTTGGCATGTGTAACAGCAAGTCAGTACTTCGGGTTTTCTTTACAGTATTATGCACCCTGTGGTTAATTACAGTGGAGTCTAACTGCTAACAGATCCTGTTCATTGACGAAAACACTGACCATCCATAGAAACCCACACACAAAAGGAAAACCTGAAAACAGAGTTTCAGTCCCTCTATTAAAGTGATCTTATGATGTTTATCTAAGCTTACGTCTACAAATCTAATCAAGCCGATCTTTAGGGCAAATTTATTTCTCAACTCACAGAACTTGTTTCTTCACATTTCACAGCAATCTTAAGACAGACTGCTGTCTTAAGTTCCAAATGCTTGGCACTGACTCTCACACTATTGTATCCCTTCATACATTCTCAAATCCTTAATTGCAAGAGCTAAAACAGCAATAACATTCCTGGAGGCAATGCAAGCAAGACTTTTCAAAAGGCAAAAGCAAAATAAGCAGACACAAAAGGACATAAAACATTTGAAGTTCAGAATGGAAAACTTTAACACAGATGAAGCCACAGGGAGTCTAAAGGATATGTAACACTTGATATACTGTGGATGTGAAACATACCCACAATTTATTTTGGTTTAGAGTTCAGTACAGTACACTTTAAAACTCTTTAACTATTACAAATTGCATCTCAGATCACATGCTTGTTTCCAAGTCTGAGGCAAAAGTGGCCAGAGTACAGCGAAGAGATTTAAAAGCGTGTTCAGACAGGAGACCAGGTGACACTTACACACACATCGCTGAACGGAAAATCCTTTGCGGGTCCAAGCGGCAGCTTTCTCTTTGAGCGTATGTCTCTGTCAAACACTCCCCCCTAATCCTCCTCCTCTCTGTCCCGGCAAGAGAACTAGAACTGGCTTTGCCGTAAAAACAAGCGCTCACGTGAATAGTCCGCTGTGGGTCTAACCAGAATGAGAGAGCACGGCCCAAAAAAGGCAAAGAAAGGAAGGAGGGAGGAAAAAAAGAATAGCCCCTTTAAGAAGGTATGCTCCTTTTGGGTGACTCCCCCTTTTTAAGCCAAATGGAGTATGAAGAGAGTTTCCTCGTCTTTTCTTCTTCTCATCCGGAAAGACTAAGGCTCTGCTAATGCCTGTGCTCTTTTTGGTTTAGCCTTCCTTCCTACACTCAGTGAGAAAGAAAGTTAAAGCCGGCTTTAGACAACTGGAATGTGACAGCAGGAGAGAGCAAGAGAGAGAATGAGGTGGTGAGGGAGGGAGAGAGAGAGTGTGTGTGCGAGAGAGGGAAGGAGAGAAAGACAAGGGACGTGTAGTGTCCACCTACACAGCCCACTGCTGTGTGAGCGAGCAGTCAGAGAAGAGGTACAAAGGGGAGGGAAGGAGCAGGCAGGAGAGGAGGAGGGCTGTCTGAGTACGAGAGAAAGTAAGAGAAGCAATGAAAAAGTTTGAGTGAGGCTCCGGGGAATGAGCTGAAAATTTCATTCAACTTAGGCTGGAAAACTGGGAATGCGCTGTGCCAGAGATGGAACATGCGGGCTGCATGTAAACAGACATGCACGGCTGCGGGGCTGGGCAGTAAGATCATACGTTCCATTAGACAAGATAGATTTGTCAGCAGTCAGCGGTTTGTCCATACTGATCATTCGTGTAACATGAAAGCAATTTTTTCCATTATTTTGGTTTCCTGACAGGAAGTTGTACCAACTAAGCAGCTTGTTGCTGAGATTTGGAAAGCAGATCACTGTGCTCATTCATAACCTCTAAGGAGAAACATTAGCAGATTCATGATCTTTAGAGAAAAGATCCTTTTGACAGAAACCGATATAATGAGTGTGTTTAAGAAAAACTTCTCTTTAAACTTAACTGATATTAATATCTCTGATTCCTTGGGTGCATCTTTGAACTCTAAAAACTGTGGGGCATGCACTTGCTTCTTAAGAAATCCAATGTCCTTCTTGAAGGACATTCAAAGCTCTTCACTGGATGTTGGCTTGCTTTTGTTCTGTTCTCTGTCAAGTCAAGATGATCCTACACTACTTCAGTAAAGTTGAGATGCAGGCTCTGGGGAGGCCAATCCATGACTGATAGCGATCCATTGTGTGTTTTTCTATTCAGGAATCATAGGCTTGCTGAAAAATGAAGCCATTTCCTTTCTAGATGATTTTTCATGATGGATCAAAATCTGACTGTACTTCTGTGTATTCATAATTCCATCAATTTGGACAAGACCCCCCCTACCACTGGCTGAAATACAACCCCAAACCATGATAGAGCCTCCACCACAGGCACCACCTCCAGGGGCCTCATCTTTCCTCAGCCCTCAGCCTTAACACCAGCTCTCCACAAGGCTGTGTACTGAGTCCCCTACTGTACACTCTGTACACACATGACTGTGTTAGTACCCACCCAGACAACGCAGTCATCAAGTTTGCAGATGATACCACCGTGGTGGGGCTCATCTCTGGGGGAGATGAGACGGCGTACAGAGCTGAAGTTCAGAGGCTGTCAGATTGGTGTGTAGATAACAACCTGGACCTCAATACCAACAAGACAAAAGAACTGGTAGTTGATTTCAGAAGGAGGAAGTCTGAGCTGCAGCCTGTCAGCATCAGCGGGGAGTGTGTGGAAAGGGTCTCCAGTTTCAAGTTTCTGGGTGTGCACATAGACACAGACCTCCAATGGAGCTCTAACACCTCTGCGGTTTTAAAGAAGGCCCAACAGCGTCTCCACTTTCTGAGAATCCTCAGAAAAATGGACCTGAAGAAGGAGCTGCTGACCGTTTTCTACCGCTGCTCCATTGAAAGTGTGCTGACATATTGCATCGGTGTGTGGTTCTCCAGCTGCACCACAGCACAGAGAAAGGCACTCCAGAGGGTCATCAATATGGCCCAAAAAATCATTGGACATCCTCTTCCCTCCCTGAAGGACCTGTACAGCACTCGCTGTCTCAAGAGGGCACGCAGCATCCTACGGGACGGTACACACCCAGGACACGGGGTGTTTAAGCTGCTGCCGTCTGGCAGGAGGTTCAGGCTGCTGAGGTCCCGAACAAATAGACTCAAGGACAGCTTTTACAACAGGGCAATAGCCCTGATCAATGCAAATAGCTGACCTGACTGGCTACCTACCTGGACTTACCGTTAACAACGGTAAAAACAGTAATAATAATAATATTTATATTTATAATAAGGTGCAATAATAATTAATGTGCAATAATAACAGTGTGCAATACAAATACACTTCTTCTTCTTTTTTATTACTAAGTTATTATACTGTGTTGTGTTGTTTGTGTTGCGGTGTGATGTGTCGTATCGTGTCGTGTTGTGTTACATGTAGTGCCGACGTAGGACAGTTTTCCAATTTCATTGTACTATTGTACTATGTATGACTGTGCAATGACAATAAAGAGTTATCTTATCTTATCTTACAGATGGTTGTAGACACTCACTATTCCAAGTTTTTGCCTAAAAGCTCTTTGGGAATTACCTTGTTGACAAAAAAATGAGAGAAAAAGTATCCAATGTCCAAGGAAAACTTTGAAAGACCTTGACACCCTGGCTCTTTGGAAGGAAAATATAAAGAAATGATGGGTGACTAAAGACTTTTGGATGTAGTTTTACATAGTACTGGACAAAAACTTGACAAAATGTAATAATTATATTGTCAAATTACTACCAAGCCAAAAAAATATGAAAGTAAATATGCATTAACTAGAAAACACATTTACATTTTAATGTGTTTTTTGTAAAACATTTGAATTCACACTTTATTTCCACCTTAAGATATCCTGGGAATTACTCTCTTTGAATCCCCCCACCCAAGACTGCCCCCTCCGTTCACAAAAATTCTGCCTTCTCTCTCTAATAATCTCTCTCTTCTTCTCTGTCTTTGTCCACCACAGAAAGAAAACTGAAACCAGCCACAGACTGGAAAGCATTAGCCTGCTCCCCCCCAACACATCTGATTCAACACTCCTCACACAAATGAAAACAAGAAGTATGGATCTCACAGAAAAAGCAGAGAGTAGTTTTTGCCATGGGCACACAATGACACGAAAACAGTAGTGTGCACAGTTTAACGAGTGTGTGAAGCCGACAAAGTTGGCAGCAAATTCTCGTCCGGAGCTTTGCTTATTTTGCAGTTTCCAGCCCAACAAAGAAGCAGTTGCTCATTTGGGAACACAGGCCAAGCAAAAAAACCACAGGAAGGGGGCAGACGTTTGTGTTAGTGTGTACAGTTTTGTATATTTTATCTGAATTTGTCTTTACATCCACGCAAATGTGTGACTGTATGAATGCTAGCTTCACTGCATGCTTCGATTTTCCTTCATTTGTAAAGGAGGTAAACAGCCCACAGCTAAATGCAAAACATTCCTCCACTCTGGAAAGAGCTTCATATGTTTGGGGGCTGGAACAGTTACAGGGACATAAGTGGCAGCGGAGCGACAGACCCCAAAATGCTCATCAGAAAAACCCCTTATAACTAAATCGAATAGTCACCACTTTTATGTGACCAAACTGTATGAAACTGGTATAAAAATCTGGTTTAGGATAAACTTGTAATTCCAAAAGTCTGAACAATGAAGCTAAATGGGCAAAACATCATATAGAGAAAAGAATAACCATTAATCATTACTAGAATATAGTAATAAAACAGTCAATGCATAGTCTTACACACCTCTGAGGTAATGCTTTGTTTCACATGAAGAATCTTTCTGAAGTAGTGACTATGTGTATGATTCTGGTCCTAATCAATGCCCTACAAACTACATCACAGAAACAATGCACAGTATTATCACCGTTTGGGTTTATCTTGTGTTTGGGTTAACAGATCATTATGTATATACAGACATGTGCAAACAGAGCTGTTGAATGCTTCAGAGGTTACAAAAGAGTTAACCTGACCCAGTGAGCGCTAACTGTAAGGTCTATCAAGTCACCTGTGCTATCTCTGTCTGTATCTCGCTTCTTCCCCGCCATGTTTACTAAGCAGTCTGTGGTGGGATCAAAGCGTCTGGCTGGCTCACAGTCCAGCTTCCGCTTTGCTACTTTTTTTTTCCTCCTTCTGTTTTAATTTAAGGGGCTTTTTTGGTACCAGCCACGTTGAATAGCTTTGGATAGAAAACACTGCAGCACTGAGCTTAGGAGAAAAACATAATGGCTGAGCTCTGACAATGCTCTTAATTTGCTTCGGTCATGGATGTTGGTCTCAGATAGAGAGTTTTGCGTCACAATGGATTTTTTTTTCTTTTTACAGTTTCAAGCGACACAGTGAAAGTTGTTAAGAACAAAGCCGTTTTCGCCCTTTTTCACTTCTGACTGTAACTGGGCAAATTTGTGGGTTAGTGAAGTTTAGCTTTGCTTAAATGCATTTCGCCTGGCAGACTGGGTGCTTTCTTAATATCTAGTTTAAGACACTTTATAAGTGCCACATCAGTTGCTGTAATGACTCCTGTTTATTCATGGTTTTCTTTAGTAATCTTGCTTTTTAATTAAAAAAAAAGGCTGTTTCTCTCTGTTTTAGTTTTTTCTTTTTTATCTTGCATCAGATGAATTAAAGGCTCTAGAGTTTAAGTAGCAATTGACTTTTTCTTTAAACACATTCTGATTATGTGGTATGCAGCTTCGGTAACATGACATATTCTGGGCAGAAAAGCAATGTTTACAGCTGAAGCTTGTGGCAGTTCAGTTGATTGCTTTTGAATACTTTGAATATAGTGTAAACCAAGCATTCCCAAAGTCAAAATTCATATTTCTTCTACGCATTGTATACAAAAGATGGTTGCTGCCAACACTTGAAACCTTGAATTAAGCATTGTGGTCATGTTCTTTTTTTAAACTGAATGTGTTTGTGCTTGACAGGCTCAAAAGGTACTTCTCAATCACAAGTCGGACTCGCCCTAAAGAATACACCCACTTCATTGTTGATTTGACTTTAAATAAGACTGTCATTTACAAAGTGCACATTACAAAGATTTAAAAATAGTTTAAAAAAAAGTGACCATACAAAGGTCTATGGGGTTTGTTTCCTCACAGACTTTTGTAGAGTTGGGTTTCAGGGTTTTTTGGTTTTTTTTGAAGGCCCTTGTATTTTGGCTTCAGTTTTCAGACCTCCATGAGACGTCCATCTTTTAGAAGTTACAATTTTTTCACAAAGAGACACTCTGTAACCTCTTGATAAAAGGTAGATGTACATAACATAGGTCTAACATGTGAAGCCCGCGCAGAAGTGCCTTAAACCTGCATTCTTTTTAATAGCCACTAGGGGGGTTCTATAAAAGTCTATAGGACAACAGCACTTCTGGCTTGACCATCAAACACTTTCCTTTAATGGCTCAGTCACTCATCTTGGTGAAATTTTGGTTATACTAAGTTTCTGAAAGGTGGGTTATCCAGGGCATGCTCATTAGTTGACATTAGCCAATAAGCATGCAATGCCATAGTCAGAGTCACCTCTTGCTTGTCACATCTTATTTGAAATTGTGGCTCATGGTGGCGACTGCCAAAAACAGAGGCCTTGAGGCTTTGAAAAGCAATGAGGGTGGCAGAAATGTGGGAATATGACAAAGGAAAGAGGCAAAAGACACTGACAGTGCCAGACATACACAGTGAAAGTGCTTGATTGTTTTCTTCGAGTTGTTGAAACGTGTGAAAACCAAAGGCAAACGGGGGGAAGAAAAGTCATAGAAACTACAGGGAGTGCAGAATTATTAGGCAAATGAGTATTTTGTCCACATCATCCTCTTCATGCATGTTGTCTTACTCCAAGCTGTATAGGCTCGAAAGCCTACTGCCAATTAAGCATATTAGGTGATGTGCATCTCTGTAATGAGAAGGGGTGTGGTCTAATGACATCAACACCCTATATCAGGTGTGCATAATTATTAGGCAACTTCCTTTCCTTTGGCAAAATGGGTCAAAAGAAGGACTTGACAGGCTCAGAAAAGTAAAAAATAGTGAGATATCTTGCAGAGGGATGCAGCAGTCTTAAAATTGCAAAGCTTCTGAAGCGTGATCATCGAACAATCAAGCGTTTCATTCAAAATAGTCAACAGGGTCGCAAGAAGCGTGTGGAAAAACCAAGGCGCAAAATAACTGCCCATGAACTGAGAAAAGTCAAGCGTGCAGCTGCCAAGATGCCACTTGCCACCAGTTTGGCCATATTTCAGAGCTGCAACATCACTGGAGTGCCCAAATGCACAAGGTGTGCAATACTCAGAGACATGGCCAAGGTAAGAAAGGCTGAAAGACGACCACCACTGAACAAGACACACAAGCTGAAACATCAAGACTGGGCCAAGAAATATCTCAAGACTGATTTTTCTAAGGTTTTATGGACTGATGAAATGAGAGTGAGTCTTGATGGGCCAGATGGATGGGCCCGTGGCTGGATTGGTAAAGGGCAGAGAGCTCCAGTCCGACTCAGACGCCAGCAAGGTGGAGGTGGAGTACTGGTTTGGGCTGATATCATCAAAGATGAGCTTGTGGGGCCTTTTCGGGTTGAGGATGGAGTCAAGCTCAACTCCCAGTCCTACTGCCAGTTTCTGGAAGACACCTTCTTCAAGCAGTGGTACAGGACGAAGTCTGCATCCTTCAAGAAAAACATGATTTTCATGCAGGACAATGCTCCATCACACGCGTCCAAGTACTCCACAGCGTGGCTGGCAAGAAAGGGTATAAAAGAAGAAAAACTAATGACATGGCCTCCTTGTTCACCTGATCTGAACCCCATTGAGAACCTGTGGTCCATCATCAAATGTGAGATTTACAAGGAGGGAAAACAGTACACCTCACTGAACAGTGTCTGGGAGGCTGTGGTTGCTGCTGCACGCAATGTTGATGGTGAACAGATCAAAACACTGACAGAATCCATGGATGGCAGGCTTTTGAGTGTCCTTGCAAAGAAAGGTGGCTATATTGGTCGCTGATTTGTTTTTGTTTTGTTTTTGAATGTCAGAAATGTATATTTGTGAATGTGGAGATGTTATATTGGTTTCACTGGTAAAAATAAATAACTGAAATGGGTATATATTTGTTTTTTGTTAAGTTGCCTAATAATTATGCACAGTAATAGTCACCTGCACACACAGATATCCCCCTAAAATAGCTAAAACTAAAAACTACTTCCAAAAACATTCAGCTTTGATATTAATGAGTTTTTTGGGTTCATTGAGAACATGGTTGTTGTTCAATAATAAAATTATTCCTCAAAAATACAACTTGCCTAATAATTCTGCACTCCCTGTAGAGTGACAGCAGACACCAGATGCTGTGAGTCAGAAAGACATGGTCTAAGCCAGACATCAGCTGACTGAACATGTTGGCAAAACATGAAACCCGCAAGCTCTAGTGTCAGCAAATTACAAGAAACTCCTCACATGTTCTTCATCCTCTTCCAAAGAATTCTTTTTACATTAGCCTGTGACTTCACCAAGCTAGTGTAGATTAGTGGTGTGTTGAAGGGACAAAAAGGTCAGCAAAGATGATGTTATACTAGTCAAAACCAATGCCTTATATGGCTATTGGCTAAACCCACAACAACTACTATTAATGCAACACACCCACACAGGTCAGGCCGGGTCACGTGCTTTGTGTTTTCTCGCTGCAGTGTTCATGAGTGTGCCAGTTGTGGCTGTTATCACGGGGTTTCTGCAGAGTCAGGCTTGTGTTACGAGGCTGGGGAGCATTTAGAGCTGCCTCTATGGCCTTTGTGCTCACTTCTCCGCTCACTAAACTCAGACGCAATACAGATCACATTTTCCAGGTTTACTGGTTGTATTACCCTCATAAAATACTCAATGTGCTGGGTTAGTTATAAAGTGTAAAATGGCATAATCGTGCAATAAGAGCCAGAGTTGTCTGACGTTACCAAGGAGGTATTTAAGGGTAAAGTTAGGTCGTGGATAAGTTGTTGATGCCGTACTTGATACATTTGGATTAGGCCAGCTGTAGCAGAGCACACCTCTGCTGAAAGTGCATTCAGGTGAATACATAGTCAAGGAATTCTTTGTTTCCTTAAGCCATGAATATACAGTGTGGACACACTATGAAACCTACTTAAATGGAATAATAAAATATTTGTACAACTCCAGCTTACAGGAAATTTGCTTTCAGTTTTGTTTCCTGAAAGCTCCTTTGTTCAGACTAATAATGAAGTCAAAAGCTGATGCTGAGTCATTCATAACAAAACCAAACAGGATGAAAGAAAATTAAATAACGGTGATGGTTATTTCTGGAAAATGTATAAATAAGTCCTTAAGAGCAAAACCTAGCAACTTGTGCCTTCATACTCAGATGAGCAAACAGTAAATATATTTATTTGAAGATAAATAATCTTTTGCTCATCGCATTCACCATTATCATAATTTACAAATGGTTTTTTCTTTTTTTAAGATGCCTGAAAAACACCTGAATTAAAAAGCTAGCAAGACTGTTATTGATGCTAAAGATTAAGAATTTAAGTGGATACTCAGATACTAAGCAACATTAAAAATCAGATTAGATAGTCATTTAAAACAGTATTGATAGCAACAGCGCCATATTCGCCATATGCCCCTTCCCTCACTAGCAGCTGAAATGACTGACATTCACAGCACTGAATAACAATTTATGAGGAATTGAAATATTACATTTCACACTGAAGTATTTAAACAGTTATCATTAATCTTAATTTGGCCAGCACACATGCTACCATTAGCCATTTAGCTATTAGCAATTTCCCAACAGCCACATTAGCCTGCTGTTATCACTATGGCTAATAATAAAATTACAGTGTTAATGTTGGAGCTAGGCAGCAAACATGATCAGTCCTGCTCATCTGTAATGTTAATAGACATGGTTAATTTAACAAGATAATGCAATTATATTCATCTTAAAAGTTTTACATTTGTCTTAAAGCCCCAGATTGAAAAGAAAAGCCTAAAACAACTAAATTGAAATAGTGGTAGCTCATATTAACAGCTCTATGTGATCAATAAAGGAAATGTAGTTCCAAATGACTAGAGGCACAGCACGATCTCAGAGAGCCTAAAAATGCTGTCTTTTTTTGCACTTTCTAAGAGAGTCTTATATATATATACCTTACAATTATGTTACTTTATTTTGTAAGACAACTTAAAAACAGGAAAAAGAAAAATACTTCTTAGTTTCATGTCTTTTTCCCCCCTTGTGGAATCAAAAATGACTGAGTATTTTCCTGGGTAACTGTTCTGAGTTTGAAATTCTAGTGTCTTGACAACCCTAGTATGTATGTCAGGTTACACGTGCTGAATAAAGGTGAATACCATACTTTGGTGTATTTTGGGACATATGACCACCAGTCATACAGCTCTAGGATACGCTCAAAGGGGGAATGATGGGGCCCAGCAGCAACTACTGGCTGCCCGGCTGGACTGCAGCTCTATACATGAGAGCCAAAATAAACATCAACCTCAGTCTCTTTGCTGACAGGACATGAATGTGTGTGGGGCAGCCAGAGGAGTGTGTGGCTACCAGCGGTCGCATGTGTTCCTCAAGTATCTATGTCCATGTGTATTTGTATGTATGTGCATGTGAGTGTTCGTGTCCACATAACCAACTTGGAGAATTCAAACCCTCAAGTTTCTGAATTACATCTCTATCTTCCTCTCTTTCCCCCAGTTACATCTAAATCAGCCCCCGCTGAGCTATGTCTGGCAGCCACGGCCTCCACTGCCCATCCTTTGTCCGTTAAAAATACCATGAGTGCACTCCAGTGACCACACCTCCATATATCTCTGTATTCCCGCATCACACTAAAGTTCAAATACTACAAGAAAAAAGATAATGCAACGATTAAGAAACAAATGTTGAAAACATAATCACTGGTTTCTTTTATTCTGTGGCTGTTCATAAGGTTAGACTGTAAAATAATTGTACAAATGAACTATAAAATCACTATGGAGTGTACATGTTTTTGGCACATGTAACTGGCGTGATAGACAGCACGGCGGCTTATTTTTTGACTGTCAGGGGCACTATAAAACCACATATACTCGACTTTTATTACTTGACTTTTTATTCCACTGCTAAAGAGGAAACGATTTGTGTTTTCAGCACCATTTACATGTCTGTGCGCCTTTGTATCAGCAATATTATGCAAAAAACTACCCATTTGAATTTCATGAAACTCAGTGAAGAGGTGCAGCATGAGCAAACAAAGACTTTTGAAATGAATTATTCCCTTTAAAAATCGCATGATAGGACACCAGCCTTGGTGCAGGATCCATGCTGAGTGAAATATTTACAAAGTCTACATTAGAAAACAAATAGAAAATAATGTTTATCTGAGCATCTACATTTTGACCAGCTCTAAAAAAAAATGACACTAAGCCATGAACTGAGATAAACTTAGTTCATTAGCTCTACTTCATTGCTTTACTTCCATGTTTGGTCCAAAGGCCAGAGAAGTGGTGGAAGTTCTTTATATCAAGAACGCATAAACTATATTAATGGACTCATTATACTTTCACTAGGATTTTTGAGGGATCCTATAGCCATTATGTGGTTTCAACCTCAGGGTTAGAACAGGGTATTTTCACAGAGCTCCCAGTGCAGGAGGACCAGACCAGCTAAATGCCATAATCAATCAATTTCCTACTCAGCAATTAGACCTGGTCATCGAGCTTTCCATAACCTTTTATCCCCTAAAGCCTGTGCTACATGGTTCAAAAGAGGCTGTGTGGCCTGATCGGCGTGACCCATTATAATACACCTTTGAGATCTGAAGCTTTAATAACTCTCAGGCAAGGAGAATAACTGTGCACTGGGTAGGAACTGGGAGACCCTTGACACTTGAAAGAGAAAGATTCCTCCAGATATGATCGGATTAGCATGGGGGGTCCATAAATCGTGTTTTTGCAATAATTCAAAGACAACACCATGTTTGATGGTATAAAGACATGCACATACAGAAACAGGATGCCTTCAGGCTGTCTGGAAAAAGAGGGTTATTGGCAAGATGGAAGAATTATGTTGCAGAGCTGCAGGACAGGCATACTGAGCCCTTCTAACTACACATTGCCAAAATATATCGACCTACTCTGTATTAAATATACATATAGATAACTGTTGAAAAGAGGCACAGTTTTTCATTCCAACATCAAACATCTTGACACAGTACCTAATGAGACATAAAGGAAGATTGTTCAAAGCAGTCGCAGCGGAACTTTGCTTTCTGCAGAAAATGCCCCAAGCAGACTCATTCATCAATCTTCAGGAGGAGAGAGACAAATATTTTCAAGCTTAGCCTATGAATAATTTGGAATACAGGAAGCATTCCTACAAATATATTTTAAACATCATCATCTTAAAATATTCAAATGTTAAATGAACTGCACTCAGTTTGCTATTGGACTCCTGGAGCAATTTTTAACAAAAAAGTAAACCTTAGGGATTTCCTCCTAGGGGAGTAAACGATGCTTGACATGGTGGCTGTGCAGAGTGTGTGTGTGATCTACTGGCAGATTGATGGCAGGTTCCAGGCCATTTGCTGCTGTTTAATTCCTAAAGAGTAGATCACCCCTGGGGCTGTATGAGGAAGAAGCTGGAGCTTGGACCCTGATGGAATTATAAATCAGAGGCAAGCTGAGGCCGATAACGAAGGGTGGATGACTGTGTGCGCGAGGGAGAGAGAGAGTAGACACGAGTACAGCTACAACATTGAAAACACTGACAGGTGAAGCGAATGCAAAGTTCTGCATGTACACTTTGGGTCCTGGCCTTGATGTGATTGTTACTTTACCCTGCACCCTAAGAACTGTTGTACACAAAGCCCCCTCAGTGCATCCCAACACCTTCTAACAACTGTTCAAGAACGCATCCCTACATCCCAATCTCATCAAACATCTGCATGATGCATGAAAACAAGTCCACAAAAGCCCCCAATCCCACAACCAGGAACCAGTGGATCAGCTAGCTATCGTATGTGAGTAACTTCAGGAATGTTTTCATTACTCTGTCTTTTTAATGTAAAGTAACTTTGGTTTAAATGTGATACATAAATAAAAGCTAGTTATTTCCTGATTGTTATGTACCTACAAAAGAGTATTAGGGCCAGTGAAAAAAAGATTTTGGTGTCATGACTTTTCTTTTTTTCTTTTTTATCTAAATTTTGACTGAAACTGAGAATTCTGACTTTTTCCCCCTCGGACATCTGACGATCTATTTCTGACTGTAATCTGTAGCAAACTAAAGGGACTTCCTCCTAGGGTAGTGGTTGTAAATGGTGCTTGACAGTGGTGTGTACGTGTGTATGTGTTTGTGTGTGTGTGTGTGTGTGTGTGTGTGTGTGTGTGTGTGAGATCTACTGATAGACTGATGGCAGGTTCCAGGTCATTTGCTGCTGTGTTATTCAGAAGGCATTCCAGAGGGCACCCCTGGGGTTGTATAGAAATTCTGACTTTTTGTTTCTAAAAACTATGAAAAAAATCATAATTTTAGAAGAAAATGTAATAAGTCATGACCAAAAACATCTATTTGTGCCCCTAATCCTTGTCTTACTTGGGTTCAAAACATCTAAACAGCAGTTTATAGTCTATTAAAGGTCCTCAACACAGGGCATAGAGAATCACAAACCTGAATACTCACTTAAAGTTAAACATCTAACACACTGTAGATTTTAAAACAAAAGCAAAAAGTAAATTCTGAACTACATTAAACCTAATATAAATAAAATCTTTGCTAATAACAGGTATTCATTTGAAAAGGCATAAAAGGTGCGATTTTTTTCCAGTGATCGTGTGCTCTCAGTCAGTTTGTAAGTCAGTGCCAGTTGGAACAAAACACACCACCGCACTCACGCATGCACATAAATACCACCAATCATGAGCGGACAGACAGCCTTCATCCCCTACTCTGACAAAAATGGGGTCAGTTCTGCACACACTCAACCACCAATGAAAGAGGATCCCCCAAAATTACAACTCTGAGAGAGCCTGAAGAAACCAGTGACTTCATGTCTACTGCAGTTATACTGATTTACTCACGTTCAACCCTCTCAACTCCCACCGCAGCCCAGAAGACCTCCCTCTCCCGCTTCCCCATCCCCCTCTGTGTGTGTTAGCATCTTACATCCGTCCTCTATCTCATTTGTCTCTGAGGCCCTACAGACACTCACACATTTACCAGCCAAACTCAGCACCAGAGCTGTAAGGATAATACGCTGTGCTATCAGTGACAGATAAGAGAGGTCAGACATAGATTCATTCCAAACGATTCCATAAACACAGCTGAACAGTCTCCGTATTCTTGTCTGCAATGACTAACTCAGAGTTGATGGTTCTTGGAGATTTAGCATGGAGGATCTCCAAAACCAGACTATAAACAAGCTGTAAACTCTCATCACAACATCAAGATACAGACTATCCCCTAAAGCAAGAAATGACAAGAACTGTATAGCAGAAAAGCAGCAGAAAATGCAACAAAACCAGAGATAAAATTACACCACACAAAAAAAATCTCAAAATCTATAAAATAAATTCAGAATTCAGATTGAAATGTTAAGGCAAACAACAGGACGAATGTTACTTTGGATGTTTGGGCAAATGGATTTTATGGATTTAAGAGATTCCCGGGCATGGTGCTGATTGATCCGTTCCTGTCTGGATAAAAGGTGTGTGTGTGTATGTATACTTTTGTGCATGTCTAAAGCATGTGGTTAATTAATTACAGTCTTGACATGTCCAAATTAGCTCTTGGGAAGGGAACTGATAAAGGAAGAAGATCATTAATCTCATCCTTCCGCACAGACATAAGGTCAAAACACAATATGCAATGCTTAATGTAGTTTTCTTCACTAA
Source organism: Oreochromis niloticus (assembly GCF_001858045.2). Taxonomy (NCBI): domain Eukaryota; kingdom Metazoa; phylum Chordata; class Actinopteri; order Cichliformes; family Cichlidae; genus Oreochromis; species Oreochromis niloticus. Next base: position 12,726,392 of record NC_031980.2, on the reverse strand, counting down.
AGATCTGAGGTAGAAAATACATGTAGAAGCATTTAAATCCTTGAATAGTTTCCTCATTTCAGTAAAAAACTCTTTCAGAAATTATTTTATTGTTTCAGTTTCCTTTTAAAGTAAAAATTATAAGTCTAACAAATTATCCCCCTGTTACCCATGTTTATTCACCATAACCACGATCATTGCAGATGATAATCATATTTCTGCAACTACAGCAGAACCCATTTTAGTGCCCCTCATCCTGAAACTGGGTTCCAACATGATGGGCAGGAGTGCAGCTGATAAATTAGCAAACATCACCCCCTGGTGGCAGGCAAAAACTAAACCATGAGTATTGGTTTCCTGGGGACTCACCACAGGTGTAGATGACGCTGAGGTACTTCCTGGTGCCAGCGTAACACGGATCTCCAAACTCTCTTGTGGAAGCTCGGATGAGACAGGTTTTCTTTCCCTGGCAGCGGTTGGTCAAAACCTGCAGAGCCATGGACGACTGGCACTCTGGAATAAAGACAGAGATGGGGAAATATATGTAATACTCTGTTGTAAAACCATGCTTGTTACATCCCACATCTCAGTAGTGTCTATTCCACTGGATCATCAACTATAGTCTATAGAAAAATTCCACCAGCATTGTAAAATGTTGATTTCTGTTAAAAATACAGGCAAACACACTTTTTTTTAAAAAAAAAAGAAGATTCCTGTTAACATATTTTCTATATAAATGGACTGAAAGTCCAAACAACTTGCCCTATAACTATTATCAATTTACATTTCTTATGCTCTGTGTTCTTAGACGACATGACACTCACAAAGACACTCACATACATGCACACACACACACATCTCAGATCCCATGATGGAGTTTGTGTCCACATCAGACCCACATAGAGAACCTTCCGCAGGCCTTACATTGTCTAAAGGATATCTGATCCAATACATGTGGGTGTGTGAGTGTTTGTGCATGGAGACCAGTCAAAGTAACGGATACGCCTCTCATACATCATCGCTAAGCACCAGCCAACTCCTCTCCTTGTTTTTTGGCTTTGATTTCATTCCTTTATTCCATAATTGTAACACAGCTGCAGAAGATGACACGGCACCTCTAAGCCAATAAACTGCAAATGAACTAAACAGCGAAGGAAATATAAAAGTACTCAAAGGTGCAGTCCCAGTGGAATTCCCATTCTACATTTCTCCACATGACTCCAGTGACACTAAGGATAAAGGTGTGAGAAGCACTAATCAACTCCTGTTGTGGTCTTGTGGGAATGTGGATGGCCCTTGGTTCCACATGGATGCTTCCCGGGCCCCCCACGGGCCATCTAACCCCTAAAAACAACACAAGGAAATGAGCCTTTGAAAATGGACACTCGGCTGTCTTGGTGGCCTACACAGAATAAGAAGTGCAGAAAAAAGCTATAGAGGGCATGCTGGCTAAGACTTGGTTCAAGTGTCACCAAGCCTCAACAAATTATGGCCAAAGGTTAAATGTCATAGCCTGGAAGTGTTTGAGGGTAATCTAGTGGTCATGCATAATATCAAAATTGGGAATGGCCTGTAACCGTGCAGGCCTGTCTTATAATCAGGAGATTTGTTTACAGTTTATGTCATATAAATAAATTGCGGGGAAATCTGTTCCATAAATCTTGTGTGGTTACAGGTCACAGCATATGCAAAGCATTAAGCTTCTCAATGAAGTAAGCCTGAATCACTGTTGGTTCAACTGGACACAGTTCAAACGGGTACACCCCCAGCTGGAGCTGACATAGTGGAATTCCCAACCAGGATGTAGTGAGGTGAAAGCCTGTGGGAACCAGTGAGAGTAACTGGATATGAAGGAACATAACTCAAAGGTGGAATAATTCCTGCTGTCACTTAAAACATGTGGAGTAATGTAAAAAAAAGGAAAAAAAGAAGTTCATTTTAATTCTGCCATCAGTCTTAAACTTATAGGAGAAACTTGTTTACCATTTTTTTTAAATTATGAAAATGGCAACTCAACTTTGTTTTGATTTAGTAAATTACAAATTTTCTTACCTTTAAACTGAGGTTTAATACAAGTATAGTTTGTTTTTTCCTGATGCGGTTAAATTTGCATTGCCTGACATTACATGTTGAGCTGCATCCTGAGGACAGGACCGAAGTAGGACTATGGTACAAGTCATTAGGTACATTTGACGTGTAGGTACATCTAAGTACAACTGCACAATAGATGATTGGAAAAAGTTGCACGGTCACGGTTGCATGAGTCTTGATTTCTACTGCAGCATTCAGAGGAAGCGTCAGAATGTACTTAATCTGATTGTGCGTCAGAATTCATCCTAGCTCATATCTAAGGTTCAGACAGCTGATGGTGGCGTAATGGGGCGAGGGATATTTTCTTGGCACACTTTGGGCCCCTTAGTACTAGTTGAGCATAATTAAATGCCACATGCTTCCTGAGTATTGTTGCTGACTATATCCATCCCTTTTATGACTGCACTGTAACCATCTTAATATGGCTGGTTCCAGCAGACTAACTCACCATGTCTCAAAGCTCAGATCATTTCAAACTGGTTTCTTGAACATGTACTCAGTTGGCCTCCACAATCCCCACATCTCAATCAAAAAGGGATGTGGTGAAACAAGAGATTTGCATCATAGAACAAATCTGCAGCAAATCTGCAGCAACTGTGTGATGCTATCATGTTAATATGGAACAGAATCTTGCATTGTGCTAGGTTTTAAAGAATTTTCAGAGATGATGTTATTTATTGGTACTGTGTGCCGAACTAACACAGGTCTGAGAGCAAAAGGGGGTTCAAACCAGTATTACCAAGGTGTACCTAATAGCATTTAATGTGAAAGTTTATTATCTGTTTATGTAAGACAAATTGATAAGCAGTCTGTGTCTATGACAGAGATCAATGGTGTAACTATTGGCTTTTATTTCCTTTATTAATCACATTATATTTTTCTATAATATGTACATTTGTACTAGTAGACTTTATGATGACTGTTTATAGCAATATATATATATTTAGTACAGCCGTTACATAATTACATAATGTCCTTAGAGATTAATAAAGTATTCTGATTCTGATTCAGTTCAATAACCTCCTGCTCCGACGAATGTGCCTTAATTTTCTCTGCCGCTCTTTTTTCCTGTCCGGAGGGCCTGACAAGCCAAGTCCACTGACAGACAGACCCCCATTAGCTGCACCTTAGATTCACTGACTGGGTGATTAGCTGAGCACAGAGCTCACAGAAAATGGGGTGGGACTTAGAGGTTCAGGAGCTGATAGAGAGGATGGAGACACACATGTATTCTTTGTTCACCAGCTCAGCCACACACAGAATTTCTATGTAGTTTAAAAGAACACTCCCAAGGGCCTGACCTCCTCTGGCTCTCATTAGTGGTCTTAACACAGAGAGACAAGCATACAACAGTCCCCCTCTCTCTTTCTCTCTCTCACACACACACACACGGCATGAATAACCCCTGTTACCTCTAACCTTTACCCGCTCCAATTTTCCAAGCTTGGGCCACCACCCCTCTATCCTCCACACACCCAACAAGGACAGGAGTATAGTTCAGAAGAGTAGGTCCATAGTCAAGAGAAGCAGCATATGAGGAAAGGGAGGAGCTTCCTGGATACACACACACATGCACACAGATTCACATGCATACACACACAAACACACACTTATTCTCAATGATGACTAATTACAGCAGGAAACATAAACTGAGGTCACATACAGAAAAGCACCTGCAAGTACTTTTCTTACAAGTAATGACACAGTTTGAAAAGTTACTGAGCTGATTTCCTAATACAATGAAAGGGCGATTCTAGGTGGAGAAACCACCTAAAGCCGTGTGATGTGGCATTTCATGTCAATCAATTGTTTTAAAAGAAAAAAAAAGATAATAATTTATCTAGTAGAAAGTCACATCTTGAGTTTCACTCATCACAGAGCACATGTCTTAAGCCTGATGTCCTGTAAGGTTAGTGCATTTTCACTGTCATACATTCTGAGGTTGGTGTACAGCAACTGTGTGTTTTCGAATAAACACAACACACCTCAGAGCACATACATATCCAAACACACAAATGAACACACACGTGCAAAGAGTACAGCAACCTTTCCTAGTAAATTGTCACTACAACCACCATAACAGTCCAAGTTTTCCACCCACGCACACCTTTCCTGGAATTTCAAGACAATGGATGGAAAACACTCATCTCCTCTTTCGTTCTGACTCATCGCAATACGTATCGTTTAATAGGGAGGTTTAACTCATTGTTGTGGGATTTAAACTGTTTGTGTAATAGAAGAGCGACTTTCGGATATGGTGATAAGGTGAAAGGATGTGCACACGCCAAATCCTTTCAGTAGATGTCAATGATACATCGACAGCAAACCTTTTCCCAGTGCACACCACACGCATTTACCCCCAAATGTTCTTTCACTTCTCTGGAAACATATTTTACAGTCAGACATAAACAATACTTTTCAAAAGTCTTGAGCCACCCCTCATATCGTTGCTTTTTGCTTGCAAGGAGCTGGAACTTGAGATTTTTTTGAAGTGATCTTTAGCTATAGTAGTTCCCTGTTCTTTCTAAAGATCTTTCAATGTTTTTCTTTAAACATTGACTGCTTTTTCACTCATTTTAATTCCAGTCCTCGTCCCTGACCATTTTCAGAGGACTGTTTTGTTGGTTAAGCCAATTAAGACTGACCTTTGAATCATTCATGCATAAAAAAGGCACCTAATTCAAGGGATGAACTAGGGTTGTGTCTAGACTTAACAAACAACTTAAAATGTATCTTTAGGCACTTTGTTACTAGCAGCCTGTCACAAAAACACATAGTTTGTTTCCATTACTTTAGCTGAATCTGCAAAAAAAATGATAATAAAGTTTGACAGGCATAAAATAGTATTTTGGCACCAGCAAGGTGATTCCCAAAGAGCGATCAGCCGAAAACTCGCATAACCTAGCATGCTGTGCAGTATGTTCTTAAAAGATCTGAGAATACTTTACAAGTAGAGGGCAAAAGAAGTGGTGGGAGGCCTAAATAACTATTGACAGTAGATGAAAGTAAATCTAATGGCTAGATTTTATTATTCCAATTGTCAACATGTACGGAGGTGATGGGGAGGTCAGGAGAGAGGTATAACAGTGTCTACAACCATCTGTAAAACATACCTAGATAGAAAAGCACACAAAGGAATGATGCAGATCATGGATTGGCCTCACCGGAGCCCAGATCTCAACATTATTGAAGGAGTGTGGGAAAGAGAACAGAAAAAAAAGGCAGCCGACATCCAAAGAAAGGTATTTAATGTTCTTCAAAAAGCCTGTAGTATTATTTCTGAAGACTATTTAAAGAAATTATAAGAAATTTTGCCTAAAAGAGTTGCTGTGTTTAAGAATAAAGGTGTTCATATCGAATACTGACTTTTAAACTCATTAGAATTGTACAAACTCTATTTTTGCCTGATATGCTGTACTCCTATGCATGTTTCCGTAAATAACTCCAATTGTTTCTTATATTCTTAGTAAAATACAAAGGGCTTGATGACTTTTGCACAGTACTGTACAGAGGATTTTCCTTGTGTGGGTTTGTAAGGCGATAGCAAGTTATGTCACAATCATTCCAGCAAATCAGAGAATTTGGTATGTGTGCTATGTGTGTTATCACCTTAACCCTGCATGAGCTTGTTATCATAGAAAACACGCAGCCTGAGAAATTCATGATAGCCAGTATACAAATGTCATTGATTATATTTTTGCAAACTTTAGGCAAAACAGTCAAACAGTAACAATTTGTTGACAGAAATCTGTCAACTCAGGTCTTTCACGACTGATTTAAACAGACAGACCTGCACATTTGAAATAAATCTACATCTATATCTATGTCAGCAAAGTCCAAAACAGCATAAACACGCTACTTATCTGCTCTGCATCTATTAGTGGATGCAGTAAATACAGACAGAGTTACAGTGAAGTATCTCCCACCCTAAAAATGGAACAAGCAGTCCAAAATGGAAGTATTAAAGTTGAAGTGCAGCTGTGCATTTACCACAATAATCTAGTATCCAACCTGCAAATAGACTAAAGTCTGAACCATCGTTTTCAAACACAGCACAAACTCAAAAGGGAAAGCACAGTGGCCTTCCTTTTATTTTAGAAAAAAAAACACACTCTAAGATCCTGCATGCCAAGCATGGGGGGCTATTTAGATGTCAAGAGGTATGTATCATGGTAATGGGGAAGATGAGAGAGGAGGGCTGAAGCAGGCCCCTTTACTTTGAGGATTCTTCATCGCCGCCAAAAGCCGTCCAACTCCGCCACTCCCACCCAGAAGACAAGATCAAAGAGTCCTTGTGTTGTGAGTACATGCCTGTGTACATACTTGTTTTTTCCTGGTATACTTTTCCAGGACTTTTGTATTCAAAAGGAAAGCAGACAGTGGTTTTCCATGGCATAAATTCCATGCGGCAAATCTAATCAAGTTAAATAAGTTGCCTAGAAAAGTACCTCCAGAAGGCATTTGTTTGTTAGACAACACCTAGCACAAGTTATCACAAAAAAATTCCGTCTATTTGGCAGGTGGCTGGTGTTAAATTGTCTAAATTTTTGCATTTAACAGTGTACAAGCAAAGCACTGTAATATTCCTTACCATTACACTATGCACAGCATACCTGGCCAATGCAGTCAGCTGTGTGAGTTCAGGTGTTGATCCCACACCTCAGGCTGCAACTTTGCCAGGAAGGTTTGAGAGATTACCATAACCTATTCCGTTTAGCACATTTGAACCCGCATTTAAGGAAACTTAAATTCAAAACACACACAAGACCAACTTGCGCTTACAGCGACTGCCAACCTCAAGATTAATTCAGACATGCAGAACCACAAATACACACATGCACTTGAGGCTCCACGCCGCTTCGGGAGGGTAAAAAAGAAGGGGGAAAGCGTTTAGAAATAATTAACAGTGTTTGTTTGAGCTGTCACTCAAGACACCCTCACTTCCTGCTCCAGGTGACATGAGAGCCACATTAAAGATGGAGATGACAGGGGAAATCCCACCACAGCACCACCAGACTGTCTGGAACAGCTCAGGGGGTGGTTGTGGGTGACTGCAGTGTTTACATGCACACACATGTGTGTATGTGATGGAGAGAGGAAAACTCATTCTATAAAGTGAGCCAACAGCTGTTTGTGTATGTCTGAGTCTCCAGCCGACATAAACACACTAATGGTGAATATGTGATTTTTCAGTAAACACCACGTCTCCCTTGCTTCAATTAGATTTTTAATCAATACTCAAAGCTACTGTATTTAACCCCAGAGTCTGAAACTATATCTCAAACCAGCCCTGTCTCACCTGCTACACCTACTTGCCACATGTCTGGTCCAATGCTTCCTGCTCGTACAGAGGAAAAGACTACCTGACAAAAGGGTCAAGGCCACCACAACAGCACCTGTGGTTAAACTAATACTAATACTTGCCAGGGATCCAAGTTTAAAGTCGTTAACATTCCTCTAAACAAGGCCAGGGGTACATTTGGTTATCCCATGCACTCACACATGCACATAACAAACATGCATACTTGGAGGGAACTCAATATGTTCCTTTTCAACAGTCCAAACTCAGTGCTTTTGATGACAGGGACATCTGATCTACATTCCTCCTCATTCCCCTGGCAATGTTAGTGTGTGTCTACCTGATGCTCAGTGGTGGTTTTCTTTATCTCAAAATGCTCTGAGAACAAGCTGATGAAATGCCAAAAGGTAAATTGCTTCTAAAAGTGAAATTATCAACCAGTGATTGTGGAAGAAGTGCAAAGAGATTTGAATAGATGACATCAGGGATGGGTGTGACAGTCAAAGAAAGTGGAGGAAATGGAGGAATAAAGGTTTCCAAACCACAACAGCATCTCAAGGCAATATCGCCCACGTCAAAGACATTTCATGAAGGGGGGATTCAGCAGGTGTTTTGAACCTGACTGTATTTGTAGTTCACTTTGTGTTCACTGGAGTTCGAGTCCAGGCGTGTAACACTCATTATTAAAACCTTTTCATTTTTCACATCTGCTCAATATAATGACACCTGCATGTTTTGATTATGTCTTCGCTGCAAGGCATTTTTGTCTTTTAGCAAAAAAAAAGCGACCTGAAGTTGCACTCTTCCCATTCATTAATATGTATAAGAGCATTAGCACGACAAGGAGACTCTTTTTAACTTCATGCAAACACATGTAGGCCTGATTTGCATGCCAAGCTAGTGTCTTGTTTTATGACTCCTTACTTATTACTCCTCCCCTGACCTCGGACTGACTCCTAAATTGATTATATGAGGAATGATACAAATGTGCAAAAAGTACCACCTTTCATGACACAATCACATGATCAAGCCACCTTTGTAAAAAAGGAAGTCATTGAATGATCACGAACTATAAAAAAAACTGCCAAAAAATACAGCTTTCGAGAGCAAAGTACATTTTTAAACACTGCATACTTGAGGTGACAGAAAAGGAAAACAAGAAGGTTTCTCACCTACTGATGGAGACCTCCTGTGGAGAAGGGGACACTCGAGGGTGCCCTGCAGAGTTCGGCCGAACATGGCGGAGTAGACGGCGATCTGCATTCCCTGTTTGCAGCTTAGCCTCATCTTATCCTCCTCACAGACCACCTTACTCTTATACTCATCTGTGGATACAGAGAGAGAAGGAAGAAAGGTTGTCAACCAAAAACAACACATATTCTGTAAAGGTGAAAAAAAATTATTTAATAATATTTGATATAAGTTTTCATTTCCTGGATATTTGCTGATTAGATACAAATTAGAACCACTAAATTAGAACCTCTGCTTAACAGTTTATCATATGCACAGAGCACAGACTCCATTTTTCATTCAGAGTAATGGGCATGAGACAGAGGGAGGATAGATTGGTGGACATGTAGAGCCATGCAGAGGCATTCCTCAGACACATCCACCCAAAGTGACCTGTGACAGCAAGAAGTAGCTCCACTGGCCTGCAACTAAAAACACAACAGCAGAGTGTTTCTATATCCATGTGGGAAGTGGAACAGGAATGCAGAAAAGAAAAGTGAGAGAGAAAGCAAACAAAATGTTCAGGACCAGTTTGTTATACTTCTTTGTGATGGACTCACTCTTGTTCTGTCTCAGACCCTCCCTGTTCTCCTTCACTAACACCATCCTCTAGCCACCTCTCCTTTCAGAGGCAGTGACACCTGCCCGTTGCACCTCACTAACACCCCATGCAGCCTTTCTCTCTTCCCCCTCGAGAAGTCATTGGTTAAGTGACAGTGAACAAAGAGCTGCTGATTGGTCCTGGGGTCCAGCGGAGAAAGGAACAAATAGGAAAGGCAGGGGGATCAGTGGATTAATGCTGAGTTGTGGGCTCTCTTGTGTGAACTTTTGCACAGCTCAGTGCGGCTCGGCTCAGCACAGGACTGAGCGACGAATGAATACTAGAGTCTGGGTGGGATTACTGCACTGCTGTGGCTCCCCTCCGGAGTGATACTCTTAACTTCCTGGATCACAAGGAGAACGATGGACAAGGATAAACAGCGAGGCACACAAAAAGCGTTTTTTTCAGATAAAAGAAGCAGCACAGAGGGAAGAGATTTCAAGAGAGTCACAGGGATACTGACGCCTAAATTAATGCAGACTTTATGGAAAAATTATAGAAAAATTTTTCCTACAAACAGTAGTTAAATGAGAAATACATTTAAATACTCTTGCCAGGTCTGACCCCCTTATGCTCAAGGGTATTGTTTGGCATTTCCATCTGAAACAAAAAGCTTAAATTTAGTCAGTAGCAAATGCAAAAGTGTGAATCCAGAGTGAAACAGCTTCAATATATGAATGAGAAATATACTTAAGAAAATTTTGACCAACATTAAAGCTATGTGTCTCCGGGATAAGCAAAGTCACATCATGTTTTTCCACTTGAAGACCAAACGTTACTATTAACAGGCTGCCATATAACGGTCAAGCTGCTGAAACAGCAAAGTGCTCCTTACCGCATGCTACCATGAATGTCATCCAAGCCAAGCCATGCCAACTTTATTTATAACACACTTTAAAAACAGCAACCACTGACCAAAGTGCCGAACATAGGAATAGAAATGCATGCCAATAAAAATAAGAGAAAATAAGAGAATTCAAATTCAATCAGAAATGACAGATTAAGATGAAAGATAGCCTCTATAGTTATAACATATTATAGAAGGTCTCCAGTCATAGCTGTAGAGGTGTTAGCTAGCTCCTTCCATCTGAGGTTTTTTATAACAGATACAGATCAGACAGCCACGATCACATTAGATATAGTCTCTTCATCCAGTGAGTAAGATGCTATAACATATGGCTGCCAATGTCCAGTACTGATTGATACAGATTCAGTATTGCATGTGCAGCCAGGCGATACTTATTCCTCAATTGTTGTCAATATACTTGATTTCAAAAATACAGTATGTCCACTAGTTGACATAGTGCTTTATCGTGACAAACAACGGCACTTTGGTTTTTGGGTTAGCTACACATACCACATCCTGATGCTTGATAAAGTAAAGAGTCATTAAAGAGTCCAGCTGTGTTGGAAAAACCCATTATGAGCATCTATTCTACGAGCATGTACCTCACAGGATTATGAAAAAGCATAATCATCACCTGTAATATATTAAAAAGTATATCTCAGCCCTAATTTCTATTTCAAATTCAGATATTTATAAGTGGCTACAGGGGAGAGCCTTGGTACACAATTTTAAAGGTTGATTTGGGATTTCCTTTGATTGTTAGTGTACTAGTTTGGTTTTGACCTGACACCACCCTTGTGTATTGTGTATTGGCGTTGTTGGGGGGAAAAAAACAAAGAAAGAATGGTTCAAGCACAGGGAGGGACAGAAATTTTTGTCGCTGTCACAACGCGGGGCGACGAGGGACTTACTCGGTCTGCATTTGTACCAGACAATTAGGTATTTACTGCTCCCAGGACACTGGTCCGTCCCAAACACGCGGCTGTTGACAAGGACTTGACAGCTCCTTCTGTCTTGGCACTCGTCCTGCATTTTCTGAAGCAAAGTGACACAAAACGGGAGAAGAACAAAGGCATGTTTAGAGGGAGAACAATAAGCCAATGATAGTGAGACCAGCAGCAGACAAACCTAAAACCACTTCAAACAGGCTGCTTATAGCTATTAGGATATGTGGCATCAGTTCACCCATTTCGTTTGTTCATGTTTTAGCCTGCTATGTGCCCAGTGACCATTCCAACACACAGGAAAGGCTGAAAGATTTCAGTTCAGAGCCTCCCTTAAATTAAATATTAAAAGAGTTGCATTAGTTATGAAAAAGCAGGGAAAGAGACATGAATTACCACTGAAATAGTGCCGGGGTAAGATAACAGATGTAATTTGTGGACTTCCACTGAAAAACACACTAAATAGACAAGAAGGTCCTCACTGTGGCGCCAATTAAGATCGAAATGTCTGGAAATATACTTTTTGTTGTCAGCAGATCTAACAAGAACACCAAATCAAATAATGAAACAATAAGCACTGAATGAGAAGTCTTATTCTTCTGTGTACGTCCACTGTAGCCCATAAACAAAAAAAACACAGTAAACCACTGAATTGAATTAGCTGTTACATTAATAACATGCACATGGCTGGGTACTGATCCATGCTTGCAAACAGGCAGTAAATGCAATATTTTATCCTGTTTGTTACAAACTATATTTAAGTTTGTGTTTTTTAAAGAGTGATATCTTTAGGAGAAATGACCACATTTGTTCGTGCTGAAGAATTAATTATGTTGCAAAGTGATGGCCATCGTTGGTCTCTTTTATCAGACTGCTTCAGCTCCGTTTTATCCACATAGCAACAAATTAAAGTCTTTTCACAGCATTTCAAAGAGGAAATAAATGAGATCACGCTCATTTTTCAGAGGATCTCCACCCCCCCCCGCCACACACCAAAATTCCCCTTTTGAGCATGAATCTGGTGACAATAAGTAACCTTAGAAGGCTCAATGAAGGTGTTCATCTTCCCAGACAAGTTTCAGTGCCAACTGTGTTGACAGTCAGAAAGAATACAAAATAAGACAAAGCCTTTTACTGAATACACCAAAGAATGACTCTAGATATCACAGATTAAGCATACAGCAAAGGCTGAATTTTCACATCCATCAGACTACATGCTGAAAATCTACAAAAAAGATATTATTGAATGCTATTGCCAAAATTTCAATGTGAGAAAGTTATGTTATGTTAATTAAACAATTATTAACTCAGTTACTGGCAGACAGAAATGAATTGATTAATCTGCCTTTTTACAGCAAAAATTCTAAATATTTGCTACTTGCAAAATCTCTGTAGTGTAAAGTTTGATTGCACAAAAAGTAATGAATCAGTATAAATGGGATTTGAAAATAATTAGGTTAAAAGATAGGGACAAATGTCACTTGGTCAACCTGAGGCATCACTAAACAAGCATTTGTAGATGGAGCCATTCCTTCGGTAAGGCCAGCAAACCAAAGGTCATGAACAGGTGGCACACTGGGATTCCTCAGGGTTGTGCTCATGTGGGTGGCACGGCAGTCATTCTCTCACTTCGACACAATGCACCCTCTGTGTCTGTGCATTCATGGCAGCCCTGTCTATTATGGAAACGGAGGGTGTTTGATGCTAAAAGGCAGGGGAGCCTAAGAATAAACCGAACAACTGAATGAATGCCGAACAGGATGTGTGTTTGTGTTGGTGCTGCAAAGCGGGTCTTCTTGTCCAGCCGCATCCCAATTTAGGAGAGGATGCTAAAGCAAAGACCCCATGAAATCGCTTTGTGTCACAGGAACATACAAGCCTGCTTCCTCTTTAGAGAGTGTAATTTGCCGGAAAACGTTCCCACAAAGCGTTACATAATCGTTGGTTCTCCAGAGTTTAACCCTTGGCTAATTTGAACCTTTTACAGGACACTTTCTCTCAACCCAAAAAAGAAAGGCAGCGCATTAAGAAGTGACTTACAGAAGGCGGGATGCCAAATGTGGGAGGAGATTCTTTACTCTTAGGAAAAGTCTGGTAAATACCAACTCAATACAGTTGTGAATAATGACGATGTAATAGCGCAAAAGGAATGAGCCTGGCTATTTACCTGTAGTGCAGTGGACACAGAGCAATATCGATCATCCTCCCGAGCTTTATAAGAGCTTAGGAGGGCCTGGTAGGTCTGAGGGCACTGCTGGGGATCAGAAGCACCTCTTCTTCCATAGAAAGCTGACTGGATGGTGATGGTGGCACGCGAAGGGCAGCGAACAGTCAGGAAGTCTCCGTCACAAGCTTTCGCTGTGTAGTTCCTCAACACTTTGGACAGATAGCCTGTGAGAACGCAAGAAAGCAGAACCGCAGACATTCATTTATTGCACATTAAACATTACCATCTGTTGATAATTAATTTCTTGATACCTAACAGTTTTAAGCATTCTCGAGTTGTATAATTTTATGATGCACTACTTAATCTCTTATTTCATCCCATTTCCATATGCAGAGAGTTGTCAGCACGCTAGCCTAGCCTTCATTTAAAGAACTACATGTCAGTCTGACCAAAATGATGACTGCTTCCAGCTCAAAGATGCCTTTAAAGCCTCGACTAGTGCAGCAACAAAGAAAGTAAAGATTTATCTTATTCAACTGTAAGTTTTAGCCCTTTTGTTATCGCTACAGAACAAACTGCTGTGTTTTATATTATAAAAACATGTGCAAAGGATGATTTTTAAAACATGAATTTTTTTAGTGTTTTATAGAAAGATACTGGACCAGAATTGAACTGAATTAATATTGATCCAAGAACAATTCTGAAACAAAGTCTTTCTGGAATGATCTGTCGTCTCTCATTCTTAAACCTTTAATGTCCAACTCCACATGTTCGATATCTATTAGCATCTCATTTGTTTGCTGGAAACCATGTTTTCTTGCACTATGCAAGGTAGTTCATGTGACTAGACACGTTATATAACCATTTCATGAAACAAGGAACTCAGATGCTGCTTCAAATTAAAGAAAAGGTTTCTTTCTTCCATTAAGAGTCTTTGAGAGCTGCCACTCGGCTGTCAGTCACTCCAGAGAACTCATCACAAAGCCACCATTAACATTCCAGTCTGTGAGAAGGAAACAGATAAAGAAGAGAGCTGATCCCTTGGCCGCTGCCATATAATGTCTTTCTCGACCGTCTGGCTCATTTATGAGCTGGCTGCCAAAGAACACTTTGCTTCTTCCATTTGAAAAACTGGCTGGAATTGTAAAATCCAAAATTTAAGGACTAAGTTTATCTCTTTTCTCTGAAGTTATAAAGGTCTGCCATATCTAAAAGGAAACGCAGCCACTTTTTGTTAATCCAGGTGGTAAAATATGTTAAAGAGCTACTTTTCAACAAAAGAAAACACATTCCAACGTAAGCTCAGCCTTCTTTCTGCAGTTAATGCTCTGCAAACATGTTTACAGAGGAGTAAAGTCACACATGCTCACACACAAAGTGGACACACTCTCATTCAATTACCTTTATTTGGTTAGGGTTCGTTAGAAAAGAGGAAATAACACCAAGACAGCGTTCATTAACACACACATTAGCACATGTGGACTTGCAGAACATACACACAAAACACACACATTGTGCCCTTATCACCATGGCCACAGTTAAAGAGGCAGAGGGGAAACAGGAGACAGTCTTGGGTGTAGAAAGGTCAGCCTCACTCTAAATAGAGATGGTTATTAAACCACCATTTCTCACAGTAACCGGTTTCCACCTGTGACTATGATGTGATAAAGGAGAACAGGTAGATGTACCATATTACTGCTACAGTATAGATCACTTTTAAACTTACTACTGTAACAGCTGTAAATATTACCTGCATGTATTTGGGTGATCTGTCTTTGTGAGATATTAAGTTGTTGGGCTGTGGTTAAAAGAAAAAAACAAAACATCCTGAATAATGAGCACGTAGGCATTTGGATTTGCATGGGGGGGTACTTTTTGCCTAAATTTACAATTCAGAGGCTCTCTAAGACATTGCTGAAGTGCTAGGTTGTGTATGGTTAGCCAGAGTATAGGTGGAATGATCAACTCAGCTGTTAAAATAACTCAAAGAACTTAACTGATCTGAGTTTTCAGAGTTTAGGTTAATAAGCTGTTGAAATTTGGGATTTAAGAAAGATAATGGGCAAAAACAGAACAAAAATAGACCCAGCTTGTTATATATATATATGTATAAAGCACTAATGGTATAGATAAATGAGGAAAAAGTTTATAATTGATATCGCTGAAATACAGCAACTAGCTAAACTCATGAATAAGATATTAAAAGACAATATGTATGAATAAAAACCTGGAAATGTTTCTAAACATATGGGACAATGACTATAAAATAATTAGTTATTGGTATGATAAGCATGATTTAATATAAAAGTATGAATAATCTAGTTAAGTAGTCATCGAAGACCACAAACAAAACTGTTACCTAACCATAATGGTTAAATAGTTATTAAATTATTAAAAATACTGTCATTATTTTCACAAAGAGTATAACAGACTGTTGGCTAACAGTATAAATGAACAGTTGATGAAAACGAGGAAAAAGAATTAAATTGTTTTCTAATAGTACAAACAAAACTTTTAGCTAACCATAATGGATTAATATGTGAAATTAGTCACAAATTGTCATGAAATCACAAGTAGACAAATAGTACAAATGGTAAGGTAACAGGTAGAATAATTGAAATTTTTAATAGCTGAGAAATGGTGATTTACTAGAATTCAGGCTACCTTCACTGTATTTTTTTAAAGGGCGTTTAATGCTTTTAGTCTGAAAACTATCTGCATTCATGTGTAAACCCCCCACAAACAAAGCCTACAAACAGTAACCGCACGGTCTGATGTCAGAAAGGAGATAAAGGCACACACCTGTGACTTACAAGACAAAATCTTTGTTTTCTTTGCCCACACACAAATGCAGAAACAGAATTTATGAAATCTTCACAGTGGAAGGAGTTTTTCAGTGACCCAAACGGCCAAAACACACAGAAAAAGCTGATAGTAGCTGCAGCTGTCAGGTAAATTAGAAATAGGTGTGTTTTATAAATTACACTTTTCACGTCATTATTGCCCTTGATTCTTTTAATTCTTTGGTCTTAGCTCTAATCTCCCGCTTCCACACACACACACACAACCACACAGGTCTGTTTTGCATGCCACATTCCACACAGGGTGAGAGGGAACTTGGCATTCCCCAAGCAGTTGGACCACACACACATAAATACACACACACACATATACACACGCATGCAAAACGTCAACACAAACAACGTGGTAGGAACAAGCCCTGCTGTTTGGCTCCTGAAACCAGGGTGTGGGTGATGGTGTAACAGTATCACATTATTAGGAACTGGTTCTTGGCAAAGTGCCGTGACAGACCACGATTTTGCGCGGCCCTCCAGCTACCCAGGCCTTGGCTGGGGTTGTGTAGCCATGGAAACGTCCGAGGTTACAAAAGGGGTAAATGAGAGGGGACTGGAGATAGATAAGTGAATTTGAACGGACCACTTGCAGGAGGAGTTTCTTGAGAGAGCGATCCTTGAGCAACAGTCTGAGCACCGCAAACACATCGATACGCCTTCCTCCACCCGACAAAAGGAGGACTGTGAGTAAAAGGCAAACAGATTATCTCACACAAACCCTCAGGTGCCTTCTAAAGAATCCATTTTTTCTCCACCACTGCACCCTCCCTCCACTCTGCCTCGCTCTCTTCTTCAAGATCGTCATCATTGTTTCCATTACCTGTTGACTGAAGCCTCATTTTAAGGACAACAAATCAGACGGCGTTAAGGCACCTGTGTGAACTGCCCAGCCAATGACAGGTGTCCCTCAAAGGCATAAGGCTCGACAATGCTGCAGGAACACCCAGGCGTCTTTCCTCCTCCCTTTTCCCCTGTGTCCTTTTTCATGTGGGGGGCAGACTCCCTATTTAACTAGCTCTCTGCCCTTTCTCTTGACAAAAGCGCTGCGCTATTATGTCTACTGGTTTGTTTATTCTCTCATTAAAAGACAGGAGGCTGTGGCTCTGATGCTTCACGTGTAAAAACAGCTCAACTCTTGTCATGAACTGAATTGAAAGGCTTATTTAATGCCTGCACAAGTACACACAGGGATTTGTTAACAGCACCTGTCTTTTTATTGTCCTACACGAAGAGCATTTTTTAAAATTATGCAATTTATCCCGGTAGCAGGAAATAATGTCCACTGTCACAGGCAGTCATGAAGCATAAAATCACAGGCTCTTGCGATTATTAGCCCCCTATATCTGGTCATGTGATGACCCTTAAGTCTGACCCAGGGTTGGAGCAGGTCACGTATGATGGAGATTAGTGGTGGTCTGCGGTGTTGTGTCAACATCACATAACAAAACCCCAGCTGGCATAGTGGTTCTCTCAAGGGATCGGTACTAGTACACAAACTAGTGCATATCAAATACCTTTGCCAATTTACACCTGGGTGTGGGTAAATAAGCTTAAAAGATTGCCTTCATGTCTTGTACAAACTGATGAAAAGCTTATATAAAGTGCTCTCACCCAAGCTGGAGCCTCAGCTGAAATCTTACCTGTCTCACCTTTCAGGTCAGCCTCAGAGGAAGCTAACTAATTCACTTTTGGTACACTAAGCTGGGGTGTTCAGTGTCTGCTAAGAATGAGCATGACAGGTACTTCTGACATGAACTGAGGGGAAGGTGGAGGTGAATAAAAGAGAGGGGGAGCGGTTCGACTACAAAGTCTGTCAGTTACTAATGCTCAGGGCTTTCCCCTGTTTTTGAAAGATGCCGCTTTTTCCTATTGGCCAGGCCTGAAGAATGACACAAGTATTGCAAATGCTACCGACGTGTTATAATACCATTAATGCTGCTTCTTTTTTAGCTGCTTACTCCTTTAAGTCAGTGTTATGGTGCTTGTGCAGTGATGTAAATCCTCTTGCACTGGGCGAGTATGTATAACATTGCAGAAAGTTGTGAGATTACAGCTTAGCCTAATGCCACAAAAGTGATTGCTTAAACTGTACTTTAGAGATAATTGACAGGCTGTAGCTATAAACTAAAAGTGCAAGAACATTCACATATGATAAAGTATATTTGTAACAAGACCTCAAAAAAGCATCCCATAGAAACTAAATAATAAAGACATTCCCGAGCGCTACAGTATGAAAGGCTGTATTGCGTTTCATCTTGGTGCATTAGGCTTTTATTTGCCGCTTCATAAATTTATTGGTGTTATTTTAAGCAAATTATAGCTATCAAACCATCAAATGTTCAAAGATGGAGGGCTGCAGGCTCGCTTGCTGGAAAAGGAATTCCCTTTAAGTGGTAATTTCGGGGAAGAGATGAGGTTTGCCTCAAAGACACGGGCCACACTCCAGCACTGCTCTGGAGAAGTCTGGTACTTGAAAAGAGGAAGAAGAGAATGAAGAGGGGGGGGGAGCAAAGAATAAGATGAATGCTGGAGAAGGAGCTTAATAATTTAATGCTTTATGGTGGTTTAAATAAACAAGAACAGAAAAACAATGACCTTTTTTTGCTGAGGAAGAAAGCTGTATAGAGAGAGGAAGACAGAGCTTCTAAAAGCCACCACTCACAGGATGTGGCAGCAGAGGTCCAAAGGCCAACGCTGGTGGCTTTAGGCCCTGTAGTAATTACATTTCCTAAAAGACAGATGGGATGCAAAGGCCTGGAGCAGAGCATGACTTTGAGATGCAGCTCCTCTTAAAAATAGTTGGGAAACAGAATGTCTTTTTGACTGATAAGCCTATAAATTATCAAATATTGACACCTTTTTATTGGTTGTTGGAAGGTGTTTTTCTTTTCAATTCAGATTCAAAAATGTTGGAATGAGCTCATATCTGTGTTGCATCACCTCTTCTTTTAACAACACGCCATAAGAAGGAGATAAACTGCTGTTTTAAAAGTGAAATGTTTGATATGAAGTTTCAGCTGCTAAACTATTTATTTTGTCCTACTTTTCATTTGCAGTAAATGTCTTGCAGGGGTGACAGGTCTGGACTGTAGGAAAACCAGTATGTATGTGCTTAAAATGTCTTGCCTTATGAGTCTCTAAACGTACTACTTGGCCTTCAAAGATGTGCAAATTTCTCATCAAATCCATCACAGAGTCTGCTTTTAAACTGTGCACTGACAACAACCCAGATAGTCCCCCTCTTCCTGCTACTTGAATTATGACCATGCAATTTGCAAAAAGAGCACAGGATAGTTACAATTTCTACTTGGATTATAAAGATTTCTCCAGATTCTAGTTCATGCATTTATTACTTCTAGGCTGGACTACTGCAATTCATTATTATCAGAAAGTCCTAAAAACTCCCTGAAAAGCCTTCAGTTAATCCAAAATGCTGCAGCAAGAGTACTGACAGGGACTAGAAAGAGAGAGGATATTTCTCCTGTTTTGGCTTCCCTTCATTGGCTCCCTGTTAAATTCAGAATTGAATTCAAAATCCTGCTCCTCACATACAAGGTCTTAAATAATCAGGCCCCATCTTATCTTAATGACCTCATCCATCCATCCATTCGCTTCCGCTGATCCTTTCCAGGGTCGCGGGGGGCGCTGGAGCCTATCCCAACTGTCATAGGGCGAGAGGCGGGGTACACCCTGGACAGGTCGCCAGTCTGTCGCAGGGCCAACACACAGGGACAGACAACCATTCACGCTCACATTCACTCACACATTCACACTCTTAATGACCTTGTAGTACCATATCACCCTATTAGAGCACTTCGCTCTCGCTCTGCAGGCCTACTTGTTGTTCCTAGAGTATTTAAAAGTAGAATGGGAGGGAGACCCTTCAGTTTTCAGGCCCCTCTTCTGTGCAACCAGCTTCCAGTTTGGATTCGGGAGACAGACACTATCTCAACTTTTAAGATTAGGCTTAAAACTTTCCTTTTCGCTAAACCATATAGTTAGGGCTGGACCAGGTGACCCTGAATCCTCCCTTAGTTATGCAGCAATAGGCATAGGCTGCTGGGGGACTCCCATGATGCATTGAGTTTTTCCTTTTCACTCACCTTTTTCACTCACTATGTGTTAATAGACCTCTCTGCATTAAATCTTACTTGTTATTAACCTCTGTCTCTCTTCCACAGCATGTCTTTATCCTGTCTTCCTTCTCTCACCCCAACCGGTCACAGCAGATGGCCCCGCCCCTCCCTGAGCCTGGTTCTGCCGGAGGTTTCTTCCTGTTAAAAGGGAGTTTTTCCTTCCCACTGTCGCCAAAGTGCTTGCTCATAGGGTCTGCCTTACAATATAAAGCACCTTCAGGCGACTGTTGTTGTGATTTGGCGCTATATAAATAAAATTGAATTGAATTGAATTGAATTGAACAGATTCTTGCTTTAACGGTATTATGAACAACTAAAAACAAACCCCCAAATTCTTCACTTAAAAGTCATAAAACAGGCCATCTTCTGCTGCTACGGCTGGGTAAGGCAAACTAAGTTACTAAACTATATCAAAAACAACCTAGATAAATGAGCAAATGTTCACATGGATGCTACTAAAAACACACACCTAATGGCGTCCGCACCACAAAAATATAATGTCAAGGAGAAGTGCCGAACTCCTTTTGTAAACATGCCATGTACAGTCCTCACTGCTAAGCTGTTCTGATTTGGATTTTAAAATATGCATTCCTCAAATAATTAGAATTCCTCTGCTCGGACTACATTCGTCTTCATATTATACTTTGGATTAGCCTACAATTTAGTTAATCACACCACTATTTTTTTTATTATTCCAGGCAGCTAATTTTAACTGGGTTGATTTGTCCATTTTACTTCAGAGCTTTCACGTATGTTATGTTACTGTAATCAAACCAAAGTATTAGACCCTCTGGCAACAAAGTCACAACCCCAATCTGCTAAAACAAAATTAAAAAAAACCAGTGATGATAATTGTAAATCCAGCAAATGCAGATTATGTACTGAACAACATGTGAGGAGTGAAAAAGGGAAATGCTTGCACTGAAATAGTTGAAAGGGATTGTTGTCAGACAGGTGTTGGGCACACTAGTCGTGAGGGAAAAATGTATATTCCCCGATTAGCTGGCAGAAGGTTGCTGAAGGTTGCCGGCAGTCACTAGGTGAAATTTGTCAGAGAGAGGGTATATGCACCAAAAACCACCTTGTGATTGCTTTGATCTCTAGCAGGTTGTATCAGTTCCCCATAGTTTGCAATGAAGACACCAAATCGAGTGCAAACACAAACTGGAAACAAATACCATTCACCTTTAAAGTGAAACCCGCGGTCTGCAGCAGTGAGGCATTACTTTGTAGACGAATGTTCTCACTTTCAGACCAACAACCAGAGAGTTGAGAGTGTTTCCAGAGAATTAGGTGCCTTCCATACAAGCTACAGGGAATCGTAACAATCTGCTATCAATCAAACCAATCCCAAAGAGGTTTTTGCCGCCACATCCTCTTTGCAACACATTTAACCTGCCAGCTGCTCCCATTGTTCCCTAGCAACTGGAAGTCGCAAAGGGGCCCCCGACCGGTCTCAAGGCCTGTGTGACTGAAGTCTAACCGGTGCAGTGTTGCCTTTCCTGAGCATGTCAACAGACACGCACTTTACATACGCTGTGTGCACTACATTTAGTTTTGCTGTTTGACTGATCAAACAATAGCTAATGAAATTGGAGAACGTGTGGCAAAAAGAGAAAGAAAGCCTAAAGAGAGAGAAAATAAAGAGTGGGTAAACTGATATTAGACGACAAGCTGAGGGTTTTGCTGCATTAAGATTTATAAGCATGACATTCATCTGTGGGTATGCTTGTGTGTGTTTCTTTCTTGTCTTTTACACAGTGGCAAAACTGCGTGCATATGGGTAAATGCAACATTGATTCTAACATTTTAGACAGATGTGAAAAAAAAGCAAAGAAAAAAATTCCTATGCTTTGATCAGTTTCACTGGTGCACAAAATTCTCTGGTTTGGAATCCAGAGGGAAGAAAAGGTCTGTGTGCTAACTTGTTTATCCCACTTTTTAAAAATAACAGCACGGGTTGGCCTCATGGTGTGTATCAATACCCTCAGGCGATGGTCGCCTTATTTTGAAAATCAGAGTTGCTTACACATCTACCCTTCCTCCCCTCAAACAAGAGAGAGAGAGAGAGCGAGAGAGAGAGAGAAAGACCAGAAACCAAGCAGCTGAAGTCATTAAAACCAGAGACACAAACACAAACACTCTGTTCTCCTGGTCCTTTCCTCCTCCCGGTGATGGCTTATCTTTCTAACACCTTCACACACAAACAAGCAGCCACACACACACACGCACGCTCACATATAAACCAACAGCCTCATGTAAAAGTAAACAAACAAACGTCTACAGCCCGCTCTGCCCCCAGCCTTTCCGAACACAGCTCATTTATTTGTTCACAGCATGATGTATGAATCCAAAAGCAGCACACTGGGAGGCTTATAATGATGTGTGTGCGTTTTACGGCCTAAAACTCTTCAAGTCGCTTAAACTCTAATAGAGGCATGAATCCCACTCTTCCAGGAGTGCATAAAATGATACTAAAATGAATGAACTAGTGAGGAATGTCACATGCTAAGTCATGCACATGTCAGGAGGGACAAGGAGTTTGCAACAACTTCTTTTTCTTGCTTGTTTATCACAACAAGGGAAAGAAAAAAAACCCACACTGGACAGTCTGCTTTATATGAAAGCACAGGAGGAGCTTGCCCTGACAGCTAAAGTCATCTTAGCAGCGAGGTCACGCTTGATATTTTAGATTGTTGACAAGAGCCGACCCCTGCAGACAATCAGAGGACGTCCACCTGTGGGTCTGCTGTCTAAAGATGTCCCGAGGGTGCTGAATGGGTATAAATCTGCCAGCTTGGGGATGTCCTCACGGCATGACAGTGGCCGCTAAGTCTGCCTTAGGGAATCATCAAAACCCAAATACTGGACCCTCCCATGACCTCTGTCAGCACGTGCCTCTTCTTGTGACCTCAGAGGGTCAAAGGGCACAAGGCAGGAGGACACTTCTACTCCAAGCTGGAGGGTGAAGGAGTGAGGGGCACTGGGGTTCCGGGAATATCTCTGGCTTTTGCATGCAGATGGAGAAAAATATGGACAGACAGAACCAGAGGAGGGCAGATCTGTCATTTTAATGGTCACTTTTACGGCCTGGAAGAGTTGGGTGGCAGTCAGAGTGCATATCCCTAATCACCAGACAGATGCATCAGTGTGTAAGCTTTATCGTCACAGAGTGAACGACAGATGTATCCTTCCTCAGTCACCATCATCACAGCAGATTGGATTTAAGTGACTGCTGGTTGGAGAAGTTGTAGCCTGAGGCTTGGACAAGTGAGCTTTTGACAGAGAGGTCACCACTGAGACAATTCATTGCACTCATTTAAACTGCCAGTGAGAAGGCTAGACAGAGATACTTATGACAATTTGTAACAATTGGCTATACAGTGTGGAAACTTCAAAGAAACGTGTCCAAATTTCAACAGAGCAGCAAAACTATCGCTCTTCAAAAATACGAACGTCAATATTAACACTTGAATTAGTATACACTTAGAAAGTTAGGAGTCCTCAGGGAAAGTTTATCAGTAGGCCAATGCTCTCGTGGTAATGGACTCGTGGTCATCATGGTAATGGATATAATTAAGCTTTTTTGTTATCAAAAAAACTAAAAGAAAGAAAGAAATAGAAAGCAAGAATTTTTGTTTTTACAGGTCTAGAATCAAACCATACATTAAAGTCATCTTTAAGAAGATTTTTTTCAGTCTTATTCGTTAAATATTCTTTCAATTAGAAAAACTGTCTCCTGGATGAGGCCTTTACATATCATACTATCCATGACAAAGGTAATATATATTAATGTGTTATTAAAAACCTTCTCATGATAGGATGTAGCGATGTTTGTCTGCAGAACAACAACACAAGCCCAGGCATGTCTGAAAGCGAGAGCACAGTGTCAGCCTGTGTAGTACCTAAAAAGAGAGCTACTTATAATAATAATATTATTATAATAATGATAATAATATCAAAGTGGTTTGGCTACAAAAAAATTGGACATCCAAAAAAAACAAAAGAATCCAGTACGTGCTTACTTGTAAAATCTGCAAGAAAATGGTTTCAATGCATGAGATCAAAACATACTTTCCAGTACAATTTACTACTAACATTAGTTCTCCACATGATGGGAAGAGCAACCAGTGGATGGAAATTACTTGGTTACATGGAGATAAAGGAGGACTTGAAACAAGTAGTTTAAAAGCTCAGCCTGAGATACATCTAATGGTATAAAATATTTATTCAATTTCAATTTTACTATGAAACAATAGTGTGCAGACTGCTGAAGAGTTACAATGTCATGTTACTTTAAACTACACTGTTAACCAGTTACGGTATTACCAACAAATTATATTTTGTATTTTGTCTGTATATTATTTATATGGTCATAAATATGCAAATTTCCTTAAAATATCATGATATACTTTTGATGTTATATGACCCCCACCTACTCCTGGATGTTTGAGCTATAAAATAAGTCCCTGTTATCTGCTTCAGATTTATTGAGCTCAGCTCTGACTGAGTCAATAAACAGTGTTATCACAATAAGATAGAAACTGAAACACAGCAGCCAAATTAATTAAGTTAATTAAGCTTTACTTTTATTTTTCAGTCAAGTTTCGCATCTTTCTTGACACTAGTTAATTTTTTTTTTTAATGATAATACGTTATAATAGTCATCCTAAAATGAGAATGAAATGTACAGTCAAAATTCTCCTTCTAAGCCTTCTTTCCATCAGCTAGTCTCCTAACGCTGTCTAAGCTGAAAATACTCTTGCATTAAAAATGACAAACCCTTTTGCAACACCATCAAAACAGCCTGGCTGTCTGGCAGGCTGTAATCCTGCAAATTGCTCCATTACATTCATCCTTCTTTATTTTTCTCAAAAGCCCACAAAACTCCTTCCAAAAGCAATCGTCAGTCTTAATGCATTAACAGCAAGACCACATACCTCTATCACAGTTCAGGCATGTGCTTGGCAAAAAAGAGAAATATTTCCCTTAAAAAAAGGGGGGGAAAAAGAAAAAAGCATAGGAGTGGGTGGGCACTCAAAGGCTGAGCTTTTTGGAGGGAATTAACAAGCTTATCTGGTGGGCTGTTCTGTGAAAACAAGCAACAGCACAACTCCAGAAGAACTGCGAAAGTAAAAACCATCTGCAGGATGTCCACTGGGACTTAGGAAGGAGATCCCTTTCCCTTTACAACAAAGTCAGACAGATCTGCAGGGACAGACTGAAGGTGAAACCTACTTTCCTCTAGTTATAAAGAGCTTCAGTTACAAATGCCAATATTGAATAAAATCCAGTCTTTACTTTACAGCTCAAATACTACACTTTGCACACATTTTTGTTTGTTTTTTTATTATCATTTTGTGCTGAAAGAGCAACAAACACAATGTAGGTTTGGGTGGTAAAAATTTATTTGGCTTAGAGGAAAACAAGTGGAATCTGTCTCCTCCCGTCTCTCGTTCCTTCCCCCTTTACCTGAGCTGGCCAGAGGGGCAGTAAGCAACAGATTAGCAGTGCTTTGGGGAGCAGGCTGCTGTAGCGTGCTGTAATGCAGACTGTCAGTCCAACACAGTTGGGGGGCTACACAATGCCTCCTTGTTCTGACTGGCCCTTCGGTGCCCCACCTCTCTACCTCTCCATCGCTCTGTGCCCTCTGTCTCTCTCTTAGCCTCCAAGGGTTTCAAACTATAAAAGGAAGAAATGCTGCTCAAATTGTTTCCTTTTCTCCACTATAGCAACCTGCTCATGGGTGGATGGATGGAACGAGATATCAACTCTTGAGCCAAGCACAAATCAGCACCCAGGAAACAGACTTAAAGACAGAGGAGGCATCAATGCATGGCTAACATTCTTCAAGTCACAGAAATAAAATAGAGTGACAGTTCTTTTTTTGTTTTGTATTTTTTGCATGTGCATGTGAGCGTGTCTTACCGCTTGTTTAGAGCATAATTCAATAGCCAGTGCAACACCCTTCAGCCTTTTCCTCCCCACATGCTGCTGTTTATTTACAGCTCAACCTAAACAGTCCAACCCTCTGTACTAGCAGCAGAAGACACAACTCAAAAGACTTTTTCTGTAAAACAGCCTCTGGCTGTATTGGAAATATGAATTATTATTGCTAATTTATTGTTTACTTAGAGCTTAAATAGAGACAGAGATTTAAAGATAGATTTGTAAGTGCAGCTGCATACAGCAACACCAGGGTGCCACTCAAGAATCTTCTTCACAAGTTTCTGTGTGTTTTCTTTGGATCTTCTAACTCTCCCTAATGCAAGAAAGGGCAAGTAGAAACACACACCTGAAATGTGTATATATACATCTTTTCAGCTAAATGGAATTAGACCCTCTCTTCTCTCCCCAATAACAGTTATTACTATAACACCATCCAGCTCAGCGTCTGATTGGGCCATTTGGGTGTTTTTACGTACTGAGAGAAATCTATACAAAATAACGATTATCGCGCAGTATTCACAGCTGACTGGACGAGAAGTTCTCTCCTGATAATAAACCTCGATTCTCAGCTGCTAGTCAGACCTCCTTCTCGGCCTACATTAGTAATTTAAAATTCAGCCCGGATTTAATTATGAAGTTCAGCCTAAAATCAGGATTGAGACAGGCGTTGTTTGAAAAAGCAACACCAACATGGTAAAATTATAGTGTTTTTCTTCTTCTTCTTTTTTTTGTCAGCAGCCAATGTAAGCCCTCAGTCAACACACAGATAACAGTCCGTCACAGTATTTTGCTGAGTTTGCTTTCACACAGCTTTGGCTCCTTTGATTCAGACCCCAGAAAAAAACGTGTGATGTTCATCACCACTACTCGAATCCACCTGCAAAACTCAAAGAGCCCAAAAAGGAAAAGGTATGACCATTATTTGTGTTATTAAGCCCTTTTCAGGCACAGAATAACTATCACTTATCACTGCAGTTAATCACCATATTATCACAAACAGATTGCATTTAATTGCGAAGTTGACCCATTGAGTCACAAACACAAGCAGACTGATGGCTGACAAACTCTATGTCAGTGCCATTTTGTTGCCATCTTAAAAACAGCAAATTTCCATTGAAGACAGCAAATGACTACAAACCATTTTAAAAGGCAACAAGAATGCAAGTTCATTGCACAATTATTTTGTTCATGCAGGGATTTACAACCAGTTTTTCCTAGTGTGACAGTAGTGTAAGATGACCATACTAAGGATATCTGCTCTCACCAACATCACACAGAAAGAAACTGAACATTTAGAGCGTTCTGAGTCCTTTTGTATTAAAATGATTAATTAATGTGAGCATTCGTGTCACATTATATGTATAACAGAAAAAAGGAAAAGGACAATAATTCCTGTCACTAGGAGGCCCGTGACCTCTAAACATAATGCACAGCGCTTTTAACACAGCTGTGTTATGTGGGTAATGTCAAGTCAAATATGAAATTCTAAAGTGTTTTGCTAAAAGTTCTAGTTTCAAGATTCCCATTAGATTAATTTGTTTGTTTGTCTCTCAACACCACCTCGCACTTGCCTTCTGTCTCGTTTGGACCCAGGAACTGCAAAACCAGCCCGAGCCCTTCTGGACTCCTCTTATCATGAAGTTCCTGGGAGCATATGGCAACTGCAGAATATGTACTTTCAGGTGAGGGTGTGATCTGATGTTTGAAAGATAAGTTGATTTAAGCAGTTAGAGAGTAGGTACATAATAATCCCACTCTCAAGGGTAGAATAAGCACTGATGAAGTTAATCTTGTAATTAATTGTTGCTTAACTGTTATATCCTGTAGTTGGAGGAGCTCCTGAATATATAAGCAGGAGATACAGATCCTCTGGAGAGCTCATGTGTGTCTGGACATGCTGGTGATTAGGCCACAGTAGTTGTACTCTAAGGGGCCCTACCTTATATATTACTGCTCCACCGCTCAGCAATTCATCATATTGTCATTCAGTAACATCGACAGTGATGGAGAAAGCCACAGTTTGTACAAAATATTGAGCATCCATGTAAAGGACTTACTGTCAGTGTCAACTCTAGCAAAGGAAAACTATAGTTCTGAATTCTGAAATCTCTCAATATGTTCTCTGTTTTTGTGTGTGTGCTCTGCTGTGCTGCAGAATAAGCTTCACTCCTTCCTGCTCACATGTCATGGGCCAGTGTTTTGTGTTTTCGGTCTCCTAAGTTCTGCTGATTATTAATTGTCTTCAGTTTCATTCTTAATTCATTTATTGTGTTTTCAGCCATGTGCCATTTGTTCCAGTTACCATTGTATTTATAGTATTCTTTCTTTCAGTATACTCTGCCTAAGTCTTCCTGTTTAGTTTCTTCCTGTATTATTTTTGTGTGCCCTTTTCCTTGTTCTTAGTTCACTTCGAATGTCTCATTATCCAGATTTAGCTTACGTATGTGCAGTTCCCAAGATGTCGAGGTATTTATTCCTTCAGCTTGTCTCAGTTCTTTATCGGGTCATACTGGTACCTGTACTGTTCCCGATACTTTTTACCGCGCTTACTGTTTTCTGTGGTTCCTGTAGTCCTGTTGTTTCTGAGCTCCCAATGTCTCCCTAGCCTTCTTGTGTTTTCACATGGAGTTTGTTATTTTACTGCACTTTGTAAGATTACAATTTCCCCTTCAATAAAATGTTGTTTTCATTTGATCCCTGTCTGCCTGCAAGTCTGCATTTAAGGTCCTCGTTCACCATCAAATATGACATCATGTAGGCTCAGACACATGTCTGGTCTGAATTTGGAATAGCAAAAATTCATCATAAACAAATGTTTTACTACAACTGAAAATTTTACACAGATTGGTGAGTTAAAATGTCACTGTGTGCTACTGCTGTGTAAAAGAAAAAAAGGTTGCCCAGAAATAAATGCAATCATTAATTCTAGTCAGACCTGGTGAGAACGCTTGTTGCAAACAAAACAATCAGAATGATTATTCAGATATGACGAGTTGTTGCAAGATTAATAGACAGGAATGCAAGTCTATAAAGAGACTGAGGCTATACTTTTCATATTAGCAATAAAGATAAACTAATATAGGAACAGGGTGAAAAAGGGATGAAAAAGTATTTTAATATTATTAAGGAAATACCGTGTGACCACTCACTACAAAGGTAGGGTCACATCTGTTTTAAGAAAGCCCCCATCTCAAGTTGTCCTATACCAGATGACCCTAGCAAGAGTTCATATAACACCTATGACTCTAGCCCAGATAAAACAAGCTAAAACAGACAAATGCACCTGAGCCTATTTGAATCAAGGCAAGCAGGTAAGGCGCGGAAGAGCACACATTAAGACGCGATTGAAACTCCACATTTCATAAAACTCAAACTAGAATAAGCATTCTACAATCTACAAGACTTTAAACAACTTTAAACACACTTCAAAAATACAACTTCATCCAAACCAAAGGTCAGATGGAAGGTGTCTTAGGTGTGCATATGATACACCAGAAAAAAATGATTGTAAAATAGCTACCTTGATGATGGCAGCTTACTGTGTGTCTGTTCTTTGGGTGGTACCACGACATTACTAACACTCCATCCTCTACTTAATTTAGCATAATATTACCTCAAAAGGTGCCAAAACATTTATTACACATTACCTCACTCAGGATACGATCGCTTCCAATGCATCTTTTGGCAATGACACAATAACTCATTTTGACTCGATCATGTTAATGAGCCCATATGCCACTACTTGACTAACGCAAAGCTCACCTTTAAGGCTATTCCTCCTGTGAGCACACATGGAAACATTAATCATCTCAGCATTTTATCTTAATTCATTGCTTTGTCTTTTCTTTTCATTTGAAAACACCTTCAGGGGATTGTGGGTTTTAAAAAAAGCTGATAAAGAACTTGATTTATGCAAAAAGAAAAGCTTAAAATCTTATTTACATCTCAACAAGCCACTTTTAATCACAGCCACAGCAAAACAGAACAGAGTTTTCTCCGGTTGTTGCACTGCGATGTGGTAAAATTTAATTTCCTCATGCCAGTCTTAAATTAGCGGAGGAGAAGATTTGCTTCCTGTTGTAAACAGCCATCTCTCATCTCCAGCTCCACTTTGTTGTTCCCCTGTGTGATGTCAAGCTCTGCCTTATGCGTGTGTTTGTTTATGTACTGATTGTATCCCGGGGGAGGAACTTACATGGTAGGTCATGTCTTTCATCATATCCATGTTGCGCCAGGCCAGACTTCCATCTTAAATTACACACACACCCCACGCACTCTGCCATAAATGCATACAGGGGCAGAAGTTATCTACAGTATATCCCCAAGCTTTCTGCACCCACTTTAGTTTCCTATTTCCTAAAACTGTGACTGTGGGATATGTCGATTTGCAGCCAATATTTTATGCTTCTCATAAATGAAAATATTTTCTGTGTCAGAGCTGCGTCAGGACCTAAACTAAAACAACCAGCTTTAGTTTTGAATGTTTGCTTGTGATTTTAAACGATTGAAAAAGGATTTGGATCCTATAAGCAGGCTCAAAGCATCATTCAGATGTGATAACGTGCTATAAACCCAGTCATATCCCTATTCAACCACTTGGCGTATGAGTGGATTTAAAAGATGAAATCAAGAGAGGACTTTAGTGTAAACCTTTCTGTGTGTGAGCTCCCTGTACTCGAGCCGCTCCTTTGGGAAAATCGTTCACAGAAACCATTCTTCTGAAGAGACGCGTAACCTCTCGCTATTCAGCTCGAGAGAAAAGCGGCCTTATGCCAGGTCCTTGCTGTCCGCCTAGCCGCCTGCCTCCACCGCAGTAGACAAAACAAGTGGGAGGCAGGATTTGTTTAGACAGAGCTCACCTGGCACACAAGCAGACAGAAACAGTGATCAGGCAAGCCCTAGGGAGGAGTAGAGGCAGCAAAGAGGCGGGGAGGAGAAGCGGTGGTGGTGGAGGTATGATGAGCCTATGGAGAGGGGGAAGGGGCTTGGAGAGGCGAGCATGGGGTTCAGCATGCCACCCATATACAGGACCATTAAAAAATCAAAGCAGATTAAGAATTAAGGGACCTTGATTGGCTTTCAGTGTGTATGCAGAGCTGGGGTTAGGGCTAGCTATACCAAGACTTACTAACAGTTTAACAGCACTGGATTTGTGTGTCTGTGTATGTGCAGGCTGCAGTTACATGAAGCTTAAAGCACTTGGCTATAGAAAAGTCTTCAGCTAATCTCTCACCTAAAATGCATTGAGCGCCAAAGGCTTTACACACGACATCAACACACTGATCGCAGGCCTACAATGTACGATTTTAATTATGTATTAATAAGAGAGGCTGCTCTTTTCTCCTTGTTAAATAAGGAATTTGTTATTTTACAAACTTAAAAGTCGACATCACAGTTAGAGTCACGATCAAGAGCCTAAATGCAAGTCGAATGGATCACACAAGCCAGAAATGACCCTTTAAAATGACCCAAAAAACAGTGCTGCGGTGACTTTCTCGCTACCTTGCTCATCTTTGAAAAACATGTGAGGTGAGGTTCGACAGGGGAACAAAGCATAAGATGGATGGCAGGTCCCTCTAACCACACACTGATGGTTACTATGGGATGACCTCAGTTGACCCTTTGGCCCCTCACAGCCTCACTTCCCTTTGAGTAAGGTTAAATAAGGGTTTTGCCTGGGTGGGGGGTTAAGACATAGAAAGAGAAAGAAAGTGGCTTGACTGTAACTCTTTGGCAACATCATCAGTAAAATCTCATTAACAATGGTAGCGGCTCTAGAACATTCTGCAGTTAAAAGAAGCATACGCTATTGTATGCGAGTGTTTTGCTGGAGATGCTTACAGATAAAGCGAGCAACCGTCAGGCCAAAAGGCACAGCTGCAGCAAAAGCTTTATTCCTGTTATTGTTTTGACCTTTTTCTAAACAGCCTGGCATTCATCACTTTCCTTTAGCATCACAACTACGTGTTGACAGAAATGATAATCTGTCCTACGTCAACTCGTAATGGCACCGAGACAGAAACACAGAAATAACAGCCAGTAATCATGTGGTCCTCAGGTTCCAGAAAATGGGCACTAAAACGACTGTGGGTAGTATTTGCACAAAGAAAGCGTTTTTGGAAAGAGAGGCTCGGCAGTTAGATGTTACATTACAAGCTGAGTGCTCAGTCCATAGCGTGAACAAAGATGGGGAGACAAGGAGGTTTTACACTGAATTCTGTGAACTTTCAATTTAGATAAAGTAGCTAGGCTGACACCATTGTTAGCCTATAGGCTCTTAAGTGTTGCATGGCGCACTCTGTGCCTCTAATTAGCTGCTCAGATTGCTGTACTGTAATAGAAAATGATTACAGGGCAGAAGAAGAATTAAATAACCCACCAACATAGTTTTTGTTCCTCCATTTCACCAGTGCTCTCAATGCCATTGATGAAATATGAAACTATGACTACATTTAGTTGTTAACAACAAATTCAAATGCAAATGAAATAAACTTCTACTGCCACAAATGGTCACTTGAAAAGATTAACTAAAAGCAGAGACTGAGGTCCACTGATGTGAGCAGATTGCTCACCATCATTGGTTCAACCATCTGACTGATAAAGGTCTGACTGACAGATGGTAGATCAAAACTTCTGTCACCCTGCAGGGTGGCAGCACCTGTCAATCAAAAAGGTCTGCACGGTCTCCAGGAACAATCCAGCCAGTCAAGAATGTGAGGCTTGAAGGTTTTCTTTGTCACTGAGGTATTCTGAAAAAAAGCCTCTTTCTCATCGTATCCACAGGAAAGACTGGTCAGCATTTCTGTGCATCTGGGGAGTCAGCAACGATGACTCTCTGGGCAGATACTAAAAACTAATCAGAGGTCAGTGGTCTCAATGGGGGCAGAGGAATTGCAGGTTTCAGAATCACAGGAAGTGAATTTGCACCAAACTTGAGAGTTCAGCAAATGAACTCCTGCCAGACTTGCTTTTCGTTTATGTTTGCATAATCGCGTGTAAGCCTGCAGCAGAACTCGAGATGGAATCAGCTGCTTGTTTGGTTTTTACTTGCTGGCTGATTAACCACCATGTAATCCGTTCAGTCTTATTACTTGTGACAAAATTAACATCCACCCGCACATCTATGTGTGTACATGTTAATTACAGAAATGAAAGCTTGTTAACAGCCTTCGCTAGACCAGGGTCTTTCACAACTAATTAGGCAGCAACATGGACACATGCACACAGAATCATACACGGGGGACGCTTTACATGCATCTGCTCTTTAGCACCTTTCCCCGTAGCGTTAGTCTGCTGATTCCAATCATTAGACCCATTAGAGGCCAATTAACACCATCACAAAGCTCCCTTTCTTTTTTATGGCACTATAAACAAAACCTGCAGGCTTGCCTTGGGCCCAGCAGAGCTCAACAGACTAATGCAACACAGAATAATTTAATTCAGTAATATACTACCTTTTAGGAGCAGACACAAAGGCTTACAGCCTCCATCACACTGGCTTATGTATAAATTCTTACTCTGTCCTGAGGTCTAAGCACTGATGTTCACTTTTACCTTTGAAGCTGATTGCAGCTTATATGAAGTACAGAAAAGCCATAAAATTTCCTCTGGAGTCGGCTTTTGCTTTATTCTCTGGGTTGTAAATCTATAAAAAAGGGGAGCATCTGGCCTATACCACAGTTCCCATCCAGTAACACATTAACCATTATTCCATTTATCTCAGCTGCATCCTCAATGGGGTGTGTGTGTAGCAGGTTTATGCTGTGCTGATAAACCAGCCTCCAGACTAATCCATACAGTCGGATCGGTTTAGTAAAAGGGAACCTGTTTGAAGTGCCTTATGTGGGTCAAACTGTGTCAGAATAGGCCTTAAAGATAAGCACGATAAGGGTGTTTTCCGCATGTTTAAGTCGTGCCCTATAGTGGGTTTGCGCAAACATTTGAGTGTGCATGCTGCAGCACGCCACAGGCATGGGTCGTCCCGAGAGGAGAAGTTGATGCGAAACAGCATTGAAATCAGTTATAGTGGCAGTCGTGCTCAGCAGTTATTCGTGATGTGTTTCATTTCCCAAGGGGGCAAAAATAAACTCTGCACACAACACGCTCAAGTTTCAAATGAGCGCAAGTGCAGTCACGCAGTATAAAAGCAAGTTCTAAGAAAAGAACGCGCCGCTTTCTAAAGTCTAGAAAACAAGATTGTATTTCGTGTGTTGCAAAACAAATAACAAAATCACAACCTGAAAGGTCTGGAGAGCCCACGGTGAGATCGCAGAGGACGGTCAGACACGTTATTCCCAAGAGGAGCGTAAAACTGACGGCTGAGAGAGTCCCATCTGAGAAGAACATCCTTGAAGCCTCGCGTTTTTAAATTGTCTCCGAATCATTAGAAAGTCCAGCAGCATCAGCAGCAGCGGAAACATCGAGGTTCAGACTGTGCGATGAATTCAGGAGATGTGCGCGTCCATGTCTCTAGCCTTCTCCTCAGCCTCCCACCACACCGCTGTGAGACTGAGACTGGGATTACTTAAGGCTGCAGCCGTACACAGCTCTCTGACTACATTTCCAACTGCGTGCTGTGGAGGATGGCCACCACCTGCGGGATCGACGCTCCCCTGCATGGTCTCAAACAGACAGAGTTAGCTTAGAAAGTCTTTTTTTTTTTTCTTAAAGGTGCAATGTTTGAGTCCTAATTGACAACTGTGTCTATGTTACTTATGTATATTATATCTATTTTCCACTTTATATCGCAGAGACAGTCTACTTTCGTAATCTGACAGCTACAAAGACCAATCTGATAAAATACGATTTAAAACAGAGTAATAACAGACTATAGTGACACCCTATAGGTTATACCTGTTACAAGAAGCTCCAACATAACGAGAAAGACCATACAAATGCTACATACTTCTGACTTAATTACTTTTTTTCTAATACCACTGCTCTTATATATAAAATAATTGACGTGGGATTGTTATCAGTACGGTGTGCCCTATGCCATGCTATTTTGGACACATTTTGCTATTGCTAAAGTTTCACTTAAGCAATAACTGAAATAGGTAGAAAGCGATCAGCCGGTGAAGCACTTAGCGCCTTAATAATGTCATCACCTTCTCAGAACATGTTATAATAATAATTATTATTATATTATATTATATTATATTATATTATATTATATTATAATAATATTATTATTATTATGGCCTGTCAGGACCAACCGATATCAAATGAAGGAACAGTTTTACCATCTTGTGGGCAACTTGCCGCATTGCAGCTTGGAGAATTCGCGTTTCAAGTACGTTTGACCCACACGGCTTCCGTACAGTCTCACACGCGACAACAGAAGGTCAATCATGGCAGCCTGCACTAAAAGGCTGGACAGATTTATAATCTCACTGAGGTTACTACGAAACTTGCAGCTCCAAAATGAGCGTAAGTAAATGGAATTACTTTTTTAAATCTTCTGTATTATCATATAACTGTGTATTTTCCTGACAGGTCGTGGGACGCGCCGTACTTGTCCACTCTGAGCTAACGGAGCTAACGCTAGAAACAACCTCTCCAAATAACATGCTTAACCCTTAGGTTTACAACTAACTGATGAGAAACAAGACGGTCTTAGTTTCTTCTCGATTTCAGGGTTTCTGTCTACATCTCCGTGTCTTCGTGCTGCTGGGAATGACAGCGAATCGCCGAAATTCGTCCCTCCATCGAAACCTGTCATCGTAGACAAGACACAGACTGTGGCATCTCTCCGAAAGTATGACGCTCATTTGCAGAGCATACACCTCAAAATTTCAGTGACACTGAAAATTTGTGTGTGTATCCGTGAGTAAGTAGGATTTTTTGTGTGTGACTTGTTCCCCCCTGCTCCTCTTTTCTTAGGTTCTTGAGCCCAGAGTTTATCCCTCCTAGACAGAGAACAGATCCTTTAAAGTTTTCTATTGAGAGGAAAGACATGATTCGCAGAAGAAAAGTGCTCAACATTCCTGAATTTTATGTTGGTAAGAACCTAAACTGTCAGGTGTAGTACCACTGCATGATGAGACATTTGCATATTTTGACCTGAATGTAGAGATTTATAACTGTTTTGTTGGTTTCAGGGAGTATTCTAGCTGTGATTATGGCTGATCCAAATGCCAGTGGGAAAACCAACCGCTTCGTTGGCATCTGCATCCAGAGAGGAGGAAAAGGGCTGGGGGCCACGTTTGTCCTGAGGAACATCATTAATAACCAAGGTGAGGTTTGTTTGTTTTGTAAGAAATGTCTTCTGAATGCAGAGTATCTGTGGTACTGCATGAGGAAATTAGGAGCAGCAGAAGTATGTGAGCATGGTCCACGACATGCACAAGGACAGGAAGCAAGCGGTGTTGTGGGATTATATCACTGATTGTTGAGAGATGAGATTAGGCAGGAATCTCTGTGAACTGTGTTGTTCGCAGATGACATTATGATTTGTAGTGAGAGTAAGGAGCAGGTGGAAGAGAGAGACGTGTTCTCTGGAAAGAAGAGGAATGAAAATCTGTAGAATCAAGACAGAATACATGTGAATGAGAGGGAGACTGGTGGAAAGGTGAGGCAGAGAGATAGTGAGGCTAGATGAGTTTAAATACCTAGGGTCAAACAGCTAAAGCAACAGACGGTGCACAAGAGTGATGAAGAAGAGAGTGCAGGCAGCGTGGATATGAGTTCCTTTTTTGTCTCACTTTTTAGCAGCAAGACTAAAAAGGAAGGTTTACAAGATGGATATTGAGACCTGCTGTGATGTGTGGTTTGAGATACTAATAAAAAGTTAAGAGGATGAGCTGAAGATGTTAAGGTTTTTATTGGGAGTGCCCAGGATGGACAAGATTAGAAGTAAATATATAGGAACTTATTAGGTTTAGAGACAAAGTTTGAAAGGCAAGGCTGAGATGGTTTGGACATGTACAGAGGAGGGATAGTTAATATACTGGGCAGGCAGGAGGAAAAGAAGAAGACCTCAAATAACAATAATGTGAGTGCCATGAGGGATCAAAGTAGCAGAAGAATGGCTTTGAAAAGACCTGCGTGGTAGCCACTGGAAGATCAACTTAATACTAAATACCTCCGACCAAAAAAAACTGAGGGTTCCTGGAAACCACAGTGCAGTGGTCGCAGCCATTTGCACAGGTTCACCAAAAGATTGTTGAGAAAATGCATATTATTCAGTTTATGGAGGTAGTCTTATTTTCAGAATTTCTGAAAGGTAAAAGCTGAATAGAAGATAACATTTGATTAGCTGTTCAGCTCATTTGCTAACTTGTAGCACTTGTCATTGGAGTTTCTGATGGGTTTTTTCCCACCTTTTGTTTGTCTCTTATTCGAAGTTTTTCTACAATCCTAAACTAAAATGTTGCATTCAAAGCCACTCTCATTTTACACTTTTTGTTGGCCATATAGGAGAAGCATGCAAGAAAAATGAACAGTTGTTTGCATTATAAAATGCACTGTCAAAGCTTGGAGTTAACTTTAAAAGTTTAGGAATAAAACGTAAAGGTAGCAGATGCAGAAAGGCTGTCAGATTGAAGTGTTTGGCCAGTAGGCGTCGTTAGCCAGGTGATCAGGGATAACCCATGTTTTAATAATGTACGCCTGTGATTTTGACCTAGGTGTGGAGATCTGCTATGAGCTGTACAGCCCTCGTATTCAGAAGATTGAGGTGCTGAAGCTGGAGAAAAGACTAGACGATAATCTGATGTACCTGAGAGACGCTCTGCCCGAGTACAGCACTGTGGACCCCGAAATGAAGCCAGTGCCTTTCTCACCTACTGGAGAGGTGCCTGTCAACAAGGTAAGTGAACTAAAAAGTGAACTGAAACAGCTGGATCCAGTTGGGCTTCTCCAAAGCAAACTCGTCTATTACACTTAATGTTGTTTAAATATTTTTGATGAACCTTCATTTATCATTACTGATATTACTACAGGTCTTATTTGTAGCAATGCTGAAATAAATAGGCCAAATGTGTGGGATTTGATCTAAAAGAACTAAATTATAATGTGTTGAGCCCAGTCCAGTTCAGTCTATCTATTTAACAGACCTAAGATGCAAGAATAAAACTGCAGCATGTTGAACCAAAAACAATTACTTGTTTTTGTCCGTCCTCCAGATCAAGGTAAGGATGCGTCCAAAGCCATGGTCTAAACGCTGGGAACGGCCTAAGTTCAACATCCAGGGCATCCGCTTTGACCTCTCCCTGACCCCAGAACAGATGGAGCATGCCCAGAAGTGGGCACAGCCGTGGCTGGAGTATGACATGCTAAAAGAGTACGACACATCTAAACTGGAGGAGCAGATCATCAAAGAAGTCCAGCAGGATATGAGCAAGTGAAACAAACAACTTTTTTTCCTTTTTACCATCAGTGCAGACATTTCCAAAATTGGAAGATGAGGCGGTCATGGATGCGGAACAAATCAAGTCTTATTCCAAGTGGTTTACAACAGCCACACCTCTTTATCTAACAAGAAGTGAATATGGATATTGATGTTCTATTTGTAAAAGCATTGTCTTCTTCATGTCTGCGTATCAGTCTGCTGAGGAGTTCTTCCAGTGTCACTGATTTTAGCTGTGACATTCACAGTATGCGATATTGAGTGTCGTCTGTAATAAAGCTAATTAACTCTGCAAGCGTTACAACTGAATTTCATTGTCTTGTTATGGTCTGTGCTCTTTGTTTGGAGTTGTGACACCAGGTGGCGGTGTTTCTCTACTCAAGTTGCCTCCCGTTAGCAGTTATATAATTCACGCAGTGTTTTAAGGAGAAACTCCTGCTGTGCTAAATAAACAAATAATGTTTTATTTAAACTAATGATGACAGGACCATTCCAAACAAGCAGGTTAACTGAGATGTTTTTTTGGGTGGATTTTTCCATCCGTTCATGTTCTAAGGGCTTTATGGGCTAAACCTGGCAGCCGTAACCCAGAACCTTGGTATTCAGGGAGCACACACACCAAAGACACCCGGTAGTGTTTTACTGTTGTGGATGGAAAATTGTGGTGTTGAGATGGTATGTTAGAGCGTCAGTTGGGTAGTATAAAAACTCTTGGACTCCTTATGTTATGTCTGCTCACTGTGAGTGTGTGTGTGTGTGTGTGAGTGTGTGTGTGTATAAACATGCTCAATGAGTCCCTGCACTCTAATTTCTCCATATTACAGGATGAGATGTGGAGAAAATGGTCTCTAATACAGGAGTAGCAGATGTTTGCTGAGCTCATTATGGACCACACAGATTCCCTGTGTGGAGATAGAGCGGAATAAAGGGAGTGAGGACTCGTGTTACATTTAGGGTCATGGAGTGGAAGAAAGCCTTTAACTGTGATATACAGCAATTCACAGGGTATCTGCTAGAGTTAATGGTTTTGTAATTGTTTTAGTCCAATTGCCAAATCTTCTGCACCTGTTGAACAAATAGGTTTCCACATCGCTGCAGTGTTGTACACACTGTGTTTACTCCGGCTAATTTATTCTCTGGCTAATTAGATGTGACCTGCAGCAAAGAAAACCAACTCCATGTGCTTCTGTATACAGTTGACTGAGAGCCTGTCCTGCGCGTCGTCATTATGCTACCTACTGAACCTGCAGGCCCTTTCACCTTTTTCGGTATTTCTCTTTGAGACTGAAGTTCCCATGTGGAGGCGGCAACAGAAATGTTTATGTTGCAGCACATTACCGAGTCTTTAGGCGCATTCCACGGCGACACCACTGAACTGGTAAACCAGTGTAAACCGCAAAGTTACACAGTCCGTGTTACTGCTCTAGGGAAACGTTGCTGGTGTGCCTATGTGTGTGATTTAAACTGTATGTGCCTCCCCTGCCCTCAGGTTGACTGCTGCACCTGGAGTGCAGTTAAAGCCCTTTGGCTGGGAAAGAAGATCAAACACCAGCTTTTTTTTTTTTTTTCTCTCTCGCTCTCTTTCTCTCTGTGTCTCTGTGTCTTGCTCACACACACAGACACATACAGTAACTTGCAGACGGGCTATCATACCAGCCCTCCCTAACAGACAGACACTCTAAACAGTGCCAACTGTAAACGTCTGGGGCAACCTGTCTGTCAATCCTCATGCTGAAACTAGATACTAGAATCGAGGTGGGGCATACAGGTTTGAAGAGACATAATCCCACCCCCTCAATAACATCCAACTGCAAAGGATGGAGGGCTGATGATAGTTACAGTGCCACACACCACAGTGTAGGAATGTAGGGAGGGACATGCTCTTCTAATCTGTCTTCCTCCCTTTCCCTGGTACTCCCAAGACCTTCATCTCTTTTTCTCTCTAAGGTGGGATAGCTCTTGAAAAGCAGGCAGGTTGATGAATTGGAGAGGATGTGAGGGTGTGCAGCAACTCCCACAGATTGAGATTTTGAGGTAATGTCTTCCACTGGGCCAATATAGCACAGTCTCACTCTACCGGATCAGAGTGCTGATCTCTTAACATCTCTGTCATCGTGTGATTTCTTATTCTCCTGTCTGCAGGCCTGGGGAAATTAGTTTCACTCTCTCTATCTCTGTCAGCGTGTGTGAACTGTGTTTGAGCTGTCTGTGTGTATGACAAGTGCAATGGGATACTGGGCCACCCATAGGCCCCAGGTAAATTACACCCTCTCACTGTGTGCATGTGTGCTTACACATGTGTGTATGTGCTCCTTGGGGCCACCCATAGTCCTAGGTAAATTACACACTTGAGTTTCACCATATGTTTCCAGTGAAACGACACAACCGTCTGCTCCTCTCCGACTGTCCCACGGGACTGACATGGGCTCCTGCTGCCATCACTCACACACACACACACACATACACAGACAGTGTGACAGCTGTTAGGAAACATTACATTGCAAGCAGCTGATAGCTGAAGTTGAACAGGCACATATCAAAGTCTTTTTAATAGTGTGATCCTGTGTGGAGTCGATTTGGCAGTGCTGCTGGGGTCAAGGGTTCACTTCCAGTTGAGGCCAAGTATCTCATCCCAGAAGTGTTTGGATAAAAGCGTCCATCAAATGGAACGTGTTGGACAGTAGTTTTAGGATTATTCATTTAAC
Organism: Oreochromis niloticus; assembly: GCF_001858045.2. Lineage (NCBI taxonomy): Eukaryota > Metazoa > Chordata > Actinopteri > Cichliformes > Cichlidae > Oreochromis > Oreochromis niloticus. The sequence goes on along the minus strand of NC_031980.2, from coordinate 12,685,240 downwards.
GACAGGAGGACAAGGATGATGGTACGGCGCAGGAGGAGAATGTAATCAGAAATTTCAGTGGCCAATCTGTTTCATCAGTACTACTTGTCAGATGACAAATATATAAAAATTTCTCATCTCGGGGGATTACATTTTTCTTTTTGTCCATAAATACCACACAGAGATCCTTAACCACTGATGACAAGATCCCACTGATACAAATATTGTCTGTGCTGGCAATGACTTATACATTCAGTTGTCACTTGAATGACTGATTAAGTATTAACAATGCATTTAGGCATGTAAACCTAGCCAAATGCAACGTGTTGAAGTTCAAACTGAGTATGAGTAGTTCAAACAGAATGGGAAAGAAAGGAAATTCAAGGCAAACTTTGAATGTCGTATATAGTGTATATTTCCGAAATTCCTGATCTCCTGGGATTTTCCCACACAATTATCTCTAGGGTTTACAGAGGATGGTCTGAAAAAGAAAATATCCCGTGAGCAACAGTTGTCAGGGCATAAATGCATCACTGATGCCAGAGGTCACAGGAAAATGGCTGGGCTGCTTCAAACTGATAGGAAGGCAACAGTAACTAAAATAACTACTCATTCCAACTAGGGCATGAAGAAAAGCTTCTTCAAGTGGACAACACGTTAAACCCTGAAGCAGATGGGTTAAAGCATCAGAAGACCAAAGCATCAGAAGTTGGATTTGCCTAAGAACAGGAAACTGAAAAGGCTGCAGTTCACACAGGATCACCAAAACTGGACAATAGAAGGTTGGAAAAACATATGAGCAGGTGCTCTTAGTGAAACGGTGCAGAGGATAGTTGGGCTCCTTGTGAGCTTTGTTACCAGGCCACATTGTACTCGAGTGTTATTGTTGACCATATCCATCCTTTTAGTTTACCCATCTTCTGATGGCTGATTCTAACAGGGTAACTTGCTCAAATCATCTCAAAGTGGTTTCTTGAATATAGTCAACAGATATGAATCCAATAGAGTACCTTTGAGATTTTGTTGGACTGGAAGATTCCTGTCATGTATGTGAAGCCATCAAATCTGCTGCAACTGTGTGATGCTTTCACGTCAACATAAACCAAGATCCCTGAGGAATGTTTCCAGCAGCTTGTTGAATCTGTGACACAAAGAATTACGGCAGCTCAGAAGGGTCCAACATGCTGCTAAAAAGATGTATCTAACAAAGTGGCTGCTGAAAATACTTTATTGAGGACCATTCTGCAAATCTCAGTAGTTACACTCCCAACATCTAGCTATTTTTTACATGCTTAAGATTAATTAAGGACATACGTGAACACATCTCAAGAATTCTTCAAAAGGATCATATTGTCCTGGAATGCTACTGACGGCTCGAAGTCGTGATTAATAATGAGAGTCACAAGAAACATACTATTGGTTCATTCTGGGCCACAACAGTAAAACAGGAAAGTTTTCCAGCTTCACACTGCAGACTAAAGTCCCCCTCAGTCATATGATCAGAGGAACACCGTGGCCAGAACTGAGCTGAAAATAACACTTAAACCTTTTGTTTGGAGGCAGCCCCAGATATCAAATAGTCACACATTTCTTTAAAAACACTAATAATTTTTGGTATGACTCGAAATATTTTCAAGGCATGATAAGTCAGGAAAATAAAACAGGGAGTATAACTTGTACTTCATTGATTTTATGTCCTGAGGATAGAAGCATAAAGATGAAAGGGAGAACAACTCAAACAGCAGCATGAACAATGCATGCTTCACAGCCATTCACTCACTTAACCTATTATGAATTGACATATGATATTTTTGCCAACCTGAACAGCATTCCTGTCTATGCATGCAGGACGCAGCTGTCTTGAGTTTGACCTTGGTTGGTTGTGTGCCTTTTCAGTAATATCTTGAGTATTTTCTGCTTTTGGGATGTCACTGTCAACATGCTGTCTGAGGTAGGAGCACCCAAGGCTCTTTGGTGCATTCTTTACATTTTGTTGGTATTACTGTTTGTTCTTGCCAAAGCTAGCTTGTACTCACTTGTGGTTTATTGCTAAGGACGTGAACCAGGTCATAACACAGAATAATATTCCTCATGAAAAATTTTCTTCCTCTCTGGTCATGATAACCCTGCCCTCGTACTTGTTTTTAAAACAGTCATGAGTGCTGACTCAAAGCGTGCTTCTGCTTTGACGTGAGGAAGAATTACTGGGACGGAAATATTAGCAGTTTGACTTCCTTCCCTCTGGGAGGCGCCCTTTGTCTTCTTGCTACACCTGTATGCAGCTCTCACTTCGGTTCCCCTGCACAGCTGGTCTTCTTCTCTCCTGAGCTGTAATTGCAGCTCTGTCCTGGGAAAAAGAGGGAGGAAATCCCAGAGCTTTTGCCTCGCAACAATGACAATAAAAAAGAGGTGAGGAAAAGAGGAAGAAAGCATTTCAGCTGAGATAAAAGAGGGAGGCAGGCTTAGGAGGAAAAAGAGAGGTGGAGGAGTGCTGGCTCAGGAGTGCAGGGAGAGGTGGAGGTAGAGATGAAGGAAGAAGGAGGTAGGAGGTGGTGGAGGGATGGCGTTGGTGATGGTAGTAAAGTCTTGAGTTTATTAACCTCATTTAGTTTAAAGGGGGCCGAGAGCGAGGGGAAGGGGAGAAATGGTGTGTTCATACTGTGAACGCAAGGCTGGCGTTTACTAATGAGGGCTGGGAGTGTACACACACACACCGACACAGTCTTACTTTACTTAGCTCATTCCCTTGCTCATGCCCGATTCACCTTGATCTAACGCCAAGTATGCAGGAAGAACACAGATTCACAGGACTGGGTAGCAGTCAGCTCCGTTTTTTTCACTCATATCTAGCAGCAGCTGAAAGGCTGTTGATATAAATAGAGAGAGAGAGCTGCCGAGGCACATAATCACCGATTCCCAGACGCACCACACTGCTTTAGATTATGACATTCTGGACCTTATAATTTCTCATGCATTGCCAATGTATTATACATGAAAACACAGACTAAAAGACAGACACAGAGTCTTTCTTTCTTCAGCATCCCTTTAATGCTGGTCTTTTGTATGTGGGAGGGAACCAAAGGATTTAGAACAAAACCCAGCCAAGCTCTACACTGCGAGGCCCTGGGTCAATAAGGTTAACAAACAAATAAGTGATTTATATAAGGTCTTGTGAGGTAACATGGCTAACCCTGTTTGCTAAGGTTAAAGCAGACTTAAGATAAATGTCCCCAACAAAAAAGTTCTAAAAAGCTCTAAGAAAAAAGTATTTTTTCTAATTGAATAAAACAAATGGATAAGTGTGCAATAAAAGTTAACATCTAACTGCACGTTTATAGACTTTACACTAAGAAAAAGTCGACTTTCGGTGTAGGAGCGTGTATTTGGCAGCTCAATGTATAAAGAGCCTTCTGCTGTTAAGTTTTGCGCATATGTCATCATGCACATATTTTGTTAGTGACTACAGATGCGAATGATCGAATCTTCTTATAGATGCGATTCTTTATCAAGTCTGTTATTGATTCTTGAAGCAGTTTTATATGTTTGTTTATTTGTTTCAGTTTATGCCAGATTTCAGTCATGTAAACAATAGTTTACATGAGTAGCGGTATCTCTTGTTGTACACATACATAGAGCGTCAAATACATGGTAACCCTGGAAGTGAATCCCGTGTTGCATAAAAAGATGTTTCAGGATGTTGCTGGTGTTTCCCCCCAACTTGAAATAATCGTGTTACAGCCATTGCAACTAGCACTGTTACAATCTTTCATTGTGAAGCAATGCTTTGTCCTCACTACCGAGATACACGTGTATGACATTGCTGACTTGCAATAAGTGTGCAATCGCAGCAGCCACAGGCACCGATAAAGGAATTGATAAGCATAGACGCGTACAACTCTGATGCTTTGGAAAACTTGGAACCGGTTTTCAAGTGGCATTGAAGTTTTCGATTTCCCTCCCTTTCAGTGACAGGATTTCATATATCAGAGTCAATGTTATATCTCTAATACCACCGATATAAAACTAGAGCAGTTAGCGTTTGTGTATATTGATGTTTGCGGATAAAAGGGCTGTTTTAACACTATTGTGGAAAGTTGTACATTTAGTTTGAGGCAAGAAGACAGACCCCAGCCCATTCATCCATTATGCACGCCGAGCACTAATGGACATAAAGAATGCACACTTAAGACGCTTGCTGAAGACGAATGAGCGAAGATGCACTCTGAACTATTGACAAATGGCGTGAAACATACACACACCACGGACACACACACAGAAATCACAGCAAAGATGGATGGCACAGGGAAGATGCTCCCTGAACTGAACTGTAGCTGACAAATGAGCTGACGCCTCAGTGGATGTACTGACCCCCTGCTATGGCTGACGATGGGTGGGTTATTTTGTGATTTGACAAGGGGTTAAGAGACCATTTCTTCACCTTCATTCTTCTGCTGATTGTTATAGCCAGAGATAAACTATGCACCCCCTTTTTATGCGCTATTCAGTCATTTTCTTTAGGCGATGTCAGGTCAGTTTTATCAATCAATCACAAATTTGCATACATAAAACACAATTTATGTATGTAGAGTCTGATTCTAGTAATTCAATGGCTGTATTTGCACTAAAAAAACATGCTGTAACTAAATATATAGCAAATTCATCAAAGGTCTCCATGTTCTTCATCTCTGCTCATATTAAAACATAACACTGTGAAGCAATATTTGCATTTTTTTTTAATTCAGCTATTTGGAGAAGTGGATGAGTGGTTAAACAGAGAAAAGTACAATGTCAACTCTGTGAGCGTAAACCAAATACTCTTTGATCTGATACAGTAAACCCTCTACCATCTGGATCTTTGAGCAGGTAAAGTAAAACTAATTAGCAAATATTTGACCCGATAACAAAAAAATCCTCTAGAAAAGAGCAGATTCCACAGTCTCGAGGCCTCGTCTGAACTGGCAACCCCAAACCCATCAGTCGGGCACTCAAAGTTTGATCTTAAAGAGCTGTGACCGGCCATTCAAGGCAGCTTTGAACCGTTTGTCTGCGTGTCAATACACTGCCCATTCACCATGTTTCACACACACGCTATCATTAAACTTTTGACCCTGCCGTGTCTGTCACTCCTTGACAAAACTCTGTTCTTTGAGCTCTGTGACTACTGTTTAAGCAGCGGTCAGCTCTGTCACATTAGGTTTACTTATCTTGTCTTTATTGTTTGGTTGTCATTATCTCTCTTTTAGGCCACACACCTAAGGGTGCAGGCCAGCTGTTGTACATTGTGATTGTATGATAAATCCTAAAATTTATGGTAAAGACTTTGATTGTTGTGTAGCGTCCCTGCAAAAGTCTCGAGACATCCCTCATTTCTTTATAGTTTACTAGGAAAATGGGAAATAGAATGATAAATACATTGTTTAGTCCATATTTGAGAATTTTTTAAACAATAACAATAACAAAGAAGTATGAAAATAAAATAAGTGGGGTATTTTATTGAAGCATGTACAAAAATTTATCCAAATACCGTATATAAAGCAGTCTGTAAAGGTCTAACAAGCTTGAAAGTCAATATTTGTTATGAGTACCTTATTTTCTTCAGCTGAGCCTGGCTAAATTTCTTGTAATTTAGTCAAGTAGTCTTCAGGAATACTTCTGCATGTTTCTTGAAGGAGATTCAAAGCTCTTTTTTGGATGTAGACTGACTTTTGTGCTGTTTTCTGTCCAGATGATCCTACAGTGCTTTTATAATGCTGAGATCCGAGCACTCGGGAGGCCAGTCCATGACTCATAGTGTTCCATTGTGTGTTTTTCTATCCAGATATGTTTTACTCACTCTATAATGACTCTATAAGATCTGTGGCTGCTGATTTTCAGTCCAGTTCTTGTGTAATTTATCATACCTGGATCTTTTTCCCTGTTTGCCTTCCTTAAGAATCACTTTGTGACAGCCACCCTTCCACTGAGACCATTTCTGATGACAATTCGGTGAACAGCATTATTAAGGTCCTGTGTCAGATCTTTGCTGGATTTTCTTCCTATTTCTTAAAGACATGGATATCAGATAGTTTCATGTGCTGTAGATAGTTTGTTAGGCATGCCACTTCTTTTTTTTGTCCTCCACTTGTTAAGGTTTCCTCAGATATTTATTTTTTTGGCTAACAGGTCTGTCAAACTCCTATCTTTGGGATTTTTCACAGATTCACCTAAAAAAAATGCAAACAAAGTATGTGTTTTCGTCAGGCTGCTATAAAGCTATAGATACAATTTAAAAGCATTTTTTTTGCGAAGCTGTCTATCATTTCTAGACACACCACTGGTTCATTCCATGAATTTGGTGTCTTTTTAAGCTTGAATGGCTCAGGTCAATGTTTAGTAGCTTAATAAAGAAACTTAACAAACTAAAAAACAAAAAAACATTTCTTGAGAATGGTCAGGAACAAGGGCTGGACTGAAAATGAGTGAAAAACCATTCAACTTCTATGACCTCCAGAAAGCCCAGAAAACTATAGCTAAAGACCACTTAAATAAATTATTTTAAAAAAACTCTGGCATTGGAAGCAAAATGTGAAGAAACAAGGGATGACTCAAGATTTTGTTGTGAGCAGTCATGTCAAAATTATGCTCCATTAACCTACAATATCCCACAGTAACAAATGACTAAGAGCTGCTTCACAGCTCATTACCAGGCAATAATGTAAGACAGTTTAGTTGTTATTGCTCAACCTTCAATGAAACAACCCAGCTTATATAATTGTAGGCAGTGAAATATCATATACTCTGAGAAAGTCACACCTGTGGGGGGCTTGACATTATATGTTGGGTGTGGAATGGCTATTTCCGTGGTTTTACTACAGCTTAGCCAGCTGATCACTCTGATAACAATGTAGTATCCATTACTCAATGCTCAATCCAGCCACCCAGACAAATAACCTGGAGGTCACGGCCTCTCAGCCATTCAGCCACTATCCCGAGCCAACCGCTGGCCAATACCACTCAATACCCCAGGTCCAGTTTCCCCATCTGTATCAACCCCCATCCCTCTGATCTCCACCACGGTCCCAATAGTAATGTCTGGATGGGGGGCTGTTGGCGCCTAACCAGCAGCAGATGTGGCTCCGCACAGAACACCGGCCCTCATTAACTTCAATGGATTTCCTAATGCGACAGCTACCATATTTCATTTACCGCGCACACAGACCCCAGCGGACCTGACGGGGCCAACTGATACTTCCATTCTCCTGCATTGCAGAGTGGTCGTAGGGGTTTAGGGACTAGGGGGAGAATGGAACACTGAGAGTCAGGCGGTGAGGAGATGGGGAGTGTGAGGGGAGGGAAGAGTAAGGGATGTCAGGAACCAGAGCAGAAGACATGACCCCTCTTACCGAGAGGAAATCAATTAATTCAAGCTTTTTGCAGAGCTGTGCCTGAGAGGAGTGGCTGCAGCCGACTGCCAGCAGCAATCTGAGGCAGACGTTAAATTTAACAGTAAGAGCTTGCAACACCTGCATTAAATCAAAAAGAGAGGAAGGGATAAAATAGGAGTGTCATTGTTGGTGCGGAAGAGAGACGGAAAAGGATAGCGGAAGAGATTAAAAGCGCAAAACATGGATGCTAGGGGAGACCTATGCAGAGGGAGAGACGGAATGAGGGAATTTATGGTCCTGGGTCTCATTGTTCCTGTACACGTGAGAGTGCACAGCTGGGGGAAAAGAGGGAAATGGGGTACAGATGTACTGTATCAAACACAGAGCCCTGGACTTCAATAGATACATTATGATGTGCTCCCCTGCTGCACTCCTTTTCCAAACATCAAAACCTCCTACCTTTCTCACCCTTGTAGCTACTGCTCCTCCCTCCCCCTTCCACCTCCCAGCACACACACCTGATTACCCCTGTTTAATACACCAATATCCGCAGTCTGCTTTTTTTTTCTTTCTCTCTGGCAGTAGGTTGTATTAATTTCACTTTGCTCATTTTATTCTCCTTATTTAACGGACGCAGCGGGTATCGCCAAGCTGTGGCCTCCTTTGAACTGCTTGTTTTAAAAGCTACCTAAACGCGCATACAGATGTAAGCTGTAGCAATGTCCAGCCTTAATGACATGGGTATATTATCATGGCCCAGACGACAGTTCATCACAGCTGTTCACACCTTCCCCCAGCTCTTACTTCCACATTCCTTTAACACACACATACAAATCATTATGAGAGAACATATGGAAGTAGAAGAAGGAAGCTTGGGAGGGTGGGAGAGAACCGTGCCCCCTGAATCTTCAGGGTTTACCCTCTTTTAGGATTCCTGGGGAGCTGGCTGGACTAATGCGGAACAGGGGTATCAGTGGAGGCTCTGAAAGTGGGACTGGCCATGACCCTCTTCTCCTTTAACTAAAGAGCGAGACAGGGAGGGAGAGAGTGAGAGCAAGCTTCCCCAAGGAGCGGAGAGAGCTGAGACGCTTGATAATTCCTGGTGCTTTCCCGGTGCCTATAGAGGAAGGGGGCCCCTCTGGATTTGTCAGTTGTGGCTGCAGCTGTCTCCGGGCAAAATGGACCACAGTGGACTTGACATTTGATCTCTCTTCTCTCTCTTTCTCTGTGCCTTTTTCTTGTCCCTTTATCTCGCTCTCTTGCACTAACTCTCCGTCTTGCACCATCATTCCTTTCACTGTCTTCACTTTCTGTCTGTGTCTCTCTGTTTCTTTCTTGTTCTCCCAAGAGTGTTTCCAAACAGAGTTGGAACCATTTTTAAAAATGTACATTTTTTTTTAATCCCATCCTTGCCTTTTGGTTCTCTTATCCTTTGTCACCCAAAACCCAGAAGAAGAAGTTGTTGACAAAGAGCTGCAGAAACAAAAAATAATCTGGAAATATTGTTACAATCGTGCTAAGATGCCCAGCTTTCTGTCACCTCCTGTCAATTGTTTAAGTCAGTATGAAGCGAATTAGTCATTTTTCTATGGTTCAGGGATTTGAACTGGGACAGGTGTTTTCACAGAAACAATGTACATTAGACTCTTTCCTTTGTCTTCACCCAGGAAATAGTCTAATGCACCCTATGGGTTAAACTGAAATTTGACCAAAGGAAGAGTAATGAGACAAGAATGTCGTTGATCAGTCTAGTCTCCGCTTATCTACACCGTCTTCACAGCTGTTGAAGTTCTCACAGTCATGACAACATCTGACGTCATTACTTTGATCACTATCACCATAAACTGCATAGTTTTTCAGAGCTTCCTTATTGTTCTTCTTATTATTGTCTTGTGTATATGTATAAAAATGTTGCTTGTTGTTGTATATGAAAAAGTCAAGTTGTATAGGCAATTATTCCATTAGATTACAAGTATTTTTTCTTAAACTATGACAGACAACATATCAGCTTCCTTAACTTCTCAACTTCCTTGCACGGCACAGTTATGGTGAGTCTGCTGTATTCAACAATTTAACAATGACCCTGAAGATGAACGCTCGAGGGATGTCATAAATCGCTACAGGACACTCAGTCACTGTGACCCGTCCCGACGTTCACATTGTTCTTGGTCAAACAAACAGTGGAAATGACATCATTCGCAACAATCAAAGTGTGATATAAAATAAAATCTGATACAACCATTACAACTATAATAAATTATACAAATCGTGTAGTGTAGCTTGCTGCTAATATTTTTCATAAAATGTGTCAGTATTTGCAATATCTGAAAACAGTCATGAAAAAGAAACTATTTACCTCCTGGATGGCTTTATCAGAATCTCGCATCATTGAGGTTGAATCATTGCCCTGTCTTCTTTAAAAGATTACCTAAGACTATTGATTTTTGTGGGTATTCAGAGAGGTACATTTCAGCCGAGCTTTAGTTGTCAGACAGATGGCTTCACATTTGACTCTTTGGATATGCAGAGGAGTTCATGGTGACTACAAGGTTCCCGGGTCCTTTGGCTGTAAAACAAGCCCAAATCATCACCCCACCACCACCGTGCTTGACATTTTTCATGAGGTGTTTGCGCTCATATGTTAAATTTGGTTTTCTCCAAATGAAGTACTGTGCATTATGGCCACACGGCTCCACTGTGGGCTTTCATCTGTTCAAGGAACATTGGGCCAGAAGGCTTGTCAGATGCAACTTTCCAAATTCTACTTTGTGTTTTTACTGAGAGGTTTTCGCCTGGTAACCTTTACAAAAAAAGTCATAGATGCCATAGTTTTTAAAAAACTAATTTTACCATAATAAACTTTGACATGTAACTTACTAAATGATTCCAGTAAAGTCTGAGATGTGTTTCAGAGTTCCTTTGTGCACTGCACGGTCTGCCTGTGGAAGCAGTAATGTTGCACTTAGTTTTTCACAGGACTGCACAGTATTCTGTGAAAACCTTTTTTTTCCCACATGACTGTATATTCACAAACAGCGGCACATTACTGTTAAACATTTCCTGTATTTTTACGGTAATTTGTTACAGTGAACACAACAGGCAAATTAGCCGAATGAAAATGTGTTTTGTGGGAGACCGACTTGCTGTTTTATGTGAGTATTCTCCTTTGCTTTGAGTAAAATTTAACTGACATATTAGTGCCTTTACCTGAGAAAAGCATCCCAGTGCTCTTTCATTCTCAAGTAATTGACCCACTTTGTCCATATAACACATCTGGCTCCCAGAGCCGCCCTGTAAGGCTCTGAGTCTCTATAAAGTGAAACACCATCCATAAAATCTCCATTAGAGCAGTGCTGCCTGGGGGTCAGTGCTCCACTGTAATGCCTTCACACATGGGGTTAGAGGTTAGTGCTGTTGACATTCCTTCCATGACTGTCTGATATCAGAGTGATTGATAAGCCCGAGAGAAGCTCTGGGAGGTACACACCCTCTCAGCTCCTGAACTTAAACATTTACGTTTAAGATCTGCGCCTTTCAGTCTATCCGCCCTTGCCTCTTCTTCTCCGCCTGTGCATCTTGTTCTCCCTCTGTCACCTGGGTGTCTGGTGGATCTCCAGTGAGGCTTAAATGTCACACGGGGATTGACCTTGGAGACATCGTAGCAGAGAGTGTTTATCTGGCTTTCCTCTTAGCTAAACCAGATAAAAGAAGAGAGCTGTGATTGATCGCCCACTCTTCTCCTGAGCCTTCATAGGTTTTCTGTTAGCGGTTCCATGTGAATGTGAGCTACAGTAGAAGGCTGTGAGTTACTGCCTTGTCAAATTCCACACCTTCTGAGTGCTGTTGGCCTTGGAGGCATGGTAAAGACTTTACCTGTGGACAAGTACACGAGTGGTACATTTCTTTATCTTTTGATACATTTCAAGGTTTTACTTCTGACAAAAATGGGTGGGAATGATGACATGCAGAATGTATTTTAGCCTCCTCCCCTATCAAACATAAGTTAACAGGCTCTTATTGACAAATTGTAATAGCAGATAAGAGTCGTTGATCAGATCCAAAACAGAGCTCTTGGAAAATACTTACCAGTAGCTAGGTGGAACGAGTCAGTGTGTCCTGAGGTGCTTTCAGATATCTCTTAGCATCAAGATGGACTTTTGTTTGAAAACAGACATGCGCGAGAACAAAGGGTTTTTCTTTAATCTTTATGCAGGCTGTGTAAAATGAGGATACAATTACAGCTTTTATAGACACTTGTGACTTACAGTAAGAAGACAAATGAACAAAGCACACCCAGATTTCCCGTAGGCCAGTCAGTCATTAGAGCCCACTCACAGTCCAGCTTATCTTTCCTAATCAAATACTCTAGCCCCACAAAATCACGTGTAATTAGAGGTTCTCCATTTTTTCCAGTTCCTCTCGGTCTAAGCTCTGTGAAGATAACCTTCCTCGCTGCCGCTGTCTCTGGTGTCTTTGAGTAAACAAATAAACAAACAAAGTTGGAAACAGACGGGCAGCAGCAGGGCGGGCTGGTCAGGGTTCAGTCGCCAGGGCAACGGGATCCTGCCTGTTAGTTTTCCCCCTGGGAGGTGTGTATGTGTTGTGGTGGGGTGACTTGTTGTTTATTACTATAATTTGTCTGAGTGGCTCTGGAGAGATTTCAGAGTTCTTTGAAGAGGGGCTGGATGAAGCCTGGAGCGTGCCATGCTGTGTCCGGGATTTGGGCCCAGTGTTCAGTTCGTCTAACCCCTGCCTACACCCAGCCTTCACCCGGCCTCCACCCATTCTCTAATCTTCTTCCGCAGTGCTTTACACTTTATCCCAAACCCTTCTGGTTCTTCAGGCTCTCACAAATAGAGAATTCTTCCCTGAATTTAATCGCAAATTGCAAAGCTGGCAATTATTCAGTTGCAGGAGTATCAGTGTGTTAGGTTATATTCTGAAACTGATTGGAGTGGTCTTGTTTTAGAAGTAAAGGCTAATTCATGTGGGAAACCCCCACCCCCAGCCAAAAAGAAAAAAAGAACATACAAAGGTTTGCTTTAGAGACCAGTGCTAAATTCAGTGGAAATTCTCCTTTTGGTTTAGGGAGTTTCTTGGCTGCTTTTTGCCCAATTGCTGTGTGGCAACAGCTCACCAACCCTCAAATGTTAATGAAACACTGCCAGGTAAAGCTCCAAAGGTTTAATATTAAAAAGTCTGAAAAGAACTTTAAAAAGAACTTTAAACATCAATTTGTCAATAATAAAATGTGCATCTGCTGTCACTTTATATACTGGTCTAAAAAATTTGAACACTTGACCATCACACTTTAACACAAAGTCAGTTAAACTACAAGGAACCCAGTTTGTCCAGATAGAAAGCATAAACGATTGGAACTCGACTTCACCTGCTTTGGCGCAAATGGCAGTGATAACAAGTGCACTAGAGAGCCCGCAACAAGAGAAACTCTCCAAAAGGGAATAGTTTTGCATGTAGTGGCTTCCGACCATTGCTCTGCCCTTATTCCTCTGAGAAGAGTTTTGCTTTTTGTTCATTTTTGTTTTCACTATTGGTAGCATGAGATGGCAGCCCATTCAGGTTTCACAGGTAGTCCAGCTTCTACAGGATAGCACAATCATTATATGATGTCACAAGAAAGTTTGCTGTGTCTCTCAGCACAGTCTCAAGAGTGTAGACAAGATAACAGAAGACAGGCTGTTATATAAAGTTGACAAGCCGTAGAAGGGTATCAACCCAGCAGTGGGATCAGTATCTGCTCCCTTCTGTGAGGAGGAACAGGAAGAAAACTACTCATGTGTGTCTTTCTGACTAAATTTTCAGAAACAGGGACCATAAGGGCCTGATATCCTTTTTGTAGGACCTCTCCTCAGAGACAAGCTCCATGCAGCTTCATCAGTGAACAGTAGAACCAGTACCTAGTTCTCTTCACAGATCAGAGCAGGTTCATACTATGCACATGTAGTAGACAAGAAAGACTCTATGGAATGTTATGCCATCAGTAACAAAGGCTGTAATGCCACTGACTGGCCCTCATGTTCCCCAGACCTGATTCCAATGGAGAACCTCTGGGACTATGTGTTAGTGCATGTCATGCTCCCAAAGAGCACCACAGACTGTCAAGATGCTCATTCATTCCTTTAATCCAGGTCTGGGAGAAGATCCCCCAGGACACCATCTGCTGTCTCATCAGGAACATGCCCAGACGATGTTAGGAATGCATACAGGCACATGGGAGCCATAAGAAGGACTTGGTTGTATTATGACACAAGCCGGATCAATCTGCGATTTCACTTTTAAGTGTTAATTATTGATATGATTTTAAATCCAGTCCGAAAAGGGTTGATTATTTTGGTTTCCACTGATTGTTCTTGTGTTATTTGGTTCTTAACATATTACACAATTCTTATTGGTAACTTGAATATTTCACTCATCATGATCCATTGTGTGATATAATTGTTCCTTGAGAGTTTTTTTTTTCAGTGTAGTTTTTATGTAAACAAAAAAAATTCTGTTTTCAGTTCAATTTTAAGTGTCAGAAGATCTAAAAATATCTGGCTGGTGGCTGTCTGCATGTTTAGTGTGTTTGTGTTCTGACATAGGAAGCCGTCCTATGCAGCCCAAAGCCATCAAAGTGCATGGCCGTCTGTCTCCTGTGTCCACCGTGGGTGGGTGGGGGTCACTTAGTCCCAGACTAAGTTTAATTGGTGTCAAGCAGGCCACAGTGAAAAGCCATCAAAAAGTAGGGAAGCTCAGTGAGACAGGAAACCTTTTATAAGGGGACTTCCTCCATCTGCATGACTCTGTCCCTTTCTGTCCTATTGTCTCTGCTCTATATCCCTGGCTCTTAAAATCTCTCACCACCACTCAGCTTCCATCTGCTCTCTTCCTCTCCCACTCACTCTCCACTGGCTTCAAACATTCACTATTTACCACCTCCACTCCCACCCTCAATGCTCACTCTCTCTTTCTCCCACTGTGGTATTGTTTTTATGTCTGAAGGCTGTCCTTGGGTAACTGAAGAAGTTTGTCTCTGGGGGAAACCCGTGACCACAGAGCCAAACCGAGCCAGAGGGCCTAATGATGAGTGGACTTCCTGACAGCTTCTACTACAATACACACAGACACACATAACTAGTCATAACACGAAGCTGATGCACTAGACTATATTTTTACGTGATTATTCTCAATGCATTATGTAGCAGACATTCAGACAGCTTCCTTGTAATCGAGCTTATGTGTAAGTTCATTAAGGAATGTCTGTAACCACTCGTCTGCCTGCTTTCCTGGGTGTTCGGCTACTTTTCTGTTTACACGTCTACCACTTCCCACGCTGTCAATCTCAATACTGACATCATAACTCTAGTCCAATCATCTTCTCGCCAGCCTTCTTTGAGCTAATCAGCCTCCGCTTTGCATGGTTTAAATAGTTGCTCTCCGTCATTCTCCCTTTCAGACTGTCTTTTATGCAATCCACCTCCTCCCCATCTCCACCTCAGACACCTCAGCCAGAGCTCTATTCAATCCTCAGTCTTCATCTTCACCACCATCACCAGCGTCTAGACTCCAGGAGGTCCTCTCCTAAGTCCTGTCACTGCTGGGATTCCATCTAATCGTCAAATACATTTCTCTATCTCAATAAATCATGTTCAGTTCTTCCAAGTGGTCTCTCCTTATTGAAATTTCCCTAAGTAGTCTTCAGGAATAGTTCTCCAGGCTTCTTGAATGACATTCAAAGCTGTTCTTTGGATGTCGGCTGCTTTTTGTCCTGTTTCTTTCAAGATGATCTCTTGTTGAGGTTCAGGCTCTGGGGAGGCCTATCCATGACTATCCAGGTATGTTTCCACTATATTGGATGTTTGTTTGGGATCATTGTCATGGTGAAAAAGGGAATCTGTTGCCAGTCAGAAACTTTCCATATTATATTGCGCAGTGGGTCAAAATCCGATGGTACTTTTTTGCATTCATAATTACATCAATTTTGACTATGCAGCTCCAAACCATGTCAGGGGTTGACAAACAAACAGATGACTATAGCCACTCATTATTGCACTGTTTTCCTGACCTCATCTATACCTACTGATGTTGAAAAAATTAAATTCATCACATCATAAAACCCATTCCCACTGGTTTTCAGTACAGTCTCAGGCCCTGTGTTAGGTCCTTGACAAATTTTTCCTCTTTCTTAGTAACATGACTTTCAGATACTCTGCATCTGCCATAGAAATGTTTTCAGGCTTGCCTCTTCTTCTTTTGTCCTCCACTCGTCCAATTTCCTCAAACGTATGCCATGATTTTGGCTAAGAGCTCTTTGGGAATCACATTGTTGGTGCAAAACACTATTTTATGCCTGTCATCCTGTAGTATCTTTGGCATTTTTTGTAGATTCAATTAAAGAAATGGAAACAAATTGTGTTTTTCGGTGTAAGGCTGCTAGTAGCAAATTGCCTAAAGATACAATTTCAGTGGACTATTATGTGTAGACACAACACTACTTCATCCCTTGAGTTATGCTTGAATGATTCATAGGTCAGTGATTCATAGTTTTCATAATGTTAAGTGCTTAACAAACACAACATTTGTCTTAAAAATGGCCAGGTACATGGATTGGACTGAAACGGTCTGACACCTTGGGAGCAAAATATAAAGGAATGAGGGGTCCTTCAAAACTTTTACACATGTATGTATGTATGCATGTATTAGCTGAGGTTCAAAACTTAAAATTTCAGTATGATATGAGAATTTACGTTAAAGTGATTCAGCATTAATGGTTAAACGGTCTTATCAGCAATGCATCTTTTATTTCTTTTCAGCACAAACACTTTTGCTTATATGTACACAAACCCATGCACACAAATAAAGATAATGAAGCAGCTGCATTTCCCAAGTGCTGGCTGCTGTGTTTTGTCAGCAACTTTAACTGTAACCGTAACCCTAACTGTAATTACTGTTGCACAAGAGCAACCGGTCAAAGAAAACACCTAACTGCAGTGTAGACAGCTTTGCTTTTTATGCATATGCTTATCTACACAAGCACACCTGGGCACACCTGCCCTTCAGGTATGTGTATATGTACATATATATATTTTTTAATACAGTCCTCTTACTGTTTTTGTGCTATGATTTTACTTTCAGTATCAAGCATGGATGTGGTACACAGAGATACTTTCTTTTTGTCTTTCTTAATGGACCTGTGCCAAAAATGTTATAGGGAAGTCTCTGCCACCTTTTCGGAGAAATACCTAGGAGGGTGCCAAAGACCATGGGAGAACATTCCATTCTGTGCTGGTAAAGGTACGTCACAGCACACTGATCCGCTGGAAAAACCATATTTGTCGCAGGAACCAGGAAGCAAAGAGCGGGAGCAAGTACAAACTCATCCTGACAGCTAAGCAGCAACGGTGGACGCCTAACTGCCATTGTGATGAAAGTATGCACAAAGTTCGTTTCTTGTTTCATGACAAGACAAGCTCGCACACTTCCAGTGAAACTATCTGAATGATCTGCTTAACTGACGGACAGAAGATACCTTTAAAAAAAATCCAGCAGGTTTTTTTGGCCTTGTTTCTGTAACAGCTATTTCAATGAAAAAAGAAAGCATCCCTCTGTTTATCTTTGAACCAGACACTCTGCAATCAGCCGTTCTGCCAACCTGTGTCTCTCCTATCTTTGTTCCCTTTCACTGTCATTTTTCTTTTATCAGACTCTTCTTTTTGTTTTCTTTCAGCGTCTCCTCCTCCTCTGCACCTCTCTTTCTGAACATCCCCCACCCCCACCATCCTTCCCCTTTTCTCTTTCTCTCTCTTTCATGTCATTATTTCTGAATGCAACCCTTTTTTCTAAGTCCCCCCTTTTTTTTTCTTTCTGACCCCCACCACCACCACTACCACCACTTCTTCTCCGCCCCTCTCTTGTTCGATCCCTGACTCAACTTTCACATTCCTGCAGCATTCCTGTAGGATTAGCCTTTAGCACTCTCAGGCTATGCAGAGGCCACAGCCCCCCCACTGTGATGGTGGCAGGCACTAACAGACAACAGAGAAAAGTGTGTGTGCGTGTGTGTGTGTGTGTGTGTGTGTGTGTGTGTGTGTGTGTGTGCGTGTGTGTGTGCACTATCCTCTCACTTTCTTTCATTGCAGGCCCCTTCCTCTGCCCGGCCTACTGCCCCAATTCCACCGAGCTCAGTTTCCATCGCAGATAGCAGCCTTCAGGTCCCATTCCCAGTGTCCTAAGAGCCTTTATTCAATAAATGATCAAAATTCAAAAGTGCTAGTGATATTACTATTTATTTTGTCTACAAAAAAAATGTTGTGAAAAAAACTGCAGGTCTCTTCTTTGACTCAGACATTTATCTGAATTTGAAAGGATGCAAATGCTACGCTATCAGTTTTCAGTGTGGACATTTGTTAAACAGGAAAAGCATAGGTGTCAGGCTCTTGCACAGAAGAACAGACATTTTAACAGATTACTGTTATAGCAACTTAAATGCCTCCTTTGGAAGTGCTGTGCCTCTTTCCAGATTAAATACTCTTTCTGGCCACCAGGGACACCTAAGTCAACTTAGTGCACTTTTAGGTAAAGATGACCTGCTGATGTTCAAACTGAGCATCAGACTGGGCAAGAAAGTTGATTTAAGTGACTTTGAACGTGGTAGTTGTGGCTGGTGCCAGATGGGTTTGTCTGCGTATTTCAGATTTTCCCACACAACCTTGGGTTTATAGAGAATGATCTGAAAGACAGAAACTAACCAGAGGGCTGCAGTTCTCTGGCATAAATGTCTTGTTGATGCCACAGATCAGAGAAGAATGGACAGAGTACTGTGAGCTGATAGAAAGGCAACAGTAACGCGTTACAACCAAGGCATCTTTGATTGCACAACATGTCAAACCTTGAAGCAGATGGGTTACAGCAGCATTTTAGGTGCCACTCCTGTCAGCTACAGTTCACAAAGGCTCACCAAAACTGACCAACAGATGTTTGGAAAAATGTTGCCTGGTCTGATGAGTCTTAATTTCTGCTGCAACATGACATTCAAATTGATGGGTAAGAATTTGGCATAAGAACATGAAATCCTGAATCCATCTTGCCTTCTGTGAACAGTTCAAGCACCTGGTGTTGGTGTGATGGTGTGGGGCATATTTTTTTGACACTTTTAATAGTTTAAAAGCCACAACTTAACTGAGTATTGTTACTGAAGCGTGTCTTCTGGTGGCTGCTACCAGAGCCATGTCACAAAGCTCAAATCAACTCGAAAAAGTTTCTTGATTTGACTATCGTGACTTCACTGTACTCAAATGACCTCCACGCTCAATAGATCTCAATTCAATAAAGCACCTTTGGGATGTGATGGAAAAGAAGATTTGCATCATGACTGTGCAGCGGGGAAATCTGCAGCAACTGTGTGACGCTGTCGTGTCAATATGGACCAAAATCTGAGGAATGTTTCCAGTGCCTTGTTGAATCTATGCCACCAAGAAATAAGGCAGAGTTCCAAGCTGGAATTATAGCCCCCCTGTTCCACATTCATTTTACGTTTTCATATATTTGTAACCTCACGTATGACGTACCTTCATGTGGTGGGCAAACATATAATATTTACCGGCAGTGATAGCGTAGCTGGTATTGTTTTCACATTATGAGACTGTGCGTGTGTGTGTGTATTCGGCAAAATGTGGTGCTGGGGGCACGAACTATATGGGGAATAACACAAAGATGGTTTTGTCTGCTTCGTCAGGAGTTTATACGCTGTTTGTCTGTCTGTGGACAGATTTTCTCAACATCAGAGTGTCACAACAAAGCCATCAAAATAAAGGCTGAGGACAGCAATGGGTGTGGTCTGAAAACTTATTGGCATTGTGGCTGGTTTGATCACATCACAAGAGGATTTCTGGTTCCTTTTTTAAATTGAAGCAGATCTTAAAATCTCTTTTCTAAAAAACTGAACAAAATCCACATAAAGCATCTTGCAATAGAATTACAAAGTAACTGGAAATAAATATCTCACTGTCAAAAAAAATAGCAGTCTAAACAAAGCTGTGCTGTCCCGAACAGAAAAGAGAAACTGAACTCCTCACGCATCCTTTCTGACAGTGTTCAATAAACTGCAGCTGCTAGCGGATTGATATTACTGTTATTTGAGTCATACTAATGATCCAAAGATGATATCTTTAGATTTTTTTTTTTAAAACTGGATGTCTGGACTGAAGAAAAAAGGATCACTAAGATAACATGAGCTAAAACTACTGTGGCATATTCAGGGATACACTGACCTGTCTCTGCTCTCCTTCTCACTGCTTCTTTTTCTTGTTAATCCGAGCCTTCAAGTTAAAAGTGAAGTGCTATGAGGTAATCATTCCCTCTTTCCTGTTTGTTCTTGTGTTTCTATAAGGGGGCTTTGTGTTGAGTCAGTGTTACATGCCAAACTGGTAGCACTGGCCTACCACATGTGGAAACACTCACTTCACCTCCCGGGATGAAAAACTTGGCATGGACGAATGGGAGGAGGGGTGGGAGAAATAGAGAAGGAGTGTGTGTGTGTGTGTGTGGGTGAGAGAGGCAGGGAGAAATAGATAGAGGGAGAGAGAGAGAGACCCTTTTTGCTCAGTATCACCTTACTTCAGCCAAAATAAAAGTATGATCAGAGCCAAAGACGCACCCCAAAATCTCTCAGCTGTTTCCCCCTGCACTGCTGTGAACATGACTCATTTTTATCTGTGCTCCCCCCTCCCTCACTCTCCTCACTCCCATTTACTCTACCCCTTTCTGTCATACTCACAGTCTCACTCAGATGCTTATCCAAAAATTTTTGCACCTAATTTAGTGCTGCTTGCTTTTATCTATTTCCCGCTTTTGCTAAATCTATTGTTTTTCTTACATATTTACTTTTTTCTTTTCATTTGTGGTCCCTGGCTCAGTCATTTTTCGGGCTGCGTACCTCCACTCTTTTTGCTCTTTTTTCAGCTAGTTTCTCTCCTTATCCATCCCTATATCTTAATCTCTGCCCTGGCTCATATTGCAGTTCTTTCTGTAAATCTACAGTGCAGTATTCTGTTCCCCGACATCAAGCTGATTGCTTTCTGTCAGACTGTACTGCTGTAAGGGCCCCCGGGGAGACCCGGTCCCTCACATCTAAACATCTGTCCATCCCATTACTTTAGCTCTAGCTGAACCTGAGCCCCTTTTACCCATGCTGACAGCAACACTGGCGAGAATGGGAATGATATCCAGGGGAATGCCGCTGTTCCCGGGTGTCTCCTCAAAGCTCCTGATTATGCGAGGCAGCTGGTTGAGAGACATGAGGGATCGCCAGGCGACGTTCCACTAAGGTCCCGGATGTTTTCATAGTATGGGTATGGTTGGGAGCATGTATGCGGATCAGTGTGAGGATGGGAATGCACGTCCTGCACCGGGCATCAGTCGGCTGGGTCGTTTGGCAGGAATGTGAGTCAGGAAACCCATAATGGGACAGACTGTGTGCGCTGTCTGGATGACTGTTGTTTTTTAGCACTGCGAGGTACAGAGGAAAAGGATACGGCTAGACGTCATGGTATCGACAACGATGATGATGACGAAGATATAAAAAAGAACAAAGACTTTTCAACTAAACAACGAAAGCGCAGAAACAGCTAGGGAGCATAATCACTACATTTCTTATATCTTTAAATTAGTGGTTTGCGACATCAAATATATTTTGATGTGAATTTCATGGATGACATTTGATTTTCTATCAAGATATTAGGGGAAAATTTTTAATGGTTACCATGAAATATGATACTAAACACATCTCTAAATGCATTTACTAAAAGAGCTTTTATTTTTGGTTATGCTTAAGTGCTCATACAGCGTGTAGAGTCATATCACATTTGGACTCACAGCAGAGTTTTAAAAGAGCTGTATTGATGCAGCAGAAAGAGAGATAGCTTCACTTTCTTTTCATTACAAAGTGGTCCCTGCATTACCTGCAACATACCTCAGCTACTAACAGTCCTGGTGGATGTTTTGATTTATCGTGCTCGCACCTCTACCCTCTTTTGAAAGATGGGGAAAGCCAAGGTGCCAGACTTGGGGCTTCAAAGCGGTAGCAGACAAATTAATAGGGGCTATCATGGTGGCTACATCCATCTTTTCTATAGTCTGTGGTTAATGCATAGCATGTCACAAACTGCAGCAAAACTGTATTTTCAAGTGGCATTGAGCTGCCTCTGCTCTGGTGGGGAAGTCGATAGCAATTCCAGGGTGATGCTGGGATTTGGATTAACAAGTGAGAGAGAGACAGAGAGAAACGGCCAAAGTCACATCCATCATGACCGGCCATAGTTAGCAAACCAGAAGCTTTTCCTGAATAATAACTCAAGGCAGGAATGTTTCAGCTATGTCTGTATACTTCACTGTGATGTCTATGACACATTTTCTTCTCTTCTGCCTTTGTTTCGGTCCCTACTGGGACATGTGAGTCGGTCCCCAGCAGTTTGTCTCTCAGATAAACTAAACAGAATCCTACTGTGGCTTTGGCCTGTGGTCAAAGATCAGATAGGAGCTACAGGTAAACACAAACACGGTTTGGAGGGAAAACAAAGATCGGATGATAAATGATGCACACACGCTTGGACGCACATACCCACAAGTGCAACTCTAACTGTGGCTCATTGAGCAATGAGAACTCATTTGCATCAGCTAAATATTTTTAGCTTGTAGATGGCTTACTACCAGAGCCATAACCACACCCTTACACAGAAGTATATACAGATAATCTCTTGAACATACGCAATAACAGACATGTCCACAGACACACACAGTTTTATATACCCAGTAATACATAAACACTAATAAGGAAATACTCATGCATGCAAATGTGCAGATGCCTCTTCGTGTATGCACACAGGACCCATCACACACACACACACACACACACTATGAACTTGTCTCGTGTAAGTGAGATGTCTTCTGTTTCAACAATGTGTGTAGTGTGTGCTGCCTGCCTTTTATTCCCCTGGCAGAGTTACCCAATCTCCTGACACGCATTCTGCATGGATGACGGCGAACTCTTCTCATGACGCCGCCGGAGCCACCCGTTTAGTTCCGCCTTGGCTCTGTACACGCACAGTTCATAGGGTCAGAGGGCCAAGAGGGGTGCCGCCTTTCTGTGTGAGCATGAATGAAAAAACCCAGAGCAAAAGGAACAGCTTTGATCTGCTCAGCTTGTCTTTGTCCAGAGACGCAATGTCTGAATTGGACTCTCTTATATACAACTATAGTACAGTGCCAAGCAGTGTGGACTAAAAGAAATAAAGCTGACACTTGCTATGACCTCTGAAGTCCAGCCCATATGAATTCAAATCACTGAAAGCACCAACAACTATGTGCTGACCTTGCTGGAAACGAGCATTCATGTATTTGCATGAGTGTTTGCATTTGTGTGTGCGTGCCTGTGGCTATTCCCTCACCTCCACTGACCCCCAAGAAAGGGCTCAAAGGCACAGAGGCGGTGCTCTCTGACCTTTGACAGAATCCAAGCCAAATTAGAAAACTCCGCTCATTTATTATTGCAGGTCATGGCGTTCCACGGATAACATGGGAATGTGCTCCAAAATCAACGGCCCGGGTCAAGACCTGCCTGTTTACATGTCGCCGATTATCATTCCTCATTTATTTACACATGATTTATTCAGTCAGCAGAGTGGTTTTGTCAGATCACACAGAGGATCATTTACACCATCACTTTGATGATTTTATATAAGAATGAGTCAGCGATTTTGGCCAATTGATTATGACACAAACCTGTAGTTTGCATGTTGTGACCTATTTCACTGGAGCCACTGCTTTCAAGGGTTTTACAGGCTGACATCATGAGAGAGCGAAGTGAGAAATTTGAACTGAAACTAAATTAAATCTCAACCATTTGTCCATAATTGCTGGCTTTTTTGCGCAAGCTTCTGCATGTAGCTGCTGATCCAGCAACACCCCAGAGCCTCTCCCCAGATGATTCCCAGAGAAAACAAGTTGTGTGTCTGTGAGACTTTCAATTAAGACACACTGAGCTGTTTATACCGAGCTTGAGGTCTGGCATGCAGCTCCTACACTCACTCACTTTTTATGATGCTCTCAAATCTATAAACTCACTTATGATATAAACATATTCCAGAGGCCATAAAACAGCGGCTTGTTTTTGGCTTATGAAGACACATTAGGGTGTGTGCGTGTGTACAGAGGTGTGTATGACTGAACAGATTATGCGGAGAGTGTGGAAATAAGTAATTGCTTTTTTTTGTCCCCCCCCCAAAACCCTCCCCACATGCAATTTATATGCATGTAATTAGCAGCAAACACAACTGAATGTGGTTGAGAGCACAATATGTGTCCATACTGCAGGCTGGAGGGATGGCACTGCTGCCTAAAAGATTGGCACATTGTAGTGAAACTGGCACAAGGTCGCATGTGTGAATGTTGCGTAAAAACAGGGAGAAGCACGCTATCGGAGCCACAACACACTGAGAGAGTGAAAAAGGGTGCAGCAGCACGAGGGAGTGAGAAACATACAAAAGATGCTTTCACACACTCTGGTGCTAATGGGACTGATGCTGGAATGTCAGTGCGGCTGAGTGAATGCTGAGGTATATGCTAAGCGTTTGCTTCAGTTCCATGTACAAAATCTTACCTATATGTAAAGATTTTTTCAGGAACCCCCTCTCCCTGTCATATTTTGCTGTCATTAAGGTAAAGTGAAGGTAATATTAAGAGAGTTAAGGACACCCCAGTGTTTAATTTCACATAACAGAATTTAGAAAAGAATTAGAGAAGCAGGGAAAGTATTTCTATCATGGTTGACTCATTTGAAAACAGTGTTTCTTTACTGTTAACTCAGAATTAAGTCACAAATAAACAAAAATAGCTTGTTGTTCGCACCCCCTATGATATATTTGCTCTCCCTGTAGGATGACATGTAAAGTTCCGCTAGTGGTATCTGATGTAGAGGCCAATCCATGATTGATAGTGTTACATTGTGATTTTTTTCCTTCCTTCCTTTTGCTGCATTGGCATTATGTTTGGTATCCTTGTCACATTGAAAACTGCTACTGCCAATCAGATGCTTTCCATATGGTATTGCATGGTGGATCAAAATGTGATCATACTTTTCTTCATTCGTTATTTGTCAGTTTTGACTGACATGTAGCCCAAACCGTGATACAGCCTCCACCATGCTTTTCCTCAAAATTTTTAGGTTTCCATTGAGCACCATGCCAGATACATTATGCAAATAGTTCTTTGGAAATCAGCTTGTTGGTACAAAAATGTTCTTTTATGCATATCACACTATGTTGATATTGGCATTCTCCATAGCATCAACAAAAGAAATGAAAAGTGCATCCTTAGTTTCACCTAGCCTTAATGTTTTATAGAAAGTAATTTCTCCTAAACAAAGCCAGCTTTAGCTGCATTCATTTGGATGTTCAAATATCTCCAATCAAATAAAAAAAACAAGAAAAAACAAATATCTAAAAGAGTTTGCAGTTGAATTTATTACCATAGCGATACGTATAAACATATATTGTTTAAAGAATGGAAATGAATATATAAGAAGTTGATAAAGACACTTTAATAACAATAATGACAAATGAAACAATCTATTGGGGACTTGCCCGACACATCCTGTCCCTCATATGCTTTGCAGAACCTACACTTCCTTCCAGGGTTACAGCCCAGGCCTTGGCCTTTCACCGGGTGGCTCCTGTTGGGTCACCAGCCTTTCACATCCCACCCTGTCAGGGACACAAGACCACCTAACCTTACTGTGTGCAGTTCCCTTTGAGGCCCTTCCATTATTTAATCTGGCTATGTGATTAATCTTGATTTTGATGCGCCATTCCTACACCGCACCCTTTCGAGCATGCTGCGTAGGAAATAACAAAACATTAATGTTCCAGTCATTCTTGGCTCGTACTCGGGATGTTTCCATTACATATCCAGCAGCTAGGTCTTCCTGTCTCTGTATTGTCACCTCCACTCACTTCCACACTTATTATGAGCCCACGGGGTATATATATGTTTGCATATTTTTGTGCACGACAAGGTGGGGACTTGGTTAAAAATGATTGCGTGCTCCATCTCCTTGAACGTCTGCATAACGACTGGAACAAGTTCATTTCCACGCCTCTGCTTACTTTGTTTTAGCTGTTGTCTATCTTTGTGTGTGTGCGTGTGTGTGTGTGTGTCTGTGTGTGTTAATAAAAGGGGAAAAAGCACAGCGGATGTGCAATTGGGACTCCTGGTCCAGACACCTCAATAACAATCAGAGAGTCTCTGCTCAGCTTCCTGTTTGACTTTTTATTGGCTTTGCACTCATCACCGCAGCAACACAGAGAGGAAGTGCTACACTGCTGCATGATGGACAAATGGACAGGAAGATTGAAAACATGAGTAGAGAATGTGCGGATACACTCCCTAATCTATTTTGGGATTTCCAAACGCACACACCGCCACACTAAGGATGCTTTGCCATCAGTGAGTCAGGACATCTGGCTTTATTATTATTATTATTATTATTATTATTATTATTATTATTAATATGGCAAATAACATCAAGTCTGTTTTGTGGGTATACGATGTGAAGAATCCAATAATGCAATGTCAGTTCCCTCGCACTTTAATAAAAGCATCTAAGGAATAGTATCCAATTAAATGCAAGCTGCATATTCTACAATGAAACATTTAGTTTGTAAGGGATATGCAGATGTTAGCAAAATGTACCTAGATGTGACTGCTTGCATGAAATTATTGAATCAGCCCATTGATCTATAGTGCTGCTTCCCCTACATGTAGAGGCTTATATATTAGTAGATTTATAGTTCAGCTTTTCTGGGCTCTTGAAAAGTTTTAGGTGAATAAATAAATAAGTTTTTAGACCCCCAAATTTTATGAATTATGAAAGTTTAATATTTATTAAACTTTGTTTGCCTGGGCTGTGATTGGCATCTAGGGTGCTCTTAATTACTTACATGCTGCGCTTGCCTCGAAGACCAGTAGCGCACATATTCTTTCATTTAGCCATACTTCACTGGTTACTTTCCTTTTTCTAAGTGGGTGTGTCTGTTCCGCCTCCTCCATACCCACTTCCCATCTTCCATTCCTTTTCCCAGCGGAGTTCCAAATAATCAGCGCTCTTTTGATGGGGAGGCAGTGCAACGAGAGGCACAAAGGATTATGTCTGCTTCCAGCTTCTACGTTTTCTAAAGCAGCACAACAGCAATCAGGGAATTTTTCCACTGAATCGTAGAAAAACTGATCAAAGGGAACATTGCTCGCACATGTATTCACAGAAAAACGTATGTGCTATATAGTGCGTGTGCACTTTTATGTGCAAAGGAAAGCATGGGGTAACACAGACACACAGAGTATAACATATAGGCAGAAGAAATACAGTAATCACCTGAGTGTGGCAAAATTACTGTGGTAGGTTAATACATTTCTTTTAGTGGTTCACCCCCCCACCCACCCCGCTAACAAATATGGGCTAAACACTTTTATTGTACACACATATTTCGCCCCCGGCTTCTTATGAGAAAAACTGACAAACATTTACACAACATCAGAGCCTTGACGCAAGGTTGAAACTGTCATAAGATTAATGGATCAGCTTAGTTATTGTCAGGTCCACACTGATTACAAAAAAGATTTTGTCATTCTGTAATTTTCCTTGTAACCAGCTGCCTTTATATCTGTATAAGCTAATCACTCACAGTATCTCAGACAATTTGCAAACACAAACGTTGGGCAATTTTCCCTCCCTCTTGTTTTATCCCATTTTATTATCATAAGCTCTTACTGACTATTCCTATCGAAGCTCCTATTAAGAAACATCCCCATCAGGGATGAGTTATAATAGACCACTTTATTGCGTATTCATTTTAAGCTCTTTAATTCCCCAGAAGAGTTCATCTTTGATATTGCTGTGTTGGTGTGAGCTGGGTATTCCATTACATCATGACCTTCTTTCAGGGCCTCATTAGCTAGCTTATTATCTCATTAGCAAATTGAGTGGACCTCGTTAGCACCTGCAAGCTCCGGCAGGATGGTGCTGGCACTGCGCTGTTTGTTAATGAGATGGAGTTTTTAGGTACATTAGTGCTCCAGTTTTTCTTGAACCACTCTGGGTGAATTTCTACTCTCAAATAAATCTGTCTGAAAAGGGCCGGGGCTGGAAAATCATTTTATCACCACGGACGACATCAGCCAAGTCCAGAGCTTCGGGTGCATCATCCTACCAACTTAAAGCTGGAGCGTGCAGCCATAAATTTTGACCACAGGCTTGAGTCACCCGCTGCACGCTGCTGTTTGGATGACTGAGAGCAATGTTTAACTTAATAGATAGCAGTCTCCTCTTCTGTGTTGGCAACAACAAACACACAAATAAATTAAAAATAGCATAGAGAGAGGTTTTTCCTTGAAAAAAGGCTAAAAAAAAGAAACTCCCCCCCCAACAAAACCAAGCAAACAACAGGCCAGCATATTCTTTTCAAGGGCTTGTTTGAATTACTCCTTTATTTGTGCTAAAGTGCCGGAGTATTTCTAGAAGTGGACAGCCTGAGGAAAAGACGGGGGTCGGGGTGAGGGTGGAAGATGGAGCGTGTCCTGTGGGTTAATTTGGGACTATTTTGTTGGTGGTCATGTCGAAACTTTGCATCGCCCAAAGGGACATACTGTTTAGGTGGGGTGGTGGGAGGTGGTGGGAGTCTCTCCTTTTCAGAGGGGGGACACAAATGCGCAGAGGAAACACTGGTAGCACTTAAGAAAAGCCAAATAAACAGTTTGAATCCAAATGATTCACAGGTGTGGGCAGTCGGGACTGCCATCTGCGGTGGGACCGACGGTGGCACTTCTCCTTCTGCAGCGGTGGCACTGCAATACAGCATTGGGACGATTATGTAATTTGTTTCAGCTGTTGTCACATCTCTAACCAAACGACAGACAAAAGGAAAGATGGGAGCTGTTGACTTTTTGGTGTTGTATCACTTTGTGATCAAGAATAACTGTGTGTGTGCGTGCATGTAGATGTGTGGCATTCTTGGGGTTTCAACTCTGAACAGGGAATGTTCAGAGTTCTCACATTCCCTGTGTGTTTTAGGGATCCACTGTGAGCACACTGTTCTCGACAACTGGTAAGTGGATGTTTCACAACACCTCTTTCTCTGCAAGTGAGCTACGATGGCTGCTGGACTCTGTTTGGAGCAGATTTTCCTGACTTCTGACGCAGAGCCCAAAAAAATGCTGAAATATACAATTATACTTTTTAGACTGAAAACAAAAAATCGCATCAAAATCAAGCACTTCTGCGAATTGAAACTCACTGAGCACAGTGTGGTTCATTAATGTTTAAATCAGGTGCTGAACACAAACACACAGTTCAGCTTTTTTGAACAACCCTCCTTTCAGTGATGGCCACAGCAGTCAAAGCCTTTACTTGATTAGCGGGATAAACATCAGCTCAAAAGCATTAGTGCGGTATGGTAAAACGGTGACCTCACTGATAATGCACACACACACTTAGCAAGCACTAAAACTAAGCTCGGCGTGGGCAGCTGCCAAGGCCAGTCAAAGCCCTCTGTACATCCTGGGAGCAGCTGTCTCGTCCAATCATAGCTGCACGTGTGTCATCTGCCTTTCAGTTGGAAATGAAGTTCAGAATAGCACTGTGTGAAACCAGCAGCGTGACTCTTTTTGGTTGCATGTGTCTTCTTGTACAACAGGACTTATTTATTAACTCCAAAAGTCTCACTTGGATTAAACAGAACGGTAAATCCATGAATAAAACTAAAGTCTACAGCTTCAAAAAACTATGGCCGATTTACTTTCCAGCAGAGATTTAAATCTAAACATCCTTTGACTAAAAACTAACCCAGATCCTTACTTTTAATTATTAAGAAAAGTCTGGATCTGTGTTTTCTTACTTCCTCTGTAATTCCTCTAATAACAGCCTTGATAGTCAACCTTCCCAGCAGGTGACGGAGGCTGGGACTCCCACCATTTTACCTACCATTACATTCCCTAATAAGCCATCAAAGTCCTATCAGTGCACACAAGGATCCAGGCAGAGTAAAGCGACCTCAGGTGACCTCTGCGCGGGTGAGTTCCTGTGCCCAGGGGCGCTCTGTGGCTTGTGACTGGCCAAAGGTCATGGCAAGGGGGGGGGGCAGAGAATGTTGGGAAAAAAAGATTTCTTTAAAAGGATGGTAGTTGCCTACAACCAACATGGACACAGAGCACAGAAGGATAACCAACTGGGGTCTAAGTGTTCTCCAAAGGGGGGACTGGGATAGAGAGAAGCCCTGTTTCCTCTGTGTCTGAGCACAAAGTGTGTCTGTGGTGAGGTCAGCTGGTGACAGCTGAATGCTCCAAATCTGTACACCTCAGCCAGCCACTGCTTTACATACTTACTGAAAGGCTGATTCATGCATTCATCCCGGTAGCAAAATGATTCACAGCTCACTCACAGACACACATGCTACATAAACATTTGGACCCCAAGAAGGGGCTGAGAGGTCTTAACACAATCACCTTTTCATCTTTGTTGGAAGGCAGGAAAAACAGTGGTGCGACACGGCGGCTTCTCTGCCCATGTGGAAAGACTCATGGGAGATTATCATAGTGCAGCCGAAGCCTGGGCCGAACAAGGGCCCAGCTGTTAAACAGGAAGTCACCTCCGGCACGGCTCTCCGCCGCCAGCAATCCTCCTTACTGAGGGAGGAAAGTCAAAACTGACACTGTTACAACAAAGTCTATGGGCTCAAAAAAAAGGGAGAAAAAAAATCTCCCTGTCTGCTCAGATTGTGTGTGTAAATCTGAAAGCGGTGGAGAGAGACATGGGGATCATTTAGAGGGAGAGGTGGAGAGAGACATTTGAAAATATGGGAGAAGTGAATGCATGAAGGGGAGGATATGGTCAAGAATGATTGGGAACCTTTCTCAGGTTGAGTAAATCCGGTGGAGTTCCTATGAACTTGTGGTGGGAGTAGACTATGACTTTACAAGGAGGTGTTTAATACCAAGGTGGAATCTGAACCTGAAGGGAACTCAAGCTGCACATCTGAGAAAGTACAAGAAAGTGTCCCACAGCTGCAGCTCACACAGTGAAAACTGTACTGCTTTTCTCTGCACGATGAATATCTAATGGAACAACCATAAAGACGTGCTGTAAGGGATCTTTCAGTTCACTACCAAGATTGTGCAACATTCTGCGCTCAGCTGAGACATACGGCTTCTTTTGACGTCTAGAGCTTTGATGCAGCTTAAGTTGTGCTGCCTACGCATCTGCAAGAAAAAAAGAAATCTGCAGACAGGGCTGTATAGAGAAAATGCAACCTCTCTCTGCCAGGGAGAAACACACTCAGCCAGTCATTAGCATTGCAGATGCTAGCGATAGGAAATGAGAAAAGGCCTCATGCATACAGCCTGAATCCGAGCATTGTCCAAGGACTACGCAGCAGTTTTACTGTATGCTGCAGTGTGGGAGTGGAGTTAGAATCCAGTGGTTGGAATTCACTGTGGATATGTGTGGGATTCAAGGCTTTCCTCTTATCACAGCCAAATGTCAAAGTGAGGATGTAGTGGCGCGGAAACAGAATAAAGCATAGCAGGAATGCTTCTCAGGCTGTGTCAGCGGCGTGCTTCACATTCAGTAACACACTCAAGTAAAGCGCTCTCCCATTTCAGCTCAAGTGCTGATATAACAGGAATAAAGTGATGTGGATGTACACATTAAAATAGGCCTTCTCAGTTTCTTTCGAGACCCACATATTAGTGCACTGAGTCTTGATTGCTGTATGGTGTAACTCACCCCCAATTATTAGATACTGATTATTCAGCTTAACCACTCCAGATACTTACATCGTCCACAGTCTAATCATTTGCAGGGTTTAAGCTAGATGATGCAAAAGGTGAAGAAATCACTAGGAACCTGTTGACAGGACAGACAACCTTTGTAGTTCGAGTTATCTCCTGTAACCTCCGTGATCTCCGATCCAACATGATCAAATGTCTAACAATGTTAGCTGTGCCCTAACTACAACCTAAACTCCCCGATGACCCCCATTAACCAAATACATCTGTCCGCTGTATGGTCCGTCAGTTCTGTTTGAAGTGTGTGTGCGTGTCACTGTCGCCTCCAGCTCTGTGACAGATGACCCGCTGACCTTGTCCTTCAAACAAAGGAGGATCAATAAACACAAAGGTTCCTCCTGCCATCATCAAACAGCTCCAATCTATGTGTTTGAATACACAAGCGTGGCAGCGTGGACATCTAGCATGTGCAAAGTCTGCTTCTTTTAAAGCTGGTGCAATTCAGAGTCTAGGGACTGAGAATCAATATGGCGGGTGACTGTAGCAGATGATTAGAATTAAACATGTTCATTGATTAGAGAGTTTGGGGTGAATATTCCCTGGTGCATCGGTGTTTAAGCACATGAAAAACTAATCTATAAATCTATAAGACTATTTAGGAATTAGGGTACAAATATTTGCATGTACTCGATTAGCTGCTACTTCTATATAAAATAACTCATAGAAAATGAGTGCTTACAATACAGTACTGTGCAAAAGTCTTTTCTTTATATTAATTTCTTTATATTTTATTAGTAAAATGGGAAATAGGTGCAGTGATTTTTGAAATGTGCAAAAACACATGATAATACAGCATATATAAACCCATGATAGAGTTTGTACAATTGTAATAAGCTGAAAGTCAATTTTTGGTATGACCTCCTTGTTTCTTTAAGTTGTCTTCAAGAATACCATATTTTTCGGACCATAAGGAGTATAAGGTGCACTGTCGATGAACGGGTCTGTTTTCATACATAAGGCGCACCGGATTATAAGGCGCATTAAGCGAAACAAAACAGTCAGATAAGTCAAACTTTACTCAACTCATTGTTTTTGTTTCCTCCACTTCCGTACCATTGATTCATTAATGTTGAATTCTCTCACAGCTGCTCTATTCCCATGTTGTTGCAGTATATTAATGACTAACCTCATATTGTTAATGGATTATCTCAGTTGTTCTCCTGACTGAAGTTTGGCACTTGAGGCTTGGAGTTGCCTACCCCTGACGTAGCACATCATTATATACCAGCTAGCCCAACTTCAGTAACCCTACAAAAGTCACTGCTGTTTAGTTTTCTGTCTTCATTTATGTTGGAAGTGATAGCAGAGCTGTACGTTTTAATTTTTCAGAAATCAGTCAGAACATGCGATATCATGTTTAGGTAACTAGCGAGCTAACTTCCTGCTAACCTCTTTAACTCTGTTAAATTTAATAAATTCTGTTTTCATGGATGCCTGGATGTTAAGCTTAGTTGTTACACCTGGTAAAGCAGCAACGCTGATCATTTTATCAAAGATGAAAGAATTTAGACAGTTTTTAACTCTCAGTGATGCTGCAGTGTTTGTTTGACTTTGGGACTTGAAGCAGACGGAGTTTTGGACCCAGATTACTCCGCGAGGCTCCTGACTACGGCTTCGTAGCTTACCAAAGTCATACTAAAACATTTTTGACAGATTTTTGAGCGCCGTGTACCACATAAAATCAGTTCGAGGTAGGTAAGCACAACCAGAATTCATACATAAGGCGCACCGAATTATGAGGCACATTGTCAATTTTTGAGAAAATTAAAGGATTTTAAGTGCACCTTATAGTGCGGGAAAAAAATACGGTAATTTTCCCTCTTGAAGGACATTGAAACCTCTTCTTTGGATGTTGTCTATCTTTTGTTCTGGTTTCTGTTAAGATCGTGATCCCACACTGCTTCAATACTGTTGAGGTCTGAAGTCTGGGGAGACAAATCCATGACTCAAAGTCTTCTAATGTGTTTTTTTTCTACTGAGGTATGGTTTTATAATATTGGCAGTGTGTTGAAAATTATTCTCATATTGAAAAACGAGGTAACTTTCCAGAAAGTGGATGCATGGTGGATGGTAGACTAATAAACTGTACTTTTCTGGTTCATAATTCTATCAATTTTGACAAGGTGCCCAACACCCCTGGCTGAAATGCAGCCCCAACCCATATTTAAAATTTGGATTAATTACTCCATAAGTGCTGTTGCTACTGGTTTTCAGTCCAGTTTTGTGTCCAATTTGGCGTCCTTCTGTCATATAGACAGAAAGACGCAAATAGATGAGGGAAAAGTAGGAGACAGGGTTAGGAGTCACAGAGGAAAGGTCAAAGGCACAGAATTTTCAACCAGACAAGTTTTAACATGGATTTTCTAATCATATTTGTGTTTATTACAATCAAAATTAAATGAAAAGAAGTCCCAGACACAGTATAAAGCATACTTGTAGCCATATAGCACTCTTACTCAAACACCCTCCCAATCCAGGGAGCAGTTCCAAAGCAATATGTAATAGGAACCGTCTCGGTTCTTTCCTGTAATACATCAAATGATAGGAGGATACGAGATGCGATTATTCACATCTTCTATTTTTCTATGTTTGAAGAATAGAGCTTGATATTGATGTCTTTGGGAAATGCCGAGCACTGCAGTGACAGTAAAAATGTCATCTCCACCTTTAAGAATGGCTCACTATGTATTTTTTTTTTACTTCCACTGACCTCAAATATGCAGCCTAAATTGAACAGTTACAGCAGCTCCCTGAGAGTTTGGTCAGGCTGCATAACTTGAGGTGAAGACGTGTGTATTTTCCATACTCGCACAGCGTGGAGGCAGATTCGCCTTCACGTCTCACGGCAATCTGTCAGAGAGCCACAAGCAGCACGCTGACACACCAAAACAGGGGCTCCATTCTCCTCAAATGCTTCTCAACCTAGATGAGTCACAGAGAAACTGGCACTGCTTGAAACAAGCATGTCGGCCATTCGGTTCCTTGCGGCCAGGGCTGAGGGGATAATAAGAGAGCTGGTAGGAATCAGGGGCCTTTCTAATCCTAACCTCCTCATAGACAGTACTATTATCAGCCTTGTGTTTAAGTCAGATTACATGCTGCAATTAAAAGAGGCATCAGCGGGCTCCTTTATGGGAACCACTAAAGCGAGCCAAGGGCAAATGGTTTGGCGTTTCAGAGAAAAGGCCTTGTTTATGGAGCACAGAGGCTTACACACTGTCCTGGTGGTAGCTGTGGAATGGTTTAGTCATGAACATATGCTAAACGTGGGTGGGGATGCATAAACAGAGGAATATTTTCATATTCAACAGGAGCAGCATTTAGAGAAAGTGTTCATAAACATTTTATACTCTGCAAATAGGCAGATGTTGCGTCGCGCCAAAAGTATGCTGCTCAGCTTTTAGTCTACACTTTTGAAAATGTAAAGATGCAGATTTACAAGAGCTTTTGCATTTCAGGAAAATGAGCTGGTTATAAATCATGTGTTCTGTGTTATTGGGCAATTGACAGATGAGTAAATTAGAGGGGGGAAACAGATTCTGGTTATGTGGAGGTCGGTTAACTATAAGACATCCTTACACCACTGCAGCTACTTCAATATATAAAATGTGTACATCCATACACAGTGACACATGGGAAAAAAAAGATCTGTCACAAAGCAGGTGACGGCTGGATCAAAGCAAAGGCGGTAGTAAATCAGGACATGAATACACAAATGTGTAAATGAAGAAGCAAAAAAGACAAGTGAATGCATAATTGTGTAAGGCTGACTGCACACGGTGTGTGTGTGTGTGCGTGCGTGGGGTACTGACGAGAAGCCAATGGGGAAATCAGTGGAGACGCTTTAAATGCCTTAATGCAGTCAAATTGTTTTCAGATTTCCCATTGACGGACAGTTTCCTTTCAACCATTTCATTACCGTCACATATGCACACACACTCTTTCAAATCACTGGTCAGTTGCTCTAAGTCTGGACATTGTTATAACGTTCTTTGCTTGACCTTTACCCTCTGACCTGTGATCCCAGAGTGCTGTTGCATCGTGAAACACTGAGGTGGGCAGGATGGTGAACTAATCTGAAACAGGAAGTCACGGCCGGAAGACAAGAGGAGGCTAGTGAAGGCCGACTGATATATAGCCAAATAAACTAATACAGATCAAAGACATTGATAAGTCTTTCATATCTGCACACACTGTTTTTCCTCTCCCCTTTTTTTCCCTCCTCCTCCTCACAGAAGCAGAAGTCACAAAGTGTGAGCGATACTTGAAACACCAGTGGCATCCGGTTTCTGCCCAGACGTGTGCTTTACACCTGATTAGTTACAGGAGCTGTTCAGATGAGTACAGATGATATGAGATGGAACACGAAAGGAAAGGAAAGGAAAGGAAAGGAAAGCAAACTAATTGTTTATCTCCAATCACGGCTTATCTGGCTGGTCACCCTGATATGACACTTTGCATTTTTTATTGCTGTTTAATTAGGGGTACAAATTTACTGACAAAGAAAACTGAAAGAAAAAAATCAAAGAAACCTTCTAAATTCCACAAATGTCTCTTTTTTCTGACCAACACTCAGAGAGATATTAAACTTGAAGTTATAAGGAGAAAATGAGAGAATATGTAAATCTGAGGAGTTGAAACAAGATAAATGTTTCCTTTTTTGCCTATTAATAATAATGAGTTATGAAAATACTTGCAAGTTAATTAGTTTTCAGTCTAATATTCAAGTAAAACAAACATTATTTTAATAGTTTTCAACCATTTTTGTTTGTGTCTCAATTAATTGAATTTATTCAGATTTTAATTGTATTTCATGTATTGTGCTTAACAATACCAATAGATCAATGGAGAGGCAAGAATGAATGAACAGAAAATTAATCTGCTGACTGGTTTCCTTACTTACATTCTGCTAAACCCGACATGAGCTGAAACTTAAACTGTTGCAGTATTATACAGACTTCAAGCCACTGAGTTAACCTGCTGTTTGTGAACTCTTTTGGTTTCCCAACTAAAGACTTCTCATCCGTTTTGCCTTAACAACTGGCATTTTTGTGTCTAATTTATTCTTTTTTAAGGTATTACAGTCTGTATACTGAAAACAGAGCCAGTTTACAGTAGGCACACATTCCTCGCCACCCCCCTTTATCTCTGAAGTTTCATTCCAATAATCACTGAAATAATCTTAGTCATGCCGGCTCTCGTCTTTGACTCTGACAGGCTGAGTCATGTTCAAAGATGTGTTAGAATACCTACATAAACAATCATGGTGCTTCTTCTTGTAATGTGTGTGTCGGTGTGCCTGTATTTAACAAAATAAAATGACCAAAGACTATAACATAAGTTTTATCCCTTCACTGCTACTTATTCCATTGTTGCTCCTCACCATGACTTTTTTTAATGACATTGCACGTTTTGAAATATAACCCACCATTTATTTTTTTATTCTTCCTGTTCTTTACTCTTCCCTCTTGTTCTGGCAATAAATTGAGACTTCAAGCAAAACACACTTATCCAACAAAAGGGTTTACCAAGAGTGGTAACATGCTATGACCCATGAAGCGCGTATAAGCCTTTCAGTCTCTCTACCTCACGGAACACACACACACACATCTGTGTGCAAACAACGCATATGGCAACATCTGCATGTGATGAAGTGGTCAGCACTCCAGTAAAACTGGATGAGGCTTTAAAGACGTTCCTCCATTTTACGGCTAGGTGAGAGAGGGACGGCCGGAGGTAATGAGGAGGCAAACAGCTCAAGTGTCATCGGCACAACACCACCTTCTTGATTTCTATCACAGCTTTCGGCGGGGGCAAACAAACAAACAGTAACAGTAAACGCAAAGCTAAGGTAATTGACATTCCTGATGAGGTGGAACATAATCCCCAATAGGTTTGTATTTATGCTCTTTTGTGTGTTTGTATGCATAGTCCGTGCAGTCCCTCGGTGCAGTATAGAAATCATGTTATCAGTCAAAAGGCTCACTAGATGTTCAGTATGACCAGTTAAAGAAAATTCCTTTAGCTGCACCAAGTGGGAATACATTGTTTAAAGTTTGGTTATTTAGCACAGCTTTGTCAGTGGATTTCATAAGGCACTGTACTATACCCAGCTGTTCAATTATATAAAATGCAATCATTTTTCAACAATAATTTTGTGAAGCGATGGGGATGTGGAACAAGCAAAAAAGAAGCCAATAAAAGTTATCCTGCACAGAACACCAGCAAGAATGAAAAAAGGTTTAGCCGCATGAAGACAGCCATTACCTCATGCTTGCAATGACAGCCTGCTCTCACTCTCATCTTGTCACACACAGACAGGTTAGGACCAATAAATTGCACTGGACACTCTTTTAGCATCATTTTTCATCTAACGTC
The DNA here is from genome assembly GCF_001858045.2 of Oreochromis niloticus. Taxonomy (NCBI): domain Eukaryota; kingdom Metazoa; phylum Chordata; class Actinopteri; order Cichliformes; family Cichlidae; genus Oreochromis; species Oreochromis niloticus. The sequence continues at coordinate 12,647,630 of NC_031980.2, read as the reverse complement.
TCTTAATAGCTGAAATAATCATACTGAAACTAGGGAAATGTTCTCTGCTGCTGTCATCATTGTCACAGGAAGTAGTCTGTTACAAATATGGAAGTTGGCTACCCTTGGAAAAACCTGGTATTTATTCTAATTGTCATCAAACCGTGTCTTTACTGATATATACAGAGGCGTCAGAGCTTGTCATAAAGGGTGCAGGGGAGGTCATCAAATGTCGTCTTTATGGGGGAAAGTGCTAAGGGCCAACCACATTTTAGTCAGGCTGAAGTCTAGACTTAGGCTGCAAAACAAGCCGCAATCATCACCTCTCCACCACCGCGCTTGGCGGTTGTTGCGAGGTGTTTGTGTTGATATCTCCACTTTGGTCTTGACATTGTTCCCGAACTCTTGAGGTTTCTTCAGCTCCAACTTTGCAAACCTAAGCTGCATTTTTAGAGGGATGCAAACGCTTCCAAACAAACCACATTTTAAATGCTAGCTAAGGCCTTTAGAGTATGAGATGTAGGTCTTGGACCTTTTGCAATTTCTCCGAGCATTGCACAGTTGGGGGTTGAATCAGATGAGGTATCTGCTCCTGGGAAGATTGTAGCATTTTGTTAACACACACCTCGATGCTTTAGACCAGCAAACAGTCAAAAGTTACGCTTCTGCAAAGGTGGTCATACTCGCTCATGATCACTTAATCAGGTGCATTTGAGTAGAAGCACCTGTCTGCTACTTACCCTCTAAATTCTTATGGAAGCAGTAAGGAAAACCTTCTTTTTTGCATGGCTGTATTCGAGGTACGTTTTGTAGAGAACTCGCAGGAAAGCAGAAAGGTATAAAACAACAACCAAAGCAAATGCATACAAATACTCGTAGAGTTTAGTATTTTTTAAGTCTGAGGTGTCAGGCAAGGTGTGCACACTACTAAATATATCACTTAAAATAAACTGTCTCTGTTCTCCTATAGTTTGTGAATTTCTCTTTTCATTCTACGTAGCCTCTCTATATTCTTCTTTTCTTTTTTCTCTTTTCTTCCTGCGTCCTGCCCATCTTGAGCTTGGTTCTGCTGGAACCAACCCTCAAATAACTATTTTTTGAGCTGACTTACATTCATAAAACTGATATAAAAATTGTAGAAAGTTGCAGTAACTGTGTAGCTATATCCTGTTCATATCTTACAATTTTGTTAGTAGCAATCTAGAAGAAAGAATAATTAATCTGTGGGACTTATCACTAAACTGTTCTTAACAAAACTATTTTCAACAAAACTATTGATCATGCTCAATCAATAAAGCAGATGTCAATAATGGATTAATTTGCATACAGATTGCACTCATGGGATCCACTGTTAAATAAAGCATTTATATTCACATGAAAATTCTTAGGATGTGTTGTAGCTCACTTAGAAACAGATGAAATAAATAAAAATAAAAACACTGGCAGATGCTGGCTGACAGATTGACAGCTCTCTGTTGTGCCACATTCCTCTTGCGTTGAGTCATGCCATGCTGCAGGTCAGACACCACCTTCCCGGCTGCCTCTCAGTGAGTGGGTAATCTGGAGTGTCACACACCCTCTCCAATCCCAGGCCAAGCTATCCAAACAGTTCTGGTGAGCAGGGGGAGGAAATTGAATTTCCCCCCTCAAAGACAGGCCTCCAAATCCCCATCAACAGGAGCTTAGGGAGCCTGCAGTCCATCAAGTTTCATCTGCTACGGTGGTCCGGCCAATCAGGTTTCTCCTTTAGCACACATGCAAACATCGGCGGATGCACACACAAAAACTAACACACTCACACACGCATGCACAGAGGCACTTGGGTCACATGCACAAACAGAAAAATATACACACAATCAAACAAACGCAAACTTGCACACACACACACGCACAATCCTACCCCTCCTCACAGCACCAGCATTAGGATCAACAATCAACAATCTGAGGCATTGTGGAGCCTGTGATCCTGTGACCTTTGACCTGTGGAGTTAACCCTAGAGCAGGCAGTGCTGAGAGGTGAACCAGGCAGCTCATTGAAGGGAGGGGAAGTTCCCATGAGAACAGGAACAGGGGCGGTTCAGAGATCCAAGACCCTGACGATGATGGCGATGAAGGGCTTGAAGTGGACTTCAGTGTTCTGACATGCCGGTGGGCTTGGCTGGGGCGTAAGATGTTCAACACGGAAAAACCTCAGAAAATGTGGCTAAGATTGTTATGCAAACACAATCCTCTCAAACTGCTCTGGGGGTGTCTGGCATTATTTTTTTGCTGGATTAATGTTATTCATAATCAAACTTTCTTAAGTAAAGCAAAGCAGATACTAATGTAACATGAGAACAAACTTCAACCAAAACTCCTTGTGCCTGATTTAACCCCCCCACCCTCCACCCCTCCCTTTTCATTACTGTGTTGACAGTCTAACACACAACAGCTGCTCCCACCAGCACCAGCATCGTCTCTCTAGAGTAAAGCTCCAGCTGCAACACCTCTTTCTGGGCATCCAGGTCAGCAACCCAACTCCCCGCTGGAGAGAAGAGGGCCTTGCATGTAAGGGGCTAAAATGGCCTTTCAGTAAACTGAAACAATTAATTACTGGATAAATTACTGGATAGCAATTTGGTGACAAAATATTCAAATTCACAACATATCAATACTATTTGTATTTTATTTTATTTTTAACAATGGCTGTCTTGATATCAGCAGATTGGCAGGTACATCTGTGTCTGAAGCTCACATGACGTACTCAAGTGAAAGACACCACCATGTCATAATTATGTTACAATGAAGAAAAGGTCCCTTACAGTTTTATCCCTCTGGATTTAGAAATTTCTAAAAAAAACATGCAAAGCTTTCAGTTAGTTTACTATGCGGCAGCAAAAGTACTAAATACCCGTTGTCTTAGTTTCTGTTCAATGGCTCCCAGTTAAATTGTGAATTCCTACTTAAACTCTTCTCCTCACATACAAAGTCCAGAGTCCTGATGCGACCCTATCGTATCTAAAAGACATCAGAGCACTCTTTTATCTAAATATAGCACTTTGTTCTCAGAGATTCCTAGACTACCTAAAAGTAGAATGGGAGGCAGAGTCTTCAGCTATTAGTTCCTCTCCTGTTGAACCAGGTCCCAAGTTGGGTTCAGGAGACAGACACCGCCTCTAATTTTAGGCTTAAAACTTTCCTCTCTGAAAAAGGAAGGTTTTGAATATGGTGACATTAGGACAGGATCAGCTGACCCTAGACCAAATCTTAGTTGCACTGCAATAGACTCATGCTGCTGGGGGTTTTTCCGTGATGGACTGAGCGCTTCTTCACTCAGCTCTTTTCATTACTGATGCCTTTACATGCCACTGTTGATGGTCATTATCTACAACTTCTCCCATAGTTTGTCTTTTTCTATTTTTATTGTTAGTGGCCTCTCTATGTTCCTCTTTTTATTCTTCTCTTTCCTCTTAAGCCCAAACTGGCCATGGCAGTTTCCTGCCCCCTCTTGAGCCTGGATCTCAAGCCTGGATTCTCTCCACCCCTGCAGGGTTAGCTGGCACCAAAGAAATAAAAATGATTTTTAAATTTTAGAAGTGTTTTATATGTTACTGTTTTGATAGTAGCAGTTTGACTTATAGAAGAGAAATGAGGCTCCTGTATACTGAATGACCGGCGAAAACTGCAATAAAAGGCCTCGGCTTTTTTGATCACGTCCTATACACACGCGCAAACACAGACACACTTTCTAACAGTGGGCTATATCCTGTGAGGCGGTCCTCCAGCAACTTCCAAACAATGTATCTTTTAGATAAGGATCTGATCGCTGTGTGTGTCGAGCGTGTGGGTGTGTATGTATCCGTGTGTGCGTGCGATGCTGGCTATAACCGGCAGTATTCATGCTGCACTGGGCTCCCAACATTTCTACAGCTGTCGCCTCTTGTACTCTCTGACCTCCACCAACAGGTCCTGAGGCCATAAGTCCTCATGGCAGCTACTCAAACTCTCCACTCTGTGAGTGGATCTGCAGAGCCAAGGACATGTTCCTCAACAGCAGGATGCGTAGAAGCATTTCACACTCTAAACAAATGTGTGGATAAACACGGGCATAGATATAGTATGTGAACACATGCACTGAATAGAATCCACAAAACAAGAACAACAAACGGGATAGAGTTACTTGGCAGTAATTTATCAAAGCAAAACAGGAAATCCTTTTATTCAAGCAAACAAATAGATGACTTTAAATGTGCAGGAGCGTCTATATTCCAACAGTTGGTTGTGCTGTGCTAACAGCTGTCCGAGTCTATATGCTGTCTGATGACAGTGTAACATTACCTGAAACAAGCTGAACTATTTCCAAATACTCAGTGATTAGGCACACACTGCCCTGCTTTGAAAACATCTAACTTCATCTAACCTAAACCACGCTCACTTCTTTATGAACAGGTGGGATTCATTAGTGTGAAATGAATGATTTATGGCAAGTTTGCACAGTTAAAAGAATCTGGATAATTAGACTGAAAAACAAGATAAATCAGTTTAGAGCAAGGATCCAAAATTGCTCTTCTATGAGGCCAATTGTTTCTGCAGTTGACACAAAAATGTAAAAAAGAAAAGTCAGAAAGTTTGTTTTTTCACAAAGGCATCTGCCATTTTTTTCCCTGCTGTATTCCTATTTTTAAGACTTTTCTCTGAGGTGTTTCTGTTTAAAAGGAATTGTAAATTTCCAAATTTATTTATAATGAAAGAAAAATGATCTGAACATTTGATTGTAACACCACATCGAGACTTTTGTTACACACACTTAAATCCATGGACAGAAACACATTAATCTATCCCCGCCACCAGTGAACTAAATATCCACTTCCCTTCCACACACTCAAAAGTCTTCATTCGTTCCATAATGGCCAACGGGCAGTTTTCTGGGGGCCTCAGATGGATAGACCCTCTCTCTGTGGACCCATTGCTAGTCACATGAGCCTCATGAGTGTGCACATCTCCCCCCAGAACAAGGCAGACATAGTGTGTTATCCATCACCGATGGCATTCATATCTCCCAGCTTCAAGCGCGCATTGAGTGCAAATCTTCACTATTGGAATCATGTGCAAAGAGATAAGTGCCAAAGCCAAATGGCACAATGGGAAATGATGGGGGGCTCTTGAACAAGAGCACATCCAGTTCTTCTTCCATTGCAGCAGGGGTCAACTTAAGTAAAAGGAAAACCTTCTCAGGAAAGGATCATCAACATCAGCACAGATGCTCTTCTGTTCTCTCTCTCTTTGCTCCCACCGGAAGCCTCTATCCCATATACACATGCAGACACATTTCTCTGTCAATCTGTGATGGATGTCCACTTCACAAATGTGAGCAGATGAAGTCTGGGGATTCCCGTTTCCCAGGGGCCATTGGGTGGCTTTGGCGGGAGAGAGGACCTCTGTTATGTAAACATAACAGGCTGCACTTCCTGCTTGGTCAGAGAAAGGGGAGAGGGAGTGAGCGCGAGCAATGCTTTATGTTATTTCTGAGACAAAACACGGATCATGGAGGAGGACAAGGGAGGAACAGGACTTGGAGGAACGGGGGTGGCAGAGGAAGAGCCCTTTCCCTCTTAGCTGCACCTCCACTTCCTGTGTGGGGAGGAAGTCCCTTGTTGGATGCGCACTGATCTCATTCTAGGTTGCGAGGAGCTTCCGCCCTGGCGAGGAGTGGCTCTTTGAACCGCCAACTAAAGAAGGAAAATTGAGAAGTAAGGTGCACGCACGCACATATCCCTCTACTGATTATCACAGTGGAAAACACCCCCCTCCCCACACACACAGCCGGTCCGACAGGAAATAGTGCTGCTTGGAACAAACAAGCACTTCCTGTGTGTACTGGGACCTATTCACAGAGAGAGGCCAATCAAAATCCAATGTTTTGTCCACAGCCTCATTATCACCATCATTCAGGGGACATTACTTCTCATTTGCTAATAGCCACATGGCCTTATTGATGCTTACACTGCCCCTAAACCCCAAACACCAAATGCAACCCACTCTCTGATGACCCATGTTTGGGCTTGTACTATGCGGAAGTCCGCTTTTCCTTTAAAAGTTAGCCACTAATTGAAATACATTAGCCTTTAATTGCCGCTTTTTTCCTTTCACCCATCATGCTGACAGGGGACCCAATATTTAAGTTTGCCTCTCTAATTTGTTGTAGAAATACCACGGCAGCAAGGCAATGTGGCTCAAGGGGCTTTTGAGTTGTTAGTTTACAGTACCATTACATTGAGAGATGGCAGGAACAGAACAGCCATTATGTTCCTAGTTCACTGTGCGGTCAGCACGGGACTGCATCTAAAGACGGGTACGTGCTGGGCTGCTGAACTGCTGTAGTTTAAGTCTCAATTAATGCTAAATTATGAAGAACACCACATGATGGTGGCATGTTGTTCATCCATGAGAGCGGCTCAGGCAAAATAAAACACAGCTGCTCATGATGTTACATAATAATCATAAGTAAGATTTTAAATTTGGAACTTTTCGAATTTGTCCGTCTCCGTCTTTCATATCTTTTGTTGCCATTGTGTATCATTTACATTATGCTATTTGCTTTCTCCTAAATATTTTTATTTCTGGTGGTTTAGGCAAGATGACTGTTGTGATAGTATGGTTTAATGCCACAGCAAACACTGCTTGAGCAGCCATGTAATTAATACAACAGGAGGGTAACTGGTGTTTCCGAAGCCCTCTTTTTGAAGCTAAGTTTAGCACTGTGGCCATCACATCTTGTTATTTTGCAGCCAGAAGTGACCATACACAGGCCACACAGACCCATGCTAATTATTCCTAAGTGACCTACAAAAAAATACTTCAATTTCACTCACCAAAGCCTGAACAAAGACCTTTTCGGAAACGCTGAGCATAATTAACCACATAGTAAGCCGTAATTTTTTGTCAGACAATTGCTTTAAAATGTTCCAAGAGGGGTAGTCAAGAGGGGGAGTTCAGTGACTAAAATTAGCTGAGGTGAGGCACAGCAGTAGCTAGCAGCTACAGCTGCCAGTTTCATATACAACCATCACTCAAAGTGGCCTCACCGTAACCTTAAGCCCGAGTACAATTTCAAGTGTGAGTTTTAAAAAACAAACAACATTAAAAAACGGTGCAAAAAATGTCATGAAAACCTAAAAGACTGTGTTTTAATTTTCTGATGTCCTTACCTCACAATATAAAGCGCCTTGAGCAGACTGTTGTTTAGTTTTGGTGCTATATAAATAAAATGTAATGACTTGGGTGTACAAATATTTTTGTAGTGGAAAAAGACCAGTTCAAAGAAATCGTGCAAAACTACAAACCCCACCACGCCCCATCAATTCTATTTGATTTTGCCAAGTTTCATTTGGTAGCTTGGACAACATATCCAACCAAACGTCTACACATCCACACTCTCTCTAAATTATTGATTCACTTTTCAAACAAATGATACCTGCGATAAGACTTCACTGTTTGCCTCCAAGCCTCCTCTTTTTTTCTTTCTGCCTGTCCTTCTTTGTTTTCTCTTTGTCTGTGTATGTTTAGACCAGGAAGCAGCCTTCTTATCTGAGCACACAACCCCAGTGAACAGCAGGGCAGCCTGTGGAAGCTCAACTCTGGGTAAACTTTGCCTTAACTTTGAAGCTGGCCATGTGAGTGCATGTCCTCAGGGCTGCCTGGAGCACTCAGCACCGGTGACTCTCCAAAGAGGAGGTCAATGGGACAGGTAAACAGGAAGTGCCAGCGTGGTGATTGACAGCCTGTTTAGACACAAAGAGATGGATACTCTGGGAATGCTAAGTCACAGACAAATGAGCACTCACTAGATGCAGCAGGGCACAAGGCTGCTTTCTTGTTCTCTTAATTAACTACAAAAGAGCTTTCATTTTTTGTTTTTTATGTTTATTTTCATATCTTGGGCCTAAATTTTGTGAGTTGTGGCAGTCTTTTCTATCGGGCCAGCAACTCTGTAACTTTAGGAATGAGATTTGTGACATTTTTCTTCCTATCCACCTTGACCTTTCTTGGATTTAGCATGTCCTTGCATTTGATTGCATTATATATTTGCCTAACCCTGATCCTGGTTGTTCAAAAGTGGCCTGTAACATAAAACAACTATTATACACTATTTGGGATTTCTTTCCCTAAGACAAGCTGTTTGTTTCTGACATAGCACTGGTTTCTCTTCTGACCCCATAAAAGAGGAAGTTGTTGTCTTTTTCCCACAATTCATTCACAATTCTAAATAAGGTCAAAATACTGAACTAATGGCTTAAGGGATCTCTCCATCTTTTTAGCCACAGCCTTTTCTTGTTTCCTTGCACTCAGAATGAGGCATGTTAAGTCTGAAAACTTTTTGGAGGGTCTTAGCTTTTGGACTAATTACACGAATTGTGAGCTGCAGCAACACATTCTGGGAAGAAGGTTGAAATAAGATCTAACAGAGACAGATACTCAACATGACGACACTTTTTAAGTGTTTTTGAAAATGAGAGGAGAGGGGATTTAAGAGGACGAAAGATAAAAAAGATAAAAGACGGATGCATACATGTTTCTTGTAAAGCTAGCAGCAGATATGACTTTACAGTGGAAGACACACCCGTCCCATCTTTAAACAAATTAATGTCAAGTATAAAACCAGAATACAAAAGCCCTCACGGGTGATGATGACAAGAAGTAGCATATGCATCTATGCCATATAAAGTGGTGAAGTATGTTTGCAAAATTGCAGTTGCATATTAAAATTAACTGGATCAAATATAAAATTGTGACCCTTTCAGGTGTGAAAAGGGATCCGGTCTCTTGTATTCCCACTCTGACCATTCCCATGCAGCGATGCTGAGGGTGCTTGCAGGCCAGCAACAACCTGGGTGGCAGACTGAGGTCTGGCACTGCAGCTTGCTCACGCTAATCACGTTGATTGTTGCGATTACAGACCATTTCCCCTCCTAGTGTCATGCTGCAACTTACTGACCTGGATCTAACAGGAAGTCCTGCTCGCCATAGGCGATCTGTCTTCCTGTTCTCCTCCATTCAAGTCCTCACCACCCACCCATCTACCAAAAACACCCACTCCCTCCCTCCTTTCCTCAACTCAAACACAATCAGTCCAAAGGTAACTTAGGGACTGTTTCCTCAACCCTTTGCCAAGCATGTCATTGCCAGGAGGTTTACTAGAAACTAGCTCTCTCACACACACAAACATACACATTCTAATATTGTGTCTACACTTCCCTTTTGGCCAGCTTCCTCTTTTTCACTGGGGGCTTGCAGTGGGATAAAGTCTTCCCTGTTCCTGTGTGGCCAGCAGGCGTGCAGATGTTTGTGCCCTGCTCTTTGCCCATATGTTTATCAGATCACCGTGATGTTTCATAATCTGCGCTATAAGCACTGAGCAGATAACAGGCCCTTTGATTTGGGCCTGATTTCCCCTTATCCCCCATGTTAAATTTAGCACAGTGATTACTAAGTGAGATAATGGGCCTCGGTGGCCTCGTGGAAATCTTATGGGACACACACATACATACAGACACACACCGGTCCTGCTTGGAGGATGTGAGCTCATATGGTCAGAAAAGATGCAAGTATAATGTTCAAGAATGTAACAGTGAGAGATGCTGATTATAAGATACAGCTAAAACAGTTTATCACATCTCTTTTCAAAGGAACCAAGTGATTCTTTAGTTGTGGCAAAATTTCAGCTGATTGCAATATTATATTATTTTTACCTCATTTGTTTGCAACCTAACAGCATATCATTATTGTTTTAGAGGCACAGTTCCATCAAGCCTCTTTGTAACTGGCACTAAGATATACTAAAGACACAGCTGCTAATTGGTAAATTTCAGTGTTTTCAGTCCCATTGCCACAGGTGGGTGGTACTATAAATAGGATGCCACCACAGCAGCAAGTCATGAAATGTTGCTTCTTCTAAATATTTGATGATCGGCTGTAATGGGTATTATTGTAAAGTGTAACTGAGTGGTAAGGCTCATAATGCGCAAAAGTCACCAACGTTTTGTTGGGAATAACATCAGCATGATAACTGTGTACTGGGAGCTTCATGGCATGGGTTTCGATGGCCGAGCAGCTCCTGTAAGTGCAATGTATAGGTGGCCCAGTACTTTTGTCCATATACTGTAACAACTCTTTCTTCAACTCCTTCTGCTGTAGCTCAGGAGGTAGAGCAGGTCATCTGCTGGTTGGAAGGTTGGTGGTTTTATCCCTGTATCCCCCAGTCCGCATGCCGAATATCCGTGGGCAAGATAATAACCCCAAGTTGCTCTCCGATGCATTCATCAGAGTCTGAATGTTAGTTAGAAAGCACTTAAAAGCATAGAAGAAAAGTGCTATATGAGAATCTGTCCATTTACAATTGGTTGGCCATGCATACTCTGCATATCCAATAAATGAACAAAAAACAATCCTCACACATCCTGTGGGAAAGGTGCAGGGAATTAATAGTTCGCACAGAGCAGAATTCCAAATTCATTATTTATTGCATGACGGTAACACCAGGCAGCATCATCTTAAATCGCCTGAGAACAGTCACATGACCATGACTAATTGCAATAACATCCAGTCAAGCACCAGATCTTATATAGGACAAGTATATTGATAAGAATTCTTCTAATCACCAGATTACACTGAATAACAGAAACCAGATTATGTAAATATGAGGTTTCGAGTGAATAAAAGGCAAAAAAAGAAAAGAAAAAGAAAACGTGATATGATTAAAAATGTATTTCCTTCAGTGTCATCAGTTTTTTTGCCTGCCTTACCATGACTTCCACCTTAAGCTGATTTCTTTTCGGTCCAGGTACAGTTTGTCACAACAGTTTGATGAATATAAATATAAATATACATATACATATATACATTTAGAGAGAGAGAATATATATAAAAGATTGCTAATTACATACCATAAAAAGAACACTTAAAGAGGAAAAAGGAGGAGGAAACGTTGGCATGACCTCACACAAAAATGCAGCTTAATTGATTAGTGGATCACATGATGGAAGTCAGAAGATGGAGGAAGGGGGGAAGGCTGTCGAGCAAGTTTTTTTTAGAAGGGTTGACCTTGTGGAGGGCACAAAGGTCACAGGCCTGTAGGCTACTGGTGCCTGTCAGGAATTCATCCACAAAGACCTTCCATTCCAATACAATCACATCAATTGACAGCAAAGGATGATCAATGATGACAAGACAGGGTGATCTGCTGGGTCAGTGGGTTGTAGTGGGAACACAGTGTCCCTGAATCTTGAATATTAATCATCCCATTATCTCTTTCTCTGATTATGTCTGCCACTTGTCCATCTCACAGTGTGTTTCTGTCCCTTTTTGCTTCCAGTATGTGCATTTCTGTGCATAACATCCATGTGTCATATAAATAAATGAGCATTGCATTCCGGCAGGTGGCATGCCTTTAATTTCCATGCGCACTAAACCATGAACAGATGGAACAGCATGGTATGTCTGGCATATTACCTTGTTGGTGGTCACACTGAACTCGATGCCCTCGACGTTCATTTTCCTGCAACGCAACTGTCCTTTGTGAAGAGACTCAAAGTCACTGAATGCACAGAAAGAAAGAAATGTGCAACTGGGAGCTACATACTAACGCTCTTCTGTTCTTTTTCCTCACATGAGGTATTTATATCCCCAGCTTTCATTTCAAACTCCAGAAACTTCAAAACACATCATGCAAACAAAGCTTCTATATATAATGTGCTTTGCATACATTGCACATTTTTAATCTAAGTGTTTAATGCCAACGGGAATTGACCTTCTTTTTGCTTACAACAATGATTTTGTGTGCCAGGCATGCTTTCATATTAAAAGCTTAAGGGAGGATGATGTGAGAATGAGGGGAGGAGAGGAGAAGAGAAGAAATACACCAAGGCTGCCACATGCCTGTCAATACTCCAACCAAAGCCAATTCTCTAGAGACCATCAGGGGGACCGTCAGTGGGAGCATCACTATGACAACGCCTAGACCCCCAAAATCAGGACTTCAAAAGTGGAAAGGCGTCCCACTGAGTGAGTGGGGGACCACCTCCTACAGTCATTTACATCTCATTAGGAAATAACTGCCATTTAGCAACGAGGTGCTTAAACACACGCTTTTTCCATACCGTACACATGCACTGGTATGTGCTACTCTTCTTGTATTTCATACATTAGGCACAGGCTAATGTGCCAATACATGGCACTGAAAGTATGTATTAAAAGATGGGCATGGTTAGGTAGGCTGAGATATTTAAACAATGCTCGTGCTCAGCTGGTACTAAAAGAACCCAAAATATGCCAAGAAAATCTACCCACACGTCATTACACTGCCACTAACTGGCTGAACTGTTGATACAAGGCAGGATCCAAGCTTTAATGTTGCTTAAAATTCTCACCATACCATCCAAATATTGCAGCACAATTGAGACTGATCTGAGCAAGCAAGTTTCTTCAATCTTCTCTTGTCTTCTGTCGTAAATTCTAGCCTCAGTTTTGTGTACTTAGCTTACAGGAGTGGCACCTGGTTTGATCTTCTGGTGCTGTAGCACATCTGCTTCAGGGTTTCGCATGCTGAGCATTCTGCAATCCTACGTTGTAACAAGTGGATTTTATGAGTCGCCTTCTTATCAGATTGAAGCAGTCTGACCATTCTCCTTGGACCTCTGGCATCAACGAGGCATTTTTGCCCAGAGAACTGTCTCTCACTGGATATTTTCTCTTTTTTGGATCATTCTCTGTAAATCCTGGTGATGGTTGTTTTGTGGGAAAATCCCAGTAGAGGAGCAGTTTCTGAAATACTCCAACTAGCCTGTCTGGCATATATCATGCCACATTCAAAGTCACAAAACTCCCCTTTCTTCCCAATCTTGATACTCGGTTTGAACTTTAGCAGGTTGCCTTGACTATGTCTGCATGCCTCAATGCATTAGGTATCTAATGCATTTTTTTATTTGAAGATTTTTGTTGATCAGTTGATGAATGCATGCGACTAATGAAGTGGCCGGTTAGTGTATGTAATGTAATCATTACACATTCATACATCTATAGGTTTTGTGCAGACTGTGCATCTCTACTACATTTCATTATAGCTTCAATTATGCAGTTTTAATTTGCATTTTTACCAAATAATTTATCATAATTTATCGTTCAATATTCTGACAATACATGATTTATTTTATATAATTGCTTTATTTGTTTGGGACCTTATTTGTATTAGTGTGGTGGCAGTTCAACAGACCTGACGTTTGGTGGTTAAAATTGTGAGCTCTGAATACTGCAGGAGGGTCCAGCACAGGAGGAAAGAGTCACTCATCGCAGAGACAAATGGATCCTTTGCCCACTGATAGCTGGACGTTGCTAGCACAGACATTTTTCTGGACGGCCGACTTCCTGTTTAGGCCAGAGTTCAACAAATCACCAGTGATATCATTAAAACGGTGCTAACGACACTACTTCCTGTCAACACAACCATTCACTTAAAATTTATTACATTGGTTTCCTTTGCTTGCCTTGCGAGCAAATAATTCTTCTTTCTTCTCTTCTCTTTTTTGCCTTTCTTCTTCTCCTTTCTTCATTTTCTCTCTTCTGCTCAACCCCTTCCTAATTCTCGTAAGTCACACTAATCTGACTAGAGCAGACCGACAGGATGGATCATGTCTGCAGGAAGCAAAAAGTTCTCTTTTTTTTAGTCTCTTCAAACTGCACATTGATGATCTCAGGGGTGATATATAGACCAGGAGGCTGGGAACCCAACCCTCGAGGAGGAATGTATTTAGACACGCACATACGTGCATAAACAAATGTTCACATGTGAACACACACACAGACGCACTGTGGGCCTCTCCTGCCGGAGGTGTTGAAATGCTTGCAAGTCTTGAAATGCCAGTTGAGATGCTAAGCTCCCCTTTCACACACTGTGCAGCAAGAGGCAAGAAGCTTGACAAATGGATGCGTTGAAACATATTAACCATCTCCCTTTGTGAGCAGACAAACATTTAGTCTTGCTAATGACCCCTGAGGATCAAAACAAATGCAAGGAGATAAAGACGGGCCGAGGAGGAGGGGGAGATGCTAAAAAGAGCTCATTGACCTCCGTCAGAGCTTTCCCGGGTTCACTGGGGCCAAGAGCTGGTACTGTGCAGATTATCTGTTTATGAATATACATAATATGGAGGGGAAGTGAAAGAATTTAATTCCTGTTCATAGACATGAGGGTGGTGTTAGGGAACATGCAGTGCTTGCATGTGTGAGGTAAAGACAAATCCAAACAAAGACTTTTGATATCACTGTCTCCATCGGTGTTCATCAATAAACAAGTCACTTAGCGTAAAGCTATCTAGCTCCTTTTTCCCCTTCAAAACCCACATGACCGTTTATCTTGAGTCACAGTCAAGCTGGTTATGTTATCATTACACAAATGCATTATGCGTTATCTGTCCCGCTATCAAAACTAAGCAACAGCTGCACTAACCAGTCAGTGGAGGTCACCCGCAGTCATGAATGTCACTTTCAGCACGTGTACTGCTGATTTGTTAGCACACAAAACAAGATCCGTTAATGTTTTAAGATAGCCTGTGTTGAAATGCTGCGTTGAACAAGGCTATTGTGGCTGCTGCTGCAAAAAGCTGAAGAAGGAAAGTTTAGATTTGTAGGATATATTTGTTTATATTTGTATTTGTAGGATGTGCACAAAATGAAAATAAGAGTGGTGAATCTGAGGTATTTTGGGTTGAATTCTGGCAGCAACCTTAACCTTTTTAATTTTAAGAGGAATATAGAAGCAGAAAGCAGGTGTAAACACCACACTGAGAGTGTCTGTGGTAAACGTATTTGAAACAACTGCCTGTTTGCATATTCAGGAGATAGCAAACAGTATTAAAGTTCAGTTGGAGGTGTGATTTTGTCCAACTCATCTGGGAACCGGACGTCTGTCGTCTGATCATCCATTCCAGTCTAATCTGCTGGCTCTTCACGTGGACTGCTTAATTGCATGCAACCAAAGACTGCTCAGATGTGATTGGTCAACAGTATTTGGAAGAGAAACAAAAACCACAAACAAATCTTGTCGTCTTACAAATATCTGCATATTCATTTCATACAGATTATTATCCACTGGAATTTATTGGGGTGTCTCTGGGAAGCTCACTACTTAGTTTCTAAATGTGTCTGTCCTGACCAGGTGGTCCACGTTTGTCCAGCGTTTTCCTCAAAAACAGGTGTGTGCTGCAGCCAAATGTACCCTGATGAGAATGTTCAGAATGAACTAAAACAGTGACACTGCTGTCTTTAAAAACACGACAACGAGCTGAAAGACACTGCTGAGTCAGGTGGCCATTCTCTCTTTCTAATGAGCAGGCATCGGAGAGTTGCTTATTGTATGGCTTTTCTTATCAGACTGGAGTTTGTTTAACAGTCTGTGGTTTTTCTGTGTGCGTGTGACTGATACCCACACCAATATCAGTTAAATAAGGCTTCCTTCCCCTGATTCACAGCTCCACAAACACACCAAAATCCTCCCTTTTTTTCCACAAGAGAGCAACAATGGGCCTATAAAGCTGTCAAGGCAAAACTGAATTTACACACGCCACTTTAAACGGCTAAGCCCTGCTCCCAGGCTATGTCTGGCGAGCTTTTTGTAAATAGGTGCAGTGGGGCTGTGGGGGCGCGTTTTCCCTGTGATACTGTCCAAGTGATGGAGTGATGGATAAACTTTCCACCTCACTGTGAAAAGAGCAGATCAGACTCAGTGGATCACATTAGCGTGACCCATGCTGTTAATTTATCTCGTATTGATTTCCAATTGTGCATCGTTGGGAGGTCTGGAGTTTGGTTTACGGTCGCGACTTGATCCATAACTTGCAATATGATCCATGCCACAACAGCGATGGACAATTACACCCAATGCTGCATCCTATTTTACGCTTTATGGGAACTGTTGAAGGCCAGAACGGATCAATTTAATGAATAAATAAACAACTCCCTAACATGGGACGCTCCAAAGAGATCTACGATGTAGATAACATCTAGTCCCACCTTCACAATGGGATTGTTCCTCAGTGCAAACACCTTTTGAAATCTTTTTCTTTAAAATCTTAAAAAAAGGTGAAAACCCAAACAAAAAAAAAGTAGATACTCATATCACTTTTCATCTCTAAATAAGCTCCCACACTGTGGCTGGATGCCTTCTCATCATTTGCATGACATCTTTTTATGCATTCCTGAGCTGGCACTGGCAGGTAAAGATCCTAACAGTTAATGTGTTTCTGTACTCCCTTGGCAGCAACCTTCGATGAAGCCAACCAAGCAAACCTGTATCTTTTCTCACACTGAGATATGATGACACTACCTGTAGTTACAATGGCTTTGCTTTTGAAACATAGTCATGCAAATTTGCTTTTCTGTTGCAAAATATTTTCTGTGGCTTTCTAGACTTTACATGGAAATGTCTCCCAGGGGGTTAGTGTGCTGTTGTATTCTTTCGCACTTTCAAGGATCTCGGAGCACGACAAAGGAAGCATTAACCTGGGTGGAATGGATTGCACTAGAAATCCTGAAAATAATATTCAGAAGCAGTACTCAAGTGGAAAAAGTGATGTTTACATGCTTCATGGATCATGTGATGTGCCGAGTTTAATTGCACAGGTAGACCTGTAGGCATACTTAAGACACAGTTTGAGGGCAAGATCTAACAAGACACTTCTTCACACGGGCACACGTTTGGCACTCTCAAAATGTAATATCTAAAGGCCAAACTACTTCCTCAGCAAGTTTATTCTTCCCAAAATAGTCCTGATGGGAAAACGAGGACCAAAAATAGACATGGGAAAACAAACATTTTTCCAAGCATGTCTGTCATATTAGTTTATATGGCTTTCTAATGGTCGAAAAATGTTTTTGGCGGGGTTTTTCACTGAGGAATGGCAATAGAAATCTCACAGAAATTCCTCAGGGCTTTGTTGCAACTCGCTCCTTCTTTCCCTTACAAAGTTAAGTGTCTTACAAAATCCTGGTGAAGTCATAACTGGCGGCAGCATTAAAAATAAAAGGCTTCCTTTAACCTGAATCATCATCTGCTGCATGTGAACGGTCAGATTCCACTCAGGACTTTTGGAATAGACACGCGTGCTCCTTAACAGAAAATCAACCACAGTGTCCATGCATGACATTTGGTTAGCCTGCATGCTAGGTTGACTCTAAAGAGGATTAAAAACTCATAAAGCATAAATTATATATTACACTGTCCTCTTGAACCAGTGCCAAGAAATAATGAAAAAAAAGGGTGGAACAGTAACTTAAAATGAGACTGAAGCGGTTGGATTTCTGTGAAGGTTTCTGTTAAAGGTGCAGTGTGTAGGGGGAACGATTGCTATAAGCAATAAGAAAGGGGTTAGTACTAGATCAAACCATTGGTAAATGGCTGTGATTGGCTGTTTCGCTGCTAGGCATTTGAAAAAGGGCACGTTGCAGCCTTATGTGTCTTTTGTGGACTTAGCTAAGTTGCTTTTTACATCCTGACTTCTGGACACACACACACACTGCAGAGAAATATGTAAAAAAGCACCAAAGCTCAAAGTTACATCATCACATTATTTACTTTGTCCAAACAAGAGCCCAAACCTTTAAATGAGTTTCTGCTATTTTTTAAATACAGTTTTCGCAGGTTGGTCATCAAACTCTGAAGGCATTCAAAAAAATCAGCCTTATTGGAGTTGACTGTTATACTGATATACCCATATTGTCTCCCAGCTGTTCCTCCAGCCAATCCATTATAGCTCTACAGATGTAGCAGGACCTTTTACTTGAATCCCTACATTTTGCACCTCTTTGTTTCTACAGTAGCCTAAAATGGGCAAACCAAACACTGGCTCTAAAGAGAGTCTTCTGTATGTGTGTGTGTGTGTTTGTGTATGTGTGCATTTTTAGTGAAATTTCCTTAAACCATTTGTGAGGGGAGCGTGAAGTGAGGGGCATTCTGGCTGCAGTCTGTAACCCTAACCACTAGGTGCCACTAAGTCTCAGACACTGCTTCCCCAGGTGGACCTTAGGGATAAGGTTACCACCTATTTTACCTTGGGGGGCGAGGTAAATGTGAAGGTGTTGGGGGAAGGGGTGGGTGTGTAGGCTCTGCTGTTTAGGTGTGGTCTGTGGGATGGGGGACTCGCCAGAGCTGAAATGTAATGGTGTGGATCGAGAACAAATACGGCCTCTTCTTGGAATTGGTTTGTTTTAGCAGAGGATTGCCACTGTGCAACCTGACCTGACACGATTACAGAAAAAGAGACTCAATGCCTTACACAACTGAGCAGAGCACAGGTCAATTTATGACCTGAAATTGCTGGATTTGTACAAGGATTTTCTAGTGATGACACTGTGAAACGACTCTCTCGACTCTAAATACACCTTAAAGATTTAGATACTTGCAAAAACATGCTGAAATACCCATATGAAACATACAGATTTTCAATATCACCGGGCAGGAGTGATATAAAACAGAGGATTATTGTTTGTATTACAAATGATGTTTTTTGATGATATTTGTTAAACCTTGGAGAAGACAAAGCACCTAAAAAGGTTTCCAAAAATATAGTATTTTTAATAATAGCAGAGTTGAATATGTTGAGGAAAGTTGCAGGAAGAGAGTTGCCCTTCATCTCTTCTCAAGCCTAGTTTAAATTAGTGCTTAAAGTCAATAAACCATGTGTTTTAATCATACACATCTAACATACATGTATACAATGTTTTAAAGGAGTAAACAAGTCTGTATTTCATCTCCAAAACACTCAAGGAGAACATACACCGTGGACAGCTTATGAATATTTGCAAGTCATGGTGATGCGATCATGTATACCGTATCAGCTGTATAGCTTCAAGCCCACTACATCACTGAATGTTTGCTCTGAATGATATGTGACATCAGTAAGAATCAACACACACATACGCAGCCACCACACACACACATTCTGATGCACGCAATTCAAATATTAATATCGTATGAATGCTCTCTGACCACACACAGCCTGTCACAGCAGTAGAATTTACTCACAACATGCTTGTGTTTGCGCTATCCACTGGGGTGACTTATGAATCTTTTATCAAAACTGGCCTAATTGCTTAACCATCCATGTCCCGGTCCAGTGGCGAATGCTGGGAGGGGGTACTGGGCATGCAAATTGTCATAAAAACAAGGAAAGCATTATTCCTCCAGCATTATTCCACCTCTGGCAAATCTGTCTTTTCTCTATATAATTATGGATTCTACTGAGCTACATATTAAGCAACAAATTAATTTACAGTTGACAACTTCAGGGAAAGAGCTGGAGTTGCCCCTTTATCTTATTTAGGCTGGGAATGAGAATGGCTTTCTGGTGTTACTTCAAATAACCAGTGATAATATTTTAAGAACATCTGGGCAAATTCAGTGCAAAGAAATGTGCGTGTGCATCTCTTCATCTCATCTGTTTCAGCAAGTGTTTTTAACTCTATGCCAAGACACTTCATAACACCATGAAACCATCAT
Source organism: Oreochromis niloticus (assembly GCF_001858045.2). Taxonomy (NCBI): domain Eukaryota; kingdom Metazoa; phylum Chordata; class Actinopteri; order Cichliformes; family Cichlidae; genus Oreochromis; species Oreochromis niloticus. The sequence goes on along the minus strand of NC_031980.2, from coordinate 12,628,126 downwards.
TGCTTTTGACTGTTTTTTTTTTGTTTTTTTTGGTCCATAGGAGCAGTAAACAGCTTCCTGTGCTCAACTGATCCACAGTGGACAATAAATAAATAAATATTCCCCTTCTGTTCTCACTCCCACTCTCTGCCCTGTTTCACAGTAGAGGAAGCTGCCGAAGGGTCAAGCTCAACAGTAGTTTGAGAGAAATAAAAAGGATCTAACTGGCAAGAACCATGATTTCATGGCGTTTCTCACTCAAAACCCATCTCTCCATGTTCCTGGGAGCTGCATAAAAAGTCCCAGGAAACTCCCTACTATTCCTACTCCGTACACCAAACAGCTGCGGATTCTCACTTTTCGCTGGCTTTAGTCCTTTGAACTCAACCTCAACCCCTCACAAAAAAAAAAAAGTTTGTTGATGAACTAAAATGGACTTTTTCTGTTATGAAATGGCTGGTAGCTCTAAATTTAAAACATCTTTTTTTTTTCATTCATTAACAAATATATCATCGCAGTCACATTTATGATTAATGTCAATTGTTCATAGGAGAAAAAAAGATAGAATCTCAAAATATTAAATGCTGTTTTTATCATCCTCCATTGTTTGTCTGAAAATAACTGGAAGCCGTCACTCTTCCTGCCCACAGCTGGCGTTGAACCGGAATCTGCTTTGTAAACGTTTTCCCTGCAAGTCAGTATCAGGACTGTGTGTGTACGCCTGTGCCTGTGCGCATAATTACAGATGCGCCATTCTTCCTAAAGCTGTCATTAAAAAGGGAATGGGAATGACTCCAACTACAACCACCGCTTGGGGTTACGTAACAAGCTCTTCTTGAATTTTGTCTTATCCCGGAGACAGCTGAAATCTCTCCTGCACAGCCGGTTGTCCCTGAAAATGCTCCTCCTTCAAACCCAGGAGAAGTTTGTTATTTTTACCGACTTGCATTCTGTCTTTAATTTTGGCGGAGAGAAAAAAAGAAACCCCGATCTGGTGTTTTTATGTCTTTGTCTTGCTCGCTCGGTCGTGTTAGAGCGCGTTTCCACTGTTGTTTTGGGGTGTGTCCGTGTGAGGGCGCAGTGAGCCCTACTTTGTCTTTCATCCTGAGATGCTGGTGGTCCACAGACAAAAGAGAAGATGACATTTAGAGCTCTACAGGACAGCTACAGGGCCAGGAGGGTTTGCTGTGTAGGAAAACATCTCTTAACATAATTTTGAATTACTGACACGTGTTCATAACAACCTAAACAAATACATAAACACATGGATTGCATTTATAAAGCTGAGTCTTACCCTGTTCTAACATGCGTTTCATGAAAGATTAATGTGTTACGTTGGTTTTTGTTACTTTCATCCCAAAATGTTTCTTATTTTTTGTTGTTTTTTGTTTGTTTTCTCAACTCATAAACTCAATTAATAATCAATTAATTAATTATAAACAGACATAAAACACTTGGGGTAGAGCTCACTAACACCAGCTTGCACTTTGTCTTGCTTCTGCTTCAGTTTCGTATGACACCCCATTGAACAGATAAGACAGTTTGCCTGAGTGTATCAATAATGCATGATGAGAATATTCTCTCATTTACACTTTTCTTTTGCATCCTTTTCCCTTCTTCCTTTTTACCCCCACCCCCCGGCTTTCGTTCCTGCTCACGATGTTTAGGCTGTTTTCTCCATTCACCTTGAAAGAAAGCTCCTGTCTCCCGCGTCCATCAAAACGAAAGCCCGACCCTCGCTTTGAGAGGGAGGAGCTTCCTAGCGCATTACTGAGTGTATAACACTCTGTGGCCATCCAGAAAGTGTGTCAGAGGACTGTGTTTGCTCCCAAAGTAGATGACTGCTCACATTCTGGTCTCTGTATTACTGACTGCGAGATACGAGAAATTTTTAATTCGTACATCATCCCAAGCCAGGACAAGGTGAGCGTCTTCACACTTCAGCAGCTTAACGTACAAGTGTTATTATTCTCTCCCATTTCAGGCAAAACATAGTGTCTGCTCGATTTCATTGTTGTCATTTGATTTATTTATTTTTTGGTAAGCATGCTTTTTGTTTCTTAATCTTTTTTCTTGGGGGGTCTTTAGTGAATCGTGCGTCAAAAAGTCATTTTGCACCGCCTGTGCGTCATGGTCACATTTACGCACATTCTCCTCTGAGATTTTTGTGGCTTTTAAACCCCACAGAAGAGTTAGTGCGGAATTCAGTCAAGCAGACTGGGTCTGTGTGTGGGCTTTGGCTCATGCTCTTTCTACAGCGCCGTTTTCAGGTGTGATAGAGGAGAGAAGGAATGTGACGAGACGCTCTTTCACTGAGGACTAAATCATCTTTTGTCTCTTCACAGGTTTTTCGATTGTGGGATAGAATGCCGGCGATCATAAGTAAAAACTCCGATTTGGAGTTTGACTCCTTACAACCGTGTTTCTATCCGGATGAGGACTTCTACTTCTGCGGTCCCGACTCTGCGCCACCGGGGGAGGACATCTGGAAGAAATTCGAGTTGCTGCCCACTCCGCCCCTCTCTCCAAGCCGCGCCGCGCTACCGGAGAGCCGGCAACTGCCTCGCCGGAAGCAGACCCCCTTGGCTTCGGGTTAGGGGACCCACTGGACTGGGCATCCGAGCTGCTGCTCCTGCCTGGGGACGATATATGGGGAGCATCCGACGATCTGTTCGGCTCCGCTTTGGATTCTAATCCCAATAGTATCATCATCCAGGACTGTATGTGGAGTGGCTTTTCTGCCAGGGAAAAGCTGGAACGGGTGGTTACGGAGAAACTCGGCAAAGCTATTTCCACGGCGACCGCAGGCAGCAGGAGCGTGTGCGTCAAGGCGCAGGAGGTGGTGAGCCGCAACTCGATGTCAGAGTGTGTGGACCCCACAGTAGTGTTCCCCTTCCCGATCAACAAGAAAAACAGCACCAGGGACTCATCTGGGACCATTATTACATCCACGGTCCACGGGAGCGCGCCTAGTGACTCCGGTAAGGATTTGAGGACATTATTATTATTATTATTATTATTATTATTATTATTATTGTATTGGTTGTTGTTGTTGCTGTTGTTTTTGTTGTAAGCCCCTACCCTAACAAATCGGAGTGAGTGCAGCTTGTTCATATGACTGGTCTAGAATCGGATTACCTCGTTAGATATAACACACACACACAGACACGCGCACATGATCGCGCAGTGGAGTAGTGACACAGTGAACGAGGTTTATGTAATCAACAAGGTCTCCATCCGGCAGATGGCGGTAAAATGGGGAATTCTGTGACTTACTGAACTCAGCTGGCATCTGAGCCAAACAAAAAGACATCACACACACACTCACAGTCAGACCAGGTTGTGGGAGGAGATGAAAAGGTGTTTAATAATGCGATGAGCTGATAAAGTGTCAGGTTCACGGTACCGTGAACGCTTTCATTACGCATGAATTGAGGGACAATTTGCGCACAGTGGGTGACAAACTGACACTTACTCCACAGTCTGAGACAGACAGTCTGAGCCAACTGCCGCCCGAGATGTGGGGATATCTAAAATTAATACTCAGAAAGAGAAAACAAGAAATAATGTCTAAAACGGAAATACTGGATTTGTGTCAGGATCATAATGTTAGATGTGTTTAGATTGGGTAATGAATGTTATGTGTACTTAAAAACTAAGACTTCCATCACCGGTCTTTTATAAGTTCCCTAAACAAACACCAGCCCTTATCAGCGTGTTTTCGTTGTGGAACTGTAGTACAAAGCCCCCCAGCTTGGCACAGAGGATAGACTCAGCCAACCTTGCCAAACACCTCCTCCACAGCGAAGAAAAGAGGACGGAGGAGAGCTTCTTTTAGGCGTGTGTGTGCGTGTGTGTGTGGGAGGGGGGGTGACAGCTTTGAACAAGCGCTCCATCTCGACAGCTGTCTCCCTGGCGCCCCTCCAGGTCTGGGGCTTAAAGGGTGGTGATCCGATCGCCTGCCGCCCCACCGTCCAGCGCACACTGCCGCCCCGATGCGCTTCTGGCGTTTGAAGCGACCCATTCTTCGTTGTGCAGCACGCCTTCTGCACTTTTACATTAAGGGGAAACTGACCCTAAATGATAAACTGTGAGGACCCCCATTTAAAAAACAAACAAACAAAAAACAGAAGCTGTTCGCAGGAAAAGCATGGTGAAGGACTGCTCCTCTTCATTTTCCTGTTTACAAATTGAAACTAATATCTCCTCAGACATGAATTTTGAGACTTTCTTCTCTTTATATTCATTCCACGTCAATTAAAGAGCTGTTCCATTCTGAATTTCAAACAACAAGAGCTAAATCCCAGCCACACATGTGGCAAAATCAGCGACACCCCCTCATCCAGCCAGCTGTGGCCAGCTTTGTTGTGATGACAGGAATAAACTGTGTGTGTGTGTGTGTGTGTGTGTGTGTGTGTGTGTGTGTGTGTGTGCAGCATGTGTGTTCAGACATTCTGGTGCAGTAGTGTCTGAAGTGGGTTACCATAAGCTGTAAAATGCCACACTCCTCAGATGCTCCTGAGCTGATAATGGGAGCCGTTATCACAAAGGCATTTTAACGGGGCCTCACACTCTGCTTCGTGGTTGGTCACTCCTTGTCAACCCCAAAAGCACCCGCGGATGATAAGGGTCACCTGCTCAGCTCAACATTAGCACATGTATTAAGATCAAGAGCTCAGGTGGAAATGAGATTTTTAACTTCAGAGGTCAGAGTTAAACCTAAGTTCTTAATGCGTCTGATTCTACTGGCACACTTTCAGTGTGAGTGGAGGTGCACCAATAGACTGAAAGCACCAGACTAAAGCTGTCTCATCCCCAGAGAAGATTAAGAAAGTTTTGAATAAGGGAGGGAGACTGAAATGCAGAAATCCAACCTGTCTGCTCAGCGCTGACACTGAACGTGTCAATTCCTGCAGAATAGATTAGTTACCAAATGACTGACACTAAGCATTAAGAGGTTTCTGCTTGTGCAAACAGAATTGAGCAACATTCTTTCTCCTACACCTTGATCTCGCTCACATGTATACCTGCCACTTGCTGGCACACATAAAGGGAATAGTGCTGTGTCAGAGCAATTAATCACTCACGTTGTTTTCTTTTCTCAGAAGAGGAAGACGAAGATGACGAAGAGGAAGAGGAAGAAGAAGAAGAGGAAGATGACGAAGAAGAAGAGGAGGAGGAAGAAGAAGAAGAAGAGGAGGAGATTGATGTAGTCACAGTAGAGAAGAGGCGCTCTACAATCACCAAGGCATCACCCATGGCGTCAGGCACTGTCACCATCTCTGTACACCCCAAAAGTCAAGATGCAAAAGGAATTGTCTCAGGGTCCGGATCCGGTGTGGTGAGTCGATTCGTCAGCCGGGCTCCTCAGGAGCTCATCTTGAAGAGAAGTTCAGTCCACCAGCAGCAACATAACTACGCAGCCCCCTCACCCTATGCTTCAGACGATGACCCAACCCCGCCTCCAAAGAAGCAAAAGGTGTCCGATGCCCCGCGCCTTCCTTCCAGAACCATCTCTTCATCCTCCTCATCTTCCTCCTCATCCTGCAGCTCAGTCACCAGCACATCAGGGGTGCGCAGCAAGCGCAGCTCCAGCGGGGACAGCAGCCCGAGAGGCAGCTCCGACTCAGAGGACAGCGAGCGCCGACGCAACCACAACATCCTGGAGCGCCAGCGCCGCAATGACCTGCGATCCAGCTTCCTGACGCTGCGCGACCACGTGCCGGAGCTGGCGCACAACGAGAAGGCGGCGAAGGTGCTCATCCTTAAGAAGGCCACCGAATATGTGAACTCGCTAGAGACGGAAGAGATGAGGCTCCAGCAGGAGAAAGAAAGGCTCCACGTCCGGAGGCAACAGCTGATGCGCCGGCTGGAGCAGGCAAGGACTCGCTAACAGACAACTGCTACAACACAAACACTCACAATATACCCTGGACGACCCCCCCACCCCCACCCCTCTGCATCAACTCAAGTCTGATACACAAGAAGATGCACGCAGAGGCCTCCATATCTGTTGCACACGTGCACACACCAACACAACATCTCAGAGGATGTTTATCTTCAGATGTCAACACACACCTTGGAGGGGCGGGGTGCCGGGGGCGGGGGGATGCTCGGACTTTCACTGCCGCCACTTTTTTTGCACATTTGTTGACGTTAAGAATGTTTAGGGTTTACTTTTTCAATCCAGTCACATTAAAGAAAGATTAAAAATGCACGCACACACACACACACACACGAAAAACAAAAAAGCATGAGGAAGGAGAGAGGACACACTTTTTTTAGTCTTCCCTTCTTCTGTTTTTTGAAATATATAATTTCTATTTGTACTTTTTTTGTACTCACTGTGACACCAGCCTGGAATCTAGTTATTCCCACAGGGACGGGTGTTGGAGGGCACTTTGCTTGGAGAGTTCATGTACAAGAAGAAGTGCACACTTACTTTGCCTTCACCACTGCAAAACTGAAAAGACTGATGACTGAGGCGTCACATAAACAATGCCACTACAGGTCCTCTTTCCCTCACTCTTCTCACACTGGTGCTCAAACCAAGTCAGTGGATGTATAACTGCGCACCTTGCTAGCCGACACTTTTGTATATAACAATAGTGTACAGACAAAATACACTCAGATCTGCCTTGTTTTGTAATACAGTTTGTCCTTGTTCTTTTTTATATATATATACATGTCAGAAAGCTGCCAACATTTAGACTGGAAGTTTATATACCTTTAAAAGTACTGTAAGGCCTCAATTTTGAGAGTCATGAAACTTTGTAATATAACAATATATTGTTTTTTTTCTCTTCCCTTTCTTTGTATTGTATTATATTACTAATTCAACACACCTTTATGCTTTTAGTGTGAACCTGATACATACTAAATTTGATACTTATATTTTCGTATGAAAATGAGTTCCTGGTAGATATCACTTTATCTCGTCATTTTTTCTTCTATCTCAAATAATTCTTTTGTACAGCAAATGTGTTCTATCCTCATGTACCTGGCCTTTTTTTTTCTTTCTTCCTTTTTTTTTTGTTTATATTTGCTATCGGGTGCATAGAACTGGGTAAACAGATATAAGATGTTTGTTTTTTTGTGTTTTTTGTGTTTGTTTTTTTTTTCAATTTAAAATGTACATTTAGTGCTGCAACTCATAGCACTTTGAAATACCTCATTTTGAAAAATAAATAGATATCATAAAATCTTCATCTTTGCCTTTGTGGATTTTTTTTTCTAACCCTGTCACCCTTTCATATCTGCCTCAATCTGTTTACTTCCCTGTTTGCCTCCACATTTCTGTATTTGTTGTGCTGCTCTCAAAGACTCATCCTGACAAAGAAAGCGAGTGTCTTCTGAATGCTCTCTGTCTCCGCACCCTGCAGCTACCTCCCCCTGCATAGCCTCTCACACCCACCCACACACACACCTACACACTCACTCACTTCAGTTCACACACACACACAGACACACACACCTCTCTATTTTCCTCTCTCGCCAGCGCAGCTCTTCCTACTACATTGTTCAGGCTGTTGCTATGGAAACTGGAGCAGCTGCTGAGTGGCAGACACGAGAGTGAGGCTTTTATTTGTCTGTTAGTAGTCTGTGTATTTCTGCCCGAGTGTGTGTGTATGAATGCAAATGTGTGTCTACCTTTTGTTGCGGTCTGTGTGTGGCCCCGGCGCCTGATATCTCCGGTGTTGTGCGCTGCCTGCCACGATGCCAGGACAAGGCTGGATACTGTTTACCAACATAGGCCACATGGCTTTGCCCCTCCCCACCTCCTCTTCCCCTTTTTCTCTCTCCTCCTTCCCTCTGTGCATCCTGTGTTGGGCCTTAGCCCAAATATGCGCCTTTCACGAGTCTGTTCAAGCGCTCTCTGGAGATGGCTGAAAGAGAAATCTGTTGCCACGGTCTGTATAGCCATTTAGCACAGCAGTGTGTTCACAGAGGGTATAAGAAAGAGAGAGAAAGAGAGAAGGGCACTAATACAACATAAAATACACACTGCTGATGAATTGCAGTAATCCCTTTAAAAAGATAGATAGGACAACATGATCAATGATTGTTTCTCTTTCACCAAAAGTGATATATTACTTCCTTTCTAGAACAAACACTCCAGCGTTTAATTTTTCAGAAGCACAATTGTCATTCAGCTACTTGCAGAACCAAAATGATCCTAAGGTATGAGGCCTATGTGAGAGACAGGGGTATATGAAGACCGATGACTTTGTTTGGGAGTTGAGACAGTACAACACTGAGCTTCTCAGTGGGGGAGTGGCATTGGTGGATTACATAACAGGGGTCTGGTGTCTTTGTGCATACTAACTGTACATGTGTGCGTACGGGACAGGAGTCCCTGTGTGTGCGTGCATGTGTGTGTCCTCTCATGGGACTTCCCCTTACCATCTGCCTAATGACTTATCCTGCCTGGTTATAGGATAAAAACAAGTTCATGGACAATAACACAGAAAAATAAATGGGGGTAAAAAGAAAAACAACATATCACAGCAGATAGAGGTTGTTTGGTTCAGATGGTAAGATTAACTTTAATTTCACCTCATAGTGTTCAGCGCCAAACCCCCTGCCAATATAGGTAAACCTGACTGGCTCGGATATGCTCATGCATTGTTTTACATGCTTCTTCTTGAATCTCACATGTTCCAGTTGCAATTTAGCAACCTTTTCCCTGAACAATTTATCCAACCTGACATTAGTGGGGTGGACATTACTGCTGACATTGGGCGAGAATAAGGGTACACCCTTGACATGTCACCAGTCCATGACACGGCTAACACAGAGGGACAGACAGCCATTCACGCTCCCAGCTAAGCTATCTGCTCTCTAAAATGAGGCTAATTGCTTTAGAAGGGAGTAGCCATCTTCTGCGTTAAACAGACATATGGCCATGGCTTTTCCCTGATTAATATCCATTATCTCTCTGCCCGCTGACTGCCTGGCCTGAACTGCTCAGACACAGAGACACACGCACACACACGCACACACACACATGATGCAACTCTAATGGGCTTACACCCCACTGACGGATGTGCATTAAAGCTACACAGGAGATAGTGTGGCATGTTGCGGGTTTGTGTCATCTACTTTGAGATCTTCATTACCCCCGCCATTAAGACTAGCCACAACATTTCCATTGTGCTGTTGGACACCGGATCTGTATTCAACATATTAACCTTCCTATATGTAGGAATACAATAGCGTCTGTATGTATCCATACACAAGTGTGTTTGTGTGCATGAAATGTGGGCACGCTCTGCGCAATGGCATGCCCATCACACATGTGCCACAATAAGCTCCGTATGGCGAGAGCCCCTTTATCTGTGTGTGTTGTGCATGCGTGTAAGGGGCAGGGGATGGGGGTGAAGGGGTGTCACCATCTGTTATGGAGTCCAGCACGGTCGCAGGTGCTCAGAAATGGTGTGTGTTGGGCTTGTTGTAGGTACAGCCTGAAACAAGGAGGGTATCGGGGGGTATTGGGGCAGAAAACGTGGATGTGTGCGCGTGGTGGAGGCAGTTCCTCCAGGGAACTCATTGCCCTAGCTGAGTAATATGCAGCCGTGACAAAGAGCTGTGGAGCTACAGTAATTGCAGAACACATAGTGGACAGCTAAGCAAGAGAGGGAGGGAGGGAGAGAGGGAGGGAGTACAGCAAGAGAAAAGAAGGCCTGAGTGTTTGATCAAAGTTTACCAAAGTCTGAGGAGATTTGCATACAGATGGCACTGTAGCATGGCCCCCTGGAATACCTTTCTCTCTCTTTATTTTTCTTTCTGCAACTCCCTCTCTCTCTCACACACACACACACACACTCACACACACAGCCTCTCACACAAATGTAATAGGGTGTCATTGAAGAATACATGAATAGCCTTTCAAGAGTGCGTTCTGAGGAAGAAACGGCCTTGGCTGCACAACACAGCACCTACAACAAGAAAGCAAAAGTGAAGAAGGGCAGTTAAGAAAGACTGAAAAAGAAAGAGCAATAAAAAGTAAGAAAAGGTAATGATTAAGACAAGATGGGAAGAGAGAGAATGGTAACAATAGAAAGAAAACAAAGAGGAAAAGCCTTACCACATCAGTAATTACGCGAACAGCTCTGGGACAGTAAATTTTGTTTCAACAGTCATCCAATGCACATATATTCAGTAATGTATCTACGCAGACATTTATACACTTCCTCCATTAATCCATTCCCCTGGCAAATCCTTACACTATATTGATCTTGAATGTAACTGTTTAGGGGGTATTGATCATTTAAGTGCTTTCCTCTTACATAAGTTACATATTTCTTTCAAGTCATTGTTATGAGCCACAGACAATTAGCCAGCTGTGCCAACTGCCTCAGCTTCTATGCAACATGACATCTAACAGTTAAAGCCACAAGAATGCCACAAACCAGCCTGAACTTGCTGTCAGCTGCTGAACTTCTAAAAGTTTAAAAGAATATTAAGCTACTGGTGTCAAGAGGGCTCGGAGGCCATTATGTGGGAGTGGACCCAAGTGCAGACACAAATGGAACAGTGTTAAGGTTTTCACAAGCTTTATTATTAACACAGAGAAGCAAATACAAGACAAGAGTATGTGGCGGGGGCAGAGGACTAGAGTGCACGGGATTGACTTGTGAAACATGGAACGTGGGATGTATGCACAATGCACAGAGTTTAAGTTTATCTGCTGTAGGACTGATGACGGGCTCACCTTCACAGGGTCCAGTGTAGCTTGGGGTGATCTTGTGGGTGAATGGCCTGAGGGGAATGTCCCTAGCAGCGAGTCATACCTTTTGGCCTGGAGTGTAGTTTGGAGCGGGTGTTCTTAGTTCTCATCTGTGTAGCGGTGCTGTCTACGAGTCGGAGTGCAAAGTGTGGACATCGTTGCAAGTGGTGATAAACTGAAGGAGTGCAAGATCAACATCATTCTCATGAAACAGGGATGACTGATAACCTAGAGAGGCTTCAAAAGGCTCTAGATGAGTTAAGTCAATTTGTGCATACTCTAACCAAGGAAGATTCAAAGACCAAATTACCGGGTTTTGTGTGGTGACACAGTGGAGGGCTGATTCCAACACTTGGCTGAGCCTCTTGGTCTGTCCATTGGACTGTGGGTGATATCCAGAGCTGGGGCTGACCTTGGCTCAAAGAGCAGTACAGAAGGTCTTCCAGACCTGTGAAGTGGATTGAGGACAATTGCCGTAGGGATGCCGTGGTGCCTGAATACATGATCAATTAGGAGTTTGGCGGTTTCGGAGGCAGAAGGGAGTTTGTCTAGGGCAATAAAATGGGCTGACTTGGAAAACCTATCAATAAAAGAAAGAATTACGGAGTTTGCGGAGGAAACAGGCAGCCTGGCAACAAAATCTAAAGCGATATGAGACCAAGGTCCACGGGGGTTGTTACTTGTTGTAGCAAACCTGGTGGTCATTGAGTGCACAGATGGTGCAGGCAGCTACATAGCCTTTGGCACTTCTTTCCACAGTTTCCCACCAAAAGTGACTTTTGATTAATGAAATTGTCCTACCTACTCCAGGGTGGCGAATTTAGAGGTGTGAGCCCAATGGATGAACGTGCTGTAGTCGGGACATAGTGGGCTGGTACCTATGTCCGGCTCATCTTAAAGGGCCTCACGGATGGTATCTTCGACGTCCTAGGAGTCGAAAGGCACCTTGCAGGTGGCAGGAAGGAATGTGGCAGTCTCAGGTGGGTCGGTGTTGGTGACGAACTGGCAGGACAAGGCATTGGGCTTGACATTTCTGGAGCCTGGGCTCCAACAGTTCTTCGTCACCCACATCATAATTTCTCTTAGCTGGAGGGAGGTAAGAAGAAGGCACAAGGCTGTAGCTTGGCTTGGGGCCCTGAATGTTGGGGGAGGATTGCCCCAGCTCCTGAATCTTAAGCGTCTACTTCAACTATGAATGGTTTTGTGGTATGGGGTGAATCAAAAGGAGTGCAGAACTGAACAAGTTTAATTTAATGAAGCCTGCTTCGGTATCAAGAGACCAGATAAATGGGATCTAGGTGGAAGTGAAATGAGTGAGTGATGTTGCTACCTGGCTGTAATTCTGAATGAAGAGATGGTAGAAGTTAGTGAAACAGAGGAACCACTGAAGGTGTTTTTGTGATGTGGGAGTGGGCCTTTCACTTCAGGCTTAAATCGTTGCAGAGTCGGTTTTTCTGCAGAGGGTATTTGTTTTTAATTGTGATCTCATTCAAACCTTTATTGTCAATACACGGACGGAGTGTCTTATCTTTCTTAGCATTCATCCATCCATTCTCTGCCACTTATTCTTTTTCAGGGTCGCCAGTCTGTTGAAGGGCTAACACATAGACACAGACAACCATTCGCACTCACATTCACACCTATGGGCAGTTTAGAGTTTCCGATAAACCTATCCCCATTAACTGCATGTCTTTGGACTGTGGGAGGAAGCTGTAGTACCTGGAGAGAACCCACACAAACATGGGGAGAACATGCAAACTGCATCTTTCCTCCGCTCTGTAGGGAGGAAGGGACAATGCCTTATCCTTACTGAAGACCTCCTGGAGGTCATGATATTCCTTGGGAACTGAGGTGAGATCTGGCGGTGAAGGTACAGCAGGAGATGCTTCTGATGTTCCTGAGAACAGAGCTGAAGAAAGGCAGTTTGTGAGGCAGAATAGACTCCAGCTTGTAACCTTGTGTCCTGACCAGTCGATGTGTAGATTGTGTTTTCTTAACCAGGGGTAGCTGAGAATTAAAAACCTGTCAGGGGAGGCAAAGGTGAAAAAGGAGAGTGTCTTTTGACCCGGTGGGGGTGAAGAGAATGAGTGGTCTGATTTCTACTGAGTGACACTGGCAATAGTAAACGGGGCTTAAAAATTAATCAGAGATCCACCCACTTGTTTCCCTGTAATTTCTAGCCGGCAGTAACCATATTGGGCAAACAACAACCAAGTTATCCTGAAGAATATCTCTGACTAAGCACAATGACGAATTTTGAGTCACATGGGCTGGAGCAGCAGAAGACCACACTGAGTGCTACTCCTGTCAGCTTAGAAAAGGAAACTGAGGCTACAGTCCACATAGGCTCACCAAAGTTGGATAACAGAGAATTGGAAAAATGGTCTGATGAATCTTAGTTTTTGCAGTGACATTCGAATGGTCTTAAACATGTCAACGAGTTCTTTGTATTCAAATTACCTTCACAGTCGTGAGACCTCAACCCAGTAGAGTACTTGGATGGACCAAAATCTCTGAGGAATGCTTCCAGGAACTTCTTGAATCTATACCACAATCTATACACACGATCTCTGGACAAGTAAAGACCTTCTTTCATTTGTCACAGACACTTGTATGCAGAACACTTAAACACAACTTGTGTTTGTTGTTTTGTCTTCAGTGTAACTGTGTTGCAACGAGTAATTGTAAAGGAATTAACTACTGACCTTTGAGCTCCATGTTACTACTAGCCTGCTGTGTGTAACCGTTGTTTTACTGCTTGATTTATAAGAGGCACCAGCACCGGCATTTCATCATTGTTATACAAATCCTTTTACATATGGGTGGGGCACAAGATGAAACATAAAGTGTGCTGTGTTTAGTATAAATAAGCCACCTAATGCAACTACTGTGAATATATACAGCGGAAACAAAAACACAAGATATCCCATGTGTTATACTAATTACAAGACTTTCAAAGAATGTTTTTCTCCATGTATATCTTTCCATAGGAATGCTGTGTGCATTTGCGCACTCCCCATGTTGTTCTGTGCATACGTGTGTGTACACTTATCCCATTGTGCGTGTGTTTATTTGGGGTAATCACCGGGGCGCTTCTGTGTTTGTACATTTGAAGTGAGATTGATTCATGACTGTTCCTCCAGAGGAAACAGATAACAAATGGTTTTCTGGTCCAATAAACACCCTCTGCCTGTAAAACAAATTAGAGTAAACTAAACCATCCTCTGCATGCACCAACACATGCTTAATAGATGGCTGGCCGGGAAACTCTCTGGTACTAAGGTAAAACTCAGTGAGAAACATATCGATTAAGCCTCCCAGACTCCCTTGTGGGCTTTGCTGCTAATCAATGAGTATGTGTTTGACTGGGGCAAGGTTTGGCAGCTACTTCAAAACTGTGGCAAAAGCGCACGATCAGTACAGCAAAAATGGGTGCTAAACGTGAAGTGCTTTATCAGAAACTCCAATTAGTGGACAAACCAACAGAGACTAATATAGTCCGTATTTAGACTCTTAATGAACATATTAGACAAATATTTTTAATGCTTTAAGATTCCTATTCATGTTGAATAGCATTGTCAAACTGAACTGCTTGCACTGGAGAGTTGATAAATTCAGCTTACCGAGCACCAGTGGTGCCACTAGCCAATCAAATCAACTTTTGAAATCAAGACATTGTGAATAACATACATGTACTTGTCATAAAAATGATAAGTACATTGGGTAAGAAAAGAAAGATCAAACCTCTGTATGGTTGGAGTATGCTAATGCCCTGTGGACACACTTGATATATAAAAGAGTCAGGGGAAGACACCTTACCTAATTAAAAAGTCACTGAAGTCTGCAAAGGGAACATCTGGATAAACCAGAATTGTTTTGGAAACAAGTGCTGTTGACTGATTGTGCACAAGGCCTGGACTGGGGGTGAAAACAGGATGTACTGGGATGGAGTGCGAGTGGTTTAGGAGTGTTTTGCCTTTTCAGCAAGAGCCTGCCCCCACACCGCCAACAAGGAAACAATACAGACATTAAACTTGGATTTGTTCTTGCTCTCAAAAAAAACCTAAGTTCAAACAAGGGTAGTTATATTAAAGCTTGTGTAAAGCAGCACGAGAGTGTAGCACTTGCTTTTGATACTACTGAATCTAAAAGTCTACCACTTTGAATTTCATTTATTCTTTCTTTTCCCTCTGTTTCACACATGTAAGGCATGAAGAGTTTATTTTCTCTACTTTAGCAAGCATGCGAGTGCTTTTGGAAAGTCTAATTAATCACCTCTGCAGCATGAAATGCAATACATAAGAGAAACTATAGTGCTACTACTACTATGAAAACAACTCAAGTCCTGAATGCCTTTTTTAGATATTAATAGTGAATTGCAATGACATGTGATTGCTGCGATCTGTTCTTTGAAAGCCACACGTGACCTTTTGTATTGTGCTACAAGCTTAGATAACTGATGTTTTCTTGTATTCTTCTTACAAAGAACAGCATCTTACTAGCTGATGCCTTCTTTGCTCACTTTAAAATAACTGCCTGAATTAACATAAAGCAATATTGATTTGATATCCTACATCTGGGAGCTGAAAGGGGCTATAGGATGTGCATGGAGGCTATCAACACTTCAGGCCCGACCTTGCTGCTCGACAGTTATCTGTCGGTTTGATGGCGAGCTGGTGCGCGACAGGGCAGAGGACGGGGGCCGCCCGGGTCAGCAGAATCCTCAGCAGGCGCCTCGCTGACACATGTGGGACAGCGCTCAGTGGAAATCGGGTTAATGAATCGTAGAGAGAGGGAAACGGCAGGGTTACTCGTCTTTCAGTATCCCCCATCATTATCAGTTGGACCAGTGTTCATCTGCACAACATGGGGAGAGAAAAAGATGAGGAGGTCAGTAGGTGGCAAATCTGGACCTGTGAAAAGGATTTCAGACAATAGATCATAGATGTGTGTAAAACAAAGCAACTGCTACTGAAGCGTCATGGTCAATTTTGAAGGAAATAAAAGATGGGTCTCTCTCTTTTTGTAAGACATCATGTTATGTGATTCACTCTGACCATTAAGAACCATGTGAAAATTTGATAGTTTAGCTATTTTTCCTTCTGTATGCATTCTCTACAAGCTCTTTTGTGCCTTTGTAAGAAGATATTCTCTGGTGGGCCTTTGGTCCATGACCAGTCCATTACAGGCTTGTCTGCCTTTGCTGTCACTTCTTTTCGATGGATCAGTGAGCTTCAGATAGAACCACCAGTCTCAATTTTAATAATACCAGCCTGCTTCTGCGCGCAGACTCAACTCAGATGCAAATCACCGCGTCTTATTAAATTGGTTAAAACAAATTCACTCCACAGCTACACCCTTTCTTCCTGCAGTTGTTACTGTTCTTGAAAGGTATGCACTGACAACCTGACAGTGGTGAAATAAAGCTTTTAATTACTGAAGAAAATTAGGACAAATAGCCTGAATCCAGCCTATTCACACACATAATTCGCCTATCTAAGAGGATGAAATATATTAGCATATTTAATTGGCGGCTTATGCCCATCTCTTGTGTTTGACAGCTGTTGAGTCAGACGACGGCATTGTCCGAATATGAGTCAGCGCGCGCTAATCTAATCAGGGAAACCTTGGTTGGGGATTGAGTTAGCATTTTGGATATCTGTCAGCAAGCTCTCAGGATTACACACAGGGGTTAATTACAGAAGAATCAGATTCAGAGAGAGCTTTAACGGTCGTAAGAGTAAGGCAGTAGTATTCACGAGCCGGGCTGATGGGAATGAAGGTCTACAGAACAGCCTGAGACTATGATGCTGTGGTAACTCAGGCATGGCATTGATTACTTTAATTGGTGGACCAGGAGCAGGGAACATTATTGGATTTGATTTAATGCCCCCTCCCTCAAAGAGACACTTCAGATACAATCCACCAGTGCATTGGTCATTGCTGGACGTTTGCACTATTGGTAACATTTAACATCCATCTGGGATTATACATCAAATAAATGTCTTATTTTACAACTCCTCCACACACATTTCTCCAAAGTCCTCCAATCTGTCCTTGTTTGATATTGATTTGAACTCAGAAAAATACTGAAGTCAGGGTTTTTCTCAGGTTTTCTGGCAGGTAAACAGCTGTTCATTGATAAATACAAGCACGTATAAGGACAAATCTACGGCCGAAAATGACACTTTAAAGTGCTCCTTTATTAGTGTTATCAGATTGAGTGAGGTGAGTCTCAACTGGCCATGCTCTTTCAGTCATCAGCAAGACTAGAAAAGCGTTATATAAAACCATTTCCACTTGTCTTGCAAGGCTGGTTGGTCAATTGCACGCAAGCTAGATGAGACCTAATTCTAGTCTGTCCTTTTTATCTATGTTGGGGCACTTATTAATCCTTTTATTTTCAGATGTTTTGATTTGATTTCATCAATCCTGAATGGGCAAAACAGTTTTCCAGCTTGGTTGCTGAAAAGATCACATAGTTTAATAAGAATATGCATTTGTACAATTGACGTCTTCCTCCTAACTGTCTGCAAATATTTTAAATATACAATAGTTTCCTCCTTTTTGGACACCACAGCTTTCCATTGTCTCAAATGTCATTGGTTAATATTGCAATTATGTATCTGCCACTGTAAAACTCTGTGGTGAAAAAGTGAATAAAAGCACTGGAAAATCCAGTTTTTGTGCTGGAAACATTGCTACAACCACCTGCTGCTGATGAAAAGGGGATATCATGGTGAGAGATAACACCTCAGCAACTCAAAATACAAGATTTACTGCAAAAGGTATATCAGGCTTATATTTCCTCATTTGTTTCACTCATTCTGCCATCTCCAACAAACGAGTGATTAATTACATCATCAAGATATTTCCAGTACGTTATCCAAATTCCTTTTTCTCTTTCCAGTCTTCCTCTATCTCTCTTGTGCACACAAAGTTAAATAAGATACACAGCCCAATACACTGACGCATTCGAGTGAGTGTGCAGCATGCCATTGATGCTCTGCTCTGGCTTCATCCATCACTGATAATGGCTGAGGACAGCTGTGTGTTCAGTCTCCCCCTCTCCATCATACCGCAAGCTTGAGGCGGAAGGATGGAATGGAGGAGGGGTATATTTATTCTACTCTACCTCCCAATCACACACTAACCATCCTGTAATACTATCGTGAAACCTCCACCCCCCACAACAGCTCAAACACCCCCCACTCCAGAGAATACCCGCCCGGGGCCGGGCCCAGATGGCCGTGCCCAGCGGCGGCCTGCGTTTTGCCTCTATCTGAATGTGCACTTGAGGCTGGATTTGGAATCATCGATGCAAAACGGTGTTACACACAAACACGCACAGACACAGATATGAGTGCCTTCATGCACTGCTATGCACAAACCGATATGCATACTCCAACTCTTGCAGTGTCACTCACACATCAGTACACACACACACACACACACCAAACAAGGATGCAGTGTTTAGACTGGAGTTAATGAAGAGATAACAGCTGATGTAATTTGTTTCCACATGAATGAAGTCTGTCAGGGTTCCATTCTGGTTGATATTTCCGATTTCATACACTTCCTTCGGTGTTCATGAGTTAAAAGAAGCTTTTAAAAACACTCTGTCCTTGAACATCTTATTCAACTGAGCTGATTCACAAGGAACAATTTCCTAAATAGCACTGGTTTTAAAATTAAATATGCGATAATCACCTCTTTGCACCATGAAAAAGTCCTTGGCATTTTTTGGGATTATGTGCTTGTTCTCTGGCAGTTCATTTATATCAACAATGTCACTTGAGCTTTTATCTCTTTGTATTTGAAGGATCTGTAAAACCACATACTGTCAGCAAAGTAGCATAAATTAGGTAATAAATGTTCACAGCGAGGGCAGTGTCAAGTCAATGATTATACCTGACACAATGAACTTAGAACTTCTGTCGTGAAACTTAAATAATATCGTGCTTTTAAAAGGTGTTACGGGTGCACAAATGCTAGATATGACCAGATTCAGAGAGAGGTGGTTGCTAGACTACATGATGATACGTTAAATTTGATATAGATAAAATATAATAATCAAGTTTTGTTAATTAGTGTTGAGATTTTGTGGGCACATGACCAAAAATGTGCCATTTTGGGACTATCATAGTGACAATGGATCAAGGGAATAAGGTTCCAGTCACATAGGCCTACAGCCAAAATTCAGTTTTACCGACTGGAAACATTATTGCTAAAGTCACACAGGCCTACAGATTGGCCAGTGACCCCATGGCAACCACCTGTTGCTAGGAAAAAATGTGTATTTCTCAACTGACTGCTATGGATGGAAGTGACAGACTTATCTACAAACACAGGCCGTCTACTCTCTGAACTGTAGTGAAACTGTGAAAAGTGCGGCACAAACCAGAAATGGAAAGATTTCCCCTTCAAAAATAAAAGCAACTTCCAGGAGCCACTGACAACGAATTGAGGAATACACATTTTTCCCTAGCAAACAGTTTTTGTATCAAGTCCAGTATGTCGGACAACTCATGAGCAATGTGCGCATGACGTCACGTGAAAAACCTCAATTCAAATTTGATGATATCTGATAGGATATTGGGAGATACTCTGAGGTCCCTACAGAAAATATAACTTACTGGCAGATTAGCTCATTGAGGAGAGGAGACTGAAGGGTGGCTAACAAGTAGTTATCAGTGTACTTAATAACAGTTTGGAAAACAAAGCCCAGCATGCAACATGGGAGTGTATAAATGCTGAAGGGAACTAGATGTGGAAGTAAGACCGAACTATGGATTATATATAAGACATGGATCATCAATAATCACAAAGCTTCTACAGTCTCAAAAGCTTTCTCCCTTCTGAACAATGCAAAATGTAACATGCCTAGATTTTGCTTGGAGATTAGACCTTTTCCACATCTATGTATTTTAAAATAACTACCTATACATGGTATGAATTATGGCTTGAGTCACACCTGAGTTCAAAACTGACTGTAAGTCAGTTTGTAAATAAGACCTAAACTGTGAATCTCCAATCAAATCCTGGGGAAAAGCAACATTTTTATGAGTTATCATGTAAAGTAAGACATTTGTTTGGGTCAGTAAAAACCGTTTACAAAAGCTCAGATTGATGATTATGTTGAGATGACAATAACAGAATTTGTCACCAGCAAGCCGGAAATTATTTTGTTTTATTATTCCACAACAGTGGACTTTATTTACAATGCACATCTTTCCTCATTATTGACTAATCTGTAATCTAAACACAACAATGAGGTCATTTCCAGTAAATCTCCACAGATGGCAAGCTAATGCTATTCAATTAGCAGGTGATGGAGAAGGGTGGAACCCGATCCCCAACAAAACACCAGTCCAGCACACTCCCTTCTATAAAGGACACCTGTCAGAAACAAGAGCCTCTTTTACCCTGGCTGTTAGAGAAAAGCATTCTCCTTGTCTCATCATCATTTAAGACTTAGGCACTTCAAAGCTGGCCAGGTACAATAGCAGTGATCAGGCCTGCCTTCAAAAGAACAGCACAAGTTATGGTGGGGCAGCAGGGGGAGAAGAATAGCCCTGTAAATCATAATAGAGAGGAAAATATAAAAGACGAGGCAGAGAGACGCAGTTCACCTGTTCTCTGTAACACAATCACTTAACGATCCTCAGGGCGCATTGTACGGGAGGGCGCTCCTGTAGCTTGCGCCCTCGCTTTGTGCCCTGCTGGAGCACAGAGATCATCTTCCCCCTCTCCACAGACCCCCTGACCTTCTCTCTGTTCCACTCGCACACACACACCCATCGAAATTACCCTTACTCCTCACAGATTAAGATCAATGTCATTCATCGCGTTTAGAGTATCAGCCTTTGATTTGGGCCAAAGAAAAGGAAGGGAGGGCACACAGGGCACCTGGGAGCTGTATAAGGATAGGAAAAAAATGTCCTCCATTCGATGGGGATGAAAGTGCCTTTTTTTTACTTTCCCCTTGAGCTTGTGTGTGCTTTATCTAAATGGAAGTCGATCTTTGAAGTTGCTGCAGGTTAGCACAATTTGCATATTTACACTATATGTTAGGCAAGCACTCGATCAAAGGGTGTCACTCTTTAAAATTAGTGCCGTATTTCGAAACACTGTATAACTTCCGCTGCTTTCGTGGAGTTTGTGCTTATGTGTAGATGTGAACTGAAAAAACAACCTTCGGTCTACACGAATCCACTCTGCTAATCAAAATGGCTATCTCAACAAGGCTGTAGCCTGCAGCTACCTTTACTCAAACACAGTTAAATACTCTGATTCTGAAGAACAATAAGAAGATCATGTATCTAAATGGAAATCAACATATCAATCCCGACAACAACAGAAAAGTATAGATGATTATAAACATTATTGCCAGTTTGAGATGTTAGCATCACAGTGCAAGCTGACAGGATTGATTCCCAGGGATGTTTGGTTTAAAATGCTAGCTGTCTGAACCAGAATTTTTTAAAATGTCACTACACTTCCAAGGTGGAAATACTCATCCTCATCATTTACATCATACTGACAAATAAACAGGGTAAAAACTTAAGAAGGGCCTTTAAAGGTCTTTAACACAAAGATGCTGAACAGCAGTTTAAATGGAACTGTTTCAGGTAATTACCATAATGTCACACCACCCACTTCACACTGTATTCTACCTGGGCTGTGCACTTCTGCTTATTTGATTGGCCGGAGAAGTGTGCTGCCAAATGAGCCAGATGACCCTGCTGTTTTTGGCCCGACCGTGCCAAGTAATCTTATAATTGAAACAAATAAAGAGGCTGCATTTTTGAACACAGTCTTTAAGTCATTAGGCTCAGCCCCCTTTGGCTCTGCTTCCATCAGCATTACCACAGGGCTTCCTCTGTGTATCTATTCCCTGACCTTTGACCCTGCCCATAGGTAAGCTTAGCTTTTGGACAGCACTGACCCTTTTCTATACATAGCTTTTTTCCATTGAAGTTTCAAACTCTCCTATCTCTGCTCTCTTGGCTTCCCTAGCACCCCCGACATCCCCACCCTTGGAGCCACCAGGGTATGTGACGGTCTAAATGCCCCCTTTTGTTGGCAGAATGGGTCTTTTGTCTGCACCCCCTGCCTGTGCTGACTAAGGGACATCCAGTGAGCCCACTTTTGAGTCCACATAGGGGTATGAGAGCGCTGAAAACAGAGGGTCAGCTTAAGCCACCCTCCACCCCCTCCCCCAAGAGTGTTTGAGGAATTTCCTGATTCACTAACTTTTTAAATAGCTAGTCCCCTTGCCTTTTTATACCTCAAACAGCACCCACTCTCATCCTCACACCTCCAGTCTAGCAGATGGCCTAAACTGTACAGGCCATGACATCTACACTGAAGCTGTACTAGACACCCTGCTAGGTACACTTTGCTACTACAGGTTGGAGCCCCATTTACCTTCAGAAGTACCTTAATTCTTTGTGGCACAGATTCAGCAAGGTGCTGGAAACATTCCTCAGACATTCTTGGTCCATAATAACATGATAGCATCACACAGCTGCTGCAAATTTGTCAGCTGCACATCCATGATGTGAATCTCCTATTCCAAGACATCTCAGAGATGCTCTTTTGGATTGAGATCTGGCGACTATGAAGGCCATTTGAGTACAGTCAAGTCATTGCTTTATAACATGGTGAATTGTCCTGCTGGAAACAGGCCAGAGAAGGACAGACAAGGTCAGCAACAGCACTCAGGTAGTCTGTGGCATTTAAACATCTCTCACTCTGTTGATACTAAGGACTGTGCCAAGAAGATATCCCTCACACCATGTTGTTTCATGTTAAGCCAAATTCTGACCCTACCATCTAAATGTCAAAGGAGAAATCGAGACTCATCAAGCCGAGCAACATTTTTCCAGTCTTCTACTCTCCAGTTTTGGCGAGCATCTGAAGATTTTAGCCTCAGTTTCTGTTCTTAGCCAACGGGAGTGGAACCTGGAACGACTTTGTTCAGCGTATAATACTTTGATTTTATTTCTACCCTTTAAATGTTTTTGGTTTTTGTTGTTGTTGTTTTTTGTTTGTTTGTTTTTAGATTCTGTTTTCAGGTAACTTTTAGAAATATTAAAACAAAATTCATATCAATCTGCTAACCTAGATTCAGACAAGGCGCAGACTTAATGTCACCATGAGGCAGCCATTCTCTAAAATGTTGTGTTCCCTGAAACTAACAGGGCATCCTGTTAGTTTCAAGAGACACTTTCACTGAACATGTCTATGGAATTTAAGCAATGAGGTTTTGTATCTTGAGCAAATGAAGTGCGGAAAGAAACAAGAAAACCTGACAGGCAGAATAAAAGACAAACTGGATTGGTAGCTTTGTTCCTCTAATGAGAATCTGCTCACACAACATTTTGTGGACCTGTAATTAATCCCCCTAACATCCTTTTTTTTAATAGACTTCCATTAACATGCTTTTAAAAATGGCACTCTTAAACAATACCTAATTCACTGCATACATCAGAGCACACATTAGTGCTGAATAGTATTTACTGGCCATCCTTTAAACAGCTCCCTTTAAAATCTCATCCTCTAATGTATCCAAATCACACGGCTGTCCCGGACCATATATCTTTAATTGTACGTCGGTCCACTTTAACAAGAGTCAGATGCCTGCTAAGGACTCCTCTACATCAAAAAGCTGCCGCCCAGCACCTCATATCCTCTGCCTTCACAATGCTGCTGTTTCACCACCCATGTTCATAAAACGTACTCTCCTCCCTCCGCTCCCGACCCCCTCCTTTCACTTTGATTGGGCTAATTGTGTTTCCTGCTAAATGCAGTAAACTTAAGGGAAGCTAGGAAGTGCATATGCACGTACCCTGGAGCGGGTATACAAACTCAAATTCACACTGCAGGCAGCATCTCTAACAAGAGGCCATTAGAGACAATAGGCCGACTCGTTCACTTTCTGAGGGTCCAATTTACATTGCAGTGGCAGGTACTAAAGCCTCTTGAGCCCTTTGGATTATAGACTCCTCTTCTGACACCTCTCCCATGGTCATGTGTTGCAAATAGCTCATTATGTTTCAATGGTTTTAACACATGAACATCAGTTTGAGCATCTATCTATCCATACATCTATTAAAGTGTCATTTGGCAGAGAAAAGAAACCTATTTGGTAACTGATCCTATAGCCAGACCTGCAGTTGGAGGGAAGAAAGAAAATAATTAGTTTTTTTTAAACATGAAAAGATACATAGAAGCACTCCATATTTTAGTGACCACGCAACACGTGGCCCAGCCAGATCGCACTATTCATTGGTTTTCGCCCAGGGAGCCATCACAAAACCATACTGTGGTTGCCTTTGTTATCACAGTCTGCCACTCTTTCTCTCTTCATCCCCCTCTCTTTCTCTTTTTCAATCTGGGTGAGCTCCCATTGAACAGAGGGTCTCTGCGGTGGGATGGGGAAACATTGGACCACTTCAGAGCCCATCCCAAAACCACACCAAGCTTCCCGTACTATCTCTACTCTCTCTGTCTTCCTCAGTCTGAAACCTCATCCTTCTCTGTGCCGGTGATCTGGTCTGTGTGTTGCGGCCTTGGCAGTGGCAGACAGCGTGTTACTGAATGGGAGGGAAGTCATATGTTAGCAGTTTGAACCTACAGCCCCAATTAGAGGCAGCTGTTGCTGTACTATCACACCACATCGGAGGGGAGGGGTGGGGTGAATTTATGGTCTGCGTCTCCGTGGTGACCCCTGTTTGATGTGCAGAAAATTAGGAAGTGAATGACTTCCTGTGGGTTGCTGCTGGAAGGGCCAGCTTCATACAATAATAAAAAACAGAGAGTAAGAGAGAACTAGGAAAGCAACAGCTGAGAACTAGGATGAATATTGAGGTAGCAGGGTCAGGTTGTGTGCTTACAGAAGCCAGAGGTCATCTTCTCCTTAAAAGCTGTGCCATCGTGCATCCATATATGCATGTGGGTGCTTGCTGACAAACGTGACCCCTACTTTTGTACAGGTCCAGATTCACTCATACTGCGAGACAAAATCAGTCGACGCATTGCAGAAATCAGCGTTTTGTTTCTTTACACAGAGTCCTTGGAATCCCGCAAGAACACGCCTGTGCAAGTAAGCTGCTCAGAGCATATTTACAAACTTGAGAAAAGATGAGGTAAAAGTCCAAGTGGTAAAAGACACAGAATACATCAAAGAAGAAAACGTATGTCCCTATAGATTAAGAAGAAAAGCCAGTCACATCTGTCCAGACTTGTAATTTCAAACATCTTGAGTAATCTTCTGTCAGATTTGCACGACAGAAGTTTCTTTCAAGACCACCTGTAAAGCTCGTCTAAAAAGCTTGATCTTAACCTAAATACCATTTGTTCGTTGCTTAGCAACACTTTGTTTTTCCTCTTGCTTCATCACCACATTGGATGTCATTTCAACTTTGACCTCTTGAACCAGAAGTAATGACCCTTACTGATTCTCCTCCCAATTCAGAGGATCGGCACCCACTCAGAGAAAGCCCCTCGAATAAAAATAAATAGTATTTGAATCTCGAAATTCCTCACAGCCAAGTGTTAAGTCAGTCAATAAAACTTTCTAACAGACTCTGCCAGTCACTGTATGAGCAACAATAGGGCCAGATTGTGATGCTCGGCCTCTTTTGTTTCTCCCCAGCTTTTCTGGTGAATGAAACACAATGGGAAGGAATGCATTGGTTTCTGGTTGAGTGCTAAACCCAATCAGGATGATAACAATGTGCTTTAAAGGACTAGAGTCTTTAAGGATTCGCCATAGCATCAGATTAGCTTGTTGCCATCTACCCCCTGTGGCCACCTATTCATGTGCAATGTAATGCTAACTGACCGCTAAACAACAACACAAACATAAACACAAAACCTTCTTCACATTTGCTAAAATCTAAAATCACCTCCACGCATCCCATTTATCAGCAAGCTGATTACAAATGTTAGGAGAGTCTATCAGGACTAGCGTTTATTAGATTTGTAAGTAAATATTTTACCTTAAAATTGGCTTTGTGCTTAGTAAAAAACAAATGAAGGCTTTGAACCAGAGCTTACACACTGTTAAGGATGATTTATTTTTTTTACACATGAATTTTGGAGTCAGGTCCAAAGTTGCCCCATCTCAAATATAGTCCAGAACAGGGTGTAATTCACATCAGCCACACTTCAATACTAGAAATGCTTAGTTTGGTTTAGAAAATATTGTTACCTGAGTAGAGCATGCAGGGTGCACAGCACAGAACTGCCACTCACTGGCTTTGATATTAACAGTGTTACCTGAGATATTAAGTCGGTGCAATAATGCAATGGAGTTGGCAGGTTATAGACTGTTTTAATGTCCAGTCCAAATGCATGAGGCATCTACCTCCATGGGTTGACATCTAGAAAAGTTTAGGACTGCAGTGTAAGTTTGAAAATAACTGAAGATGGATAAGACTCCCTCTTACATCTGAGGGTAAGGAAGAGTTGACTGATGCTCCGTATAAAGACTCTGATTTGATACAGTGTAACACAACAGAATCACCACTGAGTCATGATGGATAAGCAGAATCCATCACATAGTACATTTAAATACATTTTCACTACTTGTCAGTGACTTGTTGTATGCTGTATGCATTTTTACTATCTTTACTTCTCGTACTGAAAAGGCAATCCATTGAACTAACATTGTGACTATTAAAGGATCAATTTTTATATTGATCCAATAGATATAAATATTGGTTATTCTAAGCAAGACAAAAAAAATGTGTTTTAATATGCCTAAATACAATGTTACATGTTACTGTCGATATAAGTGTTGTGGTACTGCATGTTTAACTAAGTAAATCACTGATTCATTGCAAATCTATGACGTCATAAAGAACGCAACTGGATTTGGGTAAGAAAACAGAAGCATACAAACGCATACACAAGGTTTATCACAGTCAAAACAAACCAGCCAAGGATTCTTGAAGGCCTGTCCCATTCAAAGGAATGTAGAGAGCAGGGAAAATATTCTGCTTTGATAAGAAGCTGTTTTCTTATGGACAGCCAGGAGGGGTCCGCGGTATCGTGTTTTGCTTAGTATTTCTTTTACTCAATGAGAACATGTGATGTGTCTGAGCTGGTATCTGGATTCCCATTACAACATGTACTTTGGTGCCATGAGAAAAGTATGCGTGCCTGTTGCTGATGGAAAAATTCCAAGGCTCTCATGAAGACACGGTGAGACAGTGTTTAAATGGAGGGGTAAATGGGGCATATTTATTGTGCCAAGGGCCCCGATTTTCTATATTGCCACACCATGTAATTAAAAAAGAACATCAACAAACCCCATTTTTTAGCCCCTCTTTTATTCCTTTTCCCTTTTCTTATTTAGTTTTTTCCATCTTTTTTCCCCTTTTACATTGAAAAACCAGTGGCCTCTCCCCCCTCTACTGCTTTTCTGTGCAGAGGGTCGCTGACAAAAGGAATTGTGCAAACGAGCCTTTAAAATCCCTAAATGGTTGTGGTCTGTGCACAAAGGGCCAAAGAATGCAGCGCTGGACAAAGGCTGGCCCTTGCCCCACCACTCCGCCCTGCAGTGATGGATCCGAACGGACGCATGAACGTGGGCTGGATTTGAGGCTGCCGAGGCGCCACCTCGCCCCCCACTGGGCCAAGCAAAAGGGACGGGCCTCAGGGATACACTGGAACCCCAGCCAAGTGCCTCAAAACAATCACGACCTGCTAACTAGCCTCACCATCCATAGGCCTTGATTGATATGGGAAACGCATGCTTGCTTCTCCATACAGCACCCTCCATCACTCTTTATCATCCTCAAAGCCTGAAATTATTCCCCCTTTCAAAGTGAATGTTACAGATTAGATGCGGGCAGCCATTAAATTGTGATTTTATGTACATAACAGGTTTATATTAGGCTCAAAATTCATGTTTCATGAGTGTCCAATATGCCTCACGAGTACATAGGCTGTAACGAATGGCAGAGAAATATGAAAGCATGATGTTAAAGGTATGGAGAAACTACAATAAGTGTTTTATTAATGGCTGTTGCCCCCCTCATGTTTAAGAAAAAAGTTAATTTGCATGGTTCAAGGATATGGAAAATGTGCTCTGACACCCCACATTAAAGCTATAGTAGAGGATGGTGATTTAAGGATCAGACAAACTGAAAACAGGTTTGCTGAGCTATGACAGCAACTCACTCCCACTGTCGCCAAAGTGCTTGCTCATAGGGGGTCATATGATTGTTGGGTTTTTCTCTGTATGTATTATTGTGCGATCTACTGTACAATATAAAGCGCCTTGAGGCGACTTCTGTTGTGATTTGGCGCTATATAAATAAAATTGAATTGAATTGAATTGAACTCAGCAGTTGGTCCCTACAATAAATTAGGATGATGGAAAAGAAAACTGTAAAATGCAGCTTTGGTTGTTTCATTTATTTATCTATTAGTGCAATCCAGTGTTTGATTTGGATGTTCGGGATCAGAAATTAATGCAGAATGCAGTGGAGTAGCCACAAAAACGACCACCTTAGAGTTTTCACTTAACCTGGTCTGCTAGTGACAACAATACCACAATGCTAAAATGAATCTATTGTTGCTGCCACAACAACACATTAATATTAGCATAATGTAATCCATATCTAGTGTGCAGGTGAAGAGTGTGGGCATGTTTCAGGACTTTGCCTTTAATATTTACAACAACAACCAGCAAGAAGCTTGAAAGAATCGCTAAATATCGCAAGCAAAAGCGTAACACGTGAAAGCTCTGGCTACAAAACAGCGTCCAATTTGTTACATTTTAGGCTCCCCAGGTCACATCTGATTTGCAGTCTCTGGTTTTAAACAAACAGCCACTTCACTACTGAAGGTCTCCATAAGCCGCTAGCTAATTTCTAAGAGATAAAAGGCAATAAACAACAATTTTACGGGACTGCAATTACAGCACTGCAGGCCTAGAGGACAAGGGGTACCCATTCAGGGAGATATTTTGAAACACTCTGTGTGTTATTACAGTTCCACACAATGCCAAATGACATCTATTTGAGCATGTGACTCCTTTACTAGAGGGGCTTCACACATTTGGCTGAGTGCTTGTCTGTGTCTGCTGTTTTGTGTCAACAAAGCAAGTTGTAGCATCACGAAAACAGAAAATAAAATTGAAGCATTCATTCCTACATTTACAATTTCAGCATGAGTGATCGCGTGAACGTAATATTTTGTCATATTTTGCTCTCTGTTTACTCAAACATCTGACACCGAACATCTCATTTAACTGAATTGGTAAGTTGCATCTTTTCTCCCCCTGCAAACCTTTGAATTACAGAACCACGCATTTCTGCAATCCATCTACATTTTGTTTATAGTTCTTAAAACTCCCCAAAATTTTCTCTTCCACGAGTGTCAGACAAAGCAAGTAGCCCTGTGGCAAAGTCTTGCTCCACCTTCTAATCTAAAACCAATCAACTCAACAATGACACCTTATAAATCAGCCGTTTGAACACACAGGGATCACGGAGTTCTTGAATTCCAGCTTTGCATCTTTTTCCTCCCTTTGTTTCTTGCCAATGTTTAAGCACTCTATTATAGTCTTTATCGCATGTATACAGCCCTGTACACACATTTTAACTCCCGTTTCTCTTTTTCTTCCTTTATACCCTGCAAATAATGGGCTGTAAAAGTTAAATTAGAACTTTAGCTCCTTGTAGGGCTCTATTGGAGCCTACAGAGATAAGATATAGCAATAACAATAGAAAGCCGGCATGATGAAAATCTTTCGAAACACTTCCTGTATTGCTGTTCTTTGTAAGTTGCGGGCATTTACTGTAAATGAAACGTAGACGTACATGAATGAGTAGGTAAGTCTTCATCACAGTTGGATTATAATCGTATATCTTCAGCTTAGGCAATGATCCAAAAAGGGCTTGCACACCTTCTGCATGTATCCAGTAAAAGCCTGAGGCCCGCATTACTCACAATGGTGGTATTTTCAAGTACTGACTTCATATCCTGCCCTTGGTTTTTTTGTCTCGTTTGACCGCAGGACCCAACCCTCATGGTGCACCCCAATCTATGTAAATCCCCTATGCATTCCTCAGATGCACTTAGAAGCACATTGATTACATAACTGGGACAGTCGCAGGGTTGAGCAGGCCAGCAGAATTAGACTTGGCATCAAACTGAGACACAATCTAGCTCTGTTTAATTTTTAATTCAGGACAAAGGCTACATTCATTCATACCCAGGAAAAGACGTTTGAGTTCAGTTCTGTTAATGGTTAACGTTTTCTTTACCACTTTGCTTTCACTTCTTGTAAGACACTCCTCCTCACACTTGTTTTATTGCTTTTGAGTGGGTGGTGTTACTGATACCTTACTGATTCATACTGTTGTTTGAAGTAGGATCATTTTTCTAGCCATGCACATGCCATTCATTCAGGTGTCCACCCACAGACATTGCTGCCCCCCACCACCACCTTTTACTTTAACTGGTAATGGGTTTAGGAAAGTGGGAGAAGACTGGACTTGAAAAGTTTGCCTTTAGAATCAAACAAAAGCAGCAAAAAACACAGAAACAGAATGACCTACTGGCTGACAGTGTATAGTTTGAAAAAGATATTGGACACTTCAAGCAAAGCACTACGAATACATAGAAAGACAGATGGAGAGAAGCGCCAGTGATTGTTTGGTCACGGTGCAAGCTCAGATTTCTAGTTGTCAGTTCCTCACCGCGGTGCAGGTATGTGAAAAGCGCAATTTGTTTGTCTGTCTATTTCTGTTTGAATTTCTACATGTTTTTAAACATTTACTGTCATTTTGATTTTGAAAGCATACACAACAGACTTGTTCATAATTCAAATCAAGATAACAAGATATGAATAAACTGTAGTCTTTCGGCATTATTTTGCAAGGTCTAACAAAAATATTGTATTAACTATTTATGAACTATGGTCTTTTTTCCCAGTTTTGTTATTGCAAGGTTATAAATGAGTGGACTACCAAAGCGCAACCATATTTATAAATATAGCACGACATGGAATGAAGTATAATCAATACCTGAAGTTAAGAACATCACCAAATGTTGGGTTTCCTGCCATAAAGAAGCCCTTTTGGTTTCTTGTCCATGGGTCTCTTGGGCTTCAGTTTTGGATTTAGTGTCATTGTGTGTGTGTATGTATAGCACCAATTCACACCACCAGTCACCTCAGGGGATGTTCCCATTCAATACTGTTCTTGTCTAGCCATTCTGGTACAAGTTCATCTTGGTTTCATCTGTTCAAAGAATACTTTTTACAACACCAGTGGTGTAGAGAGGTTTCAGTGCAGGTTACACGTGTCCTGATGTTTACCAACTGCTGGCAGTTGCATATGATTTTTTCTCTTGATACTGTTTGGCATTTTAGTCCAACTAGATTTCAGAAGTCTAAGGCACTTTTGTCATGCAAAAATTAAAATATTCAAAATTATGCAATTTGAATATGCTGCAACCTTGTCAGTCGTTCACTAGTTACGGCATCAAGTGATTCTAGTATACATGTGTATGTCAGCTAATATAATTTTTAATGGTCTCAAGGCTAAGTCGCACTGGAAGTCTCTCTGAAGAGGAACTACAGCTACACCCTATTAATGTTAGCCACACTCCCCAACAAAACATTGAACAAAAAGCTACACAACAGCCTACTCATTCCTTTAGCCAAAGTCATGCCAGCAATGGTGCAGCGCAATAAATTAACGTCTGATTAAAAATGGTTGTCTCGCCCGCCAAATTGTCATCAAGTGGCACCATTGATACGGGCAACAAAACCGGGCACATCACCAATCACCCACTCAATGAGAAAAGGAAGGAACTAAAAACAACATTCTTGAGCAAGTCGGTCTTTCATGAGCTGGATGCGATGTGGGGGTGGGCGGGTGACTGGGTAGAGTAAGTTTCTGGGATATGTAAAGCGGGTACACAGGACCCCACAATGGTGTAGAGCAGGAAGGGCCACCCTGACAGCCTTAGCGGTGCAGTTCTTTTTTTTTTTAAGGGGTGTGGGGGTACTAGAGGGATGGAAGGCAGAAACTGGGAGGGGGTGTTCCCTTCTTCAAAGCCTTTCCGCTGGTTCTGGGGCCCTGTAGATGGAGAATGTAGGTGGGGGGTGGTGGTGAAGGGGTGGGGGTAAAGGAGAGAAAGGGAGAATTAGGGAGCCCTCTCTTTGTCTGCTGGCATCAGGGGGGTCGGTTAGACACTGAACGCCTCGGGAAGATTAACCAGCCAGGCCCGGTCGGAAGCTGAAGGGTAGGTGGGTGGGTGGGTTGTAGAGGAGGATAATGGGAGCCCGCTTTGTTTCTGATCCACGATAGGATGCTGGAGAGGAGAGAAGGAATGTAAGAAATGGAGATTGATTGATTGGTACAGTGAGTACTGCTGAAGGGACAGAGCAAGAAAGGGAGGGAGGATGACCGCGTTGAGCTTTAAGTCGCTCCCTGAAGTGAATCACAGTCTCCAGTTTTGAATTTTTAAAATATGGAAAACATAAGTCTCAACGGAGAAGAATGGTGGGAGTGAACAAAAGTGAAAAAAAAAAACCCAAAAAACAAAACCGGCAATAAAAAGGAAAAAAAGAGAAGCAGAGAGACCGAAATGGGGGAGGAAACTTTAGGGGTGGGGGGGCTTCCTCAATACGGATTAGTGCAGTGGGGAGAGCGAGGATGGGGTTAGAAGGAAGGGAGGCAGGAGAGGATGAAAGTTGGGGTGGGAGGGAAGGGTGAGAATGAAGAATTGCCATTCGCTTCACTCACTTCACTACACAGGAACAAAGCATGATGGGAGGTACTTGACATAACACTCTTCCAGGCCATGTTGGTGTGTGTGTGTGTGTGTGTGTGTGTGGTGTCCGCTATCTCAAGACAAGGTATTAGCATGCACAGTGTTGAATTTTATATATGATGAGTGTTTCTGATTAGACTGAAGTGTGAAAATTTGGGGTTTCACTGATTATGTAGAAAGTTTTAAAGGACTCTCTTAAGAAAAGGTGGCTGACTCTTTTTGCAGACTGAGCATAGCATGTATTAGTGTACAGCAGCTTTAGTTGGAAGCAGTATAGGTGTATGACTCTGTGAAAATGCAAAACTGTTTTGAGAGGGTAGCTTAAGCTGAATCACTTCTTACGAGTGACTCAAAGTGACACTATGTTCTTTTCAAACAGGAAAAAGAAGCAGAAAAAATGAAATTAAAGACTCGCTATTATTTTATTTAAATAAAACATTTATTTGCTGTATTTTCTGTCATAGCTGAGCTTCTTGCACTGATGAGTGATGTAACAGCTGAGGGGAAAGTGGCTTTCCGCAGAACCAGCATTCCTGCCTCGAGCTAATGACCTGAGGCAGAATTTCAGCACCCTAATTAAGGCCTCATTAATTACAGGAGTGATAACGTTTCTCTCCACAGCTGATAGCCCATCAGGACCAGAAATACTTTAGGAATTATAAATGTGTCAAGTAAAAAAAAACAACATAGGGATTCAATTATTTTATCTTTCATCGAGTTGTTATGATCAGGCCATATCAACGTCTCATTCTGAGTCACATTTATTGCTTAATACTAAAGTATCCATTCATGCACTGCAGAAATGTGTGAGAGCCTGTGCTCCTATAGTGGATCTATCTTTAGGGGATGCTGTGCAATCAGGTGTGTGACACTGACAACAGACAAAGTGGCTGATATTTAATTTCACTTCACCATCCCATCACAAATCATATTTTTGCTATATGTTGTCCAAAAAGAGTCACGGTAAGTGGCACTGTTAGTGGACATCAACAAGCAACTGTCACAAAAGCAATTTAAATCAAAGAAATCCATTCGCCCACCTTGGAAAGGTTACAGAGCCTGGTATTATTTGAAATTTTCACTCTCCATTTCTCTGTCTCTTTCTCGTCCAGTCCTCCTGCCTGTATTTAAATGATGTGTTTCTGTGCAAGGATGCTGAAAGCTTTTGTTTGGAACTTGTCACCCTGAAGGCCAAAGGTGTAGCCAGAGGGGAGGGAGAGGATATGCAGAGGTATTGTAGATGGATTACACCAGAACCAATAGTGGACCATGCTCTCTCTCTCTCTCTCTCCCTCACACACACACACACACACACACACACACACACACACACACACACACACACACACACACATACAGACACACCAGCTCCCTGCAGGTACAGTACCCCCAACGCCCTTGGTTCCCTTCTGATCAACAGAGCTGAAACAAGAAGGCCAGGAGGGGCTTCTGGTTCCCACATTATACCCCCCATGGCAGCAGTCTCTTCTCACCATCCCTAAGAGGATCTTTACTGTGCCCCAAACCTGTTATCTGACTTTCCATGATAACATGCACATAAGGGCATGGACATAAATGACCAGGGGTCAGGAATTAATTATTCAGTAATTTTTCAAGTAAAATGTGAGTACTGTCTGCTGTTCTCTGTTTAAAATACTCTAAATATAACACTTGTCTAAATGTTATGAAGGAAACTTTGGCCTCGCAGCAGTTCTATGTAGGTTTGAATTCTATTAAGTTAGGTCCATTTATGTGTGGACAATGGCACAGTTACTAACAAGTTACAGGGGAGGGCTTCATCGCTGGGGACACTGTGGGGTGTGGATGACCAGCTGAAAAACACAGAGTGAAATAAAACTGAATGAATGGTTTGTATTGAAGAAGTCCCCCCATCCCTAATAAGAGTTTGTTGACATTCTTGTGCTGTCCTGAGTCAAATTTCTTGACTGAATCTGAGAACCACTGAGCTAAAAGATGAATATGGATTTAAACTACATATAGCTTTAATACAAGAGGCTGAATAAAGATATTATAGCCCACTGCATGATGTACAGTCATTTTTAAAAATAAAAGGATAAAAACACACTGGTGAGCTTGGCAACAGAAAATAGGCTTGGACAGCCACATGAAACAATTGTGGTGGATCATACCAAGATCCTTTACAGATCCTTGAAGAAGAGAAAAAGTCCTTCACACACTCTGCTTACTAAAGAATACTCTTCAGGAGGTAAACATCATCAGACTTCATGTGATCAAATAAAAGTTAACCAGCCAGTTGCTGAAGTTCAGGTAGATGAATATCCTGTTCTAAATCTGAGTATAGCTGCAGACATTCAAATATGTTTAGGTGCATGATCTTCATTTCTGTACACATCTGTATGTACTCATGTATTTATATATGAGTGGAGATACTGTTGCAACCATTTTGTGGACACTTAAAATACAAACCTCCAGTAGGTAATTAAGGACATCTGAAATGCCCACTAATCCCTCCAACTTCATCCATTAACAGACTGAAAGAAAAAGAGAAGAAAAGTGGAAAAGGAACCCTTGCACTAGCAGATCAGCCCTTTAAACCTTTCCAACAGCCCCTTTCCTTTAAACAAAAGCACAAAGTCTTCCTCTTATCTCCCCTCTCTCTTTTTGTGTTTTTTACTCCTTCCTGCTCTCTTGTTTTCTTCCTCTGTAAAGTCAGTGGTCAGACTCTCTCAAAGGCACCTAGAGTCTCCACCCTGCTCCTATTGGTTCCTCCTTGCTCTCCCACACTGAGTGCCCATGGCTCCTGAAGTGATGCTCTTTGTGTGGGGTTCAGGGGTCGTGCCTATTAGTGTGAAGAAAGCCCTGCTGGGTCTTATCCTGACCCGGACGAGGACGCAGAGCTCTTCACCTCAACCTCAGCCCGGTCAGCCCCCTCCCCAGACGGGACACTTTCATCCTTTGTCGGGAGGTCAATGAGCGGACCCCCAGAGGGGAAGGAGGGCCTCCACCAATAATGATATGCATGACAGTCATTGTATGACCCCCATGGGGGGGTCATGGTTGGTTGAGGTGGGTGGGACAAGGGAGGGGAGCGTTGGCTGCATAACTAAGGATCTCGGTTATCTTATCCAGAAGTAACTGAGTTACAGAATGATGGTGATGAGGATGAGAGAGCTCCACTGGACCGTGATACATTTTATCTAGGATCTTGTATGATATGAAAAATGTTGGCCCACGGGAAGCTAACTAACAGTTTCACAAAGGTTTATGCTTAACCAATAAGCTCAATTATTGGGAAACCATTCAATTATTCTTCATATCTATTTTAAATGGCCATTCTTTGACACGCCATCGCACCCCAGTCCCACCCACACACACACACAAACACACACTCAACTTAACCCCTAACCTCAACCCTAGCCTTCGCTAGAGAGACGGATTTGACTTGGTTCGCTTCACTCGATGCCAAAAATCTCAAGTATTTGCCTTGATATGCAAATTTTAAGTTACACGACAATGTCATCAATAGCAGATAACTGCCCGAACCTTAGAATGAAACTTCCATGGAAGTGCTTCATCTGAAATGAATGCCAATTGAGATTAAATGTCTAAATCAGAGTTACATTCAAAATGACAACTAAATTTAAACGCTATTGAAAAAGAACAAAAACCCATTGATCTTATTGAATAATATTAAACCTTTGTGAATTTAAAATCAAATACATGTGAAGTTGCTAAGTATGCGAACACATATGGCTGCGGATGTGCAGGGAGATGGCCAGTGATCATCATTTACTCTGGAGGAAAATATAATGAAAAGAATTAAAGACAGGAAGTGAGTTCTGAGCTATTAGGGTAATACGTTGCCGAGGCTAAAATATGTATGACTCAAGTGCATAGTGTTCGTTATTGATTCAGGAACATGTCATGACATCATGTTCAGAAGCTATCAAGACCTAGACAATTTTGATGTATTATTAATGGCTTGAGCAATTCTTCATGGTCGCCTCATTAAACATAAAAGAAGCTGCCGAAGATTTAAATAAGACTACACTTTTTTTGTTATTTAAATTAAGCATAAGAGCAAAATAATGAGCTAAAATGCACATCGTATTGAAATTATTCAATATCTAAAAATCACGCGATAAAATCACAATTTAAACAGAAGGCTGGTCTTAGATTCTTAGATTACAGTTAGACTTAGATCAGACTACTTCCGCACCTCTGCCTTGCTTCTCGTTTTTTAGGCTATCACAGGAGATGCACAGCCAAACAGCAGTTTGAGTGCATCTGTGGAAGTGCTCTTTGTCTTTGTTGACTAAACTGTACAGCAGGACTGTCATGTAGCCAGACTCACCAGCTCATGTTTCACTACCAGACTTCAGTCTGGAAAATATCTTCTGAGCCCACATACAGATAACAGACAAATCAGAAAAGGAAGCGGAGTGTTCAGATAATGTTGTGGCACATTGCTTCCGAGTATTTATTTGTGAAAAGAAGGCTAAGGCGTTTCTGTTTTATTTGCAAGAAGGTTTAGGGGGAAAAAAATCACTTTTGTATTCATATAAAATCTACAGTACAGCCTACAACATGCAGCTTGTTACACTTATCTAGTAATGCAGGAGGCAAGGGTAAATCTGAGCATTGAAAATATAACCATCATCAAGCGAAACCATAATGAAAAAAGTGTGTGATTGTTATGCAACTGCAAGGATGTATTGTTATGCAACTGCAACTATACAGATACATGCACAAATAAATAAATGAATTCAAGGTTCAAATTTGAGATCCAGCACTTTATTGCAGTAAATGTATTTCTACATCACCTAGAGGTAATTTTCCAGGCAGCCAGCGTACATCCACAAACCAATGCAGCAGCAGCAGCAGCAACAAAGCTGATGCAAAGCATAAATGTTCCAAGATGTCAGTAAATTTGCTTTAGGGGATTTTAATCACAATTAAACAAGTCTTTGAGGAGGTACAAACAGTATATGATGGTGAAACCACACAAAAGAACTCTAGGACTGACCTTTGTTATTGTTCATTGAGCAGTGCTTACTAATCCTTGCCCGTTCCTTCCTCTGGTGCATTCTACCACAATCGTGTGTATCCTGCGCCTATTTACAAATCCTCCTTCAGGTGTCTCGAGTGTGTGGAGAAAATGACATAGCACTGCTCCTGTGGATTTAGACTGTCTCAGTCTCTCTCTCTCGTTTTTTTTTAAACTTCACGCAGGCTTGATTTTGTTGAAAACAGGCCTCTGATCATTTCTGTTGCAGGACTTTTTGTTCTTCTTGATGGAAAAAAACTCATTTATGACTTTGCTTATACTTTGTCTGTCACTGTGAAACTGGCAAATAAATCTGGTTCGTGTTAAAGCACGCTGTAAAGAATTTAAAGCCCTTAGGTGCAGAAAACTTTGTATTGTATTATATGTCTTATCCCTTTGTTGCACTATATATTCTAATTATTGCTATCTTCAAACTGTTATGAAAAGCTCACATCAAAATGATTAGAGTTTAAAATTTTCTATGAGTTTCATTCACATTTTGCGTTTTCGTTTCATGTCAGTTTCAGTTCGTTTCCAAAGCAGGTTTGCTCCTTTACTTTGTTTTCTTCTCTTTAAGTTTAGTATTTTTATTTGTGACCTAAAATCTTTCCCTGTGTTACTTTTTATTTCAGTATTAACTAGCCTTAAAGCAGACGCACACAAGGCGCTGCTCTCGCTCACGTTCTGTCAGACCCACAGTGAAACCATTATATTTTTCCCGCCAAACCACTCTTGGCTGTGTGACTGTGTTAATTAGCTGAGCTGCACACAGAGGCAGCGAGAGATCGACAGACAGGAGGAGACAGAAAAAATAAATG
This sequence comes from Oreochromis niloticus, assembly GCF_001858045.2. NCBI lineage: Eukaryota > Metazoa > Chordata > Actinopteri > Cichliformes > Cichlidae > Oreochromis > Oreochromis niloticus. Next base: position 12,589,764 of record NC_031980.2, on the reverse strand, counting down.
TGGCCGACCCCGACAGCCACTTGACTACACCTTCTGCCAGCGAAATGATTTTCTTACAGATTTTGGACAAGTGTCACAGGGACCACACTGTCCCCTCTGTCTGTCCTCTTGCTGCGTGTCACCAACTCAAGACAGATCCAAGACCAAAGTCTATGTGTGTGAGATGAGGATGAAGAGTATTAGCCAGTTCCCTGCTGCTAGAGCTGTGAGTGTGAGCTGCCAGAAGAGAGGGTAATTATGGGACCTGTTGTGCCGAAGGAAAGCCAGGCCACCGAGGAGGGATTAAGACCGTCAATCTCCTCTCTTCCACTTCGGTCCTCCCTTTACCCCCTCTATCTGCACTGAATCTCTTCATTGAACTAGTGAATTGATTCAATTAGATTTGTGAATTCAACAGAAATAGATTTTTGTCAAATAAAGCAGACTCTTTGCTTTTACTGTAAGCAGTCAGATCCTCCTCCTCCTTCCAGTGATCATTCGCAGCCAGGAAAAGGCTATTTGTATTTTTATAGGAAAATCAATTCATTTATCAGACTGGAAGAATCAGTTTAATGTTATTTGAGACATAAGTGATACATCCTAAATTCAGAAGTTCCCTTGGAAAGGTGTTCAGCTGCATTCCTATATCCTGAAGAAGGGAGTGGACTCGTTTTGGTTCCCAGAGCTGGGTTACTCAACATTTATATTACTCTGAGGCCTTCATTAAAGATAGAGAAACTCTATGTATTGCAACATTGCACAATATCCCACTCCTGCCAATACCTGCCAACTTTGCTCTTGTGTCTTTGCCTTCCACGTCTTTATTCCCTGTTCCCTATCAAAACGCAGCCCGAACAGGCTCAGGTTCTAACACCAACCATTGATCCACATGGTGAAAAAAACAGCTCTTTGTGTACATGTAGCATGATCGAGCACATGCACATACAAATACTTCTTACCTGTGTAAAGGGAGCCCTATGACAGGTCCATTAGAAACCCCACATTGGCTAATAATTGGTTTTGTGGTGATTATCTGGCCTCCTCTGTTGCCAGGCCACCTTTGATCCCTCTCATCTCTCATTGTGTCACTCTAGATCTGTGCGCAGGTATAACATTTCCTCTATTAAAGTTCCACTTGAATCATTTTTGATGCTTCCAAAAACATGGGGGAAAAGTGCTTCCTCTTTCTCTTAAGCTCCTGATGAATCACGGATCATTTCTCCGCTCATCTCCTCTCTTTCTCTTTATCTTCCCGACCTGCCGTCTGTGACACTGGAAATTGTGGGTATTTGAATAAAGCTGATTGCAAGTGGCAGATGGCAATTAAATAGGAGCGAGGATGTAATGCCGGGAAGAATGGCAAAAAAGCAACGGGAAGAAAAAAAAAATCCCTAAACTTATGAATGTGTAAAATAGAGAAGAGATAGAGGGAGGTGAAGAAAAAAGATCAGAGAGAGGAAAAGAGCGATAATATAGTGAGAGAGCACATAAAAGAGGTCTCTGCTGGTGGTTTGTTTGATCAGGGAAGAGCAGTAGTTATCTGACTGCGCCCCGTCTCTTTGTACAGTTCAGTCATCAGTGCTGATTCATCCAAATGGATACCAGAACATCTCAGTAGCTCATAGTACAGTAACTGCCTTATATCCCTTGACAGAGCCTTAATACAGACCAGACCCACATAATCACTCACACACTGCACCTCACTGCACATACAATCAATCTGTCGGCTTGGCCATAATTTCTCAGACTATTGTGATTAGGCCATCATAAGAGCAACTGAACAGAACCAATTGCCAGACATTACTGAGCAACTTCATCTCACGGTGTAATCTGAGTGTGCGTCTGTCTGTCCTATAGCATCAAAGAAATGTGGTACAGAGGAGATTTTTTTTCACTCTCTCTCCCCCAGTCTGTGTGTGTGCGCATGTGTGTGTGTAAACTATGTGTATATATGTGTGCGCTGATCATCAAAGGGCAGCAGTGAAGACACTGGAGCGGCAGGGATCGGCGCATCCCCACAGCGGTGTAGCGACACACAAGCAGACAGCATCACACACAAAAAATCTTCTAAGACACTGAGAGAATATCATGCCTCCTCTGTCTGCCTGTAACCCGGGCAACCCTGGCACAGAGCGGTACCCCCATCCCAACCCTGCGCCCGCCTCAGCCTTCCCTCTCATCCACCCTGCTCCTCCCTCCACCCGCAGGATCCTTTAGAGTCCATCCAGCAGCACGTCAAGTTCATCCCCCCACACTCTGCTTCGCAGCAGGCTCTTGACTCGGACTGGCGCGCCACGGAGGCTACAGAGGGCGTTTGCGCTGCGGTTCTACACCGAAGTATGGCTCGCCTGTGTGGGGTACATCTCAATCAGCAGGGGCACGGTCCGGAGAGGCCCCTGTTTCCATTCCTGCACCACCTCTCACTGGCATGGAAGCCTTCATACCCTCCCACTGGTGACTATGAAGCAAAGGGTGCATTTCACCCCTCCACCCCTCAAATGTCTTTTCATTTTCAGTTGCTCCCAGTGTCCTCGTGTGAATGCAGTGACTCACACTCTGCTCACTGATTTTTCTCTGAAAATGAGGAGAGGGAAACAATGCCAAGCTGAATAAACACTTTGATAACTAGACAGAGGGTGAGGAGGACAGACGGCGCAGGGAATGGCAAGGCTTAACAGGGACACTGATGGCTTTATACAACAGACTGGAAGAAAGTGTTCCTTCTTTCACACATTTCTCTCAGTGTCTCTCACCCCTCCTGGCTACTTCTCCCCTGCTGTAGATGACAGAAACAGGAGAAGTTAAACTAGTGAGAAACTCACAGAACAGGAGGCTGGGGATGCGAGGACAGAGCAAGACAGGGAGGACGAGACAAGGCAGGACGTTATCGCAGCAGGGGGTGTGAGAAGGAGAGTGAAAAGTAGTGGCCTTCGCATGCCCATCTCATTACTATTTCATTCCTTCCTCGGTCTGCACCTCTCGCCCTTGTTTCCCTTGTTTTCTCTCTTTCCTTTACCACTTTTGTCACATCTGCTCATGGGCAAGTCAAACATGGGCAGCTTAATAATTAATAATGTCTTAATATTTTCTTCTATTATTAAAGTACATTTTGCATAGAAAAGAATGGGATTTTTTGTTTGTATATGCAATAACATTAGAGTCAATGCATTGCTGATACCAACACTATCTTTGCTCACCACCTGCCCTTCCACACAGCCTCCTGTATTATTGTAGAAGTACTGCTGAGCACATAGTGATGCGAAAAAGAGACTTTTATGGTTTATCACTGACCACAATTTGTTTACAGAACTGAAAAAATAAAAATGAGCAAAAATTCAAATTATGACACAATTACACTAATATTTGTAGAAATGTGTATGCCAAAAAGAAAAACACTGTAAATTGACATACAGGGGATTTTGAAGTAAGATTCAGGGGGTTTAACAGTAAACAGAATCCTCCAAGTCTCTCAAATCCCCTTTTCAAGTCTACTATCATCTCTTCTTTCCCCCAACTCAAAAACAACTCTCTCTATCTCTATCTCACACACACACACACACATATGTGTGTACCCCTCCATCTATCCTCTGCTTCCCCAGGGTGTTTCAGAGTGACCCACTTTCCCTTACTCAACCCAAACAACTCAACAGCAAAAAGGCTGATGTCTGGTTTCCAGTCTAGGAGTTTTGAAGGTGTGTCAGCAAAAAAAAAAAAAAAAAATGAAGATGAAGATGAAGAAATATTTTATTAGCATCCTTTCAACTTTAAAAAATGTAAGATGCCAGAAGACGTGAATAAAATGAGGCAAAAATATTCAGAGGTTAAAAAAAGCTATGCCAGACAGCATGATGAACTGGCGGTTTATACATTTTACACTTGACGTATAGTCGTTTGGCATCTTTTCAGCAGACAGCTCTGTGATTAATTGTATTTTCCTATGCTCGTTGCATCTATAAACCGCTGCATGTAAGCCTGGTTCTGTCCTCTGCTCACCCTTGGGTGAGGAGTGTCATTGCCGTCGCTGTCACAGCTGAACCGCTCGGCAGCACCACAGACTGAGTGCCGCCTGGTCGAAGCAGACATGTCAGCAGATTTCCAGAGCCTTAGTGCGACTGTGTATGTGTGTTTGTGTTTGCCCTTGTCAGCCTCTGAGCTTTCTCTATGCAATGTATGGAAAATGAAAAACGCTGCGTCGGGACATTCTGTGGTCCAGAGTCTCCCTGTGTGGATGGTGAGTGACTAGTTTAACATGCATCACTAGCCCCTTACTCCCATTGCTATGTCTCCGCTCAGAGGACAGTAAAACACATCACCATGCTTTTTTATTTTCATTTGACTTTATGTTTTCTCTCTTATCATCCTTTGACTGTATTACTGGTTTCCATACTGTGATGCCAGAACATTGAGACATTGAGAAACAAATACTCAATAAATAATTTTAAGCAAACAGCAAGTAGTGGCAGAAAAACAGGCTGTAGTAATTACGTCGTGGATTATGCAGTTATACTTCTTGGCAGTAGCAGTATAACTGTAATTAGTAGTATAGAGTACTGTGAAAAAATCTCGAGCCCTCATTTCTCTGTATTTTGTGATTCATTGAAATTTGCAAACACACATGGAAATATAGTAAAAATTATAACAAGCTTGTGTAATGTTTGGTATGACCACCTTTGTTCTTTAACACAGCCTGAACACTTTTAGGCAAGCTTTCTTAATTCCTATAAGTAGTATTCAGTTCTCCAGGGGTCTTGAAAGGCGTTCAAAGCTCTTCTTTGGATGTTGGCATCCTTTTGCTACATTCTTTTGTTATTTCTTTGTTTTGTATGGTGGACCAAAATGTGACAATTTGTTTCTGAGTTCATAATTCAATCAGTTTGCAAGCTCTTCAACACCACAGCCTGAAATGTAGTCCCAAACCAATGCAGAGCCTCCACCGTGGTTTACAGATGGCTGTAGACACTCACCTCTCTGTTTAAGAGACCAAAAGTTATTGAATCAAAAGTTTCCATTCCATTTTATTAAACCACAACACCAGTTGTCACTGATTTTTAGTCCAGTTTTGGTGCAATACCCCAGCCTCTCCTCCCTTTTTCTCTCCTTCAACAATGCAATTGGTCAGTTTGAAGTGGTATAACGAAAAAAGAAGAACCAAAAAAACAAAACAATTTCTCTTAAGATGCCCAAGTGCAAGGACTTACATTCCAGGCCTAACATTTGTAGTCCCGGTAGCTATATCATAAGTTGCATCACACTCTGGAAAAAAGAAATTGCAAAATTCACCTTCAAACAGAGACATACTACTTGATATGCAGAGTCAGTAAACCTGTTTGAATTCAAAGGTAACATAGATTCAAGTTGCATAGTGTCACAGTTAAAAACAAAAGAAAATAAATGTGCTCAAGTAAAAAAAAAAAAAAAAAACCATTGTAACGGTTCCTGGCCCACAAACAAGTCCAAAGATATTACTGAAATAGTCAGCACTCACAATTACATTACTATAAATAGTGAGGAAAGCTACGGGCTCAAAAACATCCATTTCTTACTGCTGCTGTGTAACATTAAAAGTACCATGTGATTGTGATTGCTTTTTGTTATTTCAGTGGAATTTGGATTCCCTTTAAAGACTGTATGATTACAGATGACAGAGTGTAGCTTCTATTGTTTATGTGTTCATATGTTGGAAAATGTGGTCCTAAAATGTGGACCCACTTTAGCAGGAACTAACACAAAAGGTAGTTTTCAAGTACTATGGAAAGTGTTGAAAAAAATGCATGTTCTTAACATTTTTGAATATTTTACAATGACATCATCTTATTTGTCTGACTTTTTCACAGCGCTGATAAGATGCACTAAAATAGGAAGCACCGAGAAGTCCAAATCCTCTTGCAACTGTTGTTATATAATCCGCCAATCACAAACTAATGAAACCAATTTCACACAGTGACTAAATTCCCCAGACCTCATCTTGCTTTGCAGCCTGTTAACAGCCCCTTGGGCAATGTTTGTGTGTGTGTGTGTGTGCACAAGCAGACACTGTGTGTTACGACGCATTCTGTTCAATTGTAGTACTGGGCCCAGTCGGAGGAACGAGGCTTGGCGTTCGTAACGGTGCTTCACAGCCAAACACAGAGAATGTTCTGCCAGCTTTATCTAATATCTTTTCAAACACTTTGCATTCCTTCCCAACTTGCACAACAACTTCTGCTCGAACCACTCTTCGGCTCTCCGTCTCTTACCCCTGCTGCTCCACAAGTTGTTCACAAAAACTCTATTGTTCCTGTAAGTTTTGACTTATGCGTAAAAAAATTTTACACTGCACCATCTTGCTGCCTGTGCATCCTGAGGGTAAAGCAGCATACATGAGTCATAGTTCCAGGATGTAAATTCAAATATGACCTCTGCATATAGCAGATACAATGTTTCCTTTTTCATTGAGTCAATCTACAATATGAGTGCACAATGTGAAGTATTGTTAATTTTTCTTTCCTTGGAGGAAAATTTTGTTCAGTTTGAGGCAATAAGTGAGAAAAGTGCAGGAAGTTCAACAGGAGTTTCCCCCGCGGGCTTAAAAACGTTAATCAATCAGCTCTTCCGACCTTAAAAGAAAAAAACAAAACAGCTTTAGGCACCGATCCGCCCCCATCATCATTCTGTCACTCACCCCATCCGAGCGCAAAACCCTGCATCCCTCACTCACCCACCATCCTGAAACACATGTATACCGACCCGGCTTTTAACCAGCACTGCTTTTCCCACAGTTTCAGTCTATCATCTTTTCACTCTCTTCCCCTTGTGTCTGTTAAACCCTGATCCTCGAGACCCGCGATCCTTATCAGGGACCAGACTTCCGTTCAGTCAAGTGTGACGTCTGGAAGTCAGCAACTCCAGGTGCGATGAGGCCTTGGAATAAGTTTGAGTCTACCTCCCTGTCCCTCAACACCCGCAGGACAGACGTTTATACATGAATCTAATCGGATTAGATGAGATTATAACACCAGCATGTAACAGCTTCTGTGTGAAAAAGCGACACTTTTCTACACGCACAAAAAAACGATAACGATAAACTTAACAAATACAAGGACACCCTGCAGTATGAGCTTGCACCTACTCAGAGGGACATGTGCAGCCAATTATCTTTAATCACTTTGAGCAAACTGAGCTGGAAATACTTCAGTATGACATCAGGTATGCACAATGGAAGATGAACAGTTGTTCAACTCCACCACTCCCTGTTCCTCTTTGCTTATTGTGCATGCAGGACATCTATCATGTTGATGTCACCTTGCTCTCGTTTAGCTACCTTGGGACAAAGCTGACGAGAAACAGCACAGGAATCGATAAGTGAGAGGAACAAACAATTTCCTTCTGCAGAAAGTCAGACCCAGATTGGCAGCTCTCTGTGTGATTTACACCTGGCTGCAGGTTAATGGGGTCTCTGTCGTTGATCCCTCTCATTTCGACTCATCCGACCTTCTCTTCCTCTTGATGTCAGCTTCTTTAGTCTCGTTTTTCCACTTTTTTTTCTTCTAAGATGCTGTTTCTATCTGTCGTCTCGCTCTTGAAAAGAGAAAATGTGCTCCCCCAGCCTATTAAACAGGTCTCTCTCCCTCTTTAGCTCCCTCTCTCATCTTCACTTTTTTCTCACACACACCCACATACCATCCCTGACACTGGCAAGCACCGGCCCATCCAGCCTGTTGCGTCCTCGCCTCTCGGTTTTGTTGAGCGATCAATCACATGATTTGATGGTTCTTATTACAGGCCTTCCTTTCCGGGTCAGGAGGCAAGAATCTTTATAGCAAAAGATACGGGCAACTCCAAAGCCACACATCTTCGCAAAGAGGAAGACAGCCTCACACAGGTGTGATTTATTACCATTTTTCCTTCTTGTGAGAGGTCAAACAGCTTCCCCCCCATCTTGCAGTGAAAAACATTTAGCACTGATGGCTAATGAATGATGGTTTTAGTGTGCATTAGTTTGGAATGAAAACAAATACCCAAATGTTCATTTTACTCATGAGCAAAGTAACTGGTGTGAGGCATTACCTTTCATCGATCCTGCCAACACAAAACGGCCAAAAGTTCTAAAACAAATAAAATCTTAGTGCCAAGATTTTTGCCCCAACATGCTTTCAAATATTTGTCCATTTACTGTATTACGAGTCATAAAAGACACAAAGAATGATGTTTGGAAATTCAGTGACTTTGGATGCTCTACATTCTCTGTTTCTTAAAAAGGTTTTAAAATGTAAATGAGTTTTGAACTTACTTCCAAGGCAGATGAAGCGGATGTTAATCGTGCAATATGGATAGCCACACTTGTAAGGTAAAGTATTACCTCTTAGCTATCAAATAACTGTAAACACCATCCCACACTTACAGTACAGTGCACCATTTGTCATCTGCATATCAGATAAAGAGGTATATCACCTCATCCTATTCATCAGAGCCATAACAGTCACATTGCCCAGACAGTGCAGGTGAGGCACTGTTTGAGAATGCAACCCACAATGCAGGCCCATTCAGCTCCTGGATATGGTGGTAGCAGGCATGTGACAGATTTATGCTGCAGCACTAACAGAGCATCTCTGATTTGCATTGCACTATTAGTGTTTTGACCGATGCCTGTGTGTGTGCCAGCAAACATCCGTCATAGAGCCCCCGTATACAGCGCTAAATCCAACCTCAAGGATTTTACCAGCATTTTAACAACCTGGCCACCTCTCCTCACAGCTATTATCACTGGATTCCTGTGGGCTAGTTTAAAGGACTGTTTTCTTAGAGTTACTTTGCTTTTGAGTTCTGAACAATGAACTTGGTATTTGGGACATCTGCACAGTTGTTTAGTCAGTATATAGTATCACATACTCTAATGTATACATGTGGGTGCTCTGGAGTGCATGCCATTCTCTATGTAAAGGAAGTTAATGATGTGGAGACATAACTCATCACAATGTTGAAGCTTTCAGGTCTTCACTGGTTAAAAATCACACGGCACCTATTTTTTGCTCCCGCCTAAGTGACAGCGTGACCCTTAAACGCTGACCTTTACACAGGGTGACCTCCACAGCCTGTTAATGGAAACAGGAAGGTATTAGGGGTGGGGAAGAGCGCAAAGGAGTTCAAGGGGTCCTAGGGGTCAAGCCCAAAATGATGCATTCGAGCTGGACAGCACTGATGAAGGGCACTGTGTTTCCCTTCAGACAATACTGCCTCAGTTATTGCTGTATAATTTAGCCAATTGATTACCCCACTAATTGTTGCCATAATGAGCTGGTGTGGATAGCTGGCTGTTAGTCAGTGTGTTTGCAATCGTATTTTCATGCGTGAATGACTCTTAGTGAAACATCACAGGTGTGTTTTCTGCAGCACCAGTACAGCGCAGTCATGTTTCCTGTGTGTGTTTATAAAGGCATCTGTCACCAACATGCCAGGGCTTAAAATAAAAAAGAAAACAATCACACGCTATCATGTTACATCTAAGATTATGATAATACTGATATATGCAGTAAACATTTTTAATGATGAATTCTTTTTTGATGAGTTTAACATTTTGTGACAGTGTTTTGGGGGAGCTGACTGAAGAGAACTGAATAGTTTCCTGCAGATAAAACTTTTTGTTTCCTATTTTACACCACTGTTCATAGCAGGCAACAGAAAGTGGTTTTAGTTTTTGGAGGTTTCGGTTTTAAGTTTTTATCCTTGTTTTCTGTGCTTTTTAACCACACATCCAGTTTTATCATTTTTGGGGTTTTTTTTTTTTTTGTGGGGGGGGGGGGGGTTAACCTTTAAAGGCCTCATTTGAGGACGATTGGTTATTTTACTGGATAATGAATTAAAGTCACCAATGTCAGACTCTAAAAGACTAAAACATTTTGCTGAGCAGTTGTACAGCATAACATGTAGAATAACCAAAATTTAACGCCCCAACTTGAGGACACAGGGTTTTAGGTCTTCAGGTCTTCAAGAATTATTTTATAATAACATTTCTTTTTTTGTATATATATAATAAAGAGCCACAGAAAAGGCAGATGATCCTAAAATCTGAAAAACTGTAAAACTGTAATGGTATATTTATAATAAGAAATTGCACTGTGAAAGCTGTGGAATGATTATTTGATGAATCCATTAATCAATCAACAGATAATTCATACATTTTCACACAGTAGGATACATGCCAAATATGTTCTGGTTCAAGCAACAAATGTCCAGATGTGAAGATGTCAATCACTTCAGTTCCCTCATTATTTAGTAATTAAAACTGATCTTAGTCACACTCTTCTTTGACCCCCAAAAATCTATAGCTACGGACATAACATTGAATAATTTTTAGTCTTTTCAGTGGTTTGTCATAAAAGGAAATAGAAGAAAAATTCCTACTCTCAGGGACTCATTCATCAACATGAGTTTCCATGAATGTGGCTCTTTGTCAGTCTATGAAATCATTTTTTATTCACATAATCTGGAAACTTAGTTTATGCCTTTTTTTTTTTTTTTTTGCGGTTGGTTTTACAGCCCATAAATGAAAGGAGTGCTTTCTAGCCCTGCAGCATCCTGGGGAGAAGCTCATCACAGGGGTCAGTGAGCCTCCAGGGCTTCTTGTGCTCTGATGGGTACATACAGAACCAGAGGGCAGCCAAGGCATATACTGAGGTCAGATCAGAGCATATCAGACAACACAGATGATATCAGTGCGGGTTAGCACGAGAGAGGCAGACCAATTATGTGTATGCGTATGCATGTGTGTGTTGATAGACTAGGTCAGCGAACATGTCAACATCAATAGTAGGGGGTTGTACATAGTTCACTGGTTCGCCCCGAGGGATCTAGGGGGCTGGCAGGAAAAGGTCTCATTTTGACTTTTACAAACAGGTTTTTAATCACTGTGATCTATGAGGTTTGTTTTAACAAAATCTCTCTGTGGTTTGTTTAAAGTCGTACAAAACCTATCTTGAAAGATTATATATATTTTGACAAAGTGTGAGAGGGTAGTCTGCACAGTGTCAAGTCACATCTCATCTGTGACTGTGGCCCTCTTTGTCTGCTTTTCAGCTTGTCTGAGCTCCTGAAGGGGACAGGAATGCCGTCTCATTTCGAGATTTCCTGCTGATAAATCCAGGTGAGTGACAGGGATGACACAGCCTTATCCCAGTATTACTAGAGTCTCCTGGAATTCTGTCTCCATCAAAGAACTGGTAACATCCCAGGCTGAAGTTTCACTCTTTGCTTATCCCTACACACAGCTTCCAGCATACAGAAATTCAACTATTTCCATCCCATGTATGCTTTCAAGAACATGTAAGGAAAATCAGAACTGCCCTGGGCCTGCATTTAAAATTTTCAGAGTTGAAACAGAAGAAAGCTTGTTTTGCTGTATTGCTCTCACAAGCATTGAAACATATACTAAGCAATAATTAAATTTCAATGAGATTTAATGATAAGCTGTTTTGTTTATTCATATATTTTGTTTATTTATACTTTTTTGTAAAGCGTCCTTGTGTTTCTTGAAAGGCCCTATACAAATCTAACGTATCATTATTAGTATTATTATTATTTTGATAGTAGAACATGCTCAATTATTCAGACATAGGTATTACTGATGAAACTGGTATGATACATACAAAAAAGACATATCCTATGAACAAAAGCTCCAAAGAGAACCGGAGTTCACATGTCACGAGTCATGCTTTTTTCATCCATTTCAGGACTTCTTATTTTCCTCTCTGTTGTGCTATGCAGCTTGAGAAAAACAGAAATTTGAACTTTAACTTATTACCTTGCCAAATCATAAAAAAGTGGACTCTCATTCCTGAGCCTGCCAGGAAGAGAATGGAATTAAGTCAACAACATGAACTTCATCTAAAAACCACAAAACGTTTTTTGCACTTTTTTTTCATGCTAAGCGCAGCATATAACTCTGTTTTTATTTGCTTATTTTGTTTTATAAGCGGGATGTTAGAGACTCAGTGTATTTATTGGTAGTAATTGGATTCCTATGTTTTATTATCATGTATGATAGAAATTAATAAACTTATTCATACCAAATACCGTATTTTTCGGACCATTATAAGGGGCATTAAGCGAAACAAAACAGTCAGATAAGTCAAACTTTCAGCTCATTGTTTTTGTTTCCTCCACTTCCGTGCCATTGATTCATTAATGTTGAATTCTCTTGCAGCTGCTCTATTCCCATGTTGTTGCAGTACATTAATGACCAACCTGGTATTGTGGATGGATTATCTTTGTTGTTCTCCTGACTGAAGTTTGGTCCATTTACAGCATCCTGACATGCGATTGCATTTGTCCCTAAGATTTAGGAACCCTCACGTTAACTTTTATCGAGTGGAAAAAAGTTAGCTTTCATCCTCCAGCGTCACTGTGTTTTTTATGCTAGCAATACGTAGCACATCATTATATACCAGCTAGCCCAACTTTAGTAACCCTACAAAAGTCACTGCTGTTTAGTTTTCTGTTTTCATTTATGTTGGAAGTGATAGCAGAGCTGTACGTTTTATTTTTTTCAAAAATCTCTCAGTCAGAACATGCTATATCATGTTTAGGTCAAAACTAGCAAGCTAACTTCTTGCTAACTTCTAACTCTGTTAAATTTAATAAATTCTGTTTTCATGGATGTCTGGATGTTAAACTTAATTGTTACACCTGGTAAAGCAGCAACGCTGATCATTTTTATTAAAGATGACAGAATTTAGACAGTTTTTCTCAGAGATGCTGCAGTGTTCATTTGACTTTGGGACCTGAAGCAGACGGAGTTTTGGACCCAGATTACTCTGCGAGGCTCCTGACTACAGTAGCCGTAATGCTCCGATAATCCATCAAGTGGTGTGGCTTTGTAGCTTACCAAAGTCGTACTAAAACATTTTTTTTTAGGTTTTTGAGCACCGTGTACTACATAAAATTGGTTCGAAGTCAGTAAGCACAACCAGAATTCATACATGAGGCGCACCGGATTATAAGGCGCATTGACGATTTTTGAGAAAATTAAAGGATTTTAAGTGCGCCCTATAGTGCGGAAAATACGGTAAGCTTGAAACATAACATGACACAACTTTAAGGAGGCAGTTCTCTCCAAAATCAAATTTATATAATTTTCCTCTTGATTATAGCTCTAACTGTCCAGATAGTGTTGAAACTAATAATGAATACGTTTTGAAAATATCACATCTAGATTTATACGACTACTCTTGGATATGCTGGAACTAAATGGCACTTGCCTTGTGGACTTCAAAGCACCAAAAGATTTTTTGAAAAACTGAGGAGCAAAATAAATCACACCTGTGCAGAAAGGCTCAGGCTGATTATATGAAATTAGGTAAAACTGTCATTTTAGCTGCACATTTCTTTTCCTTTTTTTAATGTATTTTGCATTTGTCTCACAATGCCATTTAGTTGCATTATTTTCAAAGGAATGGAGGTATCCTTCCAGGTGATAGCAAAAAAAATCTACATGGAGAAACAGCACAAACTATAGGGGGGGGAAAAGAAATTAGATTTAAGGTTAAACTCTCCCTTTAATGAATACCTGTATATATGAAAAAAACTCTTAACCAGCATTTAAAATTTTAATCTGCAGGAATTTACTGCATTCTAAACATTTTTTAAAAGTCATTAAATAATTTACAGTACTGTTTAACAGTCTCAGCCACCCCTAATTTCCTCATAAAAGAAAATGGGAACTATATTGCACAATTGATTGAAACTTGTGACACAAAGGAACTCTCTTAGACAACCTTTCTTGCAATTTCTCTAAGTACTCTTCAGGAGTAGTCCTGCAGGCTTCTTGAAGGACATTCCAAAGCTCTTCTTTGGATGTTGGGTGCCTTTTGTTCCAGGACAAAGTCTTCACAATCTTTTTCGCATGGCTGTGGACTCACTGTGGAAGACCTGTTGTCACTGATTTTCAGTCCAGTTCTTGTGTAGTTTGGCATACCTCCGCCTTTTCTACCTGTTTTCCTTCCTTAAGAATGACTTCTTGACACTGAGACAATTTCTAATGAAACTTCAGTGAACACAACCATTCAGCTAAAGGGTTAGATGCATCTCTCAAGACAAGTGGTTAAAGATACAATTTAAAATCTAAGTTTAAAGCCAAGTTTTATGTTACGTGTAGACACTATAGTGGCTCATGCCTTAAATTGAGTGCCTTTTTTTAATGCTCTAATAAGTCATAAGTCAGGGTTAAGTAGCTTAAGAAACAAAACATATTCCTGTAAATATACACAATGAAAAACTGTCAAAAGACCTTCAGAAAGTCTTTTATTCAAGACCACTTTAAAAGGTTACAAGAATGTCTGGCTCCTTAGAAGAAAACTAAAAAGAAATAAGAGCTGGTTCAGTACTTTAGCACATATAGTTAGAATATATTTTTTTTGCACCTGGCAGTTTGATGAACAGATCCATACAACTTGCGTACATTTTTTCCCCTAACAATTTACACTGCATCAAATTTATACAGAAATCCACTATTACCTCTACAGCAATGATTTCCAGGAATATGACCCCGCCATGTGCTTTCACACTTTGTTCTCATTGAATAAAATGTTGCCACTTAAAGCTTTAGATATATGTAATAATCCAGCCTGCTTGTGCTCTCCTTTGTAACCGTGGAGACAGATGCAATCTGGCTCTTGTCATTATGTGCATCCACAGCTTTCAAAGAGATGGATAGAGTTTGTGTGTGCGTGTTTTGTGTAAATATGTGTATTTATCCATATGTTCAAATTGGGGGCTGTAACCACACACGTCCTCGGGTTAGGAAGTGCTAAATTCTCCACTTCCTGTATGTCTGGGTCCGTCTCCACAGCTGTGGCCAGACATAGAGCAGGCCAGCACTGAAGTGCATGGCTCTCCTGAAAGGCCATGTAATAATGGTTTATTCTCTCCTGAGCTTAACCCTAACCCCCTCTCCTCCTTCTATACCTCTCACACAAATACATTTCTTCCCTCCACTACCTCTCTATTAGTCTTTCCTCTTTAAGGCACTCCTGCCACCTATAGAAAAGCGGCCATACCTTTGCACACAGGTTGAGTGCCCCACTGACCTCCAAGACTAATGAAAAAAACTCTTACATTCTCCCCCATCCTCACGGCACCCCATTACTTATAGAAAAGTCTTCTACCTCACCCTCCTCTTGCCCTCTTGTCTTCCTCCTCCTCCTCTTCGTCTTTACTACCCGCCCTCCTTCTTCAGTAGCCCTCCCGCTGCGATGCGGTTGGCTCCTTTGATCTGGCCCAGCGCTCTAATTAGAAGGAAGTGAAGTGTAGGCCAGTGAGGTCACCATTACCCACGACCCCTCTCATCGACCACTCCAAATGTCGTTAGGGAGCGAGACGTTCTCACGGCGTTGACCCGCTGGCTGCAATGGCGGGGGATCTGGATCGCGTTAGGGACCCCCGTAAAAATCAGGCACAATTTACATCTAATTTGAGCTGTTGCAGAGGTCAGTGTGCGGCGTCTCGTTAGTGTCCAACTGGGGAGGGCACAGGGGGGAACCATATTACTACCGAACCAAACTAGTACCAACACTAAGCCATCTTGACTGGCTAAGGTTAGAAGTTCATCATAAACAAAACTACTGGGCTTAAAAGTTTAGTATAAATGCAAGAGTACTGAAAATTAAACTTTCAGATTTGTCACGAAAAGCCAGGATTGGGCCTTCGACATTTGAGGGGGTTCAACATAAATGAAGACACCGGTTGTGACATAGCTGCAGGATTTATCTTAAAAGCAACAACTTGGATTTAAAGTTTGAGGTTTGTCATAAAAGCAAAGATTGGCATTAGTTTGTGGTTAAGAGTGATGAAACATGTATGACTACTGCTTTTGATCATGCCCGTAAAGTAGCGGGAGCTTACCGTGTGTGTTGAAGGATAATGTGTCATTACTTGAGGGATGTGAGTCACCAGAACAGACCGGCGCACACATAAACTAACAGACTTAAGGAAAAAATGAACGCTAATCACACTCTGACTCTGCTTGTTAAGGGTATTTCCTCTTGCTCACTCAAACTCCCAGGGCGATTAAATCTCCCAAAGTCTGTCGAATCCCGGCAGTACCACGTCTAAAATAAAGAGACATTGGCAAGCAGCGCTACATCCATAGCTGCATGCAAACACATAACCTTCATGCATGCACATAACAATACACACATGCGTGGAAAGGCAGACCGTTACCCTCATCTACCTGGCCAGGAACCAAGCATTTGTGTACACATGATCACCTATAGACCGATAGCTTCTCACAAGGGAACCAAAGAGGAGGGGGAGGGCTTTTAAGGTAACACATCAAAGCTAGAGGGATATTTTACTTTGGATAGGGTAAGAACACATCAAACGACACGGTCCCACTTCCCACCGCCCTCCTCCCTGTCGCTCACTCTGCATTGTGTTGTACTAAAATTAAGGGGGTTGGGCACGAAATCCATATATCTGACAAAAAAATGCATGCTCCCTGACACTTCAAAGACACTGTCAGGGTGGGAAGGCAATGATTTAATACGCAATGAAAATTTACACCGTGGGTACGTCTTCCATTGCACTCGACCCTCAATTGGGGCAATATTACCAAATTGATGGGTGTGTTTCTGCATTCTGTGCTTGCCCAAGGTGGAAAGGGATGATCAGGTGTGTGCGCGGGTGTGTTCATCTAGTAAAAGAGAAACATATTATTTATAGTTTGCTTTATAAGTAAGAGGGCAACTCTTGTAATTATCATGTCAGAGTTTTCTCGTACGAACTGGGAGGAGGAGGGGAAGGGGAGAAAGAAAGTATGTGTCTAGGTGTACTGTATGTGTACAGTGTTCAGTCTGGCTGTCATCCAGGGAGTTGATTTAGGTGGATTATGTTAATCCATACGCGCTCTGTCTGTCTCAAGATGATCTTTGAGCCGACTTAGGTCTAGAGTGGGGCCACCCTCATCTGAGAGCGGAAGTCCCCTAAAACTGCAGAACACCAGAGCCTAGGAGCTCTGTGAGACGAGAGATGAGACCTGTACATTTGGTTTTGTCCAAAATATGCCTAACAGCAACCCAAAAAAACTCATGACCAATGAACATAGAATGACCCATTTTAATGTTCCTATAATCTGCAACAACAAAAAAACACACAACACCCAAAAAAGTTGAAAAACATTACTGATTTTCTGGCAACTAGAATTGAGATACAGACTAGGACAAAACCTTGGATAAAACAATAAACTGTTGCTATTTTTTTTTAACAAACCTACTTGCTTCAGCTTCTCATGGACTCCAACTGCCTTTACTGTGGAACACAAACACATGGAATACGCCTTTAAATGGGAACAAACAAATTCATTGGGATATTTTTTGGAAGTCAGTTTGGAACAAGTGTACATCTACCCCTTGAAATAGAGCAGAATGGAAAATTTCCGAACGAGGTGGCAGTACCCCGACGGAAAGAAAACTTGGGACTGTAGAGTAATTGTTCAACTTCCATGTACACAAACCTTTGATAGACAGGTTCTCTCTTCCCGTGACCGTTGCCAAGGTTCTCTTGAGCAGGGCAAGAAGCTCAGCTTGCGTCTAAATGTTTTAGATGTGTTGTGTGAGACTTATGTGGGTAAATTCCCATCACCAAATCCCCCGCCTTAACAGTTTTTCCTTGAACATAGCCTAGCTCCGCTGCTCCTGCTTTCTGCATGAATAGAATTATTATCCCTGCCAGATAAAAGAGCGGAGTCCTCTGGAGCTAATGCCTGAGCTGCTGTTTGATCCTGATAAAAACACCCAAGCTAGATAACAAATGCATTCGCACTCTCTCTATGAGCAGCAGGAAGTTATTCATTCATTCTTATAATCAGACCAATAGCACCACTCCCTGCTTCTCCTTTTCTTTGATATGTGCAGTAAAACTGATAGTTAAAGAGAAGAGAAATAACAAATAAAGACTTACATACTGTGCATGATTCATATCCTCACACCAAAGTTGCATTTCTGATTATATTATTATATATAATTATATAATATATATATATATATATATATACTTTAACACTGCATTTGTTAGAATCTTTTGACTATTTCTCTTTATTTCTCTCTTTAAGATCTGTACCTGCCAATCAGTACAATTAAACTAAAAGAAAGTGGTTATTTCCGTGTATTTGATTATTTAATAATTACATATCTAATTATTGATATCTATAAATATACATGCACAAATATTATTTTAATAAAATACACGGACGGGCTGTCTTTAGAGATATAACTAACAATCTTTAAGACAGCATGCCTGGGCGATCTAGAGAGGGCTATTTATTTAATATTGTTATATATTCACACAAAGACTTAATTTTATTTTTGCGTTTGTGTTCAAATTAGTAAATGTAAATACTCTATTACTCTTGTCATATTAATGTTTAGGTCTGTGCATGCATGTCTTCTGTTTATCTGTGTTGTTGAATCCTTTTTTTTCTGACCCAGATAAGATCCTGGGCCTCTGTGATCTGAACTTTGACCCTCACCTGTTGCCTAAAGGCGCCTGTCGCCTAACAGAGGTGAAGGCAACAATCACTTCTGCAACCATGTGGAAGACCCTTTTGCACTCACTCTCGCACCCTTACACACAAACACACACACACACCTTTTCACCTCTGCACGGACACAACTGAACACCTGATACTGTTGAGCAAGCCGTTTACTTGCTTTTCATCTCATCACCTGCTCTACTTCCTCTTTTAATTTTCTTTCTCTTTTGCGCTTTCACTTTTTTGGGGGACTCAACAGTCTTAAGGAGCCACGGAGAAAAATCCTTGCATGTTGTAATAGTTTTTAGGAGATATAAATGCAAAGGGAGCACTTTTTGAAGAACATCTCTAATCTCGGTCTTTCTCTCTCTCTCACCTGACTCACACACACACACACATACATAGAAAGACACCTACGTACTGCTGCAAAGATCAAACACTTCTTATTGTATCATAAAACTTATCACACCTTTGCAAGATGAGGTCAATTGACATTTCCCAATTACAGAGAAACACACCCATTCAAACATCCGCTCTTAAGTACACAAGTAAACACTGGTACACAGAAATCCACAAGGAGAGAGACAAAGGGAAAGACTGCAAACATGACTGCAAGTATCATGTGCTGCTAAATTTAAACCTAAGCTCTAAGTGGGTCTCAGGTTTTTGAGTCTATCATAGCTTTATGTCAAGCACAAAGTGCTCAGCTAACACACATTTACACACACACACACACACGGTCCATTTGTGTGTTAATGATTAGAAGGGGAGCCATTTGTTGGCGATGGGAATGTGGGCAGTGGTTTCCTACGTGGTGCTATCAGGGTCACAGGGCCAAGGCTGCTAAGTCTCTATCTGTGAGCATGACACTGGTTTGCTTCACATGGAAAAGATGCTAACAAGGAAACCTCTATTTGGCCTTCAAGCACTATTGCATATGTTGATCTGCACTTAACTCTAAATCACTATAAGCCACCTGAACAGTTGTATGAGATAAAAAAAACTGAAAGCAAAAGTAGATCTTCACATGAATATTTGCCTTATTGTGTGAAAATTACTTCATCAATATTAGATTATTAATATTATTAAAAATGCAACAAACCCTTCACTCAACCTTCATATCAAAAGAATAATAAACAAGAAGGTTCTCATGCTAAGGTTGTTTTTTATATCCTACATGTTGTCCACAAGAAGTCCAGCACTGGTACTCCAATTTGAAGGACATCCAAATAAAACAACTCACCTGACATTTACAGCTTTTATCAGGTGTGTCATAGAGATGACTGGAGATACTGTAACACTGTAAGTTGCTACTATGCTGCAATAGTTACAATAAACATATGAATAGTTCTCCAGGCTTCTTGAGGAACATTCAAAGTTCTTCTTTGGATCTTTTTGTTCATAATGCTGAGGAGTCTGAGGAGGCCAATCAATGACTGATAATGTTATACTGTGTGTTTCTATATCCAAGTGCGCTTATACTGCATTGGAAGTGGGTTTAGGATCAAGCACTGTCACTGTTGTACCTCTCTCCTAACCTCCGTCCATACACGTTGACAAGAACTGGAGCCAAAAATTTCAGATTAAATATCATCTGTTTGATCTGTTGCCACAGATTGTTTTTTTATTTATTTATTTTATTCAGTATACCCCAGCCTTTTCTGTTTCTCTTCCTTAAGAGTGTCTTTTTAATCTTTAGATCATCATATAAGAAAAACTAAAAAAAACTCCATGAAATACAGTTCAGTGATTACGTGATTACTATTTTTTAGGCCAGACGTATCAATGATTTTCATACATTTTTATTTTTTCTACAGGGTCCGATTTTTTTTAATACAAAAACTGTAAAAAAAAAAAAAAATGAAAGAAAAGAAAATGCCATCTTCCTATAAATGGCTGTAAAAGTATTATATAGTAATATTTTTTCCACTTTAAACAACACAGTCTTTTAAAACTACTTAAGCCTGAAATATAAATATCAAATATTATTTATAGGTTTTGGATTTTAACCCTTTAAAGAAGAGGGACTCCAGCTGAGGTGGAGCAGAGGCTGACATTGGCTGAAAAAGACTGTGGTTTTTGCATGTAAAGTTTCCACATGGTGCTGCCAGCTCTTCTCTTTCTGTCCAGGCTAAAGTCACACTGCCCTTGCTGATGAGAGGGGTTTGCAGCAGCACCCTGCAGATTGGAATCTATTATTTTGACCTGTAAACACCGTCTAAAATGAGCATCCCTACATAAATCAGCAGTTCCTCTGTGTCCACATAAGTCACTGACTCTTTACCATGCAGGTTTGTCATGGCCACAATTTGCTGCAGGATTTCATCCAGCAGCAGCAGTGCATAGATGGTGGGATGGTGCGTAAGTCCCGGGATCAAACCTCTGGTTGCTTTGCGAAAAGCATTGCATCTTTGTGGGAGAGCAAAAGTCGATAGGTTGAAGTCGATCCTATCACTGCTTCAACCATCTCCTCTCCGCTCTCACCTTCAGATGAGTCAGAGTTGGACTCCAGCTGGTCTGTTTCTACCTCCGAGGCCTCCTCCTCAGCCTCACACTCCTGTGTGCTGGAAAGTCTTGCCGTCTCCAAAATGACTGCTCCTGCATTACTGTTCATACTTCTAACCGTGGCTGCAGTGCAGCTGCATAAACTACTTGAGTGAGAACCAAAATAAAGTCCAATTTTGTTTTGGTTCTTGCTGCTGAGGTATTTTTAAATCTCTGAGAGGCTACTCATCATTTACTGTTACTGAATTAGTTTTTAACACACAGTGTGGCCTTCTAAGAAAAAAGACTTAAAGGTGGACCAGATTAATACTTTAAGATTATTTCCTATCAAACTGTGTTATCTTTAAAAAAAAAATTCAAATCTTTTTCAACTAAAGAAATTGGAACAAATAAAGTGTCATTATGACAGGCAGCTAGTTACAAAATAACTAAAGATAAAATTTTAAAATTGTCTCTTTCCTAAGTTGTCTGTTATGAGTAGACGAAATACTTGAACATCTCTTGAGTTAGATTCCTTTTTATGCTTGAATAAGTCATAGTGTTTAGAGGCTTTAACAAACCAACAAAAACCACAAATTCCCGTGAAAATGGTCGGATACAAGAACTGGACTGTAAAAGATTGAAAAAGCAGCTGATGTCCAAGAAATATCTCAAGAAAGCTTTGGGAACTACAACTCGAAACCATTTTTTAAAAATTACACGAACGTCTGGCAAAACATAAAGAAGTTAGGGGTGGGTCAAGGCTTTTGCACAGTATTGTAGCTCAAAAGTGAAACCGTTTACCAAATAGCAGATACTGTTTGATGTTTTGTCATCTCTCCTGGGCTGTGGTTTTTAAGTAGAAAACAGAGCTGCCAGGGATAAAAGTATGCGTCTGCCTGCAAGCATATTTGTGCATATTCGCAACCATGTGAGTGACGGCTGTGTCGAGGCCGAGTGACAGGGACTCGTGTGAGTGGTGAATCATAGTGACAGTGCATCGGGGAGAAGGAGCAGGATGGTTCCTGTGCAATGGTGACCTCTGACCTCCTGTGTCAGAACTGAGGCATCCCTAAACAATAGCATGAAGAGACCGAAAGGCCAAAAAGAAGATTAAAATAAAATGGCTTGAAGTCTTCTCGGGCTTCCCTGATCCAGCTGCCGAGCTATATTGTTCTGTCCATCTCCGACACTAATGCTGCCCTAATGAGCCTCCCTATAATGCCGACTTAACCACGGGGATGTGCTCCAAGGTGTAAGGTGACAGGGTTAATAGGAAGGAGGGAAAAGGGATTTGGGGAACATAAGAAAGACAGAATGAAGTATTAGAAGAACACACAGCTACAGGTGTGTAGAGCAGCGTGGTCTTTGATTGTGCATCAGGTCTGAGGTTCAAGTGCATTTTAGCACTTTGAATAACTATGAATTCTTGATTAAATCTACATTTGCATTTATAAATCTAAGAGTATAAAAATATTAAGGATTTTAAATGATTATACTTTCACTCTACTCCTCATTACAAAGGTGTACTGTGCTTTACACACATTAAAGCACAGTACATCATTATAGTTAGGTATTATAGTATAGTCTACACCATACTATAGTAGAATAGTATAGGCATTTGTAATATAGTAGTTTAAGTAATTACTTCAGTGAGTATGATAGGGTTTGTGTAACATAATAACTGGATGAAATAGAGCGCTCACTTAGTGTGTAGAGACTTCTCTCTAAACAATTGTGGTCCAACTCAGACTGAATCGCTTTAACAAACAACCATCAAATTCATAAACACAGACAGATTACCAACACGTTGCAATCGGCGCTACTTGTGTGTGGCGTGTCTCTTTGAAATAAGGGGCTTGACTCAGTTGGTTGCCAGCAGGTTTTATTCTGGTTATATTAAAAAAAGGCAGGTTGCCAAGCGCCTATATCTTTGGAAGTTGAATCGCCATCCTGCAGCAATGATGTCACTAGTTGTGGAAGAATATCTGAATTTCTGTTTCAGGCCTTTAAAGTTCTGGCTGGACTCTGAATATAAGCAGTTAATCTGAATTTCTGTTTAATCAGTTTATAGTTAATAGTTAATTCCCATATTATCACAAACAAGCTGTACCTGACCCCATTCAGGCACAAACTGACGCAGACAGATAGCAGACTGAATCCATCCTACTGGGTTTTTTTACCATCTTGATGCACCAAAGTCGCTCTAAAGTCGGCAGCCGATTGCGAGTAGTTGCAGACCTGTTCCAAATCTTCCAGGCAACCATTTCAAAGACATTGAGATCACAAGTTTATTGTACACTATTGTGCTAAGAGGTCTCCAGCAAGTGTTTTCCCCGAGTGTGAGTGTAGAATAATGCTAATAGCTTTGCAATACATTATTCACTACTATCACACCTAAACCTTTAGTGGGTCAAGTTGCACTGTCAGTAATGTGGGTGCCATGCGCCCCAGTAGAAGAACAATGCACATTTTAAAAGAGCATAACATTGTGCCATTAATATTAAATATTGAGAATGTAATCAGAATGTAAGTCTCAGACAGTGGAATACTCTTATAACATTAGTGAGCTGAATTTTTTTCCCCACAGAATAAGATTTGGCCTGTTACAGAGACTAGCTTGGAGAAAACTGACTATCAATAAGTACAAGAGCTGTTAGGAGAGTCAATAATGCATTTCTTACCACCATGCATAGCAAATCAGGCTATAATGGCAATCTGAAAATGACTATTGAAAACCAATGCTATGTGTATGTCTGCCCCGATCAGCACAAAACGCGTTAAAGTTCATAAAAACAACTTCAGACAGGAAACTCAAATAAATCAGTCCACTCTGTAAACCTTGCCGTGGAATGACATCAAATGACATTGTGTAAAAGCCTTTTTCAACAATCTGTCTGGGCCTCGGCATGCCGAAAGCAAACCTTTCTCTCCGCCTGGAATCGGCTCGGTCCACACAGGGCCTCTTTAAGCAGGGAGAGGCTCGCAAAGACAGACTCAAGGCTGGAGTATTGACTCACCAGTCAGCACCTTATCACGGTGAGAACATACACACATGAAGAATGAGTCTATGGCGCAGCAGATAAGACGGCAGGTAAGCGGAAGGGTCATGGGTACAGAGGGTAGACTGTAACTGCAATATATAAGCTGAGCATACATATCTGCTTTGTTTCACTTTGGTTTAGACAGAGGTCAAACATGAGAGACTGACAGAGAAGGATGTAGAGAGGAAGCTTATACGGGTTAATCTGCCTTTTAAGAGTCCACAGAGCTGTCAAAAACACGTTTGAGCACTCTGTATGTGCGAGCAGAGGAAAGACACATAAATGCACAAGAATGTGCATTCCCAGACATGCACCCACATAGACACACACTGAGTTCAAGGGGCCTCTGAGTTCAGGGCAGTAGGTGTTAGATTACAGCAGCGAGGCCATCCAAAGCGCCGCCTGGTTCTATCTTTATTTAACTGCTGATTAGAGCAACTCTTTGAAGGCTCCTTTAATTGCCGCAGTGATAGGGCTCTTAAAACTGAGAGGCTTTTTTCACCTCTTTTATTGATTTCTCCACTCATGCCGCCATAAAAACACCCACGCTCCCATCTACAAGGCTGTCTGTTTCTCCCTCTCTGCTCTTTCCCTCTCCTACTGCTTTTGTCTTTGACCACCCTTCTTGTTCTTGTTTTTCTTGTTTACCCGTTCCACATTTCATCACTCGGTTTATATCTTGTCTGCTTTTATCCTTGTCTTGTGTTTCTGAGTAAAGTTTTTGCTCTCAAGACTGAATTAGTGACTGATTCTAACAATATAGACTGAAGCCCCAAGGCAAAAATTTTAAAAAACTTGTGACCCGCCCTGTAACTTTTGATTTAAATATTTCAGCAATCCTTTTTAAGACGAGACGTTTTAAAAGCGAACTCAGAATAGAGGGTGCTAAAGTAACATGATGACAGACTGAGAGTCAGTGACAGGTTTGTATTGAAAGTGCGGTATCTCAGAGGTTTGTCACACACCAGTCTGTCGTCACTTTGAAAGAAACTCCAGCTTATTTAACATAAATTTCTAAGTAAACATCGTCTACAGTCTCTTTTATTATTCACATTCATTTATGAGAAGAAGTCAAGTTTGTAATGTTTAAAGATATTTTAACAGCATTTTATTCATTACACGGTTTTGGTTCTTTTTTATCGAAAGGCAACAAATAAATTGTCATCAACACCTCAAGTTGTTGGCGACAAGAGAACAACTACATCAAAGTGTGCTTGACTCAAACAACAATTTCATATCCAAACTAGACTTGCCATCTTCTTATTGTATGCTTTCAGCAAACTGCCAGCCAGTCACACCCAGAGTGCTGAGAAAACACAAGAAATCCACAAATTTTAAAATGCACCACAGAAAATCTCTGCTGCCAACCAAGTGTCCGCACTTTTACAGTCTTCCCTTCTCTGGCATTGAGTATGGGTGGAACAAAATATTAATACAAAAAAACATTTTATAGCGATCTATAATTAATTTTCATGGTCCTGTGAAAGTATACCACGAGTAATTAGCTTGTAGAACCGCGTTTAGCAGCAATAACCGGAGTAATCATTTTATGTATGACTTTATCAATCGCTTACATAGTTGTGGAATAATTTTGGCACACTCTTCTCTTCTGCATTGTTTCGGTTTATTGAGGTTTGTGGGTATTAATTTATGCACAGTTCTCTTAAGGTCCTCCCACAGCATTTCAGTCAGACTGGGATCTGGACTTTGACTGACTGACTGCACCATTGCAACATCTTGATTTTTTTTTTTTTTTTTTTTTTTTTGCCATTCTGGTGCAGATTTCCTGCTATGCCGGGATCATTAAGCAATCGGAAAGACAGCTTCACATTTGATTCTAATACTATTGTGTCATTGAGGGTTTCTACCTTACAATAAAAAGCACACCCAGGTGACAGTTGTGATTTGAAAGAAATTGAATTGAATACCTTGATATCCATGTTGATGGTTGACTGAGTGACGGTGTCCAAGCCCTGTGGCTGCAAAACATCCTAAATCATTACCCTTCCACCAACGTGCTTGACAATAGGTATGGAGTGTTTTTGATGATATGCTGTGTTTGTTTTTTAGCAGATGTGTATTATGGCCAGACATCTATACTTTGGTCTAATGTGTTCCAAAAGTCTAGCGGTTTGTTAAATTGTGCAAAGCCTCAACTGACATTATGACATTTTTCAATACCAAAATGCTAACGATACAATTTTTAGTATCATAAGCATCATTATGTGTGGCTAACATCTATCTAGTATATAGTATAATGCATCGAAGTCAACTAACTTGATGATACTATTAGTAGAATACTCTGCAACTATCCAGTTTGTGTCCTGACAACAAAACATAATGTTAACATTTTGAATAAATGTTCAAACAACTTATTAATAAAGAGAGTTTATGTTTAAGTTTATGGGATAATCATTTTGTTTTGTAATCAAATCAAAAATCATGTACTTGTCAAGCGTCACACAGTCTCTTGTCATTATTGTGACAAACACAATAGTACTAGTGTCTTGATGTATGCTCAACCATCTAAGTAAGGAATCCCAAAAAATTGATTCTGTTCATCTGCACATAGCTTTTTCTACTAGTACTACCAATATTTCGAGCTAATGAATTATTCCACTTTTGATGTATAAAGGCCAAAAAAGTGTTTGCTTATAAGGAAATAAAAATCTAAAACTTTATCATATTATTTTCCCATTAGATATGTATGTGAAATTCAGTTGTAATTAATTTTCAATTATAATTCCATTACTGGCAAAATTGAAGTTCAAACACCTGAAAAAAAACAAAAAAACAACTCACTTATAATGACTTCCCTGCTTCACTTCTGTCTGTTTCTACTTTTGATCGGCATTAGGTTCACTACAGAGTTTGCTGCTGCTGAAGGACACAGTTTATGGCTGTCTTGACAGGACAGGTCCACTGGATAAGGTCTTGACCTCTGACCTCACATCCTAAAGCGTGCTGATTCAGCTGGCCTCTTTCGTCTGGTTGCCATTTCATTTGCACATGACCTCTGTCACAGCTCAATTTCAAGGGCATGGACTTACCCTCATGCCTCTCCTCTCATCAAGACCATGACACTTTTTCTTCATTGATTATCCAATCAGGCAATAACACCACCTGCATGTAACTTTGTGTTTAATTGACTATTACCCAGCTGATCTGGAATTGAGGTTGAGATTCATCAAAGTGTCTGTTGAATAAAGCAGGAATTGATTACATTTGAACTTTATATTTTAAAAAAACTTGTTCTAAATACTCATGATGACATAATACAGGCTTGGCCAACTCCAGGCCTCGAGGGCTGGTGTCCTGCAGGTTTTAGATCTCACTCTGGGTCTACACACCTGAATCAAATAATTAGTTCATTACCAGGCCTCTGGAGAACTTCAAGAAATGTTGAGGAGGTAATTTAGCCATTTGAATCAGCTGTGATGGCTCAAGGACACATCTAAAACCTGCAGGACACCGGCCCTCGAGGCCTGGGTTTGGACAACACTGCCATAATATCTCAAACACCTGCTGATTTGGTCAGATCACACCCTTGGGTGAGAGTTGTAACCTTGAAGATTCTGTAGCAAAGCTGCTGCTGATCCTATTACAGAATAATCAGTCCTTGTGTGGCTCCTGTTCTGCAGCATCAGCCCTGGGTTTGTATTGATTCCAGGTAGGATCAACAGAATCGCTGACCTTTCATCATTGACTGTGAAGGAAAATAAATACTAGGCTTTTGTGATTCTGTTGTGTGGAAGGCAACTCAATACCAAAGGCGATTTCACAGTACTAATTGTAAGCCAACACTAATAATTTCATTAAACTTTTGAAAAACAGTCACCAATGCTACTGCATTACCAATATAATCAATGCCGAGACTGATCTGTGTCTAGCAATTGTTGATTAGATATTTACCACTGCAAGCAATAAGGATAAACACAATCACAGCAGGTTTCTTTTATTCAAAACAAAGCAGTTCATATTCTAACAAACAGCATTTAGTTTTTTTGATAATTTCCTTTATCTCACGCTGAACCTCTAAGGCCTCGTGCACTTCTTCTGCTCATTCTCGGCAGCTGCCATGACACCTGAGCTTAAGACTGGTATCCTGAAACAGATTAGAGGTATTCATTAGGGATTCTTAATCAACTAATTTACAGTACAATCCCTTGTACACAGCAAGACGACCTCAGACCTAACCTCGAAAGTCCTGACATACCGTCTTTGACCTTGAACAGGCAAGGGTGCCTAACTGTGGTTGTAATGAAAGGAGGGGAAAGGGATAAATAAAAGGCTGGGTGAGCGGGGGATTAAAGGGCAAAGAATAAATTTCAAGTATGTTGAGGAACTAGAATGTCCAAGAAGAGGGTTAAGGATGAAAAAAGGCATCAGGTCCTAAAAAAATAAAAAGGAGACATAAATATGGAGAGGTGTCGGTGCCCCACAGAGGGAGACGGGAAGTAAGTAACAAGGTTTGATTTGGTAATCCTATCACTGACCTGCTTTTTTAAGGCCAAACAACAATGTGACAGCAGCTGACTGATTCAGCCTAGACACCAACAACCAACCCCCCACCCCATTTCTAATCCTGTCAGCTGACTGACGTGGTTGCGCCCTCCACTAAATCAGCTGATGGATGCTGCGCCATCACCCCGCTAAGGGTCCTGACAGCTGACTAGGTCCCCTATTCTCCGG
Source organism: Oreochromis niloticus (assembly GCF_001858045.2). Taxonomy (NCBI): domain Eukaryota; kingdom Metazoa; phylum Chordata; class Actinopteri; order Cichliformes; family Cichlidae; genus Oreochromis; species Oreochromis niloticus. The sequence continues at coordinate 12,561,066 of NC_031980.2, read as the reverse complement.
CGACCCCCATTCCAACTGCTCACCGCGTATGCCTTCATTACTGCTGGTGCACTGTGCAACAACAGACCTTTTGTTTATACATTTTTAATTCGCTTGAAGGTTTTTACAACATCAAAATTAGACTTAAGTGACGATTACAGACTAATCAACAAGTCGGCCTTGACTATTGTCTTCTCGTAACCAGCCAAGGCGTAATCCTAACCTTTCCCAGTGACAGACACAACGCCTATTTAGCCACTTTGTTACACAACACTCATTTAGCCACTTTGTTATCCTCAGATCAGCCAGGTTCAAATCCGAACGGTCATTTGTCAAGCGTGGGCATTCTTGCAGTGAGGACAGGATTAGAGTGACAGAATCTGGGTTACAGACACTACACAGTCCATCTGTTGTTTTGGTTTTTCCTTTATAACGACCACAAGCAACGCTTCACCTCCCTCTGCTTCATTCTTCATTTCTCCAAATGAAAACAGTCGGGGCGGAAATGTAAATGCAAACAAAATTAAATGATTTGTAATCATTTTAGTCCTTAATCTAACAGAAATAAACATACCAAACACCAAATATGAGTGAGTTTTAACAAGAGACAGTTAAGTAAGTGGGGCAGGTGCATGTTTACCCCTTTGTTGCATCACCTGTTCATTAATGACCCTCTTTGTTTTCAAAAACAACAGAACTATCGCCATTTTGGAAGCTACATTTTTCCCTTTACACTTGATATACTCACTTACTGAACTCATCCTGAGCCAATCCAGTGTAAATGCCAGAAGTCAGCTTTCTCATTAATGGTTAGCAAGGAGCAACTCCACTAGTTCCAGAAAGTCCATTCTTACCCTTGTCTTTGAGGAAATGGCCCAGTTTATTACCTTTGTAAATGTTTTTTTGAATATGTTTGTGGTTTTTATTGCTGGTTTAAAGTCTTCTGCAATACAACATGGTGTTCATTTTGTACAGTGTGGATCAGTTTAAAGCAAAAGTAGACAATAGAAGGTATAATTTTGTAAAAAGCATATATGAACATGTAGTCCCTGATATTCTTAGTTTCAACATTATATATGTTGTCTTTGTACTTTTTTCAAAATAAATATCGGGTGTACATTTCACACAGCCCTAACTTAATTTTCACAACAAACAACTGACTTTAAAGATTTAGTATGGTTTTTGAAATCACTAAAAAGGAAATGTGTTTTTCTCTTGAACTCCTGATCCATAAAAGCAGAATAACAGAGTTCATGGCAAACAACTCTTCCTACTTATCTTCCTCTCTGTGTCTGTTCCCCTTTGTCTTTATCTCTCTTCATCTATATTTCACTATTCCAGTTTCCAAGGCTAATAAATGAAATAATCCATCTCAGCAATTTCTACATGAACACACTAAACCTTCAACATAGCCCCATGTGAGCACAGGCACATTTAAACACACTATGTATTTAACACACACACTATTTTGTTGTTTTTCATAGACTGACTCAAACACACAGAAATTCTGGGACTCTTCTTTTGAAGAACCTATTTATCAATATAGCAAAAAAAAAAACAATTAACAACTAAGCAGTTAATGTATATTTAATTACCACAGGATTAAGATAATACTCCACTATAGACAGTGTTTACATGAACCCATTGTAATCTTTGTAATCACATTAACGTACATCTGATGTAAGGCTAACCTGTTTACCACATTCAGTTGGCTGTGACTGGACACGGACGTTTCAACAGTCGCAGGTAACTGAATGTGGCTGCGATTGTTGTTTTGCATTTGCATTTGCAAAGTGGATGTAGAAATTCTTTCACAAAGCACAAATGTTGTAAAAGAACTGATGTTGTGAACAAGTTTTCTAAAAGTATACAAAACGATCATTTAAATGTTTATTTATGCGGTTGAAGTAAATCAAATCATATCAAATCAAAATTTATTTCTATAGCACATAAAAATACAACAAAGTTGACCAAAGTGCTTCACAGTCGGTCAGAGCAATAGCATAAGAATAAAAAAGAAACAGTTAAAAGGAGGGCAGGAAACAATATGACAATTGTTTGAAACTAAAACTAGCCACGAAATAACATACTAGTTTGAAGTAAATAAATAAACCCTGATCTTATCAGATGCTTAATGCTACCTTTTGACAGTTGTTGGTTTTGTTAATATTTGGCAGTAAAGACAAAGCTCTAGTGTGTGTTCATCAGGGTAATTCTCACACAGGCTTTTCAATAAACACATAAAAACAGACTTAGGTCCATAAGGTTTTGGAAAGTAATACGATTTTGCAATTCAGCCCCTTCAAGAACTTTATTATTTGTTTTTTTTATTTTAACTGTTGCATTAACATTGCATTAGGAATTGCAGCCATTTTTTTTACACAATCCTTCATTAGAAGAGGCTCAAAATTAATTGATGTATTGACAGAATTGGCGAGGTGACACGTGATGCCTTGTTATTTCCTGACAGATGAAGCAAATCTGGAGCTGATTCCAACTGTTGAATTTGCTGTTCATAGGAACTCTTAATATGAGGTCCAAACAGATGTGGGTGCAAATGAAGGAAGCCATCATTAGGCTGAAAAACAAAAATAAACCTATCAGAGAAACAGCAAAAGGCCAAATTAGAATTTGGCAGAAAACGTCTGAATGAAAAAATACTTGAATTGAAGCTAAAAGTCTGTGATTTAGTCACATTTTTACAAATCCACCGTGGTTATGTAGAGATAAATTATTTCATTGTGCAAATATTTATGGCTTAAACTGTAATGAAAAGTGCAATTCTCACTAAAGGCCCTTGAATACATTCCATATTCATAAGATAATCAGATAAGCCCAGTGACCCAAGTGCACTAAATAAAAATATGAAAAACAACAACTTCTAAACAATTTATTCTTTTTGACACATAAACATATTTTTCTTATTGACCTTAATTTACATTAATGGTACAAATTCCCATCAAATTCTAATTTTATTCTTTGCAACAGACAGGAGGACAGGAAAAAGTTTGGTAATGTGAAAATTACTCGCATCTGTGTGTTTGGAATAAATGCGAGTAAAAAAAACAAACAAACATGTGGCCCTTCACTAAGTGTGGCCCTCCTGTGTATCTGTTTAAGGACTCTCAGTCCAGCACAAAAGCAACCTTACACCAGTGACTAAAAGACAGAGGGAGTTAGGGAGTGATCGAAATGAAGGAATGATAAGTCAAGCCTGAAAAAAGACAAAAGCAACTGGCCAAGGGGCCCGAAGTGTCATCTTGCCTCCACTTGGGGTGAAAAGAAGGGAGAGGAAAAAGAAAAAGGAAATCTAGAATTTACCAGAGGAAAGTTCTCTTTCTTTTCCTGGACAGCTGAGCGTCTTATTATGGGATTAGATTTAACCAGTGTCCCCTTGGAATGTGGAACAGAGGGCTGGTGGTAATGGGTGGAAGAGTTTTGGGGGAAGATGTGGGTTGGGGAGTGAGGTTTAGGGGTGGGCCTGGGTGAGGGGTGGGGTGCCGCTGGGTGGTGGTAGGATGGGTCAGGGAGGCAGTATACAGGAGGGTTTGGCAGGGCGCCCAGGGTGGGGGTGGCGGGGTGCACAACACAGGGGCCCACATGGACCCTTGCCAACAGTGCAATTACTCCACATTCTGAACAGCTGGCACATAATGGGTATTCAGGCACTTGTAGTCCTTCGATAGGACATTGAGATCCCAGGTCGTCCCCCCTCACGTGCCTCAGCACTACGTGGCAACCAGAGATCACGCCACCAAACTCCTGCTGGGAACACCGTCATGCCAACAGTGCCAATAAAACACACCGAGGCGATGTGATTGATAATGCCAGGTAAAGCGTTAAAATGACTTCCCGTGCCTCACGAGAAGCGTAAAACGCAAGTAGGTGCAAGCCCGACGCAAGCGTCTGCACACACGAATGCATCAAAGTGCAAATGTAGGCCTCGTCTGCATTTGATCCACAATAATATGCTAGCAGGCTGGGACCCGTGAGTTGAGTGTGGGGGAATTCTGTGTTTATAAATTCAGTCTGTTTGAAACTCAGTCCAAGTTTATAATCCACCCACTGTGTGGCGGCTTTGCGCTTTCCCTCAAAGCGCTCACACAGTGTAAACACAGAGTTTAAAAGGGAGATCTTTTTTTTTAATCTAAGGTCTAAAACAAAGGGAGCACAGGAAATGGACTCCGTCTTGAAGAGGAAAACAAACAGACCGCCTGTCACTCAGGCTCACATGGTGCTGTGATGTCATGCAGGACGAGATGTGGGGCCGAGGAGTTCAACCCGTGTGTGTGTGTGTGTGTGTTTGTGTGTGCGCTCGGCTACCAATTCCAGTAGCCGGGAACACATGGCGAGTGTATGTGCGGTCTCGAGAAAGGCTACATCCGTTAGAAATACGGCTGACTTCCTGTCTGCAAATTCCTTTCTTTGTCAGGTGCCGATGATGAAGATTGATATCCTCTGTGCAGTGATGGAGCTGTGAATCAGCCTGCCTCCTAGGCAGCGAGGCCACAACCGCTCCAGGGTTCTTTGTGACTTGCAGAAAGCTTCATCTTCAATTCCACCCTCTGAGGATCATACACAGGACGTGTGCAGACCATCAAAGAGCATGTGTAGGATGAGATGATAGTATCGATACAATTGTGTGTGCGCACGTGCACGTGCACTCAGACGCGCGCACATATCATGCCTATGCAACTGTGTGGGGTACAGAACAGATGAGAGCCTTATGTTGAACATTATAAAACACTCAGGCCATCTGATAGAGTTTAACTAGTGTGTTCCACTTCACTTAAAGAGCAGCAAACAAGGGGATCTCTATGTGCTGCTAAGTCAACACAGACCTCCTTCCTCTGCTCTTTAAATGTGATTAAAAGATTTGTTTAGAGTTTATTTATCTGGTCTTAATTTTAGCTGCTCTATAATCTCTGTATCAGCCTTCTAATAAACCGATCACAGCTATCATATAGGATGAGCATGTGTTAATCATTTTTTCTTTCACAAATGTTTATCCATAGTGTAAACCACTGAGGAGCACCACTGCAGTGTCTGTTTCCACTAAAAAGCCATTGACAGGAACCAGTTTGGGTGACAAACTAACCCCAGTTTTTATCAGCTGGTCTCAGTTCGATTCAAAGCCTCCTGGTGACAAGTGCATGACCTAGATTAAATATAGTATTAGAGCAATAGAAGCCTTTAACAAGATGCACTCGGAGCCTCAATAGCAAGTTAATTTTCTCTTGTTCCCATTTTCACCGTACCTCATAGAGCCTTAAAGCTTAGACAAGCTGGTCCAACAACATATTTGCTTTGGTTGTGTTGTAAAAAGCATAAGAATGCGCTCTGTGATTTCAGCGCTTTACTACATGACTGCACTCACACAAATAGCAAATAAAGGTTTAGTTATATTTCGTTGCAAAAGACTTGCACGCGAGAACACAGATGTCTGAGGCAGCTGACTTTAACCTGCCGACATGCTCAACTCAGGTGAGCCATCACGTAAACTAAATGGAGTATTTCCACAAGGTGAGATTCTGTTTGAAGTTGACTAACTTCTGTTGAGAAATGCAGCCAGGAGGAAAAGCTAGAGTTCATCTATAACATCTGCAAATTCCACACTAAGCAGCACCAGGAGAGCAGTAAAACACGTTTAATGATAAAGAGAATCCACAGCAGTACGAAAAGAGACAAAAATCTTTAGGACTCTTTTAAATATCATCCCAGTGTTTAACACCGGCGGTCCAGTGCTGGAGGCTGAGTCTAGCATGTGCATCAGCAGGAACCGTGCCAAGAACATCAGTTTACGGCTCACTGTAATATGATTAGAAACACACAACATAAGTCGCCGCCTTCCTGGGAGCATAGCCATAACTCCCATGCTCATGGGCAGGATTATGCTAATGTGAGACAATTTGTGTGCATGTGCGAATGCGTGTGAAATAGACAGGGAGAAGGCAGAGTGGAGGAAAATGCAAGCAAAAGGATGAAATGGCACAAAACTCTCATTTTCTTGATGTTTTTCTTGTCTGAACACACAGCTTGTCTGAACACACCATTGGTTTTTTTTGTCACTCCCACTCTCCATTGTCTTGTCACCTTTTTATCCTTTTCTCTTCCTCTTCTTGTGCTTTTCAAACTTTTCCTACCATATCAGGTGGCCGGGCCTCAGCATCTGCCCTGTTGGCACGGACCCTGGCTGTAGCTGCCAGCAGAGGCTCAGCAGCCCGGTGATGTCAAAAGAACCTCTTTCATCTAAACCTGCTTCATTCACCAACTCCACTTTTTGCCCTTCACTTTTTTCTGAGCCTCCTTTTGTGTGTCTGGGTGTGTGTGCATGCCTCTGTGTGTTTTCTATCAGTGTGTTTTTCCCCATAGGGTGGCCTTCAATTCAGAGACACACCTGTTGTTAGCAGAACAGGAGCACAGACGTCTCATCCATGTACAGCGAGACAGGTTCAGAAAGATTGGCTGCCAAGAAGCCAGAAGCCAGCATTTGTAGTGACAGCAGGAGCTGAAGTGATGAGAGCAAACATTTGAAACTCAAAAAAAAAAATTCTCTTATTTATTGGTCTGTTTATTCTGAAGTTGAATATCTCTACAACTTATGAGGACTTTAAAGAAATAGGCCTTGTGCCAAACAAGGCATGTCTGAACAGTGTCAGTTGGATTGAGATTCAGGTACAGGATTACTGCCACAATAAATAGTTATATTTAGCCATGGTTACAAAAGAAAAGAAAAGAAAAGAAACGAAACGAACAAGGCAAAGAAAAAAAATGCTATAAGAGAGCTGTGTTCACAGTCAGGAAATCAATTTAAAGTTGAGTGTTAGGAATGGTGTCTCTACTTAAGTGTTGGCAGCGGTTTGTGCTGCTCCAGTGCCTTCTAATTTCATGATTTATAAGATCATTCAGAGCGGAGAGACTGAAGCGATACAAACACATGACTCAAGGGCCCTGTAATTACATGGGATTAGTTCTGCTTTTGTCTGAGCCATTAGGATGCCTCGAGTGGGCCAATATTTACATACATCAATAATCATGCAGGATAAAAAAAAAATGCTGAACACTTAATAACTTCCTCCCATTGTCAAGTACATCTCTGCTGCCCAAGGTCATGGGGACCTTTGTTGGAAAATGTCAACTCATGGGTGCACCCCCACCCAACCATCCCCCAGGCAGCTGATCTGATTCATTCAGGTCATCCCTGGTCTTGGAGTCATCATCTAAGACATAACCCCTGTGCTGTTAAAACGCTGAGTGTGAAACAACGGAAGACTACACTTGGGAGCTAGATGGCTACAAATCTAAGTAACCCACAGGCATCCACGTAGGGTTAGCGAGGCCAAGCCCGAACGCTGGTTCTCAGTGTCTGGGGACATTTATGACGTCTGGGTCTGTGAACAGAGGGGGCTGCCATGACTTACAGGACTAATCTGAGGGGTTATTCAACCCCTTGGAGCTTACAACCATGCATGCTTTGATGTCATATATTGTTATTGCATCTGTCCACATTCCATGGCTTGGAGACGTGATTGGATTGTGTTTGCTCTCCGCACATCTGTGTGTTTGCCAGGCAGGATTAATGGCTTGTTGACCGCGGTTCAGTTGGGTGTTTTCTATTTTCAACCCCCGCGGATTTCACATCTTATCACACTCTGTCAATCAGGCACAATGCAATCTATACTATGGTTTCCAGTACAGCCTCTATTCTATATTCGGATCAAATGCTACCACGGATGTAGAGTTTTGTGTCTGAAGTTCACACCCTGAGTACTGACAGACATACTGAAAGTGTGAGCGACACACTGCCGCTCCTGTCACAGGTGCCATGTTAAATGTCAGCTCCGTTGTGTAATCCCTCAGCTGTCGTGACGTTGCTTGGTGTTTCCAGCGTTGTCTCTGACTTAGCTGCTGTGCTGTGCTGTGTGACTCTCAGCCTTTTGGTACGGAGCTGATTTCCATACTGTTCCCTAAGGAATTGTAATTAAATTTCATAATTACTTTGGGGATCTTAACTCTGCCGCTTTGACCAAAACACTGGGGAAGTAGGCTACTGTGTGTGTGTGCCTGTGTGTGAATGAAGGTATATGTGGAGCATGGAGGTATATGTTAATGTGACAATGAGTGATAAACTATTTTTTCAGACTAGCTTGACTTCCTGTCATCTTTCTTGTCTTGTCCTGTTTCCTTTCCTGTTCCTCATCCCTTCCTCTTTTTTCTTTCCTAGCCCATAAAGTCATTGACCTTGGGGAGTTCCACTACTTTACCATATCCCTTGTTTCATTGCTTCCCATTGTGTATACACTCTGTGGGTTAAAGGTCATGGCAGGAGGTCACAGTGCAATGAAGGTGTCCAGACAGCTCACTTAAATGCATTTTATTGGGGATCCTTAAGCGTTTTATGGGGTTAATGTCTGAAAAATTATACCTATAATTTTTGGAATCAAATGGTTTTATTGCCATTACAGCGCCAGGAAATTACCGCACACTTCCAGGACATAAAAATGATATGTGACCATGAATATTTACAGCAATTTAAGAGCTAAAAATGTGAAAACTATTAAAAATAGATATATAAAATAACTTTCTCCTCATTAATAGCCCTTAACATGTACTTGAGCAACACACTTAAGCCTGAAAATTCCCAATGGTACCGTACAATGAAGGGTTCAATTGTGTGTGTAAGTACTTTATGGATGCAAAACTTAATGGGGATGAAAATGAGCAAGTGTTCTTCACAAAACACTCCTCGGGACACAGGGATATTCTATTGTTACAGATGGAATTTGCCGTTGGATTAAGATTGTGTAAATTACTAACACGCCCGAATCCCCAGTTGTAGTGCAGCTGGCGGTGCAGAGGTGCCAGCGAGAGGAAGGGGAAGCGCTGGCACAGTTGGGGCTCCACTAGATTTCCCTGTATTGAAGTAGAAAGCAGTGGGGAAGTGATATAATCCTCAACTGGACATCAGCCAATGTCTTCCATCCTGTGTGTACTGCACCTCCAGCACCTTCCCGCACTTTGCAGTGTGCATATTGTACGAATCTGCTTGTGTATTCCTCTTGCGCCTGTCTATGTGATAAGTGCCGGGATCACAGGGTTCTGCGCTATGAAGACTCACTGAGGGAATGGTGGGCACACTGTGCGCATATGTGTGTGTGTGTGTGTGTGTGTGTGTGTGGTGGTGGTGGGGGGGCCTCAGGGGATTCGGCAGCATTCCAATACATCTCCCTTTTACTCTTACTCTCTCTCTCACACACACACACACACACACACACACACACACACACACACACAGAGTATTCCTTTGGGGTCAGCACACGACAGGTGCTGACTTAAGAGCCCTTCTCCTTCCTCCTCACACACCCACTTATGCTCCCTTTACATGTATTACAGCATATTCTGCCACCATCCTGCTTGTGGCCAGACCGGTCTGTTGAATATGTGTTTCTGAAGCTACACCTATATGAAATAGGACACACACACACACACACACACAGATATACCTACCTATCAATGGACAGCTGTTGTCATAACAGTAGACCAATGTCCTCTGCACTGCAGATACATTTTTTCCTGGGACATATAGACAAAAAACTATATTTTAGGCTCTGTAGGTACTTCATCACTGTCTCCCTTCTTTACCTTCTCTGCCTTACTTTCTTCTCCCCTTATATCCTTCCTATTGTGTTCTCACCTCATTTTTCTTCCTATCAGCCACTTGTCTGTTTTTTTCTATATTACATATCTGTTTTTTTCTTTCCCACTCCATTTCCTTTTCTTAAATCCTTTTCTTAAACCCCTCAACGTCCCAGAGCATCCTATTGTGTCTCTCTCCATCTTTACCACTTACTTCATCATTCTATACATTACCTCCTCCTCCTCCTCTTTCTCTGCATTAAATGTTCTCTTTCTCTCTTTTTTTTCTTTGTCCTTTTTTTCTCTCCCTGCAGTGTCTCTCCTTCCCCTCCCTCACTCGGTCTCCTTTCTCTCTTTCGCTCTCTTCCTCCCTTGTGTCTATTGGTGTTAGCCAGTGCCAGACTGTTGTAGAAAGAGAGTACTGCAGACTCCAGGCGGTTGGTATTTGTGCCAGCCGTTAGGCGCACACACACACACACACACACATACACAGAGTCAATGAGGACAATGTGTCTGTGCTGAGAAGGGAAGAAAAAATGCATGGCTTCGCTGCCACCCTGAGGCGACTGAGAGTATAGCTGCAGCTGGGGTCATTGAGGGGAGACAGAGAGGATGATGAAATACTGGAAGCTTTTCAGTAACGGCTGAGCCGAGCCGGGCTGGGTGGGCGGGATGAGCCTCTGTGAGCTCACTGCTGCTACTACGAGCTCACGGCTGCTATTATGCAAGAGAAAGAAGCGAAGGGAGGGAGAGAGAATCGATGCAAACAACAGGAGGTTCAGTGAGGATAGTCAACTCGGTGGGATGATGTACAGAATATCATCAGTGCTGGCGCCTTAAAGCCGTCCAACGCATGTAGGGATGATTTTTCACAGCTCTATTGTTTCCAATAGTGGTGATTACTTTCTTTAGATGGCATTCCAGTGAAGACTACTGCCCTGAACAGTAATCATCACAAAGACAAATAGTGATGTCCTTAGGCACAGCAGGGACATTTAGGAGATAAATGGCTTTAATTAATCTTGTTGCACACAGCTTCCAGATATGTTAATCGATGAAATATGGTGAGAGCATCCTTAGTTACATAGATATGCAAATAGTCAACTGCAGGGCAAATTCATTTAAATTTGTATTGTTTCTCATAACACCGAGTGTTGGTTCAAAGGAGGACAATGCATTGCGTGCAAAGGGAAACACTTGCGGAAACACAAGGTGACCTAAACAGAGTGGCTCAGGCATTTTTAAAGGGTACAGCGTTTCTTCATTGCAGGTTTCCACTCAATATCTATTTTTAAGGAGTGATGGAGATGATGAGAGTGACAGTCAAGGGCGAGCCAGTACTGTTAGGGTGGCGTTACACAACTCATAAGAAAACATTGATGAAGGCTGAATGTTATGCCAAAGGGTTCACAGGAGACAGCGATGCTGTGCTGCCTGGCAGTTAGTTCTTTCTATGATGCAAGCAGGAACTAAGGTCAGAAATGTTCTTCAGATTTCAAAAAGTGGATATTCAGTTTTATTCTTGATCAGGTGTCTTTGTCCTGATTAGGAGCTAACACGCTCCTGTCTCTTTTGTTTGTGCTTACTCTTCATTTCTGTCTTATTCCACTTACCTCTTATACTTCCACCCCCACTCCTGCTCTACTAATACATTCAGTGCTGAGGTGACCTTCAAGAAACAAAAAGTGGCATACATGCATACATTAATTCCCGTGCCTATGTCTTTTCCTTTCTATATGTATAGAGGTGCGTCTGAGAACTTCTACCTTTCTATGGTGATGTTATGAAAATCCCATAAAACCGTTTTCCTCCTTTTTTGCAAGATGTCTTGATCAAAGTTGGACTGTCAATTCATTTTCAGCTGTCAAATCATGTTACTTCTCACATAGGTGGTCATGTTGGCATGTGTTTGTTTGTGTCAGCACCTTCCCAGACCCCTGTCCATCCAATCAGCACACAGGCCATCAAATGCATGGGAAAATTGCAATGAATATGAACCTCAAAGCATGATCAATTAGAAACAATCGAGGACTGCCGGGACAAAGGGGAGGAAGACAAAAAAGGAAAAACATTTTTCTTTTCACTGCCATCTAAGTACACTGTTTAGACGTGTAAAATTTAGTGAAATTGAGGCCGACAGCCTTCTTTGAGCCCAGTGGGGTACTTATAATTGTTGGGGGAGTAAGGGAGGCAGGGAGCTGAGGCATTGTCCTCGTTGTACTAGAAGCCTGCGCTACTGTCGCTGCAGATTGTTACTAGTAATTTGCTTTATGCTGAGTGGAAGGGGGATCAAGGATGAAGTGAGGCGTGTGTTAAATCCTCTACAGGGATCACGAAATCTTATCAGTCTACAATCACAACTCCATCAGTGGGGGGTTACGTAACGGCTGTAAACTGTCACAGCGACCACGCAGGGCCGGTGCGCACTACTGCCACGTTGATGAGATTGCAAGCAACTGGCATCATACATCTGCCAAAAGCAGCGCAGGATCGATACGCTGTGGAGGAGCAGACGGGGTCAGGCTTATTCCTGGTCACATCTCTTGCGATGCTCAAATTACTTATGCGTCTTTTCTGCAGCAGCAAGACTGCAGGGATTGATTACGAGTGGCTGTGATCAATAGCAGACAAACAACCATCTCAGCATGGTATGAGCACATGTAAATACAAAATGAGTTCACATGCTAGATCAGTGGCTGACAGTTTGTCCACACGTGTCCACTTAACTGACATCGTCCAACTTCATTCAGTTGGACGGAGGTAATGACAGTAGCAAAAGAGGAAAAAAGAGACCAAGAGATGGCGAAAGCAAGCAAAATAAAAGTTAGACACAGCTAATGCAGGCGGACAGTAGCTTTGTACTAGTCATTGTGCAGTCCACTGTGTGATAGCTTCCCTCAGGCCTCTGTGCCCTTTGTTGGCTGTAATTTGCTGTTGTCACATTCAGTTCATATCAAGACCTTTCTACAGGCCACATCATATGAAAAGATTAGTGCAGTTGCCCTATGCTTTCCCCTGGCTCCTGGTCAGAGGCCCAGCATAGGGGCTCAGGGTGAAGCAGCCAGGATGACAGTTTGGGGAGGGCAGCTTGGTGGCCTCCTGGAGCCTCAAAGGTTCTCAAGCCAGAGCTTCGTGGTACAGACAGCTGTGAGAGGCCTGGGGACAAGATTGGAAGGGCTACTAAAGAGGAAGCGCATTTTTTGTTGAAGGGTGTATTGTCACCACCCATCATTTCTCATTGCCCCGTTGAGACTTGAGGAGCTCGACTCACATTTTTCTTTTCAGATGCTCTCCTGCCTTCTCCGATATCACAGTAAAACTTGACAGATGCATGAAAATTGATGATGCAGTCCTGAAATTTCCAGAAGCACATGGTAAATGGAGTGGTGTATATTTACGCAGAGCACTTTTTCATTCTTGTGGACCACTCAAAGCACTCTTGACACTCATTCACACACACATCCAAGCATACAGCTATGTTTTACACAAAAGACACTTGAGCATGCAGGCTGGAGTAGCAAAACCACTGACCTTCTGCTTAGTGGACAATCCCCTCTACCTCCACAACCACCCCACCCCCCCCCCCACCCACCCACACACACACTCCACATGGCCAGACTAATGCTTTCATCAACTGCATCTATTAAGTTCATATTTGAGGAATCAGCGCCTCTTAGGATTTTCTTCCATCTCTAAACACATCAGACCCATAGCTAATATTGCAGGGTAAACACATTTAGACTCAGCTGTCCAGTTCTCCCACATCCTATCGGCTTTGATCTTCCATTTTCTCCTCTCCTGTGATAGATATTTACATTACATTACTAGTGAAACACACACGCATGAGGGCCCATATGCGCATATACACGTTCCCCATCAGAGAGTGCTACTGACACCTCCCAGAGGGGTCGTGGTGGTGGAAGACATCCTGCACATCAGACCGCAGGGTCATCGTTATTAGTGTACTTTACGGCAAAGAGCAGGCTCCAACACTTACGCTCAACTAACTGCCGTGAGACACGGGAAGTGGTGTGGCAAAGTGTAAAGGGAATTAAGAGGCTGAAGAAGAGGGGAGGAGGGGGAGGCAGAAAAAGAGGGAGACAGTGAGAAATAAACAGAGAAGTGTCACAGTTCAAACAAAAGAAACAAAAGACAAAGGCAGGAATGGGGCAATAAAGAAAGGTAGGATTGTAAGACAAAGGCACAAAGAGAGTTGGGGTTGATAGAGAAAGACAGACAAAGGGAGATGATGCACTACCTATGCAGAGTACAGCAGGAAAATCTGTCTGGACTCCCCTCCCCAAGCAGAGCACACTAGGCTATTACAGTAATGAGTGCAAGCACCAGAGTGACGTCATGTATCTATAGCATTAGTGATGTATAGACAAAGAAAGTGAAGAACAAAAACCAAGCAAAACCAGGGGAGGCAGTGAAGGATATGGAGAAAGACACTGACTGTGGGGTGTAGCAGGGAACAGCCTAAGTGCAGTACATATGACTTGAAAGCAGAAAGGGTTAGAGACAAAGAAAACAGCAATAGGAAATTAATTTACATAGGCTCCTCCCTCATTTGCCTCGCCTGCTTTGTTACACCTGCAGGTGGAAATCTCAGCTTGAACATAGCATATTAGATAACAACAAATCCTCCTCACCTCCCTCCTCCCCCTCATCACACACATTTAATTCCCCTCCACAGCCCAGTTCACAAAAACAATAAAACACTTATTGCACACATATGCAAGTCGGTGGCTTTTTCACAAGGCAAGATCGGAATAATGAAGGCAGTGACAAAAGAACATCATTAATTATCTGGTTCTTCAATCCTAATTGGCTGGAGATTATTATCACTGCCTAATGGGATGCACAATGCTTTTAAACTAAAGCACATGATTTGAATGAAATGTTGTACTCATAGAATCTCTCAGTGAATTTACGAGACAGTCGAGCTCATAGTAAACTCATGTACTGGGCATGAATGAGGCTCTCTTGTGCACAATTCCACAGTTCAAAAACCCTAACAGCTGGGAACTGCCCAGTACAACCAGTCTTTATTTATTGGCCACTGGGCTATTCAGAACTGCTGGGGATTTCTAAGGGCACCTTGATGGTACGCTGCAAAAAATCCCTATTGTTGAGCAAAATATTTATAAAGTAACTTGGAGCAAGACTAACACTTGAATTCATCTTCTTTGTTATATATTGATGATGCTCACTTTTGGTTTTGAGTGTGACAACCAATGCAATGCAACAAACAGATTGAATATCCTGGGCCTGGAAATAACTTTGTATGAAAAATTAACCTGGCAAGATTTGTCCTTGATAAGAAAAATAAGTCTTGTTCTATGATGAAAAACATGAGCTGTACTTTTTGTTCCTTTAAGAAGGATTCTAGGTAACTGTGTTAACTTTAAGTGTTTAAGCACTGTAATAAAACAACCAATTATTTAATCTTACATAAGAATAGGATACCTAAGTGTACAAATTAACAGAAATAATTAAAGATTTCTTCTTATCCACAATTACAAATGCTCATCAATGTCTATTGGCTACTGAAATATAAGCTGCTTGTCTGAGGTATATCAATGATGTTTCCAGAGCACAAAGGCAGACTTTATTCTGGGCAGGCATGGCAGGGGGCGACCTCAGAAGCTATGAAACAGGGGGCCTCTTGAGTGCGACCACCCCAAAGACAGACCACTGCCGGTGCTGACACTGTGAGATCTGCACAGGAATTTACCGTGACAGCGGAAACAGCCTCTCCTCAGGTGAACGTTCATAAAGAGAGGGCACACACACACACACACAGAAATACACATGCAGACCTTGGCAGTGAACCCTGCTTTAGCTCACCTCCCTCTAACCTTGATGGTGAGAGTCAAGGAAAATGTAAACCTTTCCTCACCTTCTGATCTTCAAAATGTTCTCGGCCTCTCTTACAGCACTGCCTTGTCAGCAAGGTGTCAGATTAACAGTCATATTATCTTTTCTCTTAAAGGGGAAAACAATTAAATCTGAAGTCAGACTTCCCATAACATCTAAACCAGACACTTCTGCCTTGTATGTTTATGTATGTGACCACATAGTTGCCTCCTAGAGGTCTTGCCATCCTGGGAGCAAGAAGTTGGTGGAGAAGAAATACTTCCTGTATTTCTAAGTATTTCAAAAGTAGTGGCACCGAGAGGCTTGATATAGACCAAGACAGAAATGTTTACATCATGGTGTCATCACTTTCGAAGATTCAAAAAACAGCCATGTTAAGAAACAAAAGAACTAAACCAAGAAAGCCCTTACACTGTCCTTGCGATGTTTTCAAAGTAAGACGGCGGTAGCAGCAGGGCCCCTTCAGAAGGCATCTAAACAAAGTAGATTTACTGTTCCTAAGGGCAGGACCAGTCATTGGTTCCGATCCAGATCAATCAGAAAGGCATGCCTGTGAAGAAAGTCTGAACTCTTGTGACCTGGCAGTGCGGGATAAAACAACATGCATCCTGGCTCTGCTTTCAGGTATTTCCGGAGTGCACCTTGGGCCCATTTCACAGTGAACCCACATATCAGCTTTCAGAGTGAAATAATGTGAATCTGTGTGCTTAAGATCACATGTACCTATGCTGGCATGCACACGGCAGCTTCTGTACGCTCGGCACATACACAAGTATGCCGCTAACATGTGTTTCTGATGAGTCAATCTAGATCTGAATTTCAAATAAAGATAATGGGAAGCAGAGCAAGAGTGAATGAAAGGGAGAGGGGGTGGGGTATGGAATCTATAGGTGGGGAGGGAGGGGGGCATTCCTGAGGTCTGATGTAGGAGGTAAATTAAAAATATCCCCAGCTTCTTGGAGGGGGTCCAGGGCAGCTGACACACACTGCTCAGTCAGGGATCTCGCTGCTGATCCAGTAAGCACTCACTCACGGCCAATTATGCTTCCTGTGAAGTGTGCTCAACCCCCCTGCACATCCCTGCCACCCTGCCTCCCTACCTTTACCCCTCTAGCAACACCAGCCAGAGAGAGAAGGCTGTCAAAGAGCTGGGATCAAACCTCCAATCAAACGCTGGCTGTCACACACCCAGGTGATGATTAATGGCTTATATTCTCTGACCCAGAGAAGAAAGGAGAACAGAGAGCAAGCTACAGATGGGAGTTTTCAACTCATTACAAAGCACAGTAACATGTGTTGAGAAGACCAGGCGTCTTCCGTGTGCCTGTGCAGCTCACCAACTGGCACTGGCACGCAATTATAGCGTCGAGAGATGAAAGTTCACTCCATTTAGTAAGCAAGGCTGTCAAGGTTTTCTTCGCTTCCGGGCAAATTAACAAATTAGATACAAGGGGTTCACAGTTCACCTGTGTTTCAAATTGTCAAAGAAACCAGAGGTTCTCACTTCTTTTCTCACTCACACACACACACACACACACAGTAAGGGTCTTGCCACTGGCGTCCAACCGTGTTCTACGGTGGAAACCAAACACTGGTCTGTTTTGACTGAATGTGATCCTTGTTTCCGGGCTGAATGCTGCCAGAGGCAGATTGATGGCTCTCACCCAGAGGAGGACGTTTACAGGAAAATCCTCCTGGCTGGAATTCGCCTTCTTTTTTATATTAGAATTGAAACAGAGGGTCACAGTCATGGCTCTGCAGAGGGAAAGTGTTCCCCAAGTGATAATGAAGGGAATTTAGCTGTGCATATCATCACACACACAAGTTTGTACTTCTGGGAGTTGCATCTCTAGACTCAGGCGTTTGCATGCCTGACACTAAACTTTAAACTAACCTCAGCCTGCCCCTGCTACTAATCCTTATCTTAAACAGAATTCTTGAATCTTGTTTTTCATAATTCTGACATCTCATCTCTGCTATGACGACACGAGCAAAGAAACTGACAGAGCTCATCTAACAGCCCAATGGTGCTAAGAAATGTAAGTGATCAGATTGGAAACAGATCCAGAAACAGCCATATAGTTAAAACTACCTTATAGGTCAAGACTGAACTACTGAACTGTAGTAGATGTTTACAACAGAAACATATCTTTTTCTTGTATGTATACTTTTCACCCTGTGTGATGTTGAGATAATGCAAAATAAATTAAAACTTGTGTTTTTTAAAAGTCATTAAAGATGTATGCTGTAGAGCCATTCCACCTTGGAAAAAGAACAGTTCAAAGAAATCATTAAAACACCCAAATTACCATTCATGCCCATAATGAGTGCAAAAACCTCTGACCACAAGTATATATGGCTTAACGTGTTTATTAACCCATCACACTCATTGGCAAAACCATTTCATTTCCTCATATGTCACTGAATAGTGAAAACCTCTGGGCTGTTGACTTATTGACAAGCGGACACCACAACGGATGACTCCACAAATTTGATTTAGCAGCCTTTCACGCCTGATGCCCTTCCTGATGTAACCCTCCAAAGGACTTGTCTCCTCCCGCTCTTCAGACATTAATCATTTGGATGTTAGGCAAATGTGTTAACCACTACACTCTGGAGCCACAGTGTTAATACATATACAGTACTGTGCAAAAGTCTTGAATCTTTATATTCTGGTAGGAAAATGAAAAATACAGATGTGCCAATGTATTGGAACGCATGCAAACATAAATGGAAATACATTATAAAATACAAAAACAGAGTTTGTAAAATTCAACCTTGGTGTGGTATGACCACCTTTAGTTATCAACACAGCCTGAACTCTCTTAGGTAAAGTGTCCTGTAATTTCTAAACAGTCTTCAGGAACAGTGCTGCAGGCGTGTTGAAGGACATTGAAAGCTCTTTTTTAGATATTGGCTGTCTTTTGGTTTTTCTTTGTCGAGATGATCCGACGCTGCTTCAGTAATGTTGCTCTCTGGGAGTGATATGCAAACCATGACAGATCCTCCACTGTGCTTTACAGATGGCTGTAGACACTCACTGTTGAACCAAATCATCTGCTTGTCTAACTTCCCCAGATTTTTTAAGGACACACTGCACAGTACATGGAGATATGCCAAATTTACAGATATTAGCTCTTGGGTAATTGCCTTGTTCTTTAAAAATACTATTTTATGGCCGTTTTAAAATTGGAATAAATTATGCCTTTTAGTCACTGGCAACAAAGTTCCTAAAGATAGAATTTAAAATTGTCAGATTAGCATGGGCTCTTTCCTAAATTGTCTGTTATTCGTAGACTGCTAACTCAAGGGATGAACACTGATTCGCTCCTTGAGTTAGGCGACTTTTATATGTCTGAATGATTCACGGGTCTGTGGCTTAAAAAAAACATACATAAACAACAAAAAATTCCTTTTAGAGATGGTCAGGTAAAAGGGCCGGACTGAAACTGAGAAAAAAGGCAGCCAATATCTAAAGACAAACTTCTAAAAACTTCAGAAAAGCTTTTGTAGCACTACTGCTCAAGACCATTTTGAACAACGATTACAAAAGTTTGGCTCCTTGGAACCAAACTGAAAGGAGTTAGCAGTGGATTAAAAGTTTTGCACAGTAATGTAGGCCAAGTTTCCCTAATATCACGTTTCACCAGCGAAGCAACTGTAAAATAAGGTCCACACTCTCGGGATCTGAACATGTAGCTGGTCCTAACTATACAGGAAGTATAAGAAACCTCATTGTCAAGTATACAGAGACATGCAAACGCAACACAAAGTCTCATATATACACATTGAAGGATGTATTTGTACACACAATCCTACTCCCTGTCTTTATAGCTTAAATGTGTTTACACATGTGAAAACTAACAAAGATGTACAGTACATGCCTGCGTATACAATGAAACAAACAGCAACAAACATTATTTACAGTGGGTGTTACAGTTTGCCTCCACATCCCGCATCTCCTAAACTTCTTGTGTTAACCCCACCCCCATCACACACACACACACACACACACACACACACACTAATTAAACTGAACTGAAATGAAAAGCTGATCTGCCATTCCTCCAAAGCAGCAGGAAGATAGAGGAGTGATTTCCGCTGTGAATCGATAGGACAGAAAGACGAACACTTATTAAAGTTTCAGCGGAAGAAAAAATAAGATAAGGAAAGACAAGAAGGGAAGATAGAGGGAAGAGGCTGAACAGGATAATGACTGGTGCTATCAAACATGTTGCATCATGCAAACTGTTGTGTATTAATCGCTGTGGGCTTGTCATTTCTTCATTTCTGTCCATCAGATTTCTTCATGTTGCATGTCGGTTATCGTGAGATAAGAAGAGATAAACTGTAGATACAAACACTAAAACAGAGGGGAAGGGGGAGGGTGGCGTGAAAGCAACAAAGAGCATAAGAAACTGAGAGGGGAGATGTGGAGGAAGAGAGATAGACGGGCTGTGGTGACAGTGATAGAGAATGAGCAGACTCCTGGGACAGCAGCAGAAGCGAGTCCATCGATTCAGGACAGTAAGCTGGCTCACATTTCACCTCCTCAGCAGTAATACCAGCGCTTTGCCATGGAACTGAGCCCCATATCCCGTCTGGACAGGGTCACCTCCACTTTATAAGTGTCTGTCTGTGTGTGTGTGTTGAGTGAGCTGGTGTTGGGGGGTGGAGGGTCATGTGCATGTGTACAAAGACAGGAAAACAGAAAATGTGGTATTGAATTTTTAAAGTTGTTTTTTTTATTATTATTTTTTTAAACCGGCTAAACAATAGTCACATAAAAATAACTTACTTCCACAGTATATCACATACACATAAGACAGCAGGGACAAGGAAATGAGCTTCCTTTTGTTGCCCTGCTGTACAACCACATGGCATCTAAACATTCTGTAAAGTCTGGCACATCCCGTAAGTCATATGCTCGACTCATCAGAGGGAACTGATATCCTGAATGAATCACGTCTATCCAGAAGGGTGGACTACAGGGAGACTGGACTGGGTTCTCAAAGCCGTCCACTGTCATCCAAGAGGGCCAAACCATGTGACAGACGACCGAGCATGTGGCATCTCCCTGACCCCTGACCCGGAAACCTTTCCCCTATCTGCCCCTGCTGTGGCTAACGGATGGCCCGGGACCTCAGTGACCACTGACCACTGGGACTCTTTTGTGTTAGTGATCAATCACATCAGAAGAGGTCACACAGGGGTCAGATCCCAACCAGGTGAACTTTGACTCTCCAGTGTGGGATCTAGCTTGTGGTATTTGGGTAGGGTGTCTATAGGACAGATAACACTGAGATCTGCAGATAGATGACAGATAAGACAGATACAACATTAGCAATGTGTGTGTTTATGAAAACTGACCACAAAGCCTGCGCACACTTGACAATCTGATGCAAGGACACCAACTCCAAGCAGAGAAAAAAGAAAACAACAACAGGTCTTCTGTATCAATTATCAATTGAGAATTCCATAGAGAGAAAATCTACAAATTCTCTGGCTATTCACATTTTTCCAAGCGGTCAGCTAAGGGCTGTTTTCTGGACTTGAGTCAAAACCTTTTCATTACCAGTTAGGTTTATACCCCACCTGACAAAGATGACCACCCAGGAAGCCAGCGACATTTACAGTGAGCCGTTTCAGCCCATTAGCCAGCATCAGATCCCCAAGCTTCAGCACCTCGTGAGCAACATGACCAGCGGGTCTAGGATTTAACTAAACCACAAGAGCACCGCCATCACCACCTCCTCAATCTTTTCTTGGACAATAAAGCCTGGTACTCTAACAGGAAGAAGAAATATGGTTTCTCATAGACTCCTTCCTGCTTGTAAGGGACCAAGCAGTCAAAGGATACCCAGGCACAGGTATAATTTTTTAAATGTGGGTTTTTTTATACCCCATAAACACAAAGATGATATCAAAAAATATAATCCTGAAAAGAGGCTATTTTAATAAATGTGTCGGCCTAAAAAAAGAGGTCAACTGATTAGAACTCTACACGAAAACAATGCCTAACAAAACCTAAACAAAGTGACTCAATGAAAGACAGCTCAGTCTATATACTGGTAGAGTAAACCAAACACAGGGGGAAGCCACAGGGTCAATAAATAACTTCATATACAGAAACCACATTCTCACCCATGTGGACAAAGACGATGGTTCAGTCCATTTTGCTGGCCCTTTGGCTTAAAACAGCTGAAAACCAATTGTGCATGCCATCATTTATAATGCAATGTAGTGTCATGATGTGTAGTACAACAACAAACCAAAATTGATTAAATCAAACTAACTGCGCAACAATGTGGGAGCCTAAAGTCTTGTGGTTGTGGACATGACATCACACTGCTGTTTTACTGCTATTATTTCACATAAATTCTCACCCAAAATCACAATGAAACGACAAAGGGAAACTGTGGATAACAGTTTATATCCTATACATGAATGTGTGTGTCGGTTGGGTGTGTGTGTGTGTGTATGAGAGAAAGAGAGACCCAGATGTTCTTACAGGAAGAGACAAATTTAGAGTTCATCCCTCGTATATTTGGACATCACTCACTGACTGATTTATAGAAACAAAAAAGAAGTTCAAAGACATTTTAACCCAAAATATCTTCAATTTCACGACTTTGAAATGTCCGGGACAGCCCTGTAGACAGTTTCATAGATTTAACTTTCTACGTTCACAGACTGAACTTCTGAACTCATGCCGATCCGAAGTTAAAGTTAAAAACCACAGAGGACTCGTCATTCATGAACACTAAACTCACAGCACTCTTGCCCCTGGTTGGCTTCGCTGCTCAAGGGACGCATCTTAAGCACTGCTAAACTAACATCACACTGGTCTCGGGTCAGGAATTAAACACAAGAGAAAAGAGGGGCTATAGAATGATTTTGGCCTGTGGCAGGCGCTTCTCACAGGAAGTTTATTTTTGTTGAGAGCCATACGGCTCACATACAGAGAAAACATCCAGAGAGAGCTGCCCGTGCACACTTTCAAACATAAACACAGACATGAATGATTAACAGGGAAATTCCTCTTTCATTCATACTATAGCATACAAGCATATTAGAAATGTTACTAATGGGGCTTTTCTCTTTTGAAATCTTTCTCTGAAGTGCAAGGTGTTTTTTTTTGGTTTTTTTTAAAAACCCTGTTGTGGCATTTTTTTTTCTTTTCAAAATACTGAGCTCCCTCTCACTTTGACCATCTGGCTGGTCAAACAGATAGTAGTCTCAAAGGTCACAACAGCTAGGGTCCTTCATGACCCTGTCAATACCAGTGCCGCACTTATCTGTAATGGAAGCCACTCTGTGAGACTGGTAAGTGTGGTGGGGGGTTGTGCGCTGGGTACTGCGAGCAAGTGTGTGTATGCATTTGTCTTCATATGTGTGAGCAGTGACTGTGCTCAAATTATTCAAGTGTGAGGACTGTGTCCTTGAAACGCTCACCGGTCAAGGGTGCATCTGTCAACTGTCTGCTGGTGTCTGAGTGTGCAACGAAAGGCGAAGTAAGTCTGTAGCCTGTTTCTGGGAACTTGTACATCAAGGGGTTAGTATGGGCCGGAAACAGCACTCTGATAGGCGGCTGAACACTAAATAATAATAATAATCATCATCATCTTTTTTTAATGTATTGTACTGTGCAAAAGTCTTGAGTCACCCCTCAAGTCTTTATGTTTTTGCTATGAAAATGGGAAAAGGTGCAGCAATTTATTGAAGCACGTAAACATGCATGGGAATGCAGTATTTAGGGGAAAACCAATTCTAATGTGCTTGAAAGCCAGTATTTGGTATGATCGCCTTTAGTCTTGAACATAGCCTAAACTCTCTTAGAGCAAGCTTACTTGTAGTTTCCTTTAAGTAGTCTTTAGGAAAAGTTCTCCAGGGTTCTTGAAGGAAAAGAATGCACATTTGAATTCATCACTCCATAAGTTCTGGTGCCTCTGATTTTCAGTCCAGTTCTTGTGTAATTTATTCACTCTTCTATTGAAGCAATTTTTGATAAAGCTTCAGCAAACAGCAGATGGGTCAACTCAGGGTTCAGAGGCATCCCAAGTCTTTGCTAGACTTTTGCTATTAAAGACATAAGTGTTAGATACTATTCATCTGCAATAGATAGTTGACAAGCCTGCCACTTCTTCTTCTGTCCTCCACCTGTTCAGCTCAATGTTTTTTTAAGTACAGGCTGCACACTTCCAAGTTTTCATAAACTGGTGCAAAAATGGAATTTTATGCTTTTATGCATTATCATTGCCATTTTTCATAGATTCATCTGTTGAAATATGAACAAATTATGTGTTTTTGTGACCGCTACACTGCTGTAATAGATCTTAAGGTACCCACACCTAGCAAATGCTGCTTTAACCCATTTTTTTCCACCCTATGTCTTTCACACAATAAAGGACATAATGTATACAAGAGTAGCAGCCTATAAAAAGCCTTGTTGGAATGGAAGTGTCCTAGCTGTAGCTAGCACTGGGAGCATGGATGTTCCTGTGCTTGAGCCAGATAATAATGAAATGCTGGTGTCAGACAAGAGACAGGGAAAAGAATCAGGCCTGTGGAACAGGAGGGCTAATAATAGCAGCTGAAACTGTGCTATTCCCACCACTGACTGAGGGACCATCATCACACTTCTATGCACACACACACACACACACACACACACACAGAGGCTCAGACAGACAGACACACACACACTGGCTTGGCACAGAGTTTAAACAGTAACCTGATCAAGCCACCGCAGAAACCAAAGCAATCAGGAATCAAAGCAAATCCAGTGTGCATGCAGAACGTGCATGTGCGTGCATGTGCCGTACAAATGTGAACACGTGAGGAAGTGTGTGTACAGCGAGTAGGGCGAGTGAGCCAAAGATAAATGGAAGCAGAGTTTGGTGGAAACCACTTTCCCCTCCATAAAGTGAAGGAGAGCATGTCTCTGATGTGCCCTACCAGAGAGGAAAGAAGGCCTTTCATTCAGCATGAGGAGATCTGTCTCTTCTCCTCTAGCCCTTCATTTCCCCCCTCATCTTCACTCCTAGAGAGCATCTGAAGCCCATTCTCTCCCTCCGCTCCCCTCTCCATCAGCCGCAAATATAACAAAAGTCTCTCCCTGACAAGACGAAAGGCTTTCTGCTCCTAATTGTACCCAGCCGTCACAGAGACGAAGGAGGTGAGGAGATCGGGAGAGAAGAGGAGGGACGAAAGAGGAGAGGAGAAAGGACTAGGACAGGGAAGTGGACTTAAAGCAGGAGAGAAGAAAGGAAGAAATGAAAGATGTGTTTGTTCAGTACCACATGCTGACACGTCTCTCTTATCTCTTGCCCAGCCAAACCATATGCCCCTAGGCCACAGAGGGAGGGAGGAGAGAAGGATGAGGTGTAAGTGTGTGAGAAGGATATAATAAGTCTTTGCAGGATGCAGAAAATTGTGAAAGAGGCATATGCCATGCGTACTGTAGGTATGAGTTATTCAAGGTCAGCCAGGGAGACAGACACAGAAATCTGAAGATGAATAGAAGGCGTGAAGAGCGGATGGAGAAGAGATACATGGTGAGGCCCTGTCTCGAACCAAAGGGGCTTCTGCCTTGACCCACAGCCCTTTCGCTTCCCCGCAGCTTCTCGGTTGCCTGTTGACCACACACGCCGCCTGGCACAGCGCGGACGCCAACGCCGCACGACACAGAGCCGCCATCAAAGTCTCAGACACTCCAGCAGCAGGAGCCATCAGGCCTGGCTGAATGGAGGAAGAAGAAGCAGAAAAAAACGTAAGCGTTTTGGTAATGCACAGGCTTTCAGTCTGTGGAAAAACAAAAGCGGACTCAAATAGTGAATGTCAAGCACCATTTCGACTGCTACTGTATTTTGGAACAGTTCTGTTTGGTTAGTTTTGGGTTACGGCCAGAAATCAAAGCTTGTCAAGACCTTAACATATAGCGAAAGGTTTGATTTGTTAAGTCGAATGGTGAGTTTAATGTACACAGTAGCAGCCTGACTGGGTGACTGGGGCACTCGCTATATGTGTGTGGGTGGGTGGGTGTTTGTGACTGGCCTCACATGTTCAACTCCAACTGAACCATGTGTCTGATTCTCCCTGTTTATTGGCTGAAAACTGATACCTTTAAGGGCTTCATTCATGCCACATTACGTGAGGTAAATTCAATATCTCAGACATCATGGTTGGCCCATTCACCTCCTTGCCCTGGGTGATTTTTACATGTTGGATGTCTGCGCCTCCCCGCGTTTTCCTTCACAGAAACTGCTGTGTTTCCCAGTGCTCTGCTGCTCAGCCTAATTTCTCTTCAACACCTTCAGTCTGGGACACTATACGTGCCCAGAGGGCCGGTGAAGTCGGTTTTATTTTATTCAGTGTGAGTTTTACGTGCTTTTAATAGGGCCAGAAATTTATGCGGGTGGGGATTTTATCTGCTAGATTCCGACGTGTGAGCTCACATTACTGGAGCAGCATTAGATGTAAACTCCTGGAAAGTACACTGCTTCTAGGAATAGATTCAAGCGTGGGTGCTTGTGTTTGTGTGTGTCAGTGAGCGTCCAGCTATCTGCAGCTCGTGCTGTGGATTTACAGTGCGCCTCCAAAGTATGCCACCAAGTCTTCTCACACGCATGCACGCACAAAAACAAGCACACGCTCCTGGGCGCGGAAGGTGCGCTCTTTATCACTGTGACATTTCCATTTAACATGCAGCCCAGCAGCTCGTACATTCACATCCATGTTTCCTGTGCCCCATGCCGAGGCACAATAGCAACCACTTAACATTTAGCAATAGCAGATCAGCCCCAAATTCTTCCACTTTCCACCGCTTCCATGGGAAAGCTCATTATTTATCTCTGATTTAGATTGACAAGAATTATGAAGGGGCCACGGTCTGCTACCGAGAAACAAAGGAAGCACGGGCTTACTGCTGGTTTATGGTGCACATTTAGAAGCCGTCTTAGCTGCACTGAACTTAACTGTTAAGCTGCAGTGGATGCAAGTTATGAGGAGAGACAGAAGGAATATGACAGCAGTTTCCAACCTGAGGGGTGGAAAGCGTTCCCGACCTAAGTTCATAGGTCATAGGAGAGATTTAAAGAGCAATTATGCCAAAAAACTTTATTTATTTATGTATGCTTTAGTCTAAAATTTATTTTGGAAAATGCTTTCACCTCCTGATATTGCTTTAAATCATTCAGGATGACAGAAAATAACTACTGTAGCTGAAGACTGCATGTAGAGGTCATTGGTTTTCATTACTTCACAATAAAATGCTAATTATCCTTTTCAATATTTGGCCTAAAACATACCAATAACACTACACTAAACACTACAGGCTTTGATCAGATTATCATCATCAGGTTCAGCAGATCTCACTATACTGTACATCAACACGTCAGCTCTAGATGGAGTTTTCAGGGTAAATAACATTACAGCAATATGCAAGCTTGTTAGCATGATCCAGAGGAGAGGAGGGACAATCTCTAAGAAGTCAGTTATTTGAAATTAACTTGATATATAGGTGTCACTTTGGAGACCTCATATTTTTTCAGCCACCACTTCAGAAACATGTAGGTCACAGTATGTTGGACTTCTGTTCGTGACTGCATCTCACCTCTGCTTTAATGTAAACCATATGTGACGGATGAGGACTTTTCTCCACTCTTTTATTCGCTGCCGACGGATGCTGACCCGAGGCCGTCCCGGCTGCCCCCCAGCCCCGGGGGTTCCACGTCGGCCTACAGGCCCTCTCTCCGCCCGAGGGACGCCCAGCTTCAACGTTTAACACGGCGATTAATCACGCACAGCGGAGGACGTGCTGCACAGAACACGGGCAATCACCTCCATTAAAGCGGGGGAGCTCCGGCGGACACAGAGAGCACTTTGTGCCGGGAAATACGGGTCATTGTCTGCCGCGACGCCCGGCCGGTAGGGAGACATAAAGGTGGACTTTGTGTGAGTGTTTAGACAAGCTCAGCCAGGCTTCCAAAAACCGCATGTGTGCCACATTTCCTCTTTCATATATCCTGATTTAGTTACCAAGATTACACGGGATAAAATAACGCCTCTTTCCTTCCCCATCCCCCACTGATCAATTAAAGGTGCTTCTCAAAAACTCAAAAAATAATGAGTCTGTTTATAAACAAATGGCATCGATTAAACCAAACACGTGTGCACATAACAAGGTTGATTACCTTTCTACGTTTATAAATCTATGCATTGATTGGCATCCACAAGTGGTCTCTACCGCCCCCTACTGATTCTGCTCCGGTTTCGTTAAAGCAAAGAAATCATAGCCCTAAAAGAGAGCCATAAATGTCAGACACCTTGCTATTTATAACTGAACTGCACCTTTCTGATAGTGTCCAAAAGTTGCACTTTGCATGCTCTGGACCATTTTGGGAGACTGGCTGCTGAAGTGGTCTGTAATGACTATCTAAGGCTATAAACTAAATTGATCATTTTAATTGAAAATAACGTGACTTTAGTATGTTCATAACTTCCCTCCCTTGCTTCCACTGCTTGTTTCTCTAAAGCTCCTGATTGTATCACACCATCTGCATCAGTTGTAATAAAAATGTTCACTGCTGCAGAACAGGGAGTTGGTGGACACGTTTCCAGGGTTCTTGACAGGTAGGACATTTTGTTCTGAGCAGCTGAGCAAACTTAATAAGGTGATAAGATCAAAAGCTCCATAAACAGGTATGTGTGCAGACGAAAAATAAATGTTATGTGAGACCAGATGGAATAGAGTGAAGCAGTAAAAACAGACTGCAATCACTACAGATCACAACCACCACATTGTCAGGGAGGTATATATTTGGTGGCAGGGAATATAACTCATAAATTTCACCTTTGTTTGAAATACACAATTGTTTTTTTGTTTCTTATGAAATTATGCACACAGTATAGTAGTGAGCCTCTTCTATAATATCATTTGTTCTGCTACTTTTAGCATTTGCATAGACATCTACTAATGTGATCAATGTATAGAAAGTTGACAATTGGCAGACAGCATGCTTTAGGAGTGGAGCTGATCAAGACAGCTGTCAAAGAGACTTTTCATTGGCCCAGTAGGAAGCTGGACAGCAGCGTCCCTGATGGGGGCTCTTCAGCCTGGCAGACATACAGGCGGGCAGAGCCGGGTGAACGACTTGGCACTAGAAGTGGAGCTGGCATTCTGGTGAAGCAGTGGCTGGCACCAAGACCAAGCTGGCCTCTCCAATGGCAAAGAGGGAGATCTCACACATACACACACTCTGCCACACTCCTGCTGAGGAGCAAACGGAGGCTGGCAGGGAGGGCTGCTCTTCAAAAGCTGCTGTTGTCTGGAGATGGCTTTCATGTGAATGGGGGCCTTAATAGGCGTTGTGCGACGGCTCTCGTTGCACGCTGAGCACCAAGTGATCCTCTTCTGTTGGGTTTTAATTAATAAGCAATGTTTGAAGGCCACAATGCACTTGGAGGGACAACACAGTGACTTCTTGGTGGCCTTGATGCTGTTTGTTTTTGAGTCGTACTCAGACTCCCACTGAGGTGACCACATAAACAGGAGGGTGCTGACATTTTTCATCAACTTTTTTTTTTTCCACTCCAAAAAAACAAAACACTCGCATGGCTACAAGTGCTGCAAAGTGCTTTCAGTTATGAAGATGATTAGCAATACCTCTAAGACTGATTAAAAGAAATTATAACCTCACATTAGTCACTTATATGAGTAGGCAGAATGAATCATACTGGTATAATACCATCAGGATAACAAGTTCTAATGGAGTCTACTTGCAAAATGCAGTTGTGTCTCTGACCTTGTTCTTAAATAAATACTAGCCAGCATCTTTAACAATTTGTCCCCAATGTGGTATATCAAGCCACCCATGTTCCACCCATTACTGTCTCAACAAAGAAGTTAAAAAAAATGCCACATGTAATACACAGTATTTTAAAAACAACAGCAAGGTATTAATACTTTCTCTGTGGAGGAGTTAATGACTGATTTCTGTAAGGACTGCAAAGCACAGGTGAAATAACCCACAATTCACATAGTTGATTCTCTCATGGACCTAGGATGCCATCTGGTGGATTATTAGGACATCAGCAACAAAGTACACCCCCAAAAAACTTGGGACACCTTGTCTGCTAGTTGGAATATAATGGTAATACTTGAGTCCCAGGAATTACAGATCTTTCTTCAGTTTTAACACTATTGCACCTTTTGACCTTCTAGTTTGTGGAACCATTGTGAACCAAAAAGAACTGTCTGCACTACAGAAACAGGGGCACCCATCTTCTAGCAAGGAGCCAAAAAATGTGCAAGATGTAGTAAAGTAGATGCAGCCAAGAACACTTGATTACTAGGACAAAGGGTAGTAGGACATCTTACAGCAAAGATCATTTTAATGGTCCCAAATTTTCTGAACAACTAAGTGTACACTCATGTAAAAGAAAGGAAAAACAAAAGATATGACAAAATTCATCACATCTAGAATTCCACTCAATCTTTAATCAAGACGGGATTACAAATTCTCCAAAAAATCTGCAGTTTCAAAGGGCAAAAAGGGTAAAACTAGCTCACCTACTGAGGTCTTTAAAAACCTGTTCAAGTGTGACTGAAAACGTCCTGAACATTTAAAGGCAGGTCTTTTTTTGTAGTCATTTACAAAAAAAAAAAAGAAAGAAAAAAAAAAGACTGTGACAAATACAGAACATAAAAGAAAATAATGAAGAAACTGCTGGCTTTTTTTCCTCTTCGGAGAAACAACGTCCGCTGAGGAACGGCGACACTGATGACATCATCAAATGACAACAAGGACAGCGCTTTGCCACATGCTGCCTCCCATCTGGTCCTATATGCTAACTTAAAACGGGAGAAAAAGCAACAGACAAAGAGAAGGGAGAGAGCAGGGGAGAAAAGAAGGAGAAAGGAACAGGAAGGAAGTGGATTCTGAGGAGGGGACGGGGGTGCGAGTGGTGGTTCTGGGTCTGAATTGGCCGACCCGTTTGGGCCGCTGTGATGTCCTTCCCTGAGTGGGGGGCAGGTGGGGGTCAGTGGGTTATGGTCCGAGCCCGCGAGCTCTCTGGGATTTCAGTCTGTGTTGTATGTGTTTTTTGTATGTGGTCTTTTCCTCCAGTTGCTAAATTACCAAACTCATGGCTCATACTGTTTGAGTCCGCTGAAGATTTATTGAGTGAATTTTTTTTCCCCTCTCCAAACTTTCAATCGTCTCTTCCCATTTTCAGACGGTTTTTCCACTCCTGGTCTCCTGATTGGCACTTGTATGAATTGGACTAGTGTGAGGAGCCTTCAGATCCATTCACAGTCTGCTCCTCATGTGGCCACCCGTTGACACTGAGCGGTGGTTTTCATTCATTCAATTTGTTTACAAGTTTGATCATTCTTGTGTAAAGTCTATGCACTGAGACTGCCTGAGCGGTGCACAAGCTGAGACAGTGACGCTTCTTTAGGAGCTCAGCTTGGACTTCTTTGAGGGTGGCAGAGGGTCTTCTTTACTCTCTCCATCCTCCTCCTCTTCCTCCTCCTCGTCATCATCATCAGGATAGTCCACAAGTCCCACCAAACCTCCCTGAAGCAGAAACGAGACACCCAGTTTGCCAGAAACTGCAATTATTATTTGCAGACATGTTTTAACGCTGCTTTCTTTATAACTAGTAATCATATGGCCATTACACATACATATCAATATTGCATGCAATTCTTCACAACTACTAAACACTGCATTTTTTCCATTTTTGTATATTATTTGGTGTTAATTTTCCTATTTTGAGCAGTGAATCTTCTGTTTTTAGAGATCTATTAAATCCATAAATAACACACTCTCTGATAATCTCCATCCCCCTTCTATTTTTCCACCATCTAAATAAAGTCAGCTAGGAAAAAGATCCTAGTCTAGTGGCACAATGGTTATGATGTCCAGTTTTTGTATTATATAACAAGACTAGAGGGGGAGTTGTGAGAAAATTAACAGTATAAGTGTGAAGATTCATAGCTAAAGCTAATTTTTTACTAAATCCTTTACTTAAGTGTTTAAAAGCATTGTCAACACTGTGCAAATCATTTTTTTGACTTTGCTCATAAAAACAAAATGTTGACAGGTACCTTTGTGGTTACAGTTGTGGTGGAGGGTGAGCTCCGTGCGCCTGAGCCTGGAGACCCTGGCGATCCTGGAGAACCTGGATTTAGTGAGGCAGATGAAGGAGGGCTGGAGAGGCTGGTTTTAGTGGAACCCGAGAAGGAAAGCTTGAAACTGGGATTCTGTCTGCCCGACAAGCTCGACTTTCCCAATACTTCTTTCTCCTCTGTGTCTTTCACTGTGGGTAAAGATGATGAGGTGAAAAAGAAAAGGTCATGCTCTCATTCAAATTTTGTTTTTAAATATTTGAGGGGTGAATATAATTGTCTCCTCTGCAATCAGGACAGGCTTTTGCAAGACTTATTTCCCTTCTTAGGTGTCTCTCACTACTTATAAATATACCTAGCCAGCATGTAAAAACTGTTTCTGAGTGGCACAGTTATGCTGAACCAAACAAATACAGTTTTCTTTGAGTGAATCCTTATGAATGCAGAACAATACATTTTAAGTCCCTGGATATACCTTTAATGAAGTCTATTTTGGTTTGCCATACAAGACAATAACAGAACACATTATGTGCAAAGGCCAATGCACCATTTTACTATTTTTTTTTCCAAGTAAAATCTAAATAACTGTTCCCTTGGCTCTGCAACACCTTAGAAGCAAATTTCAGGAAATTACGTTTGGTAGTTTTTGCTTCTTGCTGACAACAACACAAACAACTTTCATCTGGGGGGAGGAATAATGTAAGAACTATATACACTGGTGATTTCCCCATGACTACACCTAAAGCTGTCAATCAATGTAACCGAGACAACCCAATTACAATGTATTTTTCACTTAAAATTTGCCATTTTGATTGTAATTTATGCCAAATATATTTGGTTGTTTTTAACACTTATTAATACTGTCAGTTTACTCTGGACATGACCACAAAAAATCCAAATGTGAACGTCCAACAACAAATGCACATTCACAGCTGTCTAGCTATATTCTCTTCTTGGTTGCTCCTTAGAGGCTTTTCGAGATTTTTCATTGTATCTGTAACCCTGAAATACCCTTTATAAAATCTATTCTTTTATCAAATTTACAGGGGCTTCATTTTCAGAAATAATCAACTAGTAACAACAATTAATATAATAAACTAACTAAAGAATGGGATTCTTTCCAACCCCAATTTCCCACCAAACATCACAAGTTTCCCTACACGTACATTTCTTTCTTTCCATGAACTTGCTAATTGGTTCCATGAGGTCTTCCTCGCTCTTCATTTTATCAGAGGGAGGAACAACTGCCTCCCCATCCTCAAGGTCATCTTCATCTGCGTTGAACCACATCTCCTCCTCATCCTCCAGCGTCCGTGCATCACGGCGGAAGCGGTGGTTCCTCAAGATGGAGCGCATGCTGTCAAAGAAAATGCACAGCTCAGTAATCGGGGAAAAAAAAGATTTTCTATTCTTTGAAAGCTCTTTTGTTGGCCAAATTTCCTCTTACGGAACTAATGTAAACCACAAACATGTGGTTTCCATTAGTATACACATACACATGAGTATACACATAGCCCAAGAAGCTGTTATAAAACATACACCACATTGGTTTAAAAAATTAAGTCGATATTTTATAACATGAAATTTAACAGAAGTATTACAGATTAACAAAACAAACCCATCCAGTTTCACTTTAAGAGTCATAGATGAGCAACTGGTCTATTGCTTAACTATTAACGGTTAGACTGCGTTTAGTTGCAAAACCTTCTGTATAAGTGGAAACTTGCTTTTGTACAGTTGGTGAAATACAAGTGTAAGGATGCATTTCAAAAGAATATAAACTAGGCACGACTTACAACACAGCAGCTCAAAATAGCACTATGACTCAACACATTTGCCTTCACAAAAAACCAATTCATGAAAAAAATTTCATCAAAATTAGTCATTCAAGATGTCACACGCACTTTTTCCATTTAGTGTCAGACACAAACACTGTCTGTCAATATATAATTAGATAAAGGCAGCAGTCAAGCCAACATCTTCTTACCTATCAAGTTTGGGGTTGTCCTGCCTTTCTCGTTGTTGTTCATACCGCAGTTTTAGGCCTTTAAATGTCTGGACGTAGTCCACATCCTCAAGAGCCTTCCAGTAGTTCTCTATTATATGAGCCGTTAGAGACTTCACATCCTCCTGGGAGCAATGGCAATCAGGAGCGGAGAACACAGAAATGGTAGCAGAGGGGGAAAGTATGGGAAGAGAAAAAGATGGGCAGTTTACAGTTTTGCCAATGAGGGAAATACAAAAGGTAGATTAGAACTAATTCTAATGAATGCACACATAACTGGACTCTGGGCATTTTCAGACCTATAGTTCCTTTACTCTGGTCCAAATCAGTTGATGACTTTGTAAACCTGTAGCTTTTTCTTCTTTTTACGTTTTCTTTCTTTTTACACTGACAAAACCCCAAGCTAACTTCACCACCTCCTGAAAACGGTCTTGGGCATGGTTGTTTTGGTCAGAACCAAACAACATTAAAACACATCACAGTTTGGTTTAAATGGAATTAAGACCATAGGTGTGAAAATACTTGTAAACTTTTAGGGATTTAGTTTGACAACGTACACATATCAGTTCCTTTGATTAAATATAAAATCACTTAAGATAGGCATTAATAAAGTATTCTCTCTAACAAATAATTACAGCAATGTTTGCACATCAGTTAGCCATGCATTGGTTTTTTTAAACCTGTAAGACATGACCAGTTTTTTCAGTACAGGTTTTACAGGCTCTTCAAATGTGAGAAGCAGAAGCAATAAAAAACAGGAACAAAAACCAGTAACACAACAAGTGAAACCAAACATTTTTCCCTCCAGCTTCCCAAACCAAGTTAACCATGAGATATACAGACAGCTATTATGGCTCTCTGACATCATTTATATGCTGATCATGTTGCTCAAGGTTCTTTTGTGTTAAATATATACTGCTGTTTACCTATTAAATTTTGGTATGAAAAATACTCACCACACGAACATACTCAAACATCTCAATAATAGCAGAGTTCATGAGATTGTAGCGTGAGCCATTATTGAGGAAGGCCTTGATGACAGGTTCAAAGAGAAAATTTCTCATGATGTAGCGATTGTAGAATTCATCCTTTAGACCAATAATTCTCCGCATGAAACGCAGGGCACCTGTGCAGGGAGAAACACAATGTTCAATATTAATCAATAGATGTCCTTATTTGTCAAACAGACTTTAATTGTATCGTTCTCTACTTTGACAAATATAGAGTTGGAAGAACTGTGACTCACATAGAGCCAGGAAAGCATGCCGGGAGGCTGTGAGCACCAATACCCTCCTGAGAATATCCTTGTTGATGATGTAGTTCTTGATGTGATACGTGTGATGTTCGACACAAAATGTTAGCAGCTCCAAAATCAAGGCCAGCAACTGGGATGTTTGAAAGTCATCTAAAGGACGAAAGAAAGAACGTGAGAAAGCTAGCAACATAAAAACTTGTAGATTAAAAAAATCTCAAACAAAAACTCAGTACCTTTGCTAGGTTTTTCTTCCGTGGTGTTGGCCAGTAGTGGGGCTGATAAAACATGCATACAGTGCTTGTAGAAGAAGCTCAGGAACTCAGTTTTTTCAGTTTTCTGTAAAAAAAAAAAAAAATACACACACACACACACATATATATATAAAAAATAAAAATAAGGAAACGGATGCTTTGCTGAATTGCTAAATTTTGAAATGTACTTGAGCTTTTTACTCCAGTTCAAAATAATTACAAGCAAGAAAGTGAAGGCGCAGATATCCTGGGCAACCTGTTGAATTGGTGGCACTGATGTTTTCAGTTACTAGACAGTAAGTTGATTAACAAGAAAATCTGCCTTTTTTTCTTTTCTTTTTTTCAAACTGATAGGACTATTGTGTATGTCCAAAGCGCAAGAACCCACAGACATAACATTTGTTCTCTTTTGTATTTAAGCACTTACACATTTTGAAAGCCAACTCTTATCTGCGCAATGGACTTGTTTTGTTTTGATTTTTGTTTGCTTTCTTGTTATGTTACGCTCAGTGTAAATAGTACATACATACATAGCGTAAACTATGTAAAAGCAGCATTCACACTCACATTTGCAGTAGCAAGCATATTCTCTGGATCCACCAGAGTTCGCAGCAGACCCATTAACTGCACTGCACCACCAAGCTCTGGGTCTGTGTCACAGATCATGTGCTCTATGATCAGGTTGATCAAGAGGATGTCCTGAAAGGCAAATAATTATGAGTTTATGTGCACCATTGTGATAAATGGACATCGTTCCCATTTATCATGTTGCCTTTGTGTATATACTTACATCATCATTCTGCTGTGATTCCTGCATGACGAACTCTCGTACCATGGAGGGGTTGTATTCCACCAGATAAGAGAAGATATCTGTGGCTGCCCCACGCACCTGAACATCGTCCATTCCCTTTTCAAAATAAATATATGTATTATATTTATCAGCAGATTTTTGATTTGCACACCAGGAAATTTTGAAATGTACTTTAAAATTGTTCAAAAAGGAATAATTTTTTTAAAAAAAGGAACAACCTTTGTTGTTCCTCTCTCTGATAAAATCAAGAGTGATATAATGAAAACAAAAGTCATGATTGGCTTCAAAATCAGCTTGTGTGCACAGGCACAAGTACATGTAATTGTATCGATATAGTGAGAGCAAACAATTCAAAACCCAACTCAAGATTTCAAGAACAAAAACTATCGATTTAAACATAACAAAATTAAAAAGGTCAGTGGCAAATTCTAGAGAAAAGATCCATACAGTGAAAGGACACCTCACTTGCAGGTTTAAGCATTTATTATTGCCATTTTGTGATGTGCTAAACTGGTTTCCCCATGTAAAATTAATCAAGTTGCCCCCAGCCCTTTTTTCTTTTTTAATTCCCAAAGAAAACACTTTAAAATCTATAAATCTCTCTGCCTTGGTGCCTGACATTGCCTTAACTCACAACAGTAATCATTAAGCTCGAGTTTGGTTGCACTTTAGCATTTCTTGTTCTGTCTAACAAATTCTTTGCACAGTGAATCCCCAGTACCCCAATGGCTATATGAGCAGAAGCTCTTTCCTGACCTTCCTCACATACAATTTACAAGCAGATAATATCAATTGTACCACCACAAAAAAAATAAAAAAAATAAAAAAATAAAATCTTACTAGCTACTCTGCCTTTCTTAAGGCCAAAAAGCCAAACATGCCCTGAAACTGCAACTTTGATGACTAACTGCATGCATGTTCAATATATGTTAAGCCTCAGTGTTTATCACATAGCACTTCTTTTAAACTCATTTAAACTCAAATTCCATGTGAGAAGCTAAACACACCAGTTAACTAAAAGAAAAAATAAAACTTAATTGATATTTATTTTTGACAAGGGATGCATACAAAAGAAATATGCCATCTTCTCAGTCACAACACTCTACAATTTAATGCTACAGATATCACATGCTGGAGTCTGATTCTGCTTTCTCAACTAGGTGTTCCTGTGGTATGCACTGGCAACCTTCAAGTACTGTTCAGCAAAAAATAAATGTAATGAGCAAACTAGCATGTTCCAGTTATTTTTTTATAGAATAATTATAACAAAGAAGGAAGATTTTTTTGTTATAGAATTAAGTAACATACTACTAGTATGTCCCTTAATTCAATTTTATTGCATCAGAAAGTTGAAGGCATCACCCATGATCACAATGCAAAAGGCTGCAACATCACCAAAGCTACTGACGTCAACAGACAAATTATTTTAGTGTGAGAAAACCACAAAACAATTCATCTGAGATTAATTCCACTGGACTTACCAGAATAACCTCTAGTGCAGGTAGAATGCCCATGTTTGATAATGTCTTGAAGAAAGCATCCCTGTTTTGAGGTTGTAATGTTTGAGAGAATGCACAGAACTCCTTTAGGAAGTTTACCTAAAAGGAATAAACAAACAGAGGTCAACAAAACAAAGATCTTAATAGTTTGTGACTGCAACAACTTTTAATAAATTATTAAATTCTGATATACCAGTTCGTGTCTTTTGTCATCATCTGTGGCCTCATCTGTTAGCTGTGCAAAGAGGTCTGTCAGGAACTTCTCATCGTCCTGACATCAAAAAAGGGAGATGAGATTTTAAGAAGTCAGTATTAAGAGTATGATTAATATGTCAATGTATGCCAGACACCCAATTTTCACAAGTTACAAAGCTGTTATTGGTTTACAATGGTACAAGTCCGACATAATTACACAGAAAACAAAAGTGAATTCCATCATGTTTGTCAATGAGAAATTTGGAGCATAAACAATGTGACCTATCTGGTCATAAGAATACTTTTGATTTGTTTATGCTGAAAACACTGTCTCATTCAATGACATCTACTACCACTTTAAATATTTTTTAAAACCTTGGTTAGTGAACCGCTTGATTTAAGCTTGCCTGCCCTATGCTAATTAAGGAAGGAAAGACTCATATCTGTAGTGTTTGACTTCAGAGCGTGATATAGCAAAGAACACCAGAGTCAACAATGTGCCCGTTTCAGTTTTCCTCTAGCGCAGCATAACAGATTTACACAACACTACTGTGCCTCCATGGAGACAGCCATACATAAACAATGCTGAGTTGACACAGGATAAAAACACAAAGGTCACATGATCATAAAAGGCTGCCAGACAATCTCAGACAGGGTAAAAGTACAATCAGTCAAAAATAAAACCAATGTACAATCCTATAATTACTGTAATTCGAGCCTCACTAACATTTCATAAAAGAAATTCTCCTTTGTGAGGATTACAGTACATTCACAAGTTTACCTATTTATAACACTTGCTTCAATTAAACCATTTTAATTAAAATGTAGTGTTTACACAAAGTAAAAACAACAACTCCATACTATTAGATCATACTACATGTCTGCTTATCTCACCTGTAGCATGCCCACAATCTCCACCTTGTTGAAAAAGATGAAGGAGTGCAAGGTGGACAGCATGTTTTCCTCAAAAACAGAGGGCGTGGGCAGCACCATATCCTGAATATACTGCACCCGATATGTCTGGTGAATTTTCTGACGCAGTTCAGGATCAGAGATGGGGATCACCTCCTTAAACCGGGCTGTTTTAGTGAGAAACTCACGATGCCGCCTTGGCTGCGGGAGTGTTGGGTCAAACTCCAGGCAACCAATGACGTCCATTATGCACTCATCAGAGAACATCACCTCAAAGAGTGCAGTACGATTCAGCAGGAAGATGCCTTTCATTATTTCATACAGGTGGTGCAGTCCCTCTCTGTTCTCCAAATCCTCACAAACACGGAACAATTCCAGGAGCTTGCGAATATAGCCTTCATTCTCCACAGCCAGTGCTAGTTTTTCACGTCGCAGTGGTGATGGGAGAGAAGAGCCCACCAGCTCGGCCAGGTCCTCCAAACGGTTCAGTTCGCATGGCGGTAATTCCAAACCTGGGGATGACATGTCATCAAAACGCTCCTCCTCCGATTCGTCCACCACATCCTGTGTGATGTCAACTGAAGGGTCCTTTCCCTGCACCTTAACAATAAAACATAAGTGTGGACAAACATATTAGAACCTCAGGATGTAACTACATAAGGGATCACCGGTAACACAAATAGCATCAAATCCACAAACTAATGGAGATAAAAAAAAACTCAAACCCACACAAATGAAGTACACTAACCTGGCATATTTTCTCCCAGATTTCATCACAGCCAGCCTTCTCCTGGAAACTGAGTGCTAGATCATAATTTTCAGCCTCTGACCACACTATCAATGTGTCCTTTTCAAAAGAAAAACAAAGCCAATTTAAAATAAACAGCAGAATGGGGAAAAAAATTCAGTTTTGTATGTTCATCATGTTATGTACTGACCTGTTGTTTCTGGTAGGCTGTGTTTGGGTTAATTTTGGACTCCAGCAGAAGGGAACCTGTCAGGTTTAACACAAAGGTAGCCCAAAATTGTAGGTTACTGCATTTGCTTCAAACGAGTAATACATGTGCAAATTTCAGGTGATACAGGTGGTTAAAATTAGTGCGCGGAAGGTATTGTTTTTGTAGTAATAACTGAGCTACTACAATAATCGCGTGGCATTCCTATGTTCGCTTACCATCGCTCTCTGCTCGCACCAGGAGAGACGTGCCTTTCAAGCGCTCCACATAGCCCGACGAGACGTGCCCGGTCCCACGGTCATCCCACTGTCTGTCCTCATTGAGGGTATAGACTTTGACTCGCCGACGAGTGTCCGTCATCCTGGCAGTTTCTTGTAACCCGTTCTCCCCTTCCGGGCCTTTTACGGGGTGTCTTCTTCACCTAGTAACGCCACAACTTCAATTCACTTTTTACAGCTGCTCACTTCTACAAGAGTATTAACTAAATATGAAGCGGCGGGGGGTCACTTAGGATAAGTTCTAAAAAGCAACTTAAAAGTGGAACGCCTCAACAACTTTCCAGCAGGATTCCGCAATCGTTGTTAAAATTACTACTGCAATATCTCGCATTTCTTGACGAGCTGCCTCAAAACTTAGACTGCCAGCACTATAGGCAAGGCGCCACGCAGAATCCGCGTACAAACCATTGTAGGAAGCTAACGACAAATTAAAGAGCGGAGGACGTCGTTAGCTTACGCGTTAAACGACAAAACAACGAATGTCACTACAATATACAGCTGAGAACAGAGTACTGAAAAAGAAGCAAATGTTACGATGACTGGCCCACGAAACACTCCTGCTTATATGTACAGTTTGTACGCTTACAGGTAACGTTAGCTATCAACCCTTACGAGTTAACTCGCTAGCTAGTACGCTAAGTACCTACGCTCCATATATTCAATGTTAAACTACCATTTGAAGCAGATTAACTAGAGTTAGCTGTCGATAACATTACTTTATACTTGCGGACAACAGACACCCGTTTTAAGCCTGGAACAATGTTTCTATTCTTCTTTAAATAATACGCCAGCTAGCTAACGTTAGCTGCTATTTCTTCCCCAAGTGTTCCGCCATGTTCTGGCTCGGGGCCGCGGAGAGACCACTCTCTCCTTACTCTTACTCATGCATCCCAAAAACTGTGCAAACCAACAAACTGGAGTCGTATAATTACTTGAAGGTTACGCTTTACATTATACTGCTATTTGCCATTCATTGCCGATGTCTTGCTCAGATAATTGCTAAGTGCCCCCCGTGAGTATTCAGCCATCTTGGGTCCCTTCACAGTCAGTACGGGGTTTCCAGCACGGCAACAACAGGGCAGCCCGCCACATTTAAAGAGACAGTAACAGAGAAAATAAACTGAACTTGAGGCCACGTCCAGCATGAATGGTCTAACTTTTGCAATACTTAGCAGTCAGCCACACTATCATTGTGTATAAAAATTCAGTGTTCATCGCACTAATGGTCGCATATTTATGAGTGGACACCAGTCAGAAACAATCGTTTATTTTGTTTCAATAAAAGAAAACAGAAATGGAGAGTTGAAATCAGATGTTATGCAAAACAACAGGATTACAAAAACGTTTTATATCACAATGGTAGGCTTTTAAAACATAATGAAAACTCAAAACTTTCCATTAATTATAGTAACAAATCTCCTGGGTTGTCATGTGATCATCAGTCTTCAGCCACTGATCTACTTCAAAAATAAAACGGCTGCTTTCAAAGTCCACAACGTCTTGAAATTCAACCTCCCAGGAAAATGTACATAGGGAAAAAAATAAAATTCACATAACTTTTAAGGAAACTGAAAAACACACACAAAGAAAGTTTTTCTACCCCGCGGAGTATTTCTCCATGCTTAGCCCACAAAGTCCCATTCTTCTCATCATAGTGTAACAACTTATAAACATGCAGGTTCCCAACCATGACCCAATTTTTCAGTATAAAGCCCAAAATGTACAATTTCACCCCATTTTTTCCAAGCCTCTTTTGCCAATGAGCATGATGTGAAAACATTCCCTTTGTTAAATGGGCAATGCAGTCTTTACAAAGAAAAAAAAGAAAGAAGCCCTTTTCATACATGTAGTCCTTTTAAGCCATTTGATGGCACATGTCAGATTCATAATTAAATAACTAACCTTATTAGTTTTTTTAAATGTATTACTTTCAAAAGGTAATGAATACGAATGAATTCATGTATGGCAAATGTCCTGCGAGATCAATGACACTTTTGCCAGTATAGCCGTTGTCACACACAAACTTAAAATGTTGGAACAGGCATATCAGGACATTGTGTAAACTTTTCTTTCTCACACGTAACACAAAAGCAAGCCTTCCATGTGGTTTAGGCGAGGGAGCTGCATGATAGCAATATCCTATAGAAAAGACACAATATGACTACTAAGTTTCTATGCACATCACATGAATTTTGTTCCAGGCTGAAATCCATTTAATGTCCAATCCAACTGCATCACACCTTTGTGTTCTTACATGCACCTCTCTCAGGTAATGTCAAGAAAGACTTCAGGCTGCAGTGCACGTGTGAAAAGAGCTTACGTGTCTGAATGAAAAAAGTGCCGTCGCTTAAGCACAGTGGTGGAACCATGTCTGAAAAGGGCTTTGCATTACAAATTACAAACACACACACACGCTGCCAAGGATGACAATTCCAAAAAGAAAATCCCCAATTTTTTTTCACATCCCCCAATTTTTTCCAATCTCTCTTCCTCATGTTTGGTACAATATGAAAGAATCCCCCCTGTCAAACTGACTTAGCCGCTTGCTGAGCCTGACGCCGCAAGAGGACGTATATCTTCTCCTTTATCCAGTCTTTGTTGTATGGTTGATATGTTTGAGTGTCAGCTCTATATCTGCATAAAAAGTAAAATATTTTATTGAAATGTGACCAATGCATCCAAAGGGAATGTTGTGTTGCATTCAAATTCATAGACAGCTAATTATACTTACACAAGACAGCTCAGATCTGCCAAGTCATCAATAAAGTCAAACAACTGACTAATGTCATAAGTAATGGAGGGACTGTTTGGATTCATCCTCTTGAGATGCTCTTCATACATTTTGCAAACACCTGGGGGAGAGGCAGATGACATGCTGAATGGAAGCAAAACAGCAAAAACAACAACAAAAAAATGCAATCCACAGGAAAAGGCTAAAACAGCAAAAAACAAAAGTAATTCATAGCGAATTACGGTGTACAGTATTCAGTGAAAGAGAAAGACAGGATAAATAAAGAGGGCCTAATAAAGGGAATAAAGTGATATACTTATACCCTGAAAACAAACAAACCTTTTGCGTCACTTTGAACATGAAAATAAAGCCAAAAAAGCTTTTTAAAAAAAGAAAGGAAAAAAAAAGAAGTGCACAAACAGCAATAGCTGCATACCGTTAATGTCACATCCTTTACAGAGAAAATAAAGTTAAAATGATGAGAGGGCACATCACCTATACTTATTTTGTGTAATAGCCTGGGATATTTATATATCAGAGCGATCTGTATTTATTAGAGCCATTTTGAAACATCCTGTATTTAACTGGTACATTAATTTGTTATTTACTGTTCTTACTGTCTTAAAGCAACTGTGACCACATCATTTCCTCTGGGATTAATAAGGTAGTTTTAATCTGAAAAGTGTATACTGCAGTTCAAGACAGACAACACAATTGTAAACACCTCTTACTTATCATATCCCTTTAATGCCTTTATTATCTGTAAACCCCATTACTACGTAATGGATAACTTGAGTAAATTCATGTATTTTTATCACAGTCAGTTCTGAATATGATACCAATGATTATTCTTTGTGTAAGTGAACCTTGATTAATCTCTGTTCAATAGAGCTTAACTGCAGTTCAAAATCCATTAATGTAGAGCCGCAAACACACGACATTCAAAAACAGATTTAAAACCCTTTGTATTCTTTATTACATTTTGTTGTTGTTGTTTTTAAACTTTTATAGTAAGCACAAGTTTACAAGTTTTTTGTGCTATACAAGTAGGATGTTGACATAAAAAAAATGAATTTCAGGTTTCCTGAGTCCATAGTTTAAAGAGTCACATAATTTAAAAAAAACAAAAAAAACATGTCCGTTCTCACGTTCTCTTTTTTACTTTCCAGAAACTAAAAAGTGATTACTATCAGTCTGTTTTTTTCACAAATTAGGCTTAACCACA
The DNA here is from genome assembly GCF_001858045.2 of Oreochromis niloticus. Classification (NCBI taxonomy): domain Eukaryota; kingdom Metazoa; phylum Chordata; class Actinopteri; order Cichliformes; family Cichlidae; genus Oreochromis; species Oreochromis niloticus. The sequence goes on along the minus strand of NC_031980.2, from coordinate 12,517,318 downwards.
TAATCCCATACACAAACAATACTTGGTACTAGGATGAATTTATTATTTACTGGCCTATCATTTGTATGTATTTACTATGAGAAAAATATCCCTTAAAATGAATGAGGAATCACAATAGATGATGAATACAATACAATTACATCTGCTGCTACTACTTGTTACAACGAAAGTAAATATTAAAAAAAACTGCGAGATGAATTATGAATGAAAACATTAAACAGACTCACCCTCCATGCATTCATTAACTGACTCATAGTCAGCGTATGTGCGGCCCTCTGGTCTCTTGGTTGGTTGGACAAGCAAAATTGTGTGCGACTGTAAAATGATTGATAATGTTTAATACACACCGCCACGCAGTTTCTCTGTGTCAAACCAAATCACCTTAATCGGGCAGCTAATTAGAGGTTTTTTTTGCGAGTTTTTGAAACTTGTGTAACCTTCTGCCCAGACATTTTCCAACTCCAGTGTAAGGATGGTCATTCAGCTGCAGACCACCGACTTCATCAGTCTTTTACAAAACATCCAGCCTAACGTTACTTCAGCCACATCTCACTTTAATAAAAATATGTAATTTGATTAGATGATGAAATTAAGTTATAAGAAACACAGAAGCGGTGGGCAAAAATGCGTGTTTAACAAGAATTGCAAAGCGTTAGCCTCGACGCTTGTTAGCTTAGCTGTGTGTGATTAGCACAAGCTAGTGTGGCCTAAACTGAGAATTATTAGCTCTTTAGATGTAAAATAAAGCACACTTACCATCTCTGTTTTCAACGCAAAGCCTCGCTATTTACTGGCTATGCAAAACTGAAAAAAATCGTATTCAGCGTAACTTCTCAGTACCCCGTGCGATTTAGCTGTTTGGTCTAAAAAAAAAACTTAGGGGAAGTGAAAAAGAACTCTTCCGGTTGTAAAATTGAGTCCCTCCAAAGTATAGTTTTGGCTTCAAAATAAAAGTCCGATAATGCTACGGTAATGATTAAAAGGTGGTTTTTTTCAGTAGACTTTGTTTGTGAAGGTACACATTATTTATTCTAAATTCTCTCTTTTAAATTATCATAGACATTGTAAAAAAAAATAGATCCAGGTTGAAAAGTGTAGTCAGCAGAGAAGCGATCTAAAGGTGCCTTACTTTTTAATGGCCAGCAGGGGCCGAGTGCTTTGTCAGCCCCTGCAAGTCTCCTGCATAAAAGACTTCTGGTTGTACAGAAGTTTGTGGGAAATAAATTAATAAATTACCTTCCTAATGAGTTTGTGAGCTCACTTGCTAATTATTTCATGTGTAAAAAAATGTAAATCTAAATTGTAGCAATTATAGTGTAGCTGTTTACCCATTCACATAACATAGAAAGATCTCTCATTCATCACTGAGAGGACACACAAATCTCTTCAGGTTTGCATCAGGAAAGACATCCAGCATACATTTGGAGCTAGCTGTTGTGGTGACCCCTTGTGAACTTGGGAGCACCTCAGAGTAGCTTTTACTATTATCCTGCTTGTGTATTGACATGTCAGTAATGATGTCCGACAAGAAATGAAGATGCAAATAAAGCATTTTTTTTTTTTCAAAATTACACCATAGCTGAACATTTATTAATTGGATATATGATTCAATTTGAGTAATTACAAAGAAATTAGTTTTGTTTTAATCCCGACTTACAGGGCAAAAAAGCATACAATGACATAGTGAAGATCACAAAAACAAACTGAAAGACAGTGAAATCAGGGCCAAGAGCTATAACATTTGTGATGGTAAAAATGTTTAAATGAAATATATAATGTGGTTAGTTTTTCTTTTCTTTTTTTTCTTTATTTGGGGTGTACACTATAGGCTGCATTTGTGTACCAAAATCACTTGATTTTCTTCAAAGCGGGAGCATGACTGGGCACTTTTGGAGATATCAGTGGCATATGTGGTTATGGCCTTGCTCTCAGAAGGTCCCTGAGTGTCGCTCTCCTTGTAGTTTCTCTTGAAGTTGTGGATACAGGCACCCTTTCCACACCTCCACACTCTCGTTGGCATGCCTCCATGGACACAAAGTTGTTGGGATTGCCCTGGCAGCCTCCGTACCAGAACTCGGTACACTTGGCAGTGGCAGGATTATAGCAGAACCGGACCATCCAGGTTTCACAGGGGCCCTCATCACGAGGCAGGGAGCACACATTGCCAGTGGATGGAGGAGTGGGTGATGGGTGCTGCTGATATAGGAGAAAACAAAGCAATATATACATTATTTTTGTAGTGTGGTCTGCAGAAAAAGAACTGGAATTGTTAGACATTTTAAATGGTGAAAGAAAAATTAAGCGTTACATATATGATTATATAATTGTTTTGCAGAGACAAAGATACTTTCTTATGGTTGTTATTGTGAATAATGCTCTAAAAACACATGATATTTTATCCCTGTAGTGCTTCTAATTGACCTTATCTTTTTGGTGAACACTCAAATTTAGTAAACTTGGCAAATACTTTGTTACTAAGTGAAGGTCATCACCAGATTTATATACACAGCTGTTATATTATTCAGAAAGGTTAACTGTGACTGGCTCATAAAATCAGTTAATAATGTGATTCCTACCACAGTCTGGTACTCAGGACACCCAGCCTGTCCGAATCCTTGAGCCGGTGTCACCCCATCCAAACAACAGCCATACCTAAAACAGAGACGATGATTCTTTTTTTTAAATTTCAGTGTGAAAATTGGGAAAAAAATTCCTCGACACTTTCACATCACTTTCGTCTGCATTTTCTGTAAAATATTGTTTAGAGGTACTCATGTTACCTAGTGCGGACGCAGTCTTCTTGTGAGCAGCCCTGGTTCCTGGGCCCCGTGGCAGAGGTACGGCCATCAGGACAGCAGCCGTAAGGCGACTGCGTACAGTGAGGTCTCACCTCATTAGGGTAAGGGTCATACACAGTGTTTGTAGCTGGCCTTGAAACTAAAGCAAGTAAACAAATGAAGTCAAATATCCTCTATGCATGCGTTCCTTTCTAATTTTAAAAGCTTTTGAATAACATTTCTTAATTAGTCTGTGTAGGTTCATCCAGGTCATTCTTTGTAGGTAATAAAAGATTAGTCATGAAAAGTTTGTTGTTGCTGTTTTTATTTTTTTTTTAAAACAACTTTTATAATACAGAAAATGCTTCATAGAAGCAAAAAGAAATGGATGTGTTTGAGCTTGTGGCTTACCTCCGGTTATCTAAGATGGAAATTGGGCTAAACAAGTTTGGAATTTTCTGTTTGTCTATGAAATACAAGAAGGCAATGGGAGGGCAGCACAGTCATAGTCTAGACAGCAACAATTACAACATGCCAAAAGCGTACATTATCTTTATTGCGTGAAGAAACCTCAACTGTGTTACAATACTGAAATTACTGTCTGCGCCTTAACTTAACAAACTTTTATTTATTTTTTTTACAGTGGCTTTGATTTCACATATATAAAATGCACTCTGAGTTGTGAAACACTGCTATGTCTGTGTGGGTGAGTGTCTGTGTATGCACTTCTGCTCTAAATGTTCATTAATTCATTATTCAGCACTGTAATATCAGTTCAGTTCAGATTAGTTCAATTCAATTCAGTAGTACCAAATCACAAGAAAAAATGCCCGAAGGAGCTTTGTACTATAAGGCAAACCCCAAAAATCAAACAACCCCATATGACGAACCATTTTGCAATAGTGGGTAAGAGCATAGAGACAGGACTAAATACAGACTACGGGACAGAGAAGACAAAATTTGGTGCTGCAGTGGTGTGTAAACATGTGGGCAATGAAAAGAGGTGTGTAGTCTGTATAAGTTCTTGAAGCAGTCTGTGCCCTATAGCAGTATAGCTACGATCTGCTTCAGGGTCAGCCAATCCAGCCTCAACTATAAGCTTCATCAAAAAAGAACATTTTGAGCTTAGTCTTAAAAGTAAACTTCCCCCAAATCCAAACTGGGACCTGGTTCCCCAGGAGAGGGACCTGAATGCTGAAGGCTCTGCCTCCCATTCTGCTTTTAAAAACTGTAGAAACTACAAGCAAGCTTGCAGTCTGAGAGAAAAGTGCTCTATTGGGATGATATGATACTATGAGGTTCTATTACAGACAAGGGTGGTCTTATATTGTAGTGCCACATATAAAGAAATTTCATGCTCAAGCATGCAAAGAAAGATGGTAACATTTCTGCAAATTGCACTCTTCATACCTGAAGGTTCTTCTGGAATATGGGGCACAAATCCTCTAATAGTGCCTCCACCTGGCCTTGGGTCCTGCACACTTGGGACCGCTGGAAAAGAAACAAGGTTGACAATATAAAATAAATAAATAAATAAATAAAAGTAAAAATGATCAGAACTTGCTGCATTCAGATGTCACTCACTTTGCACCCCAGGGCAGCGCTGCATGTTGCATTCCTCCCTAGAATGTGGTCTGTGAGCTAACCCACAACGATCTTCAGGGTAGGGGTTCAAATCTGTGTCAAAACAGGCAACTCTCCTCTCTCTCACACCACCACCACAACTTCTTGAACACTGCGAGATAAACGAAGATAGTAACGCGGAAAGGAAAATAACACTTAAAGCTTTTTTTTTTTGCTTTCTGTTCCCTTACCAGGCCGTACTCTGTCATATGCCAGGTTATGCGTGTGTAACAGGCAGGTCTGCGGCAGGCCTGGACAGAAGGAGGTCGAACCAGTCCACTACATGCATGATCAGGCAGATGTTCACCTCCTGGTCCAACGCAAACAACTTCCCTTGTCTGCTGTCCTTCTCCACAGGTCGCTGAACACTGACCATCAAATGCAACAACTTAGTTAATATGTTTAACTGATTTGAGTTGATAAATACAAGCAGTGTAACAATCCTATACGAACAAGGTCATACTCTATCCAAGATAAGTGTTGTATCAGTGAACACTGTTACAGCAAAAAAAAAAATGTTAAAATGGCAAAGATAGTCTAAGTAGACATAACTACTGTGTTTTATTGTTTTTACAGATCTGAAAATCATAGTCGGATTAATATTACCTTAAATACTATCAACTTAAATACCATAAATCCTGCTCTCATTCTGTTTCATATCATTAGGATAGTTCAAATATGATAGTTTTTAACCTTAGGCGACATACCACACTGAAGCTGGACACACTGTACTCTGCAGTACATGGATGCATGTTGCAGGCCTGCTGACTCGGTGGCCGTTGCAGGCGCTGGGCAATGCAGTAAGTCTCGTCAACCACACGGGGGTTCACTGGGTCCTCAACTACACACTCCACACTACGATGCTGCATGCCTCCGCTGCACGAGGCAGAGCACTCGCCAAACACACTAGCTCTATAGACATATGTGAATGTCTCTCTTGGATGAGGAGCAGCAACAACAACCGGAGCAGAGGAGTGTACTGAGTTAGTGTCTTCATCCAAGCCCATAAACTCTCCACGGGTCAGTATCTTAAAAAAAAAAGACAAATTATTTGGAAATAACTGTTAAAAAAAGAACCAACAGGTATTATAAAAGTAAAAAGATAGACCTATAAATTCCCTTTTAGGAGAGTAAAATTCTCTATTACTAAAAGAAAACCAAAAGACTGCATCCACCCTCAAAGACAGGAGCCTAGTTTCCACTTTAAGGATAATAATAGAAATATCTCATGTATTCTTTTTCTGCCTTTAACTTTTTTTCTAAGTCTGGCTGACAAACAAGAGTTAGTTTTTTGCTTTGAATGATCTGCATCTTTAAAAGTAAAAAATATAAAGATGATCTTTTGACCTTATTTAGATTCATTTTTATAAGACCCTGCTCTTGGATCATTTGGTACATTGAAACCCAAATATTCAAACTAAGTAAGAGTTACATGCATAGTTCTAATCTGCAGCTCCAAATCTCACCCTGCAGACGCCATCCACACAGATATCACTGCGGCCCATATAGCACGGGGTCCCATCTACCACTGCAGTTCTGTGTCGGTAAAAGAAATCCTCTCCTCTCGGGACACAGTTGAGCTCACATGGATTAGCTGCTACAAAAGGTAAGGGAGTCACAAACCTGAGTTAATAACACTCAAATTTATGTAATATTGTTGTACATATTGTACATGTACCTCCATAATGAGGCAACCACGTGTAGCGTTTTCCATTAAAGTCCATTCTGTCAAACTGGGAGCACTGCTCCTCCCTGAAATCCCTCGAGCTCACCGGGCATTCCTGCATGACAGGAAAACAAACATATAAACAAGATACTATCCGTTTTTTCTTTGTGCAAGTATTTTAAATGGGTTTAAAGGAAAATTACATGTGTATTGCAGGTGCGGAATGATTTGGAGGATCCTATGCAGTTATGTCCACCATCTGACCTGCAGAAGGAAATGAAACAAATGGCATTGGCACACTCAAGTGTTAAAAAAGACACAAATTAAAAAAGATATAAGAAGAGTCTTTTGTAATATTACAAATGAATACAAAATTACCTTAAGTTCATATATTCAAAACACAGTAGCAATGAATATGAATATGAGGCTGTTTACTCCATGCATTTCTTTGCCCTACCTTGAAGTAATACATTTCCTGGTTCTCACTGCCACTCCTGTGCCACAGCTGCGGCTGCAGGATCCATAGGCTCCAAACTCACCCCAGTAGTCGTGGGTCGAACGTGTCAGCTAAACAAAGAAGAGAAACTCAAAGTCAGGCTCTGGAACATGTTGTGCTCTCACATGGGAGATCAGGACCCGACAGAAATCCCTAACTCACACTAAAAGCACACAAGACGCACCAAAAAAAAAAAAAAAAAAAAAAAAAAAATTAGCCACAAACTATCACTTATACATTACACAACATTTTTACAAACCTGTTCTGTCACACAACTAATCATGCTTGCACATCAGAAAATAAATAATTTAAGAGATCAAAGGAATATTTTCCTGTGTCATCGACTCATAAGGTACTGTTGATATGAATCTGTAATAATACAATACTATTAATATTGTTAACAAAAAAACTTACTGTAAAAGCAGGTACAGCCAGCAGCTGTAGGAGTCCCAGGACTTGCAGGATGTTCATGTTCACCTGAAGCCACTGCTGAACTACTGATGAGGAAAGCAATTAAGTAACACAACTTACAGTGCAAGAATTCCCATTTAACACAAATGATGTGCGTACAGTTCATTCATCCATTAACAGATTAATGTGCATCAGATGAAACCTGAGTCCCTCAGGACCCCTGCTAAAGTCTTAACAAGCATCTATTCCATGCAAATACAAATGAAAAATTGGATAATAAATAAAACATGTAAAATCTTATTACTGAATTACCCGATTGAAGTGAATTCCCAGCTTCTTGACCAGCTGCACGGTGGGATGTGCACTTCAGCAGTGACGGCAGGCAATGACACCCAGCATTTCTTCTTCTTCTTCCATCACCCTCTCACTGCTTACTGACACCACAGCCCATAAAGTGTCAGATTTCAACCACAAAGAGAAACACTGGTTTTCTATTTTTTTGTTCTGTTTTGATCGTAAATATGTTTCTTGCTGGAGCAGGATGTCTGAAGTTAGAACTCCCACGTACTGAGACTCATGTTGTTAATTTACATCAAGTCTTTTTATTCACACATTTATTTTTAAGGTACAGAAATTATGTAAATGTATATGTAATGTATAGATTCATGCAGAAATGGAACATCATCAAAGTTTGGTCCATTACATAATATAAAGAAGGCTACGTATGCCATCACATGCAATTTAAATATGTTTCTGCAACTTGCATATCTTAAAGTTGTATTATTTGTGAAGCGCACTAAAACGTGATCCAGTGTGAAAGAGAATTTTCCATTGATTGCTTTTTCTGAAGTGTCTCACCACTGATTGTCTCCTTCACACATCCTGTAACCACTAAATACAGACGAGTAAATCACAACAGGGGAGCTAGTGGGAGGTAAACATAGGTTTAAAGCTCTATTTAGTTTTATTTTAGCAAGAAACCACAGTGAAGCATGGCCTGGATGTGAACATAGCATGGAGGACAAGGAACACCGGGAATCAGTGAACATCAACATTCCTGTGCCAATAAGCTGCAATACTAGAGGAGCCGTTCAGGCTGACGAGAGTAAACTATATAATCAAAACAGAATGTGAGTATATAATAGTATATCATATAGGGGGGGAAATAATGACAGCAAGTTTGATAGTAAATCTTTAGTTAAATGCCAGCATAGGCTTTAAGTTATAGTCTCTTGTTATAGGTAGCTTTAAGTTATAGTGTCTACATGGCAATCAAACAAAAAAGAAAGGCAATAAAGTGTGCCTTTGTTGGGTTCATATTGTTAATGTTTAAATGAAACTATTATTTTATTACTACATTAAGTCAGTAATGTTATATTATAAAAATAAGAAAAAAAATCAGAATATTTGTAACTGTGGTTGCTAGACTTGGCAATCAGTGACAGAAATCTTCACAAAGAGAAGAAACTACAATTCAGCAACGTCAAACTTCAGCATCTCACCCCATCACCAACCCATCCATTCAAAATGTAAGCATGCAAACTCAAAACCCCAATCCCAAACACTCCACAAAGAGAAGCAAAATCTGCCAGTCACTTTTTGTCCCTCAAAGCTGCTGGTTCAGCTTCTGTGTTTGCTTCTCTTGAGGTTCAAAGGCACTCTTGGTGCTGAACAGGTTGTCCATTGATTCCACGATTTCCTGTATTTCTCGGGACAGCTCGGAGTAGCTCTCTTTAAGGTCCTCTTGCTGCTTCCTGAGGTCCGTTGCTGCATGCATCAGCTCAGAAGCCTGTTCGCTGCAGGTGGTCCTCAACTGCTCCACGTCCAAAAGCATCAGCTCCATGCTTTTTATCAGCTCCTCCAGACGCTCAGCAGTTGTTTCAAACCCTGATGTGTCCAGACTTCCTTCTTCCTTGGAATTGTCTGGAGCGCTGGCTCCTTCTTCTGGATTTGGTTCTGTCTCCATCCTCGTGTTGTAGCAACTTTCAATCACCTGATACTCAAGTCAGTCTTCAGTATAGCAGTTTTCTGGAAGAAAAGGGAAGCATTTAGCTGTAGCCAATGGCTGTGATAGGTTCAACTGCAAAAATTATTCAGTTTGGGTGAGAAATGTCAAAGATGCAGATCTAAGCTCTTCGCAGGGAGTGAAAAATGCATTTCTATCTATCATTAACTAGGCATATCATTCTTTTCTTTCTCTGTTTTTTGCTATATTTTTCAAGTAACTAATATTTGACAGCAGTATAATAAAACTGGAAATGCTGTTTTTGGTGTGCCACCCCAATATTTTTAGAGACTCCTATATGGCCACCCCTATGAAAAAATTCTGGAGGCGGCCCTGGGTGTATGTGTGCATAGTTGTATGTGTTTGTATGTGTATCCAAGTGCCCCTTCACTGGCATGGCTATACCAAGCTATAACCCCCTACTCCACCCACACCCACACTCCTTAGCCCAAACTACTGCCGGCTTAGATGAGGGACAGGCGGGACATGAGATTATGTGTTTCTTCCCTCCTCCCAAACTGAGACTATTCACTCCTTCGGCTGTCTGAGCAGATGGATTAACCTCGTCCTCTGCCTTGACGCACATGCACACAGTCATATGCACATTATAAGCCAAACTATTGTGAACACATGCAGCTGTACTACTACAGGTCAGTTTGAAATGCCACATGCCATTTGGATAAATGCAGAATGTGGCTTGGCCCATTATTTTTACATTAAGGAATTACAGGCAAATGCCAGCAGTTACTCTAAAAACTGCATATTGTTCAGTAGTAATGGAAACATTACAGATGAGCAGGCCAACAGTATGCACCAATGCACCGACGTGCTATCAATGCAATGTATTTTTGGGACCTCTCTAAAAGTGTAACGTGATCGTTTCACAGCCTGGACCAAAGACATCGACACTATTCTTTTACGTTGGTTATCCCAAAAATAAACAGCCTAAAATAAAACAGTGTATAATCATCTTCCCTGAGTTTTCTGGCGCAAACGTCAGAGAAGATCCAAAGAATGCTGGCAATAAACAAGAACGGGAAAACACAAGGGCTACATAGAAAAGGGAGGGAAAAGTATTGAGACAGGTGAAAACACAAGGAAAGTAATAATAAGACTTTGGATACGAAAATATTTTTATATTCAATTAGTGCTGTAAAACAAACAAACAACAAGTATTCTTTCCTATTTTTAATTTTTAGAAAAAGATTCGATTTTTAAAATATACACTCAATCAATTTTAAAGTCTTTAAAGAAATAAAAAGTTAAACGCATTAAAACAGTGACGAAATCCACATATTCAAAAATGTGTTAAAGAGCCACCAAAGGTTCCTACCCTTTAAATGGCTGTAAAGATAAGGAGTCTAGATGATGACCTCACCACCCTCGGTCTCTTATCAAAACATGACAACTTGCTCGATGGAGGCCAATGTCAAGGGGATACCCTTATTCTGAGAGTGGTGTAAAATACAAGGGTGTAAGTTTCAAAAGAAAAGCAATGAATTATTAATGAATCGGTTCAGGACACATTACCTAGACAACAAAGACAGCAGTTGTCTTGTTATAAAATAAACATATATATGTATATATATATGTGTGTGTGTGTGTGTGTGTGTGTGTGTAAGACTTTAAGCAATTACATTACATGTAAATTTTATGTACTTGTGTAATTTTGTTGCATAAGTACAATATAAAATGTTACATTTAATGGAATCTAGTCAAATTAAATTCACTTGTATACATACAGTTTATGCCAAGTACAGTTGCCTTAATGATCAATTATTTTAATAAATAAACCTTTAGTTTCATGTATTTGAATATTTGAGTTGCATTTTACTAAAAAATATATTGCTTCGTATTTATGAGGGTGCAGATTTAATTTTTCAAAGCAAAAGCTCACAAAAAATACTGGTATGACAGATCAGGAGGAAAAAGACCCTCATTAGTTCTTCACTAAAGCATAAAGAGACACAAACAGACAAAAACCGAACAATAAAACAAAAATCAACCAAAGTATTCATTATAGTATTCAACAAAACATATCAATAAACTTTTAAAATTTCCCAGCGAAATACAAGAAAATGAAGTCTTACTTGTCTCTGTGGTTATTTACTGAGCTTATCCGGAATGTGTCAACATGCAGACTAAAGATATTATAGATTATGTGTTAAGTATGGATCCCAGCCAGAGTGCAGCAGGTCTGCCCTCCTCCTAACTCACTCCCTCTGTGTCATGATGCCCTTAATGGTTCTATTTTGGGCTAAACCCTGCTGTACGTTATCAACACAGAACATTTAGTTGTAAAGGAGAGATACCTTTTACTTTTCAGAGGCAACATCATGATGAACATGTTCCAGTTTACTTTAGTTTATTTCTTCATTCACAACCACATTTTCAAAAACATGCTGGGACATTGTAAAATCATAATGGTTTGTGGAAATTTAATGCAATGATTTCAAATTCCGGTGATCAGTATATTTAAAATGGGACAGCATATGAAATGTTGAAACCCTTCTGTAAGTGTAAATGCTAAATACTAAGCTGTATTTTTCACAGTAACATGTTTCCTCATTCTTGCTTGGTGTAAGATTTCAGCTGCTCAGGAGTTCCAGGTCTCCTTTGGCATTTCATATAATGCTCCAAAGCACCCGGATCCTTACTATGGAGCCATAAAAATGTAATGCATGCAGAAAGTGGCTTGGCAATGTCATCTGAATGAAACATCACAGATGTGTACAATAGCCATGCTACGTGCGCCAATGCACCCTCGCCTTTATTTATTTATTTTTTTACTTTACAATAATCCAAAGAAACTAGATACTATGCTGTGTGTGTGTGTGTGTGTGTGTGTGTGTGTGTTTAGTGTTTTCACAAATTTAAATGTAATGCTGAAAGAGTTGAATGTAAAGTCAGTGTACTTCCAAACGTTTCCACATGATGGCGCTTTTAGCTAAGTTTCCATACACTTCTGTGGAAGAAAGGGAGGTTGAGATACACTTTTCCTGTATCTTTTATGTGCACCAACTCTTTTTTTACGCGTGCTTTATTTATTGTCCTTTGTGAATGTGAATTCTCATTTATAGTTTGCAGCGGCTTAAACTTGGAGGTGGCTGCCAACTCTATACGAGGTTGTGCATTTGTTTCAATGAGCTCCTAAAAACATTTAAGGACTAAAATGTGTAGCTTTGCATGTGTGGTTAGGTGGGCGCTCTTTATGTAAGTGCTGTGTGGGGGATCAGGAGTATGGATTATTTCACCCTGGGTCGTATTCAGAGAGGCCAGCCAAGCGTGAGGCAGACAGAAGAAAGGGGGCATTGTTGAGGTCTAGATGAGTGTCAGAGGTGCCTCAGAAAATAGATTCACTCTTGGAGGTTTAACAGAAACATACTTGCAACAACCCCCTGACCCTTCAGATGTCTGACCGTGGCTGAACCCCTCTTTACAATAGTAAATAAATGTATCAATTAACATAGCATTTGTATGTGGCTTATGTTAACTGATTGGTAGTGCGCTAACTGCAAATAAACCACAAAGAAACTGCAAAAAAAAAATAATTTAAAAACAAAAAATTAAAGAGGAAGAAACAAAGAAGTGGATTTGATCTGGTCTGAATAATAAGTTTATGTGAAAGGGGAAATTCCTGAAGGCTGATTTTGTTTACTTTTAGCATTAGGTGGCTGAGGTTTATCAAGTAAGGTGGTGGTGATAATATCAGTTTTCAAAACCTTGGGACTTTCTGGCACCTTCTTCATTCGTCTATCTGTCTAGTATTCAGTCTAGGTAAAACAATTTACGTGGATTATCTGGACGCACATTTGTCTCAGCCGTTCTGTCTCTGTCCTTATCTCTCACTGTCTTGGATTTGCACAAACAATCTGAACACAAACTCTGGATTTGTCTGCAAATGCCTTCAGAGAGGCCGCTATCATCACTGCTCATAAAGGAAGAAAAAGTTTCATGGCAGTGTTTCCCAACTGTGATTTATTCTCAAAATGCAGGCATAAATAGGCTCTTTGTCACTGAAGAAACAGGAAAGTTATGAGGCAGTGGCTCGCGCATGCCTTCGGTCCTTAGGGCCTTTGAGGGTCCAGGGTCTTTGACACACAGAATTCCTACACTATTTATGGCAACTCATTGGTGTAAATGGGCCAGAAATATATGGCCATTTTTAGGCATAGAACCCATTTTTCAGAGGCTAACATGTAATTAGACCATTCATGGCAAAAGGGGCAATTTCTCTCATTATTCCATGACAAATTAGGCAGATAAAAGAAATGGAGGTGATTCCAAATATTGAACTTCGTGGCTATTCATTGGAAGATTCAGGAGTGGCCAAATCAGCAATCTTCTACATTCTTAAAAAGAAGTGGTCTGCTCAGCAACACCAGAAGGACTGAAAGACTGAAAGACCACAGACGTGGATGATGACAGAATTATTTCCATGGTTAAGGAAAACTGCTTCACAACAAATTAAGAATGCTTTATAGGAGGTAGACATATCATAGTTTACAGTCTAGAGAAGGCTTCATGAATGGAAATAGGTCTGCAAAGAGGTTAAAACAGCTGTTGATGATGTGACTGCTGAAGTTGGAACGATGAATTGTGACATGTACAGAGCTATAGTCTCTGCTCACATTCAGCTAAATGCTACAAAACAGAACACAACACTTCACATTGCAAGTGGATAACAATCCAAAGCATACCGCAAAAGCAGGAGTTTCTCAAGGCAAAGAAATGGTATATTCTTCAATGACAAGTGGGTCACCTGAGCATGCTTTTCAGTTATTGACTACAAAACTGAATGATGAACAACTCACAAGCAAGCAACTGAAAAAGGATACAGTAAATCCCCTGATTACCTCATTGTATGCATACAAACGTGCCCAGTACTAAAAAGAGAGCAGAGGTACATCCAGAGCCCAACCCTGAATGAATGTTCATTTTACTCTGTGCTTGCTTGATGTGTGAGATAGAAACAGAATAAATACTAAATATATGCTTTGTCTTAGTCTTTACAGACTGTTTAATGTATTGGCTGGTTGATTAGGTTTTTGTAGATGGAAATGATCATTAAAAAATACACTAAAAACCCCTAATCAAGAAGGGAAAAGAACTGGATTTGAACTTTTTTCTCTCTTTTAATTCAAATTTTCATTTTAAGATTTCTTCCAACTGTCAGTCAACTCTGTAAAGGAGTTTCAGCTAAATATCTTATAAAGAAAGAAGCACTTTTTTTTTTAGATTATTACATTGTGAAAGAGATTTGGTCTAAAAGTGAAACAAAAAACAGCTTAACAGAGCTCCACCCAGATCCATCAGATCGGGATCAGTTTCCTTGAGACGGTCTCGTTTTCCGGTAAATGGGTGGGATTCCCGATCCCGTCCCCCCAGGGAAATACAAGTGCATGAATAGCTAATGTTCCAATCAGGCCTCCCCCGCTTTCATATGATGCCAGAGATTTTTTTTCTCCCCCTTAGAGAAACAATGTGAAGTCTGCTGGATACTGCTCAGAAACCTGATTGTTACAAAATGTTCCCTGGAATGGGAAGCTTTAAATATTTCCCTCCCTATTTGCCTAAAACAAAAGGCCCAGATGATGAAAATGTGTGACTTCTGCTACTTTTGGCAAATGTTGAAACTGAAAAGTAATGTGCTTTGAGATGATGCCATTGTTGAAAAGAAGATTTGGTTTAAAGACTATAGCTCTGCTAGTTGGAGGCTTTACCATAAATAGAAATGATAAAACTGTCTCTTACTGTGTGACCTGATCAGTGAACCAGGCCAGAAAACATCAGAGCAAACAGTAATGATTCTCATCAAAGACTTTGCAGGGAAATTGCAGGGATTTCATTTAAGGTTGAAGGCATCAAGTTGACCTTCTCATGACTTGTGTCCATTTTGAATGGCTAATGTGTCCAGACTGTCCATCGAGTGAAGCATTTGGGTCTTTTTCATGACAAGTGAGACGTCTGACATCGATCTGCTCACCACCCCAGAGCATTCCATTGTTGGGTCTCTGCTGCACCTGATATGAGATGCCTGCCAGCACTGCACTCTCTTAACAGAGCTTTAATTGTTTTGTATTTCTTCCACATTCTCGGGCGTGCAGTTTCACCTCAGTATACACTCATACACATGTGCTTCCACACATGCCCACACATTGCAGGAACACTCACCAGACATTATTTTCTCTTTCCAGTGAAGTAAAACATTTGGCTAGCAGTAAAAACAAATAGAAGCATGTGGGAATTTGGCTTTTTAAGGAACCCCTGCCCCTAAAGTGAAACCACATTTCATCCAAGCACCAAAGAGGGCAGGATGAGAGATATTTACATGAAATTAAAGCCCTAAGATGGTCTAATTTTTACAAGATTATTCAGTGATAAACAAAAGTGGGGGAGGGTTCATGGAAAGTTTAGACAATCTAAATTCTTTCTTTTTCTCATGCTGATCACCTTGTGAGCCTTTAAATTTATTTGACCTCCTCTTATGAGCGCCCCAAACTATAGGAGGATAATTAATGTTATATAAAACAGATATAGATGTTTGAGTTACTCCTGATTAAGCAATGTGGAATATTTGTTTCTCCCACAAAGGAGGATTAAAATTTCCATTCACATTTCCCATAAGAACACCACTCTTTGATAAATGTTGTTGTATGAGCTGCCATGTTTTTCTTTCTGGATATTTTCTGCTGTCTTTGCCAGGACCTCATTTACTCTTTTTCAGGCTGGGAAACGGGTTTTAGACACTGGGGAAATCTGGTGTGCCTCTGCCTCTCACAGCTAATTAGTGTGTGAACTAATTGTGTGGCTAACTTTAGCAAACCGATAGCCTAGTTCCATCTGTCCGCTATGTATAAAGTAGGGAGGGAGATGTAGAAGAGCGTATTGGTGACATTCTAGCTCTTTTTAGAAATTTCTGACAAGAACTCTCACCTGGGGAGCCTGTAACCGGATCCAGTCTGGTGCAAATGACCTTTAGACAGAGTGGCATAAACATTTATGTTGTAATAAATATTTTTATGCTGAGAAATCATTCAGTAAGGCTTTATAAATCAGTGATATGCTGGACTGAGGAAAATCTGATGTGATCTGTCATCTCTGTTTAACTGTGGCTGAACTAAATACTGTATAATAAAATGGACCACCTATGTAATGTGGTCTGAAGCCTTGGTTTTAACATGGTGGTCTGCCTTATGATTCTTGGCTCCATAATTTGAGAAAAACAGTAGCATTATATTATTTCCCCAAACAATGGTAAGATTAATCTGGGTACATGACTTAGATGAGACCATCCATTCGTTTTCTTCCACTTATCTATTTCAAGGTGGTAGATTAGCTGTAGCCTAGTAGCTGTCATGGGGCAAGCCCGGTACATATGTCACAGAGATAAAACAGCGAGACAGACAAGCATTCACATCTACAACCAATTTAGAATGACCAGTTACCTAACCTGTCAATACATTTTTTGGTGATATAACAGTGTGAACCAACACGCCACCAAACATACAGCTCTAGCATGGAGTTTTACCCATCATCTGGTTAACTGGATGATAGTACAAGAATCAGACGCATTTACCATATAAGCTAAAAGGAAGTTCAGAGGACCTAGTGCAATACAACCAGAATGCCCCCAGGGTATAATTACAGACAATCCCAGGAAAGTGCTTTTAATATTTTGGCCAATTGCTGTTCAAAATAAGTATTAGACGGTTGAATGCTGACAATGTTTGTGTGTTGTCTTGCTGTGCTTGCTATGCATCCCTGACTCTTTTCTTATTTCTGCATCCAGCAGCACCCATAAGGAATGTGGTGAAAGTTCCCACCAGGTTAAAAACACCACTGAAAAGATCCCGTCATTTGTCTGATTGTTCAATAAACAGATTTACTCTTTGGGACAACTCAGGTAAAGATGGTAAGCCGGAGCACTGGCACCCTTCTAGTTCAACTTCTGCAGCAACTGCTCATTTCTGCAAGCTAGACTCAACTGTCATTTAGCCTTTAAATCAGTTATTTAGCTGCAGATAGTCCAAAAGTGACAACAATCCCACTGCACTCTCTAGAAATGACATATACAATTATGCTAATATGTAACCCAGCACCTGATTAGCATCTCCCTGACTAGTGGCAACTTTTGTTCAGATAAGACATTTATCCTGGAACAATGATATCACTTCAGGATGAAAACTTTTATTGTACCACTTACAAGATTTTAAGTTTATGCCTCCTGCTACATGTTGACTGTTTTTAGCTTAGCTTCATCAGCTCCAAAAAGATATTATGTCATGGTTTGCTAAGAGGACTCAAGTACAGGACACACTGAAAGCAGGGTAACAACATTTAATTAACAAAGTCAATATCAATTGAAAACAGCTGAAATAAACTAAAGATTTTCTTTGAAGCAAAACTCAGAGAACTGTTAGTCAAAAGCAGGTAAGTAGCTGAGATTTCTTCGACAGTTTCACTTTAAGCTATATAAAGTTTCTGTGAACTTGGCTTTAATATCATCGATTTCCTCGGATACAGTACTGTGCAAAAGTTTTGAGCCAACCTGACTTTCTTTATATTTTTTCTCCAATAGGCACACTTCTTTGTAGGCTTTGTTGAGGTCCTTGTACTTGGCTCCTTTCAACAAAATTATTTTTTGTTTGCTAAGCCCTTTAACACCAACATGAATTATTCAAACATAAAAAAGGCACTCAGTTCCATACTTAGCCTTATTCACAACAACTTGGCATAGAACTTTAAATTGTGTCTCTAGGGACTTTGTCTGTCTGTCTGTCTTTGCCTGTCAGAGACTCAGAGACCCATCATTTGTCATTTCTTTAGTTGAAGTTAACATATAACATAGTTTGAGGACATACAATAGTATTTTGACACCAACAAGGTAGGGGTGGTCGATATAAACGATATACGATAGAAACGATATAAATTTGGCCAACGATAGAGATTTTGACTATACCGCTCTATCGCGATAGCGCATGTTGATGATGTCATCAAGCTGCGCCTGTTTCGGTCGAAAGCATCATGGCAGCGGCTACAACCATTATCATCTGCAAATTATGCCGGGCGACAGTCATAGCAAAGAGATGAAGCACTTTTGAAATATGGGGAAAGCCAAAAACTGCGCTTCCTCCACTTCCGTAATATTGATTCATTAATGTTGAATTCTGTCGCAGCTGTTCTATTCCTATGTTGTTGCAGTATATTAATAACTAACCTTGTATTGTGGATGAATAATCTCAGTTGTTCTCCTGACTGAAGTTTGGCCCGTGTATAACATCCTGCTATGCGATTGCATTTGTCCATACAGAATCCCTCATGTTAACTTTTACTGAGTGGAAAAAAAGTTGGTGTTCATCCTCCAGCTTCACTGTGCTAATGTTATGCTAACATAGCTGTGTCGCTAGCAATCACGTAGCACAACATTATACACCAGGTAGTCCAACTTCAGTAACCCTGCAAACGCCACTGCTGTTTAGTTTTCTGTCTTCATTTATGTTGGAAGTGGTAGCAGAGCTGTACGTTTTAATTAGTGTCAAAAATCTCTCAGTCAGAACATGGTATGTCTTGTTTAGGTGGAAACTAGCGAGCTAACTTCCTGTTAACTTGTAACTCCGTTAAATTTAATAAATTCTGTTTTCATGGATGCCTGGACGTTAAACTTAATTGTTACATTTGGTAAAGCAGCAACACTGATGATTTTATTAAAGATGAAAGAATTTAGACCATTTTTAACTCTCAGTATTCGTTTGACTTTGGGACCTGAAGTGTAAGGAGTTTGGGACCCAGATTACTCCGCGAAGCTCCTCACTACGGCAGCCGTAATCCTCTGACAATCCATCAAGCATTGCGGCTTACCAAAGTTGTACTAAAACATTTTTAACAGATTTCTGCACGCCCAAATCGGTTCGAGGTCAGTAAGCACAACCAGAATTCATACATAAGGCACACTCTCGATTTTTGAGAAAAATTAAAGGATTTTAAGTGTGCTTTATAGTGTGGAAAATACGTTATACAGAAGAAAAGAATATATCGTTACCGCACATGCGTCAAATT
This sequence comes from Oreochromis niloticus, assembly GCF_001858045.2. NCBI lineage: Eukaryota > Metazoa > Chordata > Actinopteri > Cichliformes > Cichlidae > Oreochromis > Oreochromis niloticus. The sequence goes on along the minus strand of NC_031980.2, from coordinate 12,498,281 downwards.
ATATCGCGATATGGATTTTAGGCCATATCGCCCAGCTGTGCAACAATGTGATTCTCAAAGAGCTTGTGGCCTGGTCTGGTTGAGCTGCAGGGAAGGGGTGGTGCAGCAGGCTTGAGGGGCAATGCCAGTAAGGCTGGGACGTGAGCTGCAGCCTCATCCAACCTCTTTTTTTTTTTTCCAGGTGCCAAGCTACCCTTCAGTTTCATCCTCCATCCCTAACGATAACTGTAGAGTTGATGGAGGATGAAGACAGCAGAGAGAGCAAAAGAAACAGGTAAGAGCAGACAGGTAGTCAAAGTTAACAAAAACTTTTAAAGCCAGAGTAGCTTCTGTTTTGAACAGATTTATTGATGATGATTATACATAAATAAGCAGTGTATTATACTGTAATCAGATGTGGATTCTCATTAACCGCTTTAATAGTAACTATGTGTCACAAATAATATCTTATTAACAGATAGTGAAATAAAATGGTGATGAAGACAGTAACTCCAGAACAAGGGGCGTAGGATTTTGAATTGATACCATAGGTGCATCTACTAAAGTTTTGGGGTCAGTTTGAATATCAGTGACCTTGACCTCAAGGTCAAAGGTCAAGTTTTCTGAAAATCTTGTGAATGCTACAACTCGGTGACAGGAAGGAAGTCACCCAGGTTGTTCAAATTTGTACCATAGGTGCATTTACTAGGAGGCTGAAGGGTTGCACTGGGGGCCATCTGTAGAGGTTTAGAGTCAGCAACCTGTCTGTGAACGTGGACAAAACAAAAGAGATGATTGTTGACTTCAGGAGAGCACAAAGAGCTCACTGCCCACTTAACATTAATGGATGCTCTGTGGAGGTCATCAAGAGCACCAAATTCCTTGGTGTCCACCTGGCGGAAAACCTCTCCTGGTCCCTTAACCCCAGCTCCATAACTAAGGAGGCCCAACAGCATCTCTGCTTCCTGCAGAAGTGAAGGAAAGCCCATCTCTCACCATCCATTCTCACCACCTTCTACAGAGGGACTGTCAAGAGCATCCTGAGCAGCTGCATCACTGTCTAGTATGGTAACTGCACCGTGTCAGATCGCAATACCCTACAACTTATAGTGAGAGCACCTGAGAAGATCATTGGAATCCCTCTCCCCTCCATCATGGAAACTTTTAGCACCTGCTCCATCCGCAAAGCCACCAGCATTATGGAGGGCCTCACACACCCCTCACACACACTCTTCACCCTGCTGCCTTCTGGAAAGAGATACCAGAGCATCCTGGCCCTCACTACCAGACTACCAGAACAGTTTCTCCCCCCAAGCCGTCAGACTCCTGAAGACTCAGTGACTGGACTGGCACACACACACATGCACACATGCACACCTTCACACATGTCACTACCAAGCACTTATCTGCAGTATCTCACACTCATACAGACACACACACACACACACACCAAGTTACTTTTGCACAATAATCAGCATTTTGCACGTTTCCATTGCACTGTCTTGTGTTGTTTATTTTTGAAATTTTTTGCACATTGCACTTTATGTAGTCCCGAGTTTGTCCGTTATATGTCATATGTAGCACCAGGGTCTTGGAGGAACGCTGTCTCATTTCACTCTGTACTGTACCAGTGTACATGGTTGAAATGACAATAAAAGCCACTTGGCCTGACTTGATCTGTATTTTGTTGGGGTTGCTTGGAGACGAGTGCCATACAGTTCCAATGAGCATACATTCCAAATATGCAAATTAGCCCCATACCTTATGATGACATATGTTCAGGGTATGAACATTCTATGCTGAAAGCTTAGAAATATACAACCTTTGACAGTTTGTCTTCAGTTGAACTTTTGCACAGCACAGAAGATTTTCACTGCGATCAAATTAGGTTCAAAGATGGTTCAAATTGGGTTCAAACATTTTTTTCTCAGAAAGGTAAGTTTGAAGAGACTTGCAGCACATGTCTCTGAATATTTTCGTAAGGTAAATAAGCACTTTTGAAGCTTTTAATGGAGCTTTATGGATGATTTCTGTAAAAACTGAATTTTGAACCAAATGAAGGATTTTGTATTTCGTACCATAAACTTTAAAACTCAAATTAAGGCATGAAGAAATTGTTTTTATTTTATTTAAACATATTCATAGACATCCACTTCATCAGCTGACTAAATTGATAAAAATCTAAAATAATACCAAATTTTCTAACTGGACACTTTTCATGTAGAGCCTCTCTTGGTATGTTTGTTTTATGCCATTACTGATGTTGGTTTTCTTGTTTCTAAACAGAAATCAAAAAACCAAAACGTGGCAGAGAAGGAAATTCCTTCTACGTCTCAGCACAGGTAAAGAAATGCGTGACTCCTTAATCTAATGTTGCTGGAGATATTTATAGCAGTGGTTTGTGTGAGCTGTTTTATTTCCCTTTATTGTTATTTTCTTCCGCCTTGTGTGTTTATATCATTTTTACTACTTCTAGTTTTGTCTATTATTTATATCCATTCAGAGATTAGTTGAAAATATAGAGTGTAAATGTACAAAATACATGATTTTGTTCATTTGGGTATTCCATAACAGTTATCAATTTTCATTTGCAATATCCAGGATGTACTCCTTGTTAAAATTTCCACTTTGAAAAATAACATTTACACTTTTGTCCTCATCAGCGTCCCGGAGGCTTCTGTTGCTGCTACACCACCTAACCATGAAAATGGTAACAAGAAGAGGAAGAAAAGAAAATGGAGACACTTCTTCTGCTGTTTCTCGGTTTGCTTTTACAGAAAACATATGAAATGCACATTCTCCTTAAATGTACTTGTTAGTTTTAAGTGACTTTACTTTTTAATAACACTATGTTTGTTCGTTCTCTACAGGAAACTGACAGCGATACAGAGGCAGAGCCCACCACTGTAAAGCCACAAAAAAGTCTCGCTGGTCTATTTTCAAATTCTGGAAGGTATGTTTTATGGAAAGAGTCACTGTCATCAAGCATTTACTCATCACAATGAAATGGGAGAAATTAAGAGCAATGAAGCACATGGCTATGTCCTGTCTTTTGGTTTCCTTCTACAGAGAAAAAGGCAGGTTGCTCCTGAAACAACAGTGGAACCTGATAAAAAGAGTGACAAGTGAGGGAAACTTTCATCTTCTCACTTTAAAGCAAAATTCTTTTGGGATCCTTCTGGTTGCAGATTTGATACTTAACATCCTTTTGTATATTTTTGCAGGTTAAAGAACATGCAGCATGACTGTACACCTGCCGAGTCAGCACCGTACAGTTCAGAGGACTCAGTACAGGTCATTTGGCCCCAAGCAGGACAACCAGAATGCCCGAGGACAAAACTACAGACAATCCCAGGTAAGTGCTTTTCATATTTTGGCGGATCGCTGATCAAAATAAGCATTAGATGGTTGAATGCTGTTCTCCAGAGAGACAATGTTTGTTTGTTGTCTTGTTGTGCTTGCTATGCATCCCTGACTCCTTTCTTCTTTCTGCATCCAAGTTCCCACCAGGTTAAAACACCACTGAAAATGGTGAGCCATCAGACCTGAGTTGGGACACTTTGATTATGGACTTTCTGGCACAAGAGCACGTACGGGAGCAGCTGTTTAACATGTAAGAGAAAAACATCCTCCAAAATGTTTAAACTTCAAAGCTCATGCATACATGCACATACACTGCTTAGCGTCTTGACATCTTTCCTAATTGTGTGTTCTTGTTTTTACCTTTTTGCAATAGTCTAGTGAAACATTTCAACAATGGGAAAATAACGGAAAATCAAATTCAGACTGTGGACCGCTTCGGGTGAGTACACGTGGTGCACAAAGACCAAAGCTCACTTTGTCAAAGTGGAGAAAATGACTTATTTTACACTGATACTGTAAACTTTGTGTTTGTGTGGCAGGTTTCCAAACATTGCAAACACCTGCTACATGAACTCCTGCCTGCAGAGCCTCCTCAACACTGAGGAGTTCATTAGAGACATCAGCTGTCAGGAGATTTTGTGGAGAGCAGTGCCAGAAGCTCGGCTCTTAAGGTGCGCTACGTCAACCTTCTACTTTCTTCAAAAACCCGAAGAACAAAGATATCTAACACCAGAAATGTCTGTTTACCCTTTCCTTTTTACAGAAGGCTCATTGACATCAGGGACTGTCATAATTCAAGAGATTATGGCCTTAAAAAACACCGCCTAAAATCTTTTAAGGAGGCATTCAGCAAACACGTTCCTGAATACAAAGGCAGTGCACAGAAAGTACGTCAGCAATTTGGACGTTTCGTTTTTTGCTTTACCTTCTAATGTTTATGTTCTGTTTTAAATCTCTGTGTTTTCTTTCAGGATGCTCATGAGTTCCTAACCTTTTTCCTCAATGAGGTCAAAAGCCTTTCACCTCACCTGAAGAGGAAAGCAGCTCTCCTGGGCCGAAGTTATACCTGCCCAGTAGAAGATCATCATGTTTTCAAAATGGAAAACATGAGGACATGCAAGAGGTAAGCCTGTCTTTCAGAAACACAGGGCTGATTGCAACATTTTCATATACCTCTTTTCCACCTACCCGATCGTTACTTTAACTACGTTACTCCTTAAATGTGTAGCTGCGGTCACCAATCATCACACCAAGAGGAATTCACTAGCTTGTCTCTTGACCTGGTTCCAGAGGGGTCTGTTGAGGACATGTTAGAGACATACTTGAAGGTAAGATCACAAATTCCAGTGGAGTTGTAGTATCACTGATCTTAACACACCTTTCTTGTTAGTGTTTGTGTGTGTGTGCATATGTTGTGATTTTTCTAACATAAAGCCTGTCTTCTCTGTGCTGTTGTTCAGGAACAAAAAATTGAATTTCTCTGTTATTGTGGAGGGACGACCTCGGAAGTGAAGCCGTCTTTTGATACACTGCCAAGGTGTGTAAGGTCACATCAGAATTGAGCGACTGACCTGATTTCCAAACTGTGGCGCAGTAAACATCACAGTTTTTTAAGACAACACTTGAGCAGTCATTTTCCCCCATCTTCTGTTTGTGTTTGACACTCATTCTTCTTATTTTGTTCCTTGGGGTTTTTTTTCCTTTTCTGCCAGAGTTCTCATCTTGCACCTGAAGAGGTTTGGCTTCACAAAAACCAACAAGCTTCAGAAGGTGCATGACCCCGTCTGGCTGCAGAGGGACTTGGTGATGTCATCCAAACAGGTAAAAACAGACTGCAGAACATCTCAGAGAATCAGCTTAATTATCGCACTGATGTGAGACTTTATGAAACTAACACTCTTTGGATTTGTTCCTTCTCAGGGTGGTGGCTGTTACAGTCTTGTCAGCATCATCAGTCATTATGGAGGCACAGAATCAGGTAAAACAACTGACTTGTTACAAACAGAAAATGATTTAACAGAACTTGCTACTTTTCAGTGAAGGACTCACACACAAAAGCTTTTGATGTTCTAAGAAGCACTAAGTCCAAATCATGAATCAGTTGACTTTTAGAAGTTGGATTCATTTGTCTTAATGTGATCTCAGGACACTACATCTGTAATTCCGTGCATCCTGAGGCGAGTCCGCAGGCTACATCAGATCCTTGGCTCACCTATGATGATGCACGGGTGCTCCACACAACTGGATCTGCAGTTTTTGAGGAACAGCAGCACTCTGCCTACATCCTGTTTTACAAGAGAAACGTAAGAAGACACAGCAGCTCATCCTGAATTGAGATCATTTTTAAATGTCCTATTACCTCGTTAATCAGTTTTGTCTTCATTCTAAAACAGGATGTGGAAGCAAGTTACAGCCATCATCATGCTGAGAAGGAACAACCGTCGTCTCAGACCGCAGGTAAGTATTGCCCTTAGGAGGAAGGGTCCACCCAGAGAGCCTGGTTCCTCCCAAGATTTCTTCCTCCAGGAGGGAGTTTTTTCTTGCCACCGTCGCCCTACATTCACCGGTCTCATCAGCAGAGACATTGTTAACCTTCTAAGACCTGGACTCTTTCATGGCATGCACTTTTAATTTCTCTGTGCCATTTTGGGTTGATTGGGACCTGATGAATGTAAAAACAAAGAATTACCTGATTTTTATTTCGGTGAAAAATGAGATCCACATATGAGGACATGTGTTTTACATTTTGATGGAACAGTGGCAGTATGATGTCCTCATAAGTGGATATCAGCCCTTTGTATAACAACATTTTATATTTTGGTCTAGACAACCCAAAATGTAATGTCCACATATATGGACTCCAGGTCCTAGGAGGTTAAAACAAAGTCTACTAGAGATAGTCCTTTTCACGACCAGTGTTTGGCTTGCTCTCTGGGAACAACAAAAAATTAAACAAATAAATTAATAATAAAATAAAATAAAGAAATGATTTATTTATTTATTTATTTTATTAAAATTCAAATAACAAAAATAAAAATAACTAATAAAAAATAATAAAAGTATTCAACTGTGTTTTGTGAAATTTGTAATGAGTCTCAGTTAAGTTGATGTCACAGAAGTTTCTGTCATGATTCGGCTGTGTGGCAGGCAGGAAGTGGACCCAAACGCAAACTCACGGGGACACGGGGGATAAACTCAAAAAGCACAGCTTTATTGCTGGAAACACAGATCACAGGTTACAGAAGACTAAACTGGGAAAACTAAATATAAAGCGCACCAGGAAACACGGGGGAATCACACACAGCATGAGGGAGAACACGACGCAGAACTGAGGGAGACGCAGACATAAATACACAGAGGGGTAACGAGGGAAGTGGGAGCACGCGGGGAACACAGGTGACACTGATAATCATAACAAGACATGGCAGGAGTAAACGCAACACTGACGGGAGACTGTCAAAGTAAAACAGGAAGTACAGAGGTTCAGACAGGAGGAGAGAGAGCACAAGGAGAGCACGGACATAACGGGCAGGGGAAAACATGGAATAAAACACAAGGAGAGACGAGGGCTCACAGATACGCAGAGGGACACACAGGGGGTAAGAGTCACAAGGGGAAAACACATAAGGAAACAACGTAACAGAGCAACCCAGGAAGCATGGCCTAAATAAGGAACAAAATGCATGAAAACTAAGAATACTGGGCCAATGTGGCCCAGGACCATGACAGTTTCTGAATCAACCATTTAGATTGTTCAACAAACAGATTTACTCAGGTAAAGATGGTAAGCTGGAGCACTGTTACCCTTCTAGTTCAGTTTAAGTTTTTAGACAAATATTCCCTCATTCAGTTGCAGCTTCTGCTTTTAAATAAATTATTTAGCTGCAAATGTTTAGCTGCAAGTAGCAAAGTCCAAAAGTGACAACATTTCCACTGCACTCTCTCCAGAAATGGCATATAGAACTTTTGATCAAACTACACATTTATCCTTGGATCATTCACAATCATGTAGGGTGGAAATCTTTAATTGTACTTTTTATTATATACCAATTATTTGCTCCAGAGTCTTATCTTATTCCAGGTAACAAGCCATCGAGTTGTAATGCGCCACCTAATAAAATCATTTCTCAGTGGCTCTTCTGCAACCAATGAGTGGGTGTGTTCTTCCATTGTCACAAGTGTCACGACACGCTCAACATGGTCTGTCCCTACTCGTTACAAAATGTGGAAACGTCAGTGCTATGTCACGGCACACTATTTGACTATCAGCTCTCATCATTTGATCAAAGGGCGAATTGCATAGTGCCATTATCTTCTGTGTAGTGAATTGCTGGAACCGGCAATCTGAATGCGGCCCAAGCGCCACGTGTCCCTATTGGTCATGTGTGCAGCCCTACATACTGACCTATTGAGCTACTAAACCCCGACCAATCGGTTTTTAGATTTAAGGGGTATGCTAGCCGTCAGCTAACCGCAGCCGTTACTCTATGCATTTTCCCCGATATTTCATTTCCACCAGTACTATGGGGTATTTGTGAATATCCATGACTGACCCGGACAGGTCGCCAGTTGGTCTTTGGCCAGGGTGATGGCAGTTTCGAGGTTCACCGGCTAGTGACAGCAGACTCACTTCACTGTCCTTGCCGGTAGCCCCTCCACAAATTTCTCTAGCACTACCATTTTCAGCAATCCAGCCTTTCCAAGTGTGGGGCCAGGCTGCAGCCACCTGGTGTAGGCAGAGGACTGGTCCTCCAGCCCCATTTGTCCTCCATGAACGTTGCTGTGATGGTCCTCTGGAGAGGCTGAGGGCAGCCACCTGCAACAACCAGAGGGCCTGTTCCTTCCCGGCCACCAACACACCTCCGCCAAGCCTTGGAAAACTTCCAGGAAAAGCTCGCTGTTGATTTAAGTCAAAATATATTTGCTGATGTTGAGTGCGTGGATATGCAGAAGGACACCCATTCCATAATACATCATTTCCATAAATAAACAGATTTACTCTTTGGGACGACTCAGGTAAAGATGGTAAGCTGGAGCACTGGCACCCTTCTAGTTCATTTGAAGTTTTTGGACAACTTCTGCAGCAACTGCTCATTTCTGCAAACTAGACCCAACTGTCTACATTTAGCCTTTAAATCAGTTATTTAGATGCAAATAGTCCAAAAGTGACAACAATCCCACTGCACTCTCTAGAAATGACATATACAATTATGCTAATATGTAACCCAGCACCTGATTAGCATCTCCCTGACTAGTGGCAACTTTTGTTCAGATAAGACCTTTGTCCTGGAACAATGATATCACTCCAGGATGAAAACTTTTGTTGTACCACTTACAAGATTTTAAGTTTATGCCTCCTGCTACATGTTGACTGTTTTTAGCTTAGCTTCATCAGCTCCAAAAAGATATTATGTCATGGTTTGCTAAGAGGACTCAAGTACAGGACACACTGAAAGCAGGGTAACAACATTTAATTAACAAAGTCAATATCAATTGAAAACAGCTGAAATAAACTAAAGATTTTGTTTGAAGCAAAACTCAGAGAACTGTTAGTCAAAAGCAGGTAAGTAGCTGAGATTTCTTCGACAGTTTCACTTTAAGCTATATAAAGTTTCTGTGAACTTGGCTTTAATATCATCGATTTCCTCGGATACAGTACTGTGCAAAAGTTTTGAGCCAACCTGACTTTCTTTATATTTTTTCTCCAATAGGCACACTTCTTTGTAGGCTTTGTTGAGGTCCTTGTACTTGGCTCCTTTCAACAAAATTATTTTTTGTTTGCTAAGCCCTTTAACACCAACATGAGTTATTCAAACATAAAAAAGGCACTCAGTTCCATACTTAGCCTTATTCACAACAACTTGGCATAGAACTTTAAATTGTGTCTCTAGGGACTTTGTCTGTCTGTCTGTCTTTGCCTGTCAGAGACTCAGAGACCCATCATTTGTCATTTCTTTAGTTGAAGTTAACATATAACATAGTTTGAGGACATACAATAGTATTTTGACACCAACAAGGTAGGGGTGGGCGATAGAAACGATATACGATAGAAACGATATAAATTTGGCCAACGATAGAGATTTTGACTATACCGCTCTATCGCGATAGCGCATGTTGATGATGTCATCAAGCTGCGCCTGTTTCGGTCGAAAGCATCGCAGCGGCTACAACCATTATCATCTGCAAATTATGCCGGGCGACAGTCATAGCAAAGAGATGAAGCACTTTTGAAATATGGGGAAAGCCAAAAACTGCGCTTCCTCCACTTCTGTAATATTGATTCATTAATGTTGAATTCTGTCGCAGCTGTTCTATTCCTATGTTGTTGCAGTATATTAATAACTAACCTTGTATTGTGGATGAATAATCTCAGTTGTTCTCCTGACTGAAGTTTGGCCCGTGTATAACATCCTGCTATGCGATTGCATTTGTCCATACAGAATCCCTCATGTTAACTTTTACTGAGTGGAAAAAAAGTTGGTGTTCATCCTCCAGCTTCACTGTGCTAATGTTATGCTAACATAGCTGTGTCGCTAGCAATCACGTAGCACAACATTATACACCAGGTAGTCCAACTTCAGTAACCCTGCAAACGCCACTGCTGTTTAGTTTTCTGTCTTCATTTATGTTGGAAGTGGTAGCAGAGCTGTACGTTTTAATTAGTGTCAAAAATCTCTCAGTCAGAACATGGTATGTCTTGTTTAGGTGGAAACTAGCGAGCTAACTTCCTGTTAACTTGTAACTCCGTTAAATTTAATAAATTCTGTTTTCATGGATGCCTGGACGTTAAACTTAATTGTTACATTTGGTAAAGCAGCAACACTGATGATTTTATTAAAGATGAAAGAATTTAGACCATTTTTAACTCTCAGTATTCGTTTGACTTTGGGACCTGAAGTGTAAGGAGTTTGGGACCCAGATTACTCCGCGAAGCTCCTCACTACGGCAGCCGTAATCCTCTGACAATCCATCAAGCATTGCGGCTTACCAAAGTTGTACTAAAACATTTTTAACAGATTTCTGCACGCCCAAATCGGTTCGAGGTCAGTAAGCACAACCAGAATTCATACATAAGGCACACTCTCGATTTTTGAGAAAAATTAAAGGATTTTAAGTGTGCTTTATAGTGTGGAAAATACGTTATACAGAAGAAAAGAATATATCGTTACCGCACATGCGTCAAATTATATCGCGATATGGATTTTAGGCCATATCGCCCAGCTGTGCAACAATGTGATTCTCAAAGAGCTTGTGGCCTGGTCTGGTTGAGCTGCAGGGAAGGGGTGGTGCAGCAGGCTTGAGGGCAATGCCAGTAAGGCTGGGACGTGAGCTGCAGCCTCATCCAACCTCTTTTTTTTTTTCCAGGTGCCAAGCTACCCTTCAGTTTCATCCTCCATCCCTAACGATAACTGTAGAGTTGATGGAGGATGAAGACAGCAGAGAGAGCAAAAGAAACAGGTAAGAGCAGACAGGTAGTCAAAGTTAACAAAAACTTTTAAAGCCAGAGTAGCTTCTGTTTTGAACAGATTTATTGATGATGATTATACATAAATAAGCAGTGTATTATACTGTAATCAGATGTGGATTCTCATTAACCGCTTTAATAGTAACTATGTGTCACAAATAATATCTTATTAACAGATAGTGAAATAAAATGGTGATGAAGACAGTAACTCCAGAACAAGGGGCGTAGGATTTTGAATTGATACCATAGGTGCATCTACTAAAGTTTTGGGGTCAGTTTGAATATCAGTGACCTTGACCTCAAGGTCAAAGGTCAAGTTTTCTGAAAATCTTGTGAATGCTACAACTCGGTGACAGGAAGGAAGTCACCCAGGTTGTTCAAATTTGTACCATAGGTGCATTTACTAGGAGGCTGAAGGGTTGCACTGGGGGCCATCTGTAGAGGTTTAGAGTCAGCAACCTGTCTGTGAACGTGGACAAAACAAAAGAGATGATTGTTGACTTCAGGAGAGCACAAAGAGCTCACTGCCCACTTAACATTAATGGATGCTCTGTGGAGGTCATCAAGAGCACCAAATTCCTTGGTGTCCACCTGGCGGAAAACCTCTCCTGGTCCCTTAACCCCAGCTCCATAACTAAGGAGGCCCAACAGCATCTCTGCTTCCTGCAGAAGTGAAGGAAAGCCCATCTCTCACCATCCATTCTCACCACCTTCTACAGAGGGACTGTCAAGAGCATCCTGAGCAGCTGCATCACTGTCTAGTATGGTAACTGCACCGTGTCAGATCGCAATACCCTACAACTTATAGTGAGAGCACCTGAGAAGATCATTGGAATCCCTCTCCCCTCCATCATGGAAACTTTTAGCACCTGCTCCATCCGCAAAGCCACCAGCATTATGGAGGGCCTCACACACCCCTCACACACACTCTTCACCCTGCTGCCTTCTGGAAAGAGATACCAGAGCATCCTGGCCCTCACTACCAGACTACCAGAACAGTTTCTCCCCCCAAGCCGTCAGACTCCTGAAGACTCAGTGACTGGACTGGCACACACACACATGCACACATGCACACCTTCACACATGTCACTACCAAGCACTTATCTGCAGTATCTCACACTCATACAGACACACACACACACACACACCAAGTTACTTTTGCACAATAATCAGCATTTTGCACGTTTCCATTGCACTGTCTTGTGTTGTTTATTTTTGAAATTTTTTGCACATTGCACTTTATGTAGTCCCGAGTTTGTCCGTTATATGTCATATGTAGCACCAGGGTCTTGGAGGAACGCTGTCTCATTTCACTCTGTACTGTACCAGTGTACATGGTTGAAATGACAATAAAAGCCACTTGGCCTGACTTGATCTGTATTTTGTTGGGGTTGCTTGGAGACGAGTGCCATACAGTTCCAATGAGCATACATTCCAAAATATGCAAATTAGCCCCATACCTTATGATGACATATGTTCAGGGTATGAACATTCTATGCTGAAAGCTTATAAATATACAACCTTTCACAGTTTGTCTTCAGTTGAACTTTTGCACAGCACAGAAGATTTTCACTGCGATCAAATTAGGTTCAAAGATGGTTCAAATTGGGTTCAAACATTTTTTTCTCAGAAAGGTAAGTTTGAAGAGACTTGCAGCACATGTCTCTGAATATTTTCGTACGGTAAATAAGCACTTTTGAAGCTTTTAATGGAGCTTTATGGATGATTTCTGTAAAAACTGAATTTTGAACCAAATGAAGGATTTTGTATTTCGTACCATAAACTTTAAAACTCAAATTAAGGCATGAAGAAATTGTTTTTATTTTATTTAAACATATTCATAGACATCCACTTCATGAGCTGACTAAATTGATAAAAAATCTAAAATAATACCAAATTTTCTAACTGGACACTTTTCATGTAGAGCCTCTCTTGGTATGTTTGTTTTATGCCATTACTGATGTTGGTTTTCTTGTTTCTAAACAGAAATCAAAAAACCAAAACGTGGCAGAGAAGGAAATTCCTTCTACGTCTCAGCACAGGTAAAGAAATGCGTGACTCTTTAATCTAATGTTGCTGGAGATATTTATAGCAGTGGTTTGTGTGAGCTGTTTTATTTCCCCTTTATTGTTATTTTTCTTCCGCCTTGTGTGTTTATATCATTTTTACTACTTCTAGTTTTGTCTATTATTTATATCCATTCAGAGATTAATGGAAATATAGAGTGTAAATGTACAAAATACATGATTTTGTTCATTTGGGTATTCCATAACAGTTATCAATTTTCATTTGCAATATCCAGGATGTACTCCTTGTTAAAAATTTCCACTTTGAAAAGTAACATTTACACTTTTGTCCTCATCAGCGTCCCGGAGGCTTCTGTTGCTGCTACACCACCTAACCATGAAAATGGTAAAAAGAAGAGGAAGAAAAGAAAATGGAGACACTTCTTCTGCTGTTTCTCGGTTTGCTTTTACAGAAAACATATGAAATGCACATTCTCCTTAAAATGTACTTGTTAGTTTTAAGTGACTTTACTTTTTAATAACACTATGTTTGTTCGTTCTCTACAGGAAACTGACAGCGATACAGAGGCAGAGCCCACCACTGTAAAGCCACAAAAAAAGTCTCACTGGTCTATTTTCAAATTCTGGAAGGTATGTTTTATGGAAAGAGTCACTGTCATCAAGCATTTACTCATCACAATGAAATGGGAGAAATTAAGAGCAATGAAGCACATGGCTATGTCCTGTACTTTGGTTTCCTTCTACAGAGAAAAAGGCAGGTTGCTCCTGAAACAACAGTGGAACCTGATAAAAAGAGTGACAAGTGAGGGAAACTTTCATCTTCTCACTTTAAAGCAAAATTCTTTTGGGATCCTTCTGGTTGCAGATTTGATACTTAACATCCTTTTGTATATTTTTGCAGATTAAAGAACATGCAGCATGACTGTACACCTGCCGAGTCAGCACCGTACAGTTCAGAGGACTCAGTACAGGTCATTTGGCCCCAAGCAGGACAACCAGAATGCCCCGAGGACAAAACTACAGACGATCCCAGGTAAGTGCTTTTAATATTTTGGCTGATTGCTGATCAAAATAAGCATTAGATGGTTGAATGCTGTTCTCCAGAGAGACAATGTTTGTTTGTTGTCTTGTTGTGCTTGCTATGCATCCCTGACTCCTTTCTTCTTTCTGCATCCAAGTTCCCACCAGGTTAAAAACACCACTGAAATGGTGAGCCATCAGACCTGAGTTGGGACACTTTGATTATGGACTTTCTGGCACAAGAGCACGTACGGGAGCAGCTGTTTAACATGTAAGAGAAAAACATCCTCCAAAATGTTTAAACTTCAAAGCTCATGCATACATGCACATACACTGCTTAGCGTCTTGACATCTTTCCTAATTGTGTGTTCTTGTTTTTACCTTTTTGCAATAGTCTAGTGAAACATTTCAACAATGGAAAAATAACGGAAATCAAATTCAGACTGTGGACCGCTTCGGGTGAGTACACGTGGTGCACAAAGACCAAAGCTCACTTTGTCAAAGTGGAGAAAATGACTTATTTTACACTGATACTGTAAACTTTGTGTTTGTGTGGCAGGTTTCCAAACATTGCAAACACCTGCTACATGAACTCCTGCCTGCAGAGCCTCCTCAACACTGAGGAGTTCATTAGAGACATCAGCTGTCAGGAGAGTTTGTGGAGAGCAGTGCCAGAAGCTCGGCTCTTAAGGTGCGCTACGTCAACCTTCTACTTTCTTCAAAACCCGAAGAACAAAGATATCTAACACCAGAAATGTCTGTTTACCCTTTCCTTTTTACAGAAGGCTCATTGACATCAGGGACTGTCATAATTCAAGAGATTATGGCCTTAAAAAACACCGCCTAAAATCTTTTAAGGAGGCATTCAGCAAACACGTTCCTGAATACAAAGGCAGTGCACAGAAAGTACGTCAGCAATTTGGACGTTTCGTTTTTTGCTTTACCTTCTAATGTTTATGTTCTGTTTTAAATCTCTGTGTTTTTCTTTCAGGATGCTCATGAGTTCCTAACCTTTTTCCTCAATGAGGTCAAAAGCCTTTCACCTCACCTGAAGAGGAAAGCAGCTCTCCTGGGCCGAAGTTATACCTGCCCAGTAGAAGATCATCATGTTTTCAAAATGGAAAACATGAGGACATGCAAGAGGTAAGCCTGTCTTTCAGAAACACAGGGCTGATTGCAACATTTTCATATACCTCTTTTCCACCTACCCGATCGTTACTTTAACTACGTTACTCCTTAAATGTGTAGCTGCGGTCACCAATCATCACACCAAGAGGAATTCACTAGCTTGTCTCTTGACCTGGTTCCAGAGGGGTCTGTTGAGGACATGTTAGAGACATACTTGAAGGTAAGATCACAAATTCCAGTGGAGTTGTAGTATCACTGATCTTAACACACCTTTCTTGTTAGTGTTTGTGTGTGTGTGCATATGTTGTGATTTTTCTAACATAAAGCCTGTTTTCTCTGTGCTGTTGTTCAGGAACAAAAAATTGAATTTCTCTGTTATTGTGGAGGGACGACCTCGGAAGTGAAGCCGTCTTTTGATACACTGCCAAGGTGAGTAAGGTCACATCAGAATTGATCGACTGACCTGATTTCCAAACTGTGGCGCAGTAAACATCACAGTTTTTTAAGACAACACTTGAGCAGTCATTTTCCCCCATCTTCTGTTTGTGTTTGACACTCATTCTTCCTATTTTGTTCCTTGGGTTTTTTTTTCCTTTTCTGCCAGAGTTCTCATCTTGCACCTGAAGAGGTTTGGCTTCACAAAAACCAACAAGCTTCAGAAGGTGCATGACCCCGTCTGGCTGCAGAGGGACTTGGTGGTGTCATCCAAACAGGTAAAAACAGACTGCAGAACATCTCAGAGAATCAGCTTAATTATCACACTGATGTGAGACTTTATGAAAGTAACACTCTTTGGATTTGTTCCTTCTCAGGGTGGTGGCTGTTACAGTCTTGTAAGCATCATTAGTCACTATGGAGGCACAGAATCAGGTAAAACAACTGACTTGTTACAAACAGAAAATGATTTAACAGAACTTGCTACTTTTCAGTGAAGGACTCACACACAAAAGCTTTTGATGTTCTAAGAAGCACTAAGTCCGAATCATGAATCAGTTGACTTTTAGAAGTTGGATTCATTTGTCTTAATGTGATCTCAGGACACTACATCTGTAATTCCGTGCATCCTGAGGCGAGTCCGCAGGCTACATCAGATCCTTGGCTCACCTATGATGATGCACGGGTGCTCCACACAACTGGATCTGCAGTTTTTGAGGAACAGCAGCACTCTGCCTACATCCTGTTTTACAAGAGAAACGTAAGAAGACACAGCAGCTCATCCTGAATTGAGATCATTTTTAAATGTCCTATTACCTCGTTAATCAGTTTTGTCTTCATTCTAAAACAGGATGTGGAAGCAAGTTACAGCCATCAGCATGCTGAGAAGGAACAACCGTCGTCTCAGACCGCAGGTAAGTATTGCCCTTAGGAGGAAGGGTCCACCCAGAGAGCCTGGTTCCTCCCAAGATTTCTTCCTCCAGGAGGGAGTTTTTTCTTGCCACCGTCGCCCTACATTCACTGGTCTCATCAGCAGAGACATTGTTAACCTTCTAAGACCTGGACTCTTTCATGGCATGCACTTTTAATTTCTCTGTGCCATTTTGGGTTGATTGGGACCTGATGAATGTAAAAACAAAGAATTACCTGATTTTTATTTCGGTGAAAAATGAGATCCACATATGAGGACATTTGTTTTACATTTTGATGGAACAGTGGCAGTATGATGTCCTCATAAGTGGATATCAGCCCTTTGTATAACAACATTTTATATTTTGGTCTAGACAACCCAAAATGTAATGTCCACATATATGGACTCCAGGTCCTAGGAGGTTAAAACAAAGTCTACTAGAGATAGTCCTTTTCACGACCAGTGTTTGGCTTGCTCTCTGGGAACAACAAAAAATTAAACAAATAAATTAAAAATAAAATAAAGAAATGATTTATTTATTTATTTTATTTTATTAAAATTCAAATAACAACAAAAATAAAAAATAACTAATAAAAAAATAATAAAAGTATTCAACTGTGTTTTGTGAAATTTGTAATGAGTCTCAGTTAAGTTGATGTCACAGAAGTTTCTGTCATGATTCGGCTGTGTGGCAGGCAGGAAGTGGACCCAAACGCAAACTCACGGGGACACGGGGGATAAACTCAAAAAGCACAGCTTTATTGCTGGAAACACAGATCACAGGTTACAGAAGACTAAACTGGGAAAACTAAATATAAAGCGCACCAGGAAACACGGGGGAATCACACACAGCATGAGGGAGAACACGACGCAGAACTGAGGGAGACGCAGACATAAATACACAGAGGGGTAACGAGGGAAGTGGGAGGACGCGGGGAACACAGGTGACACTGATAATCATAACAAGACATGGCAGGAGTAAACGCAACACTGACGGGAGACTGTCAAAGTAAAACAGGAAGTACAGAGGTTCAGACAGGAGGAGAGAGAGCACAAGGAGAGCACAGACATAACGGGCAGGGGAAAACATGGAATAAAACACAAGGAGAGACGATGGCTCACAGATACGCAGAGGGACACACAGGGGGTAAGATTGTTCAACAAACAGATTTACTCAGGTAAAGATGGTAAGCTGGAGCACTGGCACCCTTCTAGTTCATTTGAAGTTTTTGGACAACTTCTGCAGCAACTGCTCATTTCTGCAAACTAGACCCAACTGTCTACATTTAGCCTTTAAATCAGTTATTTAGATGCAAATAGTCCAAAAGTGACAACAATCCCCACAGTGGCTGAGTTTTTGGCACCGGTAAACAGTTGCTCATTGTCGCTCCGGAGTTTAATGAAAGTAGTCGTCTGCTCTTTGCTCCCTAAAACATGACAGGACATTGGAGTACAATCAACCATCTCACACTTCTGTTTAATGGGTTTTCTGTTTGACGTTTATTCAGCTATGTGAAAACTACTGTAACTTTAATCTCAGCCAAACTGATTTACAGAGGAACAAATAAAACTGTGAAAAAACAAACAAACATTAAGATTTATAAGTTATCTAAGTGACTTATATATATCATGTTTAACCCGAGTAGCGAAAGATAGCGCGGGGTCGGAAAACTTACAGCTGGCGGGACTGTACAATCGTAAGTTTAACGACTGAAAAAAAAATTACTTCCATTGAACTGCCTTGTTAACTGCTTTAAGAAACATCTTAACATTTGTATCGCTACTTCAAATACAACTTACATTTAAAAATGTAGTTGTCCTTGACCGCCGTTTCTACCGTCTCCGTAACTGCCGCCATTGCTGAAAACTGGCGTTTGGCTGGGCCGCGCTATGAATTCTGGGAACCCACTCGATGGATTAATAATTATATATAATATATAATTTATATTATATTTTATATATATAATTATATATATATATATATAATTAAAAAAATATATAATTATATATAATATATAATAATATATATATAATATCTAATAATCTAATAACTTTGATCTCAGCCAAACCGATTTACTCCGGAACAAATAAAACACCGAAAAAGGCAAACAATTAAATTTTTAAGTTATCCGAGTGACTTATATATCATGTTTAACCTGAGTAGCGAAAGAGCGGGGGTCTGAAAATGATGAAGCCGGGAGTCCGCTGCTCTCGCCGGCTGTGTGACCATTGAACCCCCCGGATTGCTATCGAGCGGGTGGGTAACAGACGTCTCCGAAAACGTCGGCACACTTTTGCAAATATACGATGTCTTGATAAACCGAGCAGATATTTAAAGTTTACAGTTTCACACCCACATTCTCGCCTGAAAATATGTTAAAAGTTTATTTTGTGACCCAGAAAGATTAATAAGAGTAATTTTAAAACTTAGTAGCGGCCGCCATTGTTGGCAGCTGAAATTTGGCTGGGCCGCGCTATGAATTCTGGGATATGGTGGGCCACGAAGGACACACCGGACCCATCCTTCAAATTCGGGGAAATGAAGGACGCATTTGTTGGCCGCATTTGAAGGAGTCGACGAATTGGGACAGCCTTCGTCGCCTGGCTGTGACGTAATCGGCCTTCAAATGCGGCCTCCGGAGGATGCAGCCGACGTTTTGGGACACAGCTTCTGTGTTGGTCACAGAAGAGCCACTGAGAAATGATTTTTTTAGGTGGCTCATTACAACTCGATGGCTGGTCACCTGGAATAAGATATAGTGATGTGTCGGTTGCGAACGAAACGGCTCTTAGAGCCGGATCTTTGAAGTGAACGACGCGAGCCGACTCAGGCTTTTTTTTTTTTTTTTTTTTTTTTTTTCCTTTCTCTCACCCTCACTCTCGCACTTTTTTTCCGCTTCACTCCGCACGCGAGCCTTGTGCTTTGCGCTGGGCAGAGGGGGGAGGGGCAGTAGTTACACTTGCAGTAGCACAGGAACAGAGCGGGAGGGAAAGAGAGAGAAAGAGCAGTGTTGCCAACTTAGCGACTTTGTCGCTATATTTAGCGAGTTTTCAGACCCCCTTAGCGACTTTTTTTCTAAAAAGCGACTAGCGACAAATCTGGCGACTTTTTCTGGTCTTACTGGAGACTTATTTATGACGACTTTTTGACGTGAAAGCGCGTATTGCCCTTACTCTCAACAAGCAGCGGTACTGCCGTGGGCACCTCACCCATGCCAAAGCACTCACAGGCGGAGGGTAGTCCTCCCCCAGCTGCTATCAGGGCAGGAGATGTTCACACCTATGCGTCCAAACGGCAAATCGCGCATGAGCGAAGCCGCTGCTCCCGCACTGACTGTAACGGAGTCAGTTCTTTTACTGTTATGCTGTTTTGTGGATCACAAGGTTTAAAACTACTTATAAACACACACACACGCACACACAAAGTAACTCCACCAGAGTGCCTATTTCGGGTCACTTTTGCCGGATAAAGGTGCAGGGTTGGAATTGTGACATTAAAAAAAACAATAATTGCTAAAAGAAATTTAATTTGTAGTTCTAAATAAATTCTAAATGAATTTAGGACGTGCTTTACTCACTTTATGTCTCGTTCCACGTTGTTATTTCTCTCTTCAACAACGTGGGTTACAATTACATTAGCATGACCAATTATGCAAATTAGGTGATGACGTCATTTAGCGACTTCTAGCGACTTTTAGGACAGCCAATAGCGATTTTCCTTACTGAGGAGTTGGCAACTAGGGGTGGGTTTTTATAATTGATTTATCGATTAAAATTGATTCTGGTTTGGATAACGTAAAATTGATTCATTAAAATCCTGAATCGATTTTTTAATATAAATTTATTTTGCCCGAAACGCCAGAATCTCTGGTGAAATCTCACAAAATTTCAACAACCACCAAACAGCTAAGACAGTAAATGAGAGCAGGAACACGGATTCTGCACAAAGACGTAAACACACAGCGCGACCCGCGGATCAGAATCAGTGAGGTGTCGCCTTCCTCACAGTCGGGGCTGAAAGCCGACAGCTCGCTGATTCTGATCTGTCAGCGGGTCCGCGCTTTGTGTTCACGCCCTTTTTGCGCTGATTCTAAAGCTGTTAAGTTTTCTCTCTCTCCAAACAATATTGACCGAACCAGCAGCAAAAGAAGATCCAAACTACACTTCACATAAACATCGTCATGAATTCACTCTGACTTTTACTGTTTTGCTTCCACCACGATGCACAGCTCTCTCTCTCTCTCTCTCTCTCTCTCTGTGCTTCGAGAACAGTTTCCCGTCTAAAAATCTGTCTTCTGCATTATTCGCTTGCTTGTTACGCACAAGTCTACTGTTGTTTACAGCGCTGTCGGCCGCTGTTTTTTTTCCCTTTTACATTCTTCCGAAAAGAAAACCTAATTTCTGCTGTTCAATACTGAACCAATTTAAACTTTTTAAAATTATGCAAAATGAAAAACGCTTAGCCGTGTCTCTAATTAAACCGCTGTAACGTCAGAGGTAACGTTCATATGTTGATTAATGGTTTTCTTTTGTTTTTGATGTACTGCAGAATATTTTTTTATAAAATCCCAGGCCAGGAAAACCACCTTCATGTTTTTCTGTGTTTTATCTTCAGCTACTTTGACACAAAGGCATCTGCTGTGACGCTTACACCTTTGATAAAGTCTTGCGTGTGTCAGCTTCCTTTTTATTGATACAAAAATATGTAAATGTACTGATCTGAATTATAATATTTCTGACTGTCAAAATTTCCCAGATTCAAATCAAATTGAATCGAATCGAATTAAATCGAATCGATTCGGGACCTTGTGAATCGGAATTGAATCGATTCTAGAAATCAGTGACGATACCCAGCCCTATTGGCAACACTCAGAAAGAGAGTCAGGGACAACAACGTCACATTAGAAAGGTATAGTGATCATCCACAACTATTTTCAGTTGCGGATGATAAAGGCTTCAGAACGTTTATTCATGCAGGCCCATATGACAGAGAATGTGCATCTTCTTTTTGTTTTCATATTTTTTCATGTTTATACTTAATTGTATTGTGGTTTGCAGTGTTTTGTGTTGTTTCACTTTAAATTTGTTTAAAAGGAAAAAGCTGAAAATTTAAATAGTTAAAAGTTGAAATGTAAATGGTTGGTGTTTGTATTATATGATTTATTTATTACATTTTATGTGGAGTGAATAAATAAAAGTATATTTATGGTGGCCCCTAGAGACAAAGCACGTACAAACTCCGAAGCACGTAAAAACGCCAAAACACGTAAAAACTCCATAGCACGTAAAAACTCCGAAGCACGTACAAACTAGGGTGACCATATTTTGTTTTTCAAAACAGAGGACACTTGGCGGGTGGCTGAATTAATAAAAAAAAGAAAAGAAAGAAAAAACCCCGCCTAGACACTGCTAGCTTAATTCAGTTTCAGTTTTCAGTTTTATTTGTCATATGCAAGTTAGCACAGGGTCAACATTGCAATGAAATGTATTTGACGAGCAGAAGACAGTCACTCAGCAGAATTGTACAGTAGGAAAAAAAATAATAAAATAAAATAATAAAAAACAAATAGAAAAATAGTAAAGAGCAAAATATTAATAAGATGTAGTAAAAGGAAAAAAAGAAATTTTCAGTTAATTGACTAAACATATATGTATATATAAATATATGTACACACTGATTAAATAAAGAAAATCTTAAATAGGAATGTGACAAGGGGGGGGAGGGGCGATGGGATATTGCACAGTGGCAGGAATGGGCACCAGTACAAACTGAACAGTACAAGAGTACTGGACAGGACAGGTTTTCGACAGGGCTCAAAATGCAAAGCAGAGGATGAATGAAGCATCGCCAAAGACTAGAAAATATGGTAAAGCATATCTTGACTTTAGCTGCAGCGTCTCTGACAGAATTAATTTGCCCTGCATCGGGAGCACGCGCTGGGCTCTCCAAATCACGGACAAACAGTATCCCACATTCTTGATTTTTAGTTCACAAACACTTGTTGTAATGACTAACTATTCCTGACATTTTGGAGATGTTAGCTCTTTATACAGTAAAGTTACAGCGGGATACAAATAATATCAGGCTGATCCTGCCACGATTGGTTCCCTCTGTCCAAATCACGGACAAACAGTATCCCACAGTTGTTTATGTTTTTGAACCCATTTTGCACAGAGAGGGATTTTTTGAAAAATGTGTTGATAGCAATGTTGAATATTATTACACAGGAAAAAAACAACTACACGTAAAATAATCACACCGTGATGCCTCTGGCTTTCTAAATGGAGGGACAGTAACTGCGTGTGTATATGTAAGTTTGTAAAAACTGAAGATAGATTAACAGTATTTTGTCTCGATCTGCCATTCTGCAATTCATCTCATGTAAACAATAACGTGGCGTAGAGCGTGAAAAAAGGCACATACCTTTGACATTGCGTGACAAACTCCGTATTCCTCGTCCACACGTAAACACAAAAACTAAGTTTTCGAAAATCTCCAACCTGGCAGGAGTTTTAACAAAATCTCAGTTTTCGGTGATTTGAAACGCCGTTTACGTGTGGACGAAAAATGTTATATGGGTTTTACAAGTCAACAAGCGCAAAAAAATAAATAAATAAATAATTTAAAAGCCTCTGGAATTAAATAATGGTAATCTGCCTCATAATGCCTCATCTGCATAAGAAAAATTACCAGTACTGGGCCGGTAAGAGGGTAATTTCTTTTGCATTTCATCTGAAATGATGCACTTGCGCTTTGGGATCTTTTAAACATCATTAGGTGCGTTGCTGTGCACCGTCTGTCCCGTCTGTGAGCGCAGAACAAGCGCTCACAAAGCACCAATTCGGGGATGACTTCATCCAGTGGACATGTCCAGGGAAAAGAGGACGGTTGGTCACCCTAGTACAAACTCCGAAGCACGTAAAAACTCCAAAACACGTAAAAACTCCAAAACACGTACAAACTCAGAAGCACGTAAAAACTCCAAAACACGTAAAAACTCCAAAGCACGCACAAACTCCAAAGCACGCACAAACTCCGAAGCACGCACAAACTCCAAAACATGTAAAAACTCCATAGCACGTACAAACTCCGAAGCACGTACAAACCCCAAAGCACGTAAAAACTCCAAAACACGTAAAACACGTACAAACTCCAAAACATGTAAAAACTCCATAGCACGTACAAACTCCGAAGCACGTACAAACCCCAAAACGCGTAAAAACTCCAAAGCACGCACAAATTCCGAAGCACGTAAAAACTCCAAAACACGTAAAAACTCCATAGCACGTACAAACTCCGAAGCACGTAAAAACACCAAAGCACGTAAAAACTCCAAAACACGTAAAAACTCCATAGCACGTACAAACACCGAAGCACGTACAAACTCCGAAGCACGTACAAATCCCAAAGCACGTAAAAACTCCAAAGCACGTGAAAACTCCAAAGCACGTAAAAACTCCAAAGCACGTGAAAACTCCAAAACACGTACAAACTCCAAAGCACGTACAAACTCCAAAGCACGTACAAACCCCAAAGCACGTAAAAACTCCAAAACACGTAAAAACTCCATAGCACATACAAACTCTGAAGCACGTACAAACTCCAAAACACGTAAAAACTCTGAAGCAAGTACAAACTCCAAAACACGTACAAAACACAACAGAAGTGCTCCAGGATGCTAGGCGCAGTGTTAAGCTTTTGTTACCTAGTGGCTACACAAGCCAGGAAGTACCAACGACCGGATTTGGTGTGTGGTAGTAACACGTAAATGAACATTTTTTTTTAATTATTTGAATATATATGTGTGCCTGTGTATAAGTACACAAACAATACACATATGCTTTCAATTGTGTAATTTAAGTGATTTAGGTAGCTCTGTTTTGGAAGTTGTGAACACTAGAAATGTGTTTTGGAGTTTGTACATGCTTTGGAGTTTGTACATGCTTTGTCTCTAGGGGCCACCGTATATTTTTATATATAAACATATAAATAAAGCCACAGGTTGTTTTTTTTTTACATTAGTAATTCCTTTTGTGCATAATTTTATATTGTTGTTAATAATAAATTAATTAAAGCAACAAAACAACCTGAAGAGCTGGTTGGGAGCCAAAAGATCCGGATCTTTTTAGTGAGTCGAGCCGAAAGATCCGGTTCTCTAAAAAGAGCCGTAAATCCCATCACTAATAAGATAAGACTGGAACCAATAATTGCCTGATTTCACAAGCCAGGAATCTGTTTGGATGTGTGTCGATGGTGTGCGTCCAGTGGTGTCAGCTGGTGAACCAGCTGGCCATTCCAAAAGTGCTTTTATGCCCCTTACTGCCCTTAATGGAGGTCCTATTTGAGCACATTGGCATGGACCTCATCGGACCATTTTATCGATGAGAAAAAGTAAATCTTTAGTTCAGCTGTTGTTAACTGATCTTGACTTTATTAATTAAACGTTGTAAACCTGCTTTCAGTGTGTCCTGTACATCAGTTCTTTTAGTAAACCACAGGACAGTGGGGTTTTTGAGCTGATGAAGTTCAGCCAAAACAGGAAACATGCAGCAGGAGACAGTAACTTGTTAAAATGTTATAAAACGTACAATTAAAGATTTTCACACTACAAGGTTGTCAATGATCCAAGGATAAATGTCTAATTTGATCAAAAGTTCTATATGCCATTTCTGGAGAGAGTGCAGTGGAAATGTTGTCACTTTTGGACTTTGCTACTTGCAGCTAAACATTTGCAGCTAAATAATGTATTTAAAAGCAGAAGCTCCAACTGAATGAGGGAATATTTGTCTAAAAACTTAAACTGAACTAGACGGGTAACAGTGCTCCAGCTTACCATCTTTACCTGAGTAAATCTGTTTGTTGAACAATCTAAATGGTTGATTCAGAAACTTCTGTGACATCAACTTAACTGAGACTCATAACAAATTTCACAAAACACAGTTGAATACTTTTATTATTTTTTATTAGTTATTTTTGTTTTTGTTGTTATTTGAATTTTAATAAAATAAAATAAATAAAATCATTTCTTTATTTTATTTTATTATTAATTTATTTGTTTAATTTTTTGTTGTTCCCAGAGAGCAAGCCAAACACTGGTCGTGAAAAGGACTATCTCTAGTAGACTTTGTTTTAACCTCCTAGGACCTGGAGTCCATATATGTGGGCATTACATTTTGGGTTGTCTAGACCAAAATATAAAATGTTGTTATACAAAGGGCTGATATCCACTTATGAGGACATCATACTGCCACTGTTCCATCAAAATGTAAAACAAATGTCCTCATATGTGGATCTCATTTTTCACCGAAATAAAAATCAGGTAATTCTTTGTTTTTACATTCATCAGGTCCCAATCAACCCAAAATGGCACAGAGAAATTAAAAATGCATGCCATGAAAGAGTCCAGGTCTTAGAAGGTTAACAATGTCTCTGCTGATGAGACCGGTGAATGTAGGGCGACGGTGGCAAGAAAAAACTCCCTCCTGGAGGAAGAAATCTTGGGAGGAACCAGGCTCTCTGGGTGGACCCTTCCTCCTAAGGGCAATACTTACCTGCGGTCTGAGACGACGGTTGTTCCTTCTCAGCATGATGATGGCTGTAACTTGCTTCCACATCCTGTTTTAGAATGAAGACAAAACTGATTAACGAGGTAATAGGACATTTAAAAATGATCTCAATTCAGGATGAGCTGCTGTGTCTTCTTACGTTTCTCTTGTAAAACAGGATGTAGGCAGAGTGCTGCTGTTCCTCAAAAACTGCAGATCCAGTTGTGTGGAGCACCCGTGCATCATCATAGGTGAGCCAAGGATCTGATGTAGCCTGCGGACTCGCCTCAGGATGCACGGAATTACAGATGTAGTGTCCTGAGATCACATTAAGACAAATGAATCCAACTTCTAAAAGTCAACTGATTCATGATTTGGACTTAGTGCTTCTTAGAACATCAAAAGCTTTTGTGTGTGAGTCCTTCACTGAAAAGTAGCAAGTTCTGTTAAATCATTTTCTGTTTGTAACAAGTCAGTTGTTTTACCTGATTCTGTGCCTCCATAATGACTGATGATGCTGACAAGACTGTAACAGCCACCACCCTGAGAAGGAACAAATCCAAAGAGTGTTAGTTTCATAAAGTCTCACATCAGTGCGATAATTAAGCTGATTCTCTGAGATGTTCTGCAGTCTGTTTTTACCTGTTTGGATGACACCACCAAGTCCCTCTGCAGCCAGACGGGGTCATGCACCTTCTGAAGCTTGTTGGTTTTTGTGAAGCCAAACCTCTTCAGGTGCAAGATGAGAACTCTGGCAGAAAAGGAAAAAAAAACCCAAGGAACAAAATAAGAAGAATGAGTGTCAAACACAAACAGAAGATGGGGGAAAATGACTGCTCAAGTGTTGTCTTAAAAAACTGTGATGTTTACTGCGCCACAGTTTGGAAATCAGGTCAGTCGCTCAATTCTGATGTGACCTTACTCACCTTGGCAGTGTATCAAAAGACGGCTTCACTTCCGAGGTCGTCCCTCCACAATAACAGAGAAATTCAATTTTTTGTTCCTGAACAACAGCACAGAGAAGACAGGCTTTATGTTAGAAAAATCACAACATATGCACACACACACAAACACTAACAAGAAAGGTGTGTTAAGATCAGTGATACTACAACTCCACTGGAATTTGTGATCTTACCTTCAAGTATGTCTCTAACATGTCCTCAACAGACCCCTCTGGAACCAGGTCAAGAGACAAGCTAGTGAATTCCTCTTGGTGTGATGATTGGTGACCGCAGCTACACATTTAAGGAGTAACGTAGTTAAAGTAACGATCGGGTAGGTGGAAAAGAGGTATATGAAAATGTTGCAATCAGCCCTGTGTTTCTGAAAGACAGGCTTACCTCTTGCATGTCCTCATGTTTTCCATTTTGAAAACATGATGATCTTCTACTGGGCAGGTATAACTTCGGCCCAGGAGAGCTGCTTTCCTCTTCAGGTGAGGTGAAAGGCTTTTGACCTCATTGAGGAAAAAGGTTAGGAACTCATGAGCATCCTGAAAGAAAAACACAGAGATTTAAAACAGAACATAAACATTAGAAGGTAAAGCAAAAAACGAAACGTCCAAATTGCTGACGTACTTTCTGTGCACTGCCTTTGTATTCAGGAACGTGTTTGCTGAATGCCTCCTTAAAAGATTTTAGGCGGTGTTTTTTAAGGCCATAATCTCTTGAATTATGACAGTCCCTGATGTCAATGAGCCTTCTGTAAAAAGGAAAGGGTAAACAGACATTTCTGGTGTTAGATATCTTTGTTCTTCGGGTTTTTGAAGAAAGTAGAAGGTTGACGTAGCGCACCTTAAGAGCCGAGCTTCTGGCACTGCTCTCCACAAAATCTCCTGACAGCTGATGTCTCTAATGAACTCCTCAGTGTTGAGGAGGCTCTGCAGGCAGGAGTTCATGTAGCAGGTGTTTGCAATGTTTGGAAACCTGCCACACAAACACAAAGTTTACAGTATCAGTGTAAAATAAGTCATTTTCTCCACTTTGACAAAGTGAGCTTTGGTCTTTGTGCACCACGTGTACTCACCCGAAGCGGTCCACAGTCTGAATTTGATTTTCCGTTATTTTCCCATTGTTGAAATGTTTCACTAGACTATTGCAAAAAGGTAAAAACAAGAACACACAATTAGGAAAGATGTCAAGACGCTAAGCAGTGTATGTGCATGTATGCATGAGCTTTGAAGTTTAAACATTTTGGAGGATGTTTTTCTCTTACATGTTAAACAGCTGCTCCCGTACGTGCTCTTGTGCCAGAAAGTCCATAATCAAAGTGTCCCAACTCAGGTCTGATGGCTCACCATTTTCAGTGGTGTTTTTAACCTGGTGGGAACTTGGATGCAGAAAGAAGAAAGGAGTCAGGGATGCATAGCAAGCACAACAAGACAACAAACAAACATTGTCTCTCTGGAGAACAGCATTCAACCATCTAATGCTTATTTTGATCAGCGATCCGCCAAAATATGAAAAGCACTTACCTGGGATTGTCTGTAGTTTTGTCCTCGGGGCATTCTGGTTGTCCTGCTTGGGGCCAAATGACCTGTACTGAGTCCTCTGAACTGTACGGTGCTGACTCGGCAGGTGTACAGTCATGCTGCATGTTCTTTAATCTGCAAAAATATACAAAAGGATGTTAAGTATCAAATCTGCAACCAGAAGGATCCCAAAAGAATTTTGCTTTAAAGTGAGAAGATGAAAGTTTCCCTCACTTGTCACTCTTTTTATCAGGTTCCACTGTTGTTTCAGGAGCAACCTGCCTTTTCTCTGTAGAAGGAAACCAAAAGACAGGACATAGCCATGTGCTTCATTGCTCTTAATTTCTCCCATTTCATTGTGATGAGTAAATGCTTGATGACAGTGACTCTTTCCATAAAACATACCTTCCAGAATTTGAAAATAGACCAGCGAGACTTTTTTTGTGGCTTTACAGTGGTGGGCTCTGCCTCTGTATCGCTGTCAGTTTCCTGTAGAGAACGAACAAACATAGTGTTATTAAAAAAGTAAAGTCACTTAAAACTAACAAGTACATTTTAAGGAGAATGTGCATTTCATATGTTTTCTGTAAAAGCAAACCGAGAAACAGCAGAAGAAGTGTCTCCATTTTCTTTTCTTCCTCTTCTTGTTACCATTTTCATGGTTAGGTGGTGTGGCAGCAACAGAAGCCTCAGGGACGCTGATGAGGACAAAAGTGTAAATGTTATTTTCAAAGTGGAAATTTTTAACAAGGAGTACATCCTGGATATTGCAAATGAAAATTGATAACTGTTATGGAATACCCAAATGAACAAAATCATGTATTTTGTACATTTACACTCTATATTTTCAACTAATCTCTGAATGGATATAAATAATAGACAAACTAGAAGTAGTAAAAATGATATAAACACACAAGGCGGAAGAAAAATAACAATAAAGGGAAATAAAACAGCTCACACAAACCACTGCTATAAATATCTCCAGCAACATTAGATTAAGGAGTCACGCATTTCTTTACCTGTGCTGAGACGTAGAAGGAATTTCCTTCTCTGCCACGTTTTGGTTTTTTGATTTCTGTTTAGAAACAAGAAACCAACATCAGTAATGGCATAAAACAAACATACCAAGAGAGGCTCTACATGAAAAGTGTCCAGTTAGAAAATTTGGTATTATTTTAGATTTTTTATCAATTTAGTCAGCTGATGAAGTGGATGTCTATGAATATGTTTAAATAAAATAAAAACAATTTCTTCATGCCTTAATTTGAGTTTTAAAGTTTATGGTACGAAATACAAAATCCTTCATTTGGTTCAAAATTCAGTTTTACAGAAATCATCCATAAAGCTCCATTAAAAGCTTCAAAAGTGCTTATTTACCTTACGAAAATATTCAGAGACATGTGCTGCAAGTCTCTTCAAACTTACCTTTCTGAGAAAAAAATGTTTGAACCCAATTTGAACCA
The DNA here is from genome assembly GCF_001858045.2 of Oreochromis niloticus. Lineage (NCBI taxonomy): Eukaryota > Metazoa > Chordata > Actinopteri > Cichliformes > Cichlidae > Oreochromis > Oreochromis niloticus. The sequence goes on along the minus strand of NC_031980.2, from coordinate 12,468,475 downwards.
TCTTTGAACCTAATTTGATCGCAGTGAAAATCTTCTGTGCTGTGCAAAAGTTCAACTGAAGACAAACTGTCAAAGGTTGTATATTTCTAAGCTTTCAGCATAGAATGTTCATACCCTGAACATATGTCATCATAAGGTATGGGGCTAATTTGCATATTTTGGAATGTATGCTCATTGGAACTGTATGGCACTCGTCTCCAAGCAACCCCAACAAAATACAGATCAAGTCAGGCCAAGTGGCTTTTATTGTCATTTCAACCATGTACACTGGTACAGTACAGAGTGAAATGAGACAGCGTTCCTCCAAGACCCTGGTGCTACATATGACATATAACGGACAAACTCGGGACTACATAAAGTGCAATGTGCAAAAATTTCAAAAATAAACAACACAAGACAGTGCAATGGAAACGTGCAAAATGCTGATTATTGTGCAAAAGTAACTTGGTGTGTGTGTGTGTGTGTGTGTGTGTCTGTATGAGTGTGAGATACTGCAGATAAGTGCTTGGTAGTGACATGTGTGAAGGTGTGCATGTGTGCATGTGTGTGTGTGCCAGTCCAGTCACTGAGTCTTCAGGAGTCTGACGGCTTGGGGGGAGAAACTGTTCTGGTAGTCTGGTAGTGAGGGCCAGGATGCTCTGGTATCTCTTTCCAGAAGGCAGCAGGGTGAAGAGTGTGTGTGAGGGGTGTGTGAGGCCCTCCATAATGCTGGTGGCTTTGCGGATGGAGCAGGTGCTAAAAGTTTCCATGATGGAGGGGAGAGGGATTCCAATGATCTTCTCAGGTGCTCTCACTATAAGTTGTAGGGTATTGCGATCTGACACGGTGCAGTTACCATACTAGACAGTGATGCAGCTGCTCAGGATGCTCTTGACAGTCCCTCTGTAGAAGGTGGTGAGAATGGATGGTGAGAGATGGGCTTTCCTTCACTTCTGCAGGAAGCAGAGATGCTGTTGGGCCTCCTTAGTTATGGAGCTGGGGTTAAGGGACCAGGAGAGGTTTTCCGCCAGGTGGACACCAAGGAATTTGGTGCTCTTGATGACCTCCACAGAGCATCCATTAATGTTAAGTGGGCAGTGAGCTCTTTGTGCTCTCCTGAAGTCAACAATCATCTCTTTTGTTTTGTCCACGTTCACAGACAGGTTGCTGACTCTAAACCTCTACAGATGGCCCCCAGTGCAACCCTTCAGCCTCCTAGTAAATGCACCTATGGTACAAATTTGAACAACCTGGGTGACTTCCTTCCTGTCACCGAGTTGTAGCATTCACAAGATTTTCAGAAAACTTGACCTTTGACCTTGAGGTCAAGGTCACTGATATTCAAACTGACCCCAAACTTTAGTAGATGCACCTATGGTATCAATTCAAAATCCTACGCCCCTTGTTCTGGAGTTACTGTCTTCATCACCATTTTATTTCACTATCTGTTAATAAGATATTATTTGTGACACATACTTACTATTAAAGCGGTTAATGAGAATCCACATCTGATTACAGTATAATACACTGCTTATTTATGTATAATCATCATCAATAAATCTGTTCAAAACAGAAGCTACTCTGGCTTTAAAGTTTTGTTAACTTTGACTACCTGTCTGCTCTTACCTGTTTCTTTTGCTCTCTCTGCTGTCTTCATCCTCCATCAACTCTACAGTTATCGTTAGGGATGGAGGATGAAACTGAAGGGTAGCTTGGCACCTGGAAAAAAAAAAAGAGGTTGGATGAGGCTGCAGCTCACGTCCCAGCCTTACTGGCATTGCCCCTCAAGCCTGCTGCACCACCCCTTCCCTGCAGCTCAACCAGACCAGGCCACAAGCTCTTTGAGAATCACATTGTTGCACAGCTGGGCGATATGGCCTAAAATCCATATCGCGATATAATTTGACGCATGTGCGGTAACGATATATTCTTTTCTTCTGTATAACGTATTTTCCACACTATAAAGCACACTTAAAATCCTTTAATTTTTCTCAAAAATCGAGAGTGTGCCTTATGTATGAATTCTGGTTGTGCTTACTGACCTCGAACCGATTTGGGCGTGCAGAAATCTGTTAAAAATGTTTTAGTACAACTTTGGTAAGCCGCAATGCTTGATGGATTGTCAGAGGATTACGGCTGCCGTAGTGAGGAGCTTCGCGGAGTAATCTGGGTCCCAAACTCCTTACACTTCAGGTCCCAAAGTCAAACGAATACTGAGAGTTAAAAATGGTCTAAATTCTTTCATCTTTAATAAAATCATCAGTGTTGCTGCTTTACCAAATGTAACAATTAAGTTTAACGTCCAGGCATCCATGAAAACAGAATTTATTAAATTTAACGGAGTTACAAGTTAACAGGAAGTTAGCTCGCTAGTTTCCACCTAAACAAGACATACCATGTTCTGACTGAGAGATTTTTGACACTAATTAAAACGTACAGCTCTGCTACCACTTCCAACATAAATGAAGACAGAAAACTAAACAGCAGTGGCGTTTGCAGGGTTACTGAAGTTGGACTACCTGGTGTATAATGTTGTGCTACGTGATTGCTAGCGACACAGCTATGTTAGCATAACATTAGCACAGTGAAGCTGGAGGATGAACACCAACTTTTTTTCCACTCAGTAAAAGTTAACGTGAGGGATTCTGTATGGACAAATGCAATCGCATAGCAGGATGTTATACACGGGCCAAACTTCAGTCAGGAGAACAACTGAGATTATTCATCCACAATACAAGGTTAGTTATTAATATACTGCAACAACATAGGAATAGAACAGCTGCGACAGAATTCAACATTAATGAATCAATATTACAGAAGTGGAGGAAGCGCAGTTTTTGGCTTTCCCCATATTTCAAAAGTGCTTCATCTCTTTGCTATGACTGTCGCCCGGCATAATTTGCAGATGATAATGGTTGTAGCCGCTGCGATGCTTTCGACCGAAACAGGCGCAGCTTGATGACATCATCAACATGCGCTATCGCGATAGAGCGGTATAGTCAAAATCTCTATCGTTGGCCAAATTTATATCGTTTCTATCGTATATCGTTTCTATCGCCCACCCCTACCTTGTTGGTGTCAAAATACTATTGTATGTCCTCAAACTATGTTATATGTTAACTTCAACTAAAGAAATGACAATGATGGGTCTCTGAGTCTCTGACAGGCAAGACAGACAGACAGACAAAGTCCCTAGAGACACAATTTAAAGTTCTATGCCAAGTTGTTGTGAATAAGGCTAAGTATGGAACTGAGTGCCTTTTTTATGTTTGAATAACTCATGTTGGTGTTAAAGGGCTTAGCAAACAAAAATAATTTTGTTGAAAGGAGCCAAGTACAAGGACCTCAACAAAGCCTACAAAGAAGTGTGCCTATTGGAGAAAAATATAAAGAAAGTCAGGTTGGCTCAAAACTTTTGCACAGTACTGTATCCGAGGAAATCGATGATATTAAAGCCAAGTTCACAGAAACTTTATATAGCTTAAAGTGAAACTGTCGAAGAAATCTCAGCTACTTACCTGCTTTTGACTAACAGTTCTCTGAGTTTTGCTTCAAACAAATCTTTAGTTTATTTCAGCTGTTTTCAATTGATATTGACTTTGTTAATTAAATGTTGTTACCCTGCTTTCAGTGTGTCCTGTACTTGAGTCCTCTTAGCAAACCATGACATAATATCTTTTTGGAGCTGATGAAGCTAAGCTAAAAACAGTCAACATGTAGCAGGAGGCATAAACTTAAAATCTTGTAAGTGGTACAACAAAAGTTTTCATCCTGGAGTGATATCATTGTTCCAGGACAAAGGTCTTATCTGAACAAAAGTTGCCACTAGTCAGGGAGATGCTAATCAGGTGCTGGGTTACATATTAGCATAATTGTATATGTCATTTCTAGAGAGTGCAGTGGGATTGTTGTCACTTTTGGACTATTTGCATCTAAATAACTGATTTAAAGGCTAAATGTAGACAGTTGGGTCTAGTTTGCAGAAATGAGCAGTTGCTGCAGAAGTTGTCCAAAAACTTCAAATGAACTAGAAGGGTGCCAGTGCTCCAGCTTACCATCTTTACCTGAGTCGTCCCAAAGAGTAAATCTGTTTATTTATGGAAATGATGTATTATGGAATGGGTGTCCTTCTGCATATCCACGCACTCAACATCAGCAAATATATTTTGACTTAAATCAACAGCGAGCTTTTCCTGGAAGTTTTCCAAGGCTTGGCGGAGGTGTGTTGGTGGCCGGGGAAGGAACAGGCCCTCTGGTTGTTGCAGGTGGCTGCCCTCAGCCTCTCCAGAGGACCATCACAGCAACGTTCATGGAGGACAAATGGGGCTGGAGGACCAGTCCTCTGCCTACACCAGGTGGCTGCAGCCTGGCCCCACACTTGGAAAGGCTGGATTGCTGAAAATGGTAGTGCTAGAGAAATTTGTGGAGGGGCTACCGGCAAGGACAGTGAAGTGAGTCTGCTGTCACTAGCCGGTGAACCTCGAAACTGCCATCACCCTGGCCAAAGACCAACTGGCGACCTGTCCGGGTCAGTCATGGATATTCACAAATACCCCATAGTACTGGTGGAAATGAAATATCGGGGGAAAATGCATAGAGTAACGGCTGCGGTTAGCTGACGGCTAGCATACCCCTTAAATCTAAAAACCGATTGGTCGGGGTTTAGTAGCTCAATAGGTCAGTATGTAGGGCTGCACACATGACCAATAGGGACACGTGGCGCTTGGGCCGCATTCAGATTGCCGGTTCCAGCAATTCACTACACAGAAGATAATGGCACTATGCAATTCGCCCTTTGATCAAATGATGAGAGCTGATAGTCAAATAGTGCGCCGTGACATAGCACTGACGTTTCCACATTTTGTAACGAGTAGGGACAGACCATGTTGAGCGTGTCGTGACACTTGTGACAATGGAAGAACACACCCACTCATTGGTTGCAGAAGAGCCACTGAGAAATGATTTTATTAGGTGGCGCATTACAACTCGATGGCTTGTTACCTGGAATAAGATAAGACTCTGGAGCAAATAATTGGTATATAATAAAAAGTACAATTAAAGATTTCCACCCTACATGATTGTGAATGATCCAAGGATAAATGTGTAGTTTGATCAAAAGTTCTATATGCCATTTCTGGAGAGAGTGCAGTGGAAATGTTGTCACTTTTGGACTTTGCTACTTGCAGCTAAATAATTTATTTAAAAGCAGAAGCTGCAACTGAATGAGGGAATATTTGTCTAAAAACTTAAACTGAACTAGAAGGGTAACAGTGCTCCAGCTTACCATCTTTACCTGAGTAAATCTGTTTGTTGAACAATCTAAATGGTTGATTCAGAAACTGTCATGGTCCTGGGCCACATTGGCCCAGTATTCTTAGTTTTCATGCATTTTGTTCCTTATTTAGGCCATGCTTCCTGGGTTGCTCTGTTACGTTGTTTCCTTATGTGTTTTCCCCTTGTGACTCTTACCCCTGTGTGTCCCTCTGCGTATCTGTGAGCCATCGTCTCTCCTTGTGTTTTATTCCATGTTTTCCCCTGCCCGTTATGTCCGTGCTCTCCTTGTGCTCTCTCTCCTCCTGTCTGAACCTCTGTACTTCCTGTTTTACTTTGACAGTCTCCCGTCAGTGTTGCGTTTACTCCTGCCATGTCTTGTTATGATTATCAGTGTCACCTGTGTTCCCGCGTGCTCCCACTTCCCTCGTTACCCCTCTGTGTATTTATGTCTGCGTCTCCCTCAGTTCTGCGTCGTGTTCTCCCTCATGCTGTGTGTGATTCCCCCGTGTTTCCTGGTGCGCTTTATATTTAGTTTTCCAGTTTAGTCTTCTGTAACCTGTGATCTGTGTTTCCAGCAATAAAGCTGTGCTTTTTGAGTTTATCCCCGTGTCCCCGTGAGTTTGCGTTTGGGTCCACTTCCTGCCTGCCACACAGCCGAATCATGACAGAAACTTCTGTGACATCAACTTAACTGAGACTCATTACAAATTTCACAAAACACAGTTGAATACTTTTATTATTTTTTTATTAGTTATTTTTATTTTTGTTGTTATTTGAATTTTAATAAAATAAATAAATAAATAAATCATTTCTTTATTTTATTTTATTATTAATTTATTTGTTTAATTTTTTGTTGTTCCCAGAGAGCAAGCCAAACACTGGTCGTGAAAAGGACTATCTCTAGTAGACTTTGTTTTAACCTCCTAGGACCTGGAGTCCATATATGTGGACATTACATTTTGGGTTGTCTAGACCAAAATATAAAATGTTGTTATACAAAGGGCTGATATCCACTTATGAGGACATCATACTGCCACTGTTCCATCAAAATGTAAAACACATGTCCTCATATGTGGATCTCATTTTTCACCGAAATAAAATCAGGTAATTCTTTGTTTTTACATTCATCAGGTCCCAATCAACCCAAAATGGCACAGAGAAATTAAAAGTGCATGCCATGAAAGAGTCCAGGTCTTAGAAGGTTAACAATGTCTCTGCTGATGAGACCGGTGAATGTAGGGCGACGGTGGCAAGAAAAAACTCCCTCCTGGAGGAAGAAATCTTGGGAGGAACCAGGCTCTCTGGGTGGACCCTTCCTCCTAAGGGCAATACTTACCTGCGGTCTGAGACGACGGTTGTTCCTTCTCAGCATGATGATGGCTGTAACTTGCTTCCACATCCTGTTTTAGAATGAAGACAAAACTGATTAACGAGGTAATAGGACATTTAAAAATGATCTCAATTCAGGATGAGCTGCTGTGTCTTCTTACGTTTCTCTTGTAAAACAGGATGTAGGCAGAGTGCTGCTGTTCCTCAAAAACTGCAGATCCAGTTGTGTGGAGCACCCGTGCATCATCATAGGTGAGCCAAGGATCTGATGTAGCCTGCGGACTCGCCTCAGGATGCACGGAATTACAGATGTAGTGTCCTGAGATCACATTAAGACAAATGAATCCAACTTCTAAAAGTCAACTGATTCATGATTTGGACTTAGTGCTTCTTAGAACATCAAAAGCTTTTGTGTGTGAGTCCTTCACTGAAAAGTAGCAAGTTCTGTTAAATCATTTTCTGTTTGTAACAAGTCAGTTGTTTTACCTGATTCTGTGCCTCCATAATGACTGATGATGCTGACAAGACTGTAACAGCCACCACCCTGAGAAGGAACAAATCCAAAGAGTGTTAGTTTCATAAAGTCTCACATCAGTGTGATAATTAAGCTGATTCTCTGAGATGTTCTGCAGTCTGTTTTTACCTGTTTGGATGACATCACCAAGTCCCTCTGCAGCCAGACGGGGTCATGCACCTTCTGAAGCTTGTTGGTTTTTGTGAAGCCAAACCTCTTCAGGTGCAAGATGAGAACTCTGGCAGAAAAGGAAAAAAAACCCAAGGAACAAAATAAGAAGAATGAGTGTCAAACACAAACAGAAGATGGGGGAAAATGACTGCTCAAGTGTTGTCTTAAAAAACTGTGATGTTTACTGCGCCACAGTTTGGAAATCAGGTCAGTCGCTCAATTCTGATGTGACCTTACTCACCTTGGCAGTGTATCAAAAGACGGCTTCACTTCCGAGGTCGTCCCTCCACAATAACAGAGAAATTCAATTTTTTGTTCCTGAACAACAGCACAGAGAAAACAGGCTTTATGTTAGAAAAATCACAACATATGCACACACACACAAACACTAACAAGAAAGGTGTGTTAAGATCAGTGATACTACAACTCCACTGGAATTTGTGATCTTACCTTCAAGTATGTCTCTAACATGTCCTCAACAGACCCCTCTGGAACCAGGTCAAGAGACAAGCTAGTGAATTCCTCTTGGTGTGATGATTGGTGACCGCAGCTACACATTTAAGGAGTAACGTAGTTAAAGTAACGATCGGGTAGGTGGAAAAGAGGTATATGAAAATGTTGCAATCAGCCCTGTGTTTCTGAAAGACAGGCTTACCTCTTGCATGTCCTCATGTTTTCCATTTTGAAAACATGATGATCTTCTACTGGGCAGGTATAACTTCGGCCCAGGAGAGCTGCTTTCCTCTTCAGGTGAGGTGAAAGGCTTTTGACCTCATTGAGGAAAAAGGTTAGGAACTCATGAGCATCCTGAAAGAAAAACACAGAGATTTAAAACAGAACATAAACATTAGAAGGTAAAGCAAAAAACGAAACGTCCAAATTGCTGACGTACTTTCTGTGCACTGCCTTTGTATTCAGGAACGTGTTTGCTGAATGCCTCCTTAAAAGATTTTAGGCGGTGTTTTTTAAGGCCATAATCTCTTGAATTATGACAGTCCCTGATGTCAATGAGCCTTCTGTAAAAAGGAAAGGGTAAACAGACATTTCTGGTGTTAGATATCTTTGTTCTTCGGGTTTTTGAAGAAAGTAGAAGGTTGACGTAGCGCACCTTAAGAGCCGAGCTTCTGGCACTGCTCTCCACAAAATCTCCTGACAGCTGATGTCTCTAATGAACTCCTCAGTGTTGAGGAGGCTCTGCAGGCAGGAGTTCATGTAGCAGGTGTTTGCAATGTTTGGAAACCTGCCACACAAACACAAAGTTTACAGTATCAGTGTAAAATAAGTCATTTTCTCCACTTTGACAAAGTGAGCTTTGGTCTTTGTGCACCACGTGTACTCACCCGAAGCGGTCCACAGTCTGAATTTGATTTTCCGTTATTTTTCCATTGTTGAAATGTTTCACTAGACTATTGCAAAAAGGTAAAAACAAGAACACACAATTAGGAAAGATGTCAAGACGCTAAGCAGTGTATGTGCATGTATGCATGAGCTTTGAAGTTTAAACATTTTGGAGGATGTTTTTCTCTTACATGTTAAACAGCTGCTCCCGTACGTGCTGTTGTGCCAGAAAGTCCATAATCAAAGTGTCCCAACTCAGGTCTGATGGCTCACCATTTTCAGTGGTGTTTTTAACCTGGTGGGAACTTGGATGCAGAAAGAAGAAAGGAGTCAGGGATGCATAGCAAGCACAACAAGACAACAAACAAACATTGTCTCTCTGGAGAACAGCATTCAACCATCTAATGCTTATTTTGATCAGCAATCAGCCAAAATATTAAAAGCACTTACCTGGGATTGTCTGTAGTTTTGTCCTCGGGGCATTCTGGTTGTCCTGCTTGGGGCCAAATGACCTGTACTGAGTCCTCTGAACTGTACGGTGCTGACTCGGCAGGTGTACAGTCATGCTGCATGTTCTTTAACCTGCAAAAATATACAAAAGGATGTTAAGTATCAAATCTGCAACCAGAAGGATCCCAAAAGAATTTTGCTTTAAAGTGAGAAGATGAAAGTTTCCCTCACTTGTCACTCTTTTTATCAGGTTCCACTGTTGTTTCAGGAGCAACCTGCCTTTTTCTCTGTAGAAGGAAACCAAAAGACAGGACATAGCCATGTGCTTCATTGCTCTTAATTTCTCCCATTTCATTGTGATGAGTAAATGCTTGATGACAGTGACTCTTTCCATAAAACATACCTTCCAGAATTTGAAAATAGACCAGCGAGACTTTGTTTGTGGCTTTACAGTGGTGGGCTCTGCCTCTGTATCGCTGTCAGTTTCCTGCAGAGAACGAACAAACATAGTGTTATTAAAAAAGTAAAGTCACTTAAAACTAACAAGTACATTTTAAGGAGAATGTGCATTTCATATGTTTTCTGTAAAAGCAAACCGAGAAACAGCAGAAGAAGTGTCTCCATTTTCTTTTCTTCCTCTTCTTTTTACCATTTTCATGGTTAGGTGGTGTGGCAGCAACAGAAGCCTCCGGGACGCTGATGAGGACAAAAGTGTAAATGTTATTTTTCAAAGTGGAAATTTTTAACAAGGAGTACATCCTGGATATTGCAAATGAAAATTGATAACTGTTATGGAATACCGAAATGAACAAAATCATGTATTTTGTACATTTACACTCTATATTTTCAACTAATCTCTGAATGGACATAAATAATAGACAAAACTAGAAGTAGTAAAAATGATATAAACACACAAGGCGGAAGAAAAATAACAATAAAAGGGAAATAAAACAGCTCACACAAACCACTGCTATAAATATCTCCAGCAACATTAGATTAAAGAGTCACGCATTTCTTTACCTGTGTTGAGACGTAGAAGGAATTTCCTTCTCTGCCACGTTTTGGTTTTTTGATTTCTGTTTAGAAACAAGAAAACCAACATCAGTAATGGCATAAAACAAACATACCAAGAGAGGCTCTACATGAAAAGTGTCCAGTTAGAAAATTTGGTATTATTTTAGATTTTTTATCAATTTAGTCAGCTGATGAAGTGGATGTCTATGAATATGTTTAAATAAAATAAAAACAATTTCTTCATGCCTTAATTTGAGTTTTAAAGTTTATGGTACGAAATACAAAATCCTTCATTTGGTTCAAAATTCAGTTTTTACAGAAATCATCCATAAAGCTCCATTAAAAGCTCCAAAAGTGCTTATTTACCTTACGAAAATATTCAGAGACATGTGCTGCAAGTCTCTTCAAACTTACCTTTCTGAGAAAAAAACGTTTGAACCCAATTTGAACCATCTTTGAACCTAATTTGATCGCAGTGAAAATCTTCTGTGGTGTGCAAAAGTTCAACTGAAGACAAACTATCAAAGGTTGTATATTTATAAGCTTTCAGCATAGAATGTTCATACCCTGAACATATGTCATCATAAGGTATGGGGCTAATTTGCATATTTTGGAATGTATGCTCATTGGAACTGTATGGCACTCGTCTCCAAGCAACCCCAACAAAATACAGATCAAGTCAGGCCAAGTGGCTTTTATTGTCATTTCAACCATGTACACTGGTACAGTACAGAGTGAAATGAGACAGCGTTCCTCCAAGACCCTGGTGCTACATATGACATATAACGGACAAACACGGGACTACATAAAGTGCAATGTGCAAAAAATTTCAAAAATAAACAACACAAGACAGTGCAATGGAAACGTGCAAAATGCTGATTATTGTGCAGATACTGCAGATAAGTGCTTGGTATAGTGATGTGTGAAGATGTGTGTGTGTGTCAGTCCAGTCACTGAGTGTTCAGGAGTTTGACGGCTTGCTGGTACCTCTTTCCAGAAGGCAGCAGGGTGAAGAGTGTGTGTGAGGGGTGTGTGAGGTCCTCCATGATGCAGGTGGCTTTGCAGCTGGAGTGGGTGCTGTAAGTGTCCATGATGGAGGGGAGAGAGGCTCCAATGATCTTCTCAGCTGCTCTCAGTATCAGTTGTAGGGTATTGCGATCTGATACGGTGCAGTTACCATACTAGACAGTGATGCAGCTGCTCAGGATGCTCTCGATGGTCCCTCTGTAGAAGGTGGTGAGAATGGATGGTGAGAGATGGGCTTTCCTCAGCTTCCACACACTGTAAAAAAAATATTGTAGAATTTACGGTGAATTACTGGTAGCTGTGGTTGCCAGAATTTCACCGTGAAAAAGAAATTGTAAATGTAGAACACAAAACGGTATCCTTTTTTGGTAATCTTAAATTTCACAGTAAATAATAATTATTTTTTTTTTACAGTAAATGACTGAATTTAAACATAAATTCATGTGAAAGCAACAGACATTCCATTAACCTGATTACAGTCTTACTTTGTTAAATATAGTGAAACTGTATAAAATACAGGGAGTGCAGAATTATTAGGCAAATGAGTATTTTGTCCACATCATCCTCTTCATGCATGTTGTCTTACTCCAAGCTGTATAGGCTCGAAAGCCTACTACCAATTAAGCATATTAGGTGATGTGCATCTCTGTAATGAGAAGGGGTGTGGTCTAATGACATCAACACCCTATATCAGGTGTGCATAATTATTAGGCAACTTCCTTTCCTTTGGCAAAATGGGTCAAAAGAAGGACTTGACAGGCTCAGAAAAGTCAAAAATAGTGAGATATCTTGCAGAGGGATGCAGCAGTCTTAAAATTGCAAAGCTTCTGAAGCGTGATCATCGAACAATCAAGCGTTTCATTCAAAATAGTCAACAGGGTCGCAAGAAGCGTGTGGAAAAACCAAGGCGCAAAATAACTGCCCATGAACTGAGAAAAGTCAAGCGTGCAGCTGCCAAGATGCCACTTGCCACCAGTTTGGCCATATTTCAGAGCTGCAACATCACTGGAGTGCCCAAAAGCACAAGGTGTGCAATACTCAGAGACATGGCCAAGGTAAGAAAGGCTGAAAGACGACCACCACTGAACAAGACACACAAGCTGAAACATCAAGACTGGGCCAAGAAATATCTCAAGACTGATTTTTCTAAGGTTTTATGGACTGATGAAATGAGAATGAGTCTTGATGGGCCAGATGGATGGGCCCGTGGCTGGATTGGTAAAGGGCAGAGAGCTCCAGTCCGACTCAGACGCCAGCAAGGTGGAGGTGGAGTACTGGTTTGGGCTGGTATCATCAAAGATGAGCTTGTGGGGCCTTTTCGGGTTGAGGATGGAGTCAAGCTCAACTCCCAGTCCTACTGCCAGTTTCTGGAAGACACCTTCTTCAAGCAATGGTACAGGAAGAAGTCTGCATCCTTCAAGAAAAACATGATTTTCATGCAGGACAATGCTCCATCACACGCGTCCAAGTACTCCACAGCGTGGCTGGCAAGAAAGGGTATAAAAGAAGAAAAACTAATGACATGGCCTCCTTGTTCACCTGATCTGAACCCCATTGAGAACCTGTGGTCCATCATCAAATGTGAGATTTACAAGGAGGGAAAACAGTACACCTCTCTGAACAGTGTCTGGGAGGCTGTGGTTGCTGCTGCACGCAATGTTGATGGTGAACAGATCAAAACACTGACAGAATCCATGGATGGCAGGCTTTTGAGTGTCCTTGCAAAGAAAGGTGGCTATATTGGTCGCTGATTTGTTTTTGTTTTTGAATGTCAGAAGTGTATATTTGTGAATGTGGAGATGTTATATTGGTTTCACTGGTAAAAATAACTGAAATGGGTATATATTTGTTTTTTGTTAAGTTGCCTAACCTCATCCGTCCAGTCACCGTCCATTTACACACATTCATTCACACGCATTCACACAAGGTATTGCTGATAGTGGAGACTCCCGCGCAAATAATCAGATTCTCCACTCTCAGCAACATGAGCTCATTCATTTGTTTTATTTTGTTTTGTAGGAAAATAGTTCTTTATGACTGGATTGGCTCGCTGCAATCCTTTTAGACAGAGACTTAGCCTTCTCCTCCGCCCATTGTAATCTGGAAAAGGTCACCTTATGTTTATTCTCCTGGAAATTTTGTCAGCGCTGTTATTCACTCTTGCCGGCCTGCTTAGAACAAAAATGAGAAAAAGAGAGCTGATTATTAACTCATCAAGGCACAAAACAAAATCACCTGCCTGGTTTTCTCTAAGTGCACTGTTACAAAAATAATGGGCCCAATTCTAGACATGTCCAGATTTAATAAAACTCCCTAAAATAAGAAAACAACACAAACCTAACTGACAAAATCAACCCATCACTACAACAACAACCTCAAAAGTCTTAAACACTCTTAAACTTCACCCTTTCAATACACCGAAAACCTTGTCAAAAGCTGCACAGTTTTGCACACAATAATGTCCCCCTTTAAGCACTTTAACATACTTATATTTAGCATAAGATATAAACCCGTCACAACAATGTATCATCACTAAATTATAAATTTCCTGTCCAACTCTGCACTCCTAAGTCACTCTTATAAAAACTACTTCAATCGCTTTTCTTTTTTCCATAAATCACTCCCTTGTCATATAGCTTCTCTGAGTTATTCCTTAACTTCAAGCTTTAAGTGTATTTTATTAAACATTCACACCATTCTATCACTCATAAAAGTAGCAAGCTGATTTTCATTGCATATGTTTGCGTTCTTAGCCAGGTTTAATCAGTGTCTATGCATTAATCTTCATGAGCTTGTCTTTGTAAAGTTAATGCATTTTCTGTTTGTGTGTGTGATTTTGTATATGTTTCATTTGCAGTGTTTCAGACTCCTTCACAATTTTCCACTTAAACAGTCAGTGTTCTCTTTCCCAAATTTGCTAACCCAAATTTTGATTTCCCACATTAAATAACAGCATTCCTTGTCCTCAACCAGGAGTCAGGGCTTGCTTTTCAGGTTCAGAAACACATTGCGCTGTGAACAATTCAGTCAGAAACTTGCCTGAACATTTCCAGTGATGTTAACCTATAACTTTCTTCCGACCGCTGCATGTGGAAAATTGATCCAGGTCTGCTTTGCCCCTGAAAAAACACAACTGAGACATTTTCATTATTATCATGAGTGCTTAAACGACCCGTTTCTCTCTCTCTGGTCAGAAATACCAACTTGTGTCATGTATGTAAGTGTGTTCTTCCTTGCTTTCATGATATGTGGTCATGTTAATGGAGTGTAAGCTGTTCCTTCATTGCATTCTTGTGTATTTTATAATCAGGTTTAATTCATGCATCTTTTCACTGAGCTGTGGATTCAAACTGTCTCACTTCTGATTCTTTCCAAAAATAATTCCACATGTAACAATTTGTGTATGTGTGTTTTCTATTCATTCATATAATTGTTAGTTCATGTATTTATTTTCCTCGGTCTTTCTTTCTTTTTCTTTTTTTTTTGATGCGGTGGACAATCCTAAACCTCCATGATTTAGCTTCCATTTTCAATCCAATTATATCCTGTACCCTCGCAGTCGAACTCGTCCGAGCTTGACCTCCGACTGGTCCCTGTCCCTTTTTCCACAGTGTCCTGTATGGCCTTCAAAGCTCCACCAAACACAGTCAGCTGTGTCTTCTTCTCTGTTGATCTTTTCAGTCTTCTTCTTTTTAGGTTAAGTCTTAGCCTGGCAAAATATCACATTCAGTGCCTTCAAACAGTCATGTCACACTGTTCTTACCAGCCTGCAGCTCACCGTGCATGTTTTCATCACGTGCTTTCTTTCATACTGCTTCTGGAGTCGTCAGTGTTCAGTTGCACTGTCATTTGCCTGCTGTTAATTCTTCAAGTCCACGATGTTCTGTCGGTCTTCATCAGGAGATTAACTGTCCTTTGAGCTTCTTCTCAGGTTTGGGACAAAGTGAGAGGTCAAGCTGTAAAATTTTAGCCAAAACCTGGCCTGTTTTCATCCCAATTCTGTTAATCTATCCTTTTGCCGCTGTTCTCATGTTTTCAGGTTGAGGAGAGTCCACCTGTATTGACACACTAAAGCATACAATTAGTATCCTTTTCATTTCTTTCCTTAAAACCTCCATTTGCTTCATCTGCCTAGAGTTTAACTCGTCTGTTTCTCTCTCTGGGTGCTCCCTTGACACAGTCAGTTCCTTTTATGGGCATGCAAAGTTCCTGTCACACACACACACACGCAGCTAGTCAAAGCCATATTTTCTGTTCCTCTCCTGTTTTTTACAGGCTAATCAAACTCTTTTTTTTTTGTATTTACAATCTACAAACCCTCTTTAGTTCTACTAAGTCTTGATCTAAAAACAATACACCCTTATTCCACGCACACACACTTTTAACTAGAGCTCTTTCAGACATCAGGAATCGTCTCACACACACCACCTTTTCTCTCAAACTTCCACTTTTTCACTCACTCTTCTATGAACCTTCGTAGTGTTATTATTACTTATTTATTATTTGGTACAAATCACACAGAATCATTCAAATCATGTACTCACAATATTCACACACTTAGAATCACTCAAAATACGCTTTCCTAAGAGTATTTTATCAAACATGCTTTTTAGAATCAGAAAGAGGAAGTAGACAACACCCAGTTAAGAGCGTATGTCCTCTTAAAAGAGAAGAGAAATAAACACATATGGGACAATTCTCCCCATCTTACACAAAATATGACATTAAATATCCTTTTCTAATTCCTGTTCTTCTTTAAACACAATGAATGACCTCCAGGTCATAACCTTTGGACTTATAACTCTGATATAAGTCCTCACAGCGCACCAAGCACAGAGAAAATTCAACCTCAGTGCTTCAGAATTCTCCTCAAAATTCAGAAACTGTTTCTGTCATTTATCTGCCCAAGAACTTCATCAAATGGACCTCGCTGGGTCCAGTAATCCTCAGCACATGTATATCACTGCAGCCAGTGAAGATTTAAAACAGTTTCTTGTCTCAGTGCATCCAGTATTAACTTATCAGATGGACCGTCAGCCAATCCATCAATCTCAACACAATTGTGTGTCCACATGTACACAACTTATTCTTCACTTGTATCACAGCACATCTAGTAATATCATCAGAATTACTTCAACATGGTAAACATTGATTTTCCTTTAAAATCAATTTACCATTAGAACTCACAGCTGACTCGATTCTCTGAAATCCTGAGTCAGTTAAACACCTTGCTCAACTCAAGGTGTCCTTTTCTCGGACTCCCTCGTCCGAGCTCACTCTTTTTACCCGGCATCTCCACCGGAATGTTACGAGATCTTCATAGACCCAAAAGTAAGCATATTATTTCCCTAGTCAAAAGTGAAACCGTTCCTCACACAGTAATTCTTAATCCAACCTTAAAGTGAAACCAACACCCTTCGTGTTTTGAAACTAAAAAGAGGAAGGAACAGCGCCCAATTTTAACTGCGCATGTTGTTACTGAACAACACACACACACACACACACAGACCCAGGGCAATTCTTCCTGGATCATTTATCAACATCCAAACCAACACAGTCCGCATTGATTATTCTTCTGGACCTCAGCGGATCCACCAAAATTCATATAAGTATATCAACCATTCACCGATTTATTTCTTTTCCTCAGACCACGCCAGATCTGTTAATATCAACAAAGCTGCACACTCAGAATTGTACAGCTGATTCTTCCCTTCAGACCGCGCTGGATCTGTTACTTCAGCACAATAAACACTGATTTTCCTTCAAAATCAGTTTACCAAGAGCCACAAAACCATTTCTGACTCGATTTTCTGAAATTCTGTGTCACTTAAACATCCTGACAGAACCAGGTGTTTTCTGTCGGACTTCCTTGTCCGAAATTACTCTTTTTACTCACAAATAAGTGTCTCTCAAAATGATCCTCTGATCATTAGCTATTTCTGAGGCCACAACTCTCAGCAGCGCCACCTGAGTAAGGTCCCCTGGAACACCTAGAAAACGTCTTTCCTAGGGAGGAAGTTCTTCAACTTCGTGACTAACACTTATTGAACCATAAACTGACCAATAACTCTTATATTCTTCAACTACATTGGTCTCTTTTCTCTCTTACTTCTTAACATCTCATGTTACTTTTATCTCAGTACTGTCTTCTACGAGTCGACCTTGAACACAACCCTACTTCAAAGTTTCACTTTCATTACTTCAACGTTTTACTTTATTCTCAAGAATTCAGTTTTACCACTACTGAGCCAATTTGATCGTTAAGATCATCTACTCAGCGAACAGATAATTTAGAATTCAGCCAATTTGCACAAATTTGCTTATTGAAAAGGTTTGTGCTTACCTTTTTAAATCTTTTTAGACCGGTCTTCTGTTCGCCTCATATCAGATCCAAACTTCGGCCACATTTGTTCTCTCTGTTGCACGAAGAACCGGGCGGAAACACCAAATATTGAACCCCGATCCTTTTTTCCCCATGACAGAACAGAGAAAACCGACTCATAGTGTGTTAAAACAGTTATTTCTTTTTATTCAATCATCTTCCAGAAGAGAGAGAGATCCCTGCACAGCTCAAACGCCAGTTGCAAGAGCTCTAACATTAGAATCATAAGCTGTGTCTCATATAGGTGTTATTTTGGTACTTTACACGTCACACAGGCTCGAACATTGCTTATATGGAAAGTTCCTCTTTTCTGTGTCTTATCTATTAATAGGCTTGTGCACTAAAACTTCCTGTTTTTCAGTCTGGCTGAGCACTTATTTGTGAGTCAAAGGTGGCCTTGCTCTACAAGCCTTCATTATTAAAGTACATAAAACAATATAATAGGAAATTAAGGATACTAAGGATATTGATTTCCTGACAGTAGTGAACTTATTCAGAGTATATGACTGACCCAACTCATATATTTTTTTAAATTTCCTCTACAATGGTCAGGATGGCAGAAGCAGGTTGCAATGAAATACATAACCCTAAATAAATCAAAAAGGAACATTGTCTTTAGCTGCTCCTGTTAAATTAAACAGGTGTTTGGTTCACAGTAAAGCTAGCTAAAATCTTCAACCTGCTGCATTAGCATGAACTTTCCAGAAAACTAAACAGGACTGAAAGCGAAGCCTGTAACAGAGGAACGCTTTCAATGCAACAAGAAAACTGACCAAGCGAACTATGGTTACAGCTGACATACGTTTCAAATCTAATGATATACTTACATTGAAAGAGAAGGTTGTTGGCTCGGGGGAGGGTGCTGGGGGTACTCCCTTGCTGAGTGGAGTCAGTCTGGACCATTAGAAGTGGCTATCTACTTCTTCATTGGTTTGGCGGACTACACGCTTCCAAGGAGTATTGGTGCCCTCTGCTGTTGCAGTACCTCACAGTCAGACAGCTATATCGCGATAGCGCATGTTGATGATGTCATCAAGCTGCGCCTGTTTCGGTCGAAAGCATCGCAGCGGCTACAACCATTATCATCTGCAAATTATGCCAGGCGACAGTCATAGCAAAGAGATGAAGCACTTTTGAAATATGGGGAAAGCCAAAAACTGCGCTTCCTCCACTTCTGTAATATTGATTCATTAATGTTGAATTCTGTCGCAGCTGTTCTATTCCCATGTTGTTGCAGTATATTAATAACTAACCTTGTATTGTGGATGAATAATCTCAGTTGTTCTCCTGACTGAAGTTTGGCCCGTGTATAACATCCTGCTATGCGATTGCATTTGTCCATACAGAATCCCTCACGTTAACTTTTATTGAGTGGAAAAAAAGTTGGTGTTCATCCTCCAGCTTCACTGTGCTAATGTTATGCTAACATAGCTGTGTCGCTAGCAATCACGTAGCACAACATTATATACCAGGTAGTCCAACTTCAGTAACCCTGCAAACGCCACTGCTGTTTAGTTTTCTGTCTTCATTTATGTTGGAAGTGGTAGCAGAGCTGTACGTTTTAATTAGTGTCAAAAATCTCTCAGTCAGAACATGGTATGTCTTGTTTAGGTGGAAACTAGCGAGCTAACTTCCTGTTAACTTGTAACTCCGTTAAATTTAATAAATTCTGTTTTCATGGATGCCTGGATGTTAAACTTAATTGTTACATCTGGTAAAGCAGCAACACTGATGATTTTATTCAAGATGAAAGAATTTAGACCGTTTTTAACTCTCAGTATTCGTTTGACTTTGGGACCTGAAGCATACGGAGTTTGGGACCCAGATTACTCCGCGAAGCTCCTCACTACGGCAGCCGTAATGCTCTGACAATCCATCAAGCAGTGCGGCTTACCAAAGTTGTACTAAAACATTTTTAACAGATTTCTGCACGCCCAAATCGGTTCGAGGTCAGTAAGCACAACCAGAATTCATACATAAGGCACACTCTTGATTTTTGAGAAAAATTAAAGGATTTTAAGTGTGCTTTATAGTGTGGAAAATACGTTATACAGAAGAAAAGAATATATCGCGATATATAGCGTTACCGCACATGCGTCAAATTATATCGCGATATGGATTTTAGGCCATATCGGTCAGCCCTACAACAAGGTGATTCTCAAAGAGCTTGTGACCTGGTCTGGTTGAGCTGCAGGGAAGGGGTGGTGCAGCAGGCTTGAGGGGCAATGCCAGTAAGGCTGGGACGTGAGCTGCAGCCTCATCCAACCTCTTTTTTTTTTTTCCCAGGTGCCAAGCTACCCTTCAGTTTCATCATACCATCCCTAACGATAACTGTAGAGTTGATGGAGGATGAAGACAGCAGAGAGAGCAAAAGAAACAGGTAAGAGCGGACAGGTAGTCAGAGTTAACAAAAACTGTTAAAGCCAGTGTAGCTTCTGTTTTGAACACATTTATTGATGATGATTATACATAAATAAGCATCGAGAGCGTCCTGAGCAACTGCATCACTGTCTAGTATGGTAACTACACTGTATCAGATCGCAATACCCTACAACTGATAAGTGAGAGCAGCTGAGAAGATCATTGGAATCCCTCTCCCCTCCATCCGCAAAGCCACCAGCATTATGGAGGACCTCACACACTCCTCACACAGAGTTGATGGAGGATGAAGACAGCAGAGAGAGCAAAAGAAACAGGTAAGAGCAGACAGGTAGTCAAAGTTAACAAAAACTTTTAAAGCCAGAGTAGCTTCTGTTTTGAACACGTTTATTGATGATGATTATACATAAATAAGCAGTGTATTATACTGTAATCAGATGTGGATTCTCATTAACCGCTTTAATAGTAACTATGTGTCACAAATAATATCTTATTAACAGATAGTGAAATAAAATGGTGATGAAGACAGTAACTCCAGAACAAGGGGCGTAGGATTTTGAATTGATACCATAGGTGCATCTACTAAAGTTTTGGGGTCAGTTTGAATATCAGTGACCTTGACCTCAAGGTCAAAGGTCAAGTTTTCTGAAAATCTTGTGAATGCTACAACTAGGTGACAGGAAGGAAGTCACCCAGGTTGTTCAAATTTGTACCTTAGGTGCATTTACTAGGAGGCTGAAGGGTTGCACTGGGGGCCATCTGTAGAGGTTTAGAGTCAGCAACCTGTCTGTGAACGTGGACAAAACAAAAGAGATGATTGTTGACTTCAGGAGAGCACAAAGAGCTCACTGCCCACTTAACATTAATGGATGCTCTGTGGAGGTCATCAAGAGCACCAAATTCCTTGGTGTCCACCTGGCGGAAAACCTCTCCTGGTCCCTTAACCCCAGCTCCATAACTAAGGAGGCCCAACAGCATCTCTACTTCCTGCAGAAGTGAAGGAAAGCCCATCTCTCACCATCCATTCTCACCACCTTCTACAGAGGGACTGTCAAGAGCATCCTGAGCAGCTGCATCACTGTCTAGTATGGTAACTGCACCGTGTCAGATCGCAATACCCTACAACTGATAGTAAGAGCATCTGAGAAGATCATTGGAATCCCTCTCCCCTCCATCATGGAAACTTTTAGCACCTGCTCCATCCGCAAAGCCACCAGCATTATGGAGGGCCTCACACACCCCTCACACACACTCTTCACCCTGCTGCCTTCTGGAAAGAGATACCAGAGCATCCTGGCCCTCACTACCAGACTACCAGAACAGTTTCTCCCCCCAAGCCGTCAGACTCCTGAACACTCAGTGACTGGACTGGCACACGCACATGCACACCTTCACACATGTCACTACCAAGCACTTATCTGCAGTATCTCACACTCATACAGACACACACACACACACACACACACCAAGTTACTTTTGCACAATAATCAGCATTTTGCACGTTTCCATTGCACTGTCTTGTGTTGTTTATTTTTGAAATTTTTTGCACATTGCACTTTATGTAGTCCCGAGTTTGTCCGTTATATGTCATATGTAGCACCAGGGTCTTGGAGGAACGCTGTCTCATTTCACTCTGTACTGTACCAGTGTACATGGTTGAAATGACAATAAAAGCCACTTGGCCTGACTTGATCTGTATTTTGTTGGGGTTGCTTGGAGACGAGTGCCATACAGTTCCAATGAGCATACATTCCAAAATATGCAAATTAGCCCCATACCTTATGATGACATATGTTCAGGGTATGAACATTCTATGCTGAAAGCTTCTAAATATACAACCTTTCACAGTTTGTCTTCAGTTGAACTTTTGCACAGCACAGAAGATTTTCACTGCGATCAAATTAGGTTCAAAGATGGTTCAAATTGGGTTCAAACATTTTTTTCTCAGAAAGGTAAGTTTGAAGAGACTTGCAGCACATGTCTCTGAATATTTTCGTACGGTAAATAAGCACTTTTGAAGCTTTTAATGGAGCTTTATGGATGATTTCTGTAAAAACTGAATTTTGAACCAAATGAAGGATTTTGTATTTCGTACCATAAACTTTAAAACTCAAATTAAGGCATGAAGAAATTGTTTTTATTTTATTTAAACATATTCATAGACATCCACTTCATGAGCTGACTAAATTGATAAAAAATCTAAAATAATACCAAATTTTCTAACTGGACACTTTTCATGTAGAGCCTCTCTTGGTATGTTTGTTTTATGCCATTACTGATGTTGGTTTTCTTGTTTCTAAACAGAAATCAAAAAACCAAAACGTGGCAGAGAAGGAAATTCCTTCTACGTCTCAGCACAGGTAAAGAAATGCGTGACTCCTTAATCTAATGTTGCTGGAGATATTTATAGCAGTGGTTTGTGTGAGCTGTTTTATTTCCCTTTTATTGTTATTTTTCTTCCGCCTTGTGTGTTTATATCATTTTTACTACTTCTAGTTTTGTCTATTATTTATATCCATTCAGAGATTAGTTGAAAATATAGAGTGTAAATGTACAAAATACATGATTTTGTTCATTTGGGTATTCCATAACAGTTATCAATTTTCATTTGCAATATCCAGGATGTACTCCTTGTTAAAAATTTCCACTTTGAAAAATAACATTTACACTTTTGTCCTCATCAGCGTCCCGGAGGCTTCTGTTGCTGCCACACCACCTAACCATGAAAATGGTAACAAGAAGAGGAAGAAAAGAAAATGGAGACACTTCTTCTGCTGTTTCTCGGTTTGCTTTTACAGAAAACATATGAAATGCACATTCTCCTTAAAATGTACTTGTTAGTTTTAAGTGACTTTACTTTTTTAATAACACTATGTTTGTTCGTTCTCTACAGGAAACTGACAGCGATACAGAGGCAGAGCCCACCACTGTAAAGCCACAAACAAAGTCTCGCTGGTCTATTTTCAAATTCTGGAAGGTATGTTTTATGGAAAGAGTCACTGTCATCAAGCATTTACTCATCACAATGAAATGGGAGAAATTAAGAGCAATGAAGCACATGGCTATGTCCTGTCTTTTGGTTTCCTTCTACAGAGAAAAAGGCAGGTTGCTCCTGAAACAACAGTGGAACCTGATAAAAAGAGTGACAAGTGAGGGAAACTTTCATCTTCTCACTTTAAAGCAAAATTCTTTTGGGATCCTTCTGGTTGCAGATTTGATACTTAACATCCTTTTGTATATTTTTGCAGATTAAAGAACATGCAGCATGACTGTACACCTGCCGAGTCAGCACCGTACAGTTCAGAGGACTCAGTACAGGTCATTTGGCCCCAAGCAGGACAACCAGAATGCCCCGAGGACAAAACTACAGACAATCCCAGGTAAGTGCTTTTAATATTTTGGCTGATTGCTGATCAAAATAAGCATTAGATGGTTGAATGCTGTTCTCCAGAGAGACAATGTTTGTTTGTTGTCTTGTTGTGCTTGCTATGCATCCCTGACTCCTTTCTTCTTTCTGCATCCAAGTTCCCACCAGGTTAAAAACACCACTGAAAATGGTGAGCCATCAGACCTGAGTTGGGACACTTTGATTATGGACTTTCTGGCACAAGAGCACGTACGGGAGCAGCTGTTTAACATGTAAGAGAAAAACGTCCTCCAAAATGTTTAAACTTCAAAGCTCATGCATACATGCACATACACTGCTTAGCGTCTTGACATCTTTCCTAATTGTGTGTTCTTGTTTTTACCTTTTTGCAATAGTCTAGTGAAACATTTCAACAATGGAAAAATAACGGAAAATCAAATTCAGACTGTGGACCGCTTCGGGTGAGTACACGTGGTGCACAAAGACCAAAGCTCACTTTGTCAAAGTGGAGAAAATGACTTATTTTACACTGATACTGTAAACTTTGTGTTTGTGTGGCAGGTTTCCAAACATTGCAAACACCTGCTACATGAACTCCTGCCTGCAGAGCCTCCTCAACACTGAGGAGTTCATTAGAGACATCAGCTGTCAGGAGATTTTGTGGAGAGCAGTGCCAGAAGCTCGGCTCTTAAGGTGCGCTACGTCAACCTTCTACTTTCTTCAAAAACCTGAAGAACAAAGATATCTAACACCAGAAATGTCTGTTTACCCTTTCCTTTTTACAGAAGGCTCATTGACATCAGGGACTGTCATAATTCAAGAGATTATGGCCTTAAAAAACACCGCCTAAAATCTTTTAAGGAGGCATTCAGCAAACACGTTCCTGAATACAAAGGCAGTGCACAGAAAGTACGTCAGCAATTTGGACGTTTCGTTTTTTGCTTTACCTTCTAATGTTTATGTTCTGTTTTAAATCTCTGTGTTTTTCTTTCAGGATGCTCATGAGTTCCTAACCTTTTTCCTCAATGAGGTCAAAAGCCTTTCACCTCACCTGAAGAGGAAAGCAGCTCTCCTGGGCCGAAGTTATACCTGCCCAGTAGAAGATCATCATGTTTTCAAAATGGAAAACATGAGGACATGCAAGAGGTAAGCCTGTCTTTCAGAAACACAGGGCTGATTGCAACATTTTCATATACCTCTTTTCCACCTACCCGATCGTTACTTTAACTACGTTACTCCTTAAATGTGTAGCTGCGGTCACCAATCATCACACCAAGAGGAATTCACTAGCTTGTCTCTTGACCTGGTTCCAGAGGGGTCTGTTGAGGACATGTTAGAGACATACTTGAAGGTAAGATCACAAATTCCAGTGGAGTTGTAGTATCACTGATCTTAACACACCTTTCTTGTTAGTGTTTGTGTGTGTGTGCATATGTTGTGATTTTTCTAACATAAAGCCTGTTTTCTCTGTGCTGTTGTTCAGGAACAAAAAATTGAATTTCTCTGTTATTGTGGAGGGACGACCTCGGAAGTGAAGCCGTCTTTTGATACACTGCCAAGGTGAGTAAGGTCACATCAGAATTGAGCGACTGACCTGATTTCCAAACTGTGGCGCAGTAAACATCACAGTTTTTTAAGACAACACTTGAGCAGTCATTTTCCCCCATCTTCTGTTTGTGTTTGACACTCATTCTTCTTATTTTGTTCCTTGGGTTTTTTTTTCCTTTTCTGCCAGAGTTCTCATCTTGCACCTGAAGAGGTTTGGCTTCACAAAAACCAACAAGCTTCAGAAGGTGCATGACCCCGTCTGGCTGCAGAGGGACTTGGTGGTGTCATCCAAACAGGTAAAAACAGACTGCAGAACATCTCAGAGAATCAGCTTAATTATCGCACTGATGTGAGACTTTATGAAACTAACACTCTTTGGATTTGTTCCTTCTCAGGGTGGTGGCTGTTACAGTCTTGTCAGCATCATCAGTCACTATGGAGGCACAGAATCAGGTAAAACAACTGACTTGTTACAAACAGAAAATGATTTAACAGAACTTGCTACTTTTCAGTGAAGGACTCACACACAAAAGCTTTTGATGTTCTAAGAAGCACTAAGTCCGAATCATGAATCAGTTGACTTTTAGAAGTTGGATTCATTTGTCTTAATGTGATCTCAGGACACTACATCTGTAATTCCGTGCATCCTGAGGCGAGTCCGCAGGCTACATCAGATCCTTGGCTCACCTATGATGATGCACGGGTGCTCCACACAACTGGATCTGCAGTTTTTGAGGAACAGCAGCACTCTGCCTACATCCTGTTTTACAAGAGAAACGTAAGAAGACACAGCAGCTCATCCTGAATTGAGATCATTTTTAAATGTCCTATTACCTCGTTAATCAGTTTTGTCTTCATTCTAAAACAGGATGTGGAAGCAAGTTACAGCCATCATCATGCTGAGAAGGAACAACCGTCGTCTCAGACCGCAGGTAAGTATTGCCCTTAGGAGGAAGGGTCCACCCAGAGAGCCTGGTTCCTCCCAAGATTTCTTCCTCCAGGAGGGAGTTTTTTCTTGCCACCGTCGCCCTACATTCACTGGTCTCATCAGCAGAGACATTGTTAACCTTCTAAGACCTGGACTCTTTCATGGCATGCATTTTTAATTTCTCTGTGCCATTTTGGGTTGATTGGGACCTGATGAATGTAAAAACAAAGAATTACCTGAGTTTTATTTCGGTGAAAAATGAGATCCACATATGAGGACATTTGTTTTACATTTTGATGGAACAGTGGCAGTATGATGTCCTCATAAGTGGATATCAGCCCTTTGTATAACAACATTTTATATTTTGGTCTAGACAACCCAAAATGTAATGCCCACATATATGGACTCCAGGTCCTAGGAGGTTAAAACAAAGTCTACTAGAGATAGTCCTTTTCACGACCAGTGTTTGGCTTGCTCTCTGGGAACAACAAAAAATTAAACAAATAAATTAATAATAAAATAAAATAAAGAAATGATTTATTTATTTATTTTATTTTATTAAAATTCAAATAACAACAAAAATAAAAATAACTAATAAAAAAATAATAAAAGTATTCAACTGTGTTTTGTGAAATTTGTTATGAGTCTCAGTTAAGTTGATGTCACAGAAGTTTCTGAATCAACCATTTAGATTGTTCAACAAACAGATTTACTCAGGTAAAGATGGTAAGCTGGAGCACTGTTACCCTTCTAGTTCAGTTTAAGTTTTTAGACAAATATTCCCTCGATCAGTTGCAGCTTCTGCTTTTAAATACATTATTTAGCTGCAAATGTTTAGCTGCAAGTAGCAAAGTCCAAAAGTGACAACATTTCCACTGCACTCTCTCCAGAAATGGCATATAGAAGTTTTGATCAAACTAGACATTTATCCTTGGATCATTCACAATCATGTAGGGTGGAAATCTTTAATTGTACGTTTTATAACATTTTAACAAGTTACTGTCTCCTGCTGCATGTTTCCTTTTTTGGCTGAACTTCATCAGCTCAAAAAACCCACCGTGCTGTGGTTTACTGAAAGAACTGATGTACAGGACACACTGAAAGCAGGTTTACAACGTTTAATTAACAAAGTCAAGATCAGTTAACAACAGCTGAACTAAAGATTTACTTTTTCTCATCGGTAAAATGGTCCAATGAGGTCCATGCCAATGCGCTCAAATGGGACCTCCATTAATGATAAGGGGCATAAAGGTGCTTTTGGAATGGCCAGCTGGTTCACCAGCTGACACCACTGGACACACACCATCGACACACATCCAAACAGATTCCTGGCCAGTAAAATTGGTCAATTATTTGCTCCAGAGTCTTATCTTATTCCAGGTAACAAGCCATCGAGTTGTAATGAGCTACCTAAAAAAAATCATTTCTCAGTGGCTCTTCTGCAACCAATGAGTGGGTGTGTTCTTCCATTGTGCAAGTGTCACGACACGCTCAACATGGTCTGTCCCACTGTGGAAACGTCAGTGCTATGTCAGGGCGCACTATTTGACTATCAGCTCTCATCATTTGATCAAAGGGCGAATTGCATAGTGCCATTATCTTCTGTGTAGTGAATTGCTGGAACTGGCAATCTGAACGCGGCCCAAACGCCACGTGTCCCTATTGGTCATGTGTGCAGCCCTTCATACTGCCTTATTGCGCTACTAAACCCCGACCAATCGGTTTGTAGATTTAAGGGGTATGCTCGCCGTCAGCTAACCGCAGCCGTTACTCTATGCATTTCCCCCCGATATTTCATTTCCACCAGTACTATGGGGTATTTGTGAATATCCATGACTGACCCGGACAGGTCGCCAGCTGGTCTTTGGTCAGAGTGATGACAGTTTCGAGGTTCACCGGCTAGTGACAGCAGACTCACTTCACTGTCCTTGCCGGTAGCCCCTCCACAAATTTCTCTAGCACAACCATTTTCAGCAATCCAGCCTTTCCAAGTGTGGGGCCAGGCTGCAGCCACCTGGTGTAGGCAGAGGACTGGTCCTCCAGCCCCATTTGTCCTCCATGAACGTTGCTGTGATGGTCCTCTGGAGAGGCTGAGGGCAGCCACCTGCAACAACCGGAGGGCACGTTCCTTCCCCGGCCACCAACACACCTCCGCCAAGCCTTGGAAAACTTCCAGGAAAAGCTCGCTGTTGATTGAAGTCAAAATATTTTTGCTGATGTTGAGTGTGTGGATATTCACAAGGACACCCATTCCATAATACATCATTTCCATAAGTGTAAAATCACCAATTATGTTGTCATTGATGACCAAAAACAACTTGGAGTTTATCACAGATGCACTTCTTACTACATATTTTGCATGAAATGGAGCTGAGGAAAACGGTAGGATACGTTAATATCAATGTTTTTGAAGACGATGACATTAGGGACATTAGGGGATGTGGTGGTTGGCACCATCACCTCACAGTGTGAAGGTCCTGGGTTGAGTCCATGGTTCATTCCCTCCACAACCCTGAATTGCATAATTTAATGGATTTATTGCATTCAGATGATAGCAGATATCTTAAAGATATTTCAGAAAGTTGTACGAATAAAAGTATGTCTGCATGGCTAAACACCAAAAGACATAAGTAAGGAAATTGTGGGGAAGGGGAATATTTTTTTAACTTATCTGTATTTCAGTTCTTGAATTAGTTACAGTTTGTGGCTTTTTCATTTAGCTGTGTGGGCATGTTATAGCATTTGCCACTCACAAGTTTGTATAAAGAAGGCAAATCCAAAAAGCACTTCCGTCTGCCAGTAAATCTTAGATGGAAAAGTTTCAGATTGTGATAATAATGGTCCTTGTTTGAGGCTTTAAACACTGCTCCCTTTCTGGCAGACAAAAACAAAGTTTGTCTGAGGTGAACCAGAAGCTCTTGAGATTTGACGACCCAGACTTCCCCTAATCTCTTTCTCAAGGTTAAGGCTGATGAAGAAAACAGGCTCCCTTTTCCAACGGCTTCCCCATCTTCCGCTTTTTTTTCCAACAGCCAAGAGGATTGTGACAGCCAGAGTGTGTGCGATGAAGTTAAATGGGCGGATAGATTTGCTCTCCTCTGCCTGATATGTGATATGTAAGGCAACTAAAATGCAAGAGACAGTGGAGAAAGAAAGATGGAGCAAGATTAGGAGGAATGTATGTTTGTACGTATTAGTAGTAGATCGGGTTTCTGGGAAATTGAGTAGCAAGTTATATGGGGTTGTCACACTGAAAGAGTCCAGTACAGGTAGAGTGAGTCTCAGTTTCTGATTAAAGTGAACTTGTCAAGTTCATGTAGAGGAAAAAAAAAAGAGGCACTTGGCTAAAATGTCCACATCTGCTGCTAAATGAGAAGCTTTTTAAAAAGAGCTATGGCTGATATCAGAGATCAAAGGTTTTTTTCCTGCAGACCAATCACAATGAAAAACTTAACTCAAATCTTCTGTTTGTGTTTCAAAGCAAAGTGGAACCTTATTTAAAGATCGGCTATGCTGACAGCTCGATAACTTTATGAGAACTGCCTACAAAAGCATTTTTTACTTATTGTTGGAAACCTCACCTTTATACTTGGCCAGCCCATTTGTGTCATTAACATCCAGATTTATTTGGTGTTTTATTATTTAAAACATGGAATACTAACTTCTGGCTGTTGATAGCATTTACTGTTTCATGAATGGATTAAAGAGAGATATTCAAAATCCCCTCCAAAGAACACTGAAAGGAACTCCGAGGATTAAATTTGCAATTGTTAGTCGCAGTTTTTGTTTGACCCCAGACAACGAGCAAGCGAAGCCAATGTTAACAAAACAAATATAAGGGATATAAGAGATAAGGGATGTGAGAGGTAAGCATAGAAAGGAAGGGGGAATAAAGAAGTCTTTGTAATTCGGTCTTCGGTCACATACGGTGCTTAAAACATTCTTTAAGCCACCGCTACCGCTCCTCTAATTTATAATGCTGGTAATTAACAAAATGATGTTTTATGTTTCTGTAATTGTTCATCTACCTGCACGCCAACATTTTTAAAATGCATTTTTTTGGAGGGGGTTTGTTTTGCTTCTACAAATCATCACTATTAATCCAGTATCTTTACCCATGTACCCATGTCTGCAACTTTTGACAATTTGTGAGAAGGTAAATGGAAATATACTGCCATTTATATAGTGCAATAAATTTCACTGAGCACTTCAAGTGTTTTTTGTTTTTTTTAACCGTGCACTGGGTTCCCAAAGCCACTTTAAAATCGGCCATTAACCTAACGTGTATGTGTTTGCACTATAGGAGAAAGCTGGAGTATGTGGAGAGAGCCCACGCAGGAATAATAAATAAAAAAAAAAATAAAGAAGAAGAAAAGAGAGGCGGCAAAGAGTGATTCATTGTCTTCCCATGAATCAACAGCAGTCTGCAGAAAAGTTCTCTCTTGAATGTCAGACACTAATGGATTGCGGGGCTGCAGGTGTGTCTGTGCTCCTCTCACGCTGATGGTTTTTACGTAACAGCACAAGTCAGGAATCATTTCCGCAATCATTCTCCATTGTTGGTCACAGAACAAGTGTGGGCAACACATCTCTGATTATATATGAGATGGAAACTTCTGGCTGGTACGGAAGGACAAACTGATCACAGAAGTTTCATAAAAACATGTTCTGGAAATTATCTCATCAACATCCTGGTATCATAACTACAGCCTTTATAATGTGAGATGCGGTTTATGCTGGGACCTCAGCGCCACCCGCTTCTACATCCAGCCTTTCACGGTTGGTTTAACAGAAAGAAAAGAGTTTTGCTGTTTCATCGTTAATCAGTGAATTCAGCAGAACGGTAAAACTGTAAACTCAGAGTATTTCCTGGGATTTCGATGAGGTCAAAGATGGTGATGACAGACCTGCTGCAGTTACTTAGATTAGATAGCAGCTTGCTCATTCTCTTTTCTCACTGTGGACATGGCTGGGTTCAGCCAGTGATTAGCAGCTTTTGCACAGCTCAACCCACCTCAAATCCCAGAGAAATCCATTTAAATCAACTTAGCTTTTAATGACTTCTTTTAGCATTTTTCATCCATTTTCATCTGATCTGGTTTCCTGTTTACCTCCTGATGATAAACCTTTAAGTCAAGGGAAAAATATAATCAGCTTAAGTAAAAATGCCTACTGTACACCTAGTTTCCTCTCATCTTTTATCTTTTCTACAGTTGTGGCCAAAAGTTTGGGCTGTGGCGCCCCTGTCAGAACTACATTATTATTTATTTGGCAATCAAATTTTTGAAACTTAGGAAATTCTTTTGATTGTTCTTCATATGTCATAGAAACATACAAAAATCATCTAAATAAAAAGTCAAAGTGCATGGAATTTTTTTTTAAAAACTTCCATTGCCAAAATGTTTGTCTGTACATGTGGGACTTTGACTTGAACAAAAATCCCAAAACTGCTCTGGAGACAAGTCAAAATATAATAGGTGTATAATTAGTGATATGGTACTATGCAAAAGTCTTGACGCCCCTCATTTCTTTGTGTTTTGCTTCCAAGGAGCTAGAATTATTAGTCAAGCATGTTAGCTGAAAACTTTACATCTAGTGGCATGGTGTGTAATGTGTCCTTAAAAGATTGAGGAAACTGTGCGGAGGACAGGTAAGCAAAATTAAAACAACAACCAAGTTTTTCTATAACGAATGAAAATTATCTGACAGTCATGTCCTTAAGAAATAAGGTGGAAAATCCAGCAAAGACATGACACAGGAGCTGAAAGATGCATCTGACCCATCAGTTGATATTATTCACTGAAGCCTCATCAGAAATAGTCTCAGTGTCAAGAAGCCATTCTTAAGAAAGGGAATCAAAGAGAAGATACGGTGGCCCCTAGAGACAAAGCACGTACAAAATCCAAAACACAACGGAAGTGCTCCAGGATGCTAGGGTCAGTGTTGAGCTCGATTTGCAAAATAAACGGCAAGTTTGTTGCAAACACATGGAGTTGATACTGGTGGAAAACACCTGCAAGGATAGAACAACCACACTCATATATATTCAAATAATTTAAAAAAAATGTTCATTTACCTGTTACTACCACACACCAAATCCGGTCGTTGATACTTCCTGGCTTTTGTAGCCACTATAGGTAACAAAAGGTCAACACTGCCCCTAGTGTCCTGGAGCACTTCCGTTTTGTTTTGGAGTTTGTACATGTTTGGAGTTTGTATGTGCTTTGTCTCTAGGGGCCACCGTACAAACACACTGCCAGTGCATGAAAAGCACACCTGGATAGAAAAGACACAATGGAACATCAATAGTCATGGATTGGCCTCCCCAGAGCCCAGATCTCATCATCTCATGAAGCAGCGTGGGATCATCTTGACAGAGAACAGAACAAGAGGCAGCCAATATTCAAAGAACTTTCAATGTCCTTCAAACCTTGAGAACTATTCCTGAAGACAAGAAATAACAAGAAAGCTTGCCTAAGAGAGGCCATGCTCGCTCTGCCCAAATTTCCCATTTTCACAGCAACATATAAAGAAACTAGGGGTCGAGTTTTACACAGTAAACTATTTTTCTTTTTTATTACTTAGTGTAAAACGTAGATAGTTACATTTTCTTACATGAGGATTTTATTTATAATTTAAGGAAGTTCCTCAGTTTTAAATTGAACTTCAAACTGGTAATAACAGATATACAGAGTCTAATTTTCAAAACTGCCATTCATTAATAAAAAAGTAACCAATCCATCTGATTCATCCTCCCAGTTAATTATGTTATTGTTACTCTGGCACTCATTGTGATACTATTTTTCTTATTGCAATCACTTTCTTTCTAAAGCATCTCAGATTTTTTTTTTACATAATTAGCACTCCCGCTCATGTGCTACTGTAAGTACAAAAGCCACCAGTATTTTCCCACTGCATCAGCATACATAATGCGGGTGCCACACGGACAGTGATCAGAGTTGGCATTACACACCCTCTGAGGCATTTCCTGTGGCGTTTCCTGCTTTCTTCATGGCTTCATGTGCTAATGTCCATTAATCCTGGCACACTCGACAGCTTTTTCTGTCCCAGCGTCTGATAACACAAAGGCGCTCTCTCTCTCACTTTCTGTCTCACAGTCGTTGCTCTGGACTGAAAGCAGCAGAGCGGGGCTCCCAGTATTTCTCAGCTGATGGTGGAGATAAGCTTTCCCTTGTGTGCGTCTCCCATGGCTTGTGTGTACACATATGAGGGGAAAAAACACTGTATACAGTTCTGCCCTCGGGAAAAAAAGTGTCTGGGAATTGTGAAACTCATGCCAAAGTGTCTTACACTGAACATATCTATATTAGTCAAACAGGAAGGGCTAAGATTAAAACTGTCTGCTTTGAGCGTTTCATCCTAAAATGCATTTTTCTGTATTGTTGTGTCTGCAAGGCTTAATGAAAAGATATTCCAAACGCACATTGTTTGTATATGCTCTCTAATCCTAAATGGGATGATGACGTCTCAGTCAGGTCTATAATGACGTTTGTTATGGCTGCCCTCATCTTGCCTTCATTTATTGCCTTTGTCTATATGAGCGCAAACTCACCTAGTCTATTTTTGGCATCTCATTTGTCATACTGCCCTTTGACACTACAAACACCAGACACCATTTATCTCCTATTGCGTGACTTAGATCAACAGCGGTCTTGCCCATGTCTCCTCCACAGTCTGCCACAGATAAGCATTCAATTAACCATTTCACTGGAGTATTACGCAATTCACTCACTAATACAGGGACTGGCACTCTGAAAATGATGCATGCTCGCAATTCTGTTTCAAGGACAACCAGAATCAGAATACTTTAATAATCCCTAAGGAAATTATGTGAGTTATTATGTGGGTTAAATAATACATTTGCAAAGTTTACAAATTTAAGAAATAGCACTAATATATACAAGGTAAGAATATTAGAGAGGTGAAATATATATGATTGACATTTTACTGTAGAGCGTGTGCAAAAGGGTGTAACTATTTCAGTGTTTACAGTGTATTAGATGGAGGAGTTGTACAGGGAGATGGTCACGTGTGGGAATGATTTCCTGTGTCGTTTAGTGGTGCTTATTGGTACTCTCAGTCTCTCACTGAACGTGCTCCTGTGACTAGCCAGCACGTCATGGAGTGGGCGGGAGGTATTATCCAACATTGTCCTTATCTTGGACAACATCCGCCTCTCAGACACCACCCTAAGGGAGTCCAGCTCCATCCCCACAACATTACTGGCCTTGCGGATCTGTTTATTGAGTCTTTTGGCATCTGGGACCCTCAACCTGCTCCCCCAGCATGCAACAGCATAGAGGATAGCACTGGCCACAACAGACTCGCAAAAAATCCTGAGCATTGTCCAACAGATGTTGAAAGACCTCAGCCACCTCAGAAAATAGAGTCGACTCTGGCCCTTCCTGTAGAGTGCAGTGGTGTTTTTAGCCCAGTTCAGTTTATTGTCTATGTGTACTGCAATGTATTTATAGTCCTCCACAATGTCCACATTGACCACCCTGGATTGAAATGGGGGTGAAGGTTTTCCTGGTCCTCCTAAAAAGTCCACAATCAATTCCTTGGTCTTTTGCTACGCTGAGCTGCAGAAGGCTCTGCTCGCACCACAGGTACAAGGAGACCATGCAAACTTAATGCAGAAGGGCCTTGGGCAGCAGGTCCTGGGTTCAAATCCAGTGACTGGCCAAGGCCTTTGTGTATGGAGCTTGTTTGTTCACTCTGTGCCTGCATGGGTTCTCTCTGAGTACTCCAGCTTCTTTCCACAAGCAACAGGCTTTTGTTAAGTTAAGCATTAATTATAAATTTGCTTTTGGTGTGAACGGTTGACTGTCTCTCTGTTAGCCTTGCAACAGTTCGGAAATCTCTCCAGGGTGTACCCTGCATCCAGCCCTGTGACAAACTCCTCATATCAGATAGCATCAAAGTATCACCAGTGAGTACAGGACAGCTCATCAGTGGCAACAAGACCAGAATTAGCCTGATGAAGACTCCAATTAGGACTTTTAACCGTATTTACATTTTACAGCTTTTCCTACTGATAAAGACACCCCACCCCACCCTAACACCACTCACACTGCAACAAAGTAATTAAGTTATAGATAAACAATTAAATGACAGAAAAGTTCCTGTTTCTGTTTGTTTGTTCAAATGGATCCACAGTGAAAAAAAAGGACATTTTTCTGTGAATGAACAAAATCTTTCTGTTTTATAATTATATGGCATTCAGGCCAATGTGCTACCAGAACTTTTCTAATTTTGCACATTTATTTTTTTTCTATATAACCCCAAAGATTTAATGGTTTCAGCTGCAATGTTAAAAAACATTTCTGTGAGGAATGATGTAAAATAGTAAAAGAAAAAAGACAACTGGTAAAAATAGTTTGCAGGACAGCGAAAATAAAGCAACATCTGTATGTATGCACATAATTAGACACGCATAAACAATGTTAAATGCAGGAAATCTTTAATGGGTCGTCAGGAAGTCGTTTTGAATGTCCCAGAGTCATCTGAGATAAATTCCTGTTTTGAACAGCAAATCATTTTCTTGTGTCACAGAACGTCACATAACACATCAGTCGCTTTGAAGCCTGTAACGTGAAACAAGATTAAACACATTTTTATCAGATGGTCCTTTAATATTTCGGTAAAAGCGGCGTTCACTGTGAAAATGATAAAATCATGTTGTCAAATCAAAAGCTGAGCCGCATCAGTGCGTGTATACTTTCAAAATGAAACCAAAGGAACAAATTTTATCTGTCACCATCAGCATAGTAGGAATTGTTCTCAATCTGCCCTTTAAAGTTAGGTGCATGTCTGTTTCCACGGATTCTAAACTATTTGGACTAAGGGACTTCCACACTAAAAATGATCAGGCATGCCTCTACATGTACAGGGAAAAACAGTAATTAACCAGCTATATTTTCTTCCACTGAAAACTAGACACTGACATACTGGAAGGACAGCGATGTAAATAGACAGCTTTGGCATTGTTTGTCAGCTTTTACCTGAGGGAAAATCCTCCTCACTCTCAGGACTTCAGCAGTTTCAGTTGACAATGAAGTCATCTTATTCTGAGAAAGCTGATATCACAGAGAAAAGCTCAGTGGCTAAGCCTGTCCTCTGTGGAATAATCATTCAGGCCATGACCTCCCCAGTGACAAAGATAATACTCACCAGAGAGCATGACGCCTATAAATCAAAATGAAAAAAAGAATTATTAAAACCGTACAGACAAAAGAATATTGTTCAGTGAGTCACATAAAAGCTACAGATGTAAAACTACCGTCTGTCTGTCAGCAAGGTAAGCAGTAAGGAAAGGCAGGAATGTGAGAAATAACCACAACGCTGTGCAGTTCTATCAATACGGGCTCTTCAGTATGACTATATATGAGCTGTTAGAGATATGTCTTATCCCGCATTCTGTTTTATGCCTAACAATGGACTATTTGTACTGGGAATGTAAGAGGTTAGTTTTGGTTTTCCCAGTACAAAATACAAAGACTGTCACTATAAATAGTGTATAAAAGAAATAAAATAAAGTGTTTGGAAGTCATCAAACTAGTGGTTGCTTAATGTTTTTCATTAAAAGGATCAATAACAGGACAATTAGAGAAAGACTGAAGAAATAATGTACAGGACGGTGACTGGAGAAATCCAAGCACAGCATGTCACCATTACCTTTTACACCCATTGTCAAGCACAGTAGAGGAGGGGTGATGGTTTGGACCTGTTTTGCAACCACAGGACTTGGGCATCTTAAAATTATTGACTCAACCACAAACTCCTCTGTAAACCAAAGGAGTCTAGATTAAAGTCTGAGTCTATCTGTCTGAATGCTAAACCTTAGATAAAAAAGAATCATGCAACATAACGATCCCAAACAGCAGCAAATCTACAGCAGAATGGTTGAAAAAGAAAATAATCCAAGTGTTGCAATGACACAGTCAAAATCCAGACCTCACCCTGATTAAAATACTGTGGTGGAACCTATAAGTGAGCTGTGCATAAACAAATGTCCACAAAGCCTCAATGAACTGAAGCGACATCATAAAAAGACTGTATCAGAATCCCTGCACAACATGTCAGAGACTGATTAAGACATAGAGAAAATTATTACTTCAAATTATTGTTGCTGAAGGTGGTTGCACAAGCATCTTAGTTTTTGATAGGAGTGTAAAGAATGTTATTTTTTTAAATGACTGTACAACTACAGAAAAATGCCAACAGTATTTTTCTTTTATTGAAATAGAGCAACTGTAGGTCTCTATAATATTTTATGTGCAGATTAAAAAACAAAACAAACACGAACAGATTGTTTCCCAAGAAGTCAAACCCGAGACCTCTCCTGAAGTAAAACAATGTGACTTCAGCTACTGTCCGTGAGCCCTACAAGGACCTCTAGGAAGTTGAAATCCACGTAGATCGCCTGTTTTTCTTCTTACTAACAAATGATCCTGTTTCATAGCAGAAACTGTCAAATGGGGGAAAAGGTCTGTATGTTTGGTGCAGTATGGAGACTGTAACTTTATCCCCAGAAACATCATCTGATCACGGTGGAGGTACGATAAAATAGATTTTTTGTTTTTAATAATGTAAAGAAAACAAATATTTTTCCTGTTAGTAAGCAAAGTAAGCAATGAACATGTTCATTGACGTAGAGTTATATGAATAAGAAAGACAAAATTGCACAAACAAATAAATAACTAATGAAAAAAGTCACAAAAATCTTAAATAAGTTTTTAAAAATTATAAATATATTTCTCCACCTTTACATCTAGACAGCTAATTTTATTTATTTATTTATTATTTATTTTAATTAAGTCCAAAAAAGTTTAACTGTTGAGTATCGACGCTGATAAAGTGAGCTGGAAAATGACGCCACGCAAAGGCAACGTCACTGAGATTTTACGACCAGGTAAGCGAGGACGCTGGCAAAGTGAACAGGTGAGCCAGCGTGGCTGCAATTTAATGAAGTGGCGAGGAGGGTTATCAGCGCTCCAATTCAAGGTTGACATGTCTCCGGTGGCTGCAGGAGGACGAGGATTTGCTCATGTGCTCTCTGCAAAGACACCCGCAACAGAAAACAGCGAGCGGAAACTGCCTCGCTGCACTTTTCGAGCAGGTCCCCCATCAATCCCTTCCCGTGAGTCTAATGAATTGCCCTAAGGTGAAGTTGAAACACGGATCCCGCGTTGTTATCAGCGGAGTGATTTCAGAAACAGGTGTGCTGTGCATGGGGAGTTACTGTGCGTGTGAACAGCCTGCAGGTCAGACCGCAGGACTGGAAAATAATAGCTGGCAGATGAACGCTGATAGGAGATAAGGAAGAGACTGCTGGCGGAACAGGTTGCATGAGAATGACTATGAATCAATAACGCTGATTATGTAATCACTTGTAGCTAGTGGTAGGCTATGTGCCTGGTGAAGTTCTGCTTTTGTTTGGGTCTTTGATCTTTTAAAAAAATAATCTTACAAAGAATAAGTTTTGCTAAAGACTGATGTTGTCTGTACTCAGAAAGAGCTAACAGTTTTGGACACACTCCAGGCTCTTATGAAACGCCAGCAGATGGCTGAAGGAAGTCGAATTTCACCACAGTTTTTTTCTCTCTTTTTGCCACTCACAGGTGACTTTCACACTGAATCACTTTAATCTTTATAAATAATGATTAATGCAGAACATCACCACAAATAACATATTAAGCTTTTGCAGCTATGACTGACAAGGCACTGTTGCCATCACTGCGACTGTTCCTGCTGTTGTGTACTGGATTAAAGGGATAGTTTAGGCTTTGGGGATGTTTGCTCACTTGTTGAGGGTTAGATGAAAGGTTTGATACCGCTGCTGCTTATGTGCGGGTTGAGGGAAATGAAGGAAGTGGCTAGTTTTGTTCCAGCTGCCAGGAAACCAACATGTTACTGATGCAACACGTTGCCCCCATGGATGCATTATTGAGAAATGGATACAGGACTTAAAGACGGCACCTGCGCGTTTGATTTAATCGTCTTTGTCTCCCTGGTGTTGTTCTGTACCCTCACCTCCAGTATGAGGGGGAGGGAAGGGGATGGACCAGCAACCCGTTAGTATCTGTCTACAAAGAAAGCAGCAGGTATCTGCACATCTCTGAAAAGCAGTCGTTTACCCAAGTAACACTAAACCGTTGTTGCAGAGAATCAGTCATTTATGATGTTAGTTCATTTACCTGTAATAATTTTGTACTGTAAAATGTGGCTATCAAATCTTGCAGTTTTTTTTCTAATAAATTCATAGCTTGCTATGTGTGACTGTGATAGAGCGGGTTGTATACCAAGCGGAAGGTCAGTGTGTCGATCCCCGATTTATCCATTTGTTTCTCAGGCACAAATGAAAACAAGCGCAGGATAAACAAAAAAAATTCAGGTATCAGCAAAACTGATATTTTAATCACAGATATAATCTTTTACAGAAAGCACATCCCTTATTAATATCATAACAGCAAAATTGAGTCACGTGGAAATATTCAGTTAAGCCGTCCGTGTTGCCTTTTTTCGTCACAGTCAGAGGAGGACGGCAGGTGCTGTGCTATTCTAAATCTCGTGAGAATGTAACCTGAGATTTGGTGACCTTAGCACCTTCACCCCCCCGTGTAATGTTAAACCCAGGAAAGACAGAACCTCATATCCTGTAGTCTAGTCCTGCTGATTTACTGTCTTCTGCTTGTCTTCTAATAACACTGTGGCCCTAAGATTATGTATTACGCCGCCATAGGGATCTATGTTAGCGTAGACCGAAGGGTGAAAATGCTAATCGGACTGTAAAATATGTAGGCTTATGTAGCTCATCTTATGTTTGAGTTTAGGATGAGCTGCACCTGTCAAGTAGCTTTCTCTCTGAGTGATGTTTTTACCAAAGTACTTTCAGACAGATGGCCTCAGAGAATGCCTTTGGTCCCGCGCTGTATCCAGTTTCTTTCTCTCAAAGTTGATCTTAAATCACCCCACATTTAAACTAAGTTCCAGGTGATGTGCGCTCAAAATATGCATGATGGCTTATAGGAAAGATTGAATGTGTGGCGACTGTGTGCGTACACATGGCTGTGTTTAAGGATAGTATTCATACCTTCCTGATGTCCACTGTAATCCAACACTTTTATCTCCGTTCTGCCTGAAGCAGATCCAGATAGCATGTGGAGTTCAAACGCGCTCCAGGCGGAAAGGACTCAGTTGTGCTTCCATAGGAGCCTTGGCACGTATGTGATGTATTCTTGATGAGAAGAGCTGCTACTGTGCTTTCTGGGAGACCGATACAGAAGCAGAGCTGATTAAAAACACAAACAGGAAATGACCTATTTTGTCCACTGTTTTCATCTCCACTCCTTTTGTTTCGTTTTAAACAACCTCAAGTATAGATGCAATTTCACAGCAGTTCAATTTTAGGATTTGTTGAATCTCCATTTCCTGCTTAAGGCTACCGTTGTTGGTATTTTGTAATTGTCAGTGTTGAGAGATGTGATAGGCTGCTGTTTTTCCAGTCTCCACTGAAGCCGAGGAAGAGGCCAGCGAGTCTTTGTGTTGGGGGTCATGATCTTTCACCAGCTGCTGGCGACCTTCCCTGCTGGGAGGTCACATGTAGGAGCTGAGGCGTGAAGGAGTTGACAAGGGGGATTCAAAGGAAGACGTGAAGAGAAGAGGTTGAAAAATATGAGGCAAAATAAGAGGCAAAAAGTTTACTCGTCAGCTGTTTGACCTTTCGATAACTTTCTTCACTGTTGTTTATAGATCATTTTTATCCTCGAACTCGAAGCAGCAATGACTTCTGTATATAGTATGCATGAAGATTGCTACAACAGTGAGCGGATGAAAACTGGCGAAACAAGCAAAAATAGGACGTTCTTGTTGCCACAAAAGGCCTCCAGCTTCCATCATCACCTGACTTTGTCTTAATCAGGCAACGTGGGCTTCAGCTGCACAGCTGAGTGACCTTTCTTGCTTGTCATACAGGAAAAGGAAATGAGCTGTGCTAACAGAACATCCAGCTTTAATTGAAACTTCTCTGTAGAGACATACAAAGTGCACACTCTCAAAATCTTTAAATATTGCATAAATTATAGGCAATATTGTCAACCTTTTCCTAAATAACGTGAAAAGCTTTACCACCACTTTTCCATCAAAAGGTGCTCATCTGTGAAGTGTTTAATAAAGGATACCGCTGCCTTATGTCAGAGAACAAAAAGCCTGTCATTTTTACTCTACCTGCCGTGAGTGGAGATGCAAACAATGGTGTTGGCCTTGTCTGAAATGCAAAGCATGTCCTTTCACATGCAAAGCTATGTAAGGAGAAGGGACAAGTTCTGATCACCCCCGCGCATGTTTGTGTGTTTTTAAAAATGTCGTCCCGTTGCTTTGATGGATGAACTTGTGTTGCTCTGACTGCAGCTTCCTGTTATAATTTCCAAAATGCCTGTGATTGTCTGTATGTCTGTGCGTGAATGTCAGTCCACAAAAAGGTTGATGGATATCACCACGTGCTTCCTATTTTATAGGAAGATGTGTGTGTGTGTGTCTCCATGTCCAACCCCTGACTAGAGCAGTTGGACATGCAGAGACCTGCTTTGTGTTGAGCAGGGATATTTTTGGACTGTTGTGTTACTGCGAGACAGACAGCCAAAGGAACTTTTAAACTTCCTTTTCAAAACCAAAAGATACTTTTTTTAAATTCCTCAGGTCTGGGTTGCTGGATTGTCTGTTTAGCACCAGACTTCTATCTTTCTATTCATAGTGTAGAGCTTTGCATAAAGTGCTTTTGTAGTAGGTGCTGACAGTGGAAAAAGCGACCAGGTGGTTTCATGGAAACACCTGCAGGAAAATAGTTCACTGTACTCTTGAGATTTGAGGATGAAAGATTCTCTTGAGGTGAAAAAGGATACTGTCCGCTGTCAGGACTTCCTCTAGCTATAAAACTGAGCTAACCTCCTTATCTGAGTGCTAAATACCAGACATGCAAAACTTTGAGTTGATTGGCTGTCTACAAAAGGTGAACACGGTCGGCAAAATAAAACTGGTTGAGCGCAGAGTTTCTTAAAGTGACCATCTAGATAGGGGTTAAATGCTGACAGTTATACTCATTTATCATGACTTGGTGTGAGACTGCAATTGAGTAGTCCGCTAAATCTTATTTTTTTTGCACAAAATCGCTACTTCTCAGTCTCTACAGGCGTCAGTAAGCAGGTTAAATGTTAAAGTAAATGACAGCACAAGTAGAAAAAGACTGAACAGGTATGGCTTGTTTGAAACGGTTCCCTCTCTCTAAAATGAACTTGACAGCATGACTTTGTTTAGATGCAGCTTTGCGAACCTAACAAGATTTCTAGAACAACCCGGCCTCGCTTACTAAAATGTGTGCGGAAGCATTCCTACCTTGCACAAAAAATGAGTTTGCATGCAAAATCACCATCATTATGACACGTTTTGGCCAATTTTGTTCAATGATTTTTGTGTGAAATGTTCAAATTGTTGGTTTGCAGACACGTTTTTGTGTATTTACTGTTAATATATGATGGTGTATGTCGTTTGAACAGACAAGACCAAAGAGCTGTTTGGCCGTAAGTACCATGTTTGACATTTGTTCAACAGCTAAAACTTGTCCTGAATTGGGTCATGCAATTGATCATTAATGGAGATTGTTTGTTTGTTTTTGGGTTTTTTTTTCATTAAATTTTGAATAAAAGGATATTGAACTATTAAAAAGGAATTAAATTAATGATGTATACACAGTAAATCAGTCGTGTTCACTGTAAGAACTGGGCAATATAGAGAGTGGTGTGGCATCTAAATATCTTAGTATTATTTAGATCTTTTAGTTTAGATGTTTATGAGACTGTGTGTGTCCGTCTTTGTTACACAGAGGAAGAGAGACAGTGGGATTACAAACTGCATAGTTTTACCTGAGCAGTCGAAGGAGCACTTATAGAAATGATACCCTCTTCGCACACTTCATGCATCTACTTCACAAGTTAAATGAAGCGTGGCTGGGATTATTTGTGTAAATTCGCTGTGTGTCGCAAACCATTCTGTGCATCTGATAACAGAGATGAGTTTCTGTATTTGCTCAGCAGGCAAAGACATTCCAGGAGACATACCTGTAGTCTGTGATTTAAGTGCGTGTGTCTGCTCAAGCTTTTTCTATACTACTAACCACTACTTAAAGTACTTGGAGATATGCTGTAAAAACATGTTTCACCTAATTACAAGGTTTGTGACGGGGAGAGGGAAAGTTTGGCCCACTGACTTTAGCATTTGGCATGAGGTACAAGTATGAAAATACTTTAAGTGTGGCTTCACAATAACTTTAAGACCCACCTAGTTGAATAAGAAGTGTTAAGAGAAAGATTACCATGAATGAAGGTAGACATATAGTAAAAGAGCCGATGACCCCAATATGTAATTTAATTTTAAATGTTTAAAAATTCATGTTTGGTTGGTATAGAACAGAAGTATAGTATATAAAGTTCTGTACAAAAGTGTTGTTCCACCCTTATTTCTTTATATTTAGAAATTTGGGACATGTGCAAACATACATGGAAATACAGTATATAAGGCAAAACACAGTTTCATAGTGAGTGAAAACAAGTTTTCACAATTTAATTAACTTGAAAGTTGATATTTGTCTTTTTTGGGTTTGGGTTCCTTGTCATGCTGAAAAATGACCAATCAGCTCTCCTGATTGCATTTCATGGTACTTTTCTGCGTTTATAATGTCATCAGTTTCATAAGATCCCTGCCACCACTGGCTGTAATGCAGCCTCACATCACAGAGCCTCTGTCATGTTTTACAGATTTTTAGATTTGATGAAAGAAATAGAAACAAATTGTTTTTCTGACACATTGCTAGTAACAAAGTTTATAGATACAAATGCTTTGTTACTGTACTTAAGTAGAATTTTCAGGTATCTGTACTTTACTTGAGTACAGTACTACTTTTACTTTTACTCCCTACATTTTTATACAGTGTGCAGTTTGTCACACAGTGTGCTGCTAGCTAAAACTCCAGATAAGATAAGACGGGAGATAATCAGGTTAGTTTGCAGTACTGTGGTGAATACACAGTAAAGCAATATATTGGACTGCTGAACAGTGGCTGTGATGCTCATGGTCAGGTTTAGGTTACATGTTTTATCAAGCATAGCAGAGATGAATTTGCATTTAAGGTGAATATGCTTATTTTAATCAACTGAATTCCAAATTTATATTGTGTAGTGTAAAAACAGTGTCAGTGTAGGGAATGGACATATGCAATGATAGCTTGTCAAACATCTGTCGTTGGGTTCCCCACCTGCTAAATCCCACTGTGACCCCTGTTTACTATTTAGGTGTGGCAGGAAAGTCACACAGTCGAAAAGGTTAGGTTGTATCTGAATTTCAAGGAGCTACCTTTTACTTTCTTACTTTGACTACAATTCTGAGCCTGTACTTTTTCACTTTTACTTGAGTACAAACGTTTCTTTGGTACTTCAACTTTTACTGGAGTGTAGTTTAACACAGGTATCTGTACTTCTACTTAGGTAAATGAAGTCTGTACTTTTGCCAGCTCTGGTTATATGTAGAAACATCACTGGGGTTGTTTCTTGGGTTATGTTCCTTCTTCATGCTTGAATGATCTATAGGTCAGTGTTAAGTGACTTCACACAAACATGAAAAAGGTCTTCTATATACAGCTAGACTGAAATTGAAAGTGAA
Organism: Oreochromis niloticus; assembly: GCF_001858045.2. Taxonomy (NCBI): domain Eukaryota; kingdom Metazoa; phylum Chordata; class Actinopteri; order Cichliformes; family Cichlidae; genus Oreochromis; species Oreochromis niloticus. The sequence continues at coordinate 12,424,044 of NC_031980.2, read as the reverse complement.
AAGGCAGCCAATCTCATAAGAAAACCTTTAAAAGAAGTCTTGCAGAACTATTGCTCAAGACCAAAATTTAAAAAATTACAATAAAATCTGGCTCCTTGGAAGCAAAATATGAAGTTATTATATGTGTAAGGCTACACACACTTTTATGCACCGGTTTCCAAGGACCTTTGAGCTTTCTGGAGCCTGAGTAGTACTTAAAATATTCAGTACAAACAACTCACCGGATGCACTTACACCACATCTTAAATATGAAAGAATTATATTTGAATTTACTGACAGCAACAGTACACTTGTGTCCACTGCACCGGCTTTTCAAAGGATCCGCTTATGCACTTGCACGTCCCAGACCATTGCTCCCTGCTGATTGTACCGTGTAAACCAAAGGCTAAAAGGTTGGAGGTCAGGGCCAGGGTGAGACTGAAATACTTGCTGAAATGCTGCTCCGAATGCAGGAGTCTAATTCCAGGTTGTAAGAAAGGAATCCTGATTGAAGTCCATATATGGGAATGGAGCTCCGTCCGCATACTCACTTATTGTACATTGACACTTTCACTGCATGCTAAGGGTGTGACTGTTTTGGTTTGCATTTCTTACTAAGTGCATCTCAAGTCCCATCTGTGTCCTGGTCTGCACTCAGTGTGTGGCAGTAGAGAGCTAATTCACTATAATAAGGGCATGTAAACATACACACTTATCAAGTGGGTAATTATGGCACTTTGTCCTTTGTGGTGTGTGCAAGTGTGTGTGCCTACTTCACCCCATCGGTGGTTCAAGGTTCAGTTTATTCATCCATTTAAAAACACAGCAATCACAGCACTGCCATCCAATCAACCAATAATTATTTACATAAGATATCTTTTAAAAAATGCAAGGTTTATTCTACAGCTAATTATTTATACATATTTGCCTAACACATATTTGTACTTTTGTATTTTGGTGTTTTTATCGTCTCGCCACATGTGTAGTTTATCCAGTTGTGGCCATGCCATACTGCGCAGCGAAGTGACGAAAGAAAGGCTTGTAAGTTGAAAGTATAAGTGTAGGATGTGAGGTGATGTTCAGTGAAAGCAAAGCTTTGAGTGGGTGAGGCAGTTTTAGAGTAGCTGTTTGCTTCTAACTGGTGAAGTCTTAGTGCAGGATTAAGCCAAGCTCCCACACTCCACCCTGAGAACAAACCCTCATGAGGCGTTTTCTTCAAACTTTATCATGTTCATCTGTATTTAAAAAGAGAAAGGGGGGAAAAAAAAAAGTTATGTAATAATCCATTAGATATTGTCTACTGGGTGAGAGAGAGGAGGAGGAAAGGGAGAATTCCCGAGTGGGTCAGGGGGAGTCACAAGCTCAACATACCCAAAGAATGTCATGCCATTAAAACCAATTATACGTTTTGTTTGTTTTTTCTTTTATACCAGGCGGGCATATTCTTGCTAAGTTTATCAGTTTGGAACTCTTATTGGGAAAATATGCAGAGATAAATGCTGTGGTAGAAAATGAATTCCTCTAGTTACATTTAAATACCCATTAGAAATTTTTCCCATCCTTAAGGATGACATCGTTTTTTGGGGGGTTTTTTGTAGATTCAGATAAAGAAATGGGAACAAATTGTTTTTGTGACACACTACGCACGGCAAAGTTCATAAAGATATCTTTGCCAAGTTGTTTATTATGTGTAACACAATAACACCGGTTCATCCCTTTGAGTAAGGTTTCTTTTTATGCTTGAATGATTCAAAGGTCAGTATCTGTGTGTACCTGTCTGCCAAGTTTGGTTTCTGAACTGGTCATGTACGAGGATTTTGCCAGGATTTGGTGTGTTATACTAAAATGTGTCACAAATGGTTTGTAAGTGTTTGAGATTTTTTTTTAATGCATTAGTGGCCCTTATTCAATATCTCACTTAATCAATGTGATTGTGACAGCACCTTTCAAAATATTTGTGAATTCCCCTAATTTTCCTGGGCGTTATGTCTGTCACTGTTTTACTAAAAAACTGAGGTTTCATCAGGTATGAATAAGAGAGATTAAAGTCTGATGACTGAGGTTAAAAATATGCAAGTGACAAGGGTGGTTTTGTTGAGAGATTATACTTTCTATTTCACTGGCTCAGTGACTAAACCATTTTGAATGTTTGGTTGTGTTGTGTCATGTGCCGCACTAGTTACATTTCTCATCAAGTTTTTCAACATTACCCGTTTATTTTTCTGCTTCCCATCTTAGAAGAAAGCTTGTCTGTATTTCAAAAAACAAACAAGAAAGACTAATTATCAATAGTTGAAATTACAAAATTGACAGAATTCAAATAAAAATATAATTTGACTCAGCAACCGCCAACCCTGTGATAAGTAGATGTGGCACCTCAGAGTCTATAGACATATCCTTATTATCACAGTGTTGGATATTTTAAGGAAGTGAGAGAAAGGATTAGGCAAATAACACGACTACTTATTTTCTACTTAGACTAAATTTATACTAGAAAATAAAGGCAGAGTGTGAGTAATCAGAGTGCTATCAATCCAAGCAATTAGTCGGCCTTCTGTTGGTTAGAGAATAGATTCTTTTGCACATTAACTTTAGACTTTGGAAGCAAATCATAGCACTTTTTTATATTAACATCCTATTAGAGTTTTATTCTGTGTGGTGTGTCGCACTTGACAACTACAGAATGACACCCAGCTCAAGCAGAAAATGAATGTGTGCCATTGTTGGGCTGAGTGCCTCCCTTCCTTCTCCTCAAGTCCCCTTCTGTGTGGCCTGGCTTCTTTCCCTGCTGATTTTGTTGTCTTCAGTCGCACCCCAAAATACCCTGCACTATTTCTGGCACGTATTCATTTTAATGTACATGTGAAAAGTACTGCCAGCTGGATAAGGCGGAGAGCAAAAGAAAAAGAGGGCGTCTGTTAAAAACGCTAAGAAAAAAATGGAAAGCTGTGGAAAGGAAGTTGGCAAATTGAAACTAACAAACCTTTTTTAAGCTTATGGGCCAAATTATAGACTAAGCTTCCTTTTATTTGGCCAAAATATCCCAAATACGTTTTGTTTTGGGGCTACACTTGCAAATCTGAATGTTTTCATTTGCTTACTTGTGTTTTTACGGGAGGTGAAGTGGAGTGAACGGTTGTATTTGGATGTTCCCAATGGCTGTATCAACTTGAGCATCAGGTGTGTGACCTATGGATCAAACCAGGTGATCCAGAAGGTGTTTGTAAAGTGTGCAGCCTAACTCGCATATTTGTGCCTCATTGTTTTGTCTTCAAAACATTCGGGTAGCTAACAGCAGGCTGTAAAATGGACTTTAAAAATGAGGTTATGTTGTGTTACTGAATATGTAAAGTACTAAAACAATCATAGTGCATCATGCTGTAAATTTATGAGAACATTGCTAAGAATTGCCCTTTGACATCAACATGTCTGCTGTCATAAAGACAAATACTCTGAGAGCAGCACAATTCTTTCCATGTAGTGTTGGAAAAGGATTAAAAGACGATTATTTTTTGAGAGCAGTGTTTAGTTAGCGGTGTGTCTCAGTGTTCCACATGAATACCAGAATATACGGTTTCTCTTGTTGCATTCTAACAGCGTAATCAGGCCTGACGTAGTCAGTGATCACTTTATTGTGCAGGAAGAGAGTTCAGGGTACCTCAAGCCAACCTTATCACGTGTAGTTGTAAACCAATACACAGCCGGTTTGTGAATGTGCAGCTTCTGCTGAATTTGATGAGCTTCATGGTGTTTCAGCATGCTGTTTACTTGTCTGGCCTACAATGGCAAATGAAAGTAACAAAAAATGTTGGAAAATTTAAAAAAAACAGAAGAAAAAAAAAAGAATTACTATCTGTCTAGCTGGCTGTACTTTTCTGACTTTTGCAATTTTTTCCCCCCCAGGGCATTGTATCAAACAACGCAGGAGCATTTCATGAGTCTTATCCCATTGTTACCTCCAGATCATCACTAGTTGTGAAAAATTACAATAGGTACACTGGACAAAAAGTACCAGGCCACCTATACATTGCACATAGAAACCCATGCAATGAAGCTCCTGGTGCACAGTTTTTATGCTGATGTTACTCTAATGCTACATACAGTTGATGGTGGACTATCTGGACAAGAAGTAATTTGACAAGTTGCTGCAGTGGTAGCATCAGTCTGCATTTTCACACTTAAATTAATTGAGTTCTTTCAACTGACCTGTTCTTTCATAAATGTCTCTAAAGACAGTCTGCATAGTCAGGTGCTTGAGTTTATACACTTAAACACTAAACAACAGGTCTGACAGGACCTGAATTCAATAGCAGAATCAATGTTTTTCTTCTTTCAGTTGTTTTAATCTTGTGATCGGTCACTTTAGGAGGCAGTAGGAAAGACAGATGAGCGTCATGGAGCTGAGTTGTCTGGCCTACAAGAGAAGAATGAAGATGGGCAAAACAATGTTGGGGGGAAAACACCATAGTTATTGCAAATCACTATAGTGTATGTTTAATTATTAGCCCCAGATATTAAACCTTTATATAAGAGAAGGGTGAAGGTTCAATCCTGGCGAGTAAAAGCTTGTCACACAGACACAGTCGGTCTCTAGCTCTTGACTTAACGGCAGTTCCTAGTTGTCATCTCCATTCCTGTATTTAGCTGATCTGTCAGCACTCAGCAAGCTCAACCACAGAGTGACACACTGATTGTAATATGGAAAATTCCTCACACAGAGGTATAGGACTATCTGTAAAGTACAAAAAAAGAGTATGTCCATGACAAGATGGCAGTTGTGGACTTTCCACACTAATCCAATATTCTGGGGAGAATAGTGTGGCTATAAGCTACATCTTTTGTAAATTTGGTGGCCCATGAAGTGAAGCAAGGGGGGGGGGTCTATCCCTAACGATAGCTTAGCCTGAACAGGCTGCAAACATAAAAGTAATTTATTTCACTGACATAGAAAAGAGAGAAGCCCCCTCCCTTCCTCCAGCTTTCTTTTTTTTTCTCCTACGCTCCCCCCTCATCCAGCTCTCCCACTCAGCAGCTGTTCCTCTCACTTTCCACCCTCCGTCCACCCCACCCCGCATCCCTGCATGCCCGCCCTGCTCCCCCTCCTCCTCCTCCTCTGGCCCCAGTGTGATGGCTTTGTTTTATTGTTGCGCAGCGTTTGGCAGGGAAACCCCCGTCTGGAGTGGGGCAGGGGTCCGACTCCCTCTGAGCACTGGGGTGTAGCATTGTGGATGCCCAAATAAGCAAAGGATTAGTGGAGCCAGTTGGGCATTTGGTTTCTAAATGAGCTTTATGATGAGTTTAAGTGGTTAGTTTTGGACATTTTTCAACACTTTGCACTTGTTTTGAAAATGTAGTCCAATCATTTTTTTTTATCTATTTATTTTTTGTAACTGAGTGAAATGAACCTGTGACTAATGTGAGTGGGGAAAAACATCTCTTGAGCCTAAATTGCAACCCTTGTTGCTGACTCTGTATGTTTTACTTTCTCTGTAAATAAAAGACTCAGTCCCATATTTTTATGGTTTGCTTGGCTTAGGAAAAACATGTATCACATGTCAGCACACACAGACAGACAGCAGATCAAGATCTGTAAAGCTGGTCCAAAAAAGGAGGAAAAAAAATCCCCAGTCCAAGACAGGAAACAAACAACAATTTATTTGTGGTGTTGACAAACGAGTGTTTCCTGTACCGAGGAGAAAATATGTAGAGGGAGGGGGGGGGAAATCGGGAGCAGCTTTCCAACAGTGCCAGCCAAAAAGTACAAGTACAGCCCCCAAATGAAAACTTAAGGATGTGTGTTTATCCTCTAACCACCTTCCTGTGGTGTATATGTGTGCATGTTTGTTTCTTGCTATGGCAGATTCTCTTTGGCACTTGATGGTATTGTTGAGCTGGAGTAGGATGTCTCTTCCCATACTCTGTTTTTAAATGCAGAATTATTTTATTTTATTTGGCAAATCACTAGATTTCAACTGGTGTTCTTCTACATTTTGGAAGCCAGTTTAGAAAAATTACATTATAGGTCATGTTTATGTGGCTGTTGTCAGTTTGTGAGTCATATTTTTGGATGTTGTTAACTACCTTAATTTATATTATTGTGTACCTGGATCTGATTTATGGGTTTCTGTGGTGAGGATGGTAGGTTAGTGGCTTGAAATGAAGCCGTACTGGTTTCCTGTTCCCCTACTCTGTCCTACCACTGTACCCCTGTGGCTTGCTGGTGGAGGGTTGGGAAGATAATGGTCTAAGCTGTTTACACTGGAGAGGCCTTTTTGAGCAGTTCTTGTGCTCATAGGAAGTAACTTGCTGAAAGGGCTGGAGTATTATAGTATTTGGGGAATCAGAGTTAGTTATTTTGTTTAGGAGCAGCTGTGTTAGGCCCTACAAAGACGTGGGCCCTAACACAGCTGCTGGAGAATGAGGGGCTCTATTGTGTCATGAGATGACATCTTCATCACTTAACCCGATGTCCAGTTATACCAGGAGAAGTCAGCAGAACAGCAAATCTGTGCTGATTTGCATGCAGGCATGTGTGAATTAATTCAGGTTTGGTATCCGGGAGTACGGCTTTGTGCACGCGTATAGAGTGCTAGTGCAAGAATGTCATTCTGTGTAACAGGTGGCATCAGCTTTTTTTCTTATTTGGATGCTGAACAAAGCCTGTCAATATTTCTGAAAGCTGCATTATGTGCGAGACTGCGGCCTTACTCTGTGTGTGTGTGTGTGTGTGTGTGTGTGTGTGTGTGTGTGTGGCCAGCTACATATATGGATTGGCTATTGTGCCCTTGGTCCTCAGCAGATGTGGTCTGAACAATGAGCTGGGTAAATAAAAGGAAGTGGTGTATAAATAGCCTCTTACGTCTGCATGAGTGGACTTCGTGTGTTTGTGAGATCCTGTTTGATGTGACTGAAATGTACGATAGGAAGTTGCACTGTCGAGCGCTCCACAGGTGCTGTTTGGTGGACTTTTATATACATTCCCAGAACATCAATATTTTGTATGGCTTTGATTTTATGCCCGGTGTGTCTGTTTTTGGAGAGAGTTTCTCTTCTTGTGAGCTATTCTCACCTGAGAACACACAGTAAGTACTAAAAGGCTCATCAGTGCTGTGTAAAAACTTTGCAGTTCCTTATAAGCCCCTACAGACAGCTCATAATGAGCTGTGAAGCTCAGAAACCCGTCTCTAAATCACATCCTGGTGATAAGTGCACATGGGGACCGGTGCTAAAAATAAACAAGCCTACTCCCTCCTCCATCTAGCTTTCCCTTCGTCTCTTCTGTAGCCGGGCCACAGACAGACTTGCACCTTTCCGTGGTTCATTTCACATCACAAGCACATTCATGCAGAGTTTGTTTTCATTCTCATTCATTTGTCCTTTTTGGTCAGGATTATCACAGCCGGCACCCACACCCTCATGAAGTAGTGCAGGGGGGTCTTGAGTGTAGTCTTCTGCTGCCGTAACTCCTCTTCTTCAAGGTTTGATTTGTTTTGAATGCAGAGATGCTCTTCTGCATACCTTTTGTTTTTTACAAGTGGTTATGTGCTGAGCCTGTGCATATTGCAGCCTCAGTTTCTTGTTCTTAGCTGACAGGAGTGGTATTTTAGAAATATTCACCTGCTGCCAACAAACATGGCACGTTCAGAGGCATTTAAATCACCTTTCTCTCCCATTCTAATACCCCATTTCAGCTTCAACAGGCTGGTTTGACCATGTCTAGCTGCCATATCCATTAAGTTGCTGTCATATAATTAGCTGATTAGATATTTGCATTAACAAGCATTAAACAACCATACCTAATGAAGTGGAGAATGAGAGTACAGTCGAATAGTTGGGTATAATATCTGAAATGTCTCCAGGTTTTGGAGTGGTTAGAAGCAGGAGTTTTACACATTACCTTGCATCCTATTATGATGCACTGTTGTTATTTTATGGTTTGAGTCATTAATCTATGAAGTGAACAAAATGTTACAAGAATAATCATCCTTGTTCCCTTTATTAATAGAGAAAAACAAACGGTTCCAAAACACCTACTGTAATCTGCGCTGTTTAAGATGACTCACCGATTAGTAAGATTAACTGTATTGACTCTATTAGTGTTTTATCTTGCATAAATGATTATGTAAATAGTAAATCTCCTTTTGATGGTTTCAGTTTTAAAACCATCCATGTTATCTCTCTCACTCTCCTCCTCTGTCATGTCCTAGATCCTGAGTTCTGTTACAGCTCCATGGGGATGTGTGTGCGCGTGCATGCGTGCGCATTCGCATTGCAGGTTTAGGGTCTGGCCCGGGCTCGGGCGGCTGGGTGTTGTCATTGAAGTCCTGGCCTATATTAACAGCACACTTCACTGAAACATTATACAGGTGGCGAACACTGCAGCAAGCCTCACAGCAGATAACAAGAGAAAGAGGGTAGGAGATAATTAAAGGTAGAATTACAGTGAAGATATAAGACAAAATAGAATAAAATCTAGTGGAGTATCTCCAGGTTAATGCCTTTTGGCTCGTGCCTGAATTTCACTCTTATCTTTCCATATGTTGGGAACTGGATAGTTTATAACTTTAAATGCAACACAAACATGCATTCTGTCAGCATATAGAGAATAGCTTCTGATGATGATAAGATTTTCCTAATCTAACTCCGTAGAGATTGTAGAATGATTGCACATGTAGGCGAATACTGTAGATGGTAAACTGCTAACATCTTTCTGTGCAGTCAGTTCTATCAGATAGTCTGTGCACTCTCTGCAGATAACCCAAATAATAAACTTCTCCATGGCAACTTTAATTACCAAACCTGAAATGATAATGAGTGTTATTCACTTCACTGTTTGCACAATGTTAGGTTGAGACTTTAGCTATTTTTGCACATTGGTTTCTTCTTTCTTGTTTTTTCTTTTAGTGCTGTGTCAGGATATTTTTGGGTGCTGCCATGTTTATGGGGCCCTCTCCGTCACATCTGTGTCAAGTTAGGACATGTCAGTAACAGCTGTGCTTACAGTAAACACAAGGGCAGAAATTTTTCTTGTTCCACATCCTTTTGAAAACGTTCTTTGGTCAGACTGTCACATATTTCTAGTCTTGTTCTCTAGCTGTTATTAAGTAGCACATGACCTCAGCACTTTTTTTTTTCTGTCAGCACAACCCGCAGTACCACTGAGCCAATAACTGGACCACAGTTTACTCTTCATACAGTAGCTTCCAATCAACAAGTTGAAACAGGAGTCGGCTGCCCAGTCGATACCGCAACAGATTTGAGGATAATGCTGCTAAGCAACATTAGAAACCTGCTATGCAAATAACAAAAATGAATATCTCGCTGATCTCTTCTCCCACGCATGAGCAGGACTCGCACTCAATGCGTATTACTCATCTGTACTGTATAACTTTAAGTTAAATGGGGATGGTGTGAAGATGGTCTAGTGCCAGTTTACCATTATTTTCTGAGGATTGTAGTTTAAATCTGCGGTAACTAATATTGTATGTTCTGTTCAGGGTTGTCTTTGCCCTTAAATATACCTACATGATTGAAACAGAAAGTGGAAGACCAGCTCCCTCGGTGCAGAACAGAGCAAACGTTTATGACAACAGATTGGTGAAAGAGATTAAATCAGACATAGGAGGGTTGAAAAGTGGCTTGCAGATGTGTATTGCCTGTGCTTTATATGAGATTTCCCATTTGGGCGTGTGGGGGATGATGCAGTGGGATCAGATGAAGCAAGCATTGTGGGATGAGATTCATCTAAAGTCACACATGCCTGTTGCTAGGAGAAAAATTTGTATTCCCTGACAACTATGTAGCAAATTAAAATATTAATTTCAGTTGTTTACGAGAGGTCACCAAGGATTTTGGATTGCCAGTAGGTAGCTTGCTGGTCTCCAGGACTGTGTGACTGGGTTTTAAGTCAATAATATGACTCATTTATCAACTGGCATTTCTTTTTTTTTTTTTAGTAGTGTTTTCATTTTTTCATTGTTTTTATTTGTTACACACTTCAAAGGAAGCATTTGTTTAGTTTAGATGGGATACGGCTAATTTAATGCATTCAGTGGCATGAAAAGACCAAGCTACTTTTGAAATTTGCCTAATCTGCAATTGTTGTTAGTTTCAAATGATTTGTGAAGTTTAGAAAAGTGAAGCTGTTGTGGAAAGCTTTTACTTATTTATTTTTTAAGCAAACTTCACCAAGTGGAGTTTCTTCTCTTAGAGGGATTTATATGATCAGTAAGGATTTTTCTGTTGGCTTTGAATGGCTCAATGAAGATTGCCAAAGCTTCAGTTTGGGGCTTACGCCTAATTTTGGGCTTACTGGCTGCAAAACCCACAATTTACTTTATTATGTTATGAGACAGAGGGCTATAAAGAGAGAGAGGGCTGATTGAAGGAAAAGAGGAGGAAGGCAGAGAAGACTTAAAGAGAAAGGAAGGGACTGGAAAAGGGCAAAAAAGGGAAGCATTACAAGGAGACAGACGGCTGACGCTTGTGGCGGAGGGGGGGTAGCGTTTGAGAGAGAAGCGATTTTTCTTTTGGTACTGTAAATAATAGCCCCTGCTTGAGTTGGACGGCTTTCATGGCTCCTTTTGTGTGCAGTGACATCTTAGGTTCCCTAAGAGAGAAGAGGGCCGGAGAGGGCTCGGCTTCCAGGGTTTTCACTGGCATGGGAAAGGCTGAGTATTAGCCCAATATGAATATGAGGGAAAATAAAGCCTCCACAGGTCAAAGGCTCTTTATCCTTCACAAACCCACATGCCTGCACATATGCAGGCATACGCACAGATTGTGGCGCCTGCACACACATCAGCATTTCACCATCAGCTGTAGTCAGATGCAGACAGCTTTCCTCACCCCTCCTTTATCTTAGTCCGAGCAGTCGTGTTTTGGCTCGTACTTCTGACGAGAGCAGCCCAGCGGCTGACTTGTGGCCTCTGCTCGGTTTCGAACTGTAATTTAAAGCTTTTAATCTTAATCCCAAACACATGTACTTGCTAAGATGTCCCATTCATATTTATAGCAGGGGGCCTAGTATCAGTTTCTCGTAGTGAAAATCCCACAAAAAAACTTTAATCTAACTTTGTGTATTTTACAGCTGCCCATGTAAAGTGGTGATGACTTAACGAATTGGTTACTTTCATTCTTAGTATGAGTAGTTTTCACGGTTTTGTGAATACAGAATAATAATACAGAAGAAATGACGTGTCTGAAATGACGTGTCTGTTTCAAGAGTAACATTGAGACATACTCAGAGTGAGATCAGAATAGGAAGGCCACCAAACAAAAAATAAAAAGATGATGATCTCATTAACATGCACTTTCTTGTCACTTACGGAAATCCCTGGACAAGCTGCATGAGTGTGAATCACCTGCATAATGACATCACATCCTGTTTAATTTGTTCATTTGTAAACAAGAAGCTTAAGATAAGCAGGAAATGGTAGCGGGAAAGGAGGGGAGGGACATTCCTGCTGTTGCAGTTATCCCTGCATCACAGAATATCCACTCATCAACACCTAATAATCTCTTACTAGCCACTCCAGACCAAAATATATTGACCTCTTCACGTTGTCCACAAGAAACATAAATTTAATGTAGTGTTCCCGGCTTGTGGACAGGCACGCCCAATATTGGGGAGTGGGATATGACTTACTTCCTTTGAATAATCACACAGCCGAAAATCACCCATGACTTCACACAGGATACATAGTTTAACTACACCTACTTTTTGGTCCCTGATTATTAGCATATTAGCATTGTGTTAGACAAATTTTGCTATTTTATTGTTTCTTTTATTGTTGTAATTTTAATGTTTGTCTGGAACAGGCCTCTCTTGTAAATGAGACATTGAGTCTCAATGGGACTACCTGTATAAATAAAGGTTAAATTAAAAAAATGTTTTATTTTGCCTTATTATTATTATTATTATTATTATTATTATTATTATTATTATTATTATTATTGATAAAAAAATCTTGACTTATACATTTGCATAGAAGAAAACTAAGTTACTCAAAGTATATTTGGTCTGTTATTAATGTTTTTTAATAGTATCAAAGCGAAATGCATATATGCAAGCATTACTTTAACTATTAAGCACTGTTTTGACATTAATCCCAGATTTCAATTATTAGTCTACTGACTTCAGTTATTTTAGTCTACTTTTCTGGGTTTGAGAAGCTGCCCAACACTTCAGCCATCTCGTCCTTGAAGTAGAATTAAAAGCTTTATCTTATCAGCTTGCTTTTTGCTAGACTCCTGTGCTCGAACGCGTCATTGTCTCTTCAGGTTTTAAAGTGCAAGGTGTGGTGTTCAGTTGCAAGGGCTTAGCACAGTGTCTGTGTGTTTTCCTGGTTGGAATAATGGCAGCCAGTTAAGTGACCCACATCGGTCCTGTTTGTGTGGTCACTGCTACAGTAGGTCACAGATAAGGGTTAAAACAATTCCTTGGGTTGTTTGATGTGTGCTAGTAGTTTCTGCACATTCCAGTGTTCACTCAAATGTATTTTTCAGAAGATTAAGGTCATTAGAGTTGTGTGTTTTAGTTGGTTTCTTATCAAAGGTCAGTGTTTACCACCATATGCGACTGCCGTAGCGCCACGTGCAGTTTTGTTTTTCCTGGAAAATCTCAGAGCAGTAAAAAAGAAAAATGTGGAAGTAAGAAAGTGTGTGTGCTGGTCGGAGCTGCTTTATCAATCCCAGGAAGCCTCGCTACCAGGAGGCAGGAACAACAGTCACTGGCTTCCAGAAAAGGGACTTTCCTCCATCCTGCTCTGTTAGGATGCAGAACAATAACCAAATGACTTACGCACACACAATGACCACTGGCTTGGATATTTGTTGGGTGTGCTCATACAGACCTGTTTGCAGCAGGTTGCACTTCAAGCTCTAAACCATGAAATATATTTTCTTGACCTTTTTTTTTAAGTAGTTTTACTTTTTTTGGTGCCCTGACCTTGACCTCGAGCATCCCGTAAACTGCACCGCTGAAAGTAACTCCAAGGAGTAAAGAACAACAAGGATGCAGAGCATGAGGCTCCAGAGTGCTGCTGTATGCAATGTGACCCACTTGTTGGTGTGTTTTTTTTCGGGGGTTAGATGAGGCAGCTCATCCTTGTGCTGCCCTCTTTTCTTCCCTCTCTCCCTGTGCATCGGATCATGTCGCCCACCCACACTCCTGATTGTTATTTCACATTGCCCAATCACCTCATCATCAGTGCTTCTGTTCGGTCTCTAGGCATGTTGTCACAGTTTCACTGATGGCACTGCTCGCTTTTTTCCCCATTTCTGTCACATGTGTCGCCTGCAGCGCTGGCAGCTCTCCAGTTCTTGCGGCGATTCCACACCGCAAAGTGAGAGAGGGGGCAGAGCGAGGGCCCGGCTGGAAAGAGGGAGCGCGACTAGTCTTGCAGCAGTAATTGGTCAGGAAGTGGGCTGCTTGGATCTACGAGCTCTTCTCTCCCCGTCTCCCCCCCACACTCCCTCCCGACTCCCTCCCCTCCCAGTGGGCAGTCAGTTCCGTTGCGTTTTGCTTCCATCTGTCCCCCCCCCTCCTCACCCGCCCTCGCTCTCCCTCTTCACACTCGGTGTCTATCTTTCTCTCTGAACTGACCTCATACTGTAGAAGTGTGGACCACGGACTGGGCCGCCTTGACGCGAAGCCTTACCTACCTCGTGTCAGCGTTTCTAAGAAGGTGTGAAACTTTCTAAATGGATCTAACCTGTGAAAGGATACTGGGATACCAGCAGCTCAGGAAAGGCTAATCGTAGAAATGGTCTGTCTGAGGTGAGTGACAGGTTATCATAGCCTCTTTGTGGATCAGTAAACTGACACGGCATAGAGCGTGGCCTCTGGTTTTGGCTGTGTGAGTTGCTTTGATAATTACTGTAAATAAGGCTATGCCTCAGTGTGTCTGCTCTCAGACATTACAGAACACCACGCTTTGTGTTGTTTCCTCCTTTTTAAAAGCCCAGGTCTTTATTTAATCATAATTGCAGACGTTACTCCTCCAAACCCAGTCTGGCCGGCAATTATACATCCCAAAGTTTCAATTTAGCATGACTCTAATAGCACGTTTTGCCAACTTGTCTAATTAGACTGCATGGCAGCCCGCTGTAGTTAGTTTCTGTTTCAGCTTGAGGGATGCTGACCTTATTTTTGTGTTTTTAAATCTGTGATCATGAATTTGCAGTATTATTCTCCCCTATCTTCTAAATGCCACTAGATCCAATTACAATAGATTTGTCATCATTTTCACAGTAGTTTGATTAGAAATGCGTTCTTAAAAAGATGTGGACACAGCGAGTGTTTGACAGTCGGCATTAAAGACAACATAAATCAAATGTTACAGCTTGTAACTGAAACGTTGTTACTTTATATTGTGATGCAATAACACACAGACACGCCAAAGTGTTTGGTGTATGTGTGTGTGGGTGTGTGTGTGTGTGTATCTGTGCATATACTCGTGTGTTCTCCTTTGTGGTTTGTCCTCATTTGAGGTGCCCTAACTGGAGCACCCAGCTTCTGACGGGCACAGATTTAGACTTATATTTTTGCTTTCCCCCAGAAGAAAGTGAACTGACCCAATAAAGTTACAGTTAAAATCTCTGGCATGTGTAGCACGACTTTAAATATTGTTTAAATCTGTTTAGCAGTAGAGTACCTCTAGGATCTTTTTTGATAGTTCAACAATAATACATTAACTTCTATTTAAATTTGTATATGTGGATACACTTGTATATATGTGTATATGATTAGGCTTGTGTCATGTGTTTCCCTAATGTGAGAAAAATCCCCGTCTGGTCTCCTTTCCTGGGGCGGGACCCCCAGGTCCTGCATCTTAATCTGAGGCCAAACACAGCTTCCTCCTGATATCCGCCACACATGCTCTCGTACTAGCTTAACGCACAATAACTCTGTGTATATACATGTAACACACACGCACTGTGGCCCTGCACATTACTCTCTCTTCTGTTTCAGAGCTTTATACTTTGTCACATTTTTAAGTATAATTTTCCTGTGAAAGATCGCTCAACAGATCTTGCTTCTTTTCATTTATCTGCCTTTTCTTGATGAAAATCCAAACATACTGAAAATCCCTCCTATCATAAATACTTTTCCAGAGTTCTGCTCCAGCCCCTGGTGCCACCCAGCTCTATCATTAGCTGCGGCTGTTGCTGTTGACGTTGTTGTTCTTGACGTAAATGCATGAGTTATTTCTGTGTCGCTGTTGTTGTTGTTTTGTCTGCTGGAATGGCGAAGACACTCCTTTGCTTTCCTGGACTCTCCCTGCAGCTTCTCTGGCCAACTTTGAGGGATTCCTGCTCTTTTATAAGCTCTGTCTGCTGCTTCAGTCAGATTTCTGGCCGGGATGAGGCAGAAATTCCTGAACTTGTTCTGGCACCGAGAATGGACTGCTGCAGCCTGAGGGAATACCGTCCGAGAATCTGAAAGACTCATAAATCAGGAAGTGGGGGGGGAAAATCACCGCATCACTTTAGATAATCGGGATCGCAGATTCTCCTTTCCTGTTTCACGAAATTAGTCCTAACACAACGAATGCTAGAATTTTTATACATCTGTTCATGATTTATAGACTGTGTCGATGCATGAGACAGGCAGGCAGTAACAGGACAACAACTTCTCACATCACAGGTGGTGTGTTAAGAACAGTCAGTCTGTGTCACTTCAAAATACTTAACTGGGCTGCAAGTGGGTCAGTTGTTGCAAAATCATGCAGTTCAGCTAAGCTTGGTTCAAATTGTCACAACTTTATTTTGTATACCTTTCAATTAAAGTTCACATGTGTGAGAACGTTCAGTAATTTTCAGTAACGTTCAGTAATCTCTTCCCCATGTTGATGTTGCAGTGGACAACATCAAGCTTTCTATCTGCTTTTAGTCCACTTATAGTGCATGTAATATTGACCATGCAGGTAGCATGCAGACAAGCAGTCCAGGTCGATACCAAAAGAGTTACTGCATTTGCCAGAAAAGCAGCAACAGAAAACTGGCAACACACATGGATCAGATGGCTGTATCTGTGTACAAGCTGTTGAATGTTGACTGAGAGGAATCTGATATCTCTGTGTCGGTGGTGTTGCTGCATCATCATCATCATCATCATCATCATCATCATCCTGCAACATCATCATCCAGGATCAACATTGCAGCTGACCAATCATGTTGTTGTGATGTCATAGCTTTGCAATGCCGGGAAACGAGAAACAAAAGCTCTTGTTTATATAAAACACTGTTCTAGGACAAATACTCTGCATTTTGAGTGTTTTTCTTTTTCATGTGATTTGCACAACTTAATAAACATATTCTCTAGTTAGGTTTGCTTTTACCCAAATTTAGGTTGGTTCACTGGTGGTAGCTAATATCATTAGCCAGCTTCTTGGCTAATGCTAATATGATTGTTGCAATGGTGATCCTGGACCAACATCACTTTGATGTTTGATAGGAACAGGAACAACACCGGCAATATCAGATCATGCGTTGACTGTTAAGTTCAACTGTAATGTAACCACTTTGAGTTTCTGTTTGTTGTTTCTTAACAAGCATACACTAGTGTGGAGGAGCTGGCACTGTAGGTGGATTTGGCATGTTACCTTGATTTAAGGCGGGTTCTGCTTTTTGTGGTGTCTTTGCTGTGCTAAACTAATCATCTGCTGGGTGCAGCTTTATTTTTCATGATTAGATTGGAAGGGATCTTATTGTTACTGAGCTACATTAGATTTCCAAGATTGCGCCCTTAAGGTCTGTTAAAACAGAATTTCCCAATATAGTATTTGTTGCCTACATATCTACTCCTTGATAGATACTGACGTTTCTTGGAGCCATTACTTTAACTTCCCTGTGAACATTAAATTATCCTCGCTACTGATTGGTTAGGTCCACTTCAAACAAGTTTTTGCTTCACAACTCTGTATGCTTATTGGACTAACAGTGACCTATTGAACAGCTGCTATTACATGGAGAGGTTCAAAAAGATTTGAATCAATACAAACATTAACATAACATCTGGAACAACTTAAAACAGCGAACAAAGGCATCAGATGTTTTGCAGATGCCTCCAAATTACCTTTGTTTACATTCATGTGACAAAGCCCCCGAACAGCAAAGGGACAAAGGGAAGTCAGGAGACCTCAACCAACTTTTGGACACACGTTGCCTGTTTCCTGTATTTCCAGCTGTGAGTAAACATATTTCAATCCATGGAAATGGTGTTTCCCTTACTTTGACCACATGGTTTGTTATTCGAACTGTGATGACAAAGGTCTCCTATGAAGACATGTTTTAAGTGATAGTGATGCTGCTTCTGTTGGATATTAATTTGGAAGATATGTTGGATACAAAATAGATGACGAGAGACAAAAGTTGTTTTTTTTAGGTTTTTTTTTTTTTTTTAATCCTTTTGGGTGAAAAGGGACAACGCTGTCTTTTTTAAAGGGTTAATGAAGAGCTCAGGCGGCAAGAACAAAGGCTTTAAGTGTTTATGACAGAGTCTCTGTGAGTGGAAGAAAAGACTGTGTATATGTGTCTGCTGATGATCCATCTCAGTAATGACAAAGACAGACAGGGTCACACAGGGAGGGGGAAACTGTATATGAATGACCTCTCCACCCACTAACTCCTGTCATTAATCACGGTCGTTCCCGTCCTCTGAATCCGTTTCCCGCTGTATTCTCACTTTACGTTTCCTCGTTACACAGAAACATTCACCCCCCACTTTAAAATGTGAACAGCTGAGAAAATGAAGAAGCTGTCAGGCTATCTGAGTTGGAGATTGGACCTGGTTTCACACACATGCAAGCACAAATTCAGTCACCCACTGCCCACTGAAATAACAGCCATCAAATTAGTTCTCCGCCTCTCTCCGCCTGCACTCCTTCCTCCTCCCTCCAGGACATGCAAAAGAGGTTTTGGAATTTTTTTTTTTTTTTTAAATTTCTGGTTACACACTCATACACTAAAACATTTTCAAGTGCCTCCGGTCTTTTAAGTCATGAGTTTACAGTGCTGTGTGTGTGTGTGTGTGTGTGTGTGTGTGTGTGTGTGTGTGTGTGTGTGTGTGTGTCAGTAAAAGCTGATAAGAGTGTGTACGAACCCTGTGCCCTCCTCCAGTGTTTGCACTGCCCAAGTGTTATGAGGAATGGAACGGTTTATTGACAATAAGCATTTTCTTCCCTCGTTTCCTCCCCCTTTCTTGCTCTCTCACTGTCTTTCGACATGCCGCTCAACCATGGAGATGGATACCTCGAGGTTGCCATAGTGACCACTACAGCACAATGCTCCGAATTATCTTGGCAACCCCAAAAACCTTAATACTAACATCTCCTCTTAAAAGCGATGTCTACATTCCAGTGATAATCACATTTATTATAAAAGTTGTTCTGTTATTTATTTATTTTTTTTATTTAACATCATGCAAGGGGGAGCGTAAAGGGGGGCATCAGATAAGGAACAATGTGGCTGTAGGTTTCTGTCATCAGCAAGTCGTGCTTAGCTGAACTGAGGAGTTTCGACGTTCCTGCTGCATGTTTGTCAAGCTGAAGTGCTCGTCATGGACTGTGTGTGAGGGGTGAAAGGTAGCAGAGAGGGGGAGTGGCAGGTGGATAGTTTTGGATTTAGAGTGGAGCTTTAGGGGCTTCATGGGTCAACGATCCCTCAAGTCATTAGAGATAGAGGTCGTGCTTCTTTAGGTCTGGCCCTTATGTGTTTGTGTTTGCGTGTGAGAATGAGAAGCAGAGAGAGAGAAAAGTCCAAGGGGTCTCTATTCTAGTATTTGTGACTAGATGAGGTTGGCCGTTAGCGGGACCCCATGCTGCTGGGACCAGTCCTTATCATTTAAGAGGGACAACAAATAGGCGACATATTTGCTTTAGTGTGTGAAACTGATGGTCCATTGTCTCACGTGTGCCATCCTGATGAGACACACGGCATGTCCTGATTTATAAGTGTCCTGTGAACTTATACACGGTGCACCTCTGGAGCAGCAGTTCCCAAGCTAAGTGTTCCGACATCCACAAGGGTTGCATGATGAATCTGAGGGATCCTAAGGGGGCAGGAAAAAGGACTAAATTCTGCTTTTAAAAAGTTGTTTGTTATGCAAAACCTTTATTAATTCAGACGAGGTGTAGAAAATGGTCACAATGTTGCAGGAGAGAAAGCTACAAAAATGTAAGGCAGGAAAAATGGAGACAACCAAAGAGCTGAAACTATTGTGTCCATGTGGAAGCCAGCTTGAAGCCCTGACAGAAACGGCAAAGCAGTTCGCAGTCGTGCAGCAACTGTGCGCTGGATGGAGCAGGCTGTTGGAGATTAACCAATTGGATGTGTACGAGGATATCGACAGAGCCATAAGTAGAAGCGAGCTGGCAAGGAGATCAACCGATTCCCGGTTTGCAGCCGAGTCTGACTTGGTGGTGTGCCTAAACTAACACTATGTTCCTTTTAGATACGGCTGTGTATTAAACCTCAACACTTGTCATCTAATGATTAATGAGGTTTTAATAGTCTCAAGCAGGATTTACACTAAATTTCTCATGTGTGTTTCTTGGAGTGTCCCTTTAAATACATGAGAGAATGATAAACGTTTAAGTGCCCGGAAGGAAGGGGGTTATTTTCACTTCACAAAAACATTCGTGTATGTCCACAGAAACACAACTCCAGCTTTTATCCTTAAGCAAATATTCCAGCATTTTGAAATAGATTTTTATTAAAAACATCCTTTTTCAGCCATTGTGTTAAAGCAACATTAAAAGGATATTCCAGCCATTAAAAATGACAATGCTATACAGTTGAGGAGGCTTAATGTGAATGATTAAAATTAATGGTATCATTTGCTTTAGCCTCTTAATCATTACTCAGTCCAAAAAAAGTCTAAGATCCAAAAGAGTCTAAGTTATTGTCTTTAAGCAGACCCTCCCACCTACTAACTACTACACACCTGCAGTTTGATATGAAGGCTTTCTGTTATACCCAAAACATAGTCATCCTAACGATCTTAACGTTTTAGAAACTTTAGACTGCTTCAAAGTCCGCAGACGAAATGATAGAGTGGAAAAGTATAAAATCAAGTTTAACATGGTATCCACTGTCCACATCCTTCCTCTTCTGAGGTTTTGTGTGCTCATTCCCTCCAGCCTTTCTCTAATCTGGGCACAATGAGCCGTGCGGTGGACGAGGAGCTTTTGTCTGAGCCGGCTCGCAGCCTATTGATCAGTCGTAACCCCCCCTCCTTCCTTGTAAAGTGCATATATGAGTGTGATCTGTGGAGCTGTGCGCTAACAACAGCAGTTCAGCTGCCCGCTGAGCGTGATGGACACGCACACACACAGAAAAAGGGTGTCGCCTGGCCTACAATGCATTGCGGACCATGCTAAAAGTTTTATTTTGGAGTACAAGCGTAAAAGAACGGGGAGAAATAAAGTAGGGGAAAAGATAAAAGAAGGAAAAGGGGAGAGGAGGCACTTAATGTGGAACTCCCAGCTCCTTGTAATTTGCTGCAGGAGAGAGAGAGCAAGGGAGAGGAGGAGTCAGGGGGAGGGGAATACCCAGCGGGGAGGGAGCAGGAGAGCAGAGGCCATTCACTCCGACACACACACACAGACACTCTCATATGCAGGCACACACATGAACTCTTACAGACACACACATGAACAAAATAGATGCATTGCCACAGAATAGAGGGAGGGAGAGAGGCATTCAGAAGGGCAGGCAGAGATCCTCGGCCAGCTGAACTAGAAGAAAGAAAAGAAAGAACATCAGCCTGAGGAGTGTGTTCAGGAGAAAATCCAACCTCAGTGTTTGCACCTCTGTGTGTTTTAGTGGAGCGGACTGCATGTTGGTTCCCTGGAAAAAGATTCACAATGACTGGGAAAATTTTGGAAAACTAGGAGATTAAAAAAAAAAAAAAAAATCCAGACTGTGCTGGGAATACTGTTTGGAATAATCTGAATATGTGACCATCGTTGGAAATCCTTCTTTCATTTCTGAACCTGTTTGTCAAATCATTCACTTGCTTTTTGTTAAAGGGAGCACTAAATCAAAATGCCTACTGGTAAGCAGCAGCTCTTTGTTATTATTCATGTTTAATCTTTTCTAAGTCTAACTTGAAAACACATTTCCCAAGAGTTTATTTTTTTTAATTTATTTATGAAGTGATGGGATTTTCACATCTGCACATCTCTTGATGGGAATTAAAACCACGTTCTTGTTAAAGAATATCTGGGTTATGTTTCTGTTTGGTGAAATGAAATCTGTGGTGAACATTTGTTTGATCAGCAAACTCAAAAAGTATAAAAGCAGCCCTTTTCAAGTGGCAACTGGTCAAACATCAGACAGCGAGATATGATTACAAGGTCTGCTTACTGGCCTCTGAAGGCTTGGTTGTTTATGCTCTTGGGTCTTTTGCTGGGTGTGTGTAATATTTGTCCACAGCTGACAGCGCTGCGTGAAGTGTATTTGGAGCGCTGGTCTCTTGTCAGCGCTGTTCAGTTAACGGCGTCTTCTGCTTGTTGTCCTCACCTCTGGCTCTGAGTGAAGCATGTTTGTTTTCTCGCAGACTTGTTGAGTTAAACTCCTTGTGATGCTGAGGTGATGGTGCGCGCACACACACACAGCCTTTGGGTGTTCTTTTACAGTGGTTAGAAATTGTATTTACTTGTTGGCAGTTAAAAATAGAGATCTGCTGCTACAGAACATTACAAAACTTTGTGTGTTTATTTACCAAAGTAGATTTTCACTGGTAGCTAAGTTCAAATCCACATGTAAATTACCTTTTAAAATTATTTTCTACTTTGCTTGTATATCCTCATGTCTCTGAAAGCCAACACATGTCTCCGTGTCCTCTGACCCGGGTGTAGGTTTGACTGAGTGTTGAGATGCCATTCTACAGCCTGTGACCCAAATTAGAGCCTTGTGGACAGCAGTTGGGGGGGAGGCTACAAATGGGCATAAGGAAGAGGAGGGGGAATAATTACTGTTTAGAGCAAACTCTTTGGTTTAGAGATGCAGGAGACAATGGACCCCTCCGTCGTCCTCCTTGCACCCTGCTTGTCCAGTCATCTGGTCAGACATCTGCCCCCTCCAATCATGAGCACTTAGCGCAAGTCGCTACAGGCACACAGCTGCTGGACGGGTGGAGGTTTGGGGCAATTTAAACAAATGAGATCTCATGGCTCATGTAGAAAGAGATTGTGAACTGATGAATCTTTGCAGAAAGCACGCTGAAATCCAGCAAGGTCAGAGAATGAGGCTAGTGTGTCACTCTCGCAGGGAGGTGAAGGGCGTGTGCGGCAAAGGGTCGCGTGAGTGTCCCAGGAGTGGGTGCGACACTGAGTGTCTGAAAATAGGGATGGGTTGTTGGTGAATGCTTTTCCCACAGCTAAACACCGGTGCTGTCAACTAAAAGCACACTGCACATTCCTCAAGTCCGCAGTGTCGGTAACAGAGAGTCTCAGCCAGAGGCTCAGCTTTTAACTCGCATCTTGTAAACATGGAGATAAAATGTGTTAATCTGTGTACATAATGTGTGTAAATGTGCCTATGTGCGGTGGCTGTTCTAATCATTTAAAGGGTTTTATGTAATTATGTGAAAGACGAAGGCATTTGTTTGTAATTATCCTGCCAGTTGTGTGTGTTGACTTTAACTATTTTTGTGAGGCCATGAAACCCCAGGGGTCTGCTGAGTCACGGATCGAGTTCAAACTTCAGGCTTTACCAGCGATAACGTGCAAAGTGAAGTTTTAAATCTGGCTGGCGGATGTGCACAGAAACACATTGAAGAAAGGCGGCTTCATTTTCCTCCATCAGTCCTCCAAAGTGTCTCCATTATAACACATGTCCTGGTCATTGTTGGTCTATTGGGAAGCTGTTCAGTGGAAACCCCACCCCATGTCTCAAATCCCATCTTTCGCCTCACTCTGTCTCTCCCACCTCTGCAGTCCCCCACCCCTTTTTTTCCTCTGCTCTCTACATTTGTTTGACTGCAGTGTGAAATCCAGGCTGACACTTTAAGGTCCTTAGCGTCAGTTGTAATCAAGTCTATATCTCTATCAGGAACAGAGGTTGACCTTAAGTGGACACAGCGGAAGATCGGGAACCTTTCCATAGCCTGTAAAAAAAGATTGGTTTCAAATGGAGAGAAAATGTATTGGTTAAAGTGCCACAAAAGGCAGGATTCAACATGAGAGTGGGAAATGGAAACGAGAAAAAGCAGTGGAGTGGGTGTTTTTCGACCTTTGGCCTCTCTTCTCATCTTTTCTTCCTACTTTCATTCCTCTGGGATCTCTCCTCCTTGTTTCTCACTCTGTTGCAGTCGCACAAGTCTGATTGCTTGACGACTTTACAAAGATGCTGCCAAAGCAAAGACCACTGGGCTGCTTTACTTCCATCTTCCTCTTTACATTCTCGTCAATCATCATAGCATATTCTGGATTTAGTTACGTTTTTAGAGTTCTTGGATACCAGAAAAATGCACAGTCAGCAACAGACTGCATGGCATTGAACTCATTTGCCATCTGGTAGGCTTGGTGAAGAATAAACAAGAACACACACGAGCAAACAGCTTTGATTGAAGGCTTTTTGAGATGTGCAAAGTGTGTGGTCAAGTCATGTCTGGTGCGCTCACTCCTGTCTTCAAATTCTGGTTCTTTACAGGTAAATATTTTTCCGGTGAACTTGTGCAGATTCATTTTAAACCCTTCCACAGCTCCAACAGCACGGCAGTTGGAATACAGTCTTGGCTATACAAGAGGAAGGCTGCATTTATCTGAGTATAAGTGCTCTGAGCGTGAAAGGCAAGTGTTATGAACACATGCACTCCAAAAGCAAATATGAGCCCCGGTGGTCTGCAGCCATGTGCTATATGCATGCTGGTCAATGTGTATTTTTACATAGTAAAGTATATACTTGCAGAAGCATGGTTTGAGCCTGTAGGAATGTAATGTGCAGCTCATATTTACACACAGCGAACTTGGCAGACTTACTTTATGAGCTGCCAAACACATTAAAAGCTTCAATGCATAATAGGAGGAGGGAAGAGAAGAATGACAGGAAGGGAGAAAGAAAATGGCCGGAATTAGGAGAGGGGTAGGATAGTTGGAATTGGGTGAAAATGACCTAAATTGGGGAGGAAAGGAGTGAGCAAACAAATGGAAGCAGTAATGATTCAGAGTGTTGGGAGGGGGATACAGCCTGAGCTTATTGATATGCCCGGTCTCTCCATGCTGTCACGCTGCAAATTACCATGTTGATGTCTTTTTATCTGTGTTCATCTTCAACCTTTGAATCATCCTCATAAAGCAGGTGGCTTGGAGCAATTTCTTGAGGGTTGTGAAGTGGCTGTCTTTGCTTGTAATAAGTTTTTTTTTTTTTTTCATGTCAAGTTGGGTCTAAGGAAGGTGGTTTGATTAGGATACCTTTTGTCAGGAAAGGGATGAATGCTACAAAGCTACTACAAACCATAATTTGTTTTCTATACTGTATTCTGTTTTTGGTGAATTTTTTAGAAGTTTAGTTCATTTCCTAAAGAAGTCAGTTTGTACTTTCTGCCTCTCCATTCCCATAAGGGTCTCATTTGTTTAAATATTGCTGTGGACTTGCATGCAGAAATGAATTTTTGAACATCTGTGTGTGTGCATAAACGGATCTTTGTGCACATGTGGCCTAATTCACAGCATACCTGCCTTTTTTTTGTTTGGCACTTTGTTTCCCCTCCTACGTTAGTCCCCCTCTCACTCTGTAAGATTCCTTTAACTCACACCAAACCAAGCTAGCCATACCAAGTGGGTATTTTCGATATGTCCAGTTTTTTGTTTAAAAAAAAAAAAATCCCCTCTTTCGTATTGACATGCCTGTGTTTTATTGCTGAGGGATACTCCCTGGAAGTAGCATGGCGGCTTTGTTTCTGGAATCCCCAAACTGCTGCGCTCAGTTTACTACTCTTGTACAAACCCAGTGATTAGGGATACCACTTAACTTAAAATAAACAATGTGAATTGTTTTTCAGTCCAAAATCTGAAGCTGACATAATACTTCAAAACATTTTGAACTTGTTTACCCCTTGGAGGTTCACATGTCCTTTACAAAGCACTCGCATAGCTGTTTGTGCCTGCTGAGCTACTTGTAAGGATCCTGAGGGCCATAAAGAGAGAAGGTTGCTAACAGCTGTTTACTGACCTCTCCAGAACAAAGAACACTTCAGGTGACCATAAAGTGTGTTACTGAAGTTGAGTGCCGCATGAGTCATTAAACCTAGCTGGACTGGTAGTGAGGCTTGTCTGACTAACTTTGTAAATGGAGCAAAACTGACGCTGTAGCGGGTTAATGTGAGCATGTGAATGCACTCTGTGTTTTGATGTGTGTTAGTGGCAGTCTTGTGAATGTGACTGATTCCACAAATTTATATTTTAAATGGTCTTAATGCATGTTAATAAGGAGAAGTGGTGTTGACTCCTTTATACTTTGGAGTAAAGTGTTTTTAAATGAGCACTTCAGTTCATTTTATGACGTACACAACAGGCAGTTATGCTAGCCAGATTTACATCTTCCTCAGTATTGCTTGTTAAAAATAATTATTGAGACTGTTGAGTTAGTTATATGGTTGCTTACCATAAAATATTTAGCAGATATGTAAAAGTAGATTTTATGTTCTCTGAAACGGTGAGTTAGTGAAGTTTACCTGATCTTCAACAGCGGAACCGATTAAGATTAAGAAAGTTTCTAATGTAAGTGCTCCCTGCAAAGCTGCTGGTTTAACTTGGAAGTCAGAAGCGAAAACAAAGAACAGCAATGGTTGCTGTGATGTAGTTTATTGTTGGGTTTACTGTGTCAGAAAGGCTCTTCTTTGTTTCGCTTCTGACTTCCAAGTTACTGACTTGGTTCCCTCTCCATTGTTGTCATTGTTTTGGTCTCACAGAGTCATAGTTATCCATAACATAAGCTGCTTTTTGCATGCACTGCTGCACGCAGACATATTATGTCAAATTCAGTTAATTCTGTCCTGCAGAAACTGAAAACAAACGGAGAGACTGAGATGGTCCATTTCTCAAGTTTCTGCAGGGTTGAGGTGGAGATTGACCATGAAAATAGTTTTTCAGATAAGTTTAATAGTTTATATGGGGCTCATTCACCACTAAATTGCATGTGAAGAAAAAAATGTAAATAAAATCCAGATGAACGGGATTGTTTCTGAAACTACGAAAAGGTTCTTTTGTACTGGATTCTTTTTTTTAAAATCATTTTATAATACCGCCATCGCATTCTTTAAACAGTAAAACACAAAATGTGACTCATTGTTTTTTACCACTGTTTCTTTTTACTGTGTCTGCACAGTTTTCGGTCTGCTTCCTTTTAGTTGTTGCTGTCTGCCTTACAGACGGGTCTGATGGTCAACATATTAAGCATAGCTGAATTGTAAAGCACCCCTCAGCTTCTTGTGCCAGGGTGCTTTACAAAGTTTAAATGAAAGCCAGAGATTGAAGCCAGGTTGCTCCGGCACTCACTGATTCTCTCTCCCTCTGCTCTGGCAGGAAACTTGGCCCTCACACACTAGCCTAATCCTCATATGCACAGACATTTGACACACACACAGAGGAGACACAGTCCCAACCTACATGCTTAGGACCATAATTAGAGATCATTTACAAGGATCAAGTTGAACATAATCTGGACAGGAGGTAACTAAAGACTGGCCATCATTGCTCTGTGTGTGTGTGTCTGTGTGACTGAAGGAGCCATTTCACCCAGGAAACGGACAGGGTGTGCCCCAAACATGAAGCTGGGAGGTGGTAAGGAGGGGCTGGGCAAACACACGATGGGGCAATCTTCTCTGTGATGTTTGGGTTTCACTCCAAGCTTGGCTTCTCTGTATTTGCTCTCTTTGTGTGTTTGTGCATGAGCGTGCGTCTGTGTGTATGTGTGCAGGTTGCACGTGTGCGCACACTGCCTGGCCATATCTAGCTGCAATGGCTGGTGTAAGGACCATTAAGTTATGAGCTTAGTTAGTCTTATCTTTGGAGTGATAAACCTAATGCATTTTGTGTGAAACATGCACACACATTATAGATACACATACATTAGCAGCTGTGATAAGAAACGAAGTATCACAGATTTGTCAAAGTGCAAAGAAAACTGTCTGTTACCTATTAATGGCGTGATGTGTTATACAACCCTTTGGCCATTGTGTATGGTAACTTGAAAGCAGTGTGCTGTTTATAAAAAAGCCAAGGCCCTTTGGTTTATCCGTGTAGTGTTTTTGCCCAGCAAATTGTTTTTCTACTATCTGATGTTTTCGTTAGGGGAGAGGAAAAAAAATCAGGTTTGGCACTGCAGAAATTTGCATGGACACACATGCACAGGGAATCGGTTCCAAACTTGTCTGAGGGAAGTGCAGTTTCATGCGCCTTCAGTTTTTGGGTGCTCCAGATCCTTCCTGTTTTTCTTGGCACACTAGCGGAGCCAAATTAAAACTAGAGAAAGATATGATGGAGCTCATTAGATCTCATTGTTGGGTTTTTTTGAGAGGTGGATTTAGAAAACTGGCTTGACAGCGTGAGGAAACATATGGCTGATAATATCGCAGGGCTTAAGTGATTTTTCTGACTTAAAACTCTCATTTGTATCTGTTAACAAAGGATCAGATAAACGTGTCACGTGAAAGGTGTGTCGCAAGCATTATGAGACATTATCAGCAGACCTTGCAGTCCCTACAGCTTCACAGGACTCTTTCAGAACTCTGTAAGCAAATATGCTTATTCAGTTGCATTTCCAGGTAAATTCCGAGGAACTTTAGTCCCAGGAACATTTATTTTTTTCAAGGAACTGAAAGATTCCTTCAGACCTGTAAGGGGTGTAAGGTTTGTACACAATGTTGGACGTCCGAAACTGTCGGTGACAGATGATCACACTTCCCATTTGATGAGCAAGTGTTTGAAAATCTGAAAGGCAGAAACACTAATTTGCTCCCAGTTAGAGATCATTATAAAGAGAAGACGAATTATATATTTTGAAGCAGATCATAGCTAGGCTATCTCTTTTATTTCCATCCATGCCCCAACGTATTTCTTGCAGAGTGTGTGTATGAATGTTGTCTAATTCTTGCTAAATGAAACGGTTTTATAAAATTTAGAGCTAAAAGTCCCCACAGAACTGTGGATGGCTTTCGGATGTGCATATAGACATTTATCTTGCAAATGGAAAATGGGTCCAAAAATCTGAACTTTGATCCAGTAAAGTTACATACAGGTTCATTATTGATGTTATAAAAGCTGCTTCAGTGTGATCTTCTTATCACGGGACCAGTCTGACTAGTGTGCAGCCACCCGGGGGGGGGAAGCTGTCGCTGTAACTAAAAGCCCTCCGAGGTACCTGTGTGAAAGGTGAGAGAGCGGGTTTTTACCAGGATTCTTTGAGCTTGTTCTCAGGTTCACGTTTCATGTTTTTGAACCTGAACCTGTGATCTCTGAGCCTTTGAAGTGAGATGGGCTTAGGGTGAGTAGGTGCTACTGGCAGCAAGCGAGCTACGCTGTCCTGAACGGCACTGGATATCATTGTTGCCACAACATGGCAGCTGCCGGTTCATTGGTGCTTCTAGCTTTGATGGTGTCAAACCCCCACAGAGCCGTTATAAGGCTCTCGCATGTTGTTCTTCCCTTTGCTTCATCACATTTGCTCTCTGTTGTTGCCATCAAAGCCTTTCTGTGAAGCAAGACCTTGGAAAACATCGAGGGAAACTTGGAAGGCTTCTGTCTGATACGCTGCATTTGTGGTTTCACTTCAGCTGCCCTGACTGTGGGGCCTTGGGAGCTGGTAATCATATCTTTAACGGATCTCTCCGCAAACACAAGGTCTTGAGCCAGTTTGGCATGTGCTGGATGCCAAATAGACTCCTGTGGGTACACACATACACACACACGCAAACACACAAACTTGTCTGCCTTCCA
The DNA here is from genome assembly GCF_001858045.2 of Oreochromis niloticus. Taxonomy (NCBI): domain Eukaryota; kingdom Metazoa; phylum Chordata; class Actinopteri; order Cichliformes; family Cichlidae; genus Oreochromis; species Oreochromis niloticus. Next base: position 12,395,119 of record NC_031980.2, on the reverse strand, counting down.
CGGAAATAGGGGTTTCATTCATAACTGTAAGTGGCGTGCTTTCAGCATTACACTGGTAATCTTTTTGTATTCTTGCGAAAATGTCTACTCACACAAACATAAAATCATCGTCTATGCAAATAAATAAGAATTCAAAGGGTTGAGTTTCCTGTGGTTGTGTTTGTTTTCTCATCTGGAATTGGAATTACTGTCAGCTCCTTGTGAGTCAAAGCATTTCTTTGGATACAAGTGGGGGCAAATCTGTGAAGGTTGGTGATGGGTGGTCAGTAGGAATGTAAGGAATCGGGATGCTAAACGGAGACTGTGAAGAGTATAAAAGTCGTAGTGTTAAAGAGGGCAGCACAGTCTTTCAACTGAGTGAATATAATCAGAATTTTAGTTTAGGTCAGCGATTGAGTTTTTTCCCCATGAATATTCATTTAGACAGTTTTTGTGAACTTCTTCTGTATAGTGTCTATTATGTCCATCCTTGAGGCTTAAAGTTTCCTATTGAGATTCTTCTTTTAAAATCTTTGTCCAAAAAAAGGACGTTGTATGCTGGAAAGAAGCATACAACGAGTATGCTATCTTGGTTTATGAAAATAAAATCTGATTATTTTATGTGACTTATGCTGGGGCATGATGTACGACCTGTTCAGTGCTGTGGCTGTGTTACCATAGATTACTTAAGACGGATGATGATACACAAATGAGGAGGTGCAGTTTTGAACTGTATTATTAAACACCAAGACAAAGTGCAGTGGTTTATGTAATGTATGCCTAGCTTGTACATCTCTGGTTCTCTTCTGTCACTTTAGTGCTTCCAGGGTAAATGGAAAGTCACCCAAAATGTAATTTCTATCAGGCATTCAACCCATTTGCACCACAATTTTTGGCCAACTCACTGACAATGCAATGCAGGAAAACTTAAACCGTGGCATTTTCAGTATTTTTTTTCTAACCAGACTCCATGGAGCCCTCAGCAGTCTTCCAAGCCAGGGGCTTGATTGTAATAAATGAGGAAGTGTGTGAGTGTGTGTACGATCTGCTGTTGTTGTCCTTTTTGTATTTCTTTTTTTTTTTTTTTTTTTTTTTTTTTCTTTTGGGGGCATTATTATTATGGCAAGGCCAACATCTAGAACGTGAACACAGAGCAATATGAATGTAATCTTAGAACTAGTGAATTAATGAGAATCTCTTCCTTTGCTTGATTTTCCTTCCAGACGATTACAGCTACCTGCCTGATGCATTGCCTCCCCTTCCTGAGGTCCCGGACACCGGGTCAGTCCTGAGCTCCGTTGACATCCCAGCTCGCTGCCTCCGCAACCCAGCCTTCCGCCACGCTTCTTCTCGCTACTGCTCCGCCCTCAGCATGGACTCCTCTCCCGACAGCGCCGAAAGGCCCATCAGCTACAGCTCCACATCCTCCTCTGCCTCCTCCAGGGACAGTCACTGCTCGTTGGGCAGCCGCACAACTCTTGTCGCTGCCCCGCACTGTAACCCCATGACCGCAGACCGGGACTCTGGGGCGATTCGGTTGGAGCTGGTCCCTGCGAGGCAGCTGGAATGCAGAGAGGAAGATGACAGAAATGATGGAGCAACGGACACAGGGACAGGGCAAGGAAGATATAGCAGTGGACAGACTCCAACTGAAAATTCAGAGCCTGAGCTGAGCCCAGAAGGAGGGGAGCGGGCGAATCAGGGACAGGGACCAAGAACATACGTGGACCGGGTGGTGCAGGAAATACTGGACACAGAGAGAACCTACGTACAGGACCTACGTAGCATTGTAGAGGTAAGGGACTAGAATTCCAAGTAATATATAACTTGGCTACACAACATGACGTGAAGGAAATTGGAAACAGAAAGATCCTGCACATGCACAGAAACTTCAAAGGTTCAGAGTATTAGCATATTTGGCAGAACATCAAACAAAGAGAGAGATGTGGAAAAAAAGTTAGAAAAACTACAACTGTATTTCTTTTGGTGTGGGGGGGCGTTGTTGTTTTAGCGTGAGAGTGTGTGTGTGAGTGAAATTAAAATATGCAATGATAAGTCATACTGATTACAAAGTATTTGTCTTGCAGTTGATTGGTGCGTCTTTTATATATATATATATATATATATATATATATATATATATATATATATATATTTTTTAGTTTTTACCGATTTCTCCCTTTCCAAACATGTTCAAGCTTACTGTTGCTCAAGGTGGCGAGGTAATTTATGTCTCTGGTCTCAAACCAAGGGATCCAGCCACCTTAATGGATTATAAGAGCGATCTCAGTGGTCCTGAAATGATTAAAGCCAAATAAAGGACAAAGGAAGTTACATTTTACGTAGTTTTACTTAAAAAACACATTTTTTTTTTTAAGATGTATTTTTGGCGTTGTTAGACTTATTTTTGATAGGAGAGTAGAGAGAGAATAACAGCAAAGCAGAGAAGAGAGTGCAGGGAATTGAGTGAAAGAAGTGCCTCCTGACACAGGCAATCGTTAAATGGATGTCAGTCCAGTGACTGCCTGACCCTGATCTCTTCAGGAAGGCTTTAAATTGCCAGATAATACACATTTAATGCACGTGACGCATACTGCTTGGTGCCTTCTGGAAAACTTTAATGCAATAAGGTCACCTGCACTTGCAGGCAGAGTTTGGGTGGGTTACACGACACCAGCGCCTTTTGTGCTGCACACAGAGGCACACACACACTGTATGCACACACACTCAAGCTAATGCACTCGTTTGTGTGTGTGTTTGGCTGGCTTTGAACTGCAAGGATACACCTTGCCTGTAGTCAGTATCTGAGTGGCTTTGTTAAGGATTGGGTGTAGAGCTTTTTATCAAAGGTCGCTCTCTTTTGTCTCTCCTGCCTTTTGGTTTCTGCATTCAGCTCTATGTGAAACTAAAAAATTCACTGTGTTAAATTTAGTTGAATGTATGTGCTGCATGTTGTATCCTGCAGCTTTATTAAAAAGTGGTGGCTTGAAATCTTCATCCACTTTTTCCCACATTGTCCTCCCTTGGCGAGCTGTCGATTCATAGGCCAAAGTGTCTGTGCGTGTGTTCGTATGTCTAGGTTGTGTTATTTTGGCTTCAGAGTGCACAATGGATCCATCATCACAAGTTTTTTTTTTTTTTTTTTGTGATATGTTTTTGGTGTTTCACTCCTGATATTCCACCCTCTCCGACTCCTCCTCCTCCTATCAGAGGTGAGGAAATGGGATAGAGGGTGAAAATAGGAAAAGGGATTTAGCTCCAAGATAACAGTATCCAAAGTAGGTTAAGAAAACACTGAACAGGGCTTAAAAGCTGCACTTAATAACCCTCTACTGCTTCTACTACTGCAGCCCGCCGATTGCCATCAGTGGATCAGACCACCCAGCACTCAACAACCACACTTGCATTTCAAGAAAGCTAATTTGTCACTAGAACATTGGAGAAGACACATGCATTCAGCCTTACTTTACCTTCTTAATGACGGTTTCAGTGAGTGCATCGGGGATGGATTGCACTGATTGTATCTGTGTGAAAAGGGCTTTTAACATCACAGTTAACCTACAGTGAAGAGAAAAGTACAGCTAGCAGCCACCACAAGCACAGCGACAGCTCATCAGTTATCAGCACTGTCCTGCATTATTAGCCATCTTGCATTTCAATAATCCCATGCTGCTGTAGGAGGGTGTGACAGCCTTAACACAAATATTTACCCAGACTCCCCTGAGCTCAACTGTGTTTCATCTTTCTGCAACTTTGCAGGCTTCTTTTCTTTTCTTTTTAAATGCTCCTTAAGTGTTGTTAAATTGGTGAATATGATGTTTGTTTGCATGAGCCTACATCCTCATTAACCAACAATGTCATGATCCGGAAATGATCCAGGAACATCCCTTTTCTGTTGTTTCCCGTCATCAGTGTCCGGAGAAACAGTTTCCCGCTGAAGGGCAGAAGGACAACTTTGTTTTTTTTGTGTGTGTTTGTAGAAAAGGAGTGTGTGCTTGAGGAGATTAATGGTTAACACAATAAAGTTATTAAGCCTGCACATGTGAAGCCTAATGCTTAGCAGGAAGTGAACCCTCAGGTGTGTGTTTGTGAACGCTTCCCGTTGTTGAGCCTGCAGAGGCTTTAGCTGAGTGTGATGAGTGAACGGGTCAGGCCAGGTCAGATCTTTGACCCTGTGGCTAATAAACTATCAGTTTACACATTACTGCCAACATCAACAAAATCTTAACATGACCTCTTTATGTGACCTTAGACATAATCACCGCCTTCCCTTTTAAGCACGATTTCTTTCTGTAACTCAAATCCTTGAACCAAAACGTTGCCCTTAAGCTCTTGCAAAAACCCGTACACTCTTTACATCCAGATCACTTTTTCCAGTTGTTTCTGTTTTTCTATGCCTTTGCCTAACCAAACACTGTTTAATGGATTGCAGCTCAGACTTGAGCTAGTTAAATGGCAGCGCTAATAATGAATAAATGCATAAAACAATACTTGGAACAGAAACTCTTAGCAACCGACTGCAAATTAGGCCGACGGGAGAGAACATTAAAAAAAAAAAAAAAAACAACCTCTCCCTCCCTGTCTTTGGTCTCTTAAAAACACACAAGTATTGTCTGCACTGAAATGGCGAGTTGTGTTTGTGCATGTCGAAGGCAGCCTGGCGCTTTTCTCAGTGTTGTAAGATTTTCCCAGTTTCAGACAGTAATGTGGTTTAAAAGCACTTTTTCTATTTCTATGTGCTCATAGCTTGAAGGGACAGTTCAAACCAAAAACACGTTAATATATTTTTCCCCTTCAATCCAATCTATATTGTTTTAGCGGCCTTCTTTGAGATGTTGTTTGTAGAAATGTCTGCCATCTCTTGGATTTAATGGAGACGGATTAAACTGTTACTCAAAGCACCAAAGAAAATAAATAAAATGCGTGTCTTTTGCCCAACAGCCAAAGGAAACATGGAGCACCATTAAAGATTAAATCCTGTAACTCAGTCACAAGCAAGAGGCTCTTTTAGATTAATTTTGTGTTTTTCAAATACATTTTTTCTCGAATTTGGAGATGTCATTTCACTGTATACAAAAGAAGACACACATTGCCAAAGCTGGGCAGGTCAAAAGGAAAACGCATAAATTTGATTTGAACTGTCGCTTTTATAGATGAAATCTTTTGTGGGTTTTTTTGCACTGCACTTCTCAGTAACTGCAGCAGTGTTGTGTTGGTTTTTAGTTGCCTGCAGAACGGGCAAGATCAGTTGATCTATTTGTTCCGTTCTTTTGAAATGTATAAAAAGCAGTGAAAAGTCCCCGTGCAAAACACACAGCTCCATTCGATACTGCTGCTCCCAGCTACCGGTCGATCTGTCCTCCTCGCGTCACCTTTCTCTTTCTTTCTTCAGGGCAGATGGATATCTGGCAGTGCTGTTGTTTAATAGCAGTCATATGAGCACTCATCACTAATGTCACTGATGGAGGCGGTGATAAGCGCCAGAGTTAAAGCTTCCTGAGGCGACATGGTTTTTTTTTTTGTTGTTGTTTGTTTTCTTTTAACAATGTGTTAAAACTGTTCTTCCCAGCACCAGCCAGACAGTTTCAGGGCCAAAAGCTGTTGACCTGCTTTATCCTCTTATCAAAGTGTTGACACGAATCAGCAACAGAGGAAATTGGCTTTTAGTTGAACATAGTACACCAGGGTTAAGTGTTTTTACCCATATTACTGCAGTTTAAATTGTTTAAAATTAAGTTTTCTGTTTTGTTTTTTGGATTAAGGCATTAAAAACTGAAGAACCTCCAGTTAACCAATCACTCATTGGCTCATAAAAGTTTGCCTTTATTCTGCAAAAGTAACATATTTCATAAAATTGTTCCTAAACATTTTTTGGTAACCCAAGAATGATATTTAAAAACAAATCGGATTCGTTTCAGTCATGGATTTATTATTGGTTTTCCTAGCAGGTGTAGTTGTTCCCCAACAACCCTTTTTATTTTTATTTTTTTTTGGGAAAGGCTTCTTAAAATGATGAAACAAAACCTATAACTTATAAGATCCACTCTAAAGATAAAGATCAGAGAGTCTGAGTGTGTCTGGATGTTGTCAGTATGATTCTGTTTCCAGAGTCAGCTGTCCAGGGGAGGTTGAAGGCTTCCGGTGTCTGCAAGAGTTTATGTGGGTGGGCTGCTGTATGTGTGCCGAGGCTGGTCCCAATTAAAACGCCAACCTTGGTCCTCCTAACAGACTGTTGCTTCTTTCTCTCTGCAGGACTACTTGGAGTGCATAAGTAACCAGTCTCGACTGGCCTTGAGCTCTGAGGATAAAAAGTCACTATTTGGCAACATCCAGGACATCTACCACTTTAACAGGTACAACACAGAGCGACAGACATGAGTCACAAAAATATAATATAATGAATAAGAGTGTGTGGCATAAAGCAAAGACACTCAGATTTCCTATATTTGTTGGTTCCTGAATTTTTGGAGATCAGAAACGGAGATCATGTGTCACTAAATAATTTGGATATTAAATTATTGTGTTTCCTTATTTCACATAACACCCAGTCTTGGTTAAATGGCTCTAATTTCTTCTCATATCATCGGGAATCTTACACTACTGAATGACTCATTTGCCAAATATTGCCAAAGAAAAATCATTTTAAATTACATTAAAATATTATTTAATCACAGGAATAACCATCTGTGTTATTTTAATGCATTCATTAGCAGTTCTGCTCATTTAAATAATTTGCGCTTCATGTTTGTGCTTTTCTAAGAGGTGTATATTACACTATTAATTGTTTCTCTCATAATTCCCAGGATATGCTGGTGTAATTTCAATAATCTACCCTTTTTGTTATGGCATCACTATGGTCTTAATCGAAAATTACATTTAATTGGTGCCTCTCTGAAGGGTTAATGAAATATCATGAGCATCATCATGGTCTAAAAAGTGATAACCAGCTTCTCACTCAGCTGTAAGATCATCCATCAGCTGCAAAATTTTGCAGAAAATAAAAAATATAGAATATCTGTTGTGATATAATGACATAAGACATTAAAATCAACCTGGATTTGCCGCAAAGCTTCTCTAAACGGCTTTGTCTCTCCACTCACCAGTCACTTTATTGGGTACAGCTTGCTAGTACCTGGTTGGACCCCCTTCTAAACTGCCTTAATTTTGGTCCATGGTGTCGTCACGCAGCTGTTGCACATTTGTCAGCAGCACATCTATAATGTGACTGTCCCGTTTCACTACATCTTATAGAGCAAAGGTGCTCTACTGGACTGAGATGTGGCGACTGTGGACTGTATACAGTGAACTCTTTGCATGTTCATGAAACCAGTTTTAGATGATTTGACGTGGCGCGTTACCCTGCTGCAAGCACTCATTAGAAGATGAGTACACTGTGGTCAGCAGCAGTACTTAGGTGGGCCGTGGTGTTTAAAAAAAAAAAAAAGAAAAATAAAAAAAAGAAGTCAACTAGGTATTAAGGGACCCCATAAACTGTTACATCACTGGGTGTCTGAACTGTTGATACAAGACGGGATGGATCCAGGCTTTCATGACGATTACATTAAATTCTGACCCTACCATCCAACAATTTTCCGATCTTCCACTATTTGCATTTGTCCACATATGTAAATGAACCGAGTTGCTGCCATGTGATTGGCTCTTTTTAGATATTTGCCTTAAAGACCAACTGAACAGGTGTACCTAATAAAGTGGATGGCGAGCATAATGTGCCAGCAGCCTCCCGTCTCTCTTAGGCTCCACAAACAAAATCTACGGAACACTGAAAATGGACTGTGCCACCTGTTGTTGTTCTATGAAAGGCATTGTTGCAGCAGCCAGGCCTCTAGTGTGTGTGTGTGTGTGTGTGTGTGTGTGTGTGTGTGTGTGTGTGCGCGCGTGTGTAATCAGTCCCAGTCTGCATGCTTGTCGCCTCTAGTACCGCTCCAGACTGTGTGTTTGAGTGTGTGAGTTTTGTATTCAGATGAGATGGCAGGTCCAGCATCAGTCATGGTGGTCTGGAGACACAAACATTCACTCCCACCTATTCATTTCTCAGCTGCCCCACACAGTCAAACTAGCCAGTAAAAGGAAACATAAAAGCAGTTAAAAGAGGTCACAATGACCTCATGCTTTAGCCATGAAACAATAACTTCAGGAGTGGCTGTTTCTTTCGTTCTTTTTGTCCCTACACTGAATTTACAGCTGCAAAACAGGAGCTCCCTGTTTGAATTCATGGAAGTTCTGAATTTGTTCAGTGGCCTATCACCTCATTTTGAACACCGAGATTTTACTCGTGAAATTCAGCACAACTGTTGGAACAATGAACCACGGGAGAGTCATTTATATGTGCGTATTCAAGGAAGAAACAAAAGAAGGTATAAAATGTAAAGCCCGGGAATACAGTGTTAACTGCTGTGAACTTTTTTGCTTCAGGGATCTTCTTCATGATCTTGAGAAGTGCAACGCAGACCCCGTGGCCATCGCGGAGTGCTTTGTATCCAAGGTAATGAGACTCTTGTCTCTTGATCAGTTTCACTGTTCACAGTACTGGAAGTAACTGAATACATTTAGTCAAGTGCTGTACTTTCAGGTACTTGAGTACATACATTTTATAATACTTTATATTTTGCTCTTTACCCCCCATTTGTATTTATTTAACAGCTATACTTACTTGCTAGTTTCCAGCAAATGCAACATATTGTAATAGTTTAATGCTTTTTAGGCTTATACAAAGAAACAATGTCACAATTCAGATCTTTAGAAGTTGTCCTCTGAATGTCTCAGATGCTTTAATTTATATAGCCATTGAGAGCCAAGCTTAACTGTTTATTTAACACAATATCTAATATTAGCGAATACTGTAAAACTAAAGATTTTGAATGAACTTTTACTTGCAGTGGAGTACTTTTGGTTAGTTTTATAGGTTTAAGTAAAGGTCCTAAGTACTACCCTGTACTGTCTGTCTCTTTGCTTGTATGGGCTCTCCTCCTCTGCTTGTTGAAACCTGTCCATACAGCTGCTTTGGACACATGCACACACACACAGAGAACAACATCCACAAGACAGAAAATGAGAAACTAGAAATGTGAAATTATAGATACTTTCCTCAAATCAGGTGATGACATTGCTAAAATGAACTTCCTAGAAAGTGCATTGAGGTAAGAAGCATTATTGTGCCGGTGCGAATGTCAGTTTTAAAAGCAACAGCAGGGCGGGGAGGAATGACAGCACCTAATCACCTTTTTGCTTAAGAGGGATAATTGTAGTTTTCATCAAGGAAAATGGACTCAGACTCTGCTCACGGTGTCAGAGGTCCTCTTTTCTGTATGATTCAGCTCCTGCTCTGTCTCTCGGTGCCCTACAAACTGGTGGCACAATTATATCCCATTATAAAGTGCTGCATACCAGCACTTTGTCTAAAACACTTTGCATTCCCTCCCTTTCCTTCTGCAATTACACCCAAAACCGCGGAGCAACTGTCTGACCATGTACACACAAAAAAAGTCACCGTTAGTGTCACAGACTCTCTAAATGCAGCAGCTGTTGTTGAGACAAACTGGTTTTATGGCAGCCCGCATCACCACTCTGCATAATTAACTGAGAGCTATAAACAAACCAGCCTCATGACATCTTGAAACCAGCTGATTAATCTTACAGTTAGCAAAAAGAGGTCTCAAAATAAAATGGCAGGCATGTAGGGAAAAGAAGCTCTTTGTTGACGTCTTGGTGTCAGAGGATCGTACTGTTTGCTTTCAAATGTGCAAAGTTGATTTTTAAAAAATCGTGCGATATTTATTGGTTGTTTGTGCAGAGGATAAATTGGGAGACAGCCAGCTTGAGAGCAAGCCTCGGGCTTCTGAAAACACATCCGTGGTGCTGACGTACTGCTCTTGTAAGACTCGCAGATACCCATTAAAACCATTTAAAATATTCTGTTTTTACTGGAAGTGGTAGCGGGTTCCTGTCCCGTCTTGCTGTCAGCATTTCTGTTTAATTATAGTTGTACGGCAATATGTAAAGCTTCGTCGTCTTCTCACAAAACGCCAGAAATTTCCTGCTCATATCTAACTGGTGCAATATCCATGTGCCATTGATTCAACTGGTTTCTCTTAAAATGTGTATGTGCGCTATATTTTTACACCCTATTACTAAACCTTAAACGTTGACAGCACTACATTTTCGCCTTGAAGGGACTAGAACTAGCAATGAATTTGCACACCTGATGTTAGAGTTAAACTCGGACGCTAACAGATAAATCTCTCATGGCTCATTAGGCTCTTCTGTTTAGTGATATTTGTATTGAGAGGGGCTCAAAATCCTTGTTACTGATATTTATTCATGTCTGGATTTTGGTGTGTGTGTGTGTGTGTGTGTGTGTGTGTGTGTGTGTGTGTGTGTGTGTGTGTGTGTGTGTGTGTGTGTGTGTGTGTGTGTGTGTGTGTGTGTGTGTTTTTTTTTTAAAGTTTAGTGTAGATTTGTCATCAAGTAGCTTTAATACAGTTGTATAGGGGGGTGGTCAAGAGTTGGACCAGCACCTGGAAATGTTTAGTCTCCACTGACCGACCCACTACTCTAACATTAAGAAGCCACAGTTAGAGCTGTGTGTGTGTGTCCATGTGTCCTCATGATATCACACGCTTCTGGTAAATGGGTTGTAGCTGAAATTCCAGTTTATTGCTAAAAAAGGTTAGTCATGGTTTCAAAGACCCCGGAAAACTGCTAAACCTCTCTTTCACCATCTACAGTGAAATGCACACACTCGGAGACGCACACAAACACTGCTAATACTTTTCTAGTCTCAGCAGCCAAGGATCACATGCAAGAACAATGTTTGAAGAGGAGACAGATCTAGCTGTAAATCTCCGTCTCTCCCTTCTGGATAATTGGCTATCTATCCTCATGTCTTTTCTGTTTGACTAAATCTTCGCTGTGCTATGTGTTGAGTAAGCCTTTAAAGCATTTTATGGGTTGCTACATGCTGACTGAAGCAAAGAGAGAACAATTACACTGAATTTTTTTTGGTCCTAATGATCCTCTGAGTTCAGCGCATACCTGATGACTCACTGTGACCAGTCCGGTCTCGTAACAATAAAACCTGCAGCTTTATTACCTTGCTATTAAAGTGATGAGTGGGCGCGTAGCCATCTATCAAACGTAAACTTTTTCTGTCTCCCTGCATACCGATTAGTGGCCACAGTTCAAATAAGTACAAGTCCTTTCTGTGTAATTTGTATCTTGATCTCTCAGAGAGGGGTGTTTATTTTTTGTGATGTGGAGCATCTTAAAGTTAATAACTTTTGGATATTTTGATATGATGATTATATGATTTTAATATAGCTTATATGTATTTTAAAGGATGGTGTATTATAGGCATGAGTTATTTCAAGGCCTTCTGGTTTCCTGGTTAGGTTCAAAGAGTCTGCATGGACGGGTGTTTTTTGGCATGTCTGCGCTCATGCGTGCGCTCCAAAATTTATATTATATAGCAGCTTTTATGCACTTTGTGGTCTTGTGTTCACAGTGCAGGAGGATATTAGGAGTGTGTATTAGGAGTGTGTTGGTTTGTGTCATCAGAAATCGATGGTGGCACATCTGGTTGTGTTTAGGCCTGGTCTGTGGCGGCAGACTGCTGGAGACGTGGAGAAGAGCTCTGCTCTTCAATTAAGAAAGGTTCCCACGAAGCACCTCGGGCTAACAAATCATGGGAGGATGTCTGTGTCTGTATGCATGTTCTTCTGTTGAGTATATTTTGGTGGGATATACTGTGTGCATGAGGTAGATTGACTGTTTGCTTCAAGCTGATTGGACGTCGTATTTAGTTCAAATCAAAACACACACGTCCAAAGTGGGTACGTGCTCGAAGTTTATTAAGAATCCAGCGATCACATTGTCCTGGTTCATAATGTGCACTCTGTCACACACGTGCAGAGCAAACTTCTTCTGCATGTTTATGCTATCACTTCCTGAAAGCTGTACACATCCTGCACCCTACTAGTGATTACGGACACGAATGGAGTTCAGTTACATTCTCACGTTACACAAGAGAAGCGAGTTTATCACAAGGCCTCCAAGAGAATATGATAAAGGGGAGCAATGAAGAGGAAGCGCTTGCAGGGAGAAAGGAGGGATCAAGGAGAAGAGAATATCCATAAGAGATTGGTGAAGAGAAGATATTAAAATGTGTTGTAGGAATAATCGTCAGGAGCGGGCAGGGATGATGGGAGGATGAGAGCAAAGAGGTTTAGACTAGCTTTGATAACTCATGCTGTCTTTGATGTCTTTGATGTTCAGGGAGGTATGCGAGGTGGGAAAAGTCTCAGTTAAAGGGGCGGTGGGTAAGGTACGAGGGGATATTTAATCTGAGCGCTCAGGGCTGTTGGGATAAACAGAGAATTAAAGGCCAGGATGGAAGCTAATCATAAGCTACAGGGATGAGGTTCAATTAGGATCAGTGAACGAAGGAAGAGTGGAAGCCTTGTCTGTGGGCTTTGAGTAAACATGAAATAACCCAATTCATCAAAGTGGACACAATCCACTGCAGATGTATTATAACCACTGATTAAACAGGCGAAAAAGCATGTGGATACATATTGACCTGTAAGGGATTATGCAGTACCACAGCTTTACTGTCTGAGCCCATTTAATCACAGCCACGCATACTTTAAGTTACTGCTAATAATTTGGCTAGTAGTGCTGCTGGGTTTAACTTGAATGTATTCTCTCTTGTTTCGTGTGTTTTCAAATCATATCTGCATGATATGAAAACCCATTAGAGCCATCTTCCTTGTCTTCCTCAACAAGCTTTGCTTTTTGACTTTCTGCCCTACATAAACAAGATTTTTGTTTTAATCACTATCTTGCTTTAAAATCTGTATTTTCACAGAGAAATTATTGCTCTGAGAAAACAAGCAGCGCAGTTTAAAAAAAAATAAAAAAAAATAATCCAGTCTGCAAATAAAACTATAATAGCACCAAGGAGTTGTGCAACACTGACAAAAACAAATGCCGACCTCGTGTGACTGTTGTGAGTCAGCTAATTCTTTTTTCAAAGACCTAAAATGGGCAGACAGACATGATATTATTAGTAAATTGCACAAATTCAGACCAAATGCTCAGAGGTGTGATTGTTCTCCTCACAGACTTGCAAGATATTTTGCTACCACATAATAAAGTGTCAAAAAAAACCAGTCAAAGCAAACTCCAGAGCATCTCAACAACTATGCAGTTGCCAGTGCCATAAAATCCGGGCAGTAATTCCCCTCCCCTTTCATTTAGTATCATCCTCAGGTCAGCTTTGGTTAATACCTCTAAAATTATATACTTTCCCATCGGCTGTTGATGACATGGTGGACTTTACACCTGCTAAGTTGCTCTGTGTTAGCATTTTTATTGTTGGCTTCTTACCATTATCGACAACAGCATTTAACTCAAAGTACAGGTTTGTGCTTTCGCTTTGCTATGCACCTTCATGCATCCACTAAGATACAGTGCCAACAAGTGTGACATGACATCATACCGTCTGACACGTTTCTCTTCTACACTCCTCAGTCTGTCTCGTTTCATGTTACAAAGCTGCATCGACTAATTTGCTCTTTTTGTTGTTGTGTTTTACAGAGTCAGGAGTTCCACATTTATACCCAGTACTGCACCAACTACCCACGGTGAGAAAGCTACGCCTCGTGTGTGTGTGTGTGACCGACCATGCTTATTCACTAATGGGGCCCACTGTAGTATTGTTATGTCATCCTGATCTCACCTTCACATGCCATCTTCCCAGCATCTCACATAGCTCTATTGTGTATGTTGTTCAATGCATTACCTTATCCCCCCTTTCTGATGAGCTGACACTCTCTATAGAAGCCTCCTCAGCAGGAGTCAAAGTGTCTACTGTCAGTTGTGCCTCAAGGTCTCTTTAAATCCCTCCCTCCCCCCTTCTTTCAGTTTTTTCTTCTTTTCCTTTATTGGTGTCCTGTTGACGGAGTTACAGCTCACATACTGACAGACAGGGTATTAAAGTTGTCACCTTATCATAGCTAATGCTGCTAATGTTTTATCCTGCTTTGTCTGAGTGCCTCAGTGCCATGGGGCACCTGTGTGGTACAATGTACGGGGCTTTTTGTGTCAATTTCTATATTGTGTGTAATTAAATGAACTGAAATATGAAGCTGTTCTTCCTGCCATGACACAGTGCACCTTTAAAACACCGATAAAAGGGCATAAGAAGGAGGAAATGCATACAATCTAATGATGACTAATTGAATGTTGATTGTGTCTGTGTGAGGGGTCTGTTGTCAGCTGTTTAAGATAGACTTTCTCCTACATCCACACCACAGCTGGTGACCCCTATCAAGGTCACACACGACACACACAGACTGGGAGACACTTGCATATGCACAGACACACACACACACACACGAGCTGTAGATGTATCATGGTCATACTGAGCTCAGAGGTCAGGTTTCCTCCAGAACAATGTGAGGCCTGTGTGGAGCTGCGCTGGAATTTAGACATGCAGACATGCACATGAGTGCACACACACTTACACAAGACACAGAAGAAAGAGACAAGTTCACAACTGTCTTCCTCTGTCTTTTTCCACTGTGCGTGTGTGTACACAAACTCAAACACATACAGCCTCCATTTGGTAGTGAAAAAGTTCTTTATTCTTCAGTAGGTCAGACAGCAAATGAGCTCCACCGAGCAGTAAATGTGGTTTTACGAGGCCGTGGAGTGGTACAATATGTTGCAAAAATTAGTTGATGCAGGCCAAGCTAACAATAAAAGCATCAATAACGCAATTAGAAACTGATATTTGAGATTCTGGGCCTACTTTTGAATAAAAGACTCAGCAGACCAGGCAGCATTTTTCCAGTCTTCTGTTGAACAGTTTTGGCAAGGCTGTGCGAGTTGTAGGCTCGGGTTTCTGTTCTTAGCTTAAACAAGTGGCAGCCAGTGTGGCCTTCTGCTGATTTGGCTCATCTGCTTCAAGGTTGTGCATTCAGAGATGCTCTTCTGCATACCATGGCTATAGGGAGTGGTAATCGCCTTGAAGCAGTCTTTCCACTCCAAAAACTGTCACTCACTTTGTATTTTCTCTTTTTTCTGACTGTTGCCTGTAAAGCCTAGAGATGGTTGATCATTAGATCTGGTATTGCTGAAATACTCAGCTCAATCCAAACAACTATGCCATGTTCAAAATCCTCATTCTGATGCTTGATTTGAAGATCAGCAGGCTATCTTGACCTTACATGCCTAAATGCATTAAGTTGCTGCCGCGTCATTGACTGATTAGATTGTGTTAATGAGCAGTTGAACAAGTGTACCTAATAAAATCCCCGATGACTAGCATGATAGTGGGACACAAACCTGAGCAGCATTTGGCTTATTTTTGTATGCATTTGCAAATATATGTGCACACAGTGTATGGCTGCCAGAGCTTCAAGAATAATAAGCCTCATGGAAAAAGTACACATAACAGCTCAGATATCATATTGTGTATTAATTTACATACCTCACCGTGTTGATGAAAATATTCAGAATTAGCATAATATTAATTTAACCACGTTGTTCAAGCGAAAAACTGAAAGAGAATCTCTGTCCTCCTTAAATGTTTTTATCAGGGCACATACCGATCCCTGTTATGTCTCTCACTCTTGGTTAATAATCCCTCTGTGTTTGGGTGATATATTCTTTTTTTCCCCCTCCTTCAGTTTTATTTTACAGCTCTCACTCGTCATTGCTGTCAAATTACAGTTTCCTGCAATTCTCTGACATCTTATTTGCTGCATTTTGTCTCCACAGGTCGGTTGCTGTGCTCACAGAATGCATGAGAAACAAGGCGTTGGCCAAGTTTTTCCGCGAGCGCCAAGAATCTCTGAGGCACTCCTTGCCCCTGGGCTCCTACCTGCTCAAGCCAGTGCAGAGAATCCTCAAGTACCATCTACTATTGCATGTACGTCTTTTTTGTCTAGCCCAAAACACACGCACACACACACAATGTCATCCAAACAGTTAGTCTTTACCCACAAAAATGTGACTGCAGCCATAATTATTATTATTATTATTTTTTTAACCTATACCAGTGCGAATGCATGTCTACGTTTAAGTAACTGAGCTGAGATTCCAGCCCACCTCTGATGGAGACGCCAAATGTTTAGACATATGGTGCTCAGTATGCATGTTCCTGTGTGTCTGTGTGGTTGCATTACACTGCATGCATTGTTGTTATGAACACAAAACAAAACATAGTAGTATGAACATGCTCGTGAATGTTTTGCTTTCATTGTGTGCAAATTCCAATTGGCAGCATTTTTTTTTTTTTTTTTTTTTTTTTTAATTATTTTTCTTTTTTTACTTATTTGTGCCACCTGTGCAGGAGATAGCCAACCACATGGAGAAGGACACGGAGACCTATGAGGTCGTACAGGAAGCCATAGACACCATGCAGAGAGTGGCGTGGCACATCAATGACATGAAGAGGAAGCACGAGCACGCTGTGAGGTTGCAGGTACAGCGAGCTCTCTCACACACATTAAAAAAAAAATAATAAAAAAATTAACCTTTCCATAAATCATTACATAGATGACGTGTGACGGCGTCTCCTGCGTGCGTTCCACGAGTAAACGGCTACAATAGTTTGAAAACCTTTCAAGGAACAAATTATTTTAGCGTTCTGCGCAACAGTTATGTGAACTCCAGGTTTGAATCGGCCAAGGTCCTGATGCTCCCCGCGTCTTACGCAAGTCAGTGCATTTTCCACTGGGCTAATGATGGCCTTGCATAAGGAGGACACATAAAAGGGAAGCTTGTTTCTTTTATCTGCTCGGGGGACAGAATGGTCTGATGAATGCAGGAATGTGGGGGAACAATTTCCCTAAGAGTCTGAAGGAAGTATTTGCTTCATAAAAATGTTCAGTTTTTGCTTGTTTTTCTTCTGTTTTGTCATTTTCTTCCCTTTTAATTTTCTAAACATTTATTTAGGCTTCAGTGTGTTTGTCCTTCCACCCAGTAACCTTGTTCAGGTCATTTAACACTCTGTTTTCGGGGGTTTTCCTCTGTGTTTCTTGTTTTTTTTGTTTTTGTTTTTTTTGATAAGTTGAGTTGGCTCATTGTATTTATTTTTTGTGCTGCAGTTTAGCAACACAAATATGTTTAGTTTTTTCTTTGTTTTTTTCTCAATTTCATCACAAGGGTATGATTGTGTTCCCCCTTCTTGCTGTTACCATATTTAACTCTGTAACCCTGTGATTGCTGCAGGAAATCCAGAGCCTTCTTACCAACTGGAAGGGCCCTGATCTGATTGGCTACGGAGAGCTGGTCCTTGAAGGAACATTTCGTCTGCAGCGTGCCAAAAATGAACGAACACTCTTCCTCTTTGACAAACTTCTATTAATAACTAAGAAACGAGAAGAAACCTACACGTACAAGGCTCACATCCTGGTCAGTGACGCAACTTGATGAACTTCATGCCCTGAAGAAATGCTAAGGATTTCAATGTTTGTGCTCCATATTCTAACGCTACTTCCTGCCTGTCTCTTGTAGTGCTGTAATCTGATGCTGGTGGAAGTCATCCCTAAAGAACCACTGAGTTTCAGTGTGTTTCACTACAAGAACCCCAAACTACAACACACAGTCCAGGTATAGCAACATTACATAAGAGAAAACATGTCAAACCAGACACCAAACACCTTTTGAATTTAATTACACGCTTGAAAATGTAGCTACGAGCGACATTGTGCAAGTCAGAAGGTGTGATGGTTGTCGCTTCGTGATTTGCAGCTGTCTTATTGTTTTGTATTTAGTCCTGGCTCACGTCACGGAGCTGTTCAGACATGTAGACTGTTTAAAGGCTAACGGTGGCCATTGTTGTTTCCTAATAACTGTTTTTCGACGAGCGCTGAAAAAGAAAGCTAATATGCGTTATGCAACAAAGCTGCTCTCCAGTTCTTAAGGATTTAACCCAAGCCTTTTGAACTGTCTTTAAAATACATGTATGAGATTATCTCTTCTGTGATGTTGTGCTATCTGCCCGCAGGCTAAATCCCAGCAAGACAAACGCATGTGGATCTTACACCTCAAGAGACTCATACTTGAAAACCATCCTGCCAAAATCCCTGCCAAGGTAAGAGGAGCTCGTCTCCTTGACAGGCCCCATCTTTATTCACAGATTTCGTAACTGCTTTGAGCGGGATGTGCTGAAAATGTCACTCCCTCCTACTCACTCCATCTCTCTTACTTTCTCATATTCCCTTACCCCCGTTTTTTCTTTCCACCTATCCTGCTTTTACACTTTCTAACGTCTTCCTATCAGCATTCATCATCAGTTTTTTATGATCAGAATTATTTTTATTCTATTTTTTTTTTGTTATGTTTTATTGGGATTATTCCTAATTTTTTTTAAAAATTTTATTTTAAGTTGTAAGAAAGGTTTATTGATGAAGCTCTTTGTGGCTACACATCTGTGAAAAGCACTTTAAACATAAACTTTACTTTCTTTTCTATCTCTTCATCTGGCTTTTGATATGTTCAGCGAAAACTAAGAATTTTCTGGGAAAGTAAAGAGTTTCTGTAAAGAGGCTTCTTTGATAAGTTGAACTGTATAGTGAATACTGTAATGTGGTGCCACCTAGTGTCGAAATGCATTTAAATAAATGCATGCATTTTTTTTCTAATCCAAAATTATTTCCTTGCAATTCTACTAAACTAGTTGAATTGTAATTAATTTAATAATCCTAATCAGTAATTCAATATTCTTGCATTCAAAGCAAAAAAAGGGAAAATTACTGAGAATGACAAAGATCCTCAGCAAAGCGCAAGTGCATCTTTCTAAATTTCTAATGCAGCTTATCAAAAAGGACTCAATTGCAAGAAAGTGGGTAAGTTATTTAAAAGACTTCTCACTGTCATCCTAATTTGTTTTGTTGTTGTTTCCGAATTCTAGGCCAAACAAGCTATTTTGGAAATGGATGCAACACGTAAGTACCAATTTTCTAAATTAATTAAAATTGTACCTTTGGTATATTTTAGTCTAATATTCTTTTTGCTGCAAGTATTAAAAAAATATTCAATATTCATTTATCACTTATTTGTTTTCCTCTGCTGCCTTTTGTTTTTTTCCAGATCACCCCGGGTTTCACTACACCCCCGACGGTGAAAAGAAGGATTCCCCTCAAACCAAGGAAGGCCCCACTCCTCGTAGAGGACGCAGGAAAGGTGAGAAAAGTCTCAGTCAATATTGTGTTGAGCAAAAATTATGTTTCATAGCTCAGTGTGTAAAATAAATACAAATTGAAGGAAAGAACACACATCTAGAATTTATCATTTATTTTCCTGTCTTCCCAGAACCTTTGTCCAAATTACTGAAGAATGCTAAGCAGAATGCAGCCAATGCAGACGGTGAAAAAGTGAGTCATACAAAGACGAAGAACGATGAGTCCGTGTACACACTTGTGAACAAATTTTACTTAACCCAAAATGTGTTCCTTCTCCATGTAGCGAACAAGTCTAGGTGCCACACTGCTTTCTCCGGTGTCCCAGCTGGCTCTGGGCACAATTGGCCGCAGCCGTAGCCTCATCAACCAATCACAGGAGTCCTTAGATCCTGGCGATCACTATGACCACAGTGACCGGGAGGAAGGGGAGGAGTCACATCAGCAGGACGCTGACGATGAGGATGACAGTGGTCTGGTGGGTTTTGGCTACATATAGTTGTGCACTATATTTAAATTTGCCAGAAATATCCCTGTGAAATTGGGGGTTACATGGAAATCCCCCAGTTTGTTTCCATGTTAATCCAGTCTTTTAAACATATTGGTAATGCTGTAAATTCTGCATTCAGGGAGGTGGAAAGAGGCTGCGAGTGCCTGGCAAAGGCAGTAGAAAGAGGCTGAACCCTCAGGCTTCTGTTGATAGCATTGAACAGTGGAAAGCTTTCAACATGAGTTCAGCAGACCTACAGGTACAGTATCAATTTAGAGCTAATGAGAGATGCAATATAAAATTGTACTGGATCTCAGATTTTTCAGCTGCTTCAGTCACGTGCAATACAAATGATCTCTGCTGTCCTTCAGAGAGCCAGAGAATCCCTCGTACGGGACGGAAGTCACCACCCACCACTCCTCAGGACACCACACGTGACAGAGGAGCCTCCAGACTCCCCCATTCCCTCTGTAATAGTAACAGAAAGTGACCCGTCGGTGAGGAACATTTGGGCAGACCATCAGGCTCGCAGGGCCATGTTCCCCACCCGCCAGAGAACAATGCAGCCTGACGATGAAGACGAGGACATCTACCAAATGTTTGTTCCCACAGAGCCAAACGGACAAGAGCCAGAGGTGCCTTCAGAGCGATCAGAAGCTACCTCATCGCCAAGGACCGCTCGGCCCTGCAGCTGGCATGTTGAACAGGTGCCCACGGTGCAGGTTGAACCTCCACCCAGCGGTAGCAGAGTTCTGCGGAGGGCAAGCAGTGCCGGGGAGAAGGCTACAGAGGCTCGAGAGAGCCCAGGAGATGACCAGGCCGGTCACAGCAACCTGGAAGTGATCCACACTGAATCATCCAGCAATGATATATCTGGATCATCCTCAGCTGAGCAGCTGACAATGGATGACATTGAAAATGTTTATGACAATATCAGCTATGAGGACCTAAAGAGCATGGGCCTCATCAGAAGAGACCCTGAAGAAAGCCAGTCGCTGAAAGATGCGTCTACAGATGGACAGCGTTCCCAGAGTGAGGCAGAGAGAGCAGTCAATGTTCCAGAGGTCAAAGAGTCCATGTCCAAACCAGACAGTTTGCCAGAGGACCATAAGTCACTAACACAAGATGGGAAGTCATTTGGGACATGTGAACTCAAAATAGTGGAGGAGGAGAATATCTATGACACAATCTGTTTTAGGGATCCGCCATCAACCAAGGTCATGGAAAAAAATGAAGGTGATAAATTAAAAGAAGAGAGGGACAGTGTGCTTCTTAGAGCATTTGTTTCTGAGCAGAGCTCCCACTTTAGAGAGGATGAAGGACCAGCCCCCCGTCTTGCCCCATGTTCTTCTGAGCCCGATTTTTCATCTTCTTCCACCTCTGAGACCTTTTCTCAGAGCTCACAGAAAGGAGATAAGATGTCTGAGCAGGTCGATGAACTCTGGAACGACTTGGAAAACTACATCAAGAAAAATGAGAAGAAAGCTGATCGACTTCCTGCTGCATTCCCAGTGAGTGGCAGCGAGTCGCCGAAGAAGACCTCGTCTGTCAAAAAAAGTCCTGTGAAGAGCGCACCTGTAAATGCTCATGCAGCCTGTGCACCCAGCAGTCCCCCAGCACATCAACCTAAGCCCCCACCTGTCACTGCCACACCCTCATTCACCATCCCAGTTATCAACCTTCCTGAACAAAGTGAAAGTACCACTGAAGAAGAAACCCACAGCCCTTCTCCCGCATCACGCCCCCTTCCTGTCACCCCAGAGCCCGCCCCAGGAACTGTGAAGAGCATCCGCAACCGACTGGCTCGTCTAAGCAGCGGCAGCTTTCGCCTGGAGGATGACGATCTGGTGGAGCTTCCCCAGCGAAACATCTCTCAGAGAGAAAATTCCCTCAAGGACCTTCACAGTTTGTTCCCAGGGGAGCTGGCAGGTCTGGACTCACCCCTGGCATCCTCCTCTCTCCTGCTGGGTGAGTCTGTGGACTTTCCCCTGGAACTGATGGACAAAACTAAGAGCCGTGTGTTCCTCATGGCACGCCAGTATAGCCAGAAGATTAAGAAAGCAAACCAGCTGCTGCGCATGAGGAGCATGGACCCTGGAGACTCTTGCAGTCGGGCCAGAGCAGAGAAGAAACAGAAAGATCTCGCAGCCATCTTAGAGGAGAAGAAACAAGGAGGTGCAGCCATAGGTAAATAATAATAATAATTCCCAGATGCTACAGTATAGGTTTAAATTTGTTTCCATTTTGTGTTTCAGTGGGTAGAAATCTGTAGCTCACCTATTCAAGTAGCCATAATTTGACAGTACAGCCCTCTGGCAGCTCTCCTCTCCAACCAGACCAGCACAAACAAATCCAATCACTTCATATGTGAATGAGGGTAGTAGCTTTCCTGTGCAGGAGAAAAATGCAAGCTCGGAATTCAGCTTGAGGCCAATACAGTTACAGTGTCACCATCTCTGACATATTTTGCCAGCAGGCCCTCTTTTAACATATCCAGTTGTTGGCAAAGCTGGAATAGCAGTTGATTCAAGTTTTTCATTGTCTCAATGGATTCACTTATAAAACAACCAATAGGATTTTTTTTTTTTTAATGAAAAGACCAATGATTGGCCAAAGGTGTGAGGTATAGAAGTCTAGTTTCCTACTGAAACCACTTTAATTATATTATGTTGAGGTTATTATTGAATATTTGTCCAGTGAGGGCCAAAAATCTGAGTTTTAAGATACTCAAAATACTGTTACATATAACAAAAGGAAAAAATGGTGCCGTTATTGTATACCAGTGCTGTTAGTTTATGAGCAACAATGCAAACATACCTCACTCACACTTCTTTTGCATCATTTTTTTCTCCCATCTTAAGGTGCACGGATAGCAGAGTACTCCCATCTGTATGACCAGGTGATGTTTAAAGATTCCTCCAGTCCAACCTCTGCTACCCCACATCACTCCCATCCAGGTCTGTCATCTTCTCCGTCCATGCCTGAGACCTCTCTGGAAGAGGACTGGCTCCACTCTACCTACAGCAACGGAGAGCTGGCCAGCTTTGTCTCCTCGTCTAGCGAGGTGGGGGAGGCTCGAGCATCTTCTACCCCTCAGCGCAGGCTTACTTCAGCCTGCTCCACCCCTTCTTTCTTCCCTCCATCTCCGACCACTCCACCGGCACAGAGATGGAGTTCATGCATTTCGGCGCCTAGCGAGAAAGAAGAGCACGTGTACAGCTCCATTAAGAGACATCCTTCCTTTAATGCACCATCTTTGCCTGCAAAGGCCTCCCCTTCTGCTCAGTCAGTCAGTTCTACGGGCAGCCAACAGCAGGAGAAGTCTGGACTTAAATGTAATGGACTCGATGTGGATCGATCCACAGACAGACTTCATGGTCCAAGTCTAGGCCGAGCTGGCCGGCAAAGTAGCCTCCCAGAGCGGTCTACCCAGGGGCTTTCAGACCTCACTTTACACGATGGCCAAAAGGTGGTGGTCCTGAATCGGGCTTCTGCACTGAGCATACTCACCGCTACCCAGAACTACTTGGCCAACTTCAAGGACAATGGGGAAGACGATGACGACTATGTCGAAATCCGCTCAGAGGATGAGAGTGAACAACAGCGTGACAGGTTGGCGCAGAAGAACGGCAGCTCAGCTGCTCTTGCCGGTCAGAATCGGGGCGTTATCCAGTCTCAGAGTCTACCGTGCACCCCAATCCGCTCCTGCGACCCGCTGAGACCTCTGGACCACGAGCATCTGGAGAAATACCTGTGGAACGAGCCGCAGCAGAGCCAGCCCAACATCGTCCAGTCTCTGAGGGAGAAGTTTCAGTGTCTGAGCTCCAGCAGCTTTGCCTGAGGCTATGTGTCAACTAAAAAGCCAAATCTATATTAACAAAGGGAACAATTCTGCTTGGCCTTGAATGCCCTACATCTTAAAACACAAAGAAATATAAAGCAAATATAACACAACTCTCAGTGTAGATCAGCCATATTTGTAATGACATGTTAATGCCTTTGCCTTCTGTTACAGTGCTTTGAAGTTTAACATAATAGGTGACCATTAACGGTCAAAACGCCACATCAAAGCTTGCATGTAAGCTGCCTTAGCACTTCCAGAGATCGGGGTGGGGGGGTGAGGGGTCGCTAGAGAAAAGCAAAGTTCTCAATTGTCTGTAAAGGGAATCCAGTGTGACTGAAAAGATTTTAATATTCAAACTCTTCGATTGCTTTTTGTGTTGAACCTTGTAGACATAACTGGTGTCATATGAACTGTTGTACAGTAGTTCAGGATACTGACTGAAATGTACTCTCTTCTGTGCTCAAGGTCTTAGACTTAGACTTAAACATCTGGTGGACTTTGACAGATTGTGACCACCACCATGTCAGAAGTACCTCTTCAACCATGTTCTTAAGGTTAATTTTAACTGCACTTTCATCTCTAGTTAATATTTACCTATATAGGAGAGGTGACCCAGAGTCGTGGCTAGTTTTAAAACAAATTTGCTTACACCATCAAACAGTTCCAAACAAGCAGCTTTACAAATATACAGTTCAGATTTGCAGTCTTCACATGTGCTACTCAGGCTAGTTTTTCACCTTTAGGTGGCTAATACAAGACCCAATAGGTTAAGTATGACTAAACATAGACTTGTAAGTCTATTTGAAGTTATTGTACGTCACTCTGCCTACCACCTTTCTAGGGTATTGTGCTTTAAAAATTGAGAAGATGCTGATATTTTAGATGATCAATAAGAAAAGATAGGATTAAATATTTATTTTGAATCTGTGAGCAAATCGGAAATGTTTTTACGTGTTAATGTCTGGGGCCATCCATCGTGCACAGCTTAAATGTTCATCTCAATAAATAAATCGTATGTGTGTGTGTGTCAATTTTTTTTTTTTTTTTTTTTAAATATTATAATTTAACCTTTGCTTTTAAGAGGGACCACAAAGGAAATGATTAAGGAGACTTACTACAGTACTGTATATGGTGTAGGTTTTTTTTGTTAGTGTTTTTTTTTTTGTAATGGATCATCAGCTGTTTGTTTACCTTGTTTACGTCTTGGGACACTCCCAACTGTCACACTACTGATATTACATCCTCACTCCCAGAAAGTCACCTCGACGGTTCGCCAACACATTTGTTTTTTCTTTCCCATCAAAGCAAACCCAAGATTTATGCCACACTTGTTTAATTTCTGAATGTCCTATTTATTTGAAAGCATCCCTCTGTTACTGCCCCGTGTCACTATTACTGCGAGCCACCGACTGGTTGTAAATGAAAGAATATATTTATTGAAAGAGAGTTTTATTATTATTTAGGAGCTCACAAAATTTGTATCAAATACTGTGAATATTATCCGAAAATGTTTCTATCACGCACTGCTTGATAAATACTTACGAAAAGAAAACCCCACAAACACTTAAAAGCACAAGATCGTGGCCTGTTGTTCATGTCAGGAAAATTGCGTCAAACACAAGTTAGGAATATGAAGTATTTTTGTTCCATTGTACATTTTCGTCCTGTTTCACTGGTGGGGATTGTCAGTTTTCATTTACTTTTTCTTTTCTTTTTTGCACTTTTTTTTGTCTTTTTTTTTTTTTTTTTTTTTTTTTTACGTTGAATTTGTAAACACTTTGTAAAGATGTACATTTTAGGAAGGTTATTCTTCTATGCCATAGGTATGCTTTTTAATGCTTTGATGTTTAAGTTAAGTCTACTGTATTTTTTTAACTGGCTAGATGTCGTGGCTCAAACTATGTTGGAGGTAATAAATACAGATTAAACTCACCTTTGTGTGTGTGGTTTTTTTTTTTTTTTTCTTCCTCTTGTTATCTCTCCACACTGAATAATAGGACTCACAGCAGTCAGGAAACTTTTCTTTATGTACTACAGTTCTTATTAGCAGTAGAGCATGCATGTCATTTACTTAAGTAAAACTGTTTGCAATGGCAGAACACTTCCCAGCACTGAAAGGCACTTCCCGGCACTAATGGTATGACTTTCAAAATCGTACATCACCTCATTCTTAAATTATTGCATTCACAAACATATGTGTCCGCTCTGCCTGGCCAGTTGACGACAACACCCCATTCAGCCTTTTATAGCTGAGCAGTCAAAACTGAGCAAAAATGCTAAATGAGTTTAAAACAATTAAATAATAATAAAAACTAGACCCCATGAACCTTTCAGTTTAGGTCTGGACTTTGACTGGCTCATCTCAGCAACTTGCTTCTTTTCTATTTCAGCCATTGTATTGTAGAGTTGCTGTTGTGTTGGGACCTGTGTCCTGCATAACTCAAGTTGGCAAAGCTTTAGCTGTCAGACAGATGGCCTCACATTTGACTCTAGAATGCTTTGTTACACAGAGGAGTTCATGGTCAACTCAGTGACTGCAAGATGTCAAGGCCCTGTGGCTGCAAAACAAGCCCAAATCATCAACCTTCCACCGCATACTTGACATTTGGTTTGAGGTATGTTCAGATGCAGCTTTGCAAACATAAACCATGCTGCCATCTTGTTTTTATAAAGAAGAGGCTTTTCTTTTTCTTCCAAACATGTCATACTTGTTCCCTCTTAATTCTTAAAGTAAGGGTGTACTTAGATTTCCAATCACTGCTTTCACTCTTCATCTTGGCTTAGTTTTTGATAAATAAACATAACGGCATATGTCATGTTTTATAATTAATCTGAGGTTGTAGTTACCTAATCTTAAAATCTGCTAAGGACTAGATTATTATCCTGAAATGTGAAACAGAATTTAAAGAGGGTGTACTTTTGTTTCACCATGATTTTGTAAATAAAAATATTTAAGCCATTCGAAAGTAAATGTGTTTGAAATGGAAATATCATCTCTAATATATTATTTCCAAGCCACTAATTTGTCTCGTCGCTAAACATATTATGAAATTGAGTATATGGAATTTGTGAGTGAAAGCAAATATAAAAATAATTCAAATAGTTTTAACTTTCTGTTGATGTACTGACCAAAAATAAATACAAACAAATATTCATCTTTCAATACAAAAATAAAGAAAATACCGCATGAAACTAAGGAAAAAGTCGACAAAAAATAGGATATTCATCCGCATAACCACAGTATCAACAGTAGCAGGCGCACAAACAGCTTTAGAGCTTCGGAAGAACCAAGAAGAAGAACTAGGGCGCGGCGCGGTTGTTTT
The DNA here is from genome assembly GCF_001858045.2 of Oreochromis niloticus. Classification (NCBI taxonomy): domain Eukaryota; kingdom Metazoa; phylum Chordata; class Actinopteri; order Cichliformes; family Cichlidae; genus Oreochromis; species Oreochromis niloticus. Next base: position 12,368,275 of record NC_031980.2, on the reverse strand, counting down.
GGGGCATGCTGGGAAATGAAGTTTATAAGAAATGACTCAACAAAAACGTTGATTTGTAATTTAAAAAGGGAACGACATCACGTGAAAAAATGTAAAACATTTAATAGCGAGTTCTACAACACAATTAAAAGCTCCCATACTGAAAAGATCGAGATTCTTAAGATATTTTCTTCTCGAACCTTCTTCCCAGTACCGGTTTACCCATAGTGCACTGCGCAGCTTCCTTTCTTCTCGGTTGTGCGGTGGTCCAAAAAAATGTCGCTATTAGACGGTCCGTTAAATGTGCTCGGCCAGAGGACAACTGGCCAATCTGTTCGCACTCAAAATGGTGAGTTTATGCGCTGCTTAACTTTGTCCGTGAGACAAAATTAGCGTCTCTGCTATGTGTTTATTATAACGGGCAGGAGAACGGTTTCATGCAACACACGTGTGGATCACGCTAATGCTAGCTAATGTTAACTTAGAGATTGTGCTTCCTGTCTATTACTATTATTATTAGTATTATCATTATACTACAGCACTGAAAATCTGTTCTGTCTCAACTCTTGCAGCACGTGTTGCAATTGTCTAAATCCCATTTTAGTACCGTCCACTCGCACTACAATGAATGGAGGGTTATGCTAATGGGATAGAAAAACTCTGTCATGGTCTGAAGGTGTGGCGAGCTGAATGTGCGCCCCTCTGAATGAAATGACAGCATATCCCTCTGACTGAGGTCCGAAGGGTCAAAGGATGTGCCTAGTATCTTTAGATGCATTGAACTTGTTGCTTCACGCTCGGTAGTTACAGCGTCCTTTTCGCTTCTGCAGTTATGGCCGCAGCATCCATCGCCAACATCGTCAAGAGCTCGCTCGGACCCGTTGGCCTCGACAAGATGTTGGTGGACGATATCGGGGTCAGTATCACGTTTGGAAGCCTTTTGTATCACGCTCTGTTTATATGCCATTAAACAAAGGTTACTGTAGTAAACTAAAGTAAACAGAAGGTTTAAATTAGCGATCAAATACATGAAGAAATCAACTTCAGATTGTGCAAAATGCAGCAGCCAGACTTCTTACAAAAACCAATAAAACTGAACTGAAGCGTCAACACTGCATAGGGTTTAGATCATGAGGCAGAAACTATAATAACCACATAAAAGCCATAGTTGCTTATCAGTTGTGTTTTGTGGTTGTTTCGACAGGACGTGACCATCACCAATGATGGAGCAACCATCCTGAAGCTGCTGGAAGTGGAGCACCCAGCTGCAAAGGTCCTGTGTGAACTGGCTGATCTGCAGGACAAGGAGGTTGGCGATGGGACAACATCTGTGGTGAGTAGCTACCACTAGCTCTACTGGTGTTTGTGAATGCAGCTAATTTGTTGGATTTTACATAATACAGAGCTTCAGAAACTGAATTGCAGCATCCTGTTTTAGTACTATGCACCTGCCTCTTATTACGGGTGTGTGGCTATGCTAACAGGAAAGAGAAACTGTCCATCATGATCTGAAAGGGTCGAGCAGCCTCATTTCTGCCACCCTTAAAGAAATGATGGTACAGAGCATGATCCGTATCTTTTGAGTTTTATTGTTGATAGAAAATAAACTAGTTCCCAGCTTTTAGCTCTCATTGTTTGCGTTTCTCTTTCTCAGGTAATTCTTGCTGCAGAGTTGCTCAAGAGTGCCGATGAGCTGGTGAAGCAGAAAATTCATCCCACATCAGTCATCAGTGGATACCGTCTGGCTTGCAAGTAAGATGTTAAATGTAAAATCATCCAAATAAGATCATGTAGGGTCTGTTGCAGTTTTGTGACGCTCAAACTTGCCGTTATCTTTTAGAGAAGCAGTCCGCTACATTACTGAGAACCTCACTATTGGAACAGACGACCTGGGAAGAGAATGCTTAATCAACGCCGCTAAGACCTCCATGTCTTCCAAAATCATCGGAGTGTATCCTTGATTTGTTTGCAGGAAATCAGCAAAATTTACCAGTGTTTATATTTTGCATGTGCAGAAAGCTCTTCTCACTCTCTAAAGTATCTGCCTTGACCCAAGCCTTCAGTGATGCAGACTTCTTTGCTAACATGGTGGTGGATGCTGCCATGGCTGTGAAGTTTGTGGACAGCAAGGGGGTAGCTAAATATCCCATCAACTCAGTTAATGTGCTGAAAGCCCATGGCCGCAGTCAGAAGGAGAGTTTCTTGGTCAACGGGTATGCACTGAACTGCACAGTCGGTTCACAAGGTAAGTCTGTCACAAAGCCTGAAATTCATGGATTTTAAGTGTAAAAAGTGAGGATTTGCACAATGTTGGTGATTTCTTTTGATTAGACTCCCATTTAAATTTGCTGCTATGTCTTTCCTGATGGTGTATGCAGTGATACGCGTGGGAGACAGTAACCATGGCTAAGAGAAAGATGGTCACAGCAGTTTGTGAACTGTGGCAAAGCTTCTTTTGGCCTCACAGTAGAATAGTTCAGGGACCGTTTTTCCCTTCAAACGGTTTTGTAACTGTTTTTATAATTTTCTCATAATGAATTTTTATTGTCCTTTGGATTTTTAAAATGATGTATTGTGTCACAGGCATGGTGAAGCGTGTCGTTAATGCCAAGATCGCTTGCCTGGACTTCAGCCTGCAGAAGACCAAAATGAAGATGGGTGTACAAGTTATTATTAACGACCCAGAGAAGCTCGACCAGATCAGACAAAGGTGACTTTTGAACATTTTTTTTCTTTTTCTTTAAACAGACACATTTTTAAGAATCATCCCATTAAATTTACTGTGTTGCTTCATCATTAGCTGACACAGTGATACGCGTGGGAGATATCATAAGCAGCCACATGTGAAGGCAGCAGCTCTTCTCTGAGATGCATGACTACTAATGTTGGCCGGACACTTTGTGCATCGCATGTCTTTATAATTATACTGTTTAAAGTATTGCAGCTTATTGTGAAACTGATAACAAAGCTCCACACAAAGGAAATGTGGAGGTAAAACTAAATATGTATTTTGTGTGGTTCCAGGGAATCTGATATTACCAAGGAGAGGATCCAGAAGATTTTGGCATCAGGCGCAAATGTTATACTGACCACTGGTGGCATTGATGACATGTGTTTGAAGTATTTTGTGGATGTGGGAGCCATGGCTGTTAGACGAGTTTTGAAGAGGGACCTCAAACGCATCGCAAAGGCAACAGGAGGTAAGAAAGAAGTAAGCTGCAGTTTGTGTCGATCGGCATTTACTGCTCTTAATATCCATGTATGCATTTAGATGCGTCTGTCACACACTTCAATTTAGAGTTTCCACCAGCAAATATTCATGTTTGACCTTGTCTGTGTTTGTCCATTCATAGCCACCATCTGCCCTTCTCTGACCAATCTGGAAGGAGAGGAGACGTTTGAGGCCACTATGCTTGGCCAAGCTGAGGAGGTTGTCCAGGAGCGCATCTGTGATGACGAGCTCATCCTTGTCAAAAAGTAAGAAATAAGAACTAGCAGCTGCTTGAGTAGTGGTGAAGCAATATTAAGTAAGTTGCATGAGTACAGCGGATTTGATTAAGTGCACCTCTGCTACAGCTTTGGCTAAAGTTGAGGGTTTTCCCTTGTACAATAATTGTCCAAATAAGACCCCTCCTTCTTTTTTCTTTTTTTTTTTTAAGGCTGATGTCATATTGTCGTCACCCTGCCGGGTGCGTGGCATAGTCACCCAAATTTGTAAATGCAGTAATTTGAGTAAAACGGTAATGCAGGATTTTGAAATTGGTTCCATTGATGTATCTACTCAAAATCTGAGTTTGTCTCAGTGACTTTTCTAAAAAATAGCTTAGATTTTGCTAGGAGACTGAGTAGCAGCACTGGCAGTTTCCAGTTTTTAGTTTTTTCTTTATCCTGGCAGTTAGCTTTGAAAAAGTCAGTCATGTTTACAGATGAGACAGCTATGTGTTTGTATGCGTTGTTTTTGAGTGGAGATTAGGAATAATACAAATGCACTTGGAATAGGGTGACATTTTTCTGATGAAAATTGAAGTGATTGAATGGCATGGTCAGTTTGAATGAGCCATATATTTTCAAGTTTAGCATTAAAGGGTTTAGAGCCTCAATACTGCTAGGGTATTGAGTTTCTCTGTTTATTCTGATACTACGTGTTGGCCCAGTTTAACTTGAATGAGTTGCTGTAGGCTTGTAAACCACTGTATGACAACTGGAAACAAATTGATTGCATTGATAGCACAGCATACTGTGGACGTGGACCAAAAAACAAACAAACAAGAAAAATATCAGTCAAATGCCAAGAAATATGGCTAGCAGATGAGTTGAGAGCCTCAGAAGTTATTTCAGAGATAATGACTTCCAGAATGAGTCTGTAACTGACATCAGATGCCTTATGCAAGATTTTGTAACATACTTCATGTTACATTAACATGAAATGTGAGGACTACATTTTCTTTGAATTAATTGAATACCCAGGGAAAGTTTAGACCTAAAGGACAGGTTTGGCTCTTCTTCTTGTCTCTAAAAACAAAGTTTGTTGCGGGGGATCAAGTTCTAGTTTTGGATTTGATCATTTTGTATTTGATTTTAAAGTCCTTTTTTCGTTTCTACATCTAGAGTTGATTCTCATTCTGATCACTATATTTTCTGACTTTCTTTCCCCTCAGTACCAAAGCACGCACATCAGCCTCCATCATTTTGCGTGGAGCTAATGACTTCATGTGTGACGAGATGGAACGTTCACTGCATGACGCTCTCTGTGTGGTCAAGAGGGTGCTGGAGTCAAAGTCTGTAGTACCCGGAGGTGGTGCTGTGGAGGCAGCCCTGTCAATTTATCTGGAGAACTATGCTACCAGCATGGTGAGCTAGCAGCTCAATCTGGGGTTGATGCTTTTTTTTTTTTTAATTAAAGTAAATTGTGCTCATCAATTTGCTTCAATCTTTTTAGGGTTCCAGAGAGCAGCTGGCTATTGCAGAGTTTGCTCGATCTCTCCTCGTCATCCCCAAGACGCTGGCTGTGAACGCAGCACAGGACTCAACTGACCTGGTGGCCAAGCTGCGGGCCTTCCACAATGAGGCTCAGGTTAACCCTGAACGCAAGAATCTCAAGTGGTGAGTCTTACCTCAGCTGTGAGTTTGCTTACTAGGCCTTTCTATTCAGTTTTTACTAAACTGAATGGCATATATTAGTCCTTAGATGAGCACACTAATAACATGTAATTACACTGTCGGTGGTTTGTCTCTGGTCCTGGGTCTGTCAGTTTTGATCCTAAAGTTAATCTGCTGTTAGGTTTGCCTATTTTGTCTTTAAACTGTTTAAATATGCCATCTTTTTACATTAGATATATTTTTTTAGACAGAACTGTATTAAAGTAAGATTTTGTTTTGAAGTTGATCTGTCTTGGACGCTAAGTAAATTTGCATATTTTTGATTCCCTTGTCCTTTAGGATTGGTCTGGACTTGGTGAATGGCAAACCCAGAGATAACCGTCAGGCCGGTGTCTATGAACCCACGATGGTTAAGACAAAGAGCCTCAAGTTCGCCACCGAAGCTGCCATCACAATCCTCCGCATCGATGACCTTATCAAACTGTTCCCAGAGCCGAAAGAGGGCGGGCATTCGTACCAGGAAGCTGTGGAGTCTGGATCTCTGCAGGGTTAAGAGGCTCCAAATTGGTCCCAATAGATTCAACTTCTGTATTTATACTCGAGAAGCTCTCCATGGCTGTTGCTCTAGTGTAGGCTGTGCACGTTGCCTGTTTACTGTTCTCCCACTCCCTCTGCCTTTGGAGCTCTGTCTTCTAGAAGAACTGTAAGCGATTGCTTTTTTTTGGACACTTAATAAAGCTCAGATGGTTGTAAATGACTGCTGGAGTACTCCCTTCATAATAACTTTCAAACACATTCAAGTTTATAAATCTTTAATTTCTCAGATTACAGGAAAAATATCTGCAGACATGCCCATGTACAGGAAGCACGAGGTTAGAGAAGGCAAGCATACTTATGGCACTTATCTGTTTGAAGGCTACTGCCTACACAATTTGAGAAGGTCCCTTTATTCCACATGGGAAGATACTGGAATGTTCAGGTTTTTAGAGCAAGCGTATTTAAAATCCTATAAGATTAGGAATAAATTAAATTCTTCATAGACAGTAACATGCTTGTCCATACTTGGTACTAAAAACCATCTTTTACAGAGTTAGTGTTAAACCTTATTTGGCTGTATAAGTAACTGATAGCAGCTGGTTTTTAAATGGAACATTAGTTGTCTGCTTGACAACTATTGAATGTAATATGGGCTCAGTGTCATATATATTACCAGCATTGTTATATTTAAGCTGCTACTGGTATTACACATTAGCCATCAGTATATGCTAGATTTACATATTTGTACTGACAAGACTTCTATCATTAATTCACAAAATTCAAAAGCTAAAACCTGAGGACAGTTGAGTTTAAAATGAAGATCACAGTGAGAATTAAAGCACACGCTCAGTTTTGCCTCAAGTATTGTGATGTAAAGGAGATAAGTAAACTTTCTTCTGCGTATTAACCCTGTTGTGTAAACAATGATTTTCAGTATCCATTAAAAAAAAGAAGATGAGATCAAGTGCAATATATTAAACAGCACAGAGGTACTTGTCTCAGACTCTTTCAACACACATGGCGATACCCATTCCTCCACCAATGCAGAGAGATGCAATTCCCTTACGGCCTCCGGTCCTCTGGAGAGCATGCAGCAAGGTCACCAGCACTCTGCAGCCAGACATGCCAATAGGATGGCCCAGAGAAATGGCACCACCGCTCACATTCACCTGAAGAGAAAGGGACAGGGATGATTAACACCACTTACTCTTTAAGGCTGATTCTAACCAGATGAAAGATGGTATTACTGTAATTGCACAGTAGCTGCAATTACATTATCGGCTTGAGTCAAAATCAATTTCCAATTTATATGGTCTTTTCTTACAAGATTACAAAACACAGTAATACTGTTAAGAATCACCTTTTCTTCATTCAGGCCAAGCTCTTTGACCACAGCAACTGACTGTGCAGCAAATGCTTCATTGATCTCAAATAAGTCGACCTGGTCCAGCTGCCAGCCCGCTTTCTCAACCTGGGAGGAAATAAAAGTTGTAAGTAGTAAAAGATACATAAATAAACTTCCTATTATCATGTTTTAATCGCTGTAAAATTCTCACCGCTTTCCTAATAGCTGGTATTGGTCCCGTTCCCATGATAGAAGGGTCGAGACCAGCTTGAGCCCAGGATACAATTCTGGCCATTGGTTTTATGCCACGCCGTGCAGCCTCTGATTGGCTCATCAGGACAGTTGCTGCTGCTCCATCATTTATACCTATGAAAAGATAAAAGCAGGTTTCAAAATATCAGTGTAATTCTGCTCCAGCCTGCTGGCAGATATCTCAGTGTAAGTGATGGTTTACGAATAACCCTGGAACCTGAAGCATTTCCTGCGGTGACAGTGCCACTGCTGTCCTTGACGAAGCAGGGTTTGAGTTTTGACATGCTGTCCATGTTGCTACCATGCCGAGGAAACTCATCAACCTTCACCTCCACTGGACCTGAAGGTCAGAGAAACATGTTTGCACTATATGCATCATCATAACTATCTTGTATAGAACTGTGGATTAGAAACCTACCTTTTCTGGATGGCACCATGATGGGGACAATCTCCTGATCAAAGTACCTCGCCTTCTGTGCAGCTTCTGTTCTGCTCTGAGACTGGACAGCAAACCTGTCCTGTTCCTCCCGACTGACACCCCACTGCTTTGCAACATTCTCGGCTGATAAAGAAGAATCAAAACAGGAAGTAATGAGTGATACAATGCAGCATACAACCACCGGCTGCTGTGTGAAAACAGATCCACATCCTAACCTGTGATTCCCATGTGGTAGCAGTGGAAGATGTCCGTCAGGCCGTCTGCCACCATGGAGTCCTGCAGGGAGGCATCGCCCATCTTCACTCCTGCTCTCATATGCACTGTATGAGGAGCCTGAGTATACAAAGGAGAAACAAGCAGATTGTTTCTTATGCTGAGGTTCTACCTGTTTACACAGGTTCACAGGTGAAATAGTTAATTGGTAAGCTTTTAACATATGCACTGACTGGCCACTTTGTTAGGTACACCTACTCAACTACTTTTAGCACAAATAATCAACCTATAACATGGCAGTACATTCAGCTTCATTTTAGAAAAGTGCTTTGAGAATAAAAGCGGTATATACCAGTCAAGTAAATATCACTAAGTTCAAACTGAACAATTTTTCATACTGTACAAGTATACATACTGTCATACTTGCACAATAAACTTTAAAAATCTCTAAACAATCTGATCGGTTTCCATTTTCATATCTTTCCTTCCTCATTCATTACCTACCCTGCTCATACTCTCCATGCCTCCTGCCACCACCACAGTGGACTCTCCAGTCAGGATGGACTGAGCTCCCAGGCACACAGCCTTTAGCCCAGAGCCACACACCATCTGGCAGCTCCAGGCCGGGACAGGGTAGGGGATACCTGCTCCAACACTGGCTTTACGTGTTGGATTCTGCCCATGACCTCAAAGAGAGAGAAGCAAAAATGTAATTATAGAAGGTTCATGACTGGCTGGAAATATTGCCAAACATGTCAAATCTTTGATGTACAGTAGATATTCCCAAATCTGCCTTTCTTTTATCTTAGTTTGTTCAAAAGTTTCTACCTGCTGTTAGGACATGTCCCATGATAACCTCAGAAACCTCATCTGGTTTCACCCCAGCCCGCTTCAGGACGTCCTTGATCACTGCTGAACACAGGTCATGTAGAGGCACCGTAGATAAAGCACCGTTCAAGGACCCTTCATAAAAATGGAAAGTTAGTTTTACGAAGAAGTAAAGAACTCCAAAATGTTTTTATTTACATGGTGAGTTATTCTGGTAAGAGTTAGTCATTTTTAGGCCAATAAGGTATATTTAATTCTATTCAAAATAGAATATACGAATATTTTCTGACAATTTCACAATTTCAGCGCCTGAAAAGTCCAGCCAGTTTGCAGAGAATGAAATAATACACATAGTAAAATTTGGTAAATGACTGAATTTAATGCCAAATTTAAAAATAATCACATCCTGGTAAGAAATCACGCCCATCTTGCTCCACTCAGGGTGCACGTTGTAGGTAGCCAATGGTAGCAGTCTCATGCTCCGTGGCACTATGACCAGTGAACCAATCAGTGACAGCAAAACACTAGACATAAGAGCGAGCCAATAGCAGGTCTGCATGACTTGGCGTGAACTAAAGGACACGATCCAATTAAGGAAATAAAAAAAAAGGTAAAGCAAAAGCTGCTAGTGCTAGAATAAATAGTACACGATATACGCAGTATGCTATACACAAAACAAGCTAGCAACGAAAAACGTATTAACAACAAACATCAGTACAGTTTATCTGTCTGCATCAGTAAGCCGCATTACAGCAACGTTGGGCGAGATGCTCTTAATGAATATTTTTACTTAATGTGGTTTAGGCTTTACCAATCGGCGTCCGGGCAGCAGAAACGATAACGACACTGTCGGTACTCATGTTGGCAAGCAGTTGTTTGAAGCTGGAGTCCTCGCTCACAGTGCTGCTCCTGTCTGCTCACTCTGCGCTGTTGACAGTGCGTGGACGTCTCAACTGTTTTTCTGCAAGTGTAACTGAGAAGGGGGCGGGGAGGCACAGCGCCACCATGTGGTTGGGAGGATAAATGTTTATTCATAAAAAAATACCTTTAACTACCTTGGATGTTTTGTGGAGTCTATTTAATACTTTATTTATATTTACAGTCCATTGGATTATTGCCATGTTAGGCTTGCACTTAAATTTATAAGCACTTTAGCACCCCATGTTTTTAGCTTTTTCTACTTCTTAGCATAACCAATTGACGCCTGAAATCTACGTTGTATAACAGAAAGATTTTAATCTTATTTTCATAAGGCACATAATGAGTTTTATTGGTTCTTAAACATTTTTAAAAAGTGCTGCTTAAATTTTTTCAAGCTCAAAAACCTTTATGTTTTGTAGTAATAACACAAGTCATGGGAAAATGCTGCTTTGTCACAGGTTGTGAGAAATTACACAAGTCCTTTTACATGTTTATGTCTCCTCTGACTCATCCGATTATAAGACTACATGAAATAATGAGTTTCCACATTTAGTTAATAATGGGTTTCACGCCATAGTATTAAAAATCTTTATTGGTATTTGGTCAGTACATGAAAAGGACTGAAGTCAGAATAATATGAACATCGCATATGAACTACTCACATTTCAACAGAATTTTTTTAACCGAATTTTTTTTTTTTGCCAATGAAAAATTAAAATTGCACTAAAAAAAAAAAAAAAAAAAAAAAAAAAAGAAAACACAGGTCAACATCTAAAAATGACCTTGAATATAGCGAAGCTACTGTAATTCAGTGATTTTATTGACTTTGACAATGACTTACACCAGATGCCTGATTTCAGTGTCAAGAGCTAAAACAAGAACAGCCTAGACGTGCTCAAATAAACATCAGAATCAAACATCCACGCAATTTAAATCTAACATTAAACCATTCCTGTTATATCCCCGTGTAGCAACACAAATGTGACAGAGGCATCACGATGGGCAGGGAGAGAAGGGTGAAAACAAAACATCTTGGACAGCAGTGCTGTGTTAAAGACTATGCATTTGTTGCCATGTCTGTATACGGTATAAAAAAAAGAAAAAAACAAACAAACAGATAATACATGTCAAAGTACATTACAAAACTGCACCATCGCTTGTGCCGGTGTCCAGGCCGTTCTGAGTGTGCCGTGACCCAGCAGTCCTGCTGCCCTTGGTCACCAGGGCAGCCTTGTCCTCATGGGGGTCGGTGGTGGAGTCTGTGTCATTCGAGTGCTGAGTCAATGATGTCTCGCTGCCTGTCGGAGAGTCCACGCTCTCGTATCCCGCACTCAGCTGGCTACCGAAACCCACAGGTCCTCCAACTCTGCCAGCAGCAGTCTGACTCCCTGTCACTTCCTCTGAGTGGTTGGAGAGTTTGGTCTCAGCTTCGCCAGGGCTTGAGACCATGGGGGACATGGGAAAGTCTTCCTCTGTGCTGCTGACCTCTCGGTACAGGCTGGGTGTAGTGGTCTCGCTCCTCTGGGATGAGCTGCCATTGCTTGGACCATTGGAGACCCTTCCGTAGTCTTTACCCATTGGTTCAGAGGGTGCGCCGGCCTGCTCGGCCTGAGCGGATTGTTCAGCACATGAGCTGGAAGCAGTGGGTGAAGTCCTACTGGGTCCTGCTCCAGCTGAAGACCCTTGAGTCTGGGAGAGCTGCTGACGGGTCTCTTTCAGCTGTTGCTGCAGGACGAGGATGGTGCTTTGCATCCCCTCCACCTCCTCATCTAGCTGGATGATAAAGTCATTCAACTCTGGGAGTGACAATTCAGGAACAGACAAAGAACAAAGTCAGAAATGAACACAAATGTCAGAAGATTAATGGCGCAAATATGAGATACGGTCAGAGTTGGCCAAGCTGTTGGTTATAGATGCAATGTTCTCACCGTCTTGGCTGCTCTTAAGCTCCTCGCTATACTTCTTCTGGAGGGCCAGCTCAGCCTCCAATTGGGCGATGCGTCCCTGGGACAGCTGCCGGCCCAACTCCTGGTTTTCCTGAATCAGCATTCGACACTTGGCCATCAGTTTCTTCCCTGTTTGGCTGTAAGGGAAACAAGTCTCACATCACACAGTGAACCAGGAGACAAACAACAGGCAAAGAGGTCCCATTGATCTGACCCACTTTGCGATTTGCCAAGGGTCAAAAGAAACCCTTCAACTTGGTTGTCCGTAAACTGATCTAAGCACAACACAAATGTCATTAAATCTTTCAGACTTCAAAACAACATCAGGAACCCACTGACACAAATCTATCCTGTACAAACACATGTCAATTAGTTCTTTCAAAAAATCCATGGAAAAAACAGACTTTTTTCTGTAAGTGAAATTAAAAGTTGAATGATGTGTATTGAAAATGGTCCCCACTTTCCTGAAACTCAAAACAGTGTTACACTTTAACTGTATGTTGAAGAAAGGTGGGCATTTTAGTATCGATTCGGTCACTAGCAAACCTTCAATTTTAAATAATCTTGCTACATCACTGGGTGTGAGGAACAAGCACAATGAAAAAAATGTAACATAGCAGAGTGATATTAGGGTGACCCAGGACAATTTAAATACCAACCTTTAGCTATGAGTAGCAAAAAGCAAATGTGCACTGCAAAACCAGGCACAGGTTTTCTGTAACCACTTGAAATACACAGAAAGTAAGTGCTTCAACAGTAAACTCAAATAGCTTCAGGTGCTGCTTTCTCAACATTACAAAAGGTCAAGAAACAGGGCAACAGTCCAGAACACCATTTTACATTAGTAGGTATTGTGGTTGTTCTTTTAAAAAGGTCTTAATTAAGAAGCCAAAGATAACTGACTTCATGTAATGCTTCAAACCATTTTTACCACCATGCATTTGGTCTATAAATAAAGATGTTATATAGTCAGAAGACACTAAAATAGTAACATAATATTAAAGTAAGCAAAGTGATGATGGTAGCTTCAAAGTACCTCAGAACTGGCATCAAGAACAAATGTTACTTATAATTATAATTAATATATAATTATGTATTTACATCAGTATCATTTACTGGAACTCTCCTCCATTCTTATTCATTATAACCATTACTGCCTCTGCAGGAGGAAATGTGCTTTAAGATGCTCAGATCTCATCCCCACTTTAGTGTGAGAGCAGAGTAAAAATTGTTGTTGTTGTTTTTTTTTTTTTTAAAAGACAGAAAAAGTAAAACAGACCCCATGAGGGATTCACAGCGTGAACAGTGTTAAGAGCTGTGCTACACAGGTGAGAAAGGAAAATATAATCATCTATTTGTGTAAATGGCTGAGGGAGAGATTGTTTGGTCAATCACAAAAATACACAGAAATACAATCAATACAATCTCATAAACTCATAACATGACTTCTTGAAGACATCTTTAGTCACAAATTGAAAACAGGACTCCGTGCACCTACAGCAGTGTGTTTTGGTAGGAGAAATTAAGCAAAGCTTAATTCGGCATTAAATCCCGTGTGAATATTTTTACACAAGTATTCAGGGAAGGCCAATCATGCTTCTTAGCTCACACACACTGCAGTAAGTGCTTGTTTCAGAGAAACAAAATCAAATTAAATGCCAATAAAAATAAACAAGTCACAAAATAAAACAAGTAAATACACTCTACCGTGTGTAGGCCCATGCTCAAAGACACAGGCGAATGGACCCTCATGCCTGAACCATAGTCCTTGGTGGACCGAGGATCTGGCTCCGCTCACAGTCTTAATGTCATTTCTAGTGGCTCTTCCCCCAAAGTCTTACTTTTAAATCCTAGAAACTTTCCTCATATTACTGGAATGTATCTAGACTGTCCAAACAGTCTCTGCATTTCTCAGGCAGACTAAGCAGGTCTTTGTGTGGTCTATTCCACTGTTAATGTCTTTTTAACCCAAGTATGGGAATCGTCTTTAAAATGTTCAATTGCCGTTTTAGGCTAGGGATCCTCCCTGCCTGACTCAACCTCCATATTACCTCCACCATAACCCCCCTATTTAATAAGTGAACTGTCTGGTTTGAGCGGCGGGGGCAGGGAGGCCATATCCACGTCGGGAAGCGAGTGACCACCTCTTCAGGAACAGTCCGGACTCCTTCAGGCCCTTGGACGGTGAGGGGAACTCGAGGGGAGAGAGCTGAAACACAAGTGTCACCTGACCATACTGTCTTTTCTCTTTAGGTTATGTGATATGTAGCTGGCACAGTGCAAGAGTACAAAAACAGTTTGGGGTTTGTTTTTTTTTTTGGAGTGACTGGCTTTCTGTAAAGTCTGAATCTCGTGGTGAGTACAGCACTTTGTCAGCCTTCCCCCCCACCATTGTTCCTGCATGTCTGCAGTGAGAGTGAGGGTGGGGGGCGTGAGGAAGTCTTGACTTTTCTGTTTTGTTTTGTTTTTTTGAGGGGGATTATTTTGATTGTCTTTACCTATCAGGTGTAAATTTCCAGGCACTCAGTTCATTTTGGGCCTGCTCCAGTTTGTCTTTAGTCTGTTCCAGTTCAGCCTTCATTTTGAGGAAAAACAAGTTGATGGATGGGTCCACCATGGACGACCGCAGTTGGGCCACGCTCGGCTGCTGGACTTGCTTGAGGTACTGGATCTGCGTCTGCAGGATACAACAAACACATGTGACTGGCAGGAACAAATAAACAAGTGTTTTATCATGGTTCAAGAGAAAATTCTTGGGTTTGGCTCTGATCTCCAGTAGCCGTGTTTTTCCTCTTAAAAAATAAACAAAATGTGTAAAATTGGAAATCGCCATCTTCTGATGGCAACTTTTCTGCTAAAGTTATCTAAAGATGTGGACTCAAACAATTTAAGCATGTTACCTTAGAGCAACACTTGGTACCTACCATCTACAAAGTTTTCAAGACAAAATCTCTAAGTGACAATTACTTCCAATCATTTGACAGTTGCCTTTCCAGGCCCGGGGAGATCAGACTGGTCCAAAACAAATGAAACTCACCTGCCAAAGTTATGATGACATCAACCATTTTTGTTGTTGTTTTTTTGTGTGTGTGTGTGTGTGTGTGTCTCAAACACATTTAGCTTAAAATTCTGGTATTTCTGTTGAAAACTGTGTCCCCATGCTTTCCATTTCAATGTGACTGCAGGGTTTCCAAGTTTAAAGCCTGTGCGTTGAGCTCACCTCAGCTGCACTTTAAGAATGGCATGTGCTACCATAAAGCAGCTGTTTGATCCACTGAGCTGTCAATCTGGCAAGAGCAAAGGATGCCTTGGCTTGAAATAATTTACTTTTAGCCTCTTTTCCATGATCATGACAGTTTACTAAGGAAAGCTCTCTGCTGGAGTGTTGCAAATTATTCAATTCATTTAAATTTAGTAATAAAGTTAAATTATTTTGCACTTTGAAAACTTGTATTATTAAATTTAGAATTTAGCATAATAATTACCCAGTTTTGACATGTTTAATAGCAACCTGTAACATCATTACTCATTCACAAAGTTACTGATGTTCTTTTTGGTGAAATCTTAATGAAAGAAAGCTCATTTAAACATTATGTTAGAAGGGCTATATTCCTATAAGAACTATATCAAGTACTCAAACTGTAGTACTAATGGAAACTGAATGTCAAGCATAATTAGAGGAATAAATACATACTGTGCACTCTTGCATTTCCTGCTCCTTGGTGGCAAGTCGCATGACCAAGATGTTTTCCCTCCGCGCGGATTCCTGCTGCTGCTGCTTGAGCTTTTCCTCCGACTCCTTCAGCCCTGGAACGTCATTGGCTGAGGCGATAAAAGCGGTGCAGAAATGCAAAACATATCAGAAAAATTCCTTTCACTGACTGCCACAGACAGCAGCACCGGGCAAAAACATGGTGATTGTTGAGATGCTGACAAGGTTAAATCATAACCGTGTCTTATAGCAGGTGTACTTACAACATAGCTCCGCATATTTCGCCTCCAAGACCTGGACATAGGCTTCATGCTGTTTCCACCTGTGATGGGCAGAACATGTTTTAGCTGCTCATCCAAAACACAAACACCAAATTCCCCCTACCACAAAATAATCACCAACAGCAGAGCTGTTACCTACCTTGCACACAACTCTTCTCTGGTCAGAGTCTTCATGTCCGATTCACTAAGGCGAACCTGTGTGAACGAAAACCCAAGCACTGGTTACATAAAGAAACCCATTAGAATATTTGGAGGGTGGTGGGCAGGGTCGTGACACATAACAAATTACAAGGGGTACATTAGAATAAGAAAAGAAACTCACTTTCTTGGGTAGAGGCTCCTCGTTGGTCATTGTGAACCCTGTAAGTAAAAACACGACAGGAAATCAGCAGTAATTACAGCTTGGGGTTGTGTGCTTAAAGGACTGCATCATGTTTTAACGCGATGGCTATCAACACGCAGTACAATGTACAGCAACTCTGATAACTCGGTACAAAAGCTGTGCCTTTCAGCTAATAGATGACCCTGATGGTGTGTGAGGAACACATTAACTATCCCGCAAAACCAAATCAAAGTTAATATTAGCAGTTTATAAGAGCAGCCGAGCCTTGTGTTAGCTCGTGTGACAAGCAGCAGCAGCAACGGACCGCGAGAAATGGAAAATATGCTAACCAAGGTTAACACTGGGCTGCTAATAAGGTTTAGCTGTTTCCGTTAGCAAACTAACTACACGTAACGAAACAGCAGTACCGAGCTTCACTATTTCCCTATGTCCAGCCTGGCAGCATACAAGTCTTGGATCTGTTTTCCGCTCCTTGTTATCACAAAATGGCGGTGAAGGAAATGACTCCCTCCCTAGCACTCCTTTTCCTGAAACTAGCGGGCTCTGGGTGGCAGATATCGGGCCTTCAGCCATCAAAGAAAAATCACTTACCAGATCAGTTTCTTTCGATGTTTCTGGATCCTCTTGGTGTCAGGGGTTCTTTGTGAAACGAGAACCTGCGACTTGGTTAAAAATTATGGGGAAGTTATTTGTAGTCGTCTCGCTTCGGCGTGGTCAACAGCATCTTCCTCGCGGTCGACTAAACAGAATGGCTGTAGCTGGGCGCTGCGCTGCACTTGCCTTACTGCAGAGTTCTAGCACAGATAGAGGCAAAGAGCGAGACCTCTCACTCCGCAGCGATTTTAAGATCATAAAATGTACCCCTCAAATAACAGTAAACAGTAGATATTTTTTATGTGATTTTGATGAATTCATCCCCGCATTGCTATTTTTATTGTATTATTTTTAGCCTTAGTTTGTATGAATGGATGTTTTTAATTATTAACTAATGTATTTATGTTAACAAATGTATTTAAATATATACACAGCACAAAGCTCCCCCTTTTGTACTATTGGTAGGAGTAGTTTGAAGAAATACTTTTTTAATTATTATGAGTGTTCATAAACATAATTATTTGAATTAATTCATAAAAGAAATCTAGAGTAGAGAAATCCTTAGTGTGCCTTGACATTAGCCTTTGGTGCATCATCGACTGTGAGTTGTACCGAAACTTGTTTCTGCTGTTGAAGAAAGAAGTGTTTCTTTTTAGGATCTTGAAATGTAGACTTCAAAAAGACTAAAAAATAACTCGAAATTGTGAAATAATAAGCCATATTTTCTTTTTTATTTCTGTTGCAGAAATAACTTCCTGTTGTTCCATGAAGTTGACACTTCTGGTGCATGCTAGAATTGTTCTCAGTTTAGTGTCCACCAGAAGTGACACCGTGTTCTGAATTCAAACCTGAGGGTTTTCCCTTTTAAGCAAGCGTTGTTTGCTTCTTAGTGCGCCATTATTTTAATATAGACGATCTCCGCCATTGCCTCCACTGTTGTGGGGAGAACGTTCACGTGACTCTCTGCTGTTAGTTTTTTTATTTTTTTAATTATGCTTGTATTAATTATGTATTAAGAACTACTCCTTTAAATATATGCTTTGTTTTGCAATAAATAAACAGAGTGAATAGATTTACAATAAATGAAATATACGAGAAGAATTTTTTTTTTTTTTTTTCATAACAGTGATATAATGCACTTTTTTAAAGCTACGGAAAACCTACTAGAGGGAGGAGTTGCAAAATAATACAGAAGGTAAGGAGCTTTGTTTATTATTATTCCAGAGTATCGGGATGCGTTTTTAATACAGTCTCTCTCATCTGCCAAGTGTCTCTAATAATGTGTGTCGTTGTCACATGTAGCCGCTTGACTCCTGTGTTTATCCAATTCCCGGACACCCCCACAGCATAGATGTAATGGTACGGTCGCCTCCTCTGTCAACTTGAAATTGCACATTTCAAGGGCAGTTGTTATCAGCGTGTGTATTCCTTCATTCTGTCCATTGAACAGCATTAGGAACATGCTTTGCAGAGCTGGACAAATACGCAGGTAAGATTGTTGTCACTTGAGTATTTGGTGCGTGTACTGTGCTCAGAGTGCATACGGAATCGGGGCTCTTGACTTCTGCTAGCAGCAGTTGTTCTTGAACGTGACAGTTGCTTATTGATAGCTAGCAGTTAGCTAACCGAAATGCTAACTGGCAGCTCAGCTAGGTTAGCTTATGGCGCACTAAATACAGGGTTTTGTTTATTAAACGCGTAATCATCCTGTTATGAGCTCGTGCATGAAGTTATGAACCGAATGTCTTAATATTGAGCCAGTATCATGTGTTCAGTGAACTAATATGTAGATGACTGTGCTTCAAGAGCTGCATAAATCCAGTATCAACAACAGACATTTAGGTCAGTTGCTTAAGTAAGCTAAAAATCCTACCTCTGATACCCTGCAGGGAAGTAATTTGGTACGGCTTAGTTGCACAGCCCTGTCAATAGCTCCTTAGCAAATTACTCTTTGATAAGAAAACTATAGTTTAAAAGTAGTTCTGTTTGGTACATCTCAATTTCTGTATCCCTAAATAACTGAATTACAGTTTTCTTGCTGATGTCATGACATTTTCATGATGTCATGCCTTATTTCATGCTGTATTACTTCATTATTTCTTTTCAGGTGTGCAGCCAGCCTCAGCCACACTATTAGCAAGGTAGCTGCATCGAGGCAGAAGCATACTCTCCCTGACCTGACATACGACTATGGTGCCCTGGAGCCCTACGTCAGTGCAGAGATCATGCAGCTGCATCACAGCAAGCACCATGCTACATATGTCAACAACCTAAATGTTACAGAAGAGAAGTATCAGGAGGCTCTTGCAAAGGGTATGGGCAGAGTCGCATGATATTTCACTTCACATGACTCTAATTGAAAATGAAGACTTTAAAAGTAGTTGTCTATATGAAGT
Organism: Oreochromis niloticus; assembly: GCF_001858045.2. Taxonomy (NCBI): domain Eukaryota; kingdom Metazoa; phylum Chordata; class Actinopteri; order Cichliformes; family Cichlidae; genus Oreochromis; species Oreochromis niloticus. The sequence continues at coordinate 12,349,389 of NC_031980.2, read as the reverse complement.
TGTAATTAAGATTCTGATATGTACGTTACAGTTTTTTTCCTTAAAGATTTTTCCCCCAAACATAAATGTGTAAGAGTTTGACAGAAGCTGTATGTTGTGTATATTTGACTTACATTTTTAGGAGACGTGACAACACAGGTTGCTCTCCAGCCTGCCCTCAAGTTTAATGGAGGCGGCCACATTAACCACACCATCTTCTGGACAAATCTCTCTCCAAATGGTGGAGGTGAACCACAAGGTAAGACAGAGAAATCCACAAAAATACAAAAAACGGTATATGACCAGACTAAGACAACTCATGGCCAATCAACTTGTTTGTCTTTAATCAGATCACTTGGTTTTTCTCTGAGACATGCTGACTCTTATTGAATGTGCAACTTAATTTTATGACTTGCTGAAAAGTTGATTCATATGGTTGCAGAGTTTTTTTAGTGTTACATAATGACTGAAAATTGCACCATTTCCTAATAACTGGCTTAAAGCTCAGTTTTGTTAATATGGAAATTGTCATGAAATTTGATCAGTGGCCATGAGTACTATTCAGAGTTGGGGGAATGGTTGCAGTCACCGAATTGTATCATCACTTGGATAAGTGCAACATTTCTTTCACTGAAAACACTCCAACCAAGAAATTTATGTGTTGTGCCATTTCACTGAAGCATACACATCTGTTTGACAACTTTGTAGGAGAGCTAATGGAGGCAATCAAACGGGACTTTGGCTCCTTTCAGAAGATGAAAGAGAAGATGTCTGCTGTTACGGTGGCTGTACAGGGCTCAGGCTGGGGGTGGCTTGGCTTTGACAAGGACAGTGGAAGACTTCGCATTGCTGCTTGTGCTAACCAGGATCCTTTGCAGGGGACAACAGGTCAGTTGGACTTTTTGTGATTTGGTGCATATAAATAAAACTAAATTGAATAAATGCGACTTGGCCATCTAACTGCCACATGGCCTTTTTGTATGTATTTTTTTGGCACTTAGGTCTCACTCCCCTCCTTGGTATTGATGTATGGGAGCATGCTTACTACCTTCAATACAAGAATGTGCGACCTGACTATGTGAAGGCTATCTGGAATGTAGTCAACTGGGAGAACGTGAGTGAGCGTCTTCAGATGGCCAAAAAGTAGAAGCTGATGCACAGCAACCACTAAGACTTGGATCAAACAGTAGTTGCCTGCATTGAATCAGAATTTAAAAAATCAGACTTATGACAGTTCAAACCTTCAGACGTAACTGGCATTTAAACTGTCTTTAAAATAATTTTGGGTTTTGTTTTTTTTGGTACATATATTGTACGTGAAAAAGCTGAAGCTAGCGGGCAAGTACTGTTTATCTCTGGTCTGTTCTCAACCGCTAGTAATTTTGAAAGCGCACAATAATGGACAACTTTAACATCAAAGCTGGCTTTTGCCATTCTCACATCTTATGAGTGGCATACCAGGTGTAAGATAACACGAGTGCATATTCAGATAGCTGTCTCAGTCAGGTTAAGCCACACTAAAATCAGACAATGTTATTGCAGTCCTTGTATTTGCTGTATGATAATAAAAATCAGAAATTGTAATAAAACAGTTGTAAAAGCTTGATTCTTCTTCTTTCTTTCCTTTTTTCATTACCTGTAAGATTCTAAAATTTCACTTTTTTTTTTTCTTTTTTTTTTCTCCCCCCCCCTCTAAGCTATAAGAGAAGCTGGAGTTAAAAATGCAGTTCTATACTTTATTTAGTTTAAATCCTCATGGCCCCATTATAGGGCAGTGTTGAATACTGGTCACTGAGGCTCATGTTTTCAAATGCGTTTTAGCTCAGTTGGTGTTAAAAGATGGATGTCAACATTGTATTGTGTGTAGGTTTTATTTTTTTTCTCCTCTCCTGTCTAATACTTTAAAGTTTCACCCAAGATGAGTTCAGTCCAATCAAGATTTAAATCCAGGCATTAAGTACCTTGATTTCTTAACAAAGGTCACATAAACCTCACGATTCTGTCAAGCTGAAAAATCTTAGGTTTTATGCCTACATCTGGTCATACTGCTGCTATTTACAATGTTCCCAGAAGAGGGCAGTGTTCCCTTAACATTTGTGCTTAGGCTCCTGCTGTGTATACAGGACTGTGCAAACTAATTTACAAAGAGCCAAATCTTTGTGGGTTTTGGTTCAATGAAAACTGGACAGGATGACTACTATCTGAAATTCATGTGAGTAGGGACAAAAACAAAACAAAGCCACTTGCTCTTGACGGAAATTTAATCAGAAATGGTCTCAGTGGAAGGATGGCTTTCCATGGGGAGAAAACACTGAGGTAATTAAAGATTAAAGACCTGTACAACAGTAAGTGTCTACAGCCATCTGTAAAACAGTGGAGGCTCTATCATGGTTGGAGCTTCAGTCAGTGGTGTTGGAGATCTTATCAAGACTGATGGAATTATAAATGCAGAAAAGACAGATTTTGATCCACCGTGCACTGCCACCTGGAAAGCATCTGATTGGCAATGGCTTCATTTTTCAGCATGACAATGATCCCAAACACACTACCAATATAGTAAAAGCATAGCTGGATAGGAAAACACACAATCAGTCATGCATTGGCCTCCCCAGAGCACAGACCTCAACATTATTGAAGCATTGTAGAGTGATCCTGACAGAGAACAGAACAAAAGGCAGCCAGCATCCAAACAAGAGCTTTCCTTCAAAAAGTCTGGAGAACTTTTCCTGAAGACTAAAGAAATGACAAGAAAACATGGCAAAGAGAGTTCAGACCACTTTAAAGACTAAAGGTGATCACACCAAATATGAACTTTTAATAGAATTGAAATGTACCAACTCTGTTCTTGCTTTATATACAATAAAATTGCACTCATTTCCTATTTCACAAATGAAATATACAGAAAATATACACTGTATATGTATATATATTTAGAGATGCTTGATAATTAAGTGCTTGAAGTTAATTAATGCATAAGAGATTGCAGACAAGGCTGTGAAACATTTACAGTTTTGAATTATAAGCATTTATCTACAAAGTTTAAAGTACATTCCGAAAAAAAAGCTGATGTAGTTTCTGTACAAATGGCTTCCAGCTGCTTTATCATATAAAAATGTCTCCCCTCCTTGTCTCATTGAGTAAGACTGACCACTTTGCCGGTGGGAATGTCACATTCGAGATATGTCATCCTTTTCCTGGCAGCTGTCTCATATGCAGTTTTCAGTGGACATTATGATTTCAAGCACACATTGACCAGACTTGCCGCTGAGACTAGAATCAGGAAAAGTTTTGGTTTTTTCTGAATTAGCTATTTTTCAGATCAGAATTTGCCAACTGAAAGAGTTACTCAACAGACCAGTAAAAATGAAAATGTCATTTGATTTGAACTCTGAAAGTGCATCAGGGGGTTATTACCCACTGGTGTGGCATGACTCTAATGTACTGTTGCATGGACTATAACTTCAACAGCAGACTTACAGGGTTTATGTAACAGATTATGTACTAAAGCAAGGATGATTTGGATTCATCAGAGCAAAAAGTATAAGCACACAAACAGGATTGGTCTCATTTGTGACGTTGACATTGCCAGCCTTTAAAAACAGAAGTCTCCAAATTTATGAGAGGATGACTCTAAATGTGGCCTACTTTTGCTCTGTAAAAGTCTGAGTATGCCAAAAAGTATTTCCCTCATCTACGAGTCGTAAAAAAAGATGGAACTCACACAGGATAGTTTCTTTAGCTTCTGGAAGGGAAGAGAGGAAAATCTTGAGCAAATGTCTCAGTCGCTGACTTTAACTCCTTTTTCAAAACCCACCTTTGTTCCTTACCCCTCTACCCTCTTCTCTTTGTACTGCTTTTTCCTAAAAAAGTGCATCCAAGACTCAAGTAATATGTAGACAAACATGCATATATAATTATCTTTGTTGCCTATCCCCTTTTCTTCAGAAACGACATGAACTTTCACATTTTTATACACACGTTTCATAGGAAACACAAGTTCTGCTGTCGTTGTGGTTTCTCGCACACAGGCATGCAGCGAGACTCGCATGCGGCTGAGTCTCGCATCCTGATTTTTATTGTCAGGGCCGATGGGGTGGAAATGCGTGCCCAACAAATACTTTGGTCTTTACTGATTAAAACTGTGGCCTCTACTTCCACACTCGCAGACTTTACATTTTCTTCCACAGCGCTGTTTAAGGTTGTCACAAATTTGAACCACAAATGTTGGGTGGCCAAGAAAGAAGAAAAACAAAGAAGCCTTCAAAAATAAGAACATAATATTCAGTCAGACTTTGCTCCTTTCTTCCCTTTTCAAGCCTTTTATTGTGTTTTCAAACACAAAGTGCTGACAGATGCATGCAAGGGAACGTCCAGAGTTCTTAAAGTGAGGGATTTTTTCAGAGTGGGTCGTTTTTGTTTGCTGAGCTCTCTCAGTTTTTGCTCGGATCTTTAAGGGTCAGGGTAGGTGGAGTTGGAGCTAGATAACCTGACCTTGTGTCTTCTGTTTTGCTTCTCTGAAGGCCTCAGGGACCGTCTGCTTTCAGGGAAGAGTAGATAAAGACTAAACTTCTGTACTCTTGTAGCACATGTGCTCATTTCTTAACTCTTTTATTTTCATAACAAATGTTTATTTTGTACTTTAAATGAAAAATTATCTGTCTGCTTCTAAAACTTGGCCTCACAATATTTTCATAACATTTTCTACTGCATTAATACCTGCAGCGGATTTGTCGTTTACCCCCATCCAAGTAACACATGCTTTTCATATGACGTCTTCCTGAATAAACGTCAGCATCTTCAATCTCTTGTCTGCCTCCTAAATAATTTTTCAGCTTTGTCATCACATTTCTATGATCCACCATCCTGTCCTCCAACCAGCAAAGCTGACCCGTGGTGTTTCTCTGTGTGAACTGCCCTACACAAGCTGTCATTGTCCCATTTGGACTGGAAAAGTGAGGTGTCAACACTAAGGAGGTAAAACTTTCCAGGATTCGTCGTCCGTTGTTCCTGGCAGAGAGGGCGACGGAGCTGAAATTCAGGGCACCCGTTTGGGTCTGAGCCTGAAACTGAGTGCTTTAGAGAGGGAGCTCTTCAGCAGGCACGGCGAGCCAGGAACCAGGCAGCAGGGTTTTGTGGGAAACTTTGTCCATCTCATTTTTGTTTGAAAAAAAAAGACCAGACACACAAACAGAACTTGAACATAGTAGAAAGGCACACAATATGCTTCTTCCTCTGCTAGTGCTTCATGTGATCGTTGACATTTCTACAAGTGAAACTCTCTCTGAAAAGTCTGTGCTGCAAAGAAAAGAAAGGAAAAGACTGTTTTAGCGAGAGGGTGTGACGGTGTCTGGTTAATTCTTTGCAGTTATGTAACAGTCGCTCGCACCAGTGAGTCTAAAGGCTTGTGGACATCGTTTAGGCAGCAGAGTGTGATAAATCACTGCAGGCCTGGGGTCATTTGGGTTTATGTGGGACTGATCCAAGCTTGACAAATCCACACGAGCTCACTGACTTTTCATTTAAAAAATGAAAAGTTCACCACACTGCCAACTGTGGCTCATAAAAGGATGCTAACTGTAGACCTAAGATCCCTTCTTTCTATGAAGTGAACAATAGTTTATGGATAATTTTTCATATTCGTGGATATATAACACCAGTAGTGTGTTCTTTTAATCTTAAAAGTGAGAAGTTTTGAACTCAGACATTTTCTTTGTATGTATTTTCCTTTTCCATATCCATCATTTTTTAAGCTGCTTCCCCTGTTTCTCTAGTATTCGTCTTGGCAATTAAGCTTGAATGAGATTCAATCATTTCTTTGGATTTAATCAAGAGAGCGGATAAGTTTTTCTGTCAAAAATTGGCTGTCTTCTCTCCTCCTTTACAGAGTCAGCACTCGGCAGATCCTTTTTGGCTGGGTACTCAGGATGTCAGAGGAAAGAAACTGAAAAGAAACAGAGAAACTGGAGGATACCCAAACACTGGAGCATTAAAATACAATAAGGTGCCTTCATCTGCAGCAGACTTGACTTCCTTATGGGATGGAGCTATTCCCGGTCCAAAAAGACCATGCCCAAAATCATGTAGCTCCTGGTGGTCTTGTAGAAGAAAATCCATAAACACATAAATATTCTTTCAATGTTTTAAAAGAGCTAGCAGACAGTAACGTGATAGGCAACTTGTTTTTTCTTTCTCTTTCTTAAAAAGTTAGCATTCATCACACTGCATACAACCCTGTGAGCTTCCTGCTGAGTTTTTAAATATATGCCAAACTCTGAGTAGAGTAAATACTTGTCAAGTGCTTCTTATATACTATAAACAGAAGATGGGTTTAGTTTTCTCTGTCCGACAAAAATTACACTGCTTCTTACTCAGTACACATTTTCTCAATGGGTTATAGTCTTAGTTGATGGTTTCTCCTTTTCTGCAGTACACTATATTTATTTTTTATGGTCACATTTAGAGTAAAATACAGAATATAGAATAAAGAATAAGGAAGGAAATTTTTACCTTATGGTTTTCTCAATCAAGCACACCCCTTGTTCATGACATACATTTTGAAAACAAAAGAAAACTAAACAAATAATTCGGGACAAGTTGAAGAAAATATAATGCTGATATTTTCCAATAATAATCCACAAACCAGTTGGTAACAGAACTACCTGCATGTTTTTTATACAGTTTATGGTGCCACCCTACTAGGTTGTAACAACTTTGTCTGTGAAAGACAGTAGTGTTTAGACAGAACAGAGAAATTCTTGTGTCCTTCTATATTATCTCCAAGGATCAGCTGTACAACAGTTTACTGGCTTTAAAAACAGGGAAGGGATTTTTAGTAGCAGGTCAACATCTTGAAAGAAAGAAGTGTACACGATTAAAAGATTCAAAGTTCAATGTCACAGTGGGACAAAATTGCAAATTTAATAAAGATAGGAATCATTTTATTGATTCTAAACAATTAATAATACAAAACACCCCTAATTTCTTTAGACTTTGCTAGGAAAATGGGAAATAAGGGCAAACATTTATTAAAATGTATGCAAACATACTTGGAAATACAGTATATAACATTAAAAAAATAGAGTTTGTACAATTGTAATGAGTTTGAAAGTCAATATTTGGTCTGCCCACCTTTATTCTTCAACACAGTCTGAACTCTCCCTGGGAAGCTTCCTTGTACTTTCTTTAAATAGTCTTCAGGAATAGTTTTCCGGGCTTCTTGAAGGACAGTCAATGATTTTCTTTGCATGCTGGCCTCCTTTTGTTCTGTTTTCTGTGAAGATGATTCCACACTGCTTCAATAATGCTGCGGTCTGGACTCTGGGGAGGCCAATCCATGATTGATAGTGTTCCATTGTGTATTTTTTTTTAATCCAGGTATGCTTTTACTGCAAGATCCCCAACACCACTGGTTGAAATGCAGGCGCTGTTGTACCCAGTCTGTGAAGATTGATGATGATTTGAGCCAAAAATTTAAAGTTTTGATTCACCACTCTATAAGACTTGTTGCCACTCAATTTCATTCCAGCTCTTGTGTAATTTGGCCTATTCTCCCTGTTTTCCTTCATTAAAAATGGCTTAGTGAGAGGCACACTTCCACTGAAACCATTTCGATAAGGAGAGATCATTAGAGGGAACTGAACATGATTTATTTACAGAATTCAATTAAGCTGTTTGGTGATTAGACTACAATGGCCCATCACAGCAGAACGGATCCCAGCGGTGATAGGAACTGGGGAAGGAACCCCCGGAGTCTAAACACTGGTGGTGGAGATAAAGGTGGAGTCTTCCATGGAGCTTGAGTAACATGGGAGAGGCAAAGAGTTTGGTTGGAAAAAAGTGTCTGCAAGGGAGAATGACAGATGAGATTTTAAGTACGTGGAGTGGAGGCTGATTGGGGTAAAAAAGATGGGCAGATAGATGATTGGACTAGACCTGCGATGTCAGAAATGAGGTTGACAGCATAGGAGAGTGGATGTGATGTAAGCGATCAATTAGCCACCAAACACCCGGGAAGAAGACAGACGTGTGAAGAAAGATCTTACAGACCTTCCATCTTCAACTTAGCATATGCTTAATTTCTGCTGAGCTTCAACAAACAGTAATCAATGATAACTGAAAGGCCAGATGGACAAAAATAAGAAAACCAAAGCCTGAAAAATAGAAAACTTTTACACAATGTGCTGTACTGACTGCAATATTGATAAAACCTCCTTTGCAGTAACAATGCTATATATAAACTGACTTACTTTATTCAGTTACTTGTTATATGATTGATGACTTAATTATGACACTTAATCTCTGCTGTTGTCATTATTACCTATGCTGTGCTGCAATGAGTTTAGAATCTATACACTACCAGTTTTGTACATTCACATACAAATGCAGGATTTTAAATGCAAATAATACTTTTAAGAAATGTCTGGCAAGCTCACATTATTCTTGTCTATGTTAAAGGTTAATTACTTAATGAGATCTGCAATTTGTTCAGTAAAATATTTTGTTATTTATCAGCTGATACCACAAGCTTTGATCCGCTATCCATCAGCGACACACTGATAAAATCAGAGGTTCACTTGAGGTGGAACACGGTATATTCTATTCTAGTACTCTGATATATGCTGTCCCTGCGCTTCTTTCCTCTTAACCCTTACCAATTCACCATGGAAAGCTGGCTGTGTTAGCAGCAGCAGACATATATTTTCCTGGAGGTATCATAGCAGAGAATCTCTGCATAACACACACCATCTGGAAAGCGGGTCATTTGAAAAATACACATGCAGACAAATAAGAATGTAACGTAAGCTGTGGCTTATTGTAGCTAAGCACATGTCTCCTGACTGAAGCCATAGCCATATAGACCTCTGTTTGTCACAGTCTGAGGGTTTTTATGCCATTTTGAGCTTTGAATTGTTAGTCCATAGGTTTGAGTTTGGGTTTCTGTATACATGTTACTGCTTTTCTGTATGAAGATTTCATTTTTATGTTTGATAAGTTGATTTTCGATTCCAATTTTAGTGCCTTATGCCAGCCTTAGTGTTATTGTAATATTTGAGTTCTGGTTCCTGTTTAGTTTTCCTTGAGTTTTGGATGCCTTTTACGTTGGCTTTATTGTTCGAGTGTTGTTTTGAGCTCTTTGTCTTTAGCTTCACTTCCTGTTTTGGATTTTTCCAAGTGTTTTGTTCCCTCAGTGTTTCCCTGTTTCTCTCTCTATCATGTCTTTCTTTCCTGTCCCATTGTCTGTGTCTTCTTCTTTAGTGAGTCTTGCCTCCATGCTTAATATGTGAATCTTTAGCTTGTTTCCTGTTACATTTTAATTTATTTAGGCTTTTACTTTCTGTCTGGCTGACTATTTTGATTACTTTCACCTGTGTCTCAGTTCCCCCTTTCCATTTCCCAAATCCTCAGTGTATACATAATCCTGTCCCTGGTATTCCCTGGTATTCCCTGTGCTCCCGGTTTGTGTATTTTTATGTATTTATTTGGTTTGTGTAAGCTTTGGACTTTGTGTTTCAAGCTGAATAAAGGCTTAATAGTAGTTCATTTGATCCTGCTCTTGGGTTCTCTCCACACCACATTACAACACTGTCTTTTTGATACATTTGTGCTTCCAGTCAGCAACATTTCATTTAATGTGTTTTTGAACTGATGTTGATGTCACATGGCAGTTTATGAGGCAACATGTGAGCTCAGTGGGAATATTTTCTATGAACAATGGTCAGATTTCCATCCAGATGTGCTGAAAATTTTTAACCAAAGAAATTCTGATGCCTCATTAAAGAAGATGTTTTATTTTGATGACAAATAGTAAATGGCACTGGTTGAATCAAATCTGCCCATTTTCTTAATTTATTTTAGGCTCATTGGGGACTAGAGATTATTCCAGCTGACTCTGGACAAGAGTCCAGTCTATGACATGACTAGTGGAGAGACACAGACAACCACATAATTTAGGATATCGAGTTAACATGCACCTCTTGGAAGCTGGAGTACCTGGAGAATCCCCATGCAGGCACCCCGGAAAACTTACAAACTTGGAAACACTTGCAGAACAAACAATGGAAAATCTTTGTGTTTTTATTGAAGTAGAAACTTCAGTATTTCATCATTTGTTTGCTTGCACTATTTTGGTATCTCTTTCTCCTGTTTTGGGGTTTTCATGCACTAAGAATAATAAAAATAAACATTCCCAGTGTTCAGTGGCCAGATGCACTGAAGTGAGGATTTAAATGTCTCGGAGCTGTTTTCAATTCTTCACACGCCTATTTTAAACTTGTGATTGAAACCGTGAAGAAAGTGATGCCAAGTAGGTATTTTAAGGGTCCAAAAACCTGGTTGCTGACATTATGTGAAGCGTTTTTAGGGTCAAACAACAGTTCCACTTAGCTAAGATCACCGACCAAAACAGAAAATCACCCTAGAAAGCATTCGATTATCAGCTCATTACCTGTTCTAGAGTGTGATCCAGCAATCAATGCAAGTTATTTTAATCTGTGAAAACAGTTCTAAGCTGACTTCATGTGTCATACATAATGAGATCATGCTGGACAGAAGAGATGGTTGTCTGTATTTTTGCAGGAATACATCAGAATCTATTTATCATTCTGCTCTGTTATATTTCATTGTCTGTCTAAACACATCTCCAAATGGAAAACTAAGAGCACAAACCAGCATGGAAAAAATGACTGGGTCACATCAGAAGGTATTTTGAAAAGAGAAGAAAAAAAGTGGTCAAAGCTACTTACAATGTCACAACTGAATATTTTTCATCTCTTGTCCAGCGAGTTTGATAAAGAAGAGAAAAGCTAATTTTTCATTGAAGGAATCAGCAGTTTTGGAGGACTGTTTAACTAGTTTCCTCATGTACTTGATTCTCCTGCTCTCAGGCCTCACAAGTCTGAATATTATTCGAAATGTTGGCTAAATGAGACAAAATTATGACAAAGTCTAAACAGCAGTTCTTTTCTGTGAACAAGCCCCCTGAAAGTCAAGTTAAAACCCTGGAACGTGACCACTTCATGTCACAGGAAGGGACATGTGAGGAAGAGAAAACTTCTTATATAACAGATACGCAGAACGTAGAGCTACAGGTTTAATCTCCATGTTTTCCTGCATGTATGTGTGTGTGTGTTAGTTTGGAGATTATTCCTGCCAGGGGATTTTCCATAGTCACTGCTGTGTTCAGAAACAGATGCAATATTGGCAGTGTAACCAGTAGTCGGGTAGACGGACGTAGAAATTTAAGCCCTCAAAGCATTCTTCTGACTGTCCCATCTAATTTCACACTCAGTCAACTTCATACTGCTATTCCTTTTTAATGCAATCACCTTAGTTATGTTCATTTCAGGAACATGCACTATTTTATACTTCTATTTCTTTACTCGTTTTTCCCACTGTTCATTAAGGTTTGTGAATTAAGTGTCTTCTGTGCAACAAGCATGCAGCCAATGACACTCATGTAGTATCTGAGAGATGAATGTCATATCTAGTGTTTGTTTCTTGCAGACTTAAATCTTGTACTTTTCACAAGCTTTTTATGAAGGTAGAACAGAAGTATTGCTGTGGCCTCTCCTGTGAGCTCTCTGTCCATGTGAGGTGATTCAGCATCAGCATAAGTCTTTAAGGCAGCATGTGAGTGACCTCATCCTCACACATCTGCTGCAGTGTTTTACTAACCAGAGCACCGCAGAGGGCTTCGACACTTTGCTGGGGTTACGATCAACACACGAGTGCACGGGCGCACAAGTCACCGATGAATGAATTAACACAGCGCACATGTGTCCTTTCAGATATATAAACATAGCACCTTTCAAAATGCGTACTGCGGGCAATGCTGCACACAGACACACAATTAATTGCTTTCACAGCCACATAACAGAAATTTCTCAACCTCATAAAGCTTGTGTGTGTGAGATTAAAAATAGCAATTGTGAAATAACTGTTTTTGTGATTGAGGTGCAACATATTGCAAAATAAAAACCTGATGTCACTACTATGGATAAAATGTGCTAAAGTCATATCATAATCTAATACAGGTATTGCATTAAAAGTTGCGTGTTTGTAATAAATTTTTCACTCCTGAGCTTTACTGGTCAACTTCAAAGCTCCTTTAATTGATTTATCATGGCTATTTTTAGTAATGAGACAACAAGTGAGCGTGTAAATACAACATTGCCAAATTATCACCCTGTAAAGTATCGGTGAACATTTTGACAACAATGGACTTTTATGGAACAGGCCCGCCAGATATATTAGTATTAAATTAAAGCTAATCTGTTATTGTAAATCTGTAATTAAGTGTGTTGTGAGCTGTGTTAGTGTCTTATCGTGTTTCCCAGTTATTTACAAAAGCATGGATTGGTGTATTTCATTAGCAGTTACACAGTCAACGTTTCCTTCGCTTAAGTCACTGCATGCATTTAAACATCACGGACATGTTGCACCTATCCATGAACATCTCGTGTTGTGTTGCCTTTGTTCCTCCCATGTGCTTCTGTTTTTTGGCCATTGTCTTACCTTCAGGCATCTCCTGCTGTGATGTGACTTTTCCATGCAGACCTGTGGCCAATCAGTCTGAGAAGAGCTCAGTTTGTTCTTTCACAACAACTCCTGGCTCTGCGATTTAGGATGTTTTTTAGCACTGAATGATTAATAAGAGTTAAAATAAAAATACTCCCCTGGAAACCTCTTCAGGAAACAGCATTCTAAATTTTCCATGTATGACTTCTCTTTGCTGTGAGATTGCTTTTCAAGATGCGGGGCTTTTCTTTTCTTTTCTTTTTTTGAATCAAGATTTACTGGTGTCATGAATTTGCCAAGAGGGGAGGAGAGCAATGCATATTTTTAATTCCCACTTTGAGGGCTATAAGACATTAGACAGCATGTGGGTCGAGCATCACTTCAAATCCTTGAGATGATGAGTCATACTATACGTCTTTACGCATATTTGTGTTGATATTGTTCGTGTGTGATCTCTGCAGGATGGCGCAGGCTTCCACACACGGAAGTACTTCTTTCTGTTTGGTCCACATCTGTCATTATCCCTCTGTGTATAAATAAATCTTGTCCCTGAAGTGCTTTTCAGTGGTTGTTAAATGGTAAGTAACAACATCTATTGTGCACACAAGGACTAAATTTATTATGTCTTCGCTCAAAACAACCCCCTGCAAATCCCAATTTGTGTTGTCAGTCTGTTTCTTTAACCTCTGGCAGAAAAGTGAAACATTCAAAACCTTGAGAAATAAGGAAAAATGGTACTAAGTGTAGATATATAGAAGTAATTTCAAGTCTTATATTAAAAAAAAATGCACTAAATCAAAGGTTGAGGCTCCCTAGTCTGGATAAAACTGCATTTTAATATAGTTCTTTAGATTTAAAAATGTATGGAGCTGTGTTTGACACATAGAGACTTGAATTAGCCTTAGCTGAGCAAGTCTATTTGAGGTGTGTGACACTCCAGTGGGTTAAAACGAATGCTAATAATTATTGGCAACAAGTGTGCGTGCTGATCCTGTGCAGCCAAGGTTGATTGATTTTGAAGGATCACAGCAGCTGAGAAGCACAACCCAATAACTCAAAGGCATATGGGGATAAATTCCAACACAATAACACACATATTCCACCTTCATCCAGCACCTAACAGAGAGGAATAAATCAGATTTTTTCAGGTGTACAAATGAGCTGAGCGAGAGAGAGAGTTAACATAAGCCAAAAACACTTTCTATCCTGCACTAAACAGAGAGCCATATCTGCCTCATGCTATTAAAGAATTATCCATGCCCTACTTTACAGTGTGTTTACAGTTTGATCTATTCTGATGATGCCATTCCTCCTCACTGTATTCCCAAAATCTGATGTAACATTCTATTAATTTAATGCTAAATATGTTTTTTTGAACCAAACAGCTAAGCATAGGTTACAGATACAGTCATATGGAGAAAAAAAAAAGCTTTCATAGCGCTCTATGTAATCCTGTGGATCTCTTCCCTCTGAAAAGAAGATGGCAGCATGGATTACGTTTGCAAAGTTGCATCTGAACAAATCACCAGACTTCTGGAAAAATGCCTTTTGGACAGAAAGAACCAAAGCGGAGATGTTTGACCATAATTCACTGCCAAAACGAAACAAAAACCTCATGCCATCTTTCAAGCATGGTGGTGGAGGCGTTACTTTTTTTAGCCTCTGAAACTGGGGGCTTTGTCACACAACCAGTCACTGAATCCACCATGAATTCCTTTGTATACCAAAGCATTCTAGATTTAAATGTCTGACAGCTAAAGCTTGGCTCAAATTGGGTCATGCAACAGGACAGTAATCCCAAGCACAGCAGAAACAACAGAATGGCTGAAGAATTACTTTAGGAGAGCCGTGCATGAATCAAAGCCCCAAAACTTCAATGAACTGAAGCAACGCTGTAGTGAGCCAAAATTCCTGCACAATAAGAAATTGATTAAAGTCATATAGAAAATAATTACTTCAAGTTCTTGCTGCTAAAGGTTATTCTACAAGCTACTTACTCATTGGATGTTTCCAAGGAATACATAACAATTTTTCACACGACTGCATTCCAGGTGAAAAATGGCATGCTACTAGCTCTTATGGTGAAGCATTGAACTTTATGGTCAGCGCACAGTTTAAAGAAACTAGTTCATGCAGTTTGTCATACTACTAATAAAGGTGAACCCTGGCTGTCAGAGAAGTATATACAGTCACAGACTTTCAGATCTTCTCATCTGAAAGGCATTCGTGTTGGACCAAGTCTTTACACATGATAGGTGTAAAAGAGAAAACGTCCAATTCCACCTCTTATCTGCACACCAAACTGATTAGTGCTTGAAGATGATGCAAACATCTGAGTGATAGTTTAAGGCATTTCTGACACAGGAAAAGGGGGCTGGGCTGCTTCTATGGAACAGTTTAAAGCTGTTTGACCATTTATCTAGGTGTCTGCTGGAGTATAAGATGCCTTGATTACTTTCCATGACAGTCATATTTGGCCTTAAAGGCTTGTCTCAACTACAGTGGAGAGTCTTGGCATCTGATAAGCCTTCAAACTGAATTTCCTGGTTTGTACTTTATCTTATCTTTATCTTTTATCACTGGTACCAAGACAGCCTCCATGTGTTTTGCTTTTCTTTTTTAATTTAATTTTTCAAATTTTCAGTCTGATTACAGCCTAACAATTAGAAGAACTGGCTCCTTCAGAGAATTTCCTGAAAAAATAAAGCAAGACAAATCGCTTTTCCTCTTTCTTATTTAAAGGAAACAAAAGACCACTTGTCTAATTCCAGATTTATTCTACAAAATTAAGATTAATGCACAGTTGTTATCGGAATGTTTCCACAGACAACAAGAGAAATGCTGCACGCTCATTGCATTCTAATAAAATATATTATGTTATGTTTTATTATATTTTATTTTGAGATATGTTCTCATCCTTCAAAAAAGTTTACTAACTAAGACGATAGATACCACACTTGCCAACAAAAGCAAATGGACTGTTTCTCAAAACGCTGACCTCTCACTTTGTTCTTGCCTCTGTGGGAATTTTTGCAAACAATCGTTATGAGACTATTTTTAAAATGTTTTTTGAGTGATAAGTGAAAAAAAATAACACCAGAGCAATTAAAAAACTGTAATTGATGAAATCATTATCTTAGAACTAAACAATGGAGGTTACATGCTGAAAAGTTAACGCAGAGGGAGATGCCTTCCAAAACAATAAACTTGTCGAAGGTATGATACCCCTGCCAAGTCTTTGTTTTGATTATCAAGGAAAGCCGCTCCTGGCCTTGGCGTTCACTGACACAGACTTTTCCGATGATGTATTTGTATCTGCTGCGAGGAGGAGGAGGATAATAATGAAGTAACAGAAAATATGAGCAATTTGGCATTTGACAAAAGCATTTTAGGTGTTTTAATGAGTCTTAAGTGCCTGTGAGCTGGAAAACAGTGTCAGATGATCTCAGTATCAGATAGCTGGATATATTGTGAAGTTCTTACTAAATACACCTTTGCTTTTTTGGCACTAAGCAGTCTCACTTGGATTAAACTTTATAAATATTTGTTTAATCACGCTTCACAACTCATATTACAGGAGTCATGCGAAAAGCAAAGTTTTCACACGACTCTATGCAGTCCTGCAAAAAAACTAAATACACCCCACAATTCGTTTTAGCAGTAATTCTTTTCTATATGACTTTATCAGTCTCTCACATCATTGTGGAGGAATGGTGTGACAGACAACATTCATTAGGGTTGGCAGATATTGATTTATGCACATCTCTCTTAAGGTCCCACCACAGCATTCTAATAAGGTTGAGGTCTGGACTTTGGCTGGGTCATTGCAACACCTTGAATCTTTTCATTTCCAGCTATTCTGTTGTAGATTTATTGCTGTGCTCTGGACTATTGTCCTAATTTGTGGCAGGCTGACTTAAAACAATTTAATATAGAGAGAGTTTGTGGAGAATTCAATGACTGCAAGTTATCCAGGTCCCATGGCTGCCTTAAAACACACCCATATCACAACCTCTCCACCATCATTTTTGACAGTTGGTATGAAGTGTTTGTGCCAATGCACTGTGTTTGGTTTCGGCCAAACACGGTGCTGTGAATTCTAACCAGACCTCTCCACTTTGGTGTCATCTGTCCAAAGGACATTGTTCCAGAAGTCTGGTGGTTTGTTCAGATGCAAGTTTGCAAACCTAAGCCATGTTGCCATGTTCTTTTTAGAGGGAAAAGGATTTCTCCTTGCCTCCCTTCCAAACAAGCAATTTATTTTTTTCTAATTATGCTGTCATGAACTTTGATGTAGCTTTTGGGTTTTTTTTTATAATTTCTGTGAGGAATGGACAGATTGTGTTAACACCTGAACGCTCCAGACCAACAAACTGCCAAAAACCTCAGCTTTTATAGAGACGGTCAAACTTGCTGATGATCAGCCAATGAAGTGCTTTGATTAACAGCTTATTGCTGCTACTTGCCCTACTAATTCAATAAGGGGATCCTTTTTTTTCACAGGACTGCACAGAGTCGTTTAAAAGCTTCTTCTCCTCAAAACTGTATATGTACTCTATGCTTAGCTGTTTGGAATACAAAACATTTTAAATTAATAGAATGTTGCATCAGATATCTGAAATACAGCATTTCAAGAACAACATGACCGTGCAACACGGCTATCTGCCTGTTTTGGTATAAAAGGCTCATTTTAAATGACAAAAACACAACAGTGATATTTTGAGGTGATTGTACATGAATAAAAATCCAATTTTAAATTTTACGTTACATTTCTGCCAATAGATCAAATGACACTGAGATCATTCTGCCTAAATGACAAATTCTGGTTTATTAAAATGTGGGTCTAATTCAGCTAGACAGCCGGATAATCTGAACCACTGGCTCGCGAACACACCCAAACTTGTGTGTACACAATTGTGGAAAGTATAGTGGGTCAACAGTGCAAGAGGATGCTTGTCTTTAAATATTTACATATTTACAATGCAGAGTTTGAGCAAGACTTTTGCATTTATTTTCTCATCCGCATAGTTTGGTTGAGCTGGGCATGTGTGACCACTATGTTTCTCCCTTTTTCAGAGTTTTGCATTAAAACTAATTAGAAAAATGGGCATGACGACAAAGCCAAGACCCAAGTTTGACAAAACTGAAGCTTGCCTTTTATTACTGTCTAGTATTCTTTGCTAGTATTAGTGTGGTCTAATTATATGATTTAGATGTGACATCTTTTGTCTGTCTGGAGCGTTTCTCAATGAAATGGAATATTAGTAGCTTGATTTCTTTTCACTCGAGCTTCAGTGCTGTTTCCTTGTTTCCTTGAAATTGATTTTCTAATAGCTAACACTGCAGAAAGATTAAACTAAGCTGGAGCAGCTAAAATGCCTCTCAATCCTGGCAGTCAAGACGTTAGGAGCCTCATTAGTCAATCACAGTGTCTAAAATGGACTTTGGATGTAAAAACAAACACTCAGGCCTTTCACTGTCGCTTTATTAGATCTATATAACCAACATGTGTAACATAACATGATGTAATGCTTTAGCTAGCTTGCAAATAATTATAATAATTACCCAGCAACCCTAAATTAAATCCATCTATTGTGGTTTAATAGCAAAAAAAAGTGAATATTATCCAGAAGCTGTTGGATTAGGGAGGATTTGTTCACATATTTGCCTGAGCTGTAGAGTCATAACGGTGCGCTTTTGCATGCATTAATACATCAGCACTTGTTTACGAGTAGCATACGTGTTTTGGTATGTGTCATTGCCGATGAATATTACGACTCACAAGCAACTTTAAAAGCACATCAGACCTGACACACAGGCACACAGGACGGTCAGAAACAATGAATGTCAAAGCTTAAGTGTAAGAAAATACCCTGCTGTCCTTGAGTTAATGATGTCTCAAATCTTCCCTACTTTTCCAGCTTTATTTCCATAGCGCAAAGTAATTTTAGACATCCACGTCATAAAATGAGTTTACCCGTTGACAGAATCGGGATATGGAGCACTTTCTCTCAGCATGACCTGATTATCTTGAATATTAGTTTCCCTTAAAAAAAAGTATCAGAAGTTTACAACTTTAGATTGTGGTTCTTATGTGATTGTCCACACAATCACATGATGGGAACATGGCTTTCTTATGAAGACAACAAACAAGTTCCCATAATATAAATACTTGGATCTTAAGGTCAATGCACATTTTGAGGTTATCGTAATGTAAAGTCAGGTTTAAGGCTGGGGATATGATGAAAATTGTTAGAGTGGGGACTGAATGATGTCCTCTGAAGTTATGGATACACTGTGTCTGTGTCTGTGCATGCTCGTGCTGCACACATAAAACGATACGCCATTCCTTTACGAGTGTGGTAACTGTTTGAAAGTGGATTGGATGAATGTTGGCAACAGGAACTAAGCTTAAAAATTTCCACAGTCTCCAGTTTCTATTGATTTCTGCCCCCAGATTGAGTTGATTTTTTTAATTTAGAAAAAAAATATTTACAGCAGTTTGTTATCTTAAGGCACTTAAGATTGTACATTATAGAGATAAACCAAAAGCAAACCTTTTATAGCAAGCATTTGGCAAAAGATAGGAAAAAAAGTCCCTCTTCTTGTAGTAAATGAGACACTGAGGTTCATATTTCACCTTTTGGACTTTAATGCGTTCTGTGTAACCCAGTCCGTTAAATGGAGATAACAAAAGACTAAGTGCCAATCATTTCATAGGATAAGAATGATTTTTCACTCCTTTGCACTGACCTTGCTCTTCCCTCCTGCAGAGCTTTCCCAGGATTATGTATGACCGAATTATGTGCCAAGAGAATGATACAATCACAAGGCTCAACGCTCAAGGCTAAACAGGCTGAGTTCATAGGCCCAACTCACTTTTACAACAAGCTCAGAGCAGTGAATAAAACAGAGCCACAACTTTAATCCAAGCCCAATTAAAAGAACAGTGAGCTGAGAGCAAAACAACCAAGTCTCTGTCAGTGTGTCCTGGATATTATGTCATCTTGGAGTTTGGTAAATATTATGTCTCTGAGCAATTGAAAAATTCACAGATCTTTTATTTCGTTGAGAGCTTTAGGGACCTTGTTCAAAGGGGAAGGGCATTTCCTCTGTTTTTCTGTTGTTTATGGCTCTTGTTTGGGATCTGCAGTACCACGATTCATTGCATGTCCTCATCCTCGCCAGCACGGCCTCCTTTCTGATGCAGGTAACATTTTTTTTATTGAGTTACTTAAAGCTACCTTGAACTTTTTAAATCTATAAAGAACTTATTATTCCATCGTAGGGTGAAAACAATTACAGCAATAAATATATCAGAGAAAGAAACCCCAAGTAGTTTGTTGCTCGTAGATTTACCAAGAAACTAAGGTTACATTCCAAACACCACATTGCGGACCTTTGAACAGAGTACGGCATTTAATAGGTAGATGCATAACCTTCAGGAGTTAGTAAAGACAAAGAGCTAAAAGTGAAAGTTTATGTTGGACTTAAATTCAAAAATGAGTAAAAAAAACATGAGTACAAATGAATAATATGCTATCAGCTTGATAATGACCCAAAATAAATAGGCAATATCATTAGACTGTGATGGTGGTACATCTTGTTGCACTGATGAAAGATACATCTCACAGATATGGTGTGGTAACATCGTAACTTGGACTCATCAGGGGTTTCAAGTCCTTCAACATCAGATGGGCTTTTCCAGGAGACCCAACCAACCAGGATGGATCCCTTTTTATCCTTCCAGTGATGCCTAGCAATAGAAGTGCTTTGCGGAGTGAACGCCCTGAAAATCCTTGGCAGTCCACTTGCACTGGCTCACGGTGGGATTGCCAGCCTTTCCTTTGGCATGCATCTGCTAGTTCATGGTACCTGGCATGCTTTCTTTCATTTTCTTTGCCCATCTGGGTCCCAGCATGGATTCAAATATAATGACTATGTCTGGTCACAGCCATGTTGGTATCTGGGTTGGGTACTTCAGTTGTTTGCTAAGATCTTCTTCAATATGTCAGTGAAGAGGTGCCAGGATTTGTTTCTACAAAGGCATTAGTGTTTGCCTGATGGTGGTGTTTTCTAGCACATGACTACACTGCCAGCAAATACGTTGAGGACCTGGTCATGGTCCAAACAATAGTCTAAAAGGGCTTATAGGCAGTTGCTAAGAAGGTGTTACAAGGAGCAACTCTCAGAACAAAGAGGTAAAGTGCTTCATTCTGCCTCAAGTGTGGAAGTTTGGTGGATAGATTAGGACATCATATACAGTTTAGACCAAAACCCTATGCAGTGGTAGTCAGCTTATCAGTCCTAAAGTCAACTGAATAAATGCAGGTTTTACACTCTAAAATGTTAATTTAGAAACTTTTTGGTGACACTTTGAATCAAAGAACGTGCTTCTCTCAAGTGTCACCATTTGGCAGTGATGTGCAGTAGTGATAAAGGTAGAAAAACCTTTACGTGAAAGGCAGTTTCCCCTCAGTGCAATGCAGCTGCAACTTAATTGCTGTGTGAAATTAATGTAACTTAAAAAAATGCTTTGATTTGCTGGCTGATTACAAGGTGTATATTACACAGGAGAAACAAAGTTCTTGCAGTCATATCATACAAAAAGCAACTTTCTGCAGCCTATCAAGTGCTCCTTGCCTAAATATTTCCATGCACAAATAAAAGAAATAAAACATGACATTGCCTGTAAACTTTTTTGTTCTGAATATGTTTCACACCCTTTTCTGCTCTTTTTGCTTTTCTTTCCTCAGCCTTCAGCTCGTTCTTCTTGCGATGATTTCAGCTCTCTAGAATGAAGTCTAACTTTTTCCAGTCCAAGTAGCGTGTGACCCACTTCTATCAAAGAGAAACAAAAAAAAAGCTGCATGTGGAAAACAGTCAGAAGACCTGCGTTCTTTTAAAACCACATTTTTGTTTCTTTATACATTCTTAATGTTTCTGCAATTAAGCTATTATGTGTTACATCCAAATATATGGAAATGAGCTCTTTCTAAATCGCTACAGCAATGGCAGGGGAGGGGTAACTTACTGTTACTGAGAAGCTGGTTTAAGAAGTAGCTAAATTTATAAAGTAAGAGCCACGTGTGGAAAGTCAGCTGGGTCTGGACTCAATCAAGCTAGCATGGCCTTTTGCCCCTTTTTTATATAAAGGATCAGCAGTTTGCTCTGTGCAGAGACCTTAACTGAAAACTCTTACAGAGTTTGTGCCAAACACTGTAAAATAGCTGACATGTGATGTTTCAGTGGCGTGTCATAATGGATGGGTGTCACAGTGTTCACTTGGCTGAAAAAAGCAAAATTTCAACATCTTTGAACAAAATTAAAAGGCTGCATTTGTGTATGGGTGTGTGCGTGCTTTTTTTTGTCTATGTGTGCATGGGTGATACCGACCACCACTTCATCCCTTCTTTATCTTCTGATGTCAGCTTTTGGCTGCATGTCCTGAACAAAGCAGATGCAGTAAATTACAATTTCAATTCAAAGTCCAAAGTCTAATGTTGCAGAGTGAGAAAGTAAATTCTTAATGAGGAGACAAAGTAACAGCAGCACTTGGTTAGCCAAACTTAGTCAGGGCCATTGGTATGCATGGCACATTTTTTGCCCCAAGTAACAAACAAGGCCACCCTGCACTGATGAAAACAACTGTATACGTGACGTAAATGTGGTCTTAAGCAGACATTTGTCAGTATTAACTTCACTCTACTACACTGCAACCATCAACAGTCAAATAGTCTTGAGATCAAAAGAATATTTATTAATATGAGATAAATTAAATTCCTTTGGCACAATAGATTAGCTCGGAGATTTTTGTATGAATGTATTTCACTGTTTGGATTTTAATACTACTTCATGTCTCTGCCACTTCCATTCCTTACACCCTTTGTTGTAATGACATTAAATCAAAGTCAAGTGCTGCTAACTACCCCAGTATGATGTGTATGTGTGTCAGTATGATGTCATCTGACAATCTTTTTGTACTGCTTTTCATTACTCATTGAGATTCAAGCTCTCTTATGTAAAAAAAAAACAACAACTGAAAAGGAAACGAAAACAAAAAAGCCAAACTAATACAAATGATCTTCATTTCTTTAAAGATCACACCACCTAGCAGTGATTGGTAAAAACAGACTTCATGGTTAATAGGCTTTTAATAACGTAGTGCTACAAGACAATATTGACAATACAGAAAACGACACAGTGTTTTTCTTTAGAGTATAGCTTTATACATTTTTATTTTTACCGTCTTATTTCTTTAACAAAAGTTTGTGGACTGCCTATATGGGTAACAGAGGTTAGTAGTCCAGCAGGGCATATGCTAAGATATTTGCTAGCCCTAGCTAGCTGGCTGACAGGTTAGCTAGGTTAGCGAAGTGAAACCATAATTTATTTTAAAGTGTTACGTTATGTTAAAGATTTGCATTTGGATGCTTTTTCGCTAGCACTAAAACAGTTGGTATCAGGGACTGATATATTTTGTTTGGTTTTTGACACTGTGCATTATGGACGAATGTCTCTACTTTGATCTCATTTGCCCAAAGACGTTGTTCCAGAAGGCTTCTGGTTTGTTCGGATACAATTTCGCAAGCCTAAACTGTGCTACCATGTTCTTTTAAGAGAGAAGTGGCTTTCTCTTGGCAACTTTTCCAGGAAAAACAATATTTCTTCAGACTTTAATAGCTGTACTGACATAAGCTAATAGGACTGTCACGCTTACTGAGGAATTTAGCATCAAAGTGTAGCTTTTCTTCTTTATGCAATTTCTCTGAGCATTGCACAGACTGACCTTTGTGTTAAGTTACTGAGATGTGTACTGCTAGGAAGATTATGGAAATGGGTAAAACTGAATGCTTCAGAACATCAACCGGCCCAAACCTCCCCTTTTATGGAGGTGCTCATGGTTGCTGTTACCAGTGTATTTGATTAGCATCTTCTTGCTGCTACTTACCCTCTTAATTCCTGTGGAAGCAGTAAGGGTGTTCCTTCTCTTCACATGACTGTAAATATGCTTGCTGCCAAGGACATCCATCACAACAACTTTATCTTAAAGAATCCAAGGTAACTGTGACTTGAAATATGCCCTATCATCTCTATAAAATCGGTATAAATCCGTATACACTCTAACATCAAAAAAGTAACTTTACACACTGGTATTGCATATGGAATCAGTTTTCCAAACTGGCTGCATTTAGTGAGCTAATGTGTGGACAATAGCCCAACGTTTTATGACAGGCATCAGTTATTTAAATCTTTCTCTAACACTGTATCCCTGAAAGCAATATATTCATCTGTCTCTGTAAACCTCTGATCTTTTCCTTGATCAAAAACCTCTTTTGTAGATAAAGACTGATATTGAAATGTCTTGTTTAAATGGCCATCTCAGGTTCCAGAGTAGGCTGGAGTTCCCCAATGTGCTTAGAATTAAATATTGCAATATTCTCCATTCAGGTCAGATGGCAATACAAGCTGCAGCCAATGAAAATATTTTGGGGCAAAGAGACTCTCAACACTCACTGAAAACACATGGTAGCAAAGGCATTCATCCACACATTGTACCTGGAAACTATGTTCGAAATCTGACAACCACCCACTAAAGCGTTGACAAATTGGTCTGCTGACTCCAAAACAAAACCATTATCCATTATCTTTTAGTCATTGCCCATGGGAAATATTTTTGCCCTCCTAGATCTCACTATGCATTTATTGTGTTTTAAATCTGACTGCCATAACAAATCTGAGCCAAGCTCAACAATTGACCGCCTGTGCTCCTCAGATAAGAGACTAAGTTTGGACCTTTGATATATTTGAAAAGGAAGCAAAATGACTGCTTCAAGAAAAAAATGATGCCTTTTTGTGGAAGCGTTTGCCTACGGAGAGCCTATGGAAGGGTTTTTAATCAATGCAGACGTGCTTCCATGCGCTCCTCCCAACTATACAGTGCTCGACATTGATGACACTATGCTTTGACTGAATCCTGGTTTGTTGACAAGTAAGGCAGAGCAGTGAAGGAAGCAGCAACATGAAGCAAGAAAAATATGAACAATCAAAAAATACAATATGAAAAGTACAGAAAGTGGCTGTAGTGGACATACATTGTTTTTAACACTAAAGCTCCTTGTATGTTAGAACTGTACTCTTCTCTGCTGGCTAATGGACTAACTGCATCAGAAGGAAGAGTAGCTCACACACTGGTTGTAAAACAAGTTTTTGACACTGCCCTCATCTGACAACAGGTACATCTCCGCAGGTACATGGGCTTTCTGAAACTGCCCACGTGCTACCACCACTGAACTATAACTCTCCCATGAGGCTATGGGAATGAGAATCCACACCCCCAAATGATAGTTAAGTCTCCTTTAGCGATAGGGTAAGGCAGTTAAGCAGGGGCTCAGAGTACAGCTCCTACTCCAGCTGAGGTGTTACGGGAATGTCCTACTGGGAGAAACCCCAGGGCAGACCCAGGACACGCTTATATCTCTCAGGTGAATTGGAAATGACTTGGTATCTCCCCAGATGAGCTGGAGGAGGTGACTGGGGAGAAGCAGGTCTGGGCTTTTGATCGGATGGACGGATGGATGGATGGATGGATGGACGGCCAAAGTAGTATTAGGAGTAGTAAAGATTGATTTCAATCTTTTTCATCTTGCAGGGTTAGAAAAAGTCTTTTCTATTCTCATAAGAACGATGGGGATTTATAAGAGTAGTACTTGGTTTTCCTCTGACGCAGAGATGGTTAATACCATCAGTTTTCCTTACACAGTCACAAATGACTGAAAAATGTTTGTAATGACTTTTAGGCAAGCTCTCAAAAGAGTAGCTGTGGTTCTGCTGTTGGAAAATAAATCTAACCACAAAAAATTCACCTCAAAATCTAAAATAAACGCAGCACTGAATAATCGGCAATCAATACAAAGAAAACTTTCTATTCATTCAGCTTAATTGGTGAAATACTTTCCACCAGGTTTATTGTGGCACAGACCCACTTAGGATTAAGTTTTTTTCTGTCAGTTATTTCACCCAGAAGCAGAATTATTTCCACTCAAATAACACAGCAAAATATGAGCACCGCAGATGGTTTTGAGTATGGAAATAAAGTTGATTCCTTGAAAAAACTTTCTCTGAATTTTGTAACAATAAGATAGGCAGATAATTAGATTAATATTTATTTTTACATTATCCAAAGTATACCAGTGGTAATTGGCTCAACAAAATCTTACTGAAAGTCTTTCCAAATCCAACCCTGGAGATGTGATTCGTATATCAAGCTGCTGTGGTTAAAAAAAAAGGTATTCTGATGCTTTAAATATAAATCCAACTGTGTTCAATCACCCATTTTTATACAATGGTTTAGAAGAAGAAATTATACATTGTAGTAGTTTATCAAAAGTAAAGTCAGGGGCTGGTAACAAACAACATTTAACAAAGTAACAAAGTATACATTTCAGATACATCAGTGATTCCTTTTTATCTTCCTTTTTATTGCATAAATAATGTAATCATAATGAAATTATGCTATTTATACTATTTAATGCAATGAATCTTGGAAAATATATAATGCACATGATACCAAGGGCTCAGAGAAGAGCTCGAGAAAATGTGGAGGGTAACAGTGGTCCCAGTGGTAATCGGAGCACTAGGTGCGGTGACTCCCAAACTAGGCGAGTGGCTCCAGCAGATCCCAGGAACAACATCTGAGATCTCTGTCCAGAAGAGCGCAGTCCTAGGAACAGCTAAGATACTGCGCAGGACCCTCAAACTCCCAGGCCTCTGGTAGAGGACCCGAGCTTGAAGGTTAGACCGCCTGCAGGGGTGAGCGGATTTTTTAATTTTTATTTTTTATATATATACATATATGTATATATATATATATATATAGAGAGAGAGAGAGAGAGAGAGAGAGATACATAGATAGATAGATAGATAGATAGATAGATAGATGTCTGTGTTTACACTTTATTAGGTACAACTCAATTAATGTTGTCAAAACAAGTTGCCGATGGTCAAACTGAATGGGGAGAATGGTGATTTAAGGTGTCAGATGTGCAGAAACTGCCGATCCACTGGGACTTTCTCACATAACCATCGCTAGGGTTTATAGAGGATGGACCAAAAAGAGAAAATTTCCACTGAACAGCAGTTCTCTGAGTAAAATTGCCTTGTTGATGTCAGAGGTCAGAGGAGAAAGGTAAGACTGCTTTCAGCTAACAGATGCAGAAGAGCATCTCTGAACACACAACAAGTCAAACCTTGAAGCAGGTAAGATACAGCGGCAAAAGACCACACCAAGTGGCACTACTGTCAGCTAAGAACCAGAACCTGAGGCTACAATTTGCACCAAAATTGGGTAACAAAAGATTGAAAATATTTTGCCTGATCTGATAAGTCTGGATTACTTTTGCATAATTCAGATTTTAGGCAGAAACAACATGAAACCATGGCTCCATCCTACTGCGTCCACCTCTTCATAGCTACTGGGTACACATCTTCTGATGGCTGCTTCCAGCAGGATAACACACCATGTCAAAAGCTCAGATCAGCTCAAACAGGTTTTTTGAACATGGCAATGATTTCATTGTACTCAAATGGCCTCCACAGTCACCAGATTTCAGTTCAAAAGAGCGCCTGTAGGAAATTTCCTTCAAGGACGTGCAAAACAAAAATATCCGAAGGATCTCTGTGTTACTGTCTTGTCACTATGGAGCAAAACCCCTGAGGAATTTTTCTAGAATCTTTTCAAATCTATACCATGAAGATGAAGATTTAAGGCAATTCTTAAGGCAAAGACTTGTGAGTGTAAATGAGACAACATGCAACATTTAAACATATAATACTAACTATATACTATAACTAACTATATAGTGCTAACATGCAGAAATTCTATTTTAGATTAAATGTTACATTTGAAGTAAAATCACATTATCAGAACTCTGCAATACACAGAGGTGCATGTCGAAGCTGACTAGTTTTTACTGACTATGATTGCTTCTCAGTTTTTCTTTGTGTCTTGCACCTGCTGCTATCCACAATGTGTTGTTTTTGACATTTTATCGGATTATAATAGGTGGTGTTCCAACTGGCTCAGCTAAACCGTATCTGATTCTCTGATCTTTCATTAAGTTGATTAAGTAACTCTGGATCATGTGTAAAAGCTTTTGCTAGAGAAGAATGTGTCAGGAGAGGAAAGCACAATATGATTCATCTTTTTGGATTGCTATGTTTCCCATACCACCTTTATTAAATCTCCCACAGTTCCTGAGCAAATATTTGGTCTTTTATTCTTTGTCCGTACACATACAAAACTTACACAGTAACTTTTAATGGATTCTGGTGAATACCAAAAGTTGTAAAAACAGTATGATTGTTTATGAACATAATAAACAAACACAAAGTAGCTGTCAGAAGCTATTACATTATGAAATACAAATGTCATGATTAAAATGACCTATACACACCTCAAGTGCCCATTCTTACAGTTTGCTTTGCAGCTTTTTCTTTGGTCCAATGTCACTGCATTACTGGTCAAATAAATAACACTGGGTGGGGACCTGTCACTGGAATGGTTGGAAATAGGGCACTCTGAGACAAGAGTTAAACTAAGCAAGAGCACACATGCTTCTTTTTTCCCCTCATATACAGACTGCTTTATATAAAAAGTGCATTGTAAAGATATACACTGAGTTGTTTAAAAGTACTATATTCTCCTTTTGTGTGAAGCTGTAACAAATTCAAAGTGGTGTCTTTTTGTAGTGGCAGGCAAAAGTCCATTTTTGAGGGCAGGACCGGAAAAGGTGAAGGCCTGCAGCAGGATGCAGAACAGTTGCCCAACAATGTCTTTTCTTCTCACTGTGTTACCATTTTCCAGGGATGGGCACCCCGCATTCATACCAGCCCACAAATGGATGGGCCGTGCGTCGGCCAATAACCCCAAATGTAACTGGCTCTTGTCTGTAGGAACGATAGTATCCTGCAATAGAGAAAAAGTTATTTATAGCTAAAAGCCATCCTCATTTAGACAGGTTAATAAATAAAAGCATCCCCATCCATTAAACTACTGCACAACAAAATGAGATAATGTGCAATAATGCAATGTATGAGTAATAAAAGAGCGCTGGTCAAAACCTAAACAGATATGAATGGCATTTCTCCACTGGCACATCATTAGACATGAGTTTATGGCAAATGACATGTAAGTTGGTTTCTATTGCAATTTGCAAACAATAACACTATTTTAGATTTATCAAATGCATCTACTTTTATGGAACTGCAGTTTTGTGAACGCGTCAGAGGCACTCTCATTGTGGTGCTGAGTGGCATGTTCTTTGAGCATAATAGATATGGTGTTTTAGGCAATCCTACATACCCTGTTCTGATGCAAAGGCACTCCTTTCACAATAGTAATAGAAATAGTCCACAACAAATGCACTATTTACTCTTGTTTCAGTAATGTTTGATAGAAAATGACAGCACCGCAGCACAGAGAAGCTGCTACCCCGGAGGTTGTGAATTTGATCATTTCTTACATTGTAAAACTTTCAGAGATAACTGCCATTAGCGTGGGAATTAGACAAATCTGAGACCTGTTTCATTTGCTCCAGCACAGTGTGACTGGCCTCTCTCCCAGTCATACATATTCCCAACTGGTCTTTCCCTTGCCAGGCCAATCACAGCTGTATATCTAATACTGGGTGGGTTTGATACACATCTGTGTGCTGTGGTTACTCAGCACCACATCTCTCTCTCACACACACACACACACAGACTGCTGGTCAGTCCACTTGTGACCACAGGTTTTGGACTAATCGTGCATTCGCCTGATGCCACAATGCTAAACTGCCTTAAACACGCATATAAGAAAATACCCTTAGAAGATTGCATACTTACCATAAATATAGTTAACTGCTTATCTGGAGCAAGTTTTAAGCATTTTCATGGTGTACTAAAATGACCCGAAACTAATAACTACCAGCAATTCATGACTTTAATCTAAGAACTTATGGTTTAATTAGAAAAATTGGGGTAATGAAAAGCATATGAAATTTGGGCTAAAACACAACACAAAAATCACTTTAATGAGCATTCATGCAAACAATATTCTGCATCTTTATATGTTGCATGGATATAAATCAACCAGCTGGTCCTTTACAGAGCCAGAAAGGCAGACGGCATAGAAACAAGTGATAAGTAAGGGCTAACAGTGCAGGCTGCAAATTTAAAACAATATGCACAGTCTGTTTTTATTTACCTTGTACTGTGGGCAGATTATTTGACAAGTAGGCCGGGCCTGTCCTTCCATCCCTGTAGGAGTCCACAAACTGGCAGTGGTCCTCTCCCTGGCCAAATGTATCTCCTATACTGTAAAATGGGTCTGTGGGGGAAAGGGAGAGGTATCTTTATTATAACATTTCCCATTGCTATGGTGGGAGGCAATTCATAATAAATCTTGCCAAATGGTGTAATAATAATGGCAGAGCCAGGCAAATTCAACACATGTCAGAGCTCAGTGCAGCATTTCATTGCTTAATTTGTGGCGATTCACAGGGTTCTGTGTTGGAACCAATTCTACATGCTTCCCTTAGGCAGTATTATTAGAAGGCACGGCATACAATTTCATTTATAGGCCTTCTAATAATGCAGTCTAAAAGATGTCATAGTATCGTTTTACCTGAATAGAGCACTTGTCTTTCAGACCTGTTTCTAAAACAGAATGAGAGGCAGAGCCTTCAGCTTTAAGGCTCCTCTTCTGTGGAATCAGGTTCCAGTTTGGGAGAAACAAACACTCTCCACTTTTGAGATTAGGCTTAAACTTTCCTTTTGGACGAGGCTCATGAAGGGCCTGGCAGGTTTCTTTCTTCTGTTAAAAGGGAGGTTTTCCTTCCCACTGTCATCTTACTTATAGCAGGTCGCGTGACTGTTGAGGTTTTCTTTCCAATACTGAGTTGGGTCTTTACCCTATAATATAAATTGCCTTGAGGTTGATTTGGTGCTATTAAATAAAACTGAATTAAAATTTAATTAAATATTAAATCATATCCATGTAGAAGCAACAGCCAAAAAGAAAGGGTTTAGCAAAGAACAGTAATTACCAATTATAATTGCAGGTCTGTGGCTATGTGCTTTGCATCCTAATCATATTTTAGTTGGTGGTGACTGCCACACCTCTTCCTCCATAGAAACAGTCTTTATTTCAGATTTTTAAGCATCAGAAATATATTTACCTCTTAGACTGTCTCCCATGAAGATCTTGTATCGTAGGGAATTACACAGAACCACACCCACAAACTTCCTGTACCATGTCCGCTTGACATACTGGCTGCCCTTACAGCTGCTGTGGACTGGGTTGAACTTGAAAGAATAAGGAATCCAGATTGGCTCGCCTCCTGATTGCATTAAGGAATAGAGGAAGAAGAGCATTAAGTTGCATTTCTACCTAAAATGTTCTTTGACATTTTTGCCCTTTGGTTTCTTTTTTTTCTTTATATTTAAAGTGTTATATTATTCAGGGATTCATCAAGTGATGTATATATGTTTTGCCTACACACAGAAGCATTTAAATGCATTACTTATCATCATTATTGTCTTTTAACCAAGTAAAAATATCATTATTATAAAAAATCACTTGTGGCCAGATCACTCATATTGTTATAAACATAAGTACAAAGAATAACAACAGACAAACGCAACTGTCACACACTAGAAAATAGTGAACACAATATCCAGTTAATTATCACAGAAGTTCAACGTTAGCTATGTTACTATTATAAGGAAAGCTCTGGAAGAGAAAATCCATCCTAAATTTCTGTAACTTTTTTCATTATTTTTCAGTATAACTTGTCTCTAAGTTCGAAATGTGCTGTTAGTGTGCAGACCTACCAGGTGGTCTTTCAATGAGGAGAGGGTCATCTGAAAAAACAAAAAAGAATGTAAACACCAGGGGTGAAAAAGACCGCATATCAAGTTTAATGCGTTCACCTGATGATGGGAAAGAAAAACCAATAGAGCGTGTAATGCAGTGTACATGTGCAAGTCGGCTTCTCTTCAAGGGCGACTCTCTGTGTGAATATTGTGTGCTGAATGTAACTGTGACATTTTTTCTTCTATTTTTGTACAGTAAGGAACGAAAATGTAGAGTCAGCCTGAACTTTAATCGTTAGGGTATCTCAAAGTTTACAGTTGCAGGTGATGACAGAATACAACCTGATTCAGTAACATAGGAGAGCGTTTCGCTGAATGGTCCCACACCAAACACATTCTTCGCTTGCACCCTGAAGTAGTACCTGAATGAACACAGAGCACAAAGTATGGCTTTAATGAAAGTTTTAGCATTTAACGTGCCACTCCACCAGTTTTGTTGTTACTGGTTAAAAACAGGAAAATGATAATGAGCGCAGCAGATGACTTGACATTCTTTAAGATTTAAGAGTAGCCCGATTTATGCTTGTATGAATCCAAAGTGAGCGCAGCACAATAAAATGGCTCTCTGGCTCACGTTCAAGGGAAAAGGAGAGCAGGACTGAGGAGAGGCAAAAGGGATGGTGGAGAGGAAAAAGACACATCTATAAAAGCAAAGGTTAACAGCTGAGAGGAAAGTAGAAGAATGAATGACAACAAAAAGGAAGGATGTGGAAAAGTAAAGAAAGCGAGAGAGACTTTAATCAAAAGAGAAATTTGTCACCCGAAAGCGTTACTAGATGTCACGAGCTTTCTTGCCAGAGTGCAAAACAAAGCCAAACAGTGATCTCATTTCATCTCCAGGTGGTTGAGGAATTATAAAGTCCTGTCACATTCGAAAAAACCCAGCAGTGACAACACTGAGAGACTGCAAATTTTTCCACTGTGCATGATGTGTGCGCATGAGCTTTCGTATACTGTGCAAGGTCACACACAGTAAGCTCATCGTCTGTCAATTTCAAGTCTACAATACAGCCATGAAGCCTGGATCCAATCACCACGGCCATATGAAGACGCTCACCAAATTATGTCACGGGAGAGGGAGAGAAAGCAATGCAGCTACAGAGAGATGACGTCATGGAAGAAAAAAGACGAGAAGAAATCTGAGTGGGTAGGAAAAAAAGGACATTGTGAAAATAAATACAGTATCAAGGACCAAAGTTGCTTGCTATTTGAAACTTTCAATGCAGAGATCTTCATTCAAAAAGAAATTCTATGTGGCAACTGCACATGTTGTACCTTTTCAAGCCAAATCTGGCCTGGCCTCATAATATGCTTTTCGTAATAAATGATGGCTGAACCACAAGATGAACCCACAAAAGCCAATTTTAAACTCTTTCAAAAATACTCACATATGTAAGAAATTCACAACCGATTTGTGTTCTTTAGGCTTCTCTTACATACAGCAGGAGAAATAGATGCTTAGAAAACCAGAAGTAGGAAAACAGAAAATTGTCAATTTCTATGCATAAAAAGGCTTTAAATGAATTACTACATGTTGTTAAATGGTTGCAGATTTCCATTTTTCAAGTTCAGGTATTAATTAGCTATTTAGAGTGAAAACTGCCAGACTTTTGTTTGATGAAAGCTAGTTTTACATTTAAAAAAACCTTAAATAAAATGGAAGTAGAATATATATTTTATGTATGTAAGGGTTAGTAAGGTATTAGGAAATACTCAAGTCATCATTTATAAAGCATTACTTCTCTGTAATATGTCATTTATAAACACAGACATAAAAGGTTCTTGCTAAATAAGCTCATATAAAGTGACTAATGTCAGCATTTTATACTTTACAAATGATGGATTCACCACTTTTAAGTAATACATCAAGTAAAAAATAGCTTTTTAGGAGCTGTAATGGTTTATGGAATCATTTAAAAAGTCTTAGTAATTAACAGAGTACATAGAAATACATTTATACATGTAATGATTAAGATATCAGCTATTTGTGAGAATGTTAATTGAGGTTTTATAAATACTTATCTAATATTGTAATTGATGGTCTATTAAAGGAGTTACTAGTTTTTCTAAAGTGAGCCTATTTATGCCTTACAAAGCTGTTATAAATGACACAACAGGAAGAGCACAAAGCGATACGCAACATAGAAATATTTATTGTAACATTCATGCATAACCCACCTGAGGTCTTTACTAATAACTTATTAATGCTTGTGTAGTTCTTATAAAGTATTACCCACCACATGACTCACTGATAGAAAGAGGGAAACTTGTGGATGCAAAAAAAAAAAGAAAGATAAATTTCACATATATGCAGTTATCCTGTTAGTCAATGCAATACAAATTTGCTCTGTAGTTCTGGAAACCATGAAGGAGCCTCCAGCATGGGAAATGCCAACACTATCCCATAAACCATTCCGTGATCCTGGATATAAACTGGTTGGCGGGAATGCATACTTTTGGAAAGCTTTTTGTGTTCATCTGTTTTTTTGACAGTCCACAAAACCTAAAAAGACTCTTGCTTTAGACTGTGCAATATACTATATAAAAGCTTTTAGTGTCCATTAATGGCATTCATTTGAACTACGCATGGTTCACACATGTTGTTTTTGCTAAAGGATATAAAGTAGTTTCACTTTTGTGTCTACTTGCACTTGCCAGTACTTAATCACTGCATTTATTGAGAACTGCTGAAGATTATCTGGATGCCCTAAATTCATCAACTAACTAAATAACTAAATAACACATAAACATTGTGTATCGATTTCGAAAAAATGAACCTATTTTTAAATTACTGCAACTAGGTATAAGTTACTGCACCATTTAGAGTATCGTAAATTCTTTTAGCAGAAACCCCTAAAAACACAGGTGAACAACAAAGGAAACCAAGACTCTTTCCGTCTTGGGTTCATGTTTCCATGCATTTATTTTGACAGCCATGACCCATGTCTCGTAACACATGGCTGTGGAAACATGCTCTAATAACTGAAACAGACCGAGATGGCTGTATCTCTGTGCAAGTGTCAGATAATATGTGCTGTATTTATGTTCCGCTGAATTTTCTGGGGTCTCATCTGAGTTTTACTGCACGTCACATAAGATTCATATCTGTTTCTTAACCAAACTGCTGGTTTTCCACTTTAAGGACTTTTCCTGCCACTACAGCATCAAATTTACATGCTTTGGATAATATAAAACTAATTTGATCACAGTCAGCCACGTTCCAAACAAAACAAAACAAAAACATCTACATGCATACATACAATCACACAGCAACACACAGGCAACGTGCATATTTGGTCACGCAGAGGTCAGGGTAAAAGATTCATGCAGCTAAGCAAGCCTTTGTTTGTAAAATAAGCTTCTTTTGTTTTTATGACTCCCACATGGGAGATGATTTTGTATGTTGATGTTACCTAGAGTTGGGCTTGAGATTTTCCACAGCCAGGTGTGTCCCAGTGGCGGCTTTAGAGGACCACCTATTGTTGAGGATGTCATCATATGAGGCACTCTGGACCATGTAGCCTGCAGAGAATAACACAAAATTAATTGCAGGTCTCCTTAGTCATTAAAATGAAAATCTCTAAAGCAGATGTAGATTTTTTATGTTTATTTCAATTTGAGGGTCAGCATAACAGGAAACGTTTGATATTTTGAGAAATAGACCTATTTCCTTTTTGTTTTCTTTTTTTGGCCACCAGAAGTTGGTTACCATAGCACAGCACAAAGACTGAAACATATGGAAAGAGCCAACCTGACACAGTTCAAAACTAAGGTGTAAAAATAAGGGCCATATACCAGAATTTCTTGGCAGCGTGCAATAAGTTCCTCAAGGCTCCACTGGCAGCCCAGCCAACCTTGCGGTGATGAGGTTAAGCCTCCTAGTGGCTGGTGGCAGCCTCATATTTACAGTTCATGTCAAACTGTTCCTTTGTGGGAGTAGGTGGTCTCGAACACTATAAAGAAAATCTGCAGTTCTGGCATTTTCTGTTGCTCATACTGACTGTCTTCCAGCCTGCCTTCCTCTCTGTCTGCTTTCTTCTTCTTCTCAGGCACACGGACAAATCCTCAGAATCCGGTGAATACCTGAGGTCACACAGCCCTCGATCACTCACTTTAAAACTATGGAGACCAGCTCAGCTGCACGTCAAACTACCGACTGTTTCTA
This sequence comes from Oreochromis niloticus, assembly GCF_001858045.2. Lineage (NCBI taxonomy): Eukaryota > Metazoa > Chordata > Actinopteri > Cichliformes > Cichlidae > Oreochromis > Oreochromis niloticus. The sequence continues at coordinate 12,313,814 of NC_031980.2, read as the reverse complement.
TTGGACTTTTGAGCAGGACTTTCTGTTTTTACTGGCGCTGGACCAACACAGCTGGCTGCTGACAGATGAGAAGGGAAATACTAGCTACTTTGTTTTTCTTCTGTTGAGTTTTCATTCCTCATTCCTTTTGCATAGTTAAATCGAGGTTTGATAGAGTAGTATCCCTGCTTTTGCTGTCTGTCTGTGTACTCTATAGAGGGCAATTTCCCCTACTATGGGTATAAATTGTGTCTCTTGAAGTTAGTTCTTTAAGCCAAAAGCAACAATTAAAGTATTCAGTGAATAAAGTGTATGTTTTGTCTAAAGCCTTCAAAGAAAATGCCCTCAATGCATCAGAGTAAATGGAACCAGAAGTTGGGTACAGGTGAAAACTCACAAAACCAGATGCTAACAGCTGTTTCCATGCAATAGTTATTCAAAAAGCCATGACCCGCAAGTCGTAATGCATGGTTGTGCAAACAACCCCTAATTACTAAAACAGCCCTTTGTGATTAGATCTGGATGTGTGAACTAATCCTGCATATATATGCCAGTTAATCTATATTGTATATCTAGAGTAATATACTGGATATGTGCTTACAGTAGTCTAGTCCATTAGGAAAGGAAAGGAAAGGAAAGGAAAGGAAAGGAAAGGAAAGGAAAGACAGGAAATTGTGACAACAATGGAGGTCAACAAATGCAAAATACTAAAGAAGAAACTACATCAGATTTTGTGCACACAGAAAATCCTTCTTAGTGCGATCAAATCTTCCTTTTTTTCATTTCTATGATAAGATTTGTGGGCAAGAAAAAGTAGATATCTGAAGTTATTATTTAGGACAGTTTAAATGGGAGAAATAGTAATCACTGATGCCAAAAAAGCACAGACAGATAAGGCACAAAAGTCTAACAAAATTTAAGTAACCAAGAACAGTGGGTAAGAATCCAAGGAAAGAAAAGACCAGTGACAGCGCAGACCTATCTGTTATACACATCAGATGATGAACCTGTGCACTGCATGACCATGAGTCTGTGGTTGCCTGCCAAAGAAAACATACTGCTTCTCTTGCTGGCCAGATTGCTACCTCTGATAGCCCATACAGAAGGCCGTTATCTCCACTCTCCTCTCTTTTTCCTTTTTCCATGTGTCAATTTCAAGGTCAGATGAATTCTGGTTTTCTCTGAGAAGCGGTGGGAGTTGAGGAACACTATTCCAAGTGTTCTATGCCGTCTGCGTTTTCACGATTTATTCCCAATAAGCTGCTGGACTGAGTTCTAAAATGTGAGTCCGGAGGGAGACTGATAACATGTTCAAGGTATCTGGTGAACCACAACAGATGAGAATATGATGAAACAGACTATGTATTAAACAGGTGTGGATGTCACAGAAAAATGTAAACACAGCAATACTTTGCTGGAATTTGACTGATTTGATTGATCTGATTAGTGGTCCGAGTAGTTTTTGTTGCCAAAAAACAGCTGTATTTACAGTGTGCTCAAATCTGCCACACAATCAAACTCTGGAGTGCACCACAGCTCCGATTGTTGTTGTTGAAAGTTCTCCCATCAGATGCCTCAATACTGAACAGTAGAAGTCCTCACTAAAATTCTCACTTTGGGGGACAAACTGTCAAATAAAATCAACAGCAAGCTCCTGGTCCGTCTCTTCAGCTGACTTTTCAACTGCTTAAAAGTACTTGGTCATCACGGGCGATGATCTTGCGCACAAAACTGAGGTCAGTTTTAAAGTCAAGAGCTTATGTGTGATTTCTGCACACATTGAACGATCTGCTGGAAAATGTTACAACTGCACTGAAAGCTATTGAGACGGTACGACCTTTAAGGTAACATCGGCCAAATTTAAATCAGCTACAACTTTCCTGTTTTCAGAGCTTTAGTTTCATTTCATTTCTTTAGTAACATTTTATAATAATGCTCAATAATGTAATCACATGCAGTGCAAAGGTGAATTTAAAACACAGACACTGGTCTTTACTTTTGTCATTCAATACATTTAAACATATTTGCGACACTGCATTTTGTTAGTTCGTTAGTAGTATGTTGAGAGATTTGTTCACAATAAAAATTTTAGAACTTGCTGAATTTTCAAACAAATATCTCATAGTTAGGTTTGGGAATTATTTCTGTTTTCCCATGGTCCCCTCTGCTCCACCCCATTTAATTAAAAAAACATGGAAATGTCTCTGATAAAATATGTATAAAAGACAAGAAAACAAAACTACAGATGCACAGCCACTGTAAAATAACAGAACATTCTGATTAACAACATTTCTTACCTGACACCATATCATCCTTGAGAGGGCGGGCCCAGTCCAGGATGATAAAGGAGTGGCAGCCTTCCATGGCGACCACAGTGAAGTTATGAGGCTTGTTTTTGGGAGGTTGGTTGTGATTGGCTGCCAGGCTGTCATTTTTCATTAAGTTTTCCAGGATGTCAACCTGAAGGTACTCCAGAGCCTCTGTTAAAGAGCAAGGTGCTCCTGGGTCCTTCTGGATGTAGTTTACGTATGGAGCTGATGGAAAGAGTAAATGTAGGATTAGGTTACTTATTTTAATAACATAAATTTGAGTAAGATATCTTCTTAATACAGGAAATTTAGAAAAAAATATATAATGTTGGTAATTTTTTAAATATTTATTGTAAATGCACACAATAAAAGACATGACAAGATTCTAGTACTTTTTCTGGTTACCCAATTTTTATTTATTATTTTCCCTCTGCAAATGTGGTAAAAACTATAATTCTCTTTTCTGGGTCAGTTGTAATGAGGAAGTCAGATTCTAGCCACATGCTCATCTGACTGTCCCTTCCCTGTCCTTTCCATTTAAAATTTTACTTGTTTTCAGTGATTCTGGACATGAGAGCTGAACCTACAGCTGTGAATACTTCAAGTATCACAAAATTCCTAGTAAGACTGGGATTTGGAGGGAACCACTGAAGTCTGGCCTCGCTCCCACCTCCCCAGATGACTGGCCCTCTTTGAATGCCGAAAGTCTAGCACATGTCAGTATCAACTCATCAACCCTCAGACAGTTAAACTGCGTGGGTTTCGGCTGGTAAAGGCTTCGCTATGTGGTCGTATGGCTTTTGTTCTCTGCATTCATACACTGAAATACATCATCTGCCACCGCAGTGAGCAGATTTATGTGCCTATAGGGTGCTTGTAAGGCTGTGTCCACATGTCTAGGATCTGTGGAGGCCCGCGCTTGTGGATGATCCAAATGTTTTACTTTCCTCATGTGTTCACTTTTCATTGCTTAAAGCACTTCCCTACAGACACACTCATTCTTCTTCTGCTTGTTAAAAAAACAAAAAAACCCCCAAACAAATCCAAAAGCACACACACAGGCAAAAACTGGCGTATGTACGTCTGATGTGCATCAAAAGTCACTGGGAAACAGTATGAGGAAAGTTCACATAATGTCAGCTGTAATATTAGTCTAGTAAGGCATAAATTTGCATTCTAATAGTCCAAATATCCTGATGCTCATTTTCTTGCCCAATGCAGCAAATTCCATCCATCTGGAAGTAAGTCCAAAGCATATTCACGCAACTGCTGAAAATTATTAGTTAATACTTTTTGTCCCATGACTGCTTTTGCCAGATTAATACAAAACAAACCAAGCATGGGCAAGGACAGGAAGGGGAAGTCAATGTTGGATGGTTGATGAAACGCATATCAGTAGACTGGCAGGCTGCTAAAGAGGACCTAAGATATATTAAACTAATAAATAGGAAAGAGGAAGTCTCCACATTGAGCCAAAAGACTCTTCCTTCTCTGCTGATGTCAGCAGCCTTAACTTTTATGATTTCCATTTTGGACTTGGGAAAGTAATAGCTTTCAGATGGCTATGTGAGGTGTGTAGTCGCAGGACAGTCGTCGTGTACCGAGAGAGAAGCTGGGCTATCGTTTCGCTGTGGCTTCTGGCGCAACATGTCACTGATATTTATGACAGGACTGATAAAAACACAGCAATAAATCTCTCCCTTCACAATGCTTCTTACAAAGCTCATTCTAAATGATAATGACATGTTGCATTAAATCTGCCAGTAAGTTCAAGTAAAGCTTTTATTCATGTCTTATATAGAAGCTCATGGTGCTCTGAGCTTATTCACATGCAGAATAGGTAAATCTTGACTCTCATTGGCCACAATGACTACCACAACTCTACTTTAAAGGTGCACTCCCAGTATTTTTTCCACAAAGTCAATAGACGCTCCATGAGGAAAACTACAAACTCAGTCTTTACAAACTCTTGTACAACATCTTCTGTTGCTCTGCAGATGCTTAGGCGTATCTGGAGTCCACAGGGAAGCAGGGACCTTACTGACACGAAGGAACTGGTGCTTTTGTAGTTTGAATATTGCAATAATTTTGACTATCATTAGTCATCCTACTTAATAGCTCTCACTTTATGAAGTCTGTCTTGCACTAATTACAGAACAGTCTGTTTTCAAACTCTCCGTATGTTCACCATGAAAACATCCACAGTTAAAAGAAGTTATTGATCATGTTCTTGAAATGCTGTAATTTATTTTTAAAGCCTGTGGCTAGAGTCTACATGCTATTACAAAAAGGCACCTATTAAAAGGACCTTTAACATTACGTAGTGTTTGGAATAGTAACATAGATGTTGCTTTTATTTCTGTTGAGAGAACATTTCAGTCTGTTTGTGAAACCATATGAGGTGACGGGGTATGAGAGGCCAAAGAAAGCACACAAGAACAGTTAAAAGACAGTAGGGGGCCATAGTTAAGGATGAAGTCTAAAGACCCTGAATAAAATGTCCTTTGTGAACGTAGTTATTATGATCCAATTAAGGTGTGGTTGTATATTTTCTTTTTGTGGCACGTTGTCAACGTGCAACCTGAGAAGGTCATGCATTTATGAGCTATTGATACGAAAACCAAAATCAAGGTCCAAAATGTATTACTCCTCTACAAAATAAAACAGAGCTCCGGTTATTATTTACAGCAGGGTAAGACCTCCATCCATATGAATATACTCACAAAGAAAGAAATTGAGCTGTCTCTTGACTAAACTCACAGTAACCCAAATAAAGATATACTCACAGCTAATTGGAGGAAGTGAGAGAAAAAGAGAGTGCCGTGTAAATGCTTGTATATCTAAAGGGTATATCATGCATATAGAAATCTGTAATATTAAACTAAAATATGGGAGAAGCTAAAGTAATTTAAGTCTTTGAACTAATATATTATGTCTATATTTTAGTCTAGTAAGTGGATACATCCTGTTTTGCTCCTAAGGTGTAATGTAGACTGAACAGATGTTTACTAATGATTCTGAGACTGATCCAGCAGAATGGTCACTAAAAATGGAAACCGTAAAGCTTTTGGCTACAAACTCTAGTTCAGTACATAAAAAAATACTGTTATATGTAGATTTATACTATTGGACAAAAGTACTGCCACCTATAGGAGCCTCTAGTGGCATCCTATTACAGCACATCACTTGCTTTGAGTTTGTTAGAACAACCGATTTTTTCACAAATGTTTGTAAAGGGAGACTGCATGACCCTGTGCTTTACACATCTGTTGTAACAGGTCTGAAAACACACAAATTCAAAGATTAAGACAATACTTTTGCCTATATAGTGTACGTTCGTGCAAAGGATGCACAATGGGAACCTGAAATCTGAGAAGCTCAGGGCTAATTCCACAAAAAGGTTGTGATAAACAAACAATATAATTTTCTGTGGCCACTTGGAGCACCAGAAAACAGCTGTAAACATGATGCTGACAAACCATTACTTACTTAAACATCTCATGTTTCTGGACAAATATCAGTCAAATATTCAGTCTCATTATAGCACTGTTTTGAGTCTATGCTAACTCCTAAAGCAAACACCTGGCTTTAAAATAGAAATAAAGTATATCTGGCTTCCAAATGCCTCCTTATGTTATCTAATTATCTACTTTTTCTCTGTTCTTTAGTAATGAGCAGGTCTGTGGAGCTTTTTTTTCTTTTGATGATAAGAACTGTTATAGCTGTGGCTCTGCAAATTGCAACAATGACCTGAACAACATGACCTGAATGATACTACAAAGTGTCCAGTTTCAGTCTCATCACACTGTGTGATCCTTCCTTATAAAAGCAGTCACATCACTCACTTTTTTCTTTTTACATTGTAGTAATACTTGCCATTGAAAAGTGGCATGTTGTGAAACTGCATAGATTGCATTAAGGCAAGAGTATGTACAAGCATGGATTTGCAAGAAGAAATACAATAAAGACTTGAAGTACCTGTGAACCTCTTCTTCCCACTCAGGTCAAACTCGTTTGAAGGGCCTTTGTTCATGGGTCTGATGTGCACCTCTGGCGTCGTGATCTTGGTGGTGGTGGTGGTGGTGGTGGTGGTGGTAGTGGCGGTGGTGGTGGTTGGTGGCGGGGTGGTCTGGACAACAAACTCATCTAGCAACAGCACATGTGTCAGTGAGGTTTTGATCCAAATAGATTTACGCTATTTACATCCTAGTTTAATAATCTGCTGCTGTGTTTCATTAATCCTTTGTAAGAGCTGCCATGATCTGTGTAATGAGAATGTCAGATTTAATTAATTGAGGGCAGATGTGTGACCCAACACCCAAAGCTGTACTTTTGCTACCCATATTTTCCATGTGGAAAGTAGAGGAGGGGGATGGGGGGTGGTGGTGGGGGGTTTGGGGGAGAGAGACTTGAAGACAACAACTGTTTCAAAAGTCTCCAAAGCAAACCAATGTGGCGGGATTCAGAGGGCTTCTTCCTCTTTCATCACTTAATTTTTTTCCTGCGCTGCACCGGTGGACCTTAGCATTACATCATGGTCCACACACATGCAACCAGCTATGAGGCATGGCAGGGAAATGCTAAGAAAATACTGCAACACTTACTGTGACCTTTGTAGCAAACCTAAGAATGAAAGCAAATGTGACATGCAACTGATTCCTTTAGATCTCAAATTTACTGTAATAAAATAAGAAAGTGCAACTGCTAACAGCAACCAACCTCTGCAGCTCGAGCTTGAGTTCAGCTATTACATTACAAAAGAATGTTAAAACATTTAATGCAATGCAAGTGCATTGCATTCTCTTCAGAAAGTCAGTTTTCATGCAGTGTGTATCCAGGAAGAAAAGTGATTACATACAGCGCGTAATGGAAAATATCCTAAATCCAAGCAATGAACCGTGACCAAAACAAACAAAATGAGAAACAAAGGACACAGCAAGGAAAAAGGAAGAGATGGGAATAGCCTGCAAACAGATGCACTGACAAATAAACAGACAACAAACAAACAGTGCAGCGTAATAGACAACAAACAGTGAGCATACAGTGCAGTTTAGTTGGTCCCAGCCCAGTGGCGGTATGAAGGTCCGAAGCCAAACTCAGCCAATACCTTTCTTAAGAACTAAAGCATCAGGCACCCTGGTCATTGTAAGCATGAAGTCCATTTCCATTCCTGAGGAGTCCTCTGTCAGAAAAGTAGAACAAGCTATAGCATCAGTATCACATGACTGCAGACACATTTCGAAGCGCATTTTATTTTAGGTTATAGTGTAACACAAATATGTATTATTATTATCATAGCTGTAACATTGTATTTGCAAATTTGATCGTCTAGTATAGTGTTGCTGGTATAGCTTGAATATTTTCAAATTACTCTGTATGCATCTATATAATTTACTTTTTTGTGTTTATGCATTTGTCTAAGTCTGTTTCTTTGATTTTGTTTGTGTAATAACATTAATGCAATGCACAACTGACGGTTTCATAGTGTGTTTAAACCAGCAGGACTCCAGACGTCCATGTGGTTTCTGTGGTCTCACATAGACACTCACATGCACATATACATCCAGACACACAAACTGACCGGATCACACATTTATATACACATTTAAAGGGTTATTGGGATCTGTGGCTGCAAACGGGAAGCACTGTTGGCCCTGGGCTAGATGGATATGACTAATACAACTGAGAGATTTAGTGAAGTCATAGTTTTTTATGTGGACATTCTGGCTCTGAACTTGACTTCAGCTCTGTGGAAAAGCTATTAAGTAAACAATAGTGTACGTAGGTGTACTGGAGTATATTATTCTATTCCTGCTGTACATATTTCTGTTTTGATGAGCATTTTATGACAACGTCTGCAGCATATGAATTTTCATTTAAAACCCTACCTTCTGGATAGCAGTCCAAAATTCCATCTGAGTCCAGAACCGGATAACCATATTCATCTGTTTTGGAAAAGGTCCCAGGTGGACAGGTTGGGTATGGAAATCCAGTGGTAAACTCCTCTGTGGTCCAGTCAATGGTGGTGGGTTCAGGTGTGGTAGTAGGAGCCATGGTGGTAGTAGTGGTGGTGGTAGTAGTAGCGGTGGTGGTGGTGGTGGAGGTCCTGGGGCGAGGCCGATCCAATCCAAGTACACGTTTCCCTCCAACCATGAGGACCTTGTCTTTTGGATTGATCACAGGTTGACTATCTCTCCCATGGCCAAACAGCGCAATACCGTCCTGGCTTACCAAAGGACTACCCATGTGATCTGGTGATGTGTGATTGGGTAGAAATGAAGCTGAATATTAATGCCTGTGTCTTCAATACAAACCAGATTTGCACTAAAACGCATAAAGGTGCGAAATACTACAGTTTCTTTTGTAATGCAAAAAAAGATTAATCTTGTGATAACTGTGAAATATTAAAAAATGGCAAATGTGAAAGAATGCTTTTCTGCAGCTGTTTTGTTTTTAACATGCATCCAGACAGCTGACAATGGGCAAAGTTTCTAAAGCACTTTCAGCTGATACTTAATTAAGCAGTCAAGTCCACAACAATACAGTTCTTGTAGTTCTGCCTCTGTAATAATAATACCAATAAATAAATAAATAATAATCTGGCAGATGCATCTCTGACTGTAGACCGCAACATTGGTATGCCTGCATCCTTAAAAGTGTTTTTGACATACTTAGATGCCAAATAATTTACGATCCACTAAGTACTCTTCTTTATTTGGATACTCCTATAACCCTATACTCGATTGCTTATACTGTTGTCTCTTGTGGCTTTATTTTTAAAATTACAGAGAAAAACTCTAAAATACAAAATCAACTTTGGATGAACTTCAGACATTATGTCTGCTTCATTTGTCATGTGATACTGTATCAAGGGAACAGGCCTCACCTGGCCATGAAACTCCTTGTCAGTCAGTTGGGCTGATAAAATAGGGGACTGTGTATAAAACTGGCTATAATTCCTAAACAATTATTGCAAAATATTTATAAAGCCCAAAGGATTAAACCTGGAAGACTGTAATGCAATCACATCTTGATTGTTTGATTTAAAATTCACTGTGGCAGTGTACAGAGGCAAACATACAAAAGCTGTGTCTGTATCTAGCCAATAATGGACTCACTGCACTTTTTAAATACATTATCCAAGCTGTAGATGTTAAGATAAAAATGGCTGAAGTGTTTCACCAAAAATAGTGCGTCCATCCTCTCCGAGGACCACTCTTTTGGGTTTGCCCTGGGAGTCCTGGAGAACTCTTCCATCCCCGTTCATAAGTATCCCCTGCTCCAAATCTACCACCTAAAGAGAGAAACATGTTTGTAAAGTTGATGGAGCCTCATGTGAGAACTACGCCTCATCCTGACTGTGATGCTTAGGAAAGTCATAGTCCTGTTCAAAACGGGTTCTCATAAACATAGACATACAGTAAACAGTTTAAGCGGGAACATCTGATTTGTGGAATTTTGAAGACTTTTTAAAGAGGTGAATAACTTTCTACATTTGTTACTTTGAAAGACAGCTCTTTGAACAATTAGCTCTGTTACTTTTTTTCTGAGAGTAAAACTAATATCAGCCAAAGTACAAAGTACAAAGGTGACAAATTCTAACCACAGGCGCAGCTTATGTTACATCTCATGAACATGATGTTCATCTCATCTCACTTCTGAACAACAAACATATCGTACTTTCATTGTTCAGTCCCAGAACATTTTGCGTAAATGGGTGGGTGAACTCCTCGAGTCTAACCACCACTCTGTTTCCAGTTTTTATTCTAAGTTAATATTTCAGTGGCCATAGCTTTATTTGTTTATTTTTAACAAAGATACAGTCGCAATCAAAAGAAAAATGGCAAAAAATCATATTTTGCATGGTTGGATCTTAATAAAGTTCCAAGTAGAGCTTCAAGATGCAAAAAGAAGAAATGGGAGTGAGACAAAACATTTTTTTAAGCATGCAATTTATTGAAAACAATAAACTAAAACTGAAACAGGCTGTTTTACAGCTGATCAAACATTTAGTACCACATGCCTTTAAAAGGCCAAATCTGTGCAAAAATGTGGATTCATTGTCATTTTCTGTCAGGTAGGGTCTCTCGGAGCACGTCATCACTGCTGAGGTGGGACGTCTTCAAAGGCCTTGTCTCCTTGAACGCCACAGAACTGATCATTTGGACTTTGCAAGGTCAAAGAAAGTTTTAACCTCTGATGAGAAAAAATGTAACCTTGATGGTCCTGTTGGTTTCCAACATTATTGGCACAACAAGCAGATCCCACCTGAGATGTTTTCTACACGCCACAGTGGAGGGGGTGCCATAACGGTCTGGGGTGCTTTTTCCTTCAGTGGAACAACAGAGCTTCAGGAGGTGCAGGGGAGTCAAACGGCTGCTGACTATGTCCAGATGTTGCAGAGCGCATTCCTCATGACTGAGGGCCCTCATCTGTGTGGTAACGACTGGGTTTTTCAACAGGACAACGCTCCAAGTACACAATGCCCGCAGGACAAGGGAATTCTTCCAGGAGAATAACATCACTCTTTTGGACCATCCTGCTTGTTCCCCTGATCTAAATCCAATTGAGAACCTTTAGGTATGGATAGCAAGGGAGGTTTCCAAAAAAGGACAACCGTTCCAGACAGTAGATGCCTTTCGTGCATCCATCTTTACCACTTGGAGAAATGTTCCCACTCACCTCATGGAAACGCTTGCATCAAGCATGCTGCAACAAATTTTTGAAGTGATCAACAATAACGGTGGAGCTACTCATTCCTGAGTTCATGTTTGGAACTTGGATTTCTGTTTTGGGGGGGTTACGTGTTTTTTTGGAGGTGTGGTCTTAAACTTTTGATCAGCTCTAAAACAGTTGGTTTAGTTTAATTTTATTGTTTTCAATAAATTGCACGCACAAAAAATGTTTCGTCTCACTCCCATTTCTTCTTGTTGCACGTCAAAGCTCTACTTGGAACCTTGTTAAGATCAAACAATGCAAAATGTGATTTTTTGCCATTTTTCAAGTGATCTTAAACATTTGATCGGGATTGTATGTAAAAGCTGTAACAACCTAATCCAATTCCCAAAATGAAAGCAAATAAGCACATGAATAAACTATAGGAAATTGTACATTAGAGCCCAATGGATAAAGGATTTTTAAGTTGAATGCCAACATATGGTAATTTAAAAAACTGATATTCCGACATACCAGCTGTCATTGTTTTAGACACACAAAATATAAATAGATAACCCTAACGTTTGTTAGGGAACGTGTAGTTATTTATTCACTCTGCTCAAATTAGTTGGTTGTTTTATTTGTGGGCAGAGGCCTCAGGGAAGTTGCAGAATGGCCTCTGGTGGACAAACAAGTCAAGACTCATTACTAAGGCTATTGGTGACTAATAGATTAAATGTTTAAAAGTCGCTGCCCTTGCTAGTCAGCACCAGAAATACTAGTCGGTTGCATGTAATATTCTTATTTTATTAATTTTGGTAATGACAGTTACAGGCTGAAAGAATTTACAGCACTAACTGATGGCTGCACCCCACTCTCCCACTCTCTCCACAAACAGAAGTTGTAAATGATTGAGATGTAGATCTCCTATATTTTGATGTAAAAAATAAATATAACCAACCAATGTGCAACCACAGTCTGGACCAGGATGTGAATGCTACCACTTAAGAAACCAGGGCTTCTGCTGCAAGCAGCGCTAACATTAGTCATACTAATCTGACACTGTGTGCATGTGCTACCCAATATAAAGTGGTGAACATTTCAACAGTACTTATTGTATAACATTATTTGATTAGCAAGGAACGTAATAATTGTCTATTTAAAGTATGCTCAGTTTCAAATGTTATCTGAGGATTTTGTGTCTTTTAGACTAGTTGACTAGTCTTATTTTTTCCCTCCTTCAAATGGCTATCAAATTAGCCGCTAAGAACATCCCTACTTAAAACCTTCATAGTTGAAAGGTGTTTCTTCTTAACTCTTTACCTTTTACATTTTTATTTGTTGACTGTTATAAATTAAGCTTATGTGTGAGTTTAATAAGGAGGATTTGTATTCACTCAGTTGTCTGGTTTCCTCAAGCGTTTGGCTGCTATTCTATTCATTACATGCTGACTTCATTGCTGTAGTCCAATCATCTTTCATCCTGCCTCCTTCAAACTAATCAGCCTCCATTCTTAATACCATGATCATCTTTCATTCTACCTTGCAGACTCATTTGTGCAACCCATCTTCTCCCCATCTCCACCTCACACAAGTCACTTCATGCAAGCCTTTATCTCGTCTTCATCACTACCACAAGCATCTAGACTCCAGAGGGTCCTGTCCTAATTCTTATCGCTGGGATTTTATTCGGAGTCTAATCACCAAATAGCACGAGTGAATTCTGTATATCAATAACTTATGTTCAGTTCCTTCTGATGATCTCTCCTGGGCTCTAAACTGCAACAATAAGTATCATATTGGACATACTTCAGCTCAAAGAGTCAGGAACAGGTAAAACTAAGGTTAGTGTATTAAATATAGTTACCCATTTTGTTCCATCTGGTCCAGTGATAAACCTTTGACCAGTGGCCTTGCTGGTTCCATGGGAGGAAGAGGACTCTTTATCATCTGTTGCTGTCAGATTGGGTCGTCCGTTTTTACCTGGCAGGTACAGAACATAAGCAGAGGCATCATGTTATAAAATTATTTTAAAAAATTGAGTGAAACTGACGTCAGAAACTTCACATAATTGCATATATGAATTAACGTTACCATTTCCATTGCCAGGTTTGATTCCTCTGCCATTATTTTGTTTCCCTCTGATGGAATAGCGAGGCCTACTCCCATTGTTCCTAAAGCTATCTCGAGATGAAGATGAGGATGATGAGGCTAATGTAGAGTGGGAGTTGCCTCCAATCAATTCCCCTGTCCTTGTCACCGTAGTGCCACTGCTAATGTCACTATCTGAGGTCCTTACTGGTTGGGGTAAATTTGAGGAAGAAGCTGAATCAGATGATGATGAGATAGAGTCAGATGTTGAAGAGCCCAGCCTAGAGTTTTGTGCTGGTTGTACTCTTAGGGGAAGCCTAGACCCACCAAACTGCCTGTTTGGTAAGAGAGGAGAGCGTACCCTCCCATTCACCCCTACACCAGGTCGACGATTAGCTAGAGGGACTCCAGAGGAAGTGCCAGGTCTGGTCCTGGGTGAACTTTCTCCTGTATCCACACTTGCATTGTCTTCTGCATTTTTGTCAGACTCTGCTGGCTTCTCTTGAGCTTCTATAGGATCTGCAACTTTATCATTTTCCCCACTCTTCTCACTGAGATAATCTTCATTGCTACTTTTGGCATTTGTAAGTTCTCTGTGGCTTGGCTCACTGGAGTCTCTGTGCCCACTTAAGGAGTGATGATGATCAGGACTTGAAGAGATGGATGGTGAAGAGGAAGATGATGAAGATGAGGTAGTTGGGTTTCTAGCGCCGCCAGAGCCTACATTTTGATTGATCAGTGACGGCTTAACCGAACTTGCTCCGAAACCATTCTTTAGTGAGTCACGAGTAGAAGAAGTACTTGGATCTTCACTGGTTTCCTGTAGTGAGGGCACTCCAGCAGCACCTGTAGCCCCTGAGACCCTGGTAGTTGTCCCCCTCAAAACTGGTCTGCCAGCCCCAACAGAAGATGACATCCTGGTCAAAGGAACTCTACTATCCTGTCTTGGAGATGTTATCCTTGTAGTTGAAATGACTTTGCCTGGGTAACGACTAGCTAGCCAAGGGTATCTTTCAGCAAATGAAGGCCTGACTCTGGTACCTGCGGAAACTGGGGGTTTTTCTTTAGCTCCTTCATCTTTTTCCTTGTCCTTCTTCATTGGCTTCTCTGTTGGTTGTGTTATAGTAGTTAAAGCAGAGTCCTCAACTTTAGTTAATTCTCTTTCTGTGTTTTTGTAGTTAGTGTCATCATTTCCTTCCACATTTGATGTGTCTCGCTCAGATGACGTGTGAGAACTCTGTGAGTTGTGTGTGTCACGTGATCTTGCAGAGCTGTGAGATCCTCTTTGTGAAGTTCTTTGAGATAATCCTGATGTATTTGCAGTGGATGTATTTGCATTTCTTTGTGAAGTGGATGGATTTGTCACTTGCAAAGATGTCGAGCCATGAGACCTAGATTCTAAAGTAGAACGTGACTTGTCAGAATTATAGGAATCCAAGACATCTTCACCATTGGAAGTCCTTCCTGATTTTGACTTTGATATTGATGGATTGAGAGTGCTTGACTTTTCGTGGTTTTGAGTGTTTTCCGGTAAAGTGGCCTGTGATGTTGCTGAACTATGTATGTTTGAAGTTACTTGACTCTGAGTTCTTCTTGGAGAACTCGACTGTGAGATGACAGCAGGTTTGTAACCATTCAACATTCGGGTAGAATTCCCTCTTAACAAGCTCCCAGGGTATCTTCGGCCTAAACCATATCTAGAACCAAAACCAGTGCCACTGGCACGTCCTGCTGAAGTGGAACCTCTACCTACAGGTGTAACGTGTGTCTGCTGTGAACTGTTCCGTTTTGCAAGTGATGTGGAGGGTTTTGCATGTGTTATGCTGGACTTTTCAAAGATGTTTTTCGACTCTGGATATGTTAGAGCTATATAGTCCTTTCTGCTTGCTGCAGATTCTTGAGTAAGTGAGGGAGAGGACAGTGAGGTCGTGGAAGGGGATGATGAGGAAGATGAGGAGGAATCCAAAGAGGTAGAAGAAGAAGTGGAGGTGGGGGAATTAGAAGAAGAAGAAGAAGAAGATGACGAAGCAGAAGAGGATGATGATGAAGCAGAAGAAGAAGAAGAAGAAGATGATGATGCAGAAGACGAGGATGAAGATGAACCAGCGGATGCATCCTTGGATCCTGCTTTTTGATGGACTCTAATCTTAAATGGCCTTCTTCTTGGTGGATTAAGTCGATTAAATGCAGGTTTAGTTGGAGAAGGTGTTAAAACTTTGAGGGAGGGGGTTTTAGTAGTCAGAGGCTCTTCATCATATTCATCTTCATCCTCAGTTTCAGGGGAAACATCATTATCAGTTTCTTTAGGCTCTGGTACAAATTCCATTGTTGTAGTCTCTTCTACTGGAGGTGGTGTTGTGGGTACTTTGTTTTCCTCTTCCTCTTCCTCTTCCTCTTCCTCATCATTCTTAGCCCTTCTTCTGTTAGAGCCTCTGTTTCCTGCTTTCCTGATTGACCCCCTGACAGAAGAGAAGATGCTGTGATAGGAGCGTGTCTGAGAAAGTGGACGAAAACGCCTGCTGACAGGTGCAGCAGGGAGTGGCTGCTTTTGTATGGTTGGTATTTCTGGCGCTTCTGTTGACTGGATGTCATCATGGTCAGTATCTTGTTTGGAAGGCGTGTGGCCAGTCCTGCGGCTGTCCTTGCTTTTTGAAAATGCTGAGGTGGCACTGCTGCCTGCCAGGAGACAAAAAATAACAACGACAATGAAAATTTAGAATGTGCAAGTCTCAAGCTCAAATGCACACATATGCCTAATAGCTCAATCACAACAGGTGAAAAAAAGGACAGCAACGTCCGTGCAACAAGGAAAAATTGATGGTTGCCTGGCAATAGCGGTACATCTTTTTTGCTTTCAGCAAATGATTGCATGAAGTTGCAAGGTACCCCAGAGGTCAAGCATTTTCAACTGCCTAGTGGAAGGCAACCTGTCACCCAAAAAGCACAATCTGACTTGGACCAGTTGGAAGACAGATTGGCAAATGTTTGGAAATAACTGCTGAAAAACTGGTTGCATTCTGGTTATAGCCCTATAACAAAAGCCTGGTTATCAAGTGCCTACATCATTTTAAACTAAATCAGTTAAATTGCTGTCCTGCAGCAACTATATTACTATTTGTGGAAAAAATTTTTGTATCTATGTTTTAAATCTATGAGGTTCTGGCTGGACTATGGCCAGAAGTAGTTGTGAATTTCTGTGTATTCAGACAGCAACAGATTTGCAACAGATGGCAAAAGATTTGCAGTTTTCTACAATTTAACAAAGTTATTTTGAAAAGATAGCCTGTAGTCGCCAATTTGCACCCATTCAGACAAGGTTGTTTTGAAGACAGCAACTGACTGTAAGTGGTCACAGACCTGGTCCCCATCTTTGAAGCAACAACTCCAAAGTTGCTGACTGTTTTCCCCAGTGTGACTATATAATTACATTATCAAATATGCTTACTTCCTGGCATGGCGACACTAAAGGTCTTGCTCTGTGGTCCTTGTCCCTTCCTATTGGTGGCCTTAATGGTGAAAATGTAACGGTCTCCAGGTGTGAGGCCATCTATGGTGGCTGTCGTGGTGCTTCCATAGTACTTCACGCTTTTTGTTTCAAAAGGCTTCATTGCAGGGACATAAGTCAAGATGTACTCTGTTTGGAAAGAGAGGTTTGGAGAGGTAGTGAGATCATTCAAAAGAAAATACTGATGCTATTTCAACATGTCTGGAAAGCATTATCTGGCTTTCTTTATTCGTTCTAACAGTGACAGTAAACTCACAGCTTAGCCCTGTAACATCAGCATGTTGCACTGTTTTGTAGGACACATTCAGATACAACGCGCCTATTGTCACTGGGTGAAAGATCCGTGGCCAATATAGAACACCAACGTAGGTGGAGTAGTCATGGCACAAAAATGAATAATTGCTATGTTTTGCCATCATGATGATAACAATAGTTTAATTATTTTGGTCTGACCTCTTATCCTCCCGTTGGGCTCTTCAGGTGGATCCCATGTTGCTACAACAGCAGTCCCTTTTCCTCTTAATGGCTTGACCTCAAAGTTCTCAGGTGGCCCAGATGGTGCTTGCGAAAGTGAAGAGTAAAAGTGAATGGAAAGACAGGATGGAAAACAAGTAGCAAAAAAGAAACCATAGGCAACAGAAAGTATAAAGGGTGAGGAAATTGCTGCTTAAAGCATGTAAAAACAGTAAGGATATTTGTGCCAGAAGGCTACAACTGAGGAAAATATTGCTGCCATACACTGTCAGATCGTGCCCCCTGAGATTGTATATGAAGGAGACCTAAACTGTGAGCCAGGCAGTAAATGTTGACATTCCAATGAACTGCAGCTCAGGAGCTGAAACGTGGTTTAAAAGCTTCAATAATGGGAGCGCAGCAGCCAAACCTAGGCTCATATATCAAAAAGGAATAATAGGCAGTGAATGTGAAGAAATGTGGTATGAGGAAATAAGCTTTAAAGGGTTGTGCAAGAATGAATTGCCTTTTGTAATTTTTTGGGAAAAAATCATTTCTGTTTTCATTTTATTAAAAAAAAAAAGTGAGTGGTTTTGGCTCTTTGTAACCCTTCATTTCTTTCACACAGTTACAGACTCTTACTGCATCAGACACTATGAGATATCATGTAAGTAATTCTCAGCAAAAAGAGTCAACACATACCTGACTCTGGAGTCCTCTGAAAGACGGAGACGCTCCACTTGCTGTGATTTTCTTCCTGAGAGATTCTGACAGAGAACTCATACATGCTGTCAGCAGACAGGGTGTCTATCAAAATTCTCCTTTGCGTGCTCTCCTTGTACTCCCAGCGTGCTGACTCACCCTTCTCCCTGTACCTAACTGTGTATGATCTGAGTTAAGAATAAAAAGAAAATGTCTTATTCCTTTGAGAAAGATTAGACTTCAGTTTTATTTTTTCTCTATTTGTCATCATTCCCCCCCCCTTGTTAACTGACACTTTAACAGGGCCCACCTGGATGCCCCGGGGGCAACTTTCTCCATCTCGACAGCAGGGTCAACCCACGAAATGAGAACTGATTTAGGAGACATGACCCTGACACTGATGTCCTGGGCCTCATGTTCAGGTGGTGCTAGACAACACACAAAGACAAAAAAACCCAAATGTCTGGATCCAAACGAATATTAAAGTCACTGGATATACGTCATCCTCTGACTTCTTCTAAACTTTGGCAAGGTAGTTTTGCAGAATTTTTGCAGATTTTCTATATCTACTATGAAAAAAAGACATACAGAATGATTCTCAATAAACCTGCAGGTACCTGGTGTGGTTGTTTTGGTTGTGACTGCTCTGTTGGCAGGTTCGCTCTGACCTTGGGCCTTCTGTGCCTGCAGTGACACCACATGAACGGACTCAGACGCTATGAATAAAAAAGGGATACCAGGCACGGCCAGGGTTTACACTCTGGAAACTAAAGATAGTACAAAAAAATGTATCCTCTTAGCTAAATTATTTTCAATAGGAAACAAACAAATAAATAAGAAATTAGGACAAATCCAAATGCCTTCTAGATGCTGCTAACCTTTTTATTGCTGGTTTATTTCAGTAATCATTGCCACAGGAAGTTATTGTGTGCCACCTACAGTCGTAGTCAAAGATACATACATTCAGTAATCATGTGCATGAATTTCATAGCAATTTAGGGCTTTTAATCATTTATTTGAACTGTTCTTTTTCCAGGCTAGAATGACTCTAAAGCATCTATTACATACTTTAAAAACAAGCAGTAAGTGCACAACTTTAATTGTATTTTGGATTTTCTCTAATCCCCACAGGATTAAAGGTTTATGTACAGGCTCCAATATGTAGATTTCCACAAGTTGGGAAGGTCTCTTGGAACCATTTCTAAACAACTGCAAACACCTAGATCATCAGTTTCCATCACCATGGACTGACCTAGGCTTCATAACCAAGAAAGAAACCCGTTCTCCAAAACTGACACCTTCAGGCTCGAATAAAATTTACAGCTGCCCACACGTATAAGCCAAAATGCCTCCTGCAGAAAGGTTTTATGGTCACACTAGATAAAGATTGAGCTATTTGGTCACAATGACAACAGCTCTTAAACCTAAAAACACTGTACAAAATGTCAAGCATGGTGGTGGTAGTATCATAGTCTGCAGCTGTTTTGCTGCCAGTGGTACTGGTGCACTACACAAAGTGAATGAAATAATGAGGAAAATTAGTGAATTAGGCGCTGTGCTATGAAACCAACCAATTTAAATAAACTCTATCAACTCTCCAAACAGGCGTGATCAAATCTCCAGCCAGAATAATGCCACAAGCTTGTTGATGGCTACCAAAAATGTCTGGTCAAGGTGCAACTTGCTAAGCGGCATTTAACCAAATATTAGTTGTATGTATGTATGTATGTATTTGAGCCTGAATCTGTAATTTTGGCACAGTGTGGCTTAGAGAAAATCCAAAATAAATTCAAGTTTCTCTACCCAATGCTTGTTTTTTTAAGAGGTCTGGTTTACAATCATTCTACCCTTGGAAAAAGAAAAGTTCAAGGAAATTAAAAGTCCAAAATGACCATGACATTCATGCGTATGTAAACGTTTGACCACAACCATACCCTCCAATACTATAAGGACATGTTCACATTTCTTACTCAGCTTCGTATTTGACTAAAACCTAAAGCTTTGTTCATTTCATCATTTCATTCAGTGATCAGTAGTATAAAATATTGGCCCTCTTACTTAGTTTGCGTGCGAGTCGGTTTCTCTGATCAGACTGAGGCTTGGCGTAGTGTTGGCGTCTCCTTTCCAGCAGAGGAACTCCTGCCAAAACTCTCTCGGGCTGCCTGGGACCAGAGGAAGACTGAGGTGCCCTCCTGTGTGTTCTGACATTAGGCACACCTGACAGCTGAGCCTTCCTGTCCATCCTGGTTGCCCGTTTTACGGAGGAGTGATTTCGGGGCACCACTGTTTGTGAAGATCTTACTGGACCTGCTTATGGATATAATAAATGGAAAATTCAGACTGCACTGTTCATTTTAACTTTAAAATCCCAATGTACATAATCTGGTTTTTGTGCTCGGTTTGCCTTTGGGGCCTTTTTGAAACTCTATCTTCCATGGAAAATGTTTCCACATAACTTTTCCACTCAAGACACATCCGCTTATTGATAAACACATAATTACTTGTCACACTCATCCAACACCGCCTGTCAGCCTGGCCAGTTGTCACAGAAGGGAAATGCTGAAGAACTGCATCATGTACCCTGTCATCTGCTATAACTTCTGGTGCTCTGCTTCCCGCTTCAATCCAAAGCTAGTAGTCACACCATCTTGGACAACATCTCAGACACTGACTCAGACAGTCAGACAATCCCTCTCATCTGGCTGCAGTGCTTAGCGATAGCATTTCCAATACAAAAACAAAAAAACATCTGCCCCTCCCTCTTTTTTGTTCTTCCATTCTCTCCATCTGTTCCTCCCCTTTCTGTTTACCATAATCACTTTCAGATGGAAAGGGTCCACTCTGTTTCCCATCAGGACAGCTGCGTGCACAGCTGGGGGAGTACTGATAAGTCAGCTGATGTAAAAAGGTGAACATTATGCATTTCAAAGGTCTAATCAATACTTTAATGTAAGACTTTATTTTCTATTCAACATGTAGGGTGAGCCAAATGAGATTATAGGTGTCTACATGAGGCCACCATATCTAAAAGTGACTTAAAAAGAAGGAGTTTTGTGGTTAGGGGACAAAGAAGATGTGATGAGGAAACACACAATGTATAGAAGACCATGAAGAAAATACATGTGTTTGGTTTTTTCTGGTTCAACTTGGATCAACTTGGATCACTCTGTTTATTACTTAATGTCTGTATCTCCTGTCTGTACTGCCAGCACAGCTGAATGAACGTCTTTCCTTTGGATTCAGACAGTACTGGCTATTTGTTTAGTAATGCCTTAACCCCTTTCTGAATCCTTCTCTTGCTTTTCCTGTCAGCTTTGCAAGTTTTCACACATTTCCAGTAAGGGAACTGTGAAATCAGAGTAAGAATTTGTGTCATGTGTGATTCAAATCACAGATTTAATGTGGACAAATGTTGTGTTGGTCTTTCCCACTACACTGTTGCTGAACATAGAGTTTAACGAGGCTTTAAAAAGAACTGTAAAAAAAATAAAAGCATACAGAAATGTGAACGAGAGAGTTTTCATAGCAGTCTATACATCCTGTTAAAAATGAAGTACATCCCATGATTCAGCAGCTTGTAGAACCGCCTTTAGTGTCCAGAACTTGAAGTAATCATTTTCTGTATGATTTTATCAATCTGTCATATCATTGTGGAGCTTTTTCTCTACCTTTTCTTTGTGTGCATTCATTTATGCACAGCTACCTTAAGGTCCTGATACAGCATTTCAATCAGATTGATATCTGGACTTTGGATGGGCCATTGCAGGAACTTGATTCTTTTCCTTTTTAGTTGTTCTGCTGTAGATTGGCTGCTTTGTTTGAGATTCTCCTGTTGCGTGACCTAATTTTACCCAAGCTTTAGCTGTCAGACAGATTTCCTCACATTGGAAGAATACTCTATACAGGGGAGTTCCTGGTCCATTCAGTGAATGCAAGGGGATCAAATCCTGTGGCTGCAAAACAAGCTCAAATCATCACCTCTACCCCTGTGATTTGACAGTTTGCATGAGGTGGTTGTACAGATATGCTTTAGACTTAATGTGGTGCTATGTATTGTGGTCAAACATCTCCACTTTGGTGTGGTTTGTTCAAAGTACATTGCTACAGAAGTCTTGTAGTTTCTTCAGATACAACGGCTTTCTCCTGGCAACCTTCCAAACAAGTCATACTTGTTCAGTGTTTTTGTAATTGTGGTGTCATGAATTTGAAAATTAAATATGCTAAATGAGGTCTGTAGAGTCTAAGATGTAGCTCTTGGGTTTTTTGCATTTTCTCTGACCTTGGGGTTAATTGGCTGGGATGTCCACTCCTGCAAAGACTGGCAGCTGTCTTGAATGATATCCACTTGTGAATAATCTTTCTCGCTGCAGAATGATGGATTTCAAATTGTCTGGAAATGGCCTTATAATCGACAGCCACAACTGGCTGTTTAATATCATGGGTGATGCCTGAACTCTCCAGACTATCAAGCTGCCAATATTTCTGTTTTTATGCTCTGCTTTCTGTGCTCACGCTTACAGTGCTCACACTTGCCAATGATCAATTAATCAAGTGCCTTCGATTTGCAGCACATTGCTGCTGTCTACCTTATTATTGCAGTGAAAACAGTAAGGGTATGCATAGTTTTACAACACACAATTAGCTATTTTTAACAGGTCCATTGGTTTAAGTGCTAACAAAAATTGTGTTCTTCTACCTATACCTGCACTAATCCTATAAGCGTAAAATACCACAAAAATAATACTTTAAAGTGTCTCATTCATAGCTTTTGTATTTTTTGTAAACATTGTTCAACATATGGCAACTAGCCCTGACCCTTTGACAATTAATTTTCATCCCAATCCTTTCCATTTGTTTCTTCTGATACCAAGTATAGCTTAAAACAGAAATATCCCCATTTGGTTTTAATCAGTCTTCCCTTTTTCTGTCTGGAAAACTGTCACAATACATAATTTGGCCCAGGTCACAATGCCACGAACCACTAAACCACTGACTTGACAGTGCTGGTAATGCCAGATCCCTTATGTCTTTTCCTGGAAGCTCAGTGGACCGAGGTGCTATGAGGCTTGCCTGCTGACAGACAGGCATATCATAGCAAAAACAGAGCGAGGCACACCTCAGTGTACAGACTGAGGTCCCCAAGAATGTCTCTGTTATGTCCTTGGATGTTCCTCAAAAACTAGCTGAACCGTCGTCTTTGACGTTTTGCAACCTTAAAAAGAGAAGTCTAAACGTTGCAAACAAATTGGTATGTTTGGGTCTCGTACTTACTCACTTTACCCACAGTTTAATTTATACAAACAATTCCCAGTCAATGGCAAACTTTTCCTTCCAGCAGAGCTAATCAGTTTAGCCTGTAGTGAAAATATACAGCGCTAATGCCAATGTTGTTGCCATAGTTTATGTATTAGCATACCAGACTGTTAAGTCAATGTGTACCTTAGATGACTTATAAATTAGATGAGCAAATTAGTGTCATCCCAAAAGACGCATATCAAATTGCAGTTGCAAGTTACCAGAAATTGCCTGGCAGCACTTTAACATTTGATAAGCGCCTCTGATTGATTAATAGTCATGTTCTAATCATGCTATTGTTGTTTGTTTTTATTACTGAAGCTCAATAAATGTTAACATGATATTTTTTTTTACAATTGAACTATTTCATCAAACAAAGAGGAACATTCAGTTTGCACACATGCTATCTCATTTCAGTTACTTTTATATATAAAGTAAATTAGAAGCATTAAAAAAACTTCAGGATAGTATAAACCACCATTATATAACAATGTCAGTGTGCAGGAAGTGTGCTAGTTCTAGTACTATGCTTGGTAGACATTTATAAGATGACAAAGACAGCTTAGTTATCAAGTACAGGTAAATGGCATGGAACGGGTTATCAATGATCCTTAATAATTAGATTATTTTATCAAGCTAGCAATAATAAGCTCTCAGCAGATAGTAAATGAACATATATAACATTAGCTACTTCTCCTTTTGGCTCTTACTTTTCATTTGGCTTTGTTCTGCTTTTCCAGGCGTCTCCATTCACCAAAGTAAATCAACAAATATGATTATCCATGTTCCTGGAGCAGCTCTGCCTCAAACACATAAAACTGAAACTCCAGACTAGCACTGCGGTTACCACTGCTGCCTTGCAACAAGAAGGCCCTGGGTTCCCTTTCTGCTTCCCATCCTTTCAATAGGGAATTTTAAAGAGTTTTCTCCACGTTCCCTGCCACGATTAAGTGGTTTAGAGAGACTAAATTGTCCACTGGAACAGTATGATGCATGTCTACGTGTGATTAGACCAATGAGCATTTACATGACATAAGCTCAAATATCACATTGGGCTGCACACAAAAAAAGTACAGCACTATGCAAAAGTCCCGAGCCACCACTAATTTTTTTTATATTTTGCAAGGAAAATGGAAAATAGTGACAGCATACAGAGATTCAGTGAAACATGCAAATATGCACATGTATGTATAATACATGTAAAAACATAGTTTGGACAATTCCACCAAGCTTGAAAATTAATATTGGAATGACCACAACATAGACTGAACTGCTCTTAGGAAAGCTTTCTTAGAATTCTCCTCCATACGTACTGACGATAATTTAAACTACAAATTTCAATTGATCGCTCCATAAGATCTGTTGCTATCGACTTTTAGTCCAATTCTTGTGTAATTTGGCACACCCCAGCCTTTTCTCCCTGTTTCCCTTCCTTAACAATAGCTTTTTGACAGCCACCCTTCCACTGAGACTACGTCTGATGAGGCTTGGCATGCAGGAGGGCCAGATGTATCACTCAGGTCTTTTGCTAAGTTGCTCCTCAGTGTGAAAAGGGTTAGGTACGAGATTTGAAAAACAAGTGAAGGAGCCAATGTCCAAACAAAGAACTCTGAATGATCTTCAAAACGTTGGAGAGCTAATACTCAAGACACTTAAATAAAAGAAAAAGTCTGACTCCTTGGAAGGAAAATGCAAAGAAATAAGGGGTGGTTCAAGACTTTTGCACAGAACTATACAAATAAGTCCTAGAGGGCCATATGTTTGCATTGCTATCACTACTGCTTACATCATTTTGGACTGACCACACAGTGACATTAACAGCCTTTGAGAATGTTATAACACCAATTATTAATAGATTTCCTTGATAAATTACTCTTATAATTAATTACCAAAATTGTTTGCAGTTAGTTTTCACTCACCTGATAAATCAGCAAGGCCTGCTTGACAGGGCACTCATACCCGCAACTCAAAGTGTTCACTTTCTAAATAGTCTGCCAATACTGGCTTCCAGCAATGTGTCTGTTCCTGATTTCTTGTGATTTCACAGTCTACTGAAATCTCTGACAGGTAATTTTTTTAAAGAAATAACTGTGGTATATGTCATTAAAGGTAACACTCTCTAAAACAGATTTAAAATATGGTTCACCTACAAGAAAAACACATCTATCTAAATAGACAGAAATGTGGGCGTCAGAGACAAATGAGTGTTTTCCTTTATTCATCCTGTGGGGAAGAACCAAGTAAGGGGATAAAGAAAAGGGTGATTATTGCCTGAAGAAAGAGAATTCAAGACAATTCCTCGTTTCATGCTTTTAACCCATTGTCATGTAATGTTGGTAATGATGCCCTCTGATTAGGTTTACCTGCTGATAAATTGCTGACAGGTGCACCGCCCAACACAGCAAAGCCATCCAGGTTAACCCATTCAGGGTCTAGAAACAAAAACACAGGATATCTGGATATATTAACTAGTAAGGAAGCAGTTCATTCTGTAAACAAAAAGAAAAACAAACTGATTTTTTAAAATATTGTTTACATAGTCTATATCATATCATATCAGGTCAACGTTTTGTCTTTGTTGCTCCAGACACATTAATGATGTTGAAGCAAACAGCATGGGGTTATTTATGACAGCTGATGCTGCTCTCATGCTGCTGAGGGAACAACACATGATCTGCAAGGAATTTCTGGAAAGGCGAAGCTGAGACTGAGCTCGGCTGCCAGATTTTTGAGATTTACGGTGAACTGTGCTGGAGCTGGAGAGACCACAGCGGCCACCAGAAGTTGTACTGGGCAACGCACAGGAACACAAACACACAGGCATCTGTAGATACTTTTTTTGAAAACACAGACAATGCATGACTTCATCAGTTGGCACCACCCAGTCCTTCACCACAACCACTACCAGACACACATAAGCTGCGCACACACACATACACAGAGTAAGTGGCCACAACACAGGATTATAGGAGCAGGGCTGGGTTTGCTGCAGACTTTGATGAAGTATGGTGCCAAGGATGGAGGAAAATGAAATAATGACAAAAGCAGGCTGGACTCAGTCAGTAACCCAAAGTGTATGTATGTATGTATGTATATAGAAGCATAAAGACCTGACTTAAGTTTTACAATGTGGGATTAGAAATTACCAAAAGAAGCTATTAAAACCTAAAAATAAGCCCCTTCTCTAAAGCCTCAAACAACCACTGTCTACTGAGCTAGGATGATGATGGCCTGACACGCACATCACCCCTGGTGTGCTTTCCCTCTGGCAAACTTTTAGGACAGTGCATCCAATTATGAACTAATCCATATATAGACATTAATCATCATTAATCAAGTTAACATACGCATGCACTTTTACACACCTCACTGTCTTGAGTGTCTACTTTGCTTCTTGTTCCTTGTCTCATTCTTGGCATTTATTTTGAGAAAATGCAGAACTGTGAGATTTCAAAGCTCACTTCACGGTTTAAGGCAAACCTTATTTGTATGCTCTGTGTCCATTTATATCCTTCTGGATTACTTTTTTTTTTTTTGTCTAGCAGCTCTACCAGCACTCACACTCCCATTAGTTCCAGTTCATTTACTGGCATAACTTCAACATGGTTATGGAATCGTGACCATCTGATTTTAACATCTCACATTCTCATCCTGCTCTTTTTGAACTTTTATCGACTCTTTCTTACCTACATCCTCCAACATAGGAGCGCGACTGTCCTTGCTCGCTTTAGTGAATCGATGGGATCTCGTGGGTTTACTGGAGCTGATCATGAAGCGGTCCACAGGTCTTCCATCCAGATGGATAGACGGCTCCCAGCTTTCCCTAAGGCCCTTCTCCACAGATGTTGGTTTCACATTTTGTGGTCGTGGGGGTTTCTCTGCTGCAACACAAAAAACACATTAAGATACATTTCAGGGGCATACCTTTTTTTATTAGTTTTTTATTTAGCATTTAGCATGCAAGAAATGTGGAAGTGCATTAAACACGAATTCGGCAAAAATAAACCTCCCTAAGAAAATAGTCCTCTCTATAACCTAATTTACAAACTCAGGAAACAAAAAGTAATTTGTCTTTGTTGCAGGTTTCAAGTCTTATTTAATACAATATTGTTTCTATTTTATGTGTATTTAGCATCACATCTATAATCAAATACACAATAAAAACAGATTTCGCTGCAGACTTTAGCGCTTGAATTTAAGGAGCTTTACAAAGATTTTGCAATAACTGCGTAAAAATACGCAACCCCCCCCCCTCCCCCCATTTTTAAAAATAACTGTACACATGACTAACAGCCAGTTTAATGGCCAAGCGAGATCTGTTCCCTTGTTATCTCAGGACAAATGAAGCAGGCATCATATCTGAAGTTGAAAATACAAAGTGTTGAATTTGTATTTTATGGCTTTTCACTTTAAGTACAACTTCATAAGAACAATTTCATACCATCTAATTAAGTCAAAAACACTCGAGGAGGTAGGCATACCATCGTCAAAGTCTATAACCAAGAGACGCCTTCATGACTGGAAATACAAAGGTTTAACAACAACGTGCAAACCACTGGTTACATTGGTGTGGTGTACAGACGGAAAAGATACAAAAGCTGGATAACTGGCTCTAATTCTACAGTGTCCTCCGTTTCTCGGTCAGATTCAGATCTCACTCAGATCATCAAATGCAACATCACAATGGGTACTTCATAAAATCTAAATTCTGATGACCAAAAAACAAAAATATACAAAAACTTTATTGGGAGAAGTACAAAACTGACCATTTATTATATTTTCATATTTTCATTTCCATTATTTCGAGAAACTTTTTTTATCCACCCAATAAACGCAGATCTAATGGGCCTATTCCAACTCAGGTCTGCTGTCCACCAAGTTCTCAGGGAAATTTTAGCTCTAAAATTCACTGTGTACACTGTGTTATCTGTCTGCTGTTTGATCCAGAGCAGGTGGCATGCACTCAGTTTTTAGTGAAATCAGCTGTCTGTAGCTGCTGCTATAAACTTGAGAGCAGCAAGCACAAACCAAAACTATGTCATAAAACACCACAAAGAGATTCTCCTTTCAAAGATGCACAGCCGTTAATTCACTCTTTCTTAAAAATATAGCAGATTTAAATCAAAAGATCCTAATAACATTGGAACATTTGCTAAATAGACGATATGCTAGAGTCATGATGTTCTTGGCTTTCCCTGCAGAGGTTTACATGAGCACTTTTGGTTTAGTATCATCACAAATTCACCTCTCCCAGCTGGATCTTCACTTTTTAACATTTAGATATAATTGCTACTTAGGCCTTCTGAGCTCTGTTATCCAGATGGTCACAGCTGTTCATAGCTCTTTAGCGTTGTTTCAGCTTAAGTAGGACTTTATCGTGTGCTGAAAGACCGTCTCGTATTTGTTTTTGCTGAGTTCAGTCATCACCACTGTAGCAGCAACTCCTGAGATAATGGCTTGTATCATTTTGTGATCTAAGTAAAAAAAAAAAAGAAAACACAGTCGACTCATTATTTCCTCATTAATTCAGTCTTACAGTGGACTAAGCTTCATCTGCTCTGCATGACAATCCCCACTGACACAGGCTGTGTGTTACATAGGATGGGATCCTTTCCTCTGTCCAGACATCGCTCCTTTATTTGGCCTCTCAGGAAATTTTTGATCCAAGGGCAAACCAGATTAAATCAAGACTTCTTCAGAGACAGCAGTTGCATAAATGATATCCAAGAATAAACACTTTGGGAAGAAGGTAAGCAATAGTGGCTGTAACAATCCTAATCATACGGAGCGAGGCTTGCTTTCAGAGAGTTGCCATGGGAGACTGGGGCAGTAATATAATAGCATTGTCTGTGCTTTGTTTGTGAATGTGAAATGGAAAGATGGATAGAGTATGATTGAGTTAGACAGTGGAAAGTATTAACTATGTTAAGAATGAGGGCAGGGCCTGAGGTCATTATGTCACTGCCTTTTTCATTTTTATGCTTGTGTGTCTAGAAGAGCGTGTGTTGATGGATACAGGACGCATGGTACGCATGCACCCTCGAAGAGTCACACACAGGCACGCACACACGTGTATGAGCATGTGTAGAAGCACATGGAGGTAAGCCCTGAGGTCAAATGACTGATGCAAAACTGTTCTATAAAATACTTTTGCTGGAGCACCTGCAGTCTGCTCTGCTTTTACAAGAACACCTTTACCTTGCATCAAAATCACAGGCCGTGACCTCTCATTCACCCCATAAAAATGCGCTACTAATGTCTAATAAATGTCACTTTCCAAAAACTCCCATCAACAATAAGAATTGCTAGTGAATTGCCAGATGAAGGTGGCATGGACATATCTGCTTTGCTATAGGTTTTTAATCATTTAGCACGAGTTTTGCACATGTGTGTTGTGGGTATATGAGTCTTTTATAGCACTAACAACAGTTAAAACTCAAGTTTGAGGTGAAGTCCAGTTGCTCAACTGTATTTTTTTTTAAGTTGCTTAAAATAGTTTTGGAAGATGTGCTTGAACCACTCAAATAACACAAAAAAAGAAAGAAAAGAACATTTTGCACATATTTTGGGTTTATTTGTCCATATCTTTTGCTTTTTTTCTGAGGTTTCTGATACCACTTAAATAAACACCATTTTATAACCAGAAATTTTTCATTAGAAAAAAAGAGTTAACAACAGCGTGCCTTTTCAGAAACAATGTCCCATTAACGTTTGATAATCAACAGAGCATGCTTGAGCAGTTTTTACTGAAAGGCTTTTCTGTTCGGTGGGTTCTGTGTTTTATACAGAATGAAAAACGTATTCTGAAAAGATGCCGTTGAATGTAAGTTTTAAATACTGAGAGAGGACCACAAACAAATTATCTAAACTGTACTTGGCTGTAGGCGAAAAATTACTGTAAATGGTGTAAAATTGTGGAGAAAACCACCCAATTGTTGGAGCTTGTGGTAAGCTGGAAGACGTGTCTTTTGCATTTGTGCTCTGTTTAAAAGAATACACGGACCGACAAAAATCTGCAGATTAAATAACAAGACTGAGAAACCTATTTTCGTGTTTATGTGTTCAGGGACCCGAGGGAGTTAAATAACACAATATTTTCTTGCTTCTCTTGTTTTTAGATGTTTCAACTGTTGGATAGAGCTCGTATCGCAAGTGTTTCCACATGGTGTTTAGACACGTGTGTAATATCGGTTTTCTTATCCAAGTCACTGCCGGTTTTTCCCAGAAAGCCACAAGATTACTCTAAATATCGTTTTCTTTGATAGTTAGTCTTAAGAAAATAAGTGGAACTTGTGCATTTAAAAGAATTCAGATGCCTGTGTGAACATACATTCATCTATGTGGGAGGTGTGAAATCTTGCCCAGTGCTACATTACTCTTTTTACCAGTTCACCACTGCCTCACCTCTAACGACCAGTAAGATTTCTCCTGCAATCGACTCTGTAATAAAGCCAACACACCAGACTGAGACTGTGCCCAAAGTTTATCACTGCTTTCTGACTGCAGTCAGTCACACCAATCGCTGAACTGTCTGACTTTATGCAACCAGTTTATTGTGTTGACTTGAGCTTAATTTGCCACTGAATTGTGACTGAGGACAGATTTTATTTGAAGCGACAGCCTCAAGTGAGTAAGCGCTTAGCTTTGGGCAGGTTACACGCATCCATATAAAACGTTTATGGCACATGACATCTACAATCAGAAGCAGGCCAGAACATTTGGGATCTAACAGCATATTTAGCTTTTCTGTGCTGGTGCTCACATGTGACTTTCCTTTTATAAAAAACCTTTCCAAAGTTATTCTAAGCAATTATTCAAAGCAGTTAGTGATGAGGTCTGACGCCTCATAGTGTTAGTTTATTGTCTATCTTCTCACAGCAGATCTAATATGCTCAAATCAAGCTTTGACAGGGTGCTCATAGGCCAGGTGGTACTTGTTAAAGCAAGTGGAACGGTGCCCAGAGATGACATCATGACACGAGACATGCTGTTGCTGGCAGGTTTGATATGCAGCCGAGGTGCAGGTGAGCAGGGGCATAGGGTCAGGTGATTAAAGATTACGGAAAGCATTAGCAATATTAGAAATATGCAGGGGGGAAAAAGCCTCTCAGCAAGTCTCTATTTTCCTGAAGTAAAAAAGTTGAAGTTATGAAACTCCTCATCCTAAAACTCTGCCATGTAGTCTCCCTTGAAGAATCCTGACATGTGAACTGGAGCAGCGTAATGAAATTCCAGTGACCTGCAAGGACATGATTCCTTCTCCTCACTCCCTGTCCCTCGTGCTCTCCACACAGTTTGTGTAAATTCCAGAAGTTGATAGGCAGATTTCGTTTTTCCTGCACTGCCCCTGCGTAGGTGTTCAGATATCCCCACGAGCATACTCATCCTCTTTTGTGAATAATTTCAGAGTGACGGGCTGATGATATGTGAGCGGAGAAAGTTAATGAGTAACACTCTCCTCTCTCTTAACAACTGCTGTCAAGATGCCCGAGAGGAAGGCATTTAACTCGAAACTGGTCCAATCTGCTGCAGCAGTGAGCTGTAGCTGCAGTGGCTCCCAGGTGTAAATGTGTGGAAGTGAATTAATGTGACGCTCTGAAAAGACTTCCAAAACGATGGAAAAGAAAATGACTCAGAGAAAGGACCACAATAAATGGCAGCTGCCTATATTCAGTGAAAGCAGTGATCTCATACGCTAAGTGCTTACATTTGAGAGGGAGGCATATAGAAGCCTACAGATCAACTGACAAAATAAGTGAACTGAATAAAATCGAGGAGGAAGGGGAGGGTGAAGGAAAGTCTGGCCTTTAAGCCCAAGCCAAAAAGATTACCTTTGTCCTCTGTGAAACTCCTTGGGCTTTATGGCACGTTTGATATTTTGAATGTTTTCACTGTCTGGAGGATGTTGAATACTTTCCCTGAAAATTGATTTTACAAACAGCACTTAAGAAACTTCAAAAACATATGTGCTGCTGTGGTTTGCACTCTCTGGGCTTGTCAAAAATTCGCTGCACATCTGATATATCACTGCGCCTTTCTAGTAAAATCCTGCCAGCCTATGAATCAACAAAAAACCTGCATAGTCTCCTGGGTTCAAAATCTGCATCACTTCACTGTCCAGCCATTCCCGACTATAGCTGATGGATGATGTGACATCTCAAATCAACTCCTTCACTTCTAGTCATTAATCAAAGTCCGCTTTAAAGCCATTTATCTCCACATTCAGCTGAATTAGTTCCATATTTAATATGCCACCACTCACAGTATTTCATGATATCGCCAGAAATTTGTCATCATCTCCTAACCATGCATCACAGTTACTTTCGGATGTGGCCACTAAGGAAAGGACTTGTTCCATAACTGCTCGGTCCTGCATCATAGTTTCCCCCCACAAAGTTTCATGGGTGAAAAATGCTGTCACTTCATATTTTCTCTAATAGCTCTCATTTAAACGAAATCGTTCACATCTGATAATGACTTAAACTGCACGCTTGAAATGAAGCGTCCCAGTGAGTTAAATATAATGCAATTAATCTAATTTGTTTTCTGCAAATGGAAACGTGGACACAGACGTGCACACATGCAAATACCCGCACGTTCTAGGATTCCCTTTTTTTTTAACTTGTTAATATGAACAGCTTCTTTTGAATGCATTTTAAATATCCAATCACAAGGCACGTGACCTCTTTGATAAGTTCAACTTTCTCTTCACGAGTGGACAAGAAAGCAACAGTACCTGGATAATCAGAGAAAACAAGTATCAAACTGCTTTACACGTAAGTGCTCTAATTGCACCTGCTTATGAAAGAGTAAATCAACGTTTTACCTGCCCAGCTGCATCCTGGCCCACAAAGCGTAAGAAATAGTGCCACGAGCGTCCTGCCTGTGGCTAAAGCCATGGTGAGTGTGGCGAACTACTGCTGTGGTGCGACGCACCAGCTGGATGCAGAGGGCTGGGACACATCAGCCCTCTTCCCTCCCATCTGCCGATGGGAATGCTGCACTTCGCCGTGAACTGCCTCTCGTTTACATCGGTAAACCTGCACACAAATACATTATTAATGCCTTATTAGTCGTTTGTGATTTGAAACAAGTGTTTCGAGGCTGCTTTTCAAATCATAAAATGTTATGAAGAGGAAAACTAACTAACTAACTAACTAACAACCCCCCCCCCCCCCCCCCCCCCCAAAAAAAACATACAGACTGAGGCCAGAGTGCTGATTACAAACATGGAGACTTAGATATTTTTTTTCTAAATTCCATGAAGTTAAGCTAATCATTAATTTCTGGATAAAATACTAATATGAAAGAGAGAAAATGAGAAAATGTCTCCCTCTGGAGGTAACCAGGATGATTGCATCCAAAGCTTTAAAGGCTGGAAGCAGGTATAGAGATGGAAAAAATGGGAGGACTTGAGAAGTACTAGATTATAACAGACCTACGGATCCGTCATTTATTAAAAAAAATAAATAAAGCCAATATCTACCTTTTAAGCCTCTATGATATTCTCAAGTTCTCTATACGACTATCAATATTATTCTTCCAGCCCACCTGATCCACCCCAGGATTAAACCTTTCCATGACACCATCCGTGCACCAGGTGTGAGAGAACAGAATCGTGGGCCAAGTAAAATTCCAGCACATGATGATCTAATCCGTGGAGACAAAGTTCATAATTACATCAATTTTCCGAAGAATTAATTTAACCACTAGATGGAGCAGACTGTTGTTGTCAATAAAAGGAGGCATTGAGGAGAAAACTGTAACTAATTGTCGAATAGTGTATACACTGACCTAGCAATACTATGGCTTATATCCACTGTTGTTTTGGATATAATCTGAACCTTTTGCCTTTCAAAAAAAAAAAGAAAAAAAAAAAGGTGTGATGTCATGTTGCAGTAAACTGATTTATATCTATTTTTCTCTATAACTGAACTATTAATATATATTGTTTATTTCTTTTCCCACCACACTGAAGTCAGGAAGATTTTCTACTCATTTTTTGAATGACAGAGCTTCTCTGATTTCTTAGAGATCTTCTGGGTTCTGCTGTAGATTCCCTTGACCTTTAATGTTATAACAGCAAATGTCTCGTACGGCCTGCAACAATATGGTAGCAAAAATGACTGAACTGACAGTTATTTTAATGAGTGTCTCCATTGGTATTGTCATGAAAACATCTCTATGTCCATCTGTACCAGTATGGCCCAGCCAACAGTTTTCCAACAGTTCCCTCTGCTGGCTAAAGCTCATATCACTACTGGAAAACAATGTCAATCATTTGCACATGACTTAATTTATGAATGATTTTGATGTCTTTTACATCAAAGTTATTCATCCAGAACCTTTCTAACACAGGGTTGGAACCCTCCCCAGAGGAAAAGACAAGAGAACTAAAGGGTTTGAACCAGGGACGCGGTTTTTAACCACACTTTGATATTAGGAAGCAGTGGCACAAAAATTCAGATTTTTTTAAAAATTAGAATAATAACAAGATGCAGCTTTGATGTCTGCAGCGCTGCTGGCTTTGTGTCATTTGCACAGATTAAATTGGGTTTTTTTCAGTATTAGTTACTTTATTACTCATCTCTCTCTCTCTCTCATACAAGAGTCAGTGCAAACCGCAATACATAATTTAAACAAAAGATACTTACAGACTGTCACTCATTCACACCAGAGAGAGAGAGACTGTACTTCAGCCTATGTGGCAGAAAGGTGTTTTCTCTTGTTATACACACGCCTGAGGCTGTTTATGCCAGGTACTACCTCAAGTGAAGAGACAAGTTTTTGTGTGTTTGTGATACAATACTGGGCCATCTCACCAGATTTACTGTATCCACATAGACTCACTGTCTAGTAGGGTTTATATCAGTAGGTGTTAAAGTATAGTGTGTGTCCCAGTTCTATCATTATTGTGTCTTTACTTTGTTGATCCTTTTTGTCTTTGTTGCATTATGCTCTAAACTGAATTCTTTCATACCTAACTTTATTTAAAACACAACTGATTTGTGTTTTGTTACAGAATAAAGGATGGCATGTTGGCTGGTGTGTCTTCTTTTGGAATCTTTATTTTTCTTTGTACAAAGATGATAAATTAGGGGATTGTTCATTTCAGTCTGCTGTTGTGTTTTCCATAATTTGTTTGAAGGTGCTCATAGATAATCCCTAAAATTGGGTGTTGTAGTCATCTTTTATACCCCGTTTAAACCAGTTTAGACTATGATGCTGTTTTCTCAGTTTATAACACAGCATATGTGTATTTGTTTGGAATCCATTCTTAGCAGAATATTTGACTCTCCTCTGACAGAAGTTGTCAAAAACTCAGAGTGCTGAGCACTGCTCCTGGGATGTTAAGGACCAGAAGCATCACAATGCTGTCACAGGAACTCCTGCTACTGCCTTTGCAACCAGAAAACAGTGGCATTCCTGAAGAAACTCACAGCTCTGAAGTTTTGGTTTCATGCTGTGAGGAACACTATACGAGCAAGCAGATGTAGAGCTTCTCTGCTGTTGTTTGCAGACTTACACATCTGAACACTGCATCAAACCAAAGGTTTTCACACAGTTGTACTCTTGGTATCTTTACAGTGATACCCATTACTGCTGAATGATAACTATTTTTCAAATCTAAAAAGAGGAGCCCAAAAAAACCTACCGCCTTATCTTTTCTCATACCAAATACATATATACTCATATCCCACTTCATTAGGTAAACCTTGTTAGTACTGGTTTGGACCCTCTTTTTTGCCGTAATTCTTCCTGACATAGATCCAACAAGCTGCTAAAAACATTCCTCTGAGATTTAGGTCCATATTGGCATACTAGCATCACACAGTTACTGCAGATTTGTCGGCCCCAATCTACTACATCTCAAAAATGCGCTATTGGATTGAGATCTTGTCACTGTGAAGGTCATTTAAATATAGTGAACTGTCATGCTCAAGAAACAAGTTTAAGGTGAGTTGAGCTTTGTAATGTGGTCTGTTATCGTACTGGAAGCAGCCATCAGATGATGGGTACACTGTGGTCATAAAGAGATGGACATGGTGGGTCAGCAGCAATACTCAGGTAGGCTGTGGAGATTAAGCAATGCTCTTGTGGTACTCAATGGCCCAAATATGCTAAATATCAAAGAGACAGTACACCATCACCTGAACCTCTGATACAGGGCAGGACAGAGCCATGCTTTGGTTGTGTTTATGTCAAAGAGCAGTACCTAATAAAGTGGCCGGTGAGTGTGCATACTGCAGTAGATTTGGTGGTAGGTGAGTCAACATGTTTCTGTTGTTTGCGGCTATCCTGACGCCTCTTCAGCAGGAACTGTTGGCCAAAGGTCAGAAAAGGACGATGTTCACCTCACCTGTTCGCCATGTTGACCCACAGCTAAGGCATCGGGGAGTTGCAGTATAATGTGGGCGTGGCAACAAACAGTTTGTAGGGTTCAAAGTTTATTGTAACAAGATTATCTTTTTATTTCAAAGTAAAATGTGAAGTACAGTAGGTCTAGATTCATGGCTAAGAATTGTTTTTTTAATGTCTTTCAAACAGCGGTAGGGTTTTCCTCCGAATCCCATGCCTGGTCTGTTTTTTTTGTTTTGTTTTCCCCCCGCAATTAGAGCATCATCTCTCTGTAGTTGAAGCCCACCCCCGCCCTTCCTGCGCAACGAGCAGAGTAAAACCAAGAGCCAGCTCAGAGATGTGCGATAGACAGCAGCCACGGAGCACGGAGTAGGAGAGAATGTTAACTGGAGACTGTGATTAATTCATTTTTGGTTTTTGGATTATTTTTTTTTTTGTTTGTTTGTTTCTTTTTTCTTTTAAAGAAACGCACGTAAAGTATTCATGTTGCCCGGATAGAAAACGATTTTTGGGTCCACCGACTCCAGCCCGCAAAGAAAGGCTCACCAAGACATCATTAAACGCAGATTGCACCAAATCGATTCAAGTTTTATCTGTGTGGAGTAAAATTACTCCCGCCCCCACCAGACTGGACTAATGATGGCTTTAATGGTTCACCTGAAGACGGTCGCTCACCTGCGAGGGAAAGGTGACAAGATCGCCAAAGTTACATTCAGGGGTAAGGATATATATATTTTTTTATTCTTCTTCTGTATGTTGAAGCCGTGTGTGTTTGGAAACCGAGTCGCGCTGTGTGCTGTGCCCTGATTTGCGTTGTATTACACAATGTGATGAGAGCCAGTCAGCCGCTGCATAAAAAGTTGGAAGAGCGAGAAAAAGAGTTTAGTTGCAGGCAAAACACAATAACTGGTCTATATCACAAAGAGAGATCGAGTATCCAAGCCTTACGTTTTATTTCATTATATTCGTTAATATGGTAAAATACTAATAAATTAAATTCTGTCTTTTTTTTCGTTATATGTTATATACATCATGTAAAGTACCACAAAAACGGACTTTAATACCATTTCTGCCAAGAATGGTGAATGTAAAATCAAAGCTTTTACCTCTTCTATTTTTAAGTGTATCATAAAAGAGGAAAAAACACCAATCTTGGCATCTCCGAAACATCGATTTCTCATCACTGATTTTCAGTTATTTTATTAACTTACTTTCAACTTACTAGAACAATGTGGGTAAGAGGCCAGTGTTGACTAAGCTGATGGCATCGATTGCTAAAGATGTGGCTAAAGATGGAGCTTTGGGAATGTTCTGTGTAAGATCTTTGTTGTAATAACCAATTCACTCAAATCTAGGGTTCAGAATTGTAGCCACGACCTTGCACTCTCTCTCAGATGAGATGAGAAGACGAAATGAGTTGTGGAAAAAATATTTTAGTTGATTTATTCATGTGTTTCACGTGCTTATCGTTTGCTTTCTGTGTGCTGGGTGTGTGAGCAAAATAATGTGAAAGAAACTGAGACAGGATGTGTTTTTCAGCACCCTGGACAGTGATCAGTCCACTGACAGGTGCTCAGTCCCTGTTGTTATCAACGCAGCATCACAATTGGAGAAGATGCTACAAGAGCACTGCTGCCTCCTTTCCTCTCAGTGTGTGTGTGTGTGTGTGTGTGTGTGTGTGTGTTGGGGGGAAAAAAGGATAACTTCTAGTGCAGTGGTCTGTGCTGCAGTGATTGCACCAGGGTCTGGATATTCTATGAACCGTGCCTTCACAGTCAGTGACTGGATCGTCCGCTCTTTCCTCCAAAGTCCATCTGTCAGCAGAGTAGCTCCATTTCATCCATGTATATATTTTTTTTAAAAGTTCAAGGAAAATTTTGTGTGTATCTGTTTTTATTTGTATATTTTAGAAACATACATTAACCCCAAACCATTTTTTAAACTCGAGTATTTATTGAACCTTCTGACAAATAAAAAAAGCTGTTAAATATCAGAAATTATTGTGACTTTTAAAACTGAAAAAACTCAGTTTTAGCTTCTTTTTTATCTTAAACAATCAAATATATATAAGGTGGTGAGGGTTTTTTTTAGAAATCACATTGATGATGTAGAGATGTCAAAAACTCACAAGTCAAATGAGGCTCAGCCATAAAGAAAACTAGCCTTTATAGTGGATCTACTTAATGTTGATGTTAAGGCTAAAAACTTGGTTTGAGGTCAGGAATAACTTAAGTGTCCTGAAAGTCAGTGTACCCAGTCAAAGTTCTATGAGATGATCTTGTTTGAACATCTTGTACTTGTGCTTTCAGTACTATTTAAAAACTTGTTCCACTTTTGGCTTTTTGCTGATTTTCATTCAATCAAAACTCTGTGTGAGCTCTGAGGGTTTTCTATTAAAAAACAAAAAAGGTCCATGACCTGAATAGGAATTTCCTTTGTGATCCTCTAGCATGAGTTTGTTGAAGTAAACAGATATGAAGGAATAGCAGAGTCACAGGAAAGGTGAAAGAGGGTGGCTACAGGTATGGTCGAACATCAAGCCCAACATTTAGTGAATCAGTTTCATCCAAAAGCTGAATAATTGCATATTCAAAATTATCCAGTTAAAGAGTTCAAGCATATTTATTAATAGCCACTCAACTGCTGACTGGGAAATTTCATCTCCAATTTTAAATCTTTTCATTTTTTCTCAGTCTCACAATTTCTTCTCCATTCTTCCAGTGCATTTAAGTTTAATTATTCATTTATTTGAGCTAAATAATAATTTTTTAAATACTTCCCAAATGTGTGTGTTAATCACAGTGTCTTAATCAGCCTGGCATCCCCACATATCCTCTGGCGCTGTGGGTTTTTGGTTCAGGCTGTCAGTGGAGTTTCCTGAGCACTTAGAGTTTAAAATGCTTCCTGTCTGGAGAGGAAGCGGCCTGCCAGGGAAATAAGTGCTTTGGTGCTTTGTGTAGTGGTGAATCAGACCTGCACTAAGTTCAGGAGGAGTTTGGGGCCATTTTTAATTACAGAACAGCTTCAGTTTATCTCTGTTTTCAGGGTGTCTGGTGTGAGAAACTCATTCAGTCATTATTCTGGCATTTCTTTGTACCCCAGCTTTCTGCCTTGTTATCTAGCATCTGGGAAGTGTATGAGTATAAGTATGAATATATTAAATATCAGACATATTTTTTGTCAACCCTTTGCTGCTTACGGAAATCAGCAATTACTGATCAAAGGTCTTTTAAGGTCTCTATTTTTGAGGTATTTTGTCATCATCAGATGCTTATTTTTGTAAGGTAGAAGAGTCCTATAACCACCCCGAAGCTGAATCAACATGATATCTCTGAAAGGGGGAAAAGGTGTAATAAAAAAGCTTCAAGCCAGTGCAATAAAGACAGCTAATAAAAATGGATTAAATGCGACGTGATGTTCTATCTCTGATCTAACTTTATCTGGTTGTTATTATTTGCTGTCAGAAACAATAAATCAAGTCAAGTCCCTTCAAAGGAGGGTCTTCAAAATGTAATTGATTTCCCGACATGTCGTTGATGAATTCTGGTTATGATATAAGCAGCTCTTGGCTTTATCAGAGAGCTGCACTTCGGCTGTTGTTGCTCCTCTTCTGAGTAGCCTGCAGCAATACAGAGCCATACTCCATGCAAGAATTAATGAAACCTTATCTCTGTGCTTTACAATATTAATTTTCAGTTTATTCAACCAGACTGTCTTCCTCTACGTTGGCACTTATCAAACCTCTCTTTTATCTCTAGGCACTTATAACAGCCGCTTGGACAGTTTGTTTGTTCTTTTTATTACTCAGAGTCTTCCTGATTCACAGGACAGGAACAGAGTTTGGGGCAATTTCTTGTATCCTGCGGATATTTTTAAAATTCCTTTCCTCTGTGTAGCACTTTATTCTACAAACAGACACTTGGTATGTTTACTTTTTAAATTAGGGCACCTATTCAGCTTGTAATACCACTTACTGCCCCCTAATGCACCAGGAGATAAGGTAAAATTAAATCTCAGTACAGAGCTGCAGAGATTAAAATACATTAAAAAAACAAATGTTTCCATGTTTCTACTCAACACTCGAGTTCTCTGCTTTAACCACATTCTTGCAAAACTTAAGAAAGCCTTAAATGCACCTCTGTGCCCTCTTCATTCATGTGCGTTTCAGACTTACACAGTGTTCTCCATCTTTCATTCTTTTGATTTTCATCTATCTGCTTGCGATAACAAAAAAGGACTCTCTGCTCCTTTTGTTTCTTACAGCTCAGGTCCTTCATAGCAGCTCTTTAACTCTTTATCTTTGACTGTTTCATCAAGGCCAAAAGCCGCGCTGATTAGCAGAATGTTGTTTTAGTTTGGTGTGGAGCACCTTACATAAGTGTCACATGGTCTGCTTTTCTAAGCCCACATCTAGTTGGATGAAAACACTGGTATGACAGCAGTGCCGCTCTTTTCAATAATGTAGGAGGAATATTGTCTCTCTCCCTCTCCGACACTGAAGTGGTGTTTATTTTCTAAAATAAAATTCAAAGGTTTGGGGGATTTATAGGGTTCAAGAGAGTGTAGGAGTGAAGGCAGGAACACTTGGAAGTGGGATTATAAACTAGAGTCATAAATGGTAAAATTATAACGATAAGCTTGCGTCAAGCATGACATCCTTAAAACCTGAAGGTTTTGTGCTTTTGAATGTGTGAAAAGATACTTTCTGCACTTATAATATCTAAAATATCTGAGTCTAGCAGAATGTATTTACTCCATTTACCCTCATTATTACAGCCAAACTGACAGGGACTGTAATTAACATTGTAGGTCTCTGTATGCGTTTGTGTGTCTCCCTGTGTATGGCAGCTGATGTGCCCACAAGCACACAAATAGACATCAACAGAGCTTCATAAAGGCTCAGATGCACAAAGCAAACTATCAGAACAAAGCAGAATGCACACTGTGGTGCAGGACCATTCATAAGCATCACAAAGCAACCAGGTGAGCACAACAACCAGGTCGCATGAGTGAGTCAGGTTACTGTTCAATGAAAGCTTCCTTTCCCAATATAAACTCTGAGTAGACAACAGCTTTCATTAGCTGATGCACATACTTTTAGCTCTAATAATGGAAAAATGCACTTTTAATTTATATTATTTACATTCTTCTGCAGTCTCTCTGTGTCGCACAGTGAGTCACACTGTAGTCATTTAATTGTCTGCATTTCTTTTCTGCCTCTGGTGATTCCACGCAGCTGTTTCATATTTACATTTGTCAGGTACTTAAAGTATCATTTGTCTTTTCGCAGCTCTTTATGAGATGAGTAGGCTGATTTTATGTCACCCCATTTTCACTTTAATAAACGTCTCAGTGAACTGATGGATTCAGGTTGCTAACCTGCACCTGACAAGACCAAGTGCACCCTTATTGAATTAAGTCACTTGTAGAACCACCTTTAGCAATTATAACTTGGAATAATTTTTTTCTGTATGACTATCAGTCTTTCACGTTGTTGAGAAGGAATGTTTTCCCACTTTTCTTTACAATGTTGCTTCAGGTCATTGAGTGTGGGTTTGTTTATGCAGAGGTCCAGGTTTAGATTTTGATTATATCTTGATTATTTTCTTTTTCAGCCATTCTGATGTAGATTTGCTGCTGGATTATTGTCCTGTTGCGTCTCCAACACAGGCCAAGCTTTACATGTTTAAAACATTTGACTCTAGAAAACTTTGGTATACAGGGAGATTCATGGTCAACGCCAAGTCCTGTGGCTACAAAGAAACCCCACATCACAGTGCACAGAGCTACAATAATCAC
The DNA here is from genome assembly GCF_001858045.2 of Oreochromis niloticus. Taxonomy (NCBI): domain Eukaryota; kingdom Metazoa; phylum Chordata; class Actinopteri; order Cichliformes; family Cichlidae; genus Oreochromis; species Oreochromis niloticus. Next base: position 12,271,667 of record NC_031980.2, on the reverse strand, counting down.
TTACCTGCTTGCTACTTTGGATACAGTCTTAAAACTGAATTGTTTCATCATTAATGCAGGTTTAAGTAAACACCAACTGACTGCTTTTTCTCATGCTTTGTACGTGCCCCATGCAGTGAGCCCACCCACTCAAAGTGAGATGACAACAGGCACAATGGTGTTACTGAACCAGGTTTTAATGACTAAATTCCTCCTTATTTTTCAGGTCTGTCCTTCTACAGCCGTGTAGCAGAGAACTGTGAGGAGATGGCACACTTTAATGAGGTCAGTATCTTTATTTGATTTGTCATACAACAACCCGTGTCAATGGTGACCAATCAGCAATTATTAAGAATCCAGAATTGGCTGATTTCACTGGCTGCAGGTTCTGTTATTGAATTGAGGTGGAAAAGGTGAAAAAAAGACATTGTTGGTAATGACTGAAATGATCACTGTAAGGCTCTAAGTGGTTTATTGGTAATTTGATGTTAATATCTTTAGAAACAGTTTTATCCAAAACATTGACAGCCGTTTAACAAAATCTTTATTTAATTCAAATAAAGTCTAGCACATTTTAGGGATGCTAGCCTTTATTTGAATTAAGCGAGTCAGCTGAATTATTCTAACTGTATTGAGTACAAGTGTACAAGCCTGCTGTGTTCGTGAGTAAGAACTTTATCCCCCGAAAGCTGCCAAATGAATGTCGGATGACATAGATAGAAATTTTGCCCGTTTTTGTACTTTGTCCATCTTTACTCTACACCAGGATTTTCAAAGTGCTTGACTCTATACCAGCATACAGAGTGCAAATAAAAGGTGAATACAAAGTGAAGCAATGTACATGCACAGAGTGTAAGAAACTGTTCTAAAAATAGAGGATCCATTGTTCAGTAATACCACTTGCAGTTGAATACTGTAAATGGAGATGCCTTAGAGGAAAACTGTTAGCAATACAAATGTACATCAAAAAGTACAGTTATACTGAATACTGTGCAAAAGTCTTGAGCCACCCTTCATTTATTTATATTTTGCTGGGACAATGGCAAAAGGGTGCAGCGATTTATTGAGTAAACACACAAAATACACTATATATATATGTATATATGTATATGTCTGTATCTGGAGGTCCCACAGGATCTTAGCTTGGTTATTCTCCACCACCCTAGGGGTCATCTCCCATTTTGACTTCGGGACTTCCAGGCCGTATTCGGCACAGATGTTTCTGTATACTATGCCAGCCACTTGGTTATGGCGTTCCATGTATGCCCTGCCTGCTAGCATCTTACACCCTGCTGTTATGTGCTGGATTGTCTCAGGGGCATCTTTACACAGCCTGTACCTGGGGTCTTGCCTGGTGTGATAGACCCCAGCCTCTATGGATCTTGTACTCAGAGCTTGTTCCTGTGCTGCCATAATTAGTGCCTCTGTGCTGTCTTTCAGTCCGGCTTTGTCCAGTCACTGGTATGATTTCTGGATATCAGCCACCTCCGCTATCTGCAGGTGGTACATACCGTGCAGGGGCTTGTCCTTCCGTGATGGTGCCTCCTCTTCCTCCTCATTCTTGGGTTTCTGCTGCCTATGGTTTTCACTGAGCATGCGGTCGGTTGGGGCCATCTTACTGATGTATTCGTGGATGTTTCTTGTCTCATCCTGGACCGTGGTGCTGATACTCACCAGTCACCGGCGTCCTTCCTTCCGCTTAGCGTACAGCCTCGGGATGCTGGACTTGGGGTGAAACCCTTCGTGCATGGTCAGGAGCTTCCTTGTCTTGATGTCAGTGGCTTCTATTGGAGATTATGTATCGGAATTTCAGGAACGGGACCACACCTCCAAACACGCTCCTTCCGGTTGTCATCTTTATAGGTTCCCCCAGTTCTGCAAGCTGTTCATTTTCATTTACGTGCCCCACCCTCCCTCCCTTCTTGTTCTCAATTCTTCAACTCTTCACTCGTTCACTCCTATTTAGTACATGGGGATCTGCCAGGCCCAGGAGCCGTCGCCAGTCCCCTTCGAGGCCTTCCCCAAACCGCAGCTCAATTCATGTACAAGCATTCACCTCTACCTACTAAAATGCTGTCAAACCTAAAATGAGGACATGGGCCCAGCTAGGGAATCTCCTCCTTTGGCCAGCTTATTATCCCACCAGAGTACCTGATCACGGGCAGGGCGTAGCTGTTGATAGCCCGGATCTTGTTCTTACCGTTCAGCTGACTCCTCAGGACTTGCCTGACCCTCTGCAGGTACTTGGTGGTTGCAGTTTTTTTAGCGACCTCTTCATGGTTCCCATTTGCCTGTGGGATCCCCCGGTACTTGTAGCTGTCATCTATGTCTGCAATGTTGCCTTCTGGTAGTTCAATCCCCTCAGTTCTGACTACCTTCCCTCTTTTTGTTATCATCCAACAACATTTCTCCAGTCCGAATGACATTCCAATACCATTGCTGTATATCCTGGTGGTGTGGATCAGTGAATCGATATCTCGTTCACTCTTGGCGTACAGCTTGATGTCATCCATGTACAGGAGGTGGCTGACAACTGCTCCATTCTGTAGTCGGTATCCGTATCCATTCTTGTCAATGATCTACATATATAAACTAAAAAACTCAATAATAGGAAAGTGTTGTAATGTTATTTGAGTTATTTCATTTTTTGGCTGACTGTTGTGGATGTGTGATGATTTCCAGTGTGAACAATGTGAAGGCTTAGATAAAAATGCGCCACCAAGACCCCACTGTTGTAATTTCTTAATGCTCATACAGACACTTGGATAACTCCCAGCATGCCAATGCTAACCTAGGCTGAGGGATCTTGCTTTAACACCTCATTACTGTTCTGATTCAAAAATTTGCAACCATTCATGAGTGGCTCTTCCCTGCATGTGGCTGGCATCTCACCAAGTGGCTTTTAATCACCCTCCTATGTTCACTTATGGTCTATCAAGGTTAGAGAGGCGAGGCAGTGTTGAACAGTGTTGCAATTAAACTGGGCATTTCATGCTCCACTGCTTTAGTTAGGAAAAAGGTGGTTCCTTAAAAAGCCCTTCTTTCCAACTTAGAGGTTTCTTTCATTTGTAAAAGAAAGTTTCAATGTTTTATTTTAAATCTAGCAAATTGCATTATTCTGAGCAGCTGCATTGCTCTGAGCGTCTCTTTGAAAACCCAAAGGATTTACCTGAGTCCCTTGGGTGCTGGTTGGTAAGTCTCTGATTTTGGTTGCTTTCAAATTCTGGGAAATATTCCCAGTACTATTTCTGCAAGCTCCCACTGCACTGTGAAACCAGCATTATGATGAATTCAAATGTAGACTCGTGTAAAGGAGCAGAGAGGGGAAATAAGAAAGAAATGAAGGCCAAGGGATCAAGAGCGAGGTGCAGTAGGAAATCCACACAGAGCAGAAGCCAAAGAGACAGAACAGAGGTAGGGGATAAAGCCAGGGAATGAAAAATGAAAAACAAACAGGAAAGCACTCTCAAATATATACAGTACCTTCCCAAAGGAGGTTTCACATCAGGCTTTCTGTTTTTTTCTCATTTTAAGCTGCTGGTTTTAGCAGAGAAAAATGTTCTTTGTTTGATGGCTCACAAGCAGAGTGCTGCTTCCTTCCCTGATAACAGGGGCTTTTGTTTTCAGTTTAATCAGGAAAATGCTGAAATGACTGCACAAACTTAGCCTAGTCACACAGGCACACCCACACACACACACACACCCACACACACACACACACACAGACCCCCACACACACAATCACAGACACGCGCTTTATGTGTACAGTCCCTGTAGAAGCAGCATTGTTTTTTGTATCATGGCGTAAAACTAAAAAGAAGAAAACCAGACAAATGAATCCCAAAATATCTTTGACTCTGCATATAACTGGTATGAACTAAGTGGTGAGGCTGAAATGTGATTTCTTATGACAACCTCTCCCAATTCTCACATCTCAGTCTCGGAGTGCTGGGGAGGTAGTTAGTGTCACTCAGCATCAATAACACGATCAAGCTTTCTATGGGATGAATTGCGCTTACAGTAGTTTCCGAGCCTGTGTGAGTGTGTGCCTGTGTGAAAATCTTGCAGTGTTGTGTGCTGCTGGTGGCCAGGCGTACATCTTTTCCCCAGCCCCCGGGTCCTCATCACATCCTCCCCATCGTCGTCTTCTTCAACCTTAGCAGTAAAACATTTGCATGGCTCAGTAGGCTCTGTCCAGCCCCTGGAGTTAAGGGCCATTAGCATAGAGCTGTGTGGCTCGTTGCCGGTCCATGCATAACGATAGATGCCTTTGAACTAGTATGCGGATAGACTGGATGGGGAATTCATTATTCATTATATGGTGGGGCTTTTAGCTGCAGAACACCAGGGCTTCCCCCTGACTAGTTAGACACAAGCGGAGCAAAGAACAGAGAGTCCTGCATGCACTGCACATCGCCACAGAGTTTAGTTTTGCCCCTGCAGATATAACTATTTTAAGGTTTCAAACAAGATGTCAAGAGATTTGAACCATGCAGACAAAGCACTGTAATTAGCATGCAAATAACAGAAGGGTATTAGAAGATTGATTTTGCAAAAGCTTCCAGTAATTTCCTACGATTCTAAGTGTTTTTTCAGAATTTGTACTTACTGTTCAGATGTCTGTGTTTTCTGTGTTTTCCTCATTGATAAAACCCCAGAATGACCCCATATTATTGACACAAAGTACACTTAAAGGATGGCAGCAACCACTGACGCCCGTTCTTGCGGATGACTGTGTTGAAGCCTCAAGTTTGGCAGTTTGGCTGTCGACATGTTTTATAGACATCACAAGCTAGAGGAGGTCAGAGTGAGAATGTGAGGACACTGCAAGCTCAGACAGCGGCAACTTGTCAACCACATGGGACCCAGACTATAAAGCGTTCTGTTCACACCATAGTTTTCAAAAGGAACATCATGGTTTATTGAAGAAGACGTGAAACTTGTGACTGAGGATATAAACCCATCGGGCCATCCACTTTTATAGGCATTCTGACTTTTCCTTGCAGTCAGAGGAGTTCATGCTGGTCATTAGCAGAAGTGCAGGTGAACAAACTCCAACATCTTCTTTAAATTCTGATATATTTATCTACTAGCCTCCTCAGTTTGTCAGCATTTGCTTTTATAAATAAAATCACACTATTCTCATCTTTCCTGTCAGTTAATATGATTCATAGTTTGCTGAAATGGCAGCTGTAATCAGTCTCAGTTAAAATTCTGGTCACCCTGACCAGTCCTATGAATTTGCTGGCATATTGTGGTTCATCAAAGTGAGCAAGAGGAGACCTCAGTGAGTTTACGTCCAAGCCACTTCCTACTACTCATAGATAATCATGTTTGGGAAGCCAGTATTCAAGTAAGGCCTATTTGTTATATGAGAGTGGAACGTATCACTGTCAGGGTGAGGTTTTTAAACTAATATACGCTATACTACGTTCATATACTGTAAGTCACCTGAGCATGAAAGACTCTTAAAACATAAGTTGAAGGATTCACTGTGATCCACCTCTGGAGATCACATTTCAGTGCTGCTTCACTTGAACACTTGACCACCAGTATGGAGTAGAGCAGAAGCAGTTTCCAGAGGAGCAGACACAAGCTGGAATACTGCTGATGCTAAAAATAGATAATAAACTTCACCGGTTTTTAAGATTCAGCGTTGCTCCAGGGAGGAGCTTTCCCAACTCTCGGTATACTGAATAAATGATGACCTTAGCAGAATATTTTCTTTGCTGGTATAGAGATAGAGGGAAGGTAAAAGTGGAAATTTGAGCAATGAAAATAAAGGAAATAAAATGTATAGGTGCAATTTACTGTGTAGAAGATAATCCCAAGACTTTGTTTTGAGTGTGATTTATGCATTACATTATTTATTCATACTGGTTTTCTGTGAATGAATTATAAAACTACCAGTTTAAAGAAGTGTAGGTCAACACAGAGACATATTTTTCTTTAACAACATCTGTATAGTAACAGCTGTGTAAAAAAGACAGGTTTTAAAGGACAGTTTGTATACTTCTACTGTTTTCACAGAATTTAGGAAGGTTAGTAGCTTCCAGATGCTGCTGATCAAATGCACTTGATTAACAGATAATCAACAAGTGTGAGTACATCAGTTGTGTGTCAACACAATGCCAGTTCAGACCCAGCAATGAATTGGCAAGAAACCCAAGCGCTACTTCTTAGACTCTATAAGTCTCAGTTAGCATGTTAAATAATGAAGTTCATGAACAAATATGGGTTGTTTGCAAGGTTTGCCTCGAGAAATTCAATTCAATTCAGTTCGGTTTTATTTATATAGCAACAAATCACAAGAAAAGTTGCTTCAAGGAACTTTATGTTGTAAGGTCAAGACCCTACAGTAATACAGAGAAAACCCCAACAATCACTTTATCCGCTATGAGCAAGTACTTGGCAACAGTGGGATGGAAAAAATAGACAGGAAGAAACCTCCAGCTGACCAGACTCATGGAGGGTCGGTCATCCGCCATGTATTTTCTAGAAATGCTAACCTTGTAAAAAACAGATTTATATTGCACTCACTATATGTCTGAGTGATAACTTTCTCCCAGTATCTTACTTAGAGAATACCTAGAAGAGAAGCTGCTCTTATATCCACAAGGGAGCCTATGCAGAAGGAGTTTCATTTGCAGAGCTACCCTCCACAAGTCAGACATATAGAGGGTAGCTCTGCATATTTGATTTGGCAGAGTTTTTACACCGGGTGCCCTTCCTGATGCAACTCCGAAGGGATTTACGTCTCCTACCAGAACTCAATTAACACTAGGTTTACTATCCTGCGCAAATTTGCGTAACTTCCCTAAACCCAATACCCCCTACACTGTAAAATATAACTTGTTGTTTCAACTTAAAAATATGAGGTAAAGGGCTGCCTTAAAATTTTAAGTTAAGTCAAGAAATAGAGTTTGTTCTTATAACACAACCAATTGTTATCTTAATGAAAAATCACATGTTGTCTAAACTTTCATCTTAGTTTAGTTGACTGAGATTTGTTAGTCAGTTCAACTCCTTTAATTGTCATTTTTACTTGGGAAAACCCTTTCAGCTAAATTAAAATAATCTATTGTTTAAACTCTTGTCCTAGTTCAGTTGACTTGGGTTTTTTAGTTAATTCAAATACTTTAGTAGTTCTTTTAACTTAGGAATCTATTTTAGCTTAACTAACATAATCTGTTGGCTAAGTTGATTTAAGTTTATTAATTAACTGAGCTCCTTAAGGTAGCTGAGTGAACTTGTAAATCATTTTCATTTTAATTATCAGAGTTGATTGACTGGATGTAAAGAAAAATGTGTATTAAACATCTTAAGTTTTGTTTTGTTTTTTTAGCTTTCTAACATCCATTTCAGCAAAACTACCTGTTAGGTTCATCTTAGAGCTCAGGTTTAAATACCTACATTCCTTTAAATTAATTTTCTGTTGTTTACAGAAAAAAAAATAAAACCCCACAGATTCCATTAAAGTCTATCTGATCATTTCATACAGAAAGTTTGTTTTAAGAACATGACAAGACAATTACTCATGAGCACCCAACATTCACCATTTATTGTGCCATCTTAGTCATCTGAGAAACAGAAAAATCAGTGACGTAGCTCATCAGGCTCACAATCCATCAAAACTCAAAGGTTGCTCCCTGTGAAACAATAAATTTGAACTTGGTCTTGAGCCCAGTTTGGGTGAAGATTAAATTCTGACCAATACTCTAGGAGCAGTAGTGATTCTTGTGAAGTAACAACATAAAGTCTGCATTAATGTAATGTATCAACGGGACACTTGCTATTTTAGAAAAGTTATTCTTTACATTTACAAAATTTTTAAACTTCATTGTGCTCAGTCACACCTGTTAGCATAAAACTTGAAATATTAAAATAGTACAAAACCTTTGATAAGTGACAGTAAAGATCAGTTTATAACAAGTAAGACATCAAACTCTTGTATTTGTCTTCGTTTACAATTGCAACAAATTCCACAGAACCAATATCTCTGAAAATGAGTGCATGCTTCTGAAACATTTGATAATATGGATATTTCAGAAACATCAGTTTGAGTCTGCTCAATTGCAAAACAAAGGAAAAACTACTGACTTGCATGAGATAAGCATCTGCAAAGTCCAGCATTATATTGTTGTTCACATAAGTTTCTTAAACCATGAACAAATGAGTAATTGTCTAATCTGGAATGTAAAGTGTAGTCATTTAGTGACATACAAAAGTGAGAATGAGAACTTGCAAGAATAAAAAAACAAACAGTAAAATAAAAACTGTCCTTAACACTAAGGAACATACAATTACAGTTCTGCATGGCTTTCTGCAAGAGTCTGTTTCTTAGACCATGCACTAGTGAGATGCACTGCCTTCCACCAATGTTCATTAGGATGTTCTGAATGACTTCAAAGATGTCCTTAAGTTCCTTTGGATAGTCTATGTTGAGGGCAAAAAGAAGGCCCATCAGCATGGAAATGGCACTTGAGACATCCCTCAGATTAGACAGGATTACTGCCGCCTCAAGGACAACCAACACATCGATGATGTCTTCTTCTTTCACCATCGCAATGCCAACTTTCATCCTCTTAGAAAACGTGTCTTCAATACCTGTCAGCTATAAAAGGGTTCAAAGACAAAAAAAAAAAAAAAATTACACAATTACAATTACACAATATCCCTTGTGCTTAAGAATTCATGTCTTTCCAAAGAAGAGCCATACTGATGCTTTGGATGATGGTGATTGGCTTTGGGTAACACTTATTAGTTGTTAAAGTTTTTTCAGAATGAGATATGCACCCCCATGTTACAAATCCATTTCTTGCTTTAAACAAAGACCATGTTCATAAATAACTGAGCATGTCTTCAATTGCAGAATTCAAACAAAATTTTCAATTTAAATGGTAAATGGCCTGTATTTGTATAGCGCTTTACTAGTCCCCTAAGGACTCCAAAGTGCTTTACACATTCAGTCATTCACACACATGGGTGGATGACTGAATCGTGACTCAAGAGTTGACAGTTCGTCTTATAATTGGAAGGTTGCCGGTTCGAGCCCCGGCTCCGACAGTTTCAGTCGTTGTGTCCTTGGGCAAGACACTTCACCTGTTGCCTACTGGTGGTGGCCAGAGGGCCCGGTGGTGCCAATGTCTGGCAGCCTCGCCTCTGTCAGTGCGCCCCAGGGCGGCTGTGGCTACAATGTAGCTTGCCATCACCAGTGTGTGAATTTAAATCTAGTTATGCTAAATATTGGCTGTGCTCTAAACCAAATCTGGCTGAGAATACATGAAATGTGCAAACTGCAGCTACACTACAGGATCAGATTGTGGCTCCATAGACAATGCTTCTTTAATCAGTTTATTGATTAAAGTTTATTTTTCCCCCTATATTAACAGCATGAAAAAAGAGCATATAGACGTGGCTGAACAGGTTGCATAATTGGCACTGAATATCAACATCCACCTTTACCCAGCTGCCCAATGACTCTCGGCCAGTAACCTTTAATTGCTTACCCAGTCTACACAGTCTCTTTTCCAGGGTCCAGGACATTTCACCAAAGTATTGCCCCCCACAGCTGTAGCAGCCACTGCAGCCCCTTAAATATCCTAATATCTCTGCCATTACAATATACAATGTGAGAAATCAAACGTAAAGCTGAAGTGAACAGTACAGCAGCGAAATGTCAAAGACCCTGGTGAAGACATGAATAAACACAAGACACTAATAATATCAATGCTAGCTTGCCAGTTAGTTTCTCTGAAACCCAGACCAAATCCAGTGTCAAAGATCTTGTAATAATACATTTGGTGAGGAAAAAGTACACATGTTATCATGTGGCATCTATTGTTTCATAGATGCCACATGTTTCATTTAAAATCCACTGTGGTGCTGTCATTATTAAATTTACTAAAAGAAACAATGCTAACCTTCACAGTCTTGAAAGTGTGTGAGGGCTCTTCCTTTAGAAAATGAGGTCCTCTGTCCTCTTCCTTTGTGTAGGGCTCTGGTCAAAGAAGTCAAAAAGAAAACAAAAACACTTTTTAAACAGTGTTTATGAAGCATGTAGACAGCTCCAAATTCACAGCTTTTTGATACATAATTCCATCAATATATGATTATCATTGGAGATTTTGAATCAGGCTTATCAGGACATTCAAGTAGAATATGATATCCAACCTACCACCAATATACACAGATTCTGTAAAAGTTACCACACTAAATGTCCAGTTGTGAAATATGATGACAGACTTTACTTATCAGCTTTCTTTCAGTGAGTTCATCAGTTGAACTGGATAACCTAAAACTTAAACAAAGGAGAACATTTCGCAGTTGAACACTTACATCATCTCCGAAGCATTTTATGAGCCTAGTTAGCCCTCCTATGCCGCTCTTGATTTTGTACAGCTCCACGAACCTCTCCATAATGGTCAAGCACAGCAAAAAGGAACCCTTTCAGGTCAACAGATGTAAGACGGGCAAATTCTGCTTCAACCTGAGCAATAGAAGAAGAGGGGTGGAGAGTACAGGCAGAATAAAAAAAAGATTCTTTGAGACCCAAATTTAAGCAAACAGTCATCTGAGGCCCATTAGAGAAAACACAAACACACAAAAGCAAACAAACAAAAAGATGCACTTTACCTGCCGTTCAGCAAACAAGGAAGTTCAGAGAACAATAAGCTCTGTCTTGAAATCTTTTAAAGTAGAATGATTGTGAAAATGACTTATGTGATGTAAAACTTTAGTAAACGTGCGATTAAAAGAACACTGAGTAAAAGGACAAGTAACAATTTCCTTATTCCTCAGATGTTTACCTTGATGAGCAATACTGTTTTAGTCCAACTGCCTCATTAAAGTTACACAACAGGCTTTTTACATTAAAGCCAGCAAGTCCATTACATACTCCCTTTTTAGATCTGAAATACTGTGCACATTCTGTGTATATGTAGTGGACAGCAATTTACCCAAAAGAGTGCAAAGTTTGCAAGTCCACCTCATTTAAATGACAAAGACAGATGTGATCATCTAGACCTGTGAAAATAAATTAATGACAAACTTGCAGTTATGGATGTTATTACAACCACAAGAACCTAAACAGTCTGCTCCATTGCTTTTGTTAATGAATCACTTGTTGGTAACAGGTCTGAATATTTAGTTTATGCCACCTGCATGTGATCATCAATAGTGCCATATTACTTCTTAAGAAGTACCCTGACACTACAATCTTTATATCATTTGTTCTACAGAGCTATTAAGTTACAATATAATCTGTGGTGTTTCCAGTATGACAAAATGCACAAATTGTAACTTACCATTTGACTCCACTGACAAAAATAAATCCCCAGCATCAAGTTTGGCTTCACAGACCTAAAATAAGTAAAATAAAAATATATGTTATAATTATATTGTTTTCGCCATTTATTCATGTTTGCTAATTTTCTGACATATAAACAATGTTAGTTTTGTTACAATACAGAGAATGCAGTTTAATTAAAAGGTAAATTATGCAAAAAAAAAAAAACAAACTTCTGCAGTATACCATGCCAAAAATCAGTGTCTCTGATGCCAATTATTTTATCACTACAGCTCTTTTAGTATGGAAACTCACACAAACTAGTCATACTGATCACAAGAGTTCAAAAATAAGTCAAAATAGTGAGCTGTTGTTAAGCATAAAGCATTTCAGGGTAACAAATAACTGCACAATAGAATTAAAGCAAAAACTAAACACACTGGAGGACTATCTGATAAAAACTAATATAATGCTGGTTTGTAGACCATATTTTGTCTCAGTCCTCAGTGCACTCTTGCAGCTTAGCATGCAGCAGTTCATAACAACTTAAGTGATTACATAGGGGTAAACAGATGACAACAAGCATCCGAGTCCTGCCAAAAAGTTCTTTTTGAACCCAGCCAGTTATTGAAATATTGCCAAAATGAACTTCCACCAAAATACAACAGCCTGTGAACTTGAAAGAAATTTACAAGCACAGAGACAATATGAAATAAGCTTTATTAATTAGCTGAGTTAGCTTGCTAATATCGCAACAGTGGTTGAGTGCACAGCCTTAAAGCTAGCGGCACAATACTTGTGATTTGGTCAGTGCCACATTAAACCCATAAAAAAGGCCATATGTCAGTTTATTAGCTCAAGTTTGGTCATGACATACAAGCTGGACCTTGTCCGCTAAAGCTACATTAGCTAAAGCAAACATTTCGGTAAAAGAGAAAAACACACATCATGCCATAGATTCAAAACATGTTCCAACTTTTGTAGCTCTCTTTCCTTATAGTTATAACCAATGTTACTCACCTTGAAAGCATATTCCAAAGAAGACGATTAGAAAACGTCCAAGTAAAGTGAGCATGTCGTTAACCGCCAATTCCCCATGATGCACCTCGGTAGCAGTCACGTGAGGCAGTTTTGAATCCTGCTGTGCTCAACTTACCCACATTGTCAAGTTCACATAAGTTGCTGATTTAGCTGGACATGAGTTTTCAAGTTAGCTTTTTTTGGTGTAATTGGGACGTTTTTAACTTGTAATTCTATGTTATAACAACAACTTCAGTCATCTATCGTCAAACTGATATAGAATAATATGTTGAAATAACAAACATCTAGAATTACATTTTACAGTGTAGAATTACTGGCTTTTTTATTTTCTGGTGCAAGTCCCGAGGTGTTAAGCACCCCTGCTGAGATTTTCACAGGTCGTCAGCTTGTTTCTCCTACAGCTTTTGTTGTGCAAACCACCCATTATCCTTGAGGCCTGGCACATTTGCATTTGCTCACTCAGAGTTGCTCAGATCCAAGGCAGGCCAAACCTCTGTGTTACAACTTTCAGAAATGCCTGGTAGAAATGCTTCAACTTACTCATGAGCTGTTCCCTACCAAGGTTTGTTTCAAAGTTTGAAAGACTTTGAAATAAAACAGACTTGTGTACCCATATATTGTGAATGTCTGTCTTTTGTATGTAGGTTGTAACACAGAGGTTTGGCCTGCCTTGGATCTAAGTAAACAAATGCCAATGTTGCATAAACACACACACACACACACACACACACACACACACACACACACACACACACACACAGCAAATCTGCATTTATTTGTCCCACAAGTGGAAAATCTGCATTGTCATTGCAAAAAAGTGGACAGAGCACGGTATAGAAAGTGCACTATACAAACAATCTGGAAACATAAATATGGACACGTGTATTCAAAAATATTGGTGTATGTATACACACACACACACACACACACACATATCTATCTATCTACGTGTGTGTGTGTGTGTGTGTGTGTATGTATATATATATATATATATATATATATATATATATACACATAGTTATACACACACATACATAGTTATACACACACACACACACACACATATATATATATATATATATATATATATATATATATATATATATATATATGTATGTGTGTGTGTGTGTGTGTGTGTGTGTGTGTATATATGATGTAGATGTGACACAGACACAGACACATCACATGTGACACAGACACATCTATATCATATATACACACACACACATATATATATATGTATGTATATATATATATATATATATATATATATATGTGTGTGTGTGTGTGTATATATGATGTAGATGTGTCTGTGTGTATAACTAGACTTTATGCATATTATATAAGGTGTGGCTATATAAATATATAAATATATGTACAACTCTGTGTATATATGTTTATGGACAGGCATGCAGGCAGGTAAGGAAGGAAAGCAGCCTTGCAGGGAAGGAAAAAACTTGAATCTCTCATGGTTAGGGGTTGGGGGAGGGTGTGTTTGCACAACAAAAGCAGGAGAACAATGGAGGTGACGACCTGTGAAAATCTCAGCGGGGTGCCAAAAGGTGTTAAGGTCGGGGGGAATTTACGCAAATCTGCGCAGGCCAGTAAATCTAGTAGTAGGGACTTGCACCAGGGAAAAAAGGCTCAGTAATTCTAGTGTTAAAGATCTTTTCCTTGTTAAGCAAATGTATAAAGCAGAAACATGTGATTCAGTTTATATTTGCTATACTATGGTATGTTATGGTGGCTTCGCTGTAGCAATAACACAACACATATATTTTAATTATCAAAGAAGATGATTTCTTTCTCAGATTTGAGATGTTGATCTGTCATTTGTTATATAACATATCTAGATAAATGTGCACTGAATGAACACAGAGAAGAATTTCTGTTGTTGCAAAGAAGGAGAACAAAAAAACTCATTTCAGCAAAAAGAAAGTTTTTACTTGAGGCGTGAGTGCTATCTCTTAGCACAAGAGCATCTATTTTTAAAGAGTTGTGAAGCCCTTTACTTGACAAGTGTGTGGTCAATTATTTCTGCACCATCTGGTTTCCAGAAGCAGGAACGAAGAGCAGTTTTATCAGAGTCCAGCTTGACAACAAAATAAGACTTTACTGAATTAACTAGATAACATTCTCTTAGGTGGCTTCAAAGCTATTCAATTTCAAGAGAAAGGGAAGGGTTGAATTCATAACTGAGCAATCCACTTGTCTCGCAGGACTAGTAACATTTCCAGTAACAGTTTTCAGTGTGTTACTAATTAAGACAGCTCAGTAATATTTAAGATAGAAAACAGAATTAACAGGAATTCCTGAAACATATTTTCAACCTACAACAATCACTGATAAATATGCACAAATTCTGGTTGAATGAAGTGTTCTGACTGAATTACTGTCACCATGTCTTCAGCCATGGCATTGTATTTGACACATGCTATAAATTAGACTGAGATCAATGTAGAAACACTGAAGCATGCAGAGAAAGTGACATACGAGCTGAAGAGGAAGTGAAAACTGGGATGGACAGTTGAATTGGAAAAGTAAATTGAGCCCAGGTTTGTGGTGATGAGGAGGGCATGTAAGCAGAGTGCTGTCAGTGATTTCAACAAGATCGAGTTTCTCAGCAGAACCGGCTTATCGGAGATGCTGTTTCATCTGTACACACACATGCGCACACAAACACACACATTACCAACTCAGTATCATGGCAAAGCAACAAAAAATTACACAATACGGATTATGTATATAGGCATGGACACAAACTGCCCTTTTGTAGTGGCAGTCAGTGCGATTAGTAATGACTACCAGTGTACTTCAGCTGGAAGTAAGATTTTTATTGTCATTCCAACACGTATATTTGCACGAGTTGAAGCAAAATTGTAATTGGGTGCAATTAAAAGGCAACAAGAATGAGAACATGAAAGAGTAACATGTACACAAGCAAGGAACAGACAGCTTGAGCTTATTCACAGTGTCATTTAGAATAAATAAGAAAATATGAAGAATAAACAAGAAGCACTCCAGAAGCTCAAACCTCTGCAAAGGCAGCTCACTCTCTGGGCAACATTTAATTTTAATGGGACAGTTATGTATTCTGTACATATTCATTCATTTTTATATACTCTCATATATAAAAAAAAATTATATCATTTTCTTTGTTCTTTTTAAACGTACTTTAAGAGGTTTGTAGTGCAGTAAAAATCAAATAGGGGTAGCACGACAGGTCCTACATGTTGCTATAACGAACAAAGGCAGCTTAATTTTAAGCACAGTTTTAAAAATGAAACATATTTTATGTAAATTTGACTTTATTTTACCTCGAGAAAGAGACCAGGGGTTAAAAGTCATGTGATATTAAGAATTCCTTTATATCACTCAATAAATGCCAAAATGTTGTCATAATTTCAAATAGCTCTATGTAGCATTATTATCACTTTGACCGTCAGATCAATCTACTGACCTTTAGGAAAGGTCAGAGGTCAAGTGTGATATGATATTTTAAATCTTTATAAAGTGCTTTTTACGTGTTAACAATATGAACCACACTTGTAAGAATGACAGTGTCTATGTAATAAGGCTTTTTTCAGTTTTTGACCTATATATTAAGGTCAATCATTAAGTTGACCTTAAAGACCTGTGGTGGGTGCAAGCCAGATTTTAATGGATTGTTGGCATGACCCCACTCTACACTCCTACAAAGTTTTATCAGAGTTCATTCAAAACTTCTCGAGCTATTGTGTTTACAGACAGAATGG
Source organism: Oreochromis niloticus (assembly GCF_001858045.2). NCBI lineage: Eukaryota > Metazoa > Chordata > Actinopteri > Cichliformes > Cichlidae > Oreochromis > Oreochromis niloticus. The sequence continues at coordinate 12,255,605 of NC_031980.2, read as the reverse complement.
CACGCACCCACACAAATGCTACCAAATACATAAGCTCTTTGTCAGAGGTAATGAGAAAATTTAAAGTACAGTGGATAGTGCAAATACAAGATGTTTCTCATGTTTTTGACCTTTATCTGGCAGCAGCAGACTACAGAGCACCACCAGAGTTCAACAATCTGGCAGCAGAGGCTGTTCCTCAGTCTGGTGGTTCTGCTCTGCAGCCTCATGTCTGATGGGAGGGGGGATGGGAACATTGTGTTTGCTGGGTGAGTCAGGCCTTTCAAGAGGAGAGGAGGCCCTTCTCTTGCATCTGCTTGTATAGATGTGTGGTGGTGCAAAATAGGTTCAGGACTAAGCCCCCAAGTCCAACATGCCTCAGCCTTCTGAGAAAGTAGTGGTGCTGATGTACCTTCTTAACTGGGAAGGGAGTGTTATGGCTCCAGGTGAAGTCCTCAGAAGGATGTTGCAAAGAAAAGTAAAATGTTTCTGAGCCTAAGCATAACTAAGCAACCTCTAAGGCAGCTTTGAGCTCTAATTTGGTGAATAAACCTAACCAGACAGTGATTGCAAATAAATGCATACAGTAAATAATTAAAAACAGCAAGTGAAAGTCTTCTTATTCTCATCACTGCCATTAAAAAGTAATCTGCTGCATTACAGTATTACTTGTTGAAAAAATTCCTAATAAGAAGAAAGTAATTTTTAAGTATATGCTAACATTTAAATGGTAAATGGACTGGTTTGTATATAATGATTTTCTGCTCCCCTGGAGCAGTCAAAGCTCTTTATACAATATGCCTCATTTACCCATTGGACCATTCATACAAGCACTTTTCTATGCTTTTTCTTACTAAGTGCTTCCTATTTAACATGCACAATGTGGGGTTCAGTATCAGGGATCAACCACCAATGTTCCGTTTAGTAGATGACCTGCCCAATTTTCTCATTTATAGCCAATTGCGGTGACTGTAGCTAATGAGTTAGAGCGGATCGTGTACTAATCAGAATCATCAGTTGGTGGTTTAGTTTTACCCGTCAATTGCTTTTTACACAGCATGGTTGTGAAGATAACCATGTGTTCCACAATGATAACATATTTATTTGATCAAAATGAATTAAAATCACGCTGGACAGTAAAGAAAGAAGGATGATAACAGAAAAGCTGAGCAGTGAAATTTATGGTTAAGTTACTGTATGTAGGTGAAGTGAAGTTCTAGCATTGAGGGATGTACTTATGCAGAGGTGGACTCACACTGGCACATCAGGAAAACTTCAATGCTATAGCATGTGGATGCAGCTGGTGCATATGTAGCCTGCTGGTAATGGAGCTGCAATTTTTTTGCAGTCTCCCCTTATCTCCTTTACCCTTTAAGGATAAAGCCTGAAGAATCAAAGTTTTGACGACTACAATTGTAAGAAGCCTGCGGGTTTGACCTGACTTTACAAGCTGTAAGAAGAATTCTCCTACTGTCAGTGCAGTGCAGGTCTCCTCACTTTAGTAGCGAGCGAGCTTTAAAAAAAATATTTTGTTCGTAATTAATAATGGAGGTGTTTTCATTTTCTGTGTCTGTGGCAACAGTCATGAGATATAAAAGGATGGTGAGTGGAGGGAAAACTGAGGTCATCCATTTGTTCGCCATGATGCTAGAGCGTGGGATCACAGCAGTAATGGCTTTTCCTCAGCTTCGCATTTAGCCGCTCTGATAGGGCGCTGTGGTCTCAAGGCTTGTGGTTAGTGACATCAGTCCTGTCACTTTTAATGAGCGGTCTCACTCTGGCAATTAGGCGTTATACAATGCAGGGGGTTGGACGTGGGAGGCTGGGAATAGTAGTAGTATAGTATTCAGGCAAGCTCGGAAAAGAATGTAGCACATCTAAAATAAGATTAGTGTTCGTTTGCCTTTTTAAAAACATCATTGCAGCGGTTGCTTCTCCGGTTACTATCACATATTCCCTGATTCACATAATCAGTGATGCATTTTGATAAAGCAAGCCAGCCTGAATGGTAGAGTAGGCGCATTGCAGCAGTTACATCAGTCAGTGTTTGAAGCACAGTGACTACTGACACTTGAAGGTCGAGCTTTGTATAGCTGGAAAACTTTACAAACCATAACACGTTCTGACTACACATTGTTAGTGTTCTTTTTTTACTAATATAACTTTTTGGTTAATTCTGGGTGACTGTACAGGGGCTTAATTGACATCAAACCATTGATACAAAATTAATTAATAGCATTTATCATGGCTGAATTCCCTGTAAGTAAGGCAAATGAAGGGTTGTGGTGTTTTGTGCATACCAAAACATTATTGTAGCTCACAGAGATGTGTTATTTTTCCACTTTAAGAAGTCCAAATGTCTTCTGGAAATTCTGCGAAAAGGCTCTTTTTAGCCCATCAGAGAAGGAAAATAAGTGTTAAGAATAAAACAAATGATGGCTACACTCTATTAAAATTTTCTTAAAGCCATGACAGTGTGACAGAGTTGCGGTGAATCGTTGTAGAGCCTATGCCGTAACCTATATAAGTGTCTGGCGCTGCAGGCCAGCCTTCTTCTGCGTAGCATTAATTACCTTGTGCTCATGTCCTGGTGCTTTATATGCAGTGCCAGTCGAGAGAAACAAATAAAATCCTGGCACTTTTTTTTCTTCTGGTCTCTCTTTGATGAGGGATAGTTTTTCCCCCCCAGAGGCAAATATATTTGTCCCTCATCTCTTCACATCCATTCTGACATGTTTTGCAATTCCCCTTCAGGAATTTGACATCTGTTACACTGAGGCTAATTCTTTATGTTGAAGCTATGACTGTTATACTCTCACTGATTCATTCAAGAACTGCATTGAAAAAATAGCTGGAAACTCACAGAATAACTAGTGTTACAGAACACCGGTGCACATCAGGTTACAGAGTAGGTTTATGTTGTAGCGTTTCAGAGGGATTCGCGGTTACGTACCTATGCTGAAGATTCAGCGAAAAGTAAAAATCAACTGTGATCATATCAACTGATCCCTGAAGCTTTTTTACTGGTTCATGAAAAGCCAGTTACCATTTACCATTAATAATGAACAAGAACTTTTTTAAAAACATAAAACATCTACTGTAGCTAAGGAAACCGAATATTTGTTAGAGAAGAAAGCTTTGCTAAACAAAGTGTGCATTATTCTGTTGACTAAAGTTTTGATTTTGTCACCACTGTGTGTCAGTTTTTCCACAGCCATCTGTAACCTGATGGTCATATCAAACTCTAGAGAATGTGCTAACATTTGTGGGCTCTTTCTAAGGATGTTCACTTTATTGTAACTTTGTTGCCTCTTCTTTCTCGGTCAAAAAGTCTTCACTTTTTCAGAGCGGTCTTGTACACTCACCATGCACTTCACTGAGTACAGCTGATCTATTAGCTGATCACAAAGCAGCAACTCAGGGCATTTAGGCAAGAAGACAAAGGTGATTTAAGTGACTTTGACCGCGACATGGTTGTTGGTGCCAGACGGGCTGGTCTGAGCTCCCTAGAGTTTAGAGAAAATGGTCTTAAAAAGAGAAAATATGTAGTGAGGGGTAGTTGTCTGGGTGAAAATGCCTTGTTGATGCCAGAGGTAAGAGAAGAATGGCCAGACTGCTCTGTTCTGACAGGAAGGCTACAGATATTGGGGAATAGAAGATTAGTAAAACATTGGCTGGTCTGATGAGTCTTGAATTCTGTTGTGACGCTGGGATAGTTGTGCCAAAATTTGCCATAAGTAACATGAAATCTTGTATCAACAAATTTACCAACAGCTTTGGTTGGGGTGAACATGAGCAGGGAGTCTAATACCTGCAAATCTTCAGTAGGTTGTTTTCTTTTAAGTATGTTTAATTTTTAACATTTTATTGCCCCGAGCCTGAAAAAGTAAAATTAAACATTTGGCTAAAAGACAACTGTCACATAATCACGTTATTTATTCATGCCTCTTTTACATTTTAAATAAATAAATAGAGCTAAGTAAAGAAAATTGCAGTGCATGCAATCTACCTAGCAGGGTGAAGCACAAAAAGGGAATCTTCTTTGTCTTGTATATAACATCAAAGTCTTAGTTTTTTCATGAAATAAAAAGCATGGATCGCCTTATGTAAAACTTTAAGGCTTAATTTAGAGTTTAATTTTGCATAGCACAACCAGACTTTGCTCTGTTTGCAGACACTTGTTTACAACTGAAGCCCACCAAGCTTTTCCACTTTCCCACCTCTCATTTTATTTATCTGTACTGTGCAGGTATTTAAACCACTCTAAGCATTTTGTCTGTCATGGTGGCTACAAAAGCCTCAGGCAACATAAACAGCTTAAGCTTTCTTGTTGTGCATTCCTGTTTGTGTTATTTTAGCAATAAGTTGTTCTGAATATTACACCAAAGCAACATAACAGACATAACAATGCTATAAACAGATGCTTAAAGGTGGTGCGTGTCGAAAAAATAGTAGGAAAACAGGAAATGTTTACAAGCACTTAGACATATAATACACATGTTTGTATTGAGTTTACATTCACTGATTAAAATGTGTGGTTCTCTGACTCTGGGGAAATTAATATGGCTGCCCAATCTCCCTGGTGTTGTATAAACAATTCCTAATCACACTGTGGTGTGTATCATTTGAGTTGCAGTGTGTGTTATGCAGTGGTGTGTGTATAAGGCATTAGCTGTGCGCGCTGTCATTTGTGCACCATTAACACCATGCTGGGGCCTCCTTTTCGCACTCTCGGCTGTTCAAACATGCCGGAGGAGATTCAGTATTAAATGAGATGTGGCGCGGCTGTATTAGCCACTACCTCAGACTAGGACTGTCACTTCAGGATGTTTTCAGGCTGTGAGAGTGGTGGGAAAGAAGCAGCAGTACTAGCTTCTTCTGACTGAAACCTGGGAACACAGGCTGCAGATCCTGAAGGTTGAGTATACATGGACCGATGGTAATGCACACTCACAAGCCTGGCCGCAGATCCTTGAAGGCAGCTCTAACAGTAGCAGGTGGAAACCACGGGATTCGCTAATGGGACGGTCTTGATGGATCTCTTGTCTGACAGCCTGCAGTGTTCTCCTAAGTGAGAGGCCCATATCAGCAAGGGGTGAATTACTTTTAAATCACCTGTGCAACCTTTATCCCTCTGCCCTTGTGAAGACTCTTCCCCGTCATATTGTACAGCAAGAGGCTTAGAGGCGATTTACTGAATGTGAATCAACACCTGTATGTATGATGGGACTAAACTTTACAACTTACCTTTGTTTCTTTTATCTTCTGCTCTCACCCTGTCATAGTTAATCAACACAATTGGATGTCATACTTTATTAATGGAAGCTATAAAAGCCAATTAATTGCTTTTACCACATCTATCATACTTTCCTTAACAGGCTAACTGCTAAGTGTTTTATAATTCTCCTTCCCTTTAGTGTGGGGATTAATGAATCTAAGTAAATCACTCTTCCGATGTAAAGCTGGTAGCAACAAACCTGAAGGGAGTTTTGGATGTATTTCTTTGCTGAAGTCAGTTCAGATTAGAGGTTTAAGAAAGAAAGGTTGTTCAAGCTTATTTTCACATAAAAAAAAAAACAGTGGAATGTTTTCAGAAAAAAATATGATTTTGTTATATAAATGATAACCAGCAGGTGGGCTCGCCTGTATAAAAGCAGAAGCTTTAGCATTTTGTTGGATTGAAGCATTTAGGTGTGTGTTAAGACAATGCCATAATCTTCCCAGGTATGGATGTTCCAACAAATCTACACCAATGTCAATCCGTGCAAAGCTCAGAGACACTGCAAAAACCCAAGAGCTAAATCTCAGACACTACAGCACTCATTTAGAATGTTAAAGGTGAAAGTTCATGACAGTACAATTAGAAAAAGATTGAAGAAGTTTGGAAATTTGGACAGGTTGCCAGGAGAAGGCCTATTTTTTAAAAGAACATAGCAGCACGGCTTAGTTTCATCTAAACAAACCACAAAACTTCAGGAAAAATGCGTTTTGGACAGATGTGCCTAAGCTTTCATTTGTCCAAAGGACATTGTTTCAGTGGTCAATTTTCATGAAGATTTGGACTTGTTTTGCTTACACAGCCATCTTGCAGTTGCTGACTTGGCGATAAATTCCTCTGTTTACCAAAGTTGTCCACAGTCAAATGTGAGGCCATCTGTTTCACAACTAAAGCCTGGCCACAACTGAGTCATGAAACTGGATAATGATCCAAAGAACAGCAGCAAATTTACAACAGAATGGCTGAAAAAGTCCAGATTGCAACCTGATTGAAATGCTATAGCAGTATCTTAAGAGGGCTCTGCATAAATGAATGCCTGCAGACTTCAATGAACTGAAGCAACACTGTAAAGAAGAGTGGGCAAAAATTGCTCTGCAACCATGTGAGAGACTGATAAAGCAATAAAGAAAATGATTACTTCAAGTTATTGATGCTAAAAGTAGTTCTAAAAGCTACTGAATCATAAGGTGCACTTGATTTTTCACAGGACTGAATAAATTCCTGGGAAAATTTTCTTTTACTGATGTCTGAAGCCAGTCTTGACTCGGCATTTTATTAAGATTGATGCTCTCAAGTCATATCATAGCAGTCCAACTCACTTTAAACAAGCTTTGGATATCTGTTGACAGTAATATGTTTTACCCACACACAATATATGTTGTTTTTAATGCTTTCATTTATAAAATAATACAACTACTTCTTAAAGAATCAGGCGCCTGGAAGAATTAAATCTTATTAGACAGTCTGATGCATCTAGACAATATTTACTATCTTTTCTGATTCATACAAAATGATTACAACTCATCTATTTAGATGATTCAATTTAAGCCTCCATATAGACAGCAATATAATTTTCACTCAACAGGACCTTAAAGAGAGATATCATGTCGATGATTATTTGTCATCCAGTAAAAAAAAATGATTTCAAATAAACTTCAGTCTTTGGAAATATACTAAAACTGTTATTCAGAGCTAATTCCTTTTAAAATGCTAATTAACAGTTATCCCTCAAAGCTATCCTCAGACTCACAAACAGGAGGATAGTAAATACATTTTCATTGGATTTTTGCTTAGCTCCTGCTTTTTCTTGTTTTCACTGATGCAAAAAACGTTATCAGTAAGCTTGGTTGGTGCAATATAACCTGGAGATGTTCACCATGATGAATAAAACATCAATAAAACATAAAAAAAAATCCCTCCTGAACAGTGTCTCTGTAGCTGTTGGTGATTTTTAGAAAAAGAAAATCAAGGATACTGCAAAGTAACAGACGTATGCTGACATAGGGCCTTGAATATAGTCCAGGACTTTGGTTGACTTTTTTATTTTTGCCTATACTTAAACAGTTAGATAGTGGATAAATTAATCAGTTGAGAAAAATTTATTTTGGAAAAGTGTTGATAATTGCCATTTCAATATAAAAATTAAAGCTCCAAGCAGCGTTATGAGGGCCCTCGCACCCCCCGCGCGCCGAGCCACGCCCAACACCTAAAACCAGCACGTCTGAACTGATGTCACATTGATGGAATTCATGCATTTAACCACCAGCTAACATTTCATCTTATTCAATCATGATTATAGTCCTCCCACTAGGTGGCGCTCTAACCATTACTGACAAATGGCATAACAAACATTTCCGAGCTTGAGTCTCATCATACGTGCGACCTTTGGGAGAGATTGAACATTGTGTTTTTGAGTGACAGCAGATTACTGCTTTTTGGCGAGTGATTGAAACTCCACGTGCCGCCATGACCACCCCGTTTCCCTGAACGTAAAAAGCTTCGCAATTTAACATCACAAAGGTCTTTAGATTCCACGCACAGGAGATCGCGTCAATCTGATGAAATCGCTTGGAGGAGTTCGTCAAAGAACGGTGTCTGAAAAGAGGGGAAAATGTCGCCAAAATTACACATTAATTTTAAAATGGCTGACTTCCTGTTGGATTTGGGATATTGCTCCAAGAGACTGTTTTGTACATCTTGATATCTCCTATAAGCTTACCAGGTTTCAGACTCATACATGAAACACAGAGCAGGGGCTGTTGTTTTGAAATTCTGTAGGGGGCGCTGTGGAGCCATTTTGCACTATTCAAGGAAAATGATCACATAACAAGATAGCCCTCATCACATTGGAGGTGTGCGCCAAATTTCAAGACTTTTTAAACTTTCCAAGCCCCTCAAAAGCCACTTCATTTTTCACGGTGAACCACGTTGCCACCAGGGTGCGCCGTTCAGTTTAAAGTCACAATTTTCTCACTGAAGCATCATGAGGGACTGATGGTGATATTCACCGCTTTTGAGGTGGCCACGATGAACCTGTGAAAATCAGTACAACAAAATGAAAGACATGACATTTCCTGTTCCCACTAGGTGGCGCTTTGCGTATTCCTGACAATGGGCACATCTATCTGTTCAGGGCAGGTCTGACATCATGCCTGTAAAGTCTGGTACTGATCAGACTGGATTTCATTGAGTTATACTAATTTGTTTCTTCATGGCGAGACATCAAAGTTTGCCATGCTGCTGGGGTCATACCCTTTCGCGAAAAGTCACAGTTTTCACTGTAACCCAAGACCAACTCCTTAAGGCTTTCCTGGAGAAATTTGAGGTTGCAGATGTCACCCATCACAATACTGTACCCCAAAGTGTAAAACATGACATTTCCTGTTCCCACTAGGTGGCGCTGTCCCTGATGTCAAATATGGCAGTTGAAATATGTTCAGGGGTGGAGCCTTATCATATGTGTGCTCTTTGGTCCAGGTCGGACAATGTATGAGGGAATGAGAGGCAATACGATTTTCATGGCGAGTCATCGAAATTCGCCGTGGCGCCACCGCCTCACCGTATCGCGAAAAGTCAAAAGCTCCACAATTTAACATGGCCCAGGTGTGTAGTTGACACTGACCAAAGATGAAGCTTATACGACCAAATCCCAAGGAGGAGTTCGAAAAAGTTCGAGGCATGGAAATGGCAAAATTAGAGCCAAAATGTCACCTTCACTTCTAAATTGCAGACTTCCTGTTGGGTTTGCGTCAATGGGCCCACTGACTTTTTTGTCCGTCTTGGCATGATACACATGTGTGCCAGATTTCATACATGTAGCTCAAACGATGTGGTCGTAGGGCTGCATTTAACGAAGCATAGGTGGCGCTCTAGAGCCATTTCCCAGTGCTCATGTGTAAAACCATTATAATACAAAATTTTTCACCAGACCTGGCATGTGTGCAAAATTTCATGAGTTTTTGAGCATGTTTAGGCCCTCAAAAAGGCCCTTGTTTTGCCTGAATAATAATAAGAAGAAACGGAGCAGATACAATAGGGCCTTCGCACTCTCAGTGCTCGGGCCCTAATAAAAGTAAAAGTACACAAATCAGATGAATTGGAAGTTATAGTATAGTTGAACTAATGTGCAAAATCACAGGCTGCATATAAAAGATGTGGCCACCATGATGAAGTGGAATAGCCTGACATTAACATAGCCCTTGTTTAGTTTTACAGGCAACACAAAGCACTTTAGACTGCATGTCACATATTATCTCTTGAGGTCAAAACCCTATACCAGGCTGTTAACATGCTTTTATCTTTAATGCTGTCTAGTTTTAAAATCTGAGTCTGCAGGAACTTTTTTGCAACCTCAAGTGGCAATTAGATTAACTGTTTTTGCCATTTATGCAATGGCTCCATTTGCCAGTCTGTGAGGTTACTGCTTGGAGAAAACAAGCAATTTAATTGTTTCACTCTGAACATAACAGAACTTGTCACTTTTTTCCGTGCATGTAATTGATTGCATTTGCATATAATCCGAATAATCAATGCTGAATGTAATCATTACCTGCAACCTGACCATGTTTTTTTAACCCTTCATATTCTGTCTCTTTTTCAGACATTTCGATGGCCCATTGCCAGCAAGCTGGATGGAAACGAAATGCTAGAGATCCAAGTGTACAATTACAGCAAGGTCTTCTCCAACAGGTATGGTGCTGTATACTAATTCTAGCCCCCCAGACAGCGCTTCAGAGTAAATTGTCTATGTTTGCCGTTTCTGCCTTTCTGTTGCAACCTGCGACCACCCCGGACTGACACATGATGTATGTTGCTAACCTAATGAAGGAAAAGCTTAAATTCCCCCAGGGGTTTGCTCTAAATTGACTCAACTGTATGTAACAGACTGCAAACAACAGCAAGGGCCGAGTAAGCATCACACCAGAAAGCGGGCAGAGGTAATGAAACAGCATTAAAGTCTTGGTAACGGGCATATTTGTCACTTCACACACACATCAAACAGTCAAATCATTAAAAAAAAAACATCCGGTCCTGTAGCTGATGATACAACTGAAACTTGAGTATCATTGTTTTTAATCCTTACAATATCCGTAGGTTTAAAGACTGACATGACTTGTAGACTAATTAAAATACTCACAAATCAGACAAATGTTTCATTTTTTTTTAAATTGTGTCATAGCTAATATGTTTTTACTGACACATCCCAACCTCACGAGGTGTAATCATGTGAGAACCAACTAAAAATATTACTGTGAGGTTCATCTGACCTGAATCATGGGTGCAGCATGACACTAATAACTTATAATGCTTTGTCTAAAAAGAAGAGCCTTATTTTTCTGTCACCATTTCTCGCATGTCCGAAAGAACACGTTCCTATTTCATCAATCTAGCCGTCCAACTAGGCCATGCAACTGCTCTCGTACTCCTTGCACATTAGTATTTCTTACATTTCAGATATGTATTCGACCTCTTGATGCTCACACCTGTGTGATGTCTTTTGAGAGCTGCCAAAATGCATGTCACCTGAATACATCCTGTATAAACAGAAATGGAGCAGAATGTACTACTGCTCTCCTAATGTGTTGTTTCTATTACACTTCCTGCATAGACAAGGTGTAAAAATCATTTGTGCAAGGCTGTGTGCGTAAATTGGCTAGTTAAGTAATTTCCCTCTTCTCCTCACTTCTTCAATTTCTTGTTAATTTTTCCTTTATTTTGGTTCATTTTGATGGCGCTGTGCACTTTTTGTGTCCTGCTTGAAAAAGTAATGGGCTGGTTGTACCAGTAAGGCAGTCCACCTACTGTGTCCATAACAAATCCAGTCAAATTATACCAGCTGCCCAACTTCTTACAATGGACTGATTGATGTGTCTAATATGGTTCAGACTAGAGGAAACTTTACACCACCCACCCAGTTAATAAGGCACAGTAATGTTAACTTCCTTCTGTGTGTGTGCATAAGCATCAATACATGTGTGTAGCACCAGCTCAATAGTTGGTCTATGTAACCTAATCATGTCTGCAGTGTGTGAATTTAGCTGCATGTAAATTGTGTGTAATAAAGAGCTAAATGCTGGTGACAGGTGTGCAGTCACATGTTAGATCAGGTCGACATCAAGGCAGATTTGAACTGTCAGCAAGATTTCTTTATGCCATTGTGTGGAAGACTGAAGTTGAAACAAAGACAAACACATTTTTACAGGCATGCATGACAGTTCAGGGTCAGTGAGTTTAGGAGGGTTTGGGCAGGGGTGGACGGTTAATTTTCCCAAATGGCAACATGAGAATCTGAGACTTTTGTGGAGGGCCGCACCAAAAAGCTGAACTCAGTTCACCTCTGTATTTATTTTATCTCCTATAGGCTTATTGTTGGGGCCCTCCACAACAGTCCCAGTTAGTTTCTGTATGCGGCCCCTTGGGAACTTTATTTGCCTACTCCTGCTATAGAGTGTGGCTGTCCTACGATTAGCAAGTCACTACAGCTTAAGAATGCAGTCACCTTGGCTTCTCAGTCAGATTTAACACTGTTGTACGTAAAGACACCATAGGGAAGCGGCTGATATTTTAATCATTCTGGTCATTTTTCTGTCAAAAGTTAGCTTCAGAGTGAAAAACTGATATACATAACTTGCTAATCAAGCTAGCTACTTACGCAAAGCTTCCTATTCAAAATGGTCTGTAGTTATATGCTCCCTAGCAAAGATGTGAAATCTAACAGATTAAAAAATTACAGTAAAAACAGTATTAGGCTGATCAGTAACACAAGTGTGAGCAGAACAATGTCTACATTAGCATTAGCTAAAAGCAACACTGCACCAAAGTAGCAAAGTTTTTTTTTTTTTTTTTTTTTTTTTAATTTGTTCATTTCAGGCACAACAATAAAGTTGAACATAAAGTGCACAAAAAACAAAAACAAACAACAAAATGTACCTGAAAAGGAGTGGGATGAAGAAAACTTATTAAATCCCACCCCTATATTCACTTATCAACAGAAACAATAAACTTCCCGCAGCTACGCCCAAGCAAAACAAATAGAACCTTCATAACTGAATACAGAATATATTAATTATAAATTGCGTTACCACAGGTAACAGGCAATAATAATTACAAGTAACAAACACACATACATATACATACATACATATATATCTACACACACATGTACATATATATACATACATACACACAAACTTTTTTTTTTTTTTTTTTTTTTTTTTTTTTTTCCCCCTTGGAATCCATACCAGCAATGGTAAGAGAACAGACATTTCAGAGCACACTAACACCATCATTGATTATACTGTGACCAGACCAACTGTTTGTAGAGAAATTTAAATCTATGAATATTTTTGCATTGTTTCAGTTGTAAACTCAGACTGTTCCAGATTTTCACACCACATACAGACACACAAAAACCTTTACGGGTTGTTCGAGTTCTGGGTAATTTGAATTGTCCAAAGCCTCTCACATTATAAGCCCTTTCTCGAATTTCAAATATAGATTGTAAATTTGCAGGTAGAAGTTTATTAAAGGCTTTGTATAAAATTATGGATGTATTGTAATTAACCAGATCCTGGAATTTAAGTAACTTTGCCTGAAGAAAGAGTTTGTGAGTATGATCTAGATAACCAGCCTTGTGAATAATACGCAGTGCTCGTTTCTGTACTGTGACTAATGGATTAGTTGTGTTTTTATATGTGTTTCCCCACACTTCCACACAATATGTAAAATATGGAAGAACCAGAGTACAGTACAGAGTACGAAGTGCATCTTTATCAAGGTATGGTTTCACTTTATTCAAAACTGCGAGGCTTCTGGAAATTTTGGTTTTTATGTGTCTGACGTGGGGTTTCCATGAAATTTTGTTATCAATTATGACTCCCAAAAATTTGTTTTCACTCACATTATCAATGGGTACACCTTCTATAGTAATTGGTAATTCTATATTATATTTTAAATTACCAAAAAACATTGCCTTAGTTTTATTTATATTTAATGATAATTTATTTATATCCATCCATTTTTTAATTAATTTTAGCTCCCTGTTTACGGTCATTACAAGATCGGTATAATCATCGCTACTGAAAAATATGTTAGTATCATCTGCGAACAGTATGAGTTTAAGTACTTGAGAAACATCAAAAATATCATTTATGTAAACATTGAAAAGTTTTGGTCCCAACACTGACCCTTGGGGAACACCACATGTAATACCAAGTTTCTCTGAATGGAGAAACTTGCAAGCACATGACTGCTGACCATGTGATATAACTTTCTCCACTATTCTGGATGTGTGACAATCACTATTGTGAATGTGGAGTCAGGTGAATAAGGCCCTAGTCAGCAGGATTAAAGCATGAATTAATGGGTTGGGGAGCTGTAAGAGCTGTAAGTGTGGCAGTGCAGTGTGGGGAAAAAATTACTTAGAAATAAGTTTGATGATAATTTGTTTTGTGAACTCTAGTAGATTTTCTCTCTTTAGAGATTAGCTGACCTGTGATGCTACTTTTGCTACTTTTTGATTTAGCCAACTAAGTTAAACATTGCAAACCTATCAGTGTAGCCTATACTAAACTTGCTGATATTTTCATGCAACCTTTGAAAAACACAAAATGACCATACTTTAATTTGTTTTGCAAAATGCTTCACAAAAATATAATTTAGCAACACGTCATGTAAAGGTCTAATAACTGATTCAAAATTCATGACAACTTTAAATGTAAGATTTGAACTTCCAGTTTATAAAATGTCACTTGCTGAGAAGTTCTTAGCTTTGAAAAAAAAAAAACTACATACTGCTTCATCTATCAGTATCACACATTAACATTTTTTCCTCTCCTAAGGAAATTCAGCAACTGTACATTTAGCTCATGGATACATTTTGTAATAAACTACACAGAAACATTTTGTGTGTTTCCTGATGCTTGTTGATCTGTTTAAAATGTTTCATTTAAAATGATCTTGCAATTAAAAAAAACATGACTAAGTTTATGCTCACTCCTCATCCGTAGCTAAATGCTTAAGTACGGCATACATAACTTTAGGTCTGCACCATAAATGCATCACAGGGAAGAAAGGGATGTGTTGAAGGTGTAAGCAGGCTGTGGGATGCCATTATGTTTGTATTAATGAGCAAGTATCTCCATGTCATCGCTGGAAGAATGCCAGGTTGCAGTGCATGAAAAATTCACGCATTCAGCAACATTATGCAATAACCTGCCTATCAGATGTAATCACTCATTAACTAAAGGTGCCGCAATGCAATTCCAATTGTTGCTATCTAACTTTAACCTTTGTTAGTCACACAGGCCTAGATACTGGTTCTCAACCATCTGGCAATCACTGGTCATAGGGGAAAAATGTGCACTCCTCAACCAGTTGGCAGAAACCGCATGATTGCTTTGGTTGCTAGCAGATTGTTGTGGTTGCCCATTGTTGGTGGGCAACGGTTCGGCTTGTCTACGAATACTCCTCAGCTACTCATCAAGCCACAGTGAAAAAAGAGAAGTGTGACAAAAAACCATAAACTGAGACAGTGTGCCTTCAAAGTAAAAGAAATTTCTCAATTGCAATGGTAAGGTATGGCTTTTACATTGAAAGTGAACATTTCCTGGTTCTGGTTTGCATTCCAGTTTTTACAGTTTTACTACCACCTGGCAAGTAGTTGGCAAATGCTTGCAAACTACAGGCAACCTTTTAGGAATCTAAGCAATTAACAGGGCATGGCTGTATATTGAATTGACTGTATATTGACTACATATTATATATTGAATATATAATGTATTGGCTGTGTATATATAGAGTCTTGTTTACAAAAAAAAATATAGCAAATTCATATAGGTGCAAGCATGCCATTGCTCTGACACAGCAAGATTCTCATTCTTTACACTGCATATAGATTTATCATTTTTTCAGATGTTTTTTCCAACTATGGAAAGCTTTTTCATAACTTCAGATGGATATTAATTCTGCATCATTGATCCTTAAGCAATGAAAACAATTTTTACAGTTGTACGTTGTCAAAGCAACTGCTAGATCCATTTTAAAAAACATACATTAAATTCAATTTAAATGCAGAATTGATGCGAGCCAGAGTTTCTCTTGGGGGGAAAAACCCGCTGTTCTATTTTAATGAAACTTTTTCATCGACTTACTTTTTCATAACAGCTCAAGCACATTTGGAGATGGTTGAGTGCAAGTAAAATGTATACTTTGCCACAAGTAGGCAGTTCTTAAATGTAAAAACTGAGTACATAAGCATAACCTGACACACATTTAAACAGGTAAATAATTCAGTGTGAGTCATAGCTTTTGTTGTTCTTGCACCTGTTCCACATGTCCACAGGCTACTTAATTACCAGGGTATTTGATCTACTTCATCACTGTTTGTACCAACACACTTTAGGGCCAGTGCGATACACCCTGCCACCACAAATGTGATCACATTACAAAAACACAAAGAAAGGGCAGTGATGTGTAATGGCCTCTTTGCTGTAGTGACATATAGACCGTGTTTTATTTGTTTTCTCATGTGGCTGAGAGATTTGCTTTCATATTCGGCCCATCATGAGGTACACTGTGTGGGAGTTATTGAGCACTGAACAGTGACAGGTTATATGATAGCATATTCAGTGTTCTGAACCTGAGGTCGGTGGTGTCTCAGTGCGTAGAATGTAAGACTGAGATAGAAGCCAAAGGCAGGATGCCTGAGGCAGACTTAACGGTAAGCAAGCGACAACTCAATATCAGCAATAAACAGAATTCTAAAAGGTCCAGAGGCACAAGGAATAACCTAAGCGACCGAGCTCAGGAACATAACAGACACCTAAACAAAGGAAAAAGGACTATGTATACGGATAGGGCTACCTGGAATTAGACACAGATGAGGACACAGGGGAGGACAAACAAAGCAGGAAACAAAGCCAAAAGCAAGACAAAAAAACCCTAATTTTTTAGGTGCTTTCAACTGATCCTTCCTGTCCAGCAACATATATAATAATATGTATGTGTTAGTCCCCATAGGGAAATTACTCCTCTGCATTTAACCAATTCACCCAGTGAAGCAGTGGGCAGCCACCAGTGCAGCGCCCAGGGAGCAGTGTGTAGGAACGGTACCTTGCTCAGGGGTACCCCTGAGGTGAAGTTAAACCCCCGACCTTCCGATCATGGGACAACCACTTTACCTACTGAGCTATCCATAAATGTAAAAATAGTATTCTCTGATCAATTGAGAGTGGTTGCAAGAAGTTACTGGCAGCTGCTGTGAAATGGAATGCTAAAGCCGAAAAATGGAAACAGAGGCAATTCACCTTCAAAGTAAAACTTGTGCATTTTGAAATGCGTCTACTTTAGCATTAAGGGATACATTTTATTTTGAAGACAAACAATCTCCATTTGCAGTTTGCATCACACATTTTTGAGTTTGCTCCTTGGTAGCTAGCTAGCAATTAAATGTAGACTAGCTGCTGTTTTTCACACAATCGTAACAATCTGCTAGCTACCAAAACAATCAGATGGAGGAATTTTGTGCAACACTTTCCTTGTGACCAGTTTCACTCAGTGATAGACAGTTATCTCCAGCAACCACTCTTAAACCAGTTGGCTAATATACAATTTCCCTAGTGGCCAACTGTACCAAGGGGTCGCTGACCAGCCTGTGTGACTGAGGCGTTTACAGCTAAACAGATAAACCTGGCTTAATTTTTGCTTTTTTTTCAGTGCAAAATGAAAATTGTGTCAATAATAAGGAGATTTTGTCTATGGTCCCCACACGTGTCTTTACAAATCTAATGTTCTCTCTTTTTTCCACTCCGCCTCTCTGTCCTGGCATAGTTTGAAATAAAGCAATCAGTCAAAACAAACACATTTACATATAATTCTTTGTTTTGTCCTGCAAAGGAATGTGTCTGATACAAAGCTGTAAGAGTGCTTTATGTATATGCATCAAAGCAGTAAAAGGAGCTAAACTGCAGGACCACACTCAGATTGCCATGGCATGCTGATGGGCAATAAAGCAAGACATAATAGCTTTTTCTATCATTTGCGGTTAAAAATTCTATTAAGCTCATTTGCGTGTGTGAAAAGGCGACAGGGTGTATTGATTGCATCCCCATGAATCAATAGATCATCTTTGAACAATCCGGTGATGCGTTCAGTGAATCTGCTCATTTTTGTATTAGTGGCAGCAGAGTGCTTGGCAGAGACTTTCTGGCGGATCACGGGGGCCAAATCACACACTCCTGTCAGCTGTAACATTTCCATTTCACACTATCCTCCAGCTGCACTACCTGCCGCTGCAGTGGATTAGAGCATCTTTGTGAACCCTCTGTCTGCCTTGGAAAAAATATTTTACATTTCAAAGCTGAGCTCACCTCTTCTCAAGTACACCTGAGCCAGACATTTTGCCATAGTCACACCTTAAATTGAGAAAGAGAAGGAAAATTAATACAAATTGAAAGGGAAGGGAGCTGAATCATGAAGCAGATGAAAGTAAATTGTTTGCAGGACTTCAATCAATAATGAATGCCACCTTTGAAGTGCTAAAAAAAGTGAGCCAGAACATGATAGGCCTTGCTCAGTTCAATTATTCAGCACTTGCAACACGTGCTACAAGGGTTGAAAGGAAATGACAGACCATTTAAGTAGCACTGGATATATTGATCACCCCTGTCTGGTAAAGGAAACAGTGCAGTGGGTTATTAGTAATAATGCTCAGTCTCAGAAGTTTCTATTCATCTTCAAAGGAAAAAAAGTTTTCTGCACAAAGCCATCTATATCCACACAGACGTTTTTCTTTAGTCATGTCAGGCCTGTAGAGCTGTGCATGGAGTTATGCATTGGGGAGCCTGGCAGATACTCACTTTCACAAAGGCAGCACCTGCCAGCGCCTGAGGGGAAGCACATACTGTTTTTGTTTTTTTTAAAACCTGCAATTCAAAGAGAAGTCAAGTTCTGGAAGTCTAAATTTACCTCATTATTAAGTTTCGAAGCTCTGCTGACAAATGTAGCCTCACTTTCTACCGTAGTTTGAATTCATCACCACTGGCTCCAGAGGAAAGACAAAGTGAAAACAGAAGGTAAAGAAAGAACGAGAGATTAATCTAAGGAAAGGGGAAAAAACAATAGAAGACTGATTGCTGCTTTTGTTGTAGCTCATTCATTTAATGAGATAGTATTGGGGGGGTTTATGTTGAATTGGAGGTGTCCTCGTGTACATGTGTGTGTTTGTGCGTACTGCAGTCCTTCACTCTATTCTGACTTGTCAGGTTCAGTAGTCCTGTTGTGAAGATCACATTGTTGGCTGCGATCCCTGCAGATTTCCTCTGTGTGTGCATGTGTATTTGCGCGCGCGTGCATGGCAAGTGGTTAACTATTGTTTCCACGCTTTCGTTTTATGATATTGTATCTCCCTACGGGCTCATATCCAGGCTGCTGTTTGTGTGTATGCCTTTCCTTCCTTTTGATGCTCTCTTTGAATATTTATCACCCTGTATGTCACATATGCAGTAGAAATATAAGATGCAGCTTTATTTTCAGTCTGTGAGTTATCTGAGGTACGCGTTTGTGTAGCTGTAAACATTGTTTGTCACCACTGTATATGACAGAAATGCCATATGGTTGGGCTCGATGTGGACACACGTTCTTCATGTGTGGCTGACTGCTCTGCGAACAACACACTTTTATGAGGGAAACTTTTTAAATTATTCAGCAGCTCTAATTGACCACCTGAATGGGGACTGTACTGAGTTTCTACCCACTGTAGCATTTTATGAGGTGTCCTTGGGCAGTGAAGAAATCCATCTTATGATCTAAAGTTTGCAATAGGGAGGTACCGTTATGTTGGTAATTCTTCAGGGGGTTCTGGATGGAGGCAACGCATTATATCAAAAAATGTTTTGTGTATGTTTCCTAAACGTTCCATAACATAAAATGAAATTCTCTCCTGAAAGCATTATGTTGATGGATCATCAGTCTGTCTGTCTGTCAATCCCATTTTTATGAACACAATATCTCAGGAAAGCATCGAGGTAGTTTCTCCACAGTTTGCACAAATATGAATATTTAAGCTTCAT
Organism: Oreochromis niloticus; assembly: GCF_001858045.2. Lineage (NCBI taxonomy): Eukaryota > Metazoa > Chordata > Actinopteri > Cichliformes > Cichlidae > Oreochromis > Oreochromis niloticus. Next base: position 12,236,279 of record NC_031980.2, on the reverse strand, counting down.
AGCACAAGTTACTACACCGATGTCTGACACGATAGAATATAAAATGACATTTTATGCCCAAAATACCAACGGTAGACTTCACCGTGATGTCACACTTTCATGGACATGATTAAATGCCATAACTTGGGTACAGAAGAGGAAATGTGACCATATTTCACATTTCGTCAGATACTGAATTGGTGCCGTCAATCTTTGTTGCCGATTCTGAAAATGTGCTGACTGTAAATCTGATTTGTGGCTAGGTTGAAGATGCATGTGCAGCACCCACTTTTTTTGTAGTGTCTTTATAGTAAAAATCCACATTTAATGCAGTCATGGCTACAGCAGTATCTTTTATAAGAATTAGCTGTACCTCATTTGGACATAATTTATAGGTAGAATAAATAGTAGATGGATAGATGTTTAATTTACAGAGTAGTTATGACCAGTGTGGAACAGTTTTGTGTTAACTGTTAGAAATTTTCATGCTTAATAGCAAAGTATTTTAAAATAGGCAGCAAAACTTAATTCCTATTGCTTATCTGCTGTGAAAATTAGTTATCACAGCAGAAGCAAAAATCATTTCACAGATGCACACATCCAAACTAACCGGGGGGTTGAGACACTAATTACTTCGTTTAAGATGCAGCATATGGCAGAGTGAGCTGGTGACAAAGGTAGTGAAGTACTTTCTCATTGTCTGTCACCACGAATGTCCAACAAAGGTAGAAAGAGTGCCAAAGTGATATGGATCAAATTAGACACCTGCAGTGGCCAAAAAAGCTCAGTTCACTGCTGCTTACATCCAAAAAAAGATGAGATGCTGTGTAAAATCAAATGAAACCGGCACAGGACTTGTTAATCATTAAAATCCCATGTATTTAATGAAATATGGAACAAGACGACAAATCAAATTTTAAACTGCAAAATGTTTTTTTAATAACAAAGACAGAGACATGTTAACATATTATAAATATATAGATAGATATATTTTTCCATTCAGCAATTCACAGCTTCTTTTGTCATATTTTCGTTTTCATAATGTGCAAAAAGCGATCGTAAGTTCACAGCTCTACACTCCTGGTGAACTAGTTTAGCACACTTTTATAATAAAGAAATTATGTTGTTACACACAGTAAATTTGGCTTGGCATTGTATTGCTGAAACAAGCAAAGCCTTAAAAAAAAAAGGAGGGTTGCATTTAAAAAGGTTTAAACTGGGACATGTATGTTTGCATGTGTTTTTTTCAAATGCAGTGATGCGAGCGCTCTATTCCAGCATGTAAAACAAAGATAAACAGATGGGCAGCACAGGAGGAACAAAAGACAAGTGACACAATGCCATTATTGACTCTTTTGATTTCTGTTTACAATGCATGGCTCTTTGTTGCTCTTTTCCTACAGACTCATTGGGACTTTCTGTATGGTGCTTCAGAAAGTGGCTGAAGAGGGACATCTAGAGCTGACTGACACACTCATTGATGATAACAACACATCAATAAAGGTAAACTCTCACATTAGAACAGTCTACAGACACAAATCAATGTGAACCAGTCACAATATTTAGACAGCATTTTCATGTTCCATTTAATTGGAAACCTATAATGTTGGGCCTTCAATAGTTTTATTTCAGTTTATGTTGGGATTCATTCATAAACCCATATTTTATCGACAAGACAACACAGATAACATATCAGATGTTTAAACTGAGAAAATAACAGAAAAAATAAAAGCCATTTTGAAGTGATTGGCAGCAAAACATTGAAACAAAAGCAGTAACAGGGCAACAAAATGAAAAGTAAGTTCGTCTCGAGGAACATTTTGCAGCTAATTAGACAACAGGTCAGCGGCGTGTTTAAGTATAAGAAAAGCATCTTAGAGAGGCAGAGTATCTCAGAAGTAAAGATGGACAGAGGTCCATCAATCACCAGTAAACATTAAAATCTGGTTATTTTTTCTTAATTTGGATTGAAAAAAAAAAATTGTGGATAGAAGTCGGCTTGTTCGCTAATGATCCTACTAAATCAGTGACATCTTTTTCAGTGGTAACAAGAAACTTTTGAGAAAATAAGCTTGGATAAACCCACAATATGTTACCCAACATCAACAAATGGCAAAATTAGCCATTTGTTGCTGAAAGTATAGCGTTTTGCCATAAAATAGGTAAATATTATTACAAAGATGTTATAAATGTCTTTGCTTTATGAACTGATCACATGTCACTGTTGAGTTTACATATTGTTTAGATTTTTCCTAGTGGCCAAAAGTCACTACAAAGTAACACAGGCAGTAACTAGGATAGGCTCCATCTTTAGCCTCACTGAACAGGCCAGCAACATGTGCTGCAAACTTTCAAATATCTTTATTTTAAATTCAAGCAGAGACTCCAAAGTGCCCAAAGGCACAAAATGTGTCAATGAGTTTGAGGGTAAAATGCACAAGAAATCTAAAATAGATTTCATTGAATATACAGTCATGAAAACATGCCTTTACTCCATGGTTACCTTTAGTTAGGTAGCTGAAAGAACCTGATAAATACAGCTGAGGTTAAAACTGAGCCTAAATTGAACATCTAGTTTTCTAAATTGTTAAGTCCCCCCCACCATGGTGGAGGCAAAGGTAGGAAGGAGACAGCAACACCGGACAACCACAATCAATGAAGGAGGAGGACAACAGGACAGTTAAGAATCAGGCAGGATTTATTGGTTGCTTGCCTTGATAGTCAGACTTAACAAAAGAAAAAGGTGGGGGAGGAGGACTGGGCGGTTGAGCCAAATTAAAGAAATTAATAAAACAAAAAGAGGTCGATAGCTTCCAGGGCGTAACTAAAACAAAAATGCAAAACCAAAGGCCTACCTAGCTACTCGACACAAGGTCAGTGAAAACATACAAAAGTGGCATCAACCGCATAACCTAGTGTGCCTAACAGTTTAAAAACTGCAGCCAGTGTATAGGGTACCCCAGCTTACCTGTCCAGCCTCCCACAACACACTATACAAAGAAGCCTTCACACAAATGTTTGTTATAAAGCAGAAGCCAGCAGCCACCAGCTGGCCAGAGAGCTGCTCATTTGTAGTGATCCTCAGAGAGTGATTGGCCAACTGTGCCCAGACCAGCCAATAGACACATGCCAATCAACTTTGAACTGGCCAATAGGTGGAGGCCTGACACCTGAAAAATAAAAAGAACACAAAAGCAAAGCCACATCTCTTGGCACGTAACAAAATTATAAAACTTACCATACAGCACTAGAATTGAAAGGCATTGTATTAGCTTCCAAAGTGCATCCACAAGCAAATAGGGGACCATTAAATGGAGAAATCACTCTTGAATTCCACCTGCACTGCTGACAATAAGCAATGTAACAGTCATCACTTGGCCTATAAAGGCACAAGCATTAAGGACCCTCACATCAACAAGGATCTGATGGAAATACAAGTGTGTCGTAGCAACATCAGCACATTTGCATTTAACATGAATCCAGATATTAACTATTGATTGGAAATTTTATTTAAAACCGCTCAACCGAGAGCAGTTCAGTGGTGAGGTTGAGTGTGAGGCTGATTTAGCAGCGAATGCATAATGTAAGAGTGAATATGTATATGGAAATGAGGGCAGCACAATTGAGTGTGTGAGAGAGAAGCCAACCATATGAGCTTTCAAACCACCCCAGTGTGCAGAATGGTGTTCCTGGAACCGGGAGCACTGATGTGATGCTTCTGAGATGATGACACGCAGCATGGGAGAGCTTCAGGGTTTACACACATTGCACACATTGACGCACATATCCATATGTGCAAGTCGCTTCTCATGAAAACAGGAGAATTTTATCACAGTGCATCCCTGTAGCAAAGAACTGGTAAAACTAAGCCAGACATAACCTGAGAGCAACACTTTTACTTGCAACCCGGCACTGGTGTGGTTGCCATAGAAACAAATCGAACTCCTCGCGGACCACAGCCATCGCCTTGTGAGGATATAAGGAAGAGCTAGCGAAACGGAGAGAAATGGAGGAGAAAGGAACCGAGAGCCCCATGTACGTTTTTTCCTCATCCATCTTTGTCAGTAGAATAAATTGGCTGCTCTGTAAAAAAGATCAGGTCGTTGTCAGGAGGCTAAAACTTGTCCAAACAAGACTCCCAAGAAGGCACTAAAGACACACTAAAGTGTCACCCATGTTTCTGACCTGGATTAAACAAGCAGTTAGTGTCAGTCTGAATTCCCCCAACAAATACCAAGCAGAAGACATCATTTATTGTCCTGTCAAGTTTGTTTCTACCGTCAAGAGCTTTTTCTACACAATTAAACTGATATAGGCATGTCAAGACTATGTATTATAGCGTTGTCTCTCGTTTTTTGTTGTTGTTGTTGTTGTTTATTTCAGTGAACTACAAGCTCAGTTTGACTTGTGTGTTGGTTGTAACATAAAAAGATTCACTTATGGCTCAGTGGTTGGTGCACCCTGTCAGTCAAAGCTGCCTCTCAACTAATAATGACATATATAAATGAGTGTGTTAAATTTGCTAATGGGTCCAAAATCTGTCATACAGTGACATGATATTGATGGCCGTGTGAGTATGTTCTAATGTCTGGATACACTGCCATTCTAACAAATGATAATTATATATGTAGCAAGGGCACAATGACTTTTGGCTGTTTCTCAGTTAGAGATATCACAAGTGATTATATCTGATTTTCACAAAGGGATAATTAAGTCCCTACAACAGCTGAGAGAAGACTGAGATTTGCTTAGCAAATGAAGTCTCATATCAGAGGAAACAAAGACGCATTTAAAAGATACTATAAAAATGTCAGTCTGTGGAGAACAGTAGAGTTTATAGAAGTATATGTGTTTGGAGACGACACTGTTAAAAGATGTTTTAAACTTTATTTTGGGGAAAAGTTAAAAAAGTGTTTTTCAGACCTAACTCCTAACCATTAAAACTGAAGAGAGATTTTAGATATTAGATAATGCTTCAAATTAAATGACCAGATAAGTGCTTGAAGTCATGTAAAGATAAGCTGTACGTCTTGCTTCTGACAGATTGACTATGATTTTATCCAAATACTTTGAAGCTTTGTAACACCGTTTCAAGTAAGCTCATTTTCATTCATTCACTGTTTCATTTCCAGACCAATGTTACCATAGAGATCAGGTACCAGCCGATGGATGGCATGGTTGGAGTGTGGAGTGACGGGGACTTCTTGGATGTTCCCGACGACCGTGATGGGACGTTTTCCTTTGAAACAGATAGCTTGCTGTCAGGACAAAGCCACGGGTCAGGGACGTCCCCTGGACGATCTTTACATGGATCCATACCAACCTTCAGAAAGTAAGTCAAACATAAAACCATCTCTACATTAGAACATAATACATTACAAATCAACTACTCTTAATTTGCCTTTCAAGATTAATGTGTTGGCTTCCCAAACAAGATATATTGTTTTAATTACATGATTCACTTTTTAAGAAGTCAGTTCCAGTAACAGCACTACTGACTCACACGTGGGTGAGAATTACTGACTAGTTCATGCAACATCTGTTATGATTATAGAGAGAAATAAACAAGAATTAATGAAGACTTTATCGTTCCACAAACGAGCTATTATAGGTGATCAGCTGATCATCAGTCTATGGTGTAGACTTGACTGTTGTTATTGTTTTTGCAAAGTTTCAATGAAATAAGCAAAGTATTCAAGGCAGAACTAGCAGCTTAACCCCTCCGGACAGTTACATAACTGTAAAGCCAAAAGGAACAACCTTTGGCCCCGTGTAGAAAAGATATAAATTTACTCAATTTAATACCACAGCAGTGAAGAACAACAATTGCTGGATTCTTTAGTCTCAGTAGTACTAGGCAGCTCTTTTTAACATAAATGACCTAATTGCTGTCCAGAGACTCCAGACTGAAAGACGTTAGAAGTTGTTTTGCATATTTGGCACAGAGTACAGCTTTGTAGGTCTATAAGAAGTTTGCAGTGTCTGATAAAGGAGGCAAGAAACGGTAATGCGGTAAAAATGCAGTAGGTTATGAACGAGAAGCCAACATGGAAGCTAGAAGTGTCTTTTATTGAGTGTTTTAGTTGAATTGTTACAGTTCTTCCTACATAACTGCAATATATCTTGTTAAATTACCATCTTCTACTGGTGTTATATGTCATGCCCCATTTCCTGTCTGCCTCTTCACTGTCTGATAACAGACAAAAGTAATCTTAAAACACCTGACAAGAAGTGTTTAATTTCATTGATTACACATGAGTAGAGTGCAGCGTCCACTATACGGGAAAATGTATGAGCATCATGAAGTTTAATCTCCACATATTGCTGTTGTATAATAGTAATAGTTATGTTGGGTCACAGGATCCATGTGCATATAAACTTTTCCATTTTTTTTTATCCATGCTGGCATCTTTTTCCTGAAAACCTTTTGCACACCTGACACACACGCAAATGTATGTATGCCTGTTTTAAGAAAAAATATAAAGATCCTCATCTACTGTATAAGCAGAATCAATAATGTCATTCCTAACAATAAAATCGATTCCTATAGACAAGTAAACGCAGGCCATACAACATCAGATAGATTTAGTATAGAAAGCTCTAAGAGCATGTTCTGCCAAGGCTTTTTCTCTTTTGTCATCCTCTTCCTCTGCAGTTCTACTGTTGCGTTTTCGCTGAATAGCATGTGAAATAATCTGTGGGTTGTATTGATTTCCACTGAAACTATCAACACAGCCAAACCCCTAAACCCATCTTTGTGCTGTGTATTGAATGGGCGTGTATAAAAAGTTTGTGTGTAGCTTGCTGTTGTGCTCAAGTATTTGTCTGTTAATACTGAACACCTACGTTTACATTGTCTTACAGTATCAAATTGCTTGGAAACAGGGTTTCCAGCCTGAGGACAATGAGAAGAGTTGAATAGAAGTTATAGAGCATCCCATGAGTGTTATATAAGAAAGGAAGACTTTGGATATTGCTCAGAAAACAGAAATGAAAATACTGCTGTAGAAAAATAGTGTAAAAGAATTCAGTAGAAGTGGGAAGAAATTTGTGTTCACATTTGACATTTTTAACCAATAAACTGTGTGTGAATTTTTGCTACACATGCTTCAGGTGAACCGGCCTTCATGTTTCGTTGCTGAGGTTGCTACAAGCTGTCAGTCAGACCTTGTAACGAGGTGTCGAAAGGCTTTTTGTCTTGGGGGGAGAAAAGGTGAATGAGTTCCTGAGAAAGCCCAGACAAAAAGTTCAGCTCTAAACTGCTGCAAAATAGTGTGGCAGGATTGTAGGAGGATTTTTAATAGCCTTGCCACTTCTCATCCAAACCTATTAGTTCCTGAGTTACCGGCCGCTAAGTTTCTCTATGGTTGAGATGTTTTCAGAATTAAAATTCCCAAAGATATTTCACTGTGTCTTGAATTCTGATGCTCCAGAGCCGCTGTTAATTGTCCTTACTGTGGTAATGAAGTGTGGATGTGCAGGAGATGATAACCTGGAATGAGCCTCTCATTCCTGGAGAGTGGAGGAGGATTAGGAGGAGGAGATTGAGAATGTCATTAGCAGTTAAGCTTTAACAATGATGCTCGATTTTTATTTTTTTTTAAAGTTTTTAAGTTTGCAGCTCTATGTTTGTCATTTTTAACCCGTTTTTAGGGCAAATATTTCACATCTCACACCTCAGTAATTGTTAGTTGTCCTTCCCAGGTATTGATTATTAGCATTTCAGAACTTAAAAGGGTTTTTATTAGCTGCTGCTAGATTGAGACTTTAAATGCAGCACAATCTAATGTGAGTTACATTTAAAAAGCAGGAATTCAATTTCCTGTTCTGAGCTTAATTGTGGAAGAACAAACATGATCCTACACAGTGCTCAACCCACTGGTGCCTATTTCTGTTATATCAGCTGTAGCCTAAAGGTCATGTGTGCCTCGTACACGGGGGTTGGTGTTGGGAATTTCATCTTTACATCTTTCCAGCGCTTCTGTAAATGACAAATTGGATAGTGAAGGTATATGATTTCCTCTTCGTCTAATTAAATGAGTGAAAATTCACCCAGAGTTGGTACAGTACTGCTGCCACCTCTTCCTATCTCTCTGCAAAATCTCTGGGCCTGCAGGGTGATTTATGGCAGCACCTATAAAGCACTGCATGCTATCTGCAACACAACAATAAGCCAGCTTTTTAGGGGGTTTGTTATTTCTAAAAAGGTAAATCAAGTTCTCTGGGTTTCATTTAAGCAAATGTGTTGTTTAGAGCACAAGTAAGGAGCAGAGCAGATTTTAGGATAGATTTGATTCTCCACCTGTCTCCACAATACACATGAGGTTTACTTTGTTATCTGTTTCTTGACCAAACACCTTGTGATTAGTAAAAGAACTACAAATTGCATGCTGGTTGGCTTGATCAGTGGAGTAAGTTTATTAAGAGACTGCGAATAACTTTTTTTTCCTCTGCTTTGTTTTGACTTGTTTTATACTTTTTCTTCGGGCACCAGAAACTACGTTGTGGTATTTAGATAAATTTATGCACTACATGCTGTTTAGTTAAGGTAAGGAAAAGATTGTGATTTTGGTTAAAATGTGCCTTATAAGTCTGAATATTAAAAAAAAACTGACCCAGTGCGTGTGAGAGTAGGAATCCTTGAAATGCATCCATATGTGAAAGTTATGGAATAAGTGACCAGTGTCACTGCTGCCTAAACGCAGTGCATGAGGCACAGATCACAAAAAATACAATGACAAAATAAACTAAAATAAAATGAGATCTACAGACATCAAAACCTGGAAATAAAAGACCAGAACCGTAGTGCATAGGGCTAACAGAGCATTTTCTTCCTGTTGAAATAATGTTGAAATTCATAGATTAATTGATATTGCCCCACAGAAACAAATAGCTGTAAATTTTCATTGTGTTTATTCAGGCAGTTTGAATATGCATGCACCATTTGCACAACATCACCCTCCTGTCTTCGTTCCCACTGCAGCAAAAGGTAATTTGTTCAAGCAAGCGTTAATTTACTTGTGTTTTATTATTATTATCTGGTCTACTTGATTTTTTTCACCAGTGTAAATTGCAGCATCCTTAAAGACAGCCATGTTGTCACACAGCTGTGATCTATCCTCATACTGTGTGCCAGTGTGATTTCCTATCTCACTGGTCGCTGTGTCTTTAGGTCTGCTCACAACATCACTGACTCCCTGAGGAAACATTCATTAGAGCAGACATGTCTGCTAATACAAAAATCTGGTCTTCAGTATGCATATAATCATCGTATTCTGCCTTCTTTATTTGCGTAGGAACCTAAAAGGAGTGCTTGCATTGGTCCTGTTGATTGATCAGGCTTTTTCTAAGTCGTGATTAGATGTATAACTAACTGCCATCCCCCTAATTCTCACCTGATTGTAGTTATACCGGTACAGCTTACCTACTACACTTTCCGCTCTTGTGTTGCACAATAATCGATGAATGTTCTATTAATAACAAAGTGAATTATTAATTCTACTTATAGGTCTTAGTCTTTATCGATTCCATTAGTTATTCAAGATCAATTTTACTTAACCTAATAAAAAAAACTTACATAACCTTCCTGTTGTACTCTGGTCAATTATAAAAAATTTTAAAAAGCTATGAAACAAAGAGCATCGTTTAATAAGAGCACAAAATAAATTTAGGCAACACCTACAAGTAGATGAAGTTATTTTCTCTGTGGCTATGCTCCATCACAACGCAAATGGCTGGCATCAGTCAGGACATCCCTGGAGAACTGAGGCACTTAGCTAATCTAACTGCATGCAACACTGTCAGGGCTATTTACTTTTTTTGTTGTTTCAATTAGGCATACACGGACACAGAGAGTGCGCCTTTTGTTTTCAGTCATTTGAAGCGACTACCTCTATTAATGAAATGGAAATTTAAATGGGAAAGTGAATGAACAAGGGGGAAAACGACGCAGAAACAAGGAGTTTCTTCTCTTCATGATTTAGCACTTTTCTTAAGTACATTTATAATATCAGTCTTTGACCAAGTAACAAGGCAGACAGATTGAAATCCCTGTGGTTGTTTTTGTAAAAGCATTTCCCCAACAAGTGCAATTTCAGAATCTTGCTTTAAACACAATATTTCATACAGCATAAAATAAGATTTGAGCTCCAAGAGAATTTCAAATGATGACAGCATAAAAGGAATAAAAATGCTATAGATATATTGTCGCCCGTGGCCTCTAAGCATGCTGCAGTGTCTTTAATCTTACTGTTATTGGTATCAGATTATTTTTAAAACTGCCAAACTAGTTTGAGTCTTTTTGGCCTCCTTCTTTAGTAAAGTCCCTGGGAGGGAATTTGCAAAGTGTAGCATGAGGGGATGGGGGAGGGGGGGTTAAAGAATCTGTTGATTTTAAACACATTTACATTATATTTGATTGCTATTTCAAGGAGTGGGAGGAGCCACTGACTATTTAGTCAGGGGTTGCAACTCCTGTTGAGGACTAGTGTGTACCAGGTCATAGTGGAAAGTGGACCATAGTGACTTATTGTCAGAGGCCTCGTTTAAAGGGGTTTGGCTCAGTGCAAAGCAGTTTCTATTTAGTTTAGGATTATCTTTAAGTTAGAGGTGTTATTTTTACTTTGTTTATTTATAAAGTCTTTCTAGTTTTTTTCTTTAGTTGGCTGCACTTTATATATGACACATTAGATCACAGATGTGAAGGAGGAACTGGACTGTCAGCCTTCTGAACAATTTATTCTGCCTCTACCACATAGTCAGCCTCACACATAGAGTTCAAACAACCCTTTATTCTGTATTTCAAAATGAGCGATAGCAGAAAAGTGTATATTTACAGATTTATGTTCTAGACTCACACTCATTTCTGTTCAATATTATGTGGTCTGTGCTGCTAAAAGAAAGTGTAAAACATTTTTCTTGTAATCCCAGCCATTTAAAACACACGTGTTGGTGAACAGCAACTTTTCTGTTTTTTAACTTCAAACTAACATGGGATTTCTAACTTATTTTAGGTGTTTAATACTGCCAGAGGCACTGTTCTGGCACACACACACTGTAAACTTGCGACTGTACACTGTTGTCAGCAAAAACCTTCAGATCAGTGAATCAGAACATTGCCGCCACACTGCAATCACAGATACAAGATTAGTATTAAAAGATTAGTGACGAGCAATGTAAAAATCCAGAGGCTGGTTTGTCTTATCTATACAATTAAATGTAAACTGTAACTTATCATTTGAGGAACCTTATGCAAAGAAAGTTACCACATAAAAATGAGAAATATTAAGGAAAACATCTTGTAATATTCTCCTGTATCAGTCTGGGGTTCAAATGTTGAATTTTCAAGTCAAAGAGTAACTTTAATGCAATGTTTTAACTGAATGATATTTTTTTTCTCTTTACCCTTTCGCCTCTGTGTTTCCTTCTGTTGTGACAGATGATAATTTGCAGCCGTTGTAATTTAAATCTTTGGCATTACTTGTTTCTTTTCATGCACTGATATCCTCTTGAGGGATTGCAGCTCTCATCTCTGCTGTTTTGTTTTGCTGTGCTTTGCACTGGCTCTTATCTTCAGCCTCTGTGAAAGCGCTGGTGTGTAAATTTGTACTTTTTGCAAGTGTCTCTTGATGCTGGGTCTTTTTGTTTTCTTTTTTTTCAAAGCTGTGATGAAGGAGCAGATTACGATGATGACATAAAGACATCCCAGTATTTTTTTTGCATGTGTTTAATCCAGAAAGGAGTTGTAAGGTTGGACATCATAAAGAAGCTAAGGTTGCCAGTAAGTAAAACTGAAAGACGGCGCAAAGTGAATTCGGTGTTATGGGAGGTGGTCCAGCAAAACTCACATAATGACAAAGAGATAAAGGGACAATTCTCCTCATTCAGCTAGCCGATACAGGAAGTGACCAGGAAAATTAAGAAACACAAGAAGAGAACTAAAGATGTGGCAGACCACCACAATTGCATAAAACAAAATGTTTTCCTTTAAACATCAGCGGGAACATGCAAAACTCCTCAGCACAGCCTGAATTAAACTTTAACATCCAGAGATTTTCTTTTCCAGCCCAGTTGGTGCAATAAAAAAATATGAACAAATAATTAAATAAAAATGCTATTTTTGGAGTGGATATTAAAATTTTAAATGTGATGAATGTTCCTAGAAAAAATGCTATTGTGTACTATACATTCTAATACCCCTGCCCTTAATTTCAGTTTCCTCAGCACTTTTTATTTTCTTCTTTTTGTTTGAGTTCTCGGTTTGTGTTATGGGTCACATCTTCCTTCTTGATGCAGACACAGTGTTAAATAATAGACCAGTGATTTATTTATTTTTTTAAGTTTTGTTTGCTGTATATAGGCCACTAAGACTCAGAGGACTTTTTTGTGTAGGCAGGCTTTAAACTTGCATGAGAATTTAACTATGTGACTCTAATGGGGATAAAGTTATAAGCAAACATTTACTAGATCATGCATGCAAAGAATATCATTTAAGCAAATAAAGTGAGAACACAATGCACTTGACAAGATCTGTCTAAATCATGGGGATGATAAGAACACAGACGTTATCAATCAAATTAGAAAGCTGAAAAACAAAACAGTGCTTAATAGCCAAGGTAAGAAATCATGTATAGAGAACGAGAGAGTGAAAGTGAAAAGGGAGCACTGTTCAATAAGGTTTCAGGATAGAGTTCTTATTATCTCAGTTTCATTCCCTCGCAGTGTTATCAGGTAGTGCTGATCTTTGTCTGGCTCAGGTCCCGGGGATCCTGGGAGAAATGTGCATCCAATCCAATTCATGTGAGAAAGAAAGAAGAGATATATATGGAGGGAATCTTTGTGAGCCCCTTTCAGCAGAGCTCCCAGAGCAGAACTGACAGTATATGTTAGTTAAATATTAATTACTCCTGGGATATTTTCTGTCTTCACTTTATTTATTTGTTTTCATCTGAACTAAAGTTAAAACACATGAGAAACATACAGATGGATAGATGCAAACTAACTGTTCAGCTATTACTGTCTGGAGGAAACTGAGAGAGTATTGGATTAACCTCAGCAAACTCAGAAATCTAACAAATTTAATACTCACGAGTTAACTGAACGGTATTAAATGATTCATAAATGCACACTTACAGAGCTATGTTGTTATATACACTATGCTTCCATGTTGTTTACAACAAATTTTCACCCTACAATCCTGAACGTGACACCAGAAAATAAGACTCATCAGATCAAGCAATGCTTTTCCAATCTTCTGTTCTGCAGTTTTGGTGAGCCTCTGTGAAGTGTAGTCTCAGTTTCCTGCTTTTAGCTGACAGAAATGGCATTCGCTGCGGTTCCGCCCAGAGAACCACCGTGCACTGGATTTTTTGTCTTTTTTCCTCTTCTCTGTAAACGCCTAATCACCTGTACTACCCCACCAGCTAACATTACAGGAGTGATAGCAACTCATAACACACAATTTTTTGGTTTGTAATATTAGAAGCATTTAGTACAAAGACTATTTAAAGAAAGTGGAAATAGCCACCTTGGTGTCACCTGTCTTGAGCTTCAGCTTTGGCGTTTTACCATCACAAACTTGTTTTTAATTTTTTTTTGACATAGAAAATACTATACTTTGATAAGATGCTAGAGAGGAACAAGAGGTGGATCTGACAGAGAGTGTAAGAACTCTTTTCATGCCTAACGTTATCAGTCCTGCTCTAGTGAATGTTTTACTTTGTGATCATCCATCCAACCATTTATTTTCTTCCACTTATCCAGTTTTGGGTCACGGGGGACACTTGAGCCTGTCGCAGCTGTCATAGACGTGGATGCGCTACACCCTGGACAGATCACCAGACTAACAACAGGGCTAACATATAGCGACAGATTGCCACTCGTGCTACTTTTATGCCTAGTAAAAATTTAGATCACCAATTAACCTAACAACATGCATGTCTTTGAAATATGAAGCTGGATTACCTCGAGGGTAAGCCTGAGGAGAACATGCAAACTCCACACAGAAAGGCTCCAAGCCAGAGGCCCATAGCAAGAAACAAGTCCATTTTATACAGTCTATCTTTCAGGAGCACTCTCAAGTTGCAGTTCTGAAAAACAAACGCAGACAGAAAGCTGACTATAATCAAAGTCAGTATATTATTCTTGTGTTTTAGAGTAATACCATTGTTTGTCACTTATGAATACCAAGCAGGGGACACTGATGTGAGAGCAGATCAGTTCAGTGAGAAAAATACACATAAGCCCAGTTCAGAGCATAATCATCCAAACCAAGCCAGTGTAATTTGTTCACTAATGGCTGAGGGTATACTATGCAGTGACCTAAATCCTGACTGACAAATAGTTTATATAACCATATAACTGTATGTTATCCAGAAACTTCTGAATTTTACATGACAGTTATTCATTTTATCAGTGTAAACATTGTAAAAGTTAGATAGCTTGAAATGTTTTGCTTACAGATAATGTTTAAATCAAGCTTTTAGTGAATAACTTCAGTTTGTTCATTGATCTTTGCTGCAATTTAAATGTGTAAGTAGAGAGTTTATGGTTGTGTATGTATCAACGAGTTCTACTCACTCTCCTCAGATATACAGCCCAGTTTAGGCGTGCATGTACACATGTCTTTATGCTCCTTTGCCTTTAAAGTATGCAAAAGCTGTGCTCTTCATACATTAGTGGGCTTGTTCTCGTTGTATCTACTAATCTTGAATACACATCGCTTCGCATTCTGGGTGTTTACTTGTGTGTTGGGTTTGACTGCAGTGTAACTAGAGCAATAGGTTTTTTGCAGATCAAAGGAAACAAGGAGAGACGTGCAACATGATCTTCAGCTTCTCGACAAGTCCCCTCTTCTCTCTGTTTTCTTTTAAAGTTTGATGTGTTGTGACTTTTTACTTGCTTACTTTCAAAGCTACGAGTGAATCTGCATATGTTTTATTTCTGTAATTGGAAACACTTGGTTGTAAAGTTTCCCTGCCACCTACTCAAATCTTTGAAGGTTACATTTGATAACTAATTCAATAAAGGACTACTCATTAAAAAAAGGTGAAAAAACAACATCCGTTGGTCTCATTTTAAACTTAGAGCCTCCTGACGAAAATACTTGTTTCGGATGATTTTCTCTTTTTTATTTGACTCATAAAAGGAAATGAAAAAGAGTGAAGGGTGTGACATCAAATGTATGAAGCGTCCATTTCTTTTGTCTTGTTCCTGTATTACATCACAAAGACTTTAGCTTTACCATCAATGTCAGCACTGGCCATTGGTTTAATAATCTGACCTGTGCACAGTGTCCTCTTGCAACATTCATATAAGGCATGCTGGATCCATGCTTTCATGTTGTTTATGCCTAGTTTTGACACTACCATCCGAGCATTGCAGCAGAAATTGAGAGTCATCAGAGCAGGCAGTGTTTCTCCAATCTAATATTGTCCCATTCTGATGAGCCCGTGTGAATTCTAGCCTCGGTTTCCTGTTCTTAGCTGCCTGAAGTGGCACCCGGAGAGGGCTTCTGCTCCTGCAGCCCATCTGCTTCAAAGTTCAAAGTGTTGTGCTTTCAGAGATGCTCTTCTGTGTACCTCTGTTGTAAAGAGTGGTTATTTGAGTTACTGTTGTCCTCCATTTAGCTTAAAGCAGTCTGGCCATGCTTCTCTGACCTCTGATATCAGCAAGGCATTTTTACCCACTGCCACTGACTATATATTTTCTTTTTTTTGGTTAATTCTCTGAAAACCCCAGTAGATCAGCAGCTGCCCCTTCTGGCACCAACAACTATGCCATGTTCAAAGTCATTTAAATAACCTTTCTTCCCCATTATGTTGCTCAGTTTGAACCTCAGCAGGCCATCTTGGCCATGTTTACATGCCTAAATGCATTGACCTGCTGTCATGTGATTGGCTGTTTAGATATTTGTGTTACTGTAGCTTTTCAACTGCCTAATATCACATTAATTTCATGAGAGTTTGTTATGAGCTCTGGAGACTGTCTCGTTGTATTTGTAGAAGGATCTTCCCGTCTACAAATATCTACAAAACCCATCATCTTTTCTCTCCTCTACCTCCTGTCTTTGTATATCTGAACATGTCCCTCCACCTCTCTCTCTCTCTCTCTCTCTCTCTCTCTCTCTCCCTTTCCCTCATCCTCTCATCTGTCCAGCTACCATTTGCCAGGCTGGTCTGTTTTTTCTGCACCTGACAGATATAGTATATGGGAATATAGTTTATAGTAGAAAGAAGCTTCAGGTGGATTGATTTGACCTCCTTGGAGCTGAGTAGCATCAGTGTTTTTCATGTGGTATGTATAAGAAATACTTTCATCACATTATTATATTGTAGTAATGTGTCCTCAGACTATAAGGAGAACAAGAAATAGGTTAGACTACTGAAATACTTTTTTTGAAGAATAACTGTGAATGCAACTAATGTTTGATGTTAATTGTGTTATTCAACTGATATTTCAGTTTGCTGATGAGGCTTAAAATTCAGCCCAAAATTTAAACATATTTAATTTTTGTCAGGGTCCCTGGCTCTTGGAAAAATGATATTCTTTTGTTTTTAAAGATCATTTTTCTTTTAATGGAATTTTTCTTGTTGGTTTCTTTATGTTTGCTAGTTTCATATTCTCACATAGTTCTGTCCATGGTTATAGTTTGGTTTATTTTAACTCCTTGAGTTCCTGTGTAATCCTGCTTCATGTCATCCTGCATGGTTATGTGTTTGCTTCCTCTGTGTTCCCAGCATTTTCAGCCTTAGGCATGTTTCAGTTTTCCAGTATTTCTGTGAATGGCAGCATTAAAGCTGATATTTTCAGTTATACCTGTTTCCTGAATCCTGCATTTGGGTCCACAAACCTGCCCGCCACACAGCCGACACCTGACTGCTTGCAATCTTGTAGCACTGAAAGAGAGCTGGAGAAGCTGGGTCTAGCTTCATAATCCATTTAGCGAATAATAATTTTGCACAACTGACTACTTGATTAATTGGCACTTTTTACACATTCATATACAGTTCACGATTTACCATGCAGCACTTTTAATTTAAAGTAACTTATCAAGTAGGAAAAATATGGTTAAACTTTGCCTCAGGGACATGACGCAGATTGAGAAACCTAAAAGTAGAATCTTAAGCATAAATGGCCATTTTCACTGTTAATTGGAGGCTTTTATGCATTTTTAGTGGGTATTTCTCAGTATATTCTGACTTTTATCAGGAATTCATAGACTTTTAAACCACCATGGGCTATGAACCTATCATATGAGATGTCTTAAACTTCAACTTTTCCATATTCCATGAAATGAGGCTGAACTGTTTTAAAATAACGAGGTAAAGATCAAAGCAAAAGTTGAACTCTGATACACCCGGCTCTCGCTGCTTGAGGCAACAAAAGGAAAACCCTCCTATTCATTAATTTTCTGACATGTATCCATATCCGCAGCAAATTAGACAGCCACACTCATTCTTAATTATTAAGGCCCCTCATTTGTCGATCCGCTGATGACATCACAAGCTCTTTGTTGTTGCAGTGATATGTGATCCAGATAATATCGATGTGGAGACACTCAATACTCTTGTTTTGTGATTGAGGGTCTGGAGAATTGTTTGGTGGTGATCAGGGGAATTAAAGCAACAGGAATTGAATGTCCAGCCAGTTTCAAAGATGTCTGTGATGTATGGACAACTTTATGGTGTTGAATTGCATTTTGAGGGAGCACACAAGTCAGCAGTGGAGTTTTTGCTGGAGTTAAGTTCGGGTTTTAATGTTAACCCACCTCTCCTTATGTTACAACTCAAAGTGACAAGTTTGAAGTTCAGGATGGATCGGCAGTGAATCAGACACTTCATTACCATGATATCACTTCCGTCTTATCGCTTCTCTTTTTCATTGTTTTGTTCACCTTCACTAGAGCAGGGAAGGGAGTTTTCTCAGCCATGAAGCTCGGAAAGATCAAGAGCTCTAGAGATGACCACAAGAAAGGTAAAACACTCCACAAAACAAGACCTGTTTAAGTTACTGAAATTAGAAACTGAAGATTATTTTCTGATCTGAAATTACTTATTATTTATAATTATTTAGCAATGCAAACGTTTGATAGTTGTGTATAGGCTTAAAAGTGGTTTTGAAAGTATTGGAGATCTAAAGTACCCATCATGTTTTATTTGGTAATTGTGTGGTTTTTTTTCTTTGTTTTTTTTTTTTTTAAATTATTCTTGCAGATGAGCCAGCAGTACTGGACATGGAGGACTTGGACAAGAAAGCAATGCGTCTTGCTGGTATGCTGGAACCAGACACCATCTCTTTGGCCTCTGTCACGGCTGTCACCACAGACGTCTCCAATAAAAGGTCTTATACAGTAATGAATGCACACATCACAAGACACAGCATTAAAATACAAGCAGACCTAGAGGCAGATTTCACAACCTGAAAGTTACAGTATCTCATAAAACTAGGTTATCTGTGTGGTGTAATGTAGTGTGGAATCCTGAAACAAGCAGAAACTGCTGGAATCTGTTCTTTCAAAGGCAGACCCACAAGCTGCTAAAAGCTATTAAAAATGCTTGACTTTAAACTTTTATGAAGGCAGGCTTGTGTAAAATGAAGAAGTTCAGTCTGTATTTTCAGAGAGAGCTACCTAGATCTTTAAAGGCAAAGGAGATCTTCTAAAACGTCTTCAGCTGATGTAATGGTAATATGTTTTATAGTCTGATTAGAAAGGAAAATATATGCAGGTCTGAAACAGCTAATGTACAGACACTCAGAGGAAGAGTGGGGAACTCCAGGCCTCAAGGGCCGGTGTCCTAGAGGCTTTAAAAATATCGCCCTGGGACAACACACCTGAATCAAATGATTAGCTCATTACCAGCCCTCTGGAGAACTTCAACACATGTTGAGGAGGTAATTTAGCCACTTAAATCAGCTGTGTTAGATCAAGGACACATCCAAAATCTGCAGGACACCAACCTGGAGTTGCCCACCCCTGCTCTAGAGAAAACAGTGGTTGGAGACTGCAGTTCAACCAAAATTATTGCAACCTTGTTGCCTTTGAAACTGTTGCTACAAAAGTCGATCTACAGTCATTTGGCATTTTTAAGTTAACTTTAGTGCATCAAGATGGCAAAAAGCAGGAATAAGATAGAGTTAGTCTGCTATCAGTTTGTGATTAAATGCTGCCATGTTAGCACCTGTATGAAATCTATTTGTGATAATACAGTGATTAACTGTGATAAATCAGTCAAAATCGCAAATCTACATGCACAGAAATTCCAATTACCAGCCTCAACCACAATAATATGAAACAGAAATTCTGAAATTTCTCCACAAATACTGATATTGGTGCTGCAGGACAGTGACTGCAAAATGGCATAGCAACATGAACCTTACTTTTATGCAAGAATATAACCATGATACAACCAGTTGGCTGCCAATTAGCAACTAGCTGACAAGTTAGTTGCACAGTTTTACATATACATACACTAACATACTATGTTTAAGATTCAAACTTCAAATTCAATTTGTTTCATGCTTCAGTTTGGTGAAGAAAAATCATGATTATGTTGATTTCTTCAGGTCAAAGCCAGATATCAAAATGGAACCAAGCTCCGGACGACCAGTGGATTATCAGGTGAGTTTTTGCATGTAGATGTGGGGTTGAAAGTCACTCTTTGTAACCACCTCTATCTACTTGATTTCCTGTATGTTTGGCCTCAAGTTTGTTTTGTTTTGTCTTTTTTTAATTAAGCATACTTTTTTTTTCTCAGGATGGTTAAACTCAAAGCAACTCTCACATTTGTGTGCATCAGATCTAAATGGCATCTGGGGGCCATTAAATTACCCATATATAAAGAGGAAGGAGATGGCTTACCTAACAGCTACCTTAACTTTTCTTCAAAGTTTAAAAGACCTTGAAGCAACTGTGGGCTACAGGCCAGCTAATTAACACGTCCACTCTCATTCCCTCCTTTTAATATCAGGTCATCTCACTGCAGGCAGTTAGCTTTTAACACAAAAGGTGAAAGCAGAGCAGCCTAGCTGGCTGCTTTCTATCTTTAAAAAGGCTATAGACAAAATAACATGTTGTATCTCATTTGTTGCAAAATTTAAAAATTATAGTTTACTGTCATACAAAGGGATTGTGCCCAGTTGCATGTGCACTATTAATATGTCCACTGATATTGTATATGTACTGATATGTATATTTGTGTACTTTACAGTCACAGCTGTTTGCCTACTGTGACTAACCGCTCTGAATTTATTCATCATTACATCAATAAACACATAAACAGAACAGTTAACTACACTGCAATGATAGCACATGGCCTATTTTCATGACCTATTTAAATTAAAAAAACAGAATACTTTTGCACACCAGCTTGTAATCCTGGTGTAATCATGAGCAGCAGACTGTCTCTCCTTTTTTTTTTGTTTCGCTTGGTTTCTCTTCATCAAGCAAAGACTAATTAAACCAGAGGGATACTTGAATGTGGAAACCTTCAGCTGGGATCTAGTCTGTCCATAAGCAGCTACATTACCTCAGCCTGGGGAGATGTTCGAGTAAAACAACAGTCTAAACTACTGCGCTCTGACAAAAGCCCTCACAGCTTTTCATCATTAGTTTCTGAAAGATGGGTCTGGATTGGTTTTTTTTTATGAATTGTTCTCATGATAATTACTGAACGGTTGAATTATTTATAATGAGACCGTTGCTGTTTTTTGACTCACTATTAGAAGAAGAGCAGCTTGTTTAAAGTTTCAGAGTCAGATCTGATGCATTAATGTCTCTCATCAGATAAGCATCACGGTGATCGAGGCCAGACAGCTAATAGGCCTCAACATGGACCCTGTGGTGTGTGTGGAGATTGGAGATGACAAGAAGTACACATCTATGAAGGAGTCCACCAACTGTCCATACTACAACGAGGTGAGACAGTTTAAGCTTTTAAATGTAATTTGCGAGCTTTCTCCTTAAAGTCACAAATCTGTGCATGTTTATCGTCTGACTCCTATCAGCTCTGTGGACCACTTTTGTGTCTTTCAGTTCACTGTTTTGGTTTTCAGGCAACAATTCTAATTTTTTTCCAATGCAAAAACAACAATAACAACAACAACTACAACCCTGAACTTCATTAATATGCAAAGAACAGTAGAGGATAGGAGTAGTGTTCTCTTTGATAGTGTGATTCTGCAATGATTTATTGACTAGTGTACAATGCACTAAATTGGAGAGTGTTAGTAGCAATTGTAAGGTGGTAGGGACTGTGCAGAGCTCAGCCTCTTTGTTGTGCCCTGCAGGGGGTGAAAGTGACAGTCTGTTATCGATTGTCTGAGGATCCTCTATCAAGAGACAAACTGTAAACCAGAGTAATCATGATAATAGTGCTTTAAGCGTTCTGTCTTTGTGTCAAAACTGCTTCAGTCCCAGCTTGTTCTGCATCTGTGCTATTTCAGGTAGCGGTACATTTCTCTGCAGTAAGATTCCTAAATTGGTTGTAGAGGGAAAATTAGTTGCATATCCATGAAACAAATCTCCTGTCAAACCACATCCTCTTTGCTCTGTTAGATTGAGATCTGGTGAGCGTGGAGGCCATTTGAGTGCAATTACCTCACTTTCTGTTCAAGAAACTAGTTGAGGTGATTTGAGGTATGGACATGCATTACCCAGCTAGAAGCAGCATGGTCATGCCAAGAAAATATCACCCATACCACTACAGCACCACCAGCTGATTGAAGCTTTGGATGGATCCATGCTTTACGTTGTTAAGGCCAAATTTTGAGTTTACAATTTGAATGTTGCTCCTGTAAACAACAACAACAATCTTTATTTATAGAGCACATTTAAAAACCAACGGTATGCCAAAGTGCTTAACATAAAACAAGGAAATAACACAAGTATAATCAGGGTCATAAAAATGTAAAAATGTAAAATTATGTTCACAGGAAAATGCCACCAATACACAATGGCGATATGACATACACAGCGCAAATAAAAGCATAATAGGAAAATTAATAGAATAAATCTATGCAAACAAGGCCAGCATTAACCGGTAGAAAAAGCAAGATTAAACAAATACGTTTTAAGCCGTGATTTAAAAGATTGAATAGAATCAGACGCCCGGATGCCAATCGGAAGGTTGTTCCACAACTCTGGTGCAGCCAGGGCAAACGCTCGGTCACCTCTAAACGAGACTCATCAGACCAGAAAGCATTTTTCCAATCTTCGGTTGTCTCATTTCGGTGAGCTGAATTGTAACCTCAGTTTCCTGTTCTTAGATGACAGGAGTGCCACACAGTCTGGTCTTCCGATGCTGTTACCCCTCTGCTTCAAGGTTCAAAGTGCTGCGTTTTCAGAGTTGCTCTTCTGCATTGCTTGGTTGTTTGACAGTAGTGACCACTGCTCCCTTTTTATGCTTTTCTTATATTTTACACTATATTGAAGCATAACATTTTGTTAGAAAGCTGTCAATTTGACTTAGTTGTTGTGGGGAGGTGATGGTGGTAGGGAGTACTTTAGGAAAGTTGCCTCTCTTTATATACAGAAGAAAAAACAGGTCTGTTATCAGCTCAAAACACAAATTGCAGTTAGGGATAACCTGCCCACTACAAGAGAAGAAGAATGAAAAAGACTGCAAAGACTGTGGGTGATGTAGGGGAACGAGGCTATGTTGCTTTGTTAGAAGAGGCAACCACTGTATTTTAATCCACCCATGCATGCCTGCAGCAGAGTCAGTGGGCTACAGTCCAGCACAGTATAATTGTCTTTACAGGGAGAGAATAACTGCCCCACATTAGTGTGGGCAAACAAACACTAACTGCTCATGTAAAATCACACATGCTAGAACAAGAAATAAATCTTACAAATAGTCGGTGGTGTGTATGTGCAGTTTACTAGTTAATTATCCATCCTGAAATAAAACAGCAGCAGAAAGCAGCAGATCTCCCACCAAAGTGGCCTGATAATGAGAGGATCACGTCCACATGGCTTCTCTCGTCCCCACAGTTCCTTAGTTAATTTCTGAACTGATGTTTTCTTGACTTCAAAGTTATCTAGAAACAACTGCCTGACACATTTTACTCCAAGACCAAATCTGAAAAAACGATGTGTTTTCCTACAATCTTTACTACAAACGAGGGCATGAGTAACTGCATATTAATGAGAAACCTTTTTTTTTACTCTGCAGTATTTTGTCTTTGATTTCCACGTCCCTCCTCACGTCATGTTTGACAAGATCATCAAGCTTTCAGTAAGTAATTTATACCACAATGTGTCCACACTTGAGTGCGTCTGAATAGACTGTTACCATACCCTGTTTCTTACAGGTTATGGTATATGAGCTGTAAATATTACATTGTTAGTTCACAAGGGAAAATGTAATCCAGCCAAGGCTGAAACTGTTCGTGCTTTATAAGGTGTAAAATATGTAAAACATTATGCACCCCCAGCTCCCTTAGTAAGAAATCACATTAACGGACATCAGTTTCTTTATAGATTTTTATAGATTATTATAGTCTCATAGCTTATTGCCTTATATACAATAATATCCTTTTCCTTTTTGCCTAATTAGGTTATTCATTCCAAGAACCTTTTACGGAGTGGGACCTTGGTAGGAACCTTCAAAATGGATGTTGGGACTGTTTACTCTCAACCTGGTAAACTCCAAGCAGTAGTTCTGTTTTCATGCTTTTATTTGCATACATGTAATACTTTCCATTTTCAAATATTAATTTACTAAATGATTTTTTTTTTTTAAATTCTGATGTTGTAAAGTGAAAATGAGCTGATAAATGCTGTTATGACTAACTGATGGATGGACATCTGTCTCAGAACACCAGTTCTACCATAAATGGGCCATCCTGTCTGATCCTGATGACGTCACAGCAGGATGTAAAGGATATATAAAGTGTGACATCGCTGTGGTCGGAAAGGGTGACAACATCAAGACTCCACACAAAGCCAATGAGACTGATGAAGATGACGTAGAGGGGTAATAGGCTGTCACTGATTAGGAATACTGTCGTCAAGCGAAATCTGCAGCATGCATGAAAATCTGTTAAATATCTCAGATTTACTAACACATATTCTGAATTATCCCCAAGTATTTCCTTTGCTTGTCACATGAAATTATCTCAAATGCAGACAGTAACTCCACAGGCTTGCCTCTGGATGTTGTTTTGCTACTACCCTGTCCTCTAGAAATCTCCTGCTGCCAGAGGGCATCCCAGCAGAGAGGCAATGGGCAAGGTTTTATGTAAAGATCTTCCGTGCAGAGGGACTTCCTAAAATGAACACAAGCATCATGGCTAATGTGAAAAAGGCCTTCATAGGAGAGAACCGAGATTTGGTGGACCCCTATGTTCAAGTGCACTTTGCTGGGCAGAAGGTAATATAAGGTTTAAAGGCTTGAAGTAGTTAGATTATTAATTACTGCATTTATATTTATGTAGGCGCTTTGGGCATAGTTTAGTTAAGCACCCAGGAAGAGTTTGTGGTTAATTTTAATATTTCTGGACCGTGTGGTACCCGGAGGTTCAGATTAGCTCCTTTTGTAGAAATATTGTTTATTGAACCTCTAGAATATAAAATAAATCAGATTTAAACCATGTTCATAGTAGTTTAAGCCGTAAGTACGTCTTTCCACTAACGGTGTGCCATTACTTCTTTTGGCCTAAAAGTGAGCATGAGTGAGTTTATGTTCAAATCAATGTTTATTTTAAAAGGGACAATATTATCATCATGTAAATATGGGAGATTTAAACATACAGGCTAATTTTCATCTTCAGTTCCTAGCAAGCTGATGGCAAAAAAAACATACGATAACAAAGACATTAAAAATTAAGATGACTTATAAAACCTCACAATGACAAACATACAAGATATTATTATTATTATCTGCTCACTATCACTGGAACACATTGTTTTCTCTTTGTGAGATATGCAATTGTGAGATATGCAATTATGCAGTTAATTATAAGGTGTGAGAAACTGAACTGTGATAGTGTTTTGATTATAACATTTTTCCAATTTAGCTTTAGTATGAAAAAAAAAAAACATTTGCAGTTTCTGTAGAGCGATATAATTTCAAAACCCAAACTGAGTTATTAAAGCTACACGTTGAAGCAGGTTGTCAGCATTTACTTGCAGTGATTCAAAAAATTGCCTTGGACTACACATGTATGAGCTTCATATGCATAAGCTTACATTTAAAACAAAACGTCAGATGGCTGGCTCCAAAACTGCCAGCTACCTGACATTTTGCTTCAATTTTGAGACTTGGAGATTGCCAACTGGGTAATAGTTGCTGAATTCATTACTTCTGTAGTGCCAATCATTCACTGACACAAAGGCTCCCTAAAATGATTTCAGTGTAAGTCACGGAGATTAAAACCCACAGCATTTATTCCAACTGCAAAGACAGCTACTGTATTTTATGCACTGTGGTTTCTCAAGGAACCAATTGAAGAGAAAAACAAACTACTATATACTATATATAAATACTATATGCCTCAGTAAGTCACATTTAATCAAATGAAAAAAATCTGAGCACTTTATTTAGCATTTAAACATTTAACAATATTTGCTATGGTGACTCTATAATGTCTTCTTTAAAGTCTACATTATTAAACTGGCACGCCTATAACTATATAATGCTATAACTGACCAAAGGTGGGTTTTTTTTCTCTGTGATTCCGTTATAATTCCTTTTCCTTTCTCCAGGGAAAGACTTCAGTCCAGAAAAGCAGTTATGAACCAATATGGAACGAGCAGATCATCTTCACCGAGCTGTTCCCTCCTCTCTGCAAAAGGATAAAGGTCCAAATAAGGGACTCAGATAAAGTCAATGATGTTGCCATAGGAACCCATTTCATTGACCTACGCAAGATATCAAATGATGGTGATAAAGGTGGGTCAAAACGTAGTTTTTCTTACCAACATTGATTATCTGCCAAGTACTTTAATTGTTCTGCCATGCTAGTGTCTATCTGTATTTTACTAAATGTACTAATTAGTGTGGTAGATTGTGTATTGAGCCATATGACGTGCCTGACCTTCTGCTAATGTCTGTAAGAAATGACTTGTCTGACATTCAAATTAACTTGCTGCACATGCTTAACCAAAGGAGAGGTGCAGTGGACTGGAGAGAATATTGCAGCCCAAGACAAGAACTGCACAAAACTGCATAGCCAAGGCATAAGTGCAAAAACCACAAATGCTGCAACAGTAAAGCAAAAAACAATTTAAAAAATCCCATGAATGCAAAAAATCCAGCAAACAGATCTAAACTGAATTTGTTTTTGGTTTTTTTCCCCCAGATTTAATTAAAAAAAACAATACTTCATTGATAATAAAAATTAGGGCTTCCACGCCATCATTCTGTTTGAGCCCATAATAAAAAATATTTTTCCTTTACTTTGTTCAGGTTTCTTGCCTACCATGGGTCCAGCCTGGGTCAATATGTATGGTTCCACCCGTCAGTACACTTTAATGGATGAGCATCAGGACCTGAACGATGGACTCGGAGAAGGGGTGTCCTTCAGAGCCCGTCTCCTGCTTTCTGTAGCTGTGGAGATCCTGGACACCACTTCACCTGAGATCATCAGCTCCACTGAGGTTCAGGTGGAGTCTGTTTCCAACATCTCAGAGGTGAGATAGACCTGAGATGGTGGTGCTGTGTAGCTTTATGGTGTATTTGTGAAGACAGGCACGCGTAACTGCTCAGCAGAGGAAACAAAAGCATTCGATTTGTTGCTTTGAAGCTGTGTTGTTCATATTTGACTCTTTATTCATGCTCAGCTGAGAAAATCGTTTAACCCAACTTCAAACGTTAAACATAAAATCATGTTTTAGTCATTATTTGTTATCATGTGAGAAAATGTTCTGGTTTGGGGTTCTGAACAGGATGCTAATAACTAACACAAGTTTAATGGCATAAGAATATCAACTTGAGTCTTCCAGGACTCCATTAGCGAGATAAATTGGACTGGACTGGCTGCTGCAGGGCTACTTAAAAAGCATAGTGATGAACAGCTGCAAATAATACTGTTTTTTAAAGTGTAATGATTAATATTTTTTGATATTTTTTAATAACAACCACATGAATGGATAACAAGCAAAGGGCAGAAAATTGGAACATAAAATCAAAGTGCCTCAGCAAGTCAGAAGGGAGACATGCAGTTTTTATGTCTGTTGTAAATTGCAGCTGATTATCTGAATTGGATGCACTTTGCTCTTGTAAAATGTTTACTGTCTTTTTTACCCCCATCAGAGTGCTACAGGAAAAATAGAAGAGTTCTTCCTCTTTGGTTCCTTCCTCGAGGCCACCATGATCGACAGGAAGATTGGCGACAAACCAATCAGTTTTGAAATCACGATAGGTAAAAAATAAATGAAAAAATGTACTGATTTGTTGTGTTAATATTGACCTGAAAAGTCAATAGCTGTTGTAACTACCTGGATTGATCATTTAACAGGTAACTATGGCAACCAGATAGATGGCGTGAGCAAACCGTCATCAAAGAAGAAAAAGAAAGACGGAGAAAATGAAGAAGAGGAAAGTGAGCTGATCCAGAACTCCAGTGAGGATGAGGCGGATGAGGATGGAGACCTCGTATCAGTGTCCTCAACTCCTCCCATGAAGCCCGTCATCACTGACAGGTTAGGGGTGAAAGGTCACAGATCAGAAAACAATTTAAATTATTTTGCTGTTATTAGATTTGTTTCAGTTAGCCAAAAAAATTTATGCCTTGCTCAGTAGCGAACTGTTATAGACTTTATCATTTTTAGTAATATAATGAAATTTAACTAATAAGTATTGTCTGTAATAAATACAAGTTAATTAACAGTCCTGTTCAATCATTACAGGAACTACTTCCATCTTCCCTACTTTGAAAAGAAGCCATGCATCTACATCAAGAGCTGGTGGCAGGACCAGAGAAGACGACTTTACAATTCCAACATGATGGATAAAATTGCAGACAAACTGGTTAGTGTACATCTTTATGGCACAAAATCATTCTAATAATCTGTAGCAGCCAAGCTAAACACTGAAGTATGATGTTTAGTGGTGGTTAGCACCTTCGCTTCACATCAAGAAGATCCCGGGTTTGAATCCAGTCTGGAACCTTTCTGTGTGGAGTTTGTATGTTCTCCCTGTGTCTGTGTGATCTTCTATCCTCCCAAAGACAGTCCACAGAGTTCTATAGTTCCCTAGGTTGAACAGGTGACTTATATGCCAAAGGCTAATATAGGGTTCAAGTTTACCCCAGATCTTCCACTTTTCCTGTCTGCTTCACTGTACTGTCTAATTAATGCTAAATGCTAAAAAAAAAAATGTTCTCTTTGTCTGCAATTTTCAGACTTGGTGAAGCTGTTGATTGAGTCAAATGTGACCCTAGGGTGGCCAGTTGTAGTCCGCTGGTTTAAGATATTATTTGTTATAGTTGTAATAGATGTTTTGAATGTGTGAATGTATGAGTAATAACAATTTGACTTGTCCTAAGCTTCCGTACTGTTTGTGTTTGGACAGGAAGAGGGTTTGAATGATGTTCAGGAGATTATTAAGACTGAGAAGGCATTTCCAGAGCGTAGACTCAGGGGAGTGCTGGAGGAGCTCAGCGTCGGCTGCAGGTGAGCTACATAATAATGATCATTTCTCATGGTTGCGTATCAAAGCTACATACAGTTAGCATTCAAACAGCAAGTAAGACAGAAAGCTACCTCTGCTACTTTCATGAAGCGGCACTCAGCAGTAAAGTAAATAGTTATTAAACATGTCATGGTAAAAGGAAATAGCATTGTTTTTTTTCTTTACTTTCTGTCAGTAGATTTTGAAGCTATTTGAATTAATAAACCATTAATAGTTTAATAGCTCACCACTTGCACATATAACGGCTGTAGAATCACAGAAGAGTAATACTGCAGAATATAATTTTATATACATTGTTAAGCCTGTCGAGTGTGTGTGTGTTTTCTTTTGTTTCCAGTCGGTTTGTGTGTCTGGCTAACAAGGATGTGAACCAAGCAGGCAGAACCAAACTCGATCGAGAGAGACTCAAG
Source organism: Oreochromis niloticus (assembly GCF_001858045.2). Lineage (NCBI taxonomy): Eukaryota > Metazoa > Chordata > Actinopteri > Cichliformes > Cichlidae > Oreochromis > Oreochromis niloticus. Next base: position 12,207,256 of record NC_031980.2, on the reverse strand, counting down.
TCCTGCATGAGAGAGATGGTATGATCCATGTTTCTGTAATGCCACGAATGATAGAGGGGAAGTTGAAGTTGTAGCTAACTAATTGCTAATCTCTTTGCTAAACAGAGTAAATATTATGGACTTGATATTAAGGCCAAACAAGAAAATTAATTTCTGAAATACATTATCACTGCCTCATGATAATTCAGTGCAAAACGTCTGTGTGCATTTGCAATATTACCAACACCATCACAGTCTGTCTGGTTCAGTGTTCGTATTTGACTGTGACGCAACTTTTAATTTGTTTTAAGAGGAAATGCAACAAGAATGCAAAGCGTTCAGAAAGAAAACAGAGCAGTAAACAGTGGTTTAGAGGTGGAAGGAGAGAGGGTTGTAGCATGAATAGTTTCTCATATTCGATGCTTCTGAACAACGTGCACTTATATATATTTACTTTTATTTGTCATATTTATATCAAAGATGAATAAAACTAAATTGTGGAAAAAAAACTGATGGCAATTCATACACTTTATGTTCAATTCAAATTAGTTTTATTTGTATAGTACCCTTTTACAACAATATTCCCCACAAGGTGGTTTATAGTGTAAATTAGAGATACTACAGTATTAGAAAGAAAAAAACAACAATTAGACTATGGCTTTTAGCAAGAAATGGCGATGGTGGGAAGGAAGAACTCTGTTTAAACAGGAAGAGACCTCAACGAGGGGCAGCCATGTGCTGCAACTTGCTTGGGAGTGAAGGGGAAAGAAAAGAGAATAGATAAATGAGAGCATACAGAGACCATGAATAGCAAACATGATAGAACAAACTATGGGGGAGAGAAGAAAAAAGTTGCAATCGTGACATTTAAATCCATCAGGTGTGAAAAGAGGGGAGTGGAGAAGTGCTCATGGGATGTCCCCCACTAGCCTGAACTTACAGCAGCATAATAAGCATCACCTGATCCACCCTAAACTATAGCTAAACTATAGCCCAAACTGGTAGCTGCTTCCACATATGTATGTATCTAAGGTGCTGTAACTCTTTATTAGCACTGTGTGCCTCATTACCACTAATTATCTCTCCTCCTGCAGGACAGCATGGGCCAACAGGCTAAGCAGATTCGGACTCAGGTGAAGAAAAACACAGTCAGAGACAAACTCAAGATGGTGCAGAACTTCCTGCAGAAGCTTCGCTTCCTTGCTGATGAGGTAGAGATGCAATCCCTCGTTGTGTGACACTTGGACATTTAAAGTGTTAAGACATCATCAGGTATGGAACTAGAAATAATGGGAATGGTCCTCTGTCTTCACTGTCCAGCCTCAGCACAGCATCCCGGATGTTTTCATTTGGATGATGAACAACAACAAGCGCATTGCTTATGCACGAATACCTTCCAAAGACATCCTGTACTCCATAGTGGATGAGGAAACCGGCAAAGACTGTGGAAAAGTCAAAGCTGTATTCCTTAAGGTACAGTAATCTCTCCCTATATCAGCCTTGCGCACAGTTTTTCATCTTGTTATATTAAAAGACACTTTTTTTTTCATTTTTAACTCTCATCACTGTGCCTGTACTGTGAAAGCTGCTAAATTGTCTAGACACAAATTACAGTATTGGTTGGTGTTAATGTGAATAGACTTGCAAATCCACTATGGCTACTTGACATGTTTAGATTGGCCTATGCTGCGACATTGTCTGCATAATGGTTAAAATAGTCATTTCAAAGTAAGGATCTATGCATGCATTCTTAATGTTAAGCTATACAAGTGACTAAGCAAACCAGCATGTTTTCCAGTAGTAGTTACATTTTTTTGATTACTTGGTTTATTGTTTCTCTTATCTGTGTCCGCAGCTTCCTGGTAAGAAGGGTTTTGGTCCTGCAGGCTGGACAGTTCAGGCTAAGCTGGAGTTATATCTGTGGCTGGGCCTCAACAAGCAGAGGAAAGATTTTCTCTGTGGACTGCCAAATGGTTTTGAAGAGATTAAAGCCACTAAAACTGGCCCTGGTCTTCACTCTATGCCCCCCGTCGGCCTCGTCTATGACAGTAAGCACTGTACACACAAAACATGACAAACTCTGGGACTTTTACACATCTGAGAAGCAGATCTAGACTCATCATTTTTGTTAGTGCCAAATAATTAGGCAGGAAATACTCCCATCATAGAAAGTACCTGTCACTCTAACATGGATATTATATCTTTTGAATACTTTGTCTTTTGTATCATAGTAAAGTCCTCTTTTTTCATTTTTATTCCCCATAATTTGCTTAATTTTGTATCGCCTGATTTGCCGTTAATGTTTAACTCTAAAATCAATTCCACGCAAAATGCACACAAACAAAAAAGTCAGTCAGAAACAGACATTGATTTCAATTGATCACCTTTACTTTGTGGCTCAATTTTCTAACCTCAGTCTAAGATTGGTCACAAAGGGGATTGCATGTCAGTTAATGTGATGTGATATTTGTCTTTGTGTGCATCCAATAGTGAAGCAGGTGTTCCAGCTGAGAGCACACATGTACCAGGCTCGCAGTCTGTTTGCTGCTGATAGCAGTGGCCTTTCAGACCCCTTCGCTCGGGTCTTCTTTTCCACACACAGCCAGGTTACTGAGGTAAAATGAGTGCGTGCACATGCAGAGACTGTGTTTGTGTTTATGCTGATTATGCGTAACTAAACCTTGGATTTGTGTGTGTGTGCCGCAGGTTCTGAGTGAGACTCTTTGCCCTACTTGGGATCAACTGCTGGTGTTTGATGATGTGGAGCTGTTTGGGGAGGCCAGTGAGCTGAGAGATGATCCTCCAATCATTGTGGTTGAAATCTATGATCAGGACACTGTGGTAGGATCCTGTTCTACAAGAATGAGTGAATGGAAGGATGCTACATACTCAAACTGCATGCTAAAATGTTTTAAATGAGTTAGTGTGTGCTAATAAAGCTCTAAATGTGCTTTGCTTCTCCATCCCTTATGTTCTTAATGTCTGCCCACCCTTGTCTCACTCCACTCTGTCCTTCAACTAAACTCTGATCTCAATTATGTTGTGCTGGCTAAATAGAGTGACAGAGCATTGCTACTGTAATGTGTTAATGTATTCTAATTTCTCTAAAATAACTTTCTTAAAATTAGATCTCTTTTTTCTCTAACTAGATTTAAAAAATCCTTGCAAAATGTGCATGTCTACTTCAGCAGCGAGGATACTTTTAGGAGTCCTAGTGGCATCCTAAGACCTAGACCTCTCTTATTTGTTCAGATTGTACTGTAATAATCATTTGAGACACATATTTGTTTAATAAGAAGATTGAGATTTTTACTTTTAACCTTGAGCCACCAATAATGATACCCATTTGGTGCCACACAGACTGCACTTCCCACACCCATGTCTAACCCCGTATCCCCTTATTGCCTTGGCTGTCTGCTGTTACACATTGTGGTGTACAGGGTAAGGCAGAGTTCATAGGTCGGACCTTCGCAAAGCCCACCATCAAGATGTGTGATGAGCATTATGGACCCCCGAGGTTCCCGCCACAGCTGGAGTACTTCCAGATTTACAGGGGGAACTGCACTGCCGGGGAGCTTCTGGCCGCTTTTGAGCTGCTGCAGGTAACAGGAACAATGTCTGAATACACTCATAAATATCTCTCTCCGTGTAAAAATTATGTCTCACTCTTTAATTCTTTTCCTACTTTTCCTTTCTTAAATTAGCCTGTAAACTCTCTACACCATCACTATTTCTTGTATTTGACACTGACAAACCTTTTCTATTTACCCTTCTCTCTTCCCAATACAACCAATCCCATTTTCTCCTTTTATGTTTCTTTTCCAACTTATCCCCCCACTTCCCCTTTGAATCACCCTTCTTTTTCTTTAAAATATCGATTTTCCATGTCTTTCTTCTCCTGCTGCCTACAGATACCCTTTGATGCAGAGGAGATCAGGCGAGCTCTGATCGCTGTCCATAATTTTGCTGTTCCTCAGATAAAGGTTTTCTTTTCCTTCTCTCTTTTCAGCCAGATTTATCTTACTGTCTGGCAACAGTGTTTTCAATGTGGGCAATAGATTGTGTTTTTTTCTCTGCCAACAAGACATTAATAATTCCCTTTTTTAAACTTTCTTCTTAAAGTTGTTCTTTAAAGAGAAAAACTGCGTTAACTGAACAACTTTGAGGGCTGTGGGTCGTAAAGCTGATAAAGTGCTCTCAGAAGACTTCCAACTTGGTTTAGTTCCCCTCTCTCCCCCTAATTAGATTGGTCAAGGAGGCAGGGTTGACCTCCCCCCTCTTGAGGGGCCGACAGATTCAGAGCGTGGACCCATCCTCCCTGTGCCGCTGGGCATCCGGCCAGTACTGAGTCGCTACCGCATAGAGGTGAATTTTATCTACTACTCTGGCTGTGTGTTCTGAGATTTTAAACCCCCTTTCCTTATCACATCACAGTTGTTCTCTGGCTCAGGTTTTGTTCTGGGGATTAAGGGACCTGAAGAGAATCAACTTAGCTCAGGTGGATAGGCCCCGTGTGGACATAGAGTGTGCAGGCAGAGGTGTTCAATCTGCGCTCATCCAGAACTACAAGAAGAATCCCAATTTCAGCACCCTAGTCAAATGGTTTGAAGTGGTAAGTGCATCGATCCATTTGATATTTAAATTGAAAATGGTTGCTTAGATGTTAAATCGACATCCTTGTAGAAAACATTACTCTTGACTAGAATTTTTTTCTCGATTTTGACCATAGGACCTTCCAGAAAATGAGCTTCTCCATCCTCCTCTCAATATTCGGGTGGTGGACTGCCGAGCATTTGGCCGCTACATCCTGGTGGGGTCACATGCTGTGAGCAGCCTGAGACGTTTCATCTACAGCGCTCCAGACAAGACCTCCAACAACTGGGCAACTGCAGGTTCTGACCATTATGTGATGAATTAGTTAATAAGGGCTCTATTAGCTGTAACATGAGTGTGTTCATGTGTCAAAACCCAGCAGCTCTTTTTGTCAACACTGTGAAACACTTAGTACTAAATAACAGTGTAATTTCTGCAGTAGCAGTTGGTTAATAAAGGTTTTAAGTGAAACACATGAAATGCAATCTTTTAGAAATTTCTTTTCTCAGTCTTTTGTTTCCTTTTTTCTAAAAAAAAAGACTTGAAGAATATGATCAAACATTTGAGATAATGTTTGTAAATCCTCTTAATACAGTCTGTTCTGTAATAACTTTACTGATTTCATCACTTGCTTTCTGCTCTGACCACCTTTTTCCTGTCTGCATCCTCCCTTTATCCCTTCTCTCCTCGCTCCTCTCTCGCATGTCCTTTCCTTCCACCCTCTGCTGCCTTTAACCTTCACCTGCACACCAGCTAAGCTAATGAATGGCTACATGGTCCTGACCAATGGCGGACCCCAGCCCCGCTCTTCACCCAGCCTTTCCCCCCGCTCCTTCTCTCGCCCTGCAGGTGACATCGTTGTCAACATGGATGGAGATCCTCCAGTCCGGAAGATGGACACAGTCGTCAAGTTAGACGCAGTAAGCTTTTCATTAAGCTTGTGCACAGTGGATCTCTATAAGCTGTATGTTTATATGGTATATTTGTAGCTGGAGGTAGTAGAAGTCCTGCTTTATGTTCAGTCCTCTTTACCTGCCTCTGTACATGTGCCAGTCATACCTGCGCCATCCGCCGTGTGTATTAATCCTTGTGTTGTTTTATGTGACGCCCCCTACTGTAGATGTCTGATGCTGTTGTAAAAGTTGACATGGTGAGTAGTCCTCTTGCAGAAACTGAGCAATAAAAATATGTGCCAGAGTCCGCTGGTGTGTCATTATAAATAAGAAGTCAATGTACTGAGCGTCAGTTTATGTCTGCCCTTCTTTTAAGATTGAGGAAGAAAGTGACAAAGACAAAAAGAAGAAAAAGAAAAAAAAGAAGGGAGGAATGGAGGAAGAGGATGAGCCAGATGAGAGTGTTCTGGACTGGTGGTCTAAATATTTTGCTTCCATAGAGACACTAAAGGAGGTTTGTCCCTTTGAACACAGTCAATTCTGTTTGCTTCTACACGTGTTTTTCTGAGTCCTACGGGATTGTTTCTCACAAGCACAATCCTATTAGACTGACATATTCTTCTCGCTTGGTTTTTCAGATCCTCAGAGCCCAGGAGGCTGCTCAGGCAGAGGCCGAGGAGAGAGAGGACATTGAGATAGCAGCTGAAACGGCAGGTATTGAACTCTACCAAATCAGTAATGCTGCCTGCCAGCATGCAGCTGTGGCTGAAGTCGAAGAGTCTGAATGCTAGGAAGAGGTGCTTTGATGCTTTCTTTTTTATCTCCCTTGGATTAGGGCCATGCTAAATGAAACAGAAGAAGATGTCGTCATGTAGTTTATCTCACAGAATTCAAATTTCAGTCCACTTTTGTGGAGACTGTTAGCCTCACTTCATGTTTTTTTAATTTCATTTACACTTTAGGTAATGAAGTGTTAATTTTCACAGGGTTGTCAACATTTACTTGACCTTGAAGACCACAATTTACATGACCACAGTGTCACTAATATTGAATGTTAGGCTGTGGTTTTGCAAACATGGACCTACTATACCCCTGACAGTTTTCGGTTCCTTGAACTATTATGTAGGAGCATGAGAGGCATCATATGTGTTTGTTGCTCTTCCTCTCTTTCGTCCCATGAATCCATCATTCATTTGTGCAGAGCTCAACATCATATTCATAATCATTTTTTACATTAGCATGACCTCCCAGCTATGCAGTACAGATGAAAGCTGGAGGAGAAAGGTCTGCTTTATTAATCATCAGAAATAAAATTATTAAATACTTTTTATTGCATGAAATTATTTACTGAAACTGCAATAAAAATCAGTCAGAGGTGCTAGGTGAGTCGTATGAAGAAAGATCATTTTTAAGTTCACAGTTAAAATTTTACTATTCTTTGTACAAGCAAAATGCAGTTCTTGTTGTGATCTCTTCTCAAAATAAAGTTTCTCAATATGTGACTGTCACTCTTCTCGATCACCATACTTTTTTCAGAGGATGTCAAAAGATAATAAATAAAATCTCCACAAACTGGGAAACTTAGTCCCCTGATAAAGACCTATCAGCTTTCATGTTATATAATGTGTAGTGGTGCATGCAACCCTGCCACCTATGTCTTCATGTCTTCATCCCGTTTGTCTGTCTTCACCTCCATTCATGGTTTCAATCAGATGTCAAACCCGATGAACTTCTTCTGAAAGGCTCCAAGACGAAGGAAAGGGGCAAAGAGAAGAAGAACTCTAAGGACAAGAGGAAGGGTCAGGCTGCAGATGGCTCCGAGAGGCGACCAGTGAAAGCAAAAGTGGATGAGCTAGTGGTGAATATGCCATTAACAGTCATACAAAAGCTAGCCAGCACACATTAATGTCCCTGCACACTTAAAGTTTTTGTGTTTGCCGGTTTATTTCAGGTGTACAACAAGGAGCTTGAGAGTGAATATGGCAACTTTGAAGACTGGCTTCACACGTTCAACCTGTACAGAGGAAAGGCTGGGGATGACGACGAGCACGCTCTGGATGATGACAGGATTGTTGGTAGATTCAAGGTGGGAAAACACTGTCTAAGAACTGTTACTTGTCAGACTACACTAACAGAAAATACAACATATAAATATGATTTTTTTCCCATCAATCAGGGATCCTTGTGTATATACAAGTTACCTGTATCTGAAGAGATCACAAGAGAAGCAGGATTTGATCCTAACATGGGAATGTTCCAGAGCATCCCACACAACGATCCTGTCAACGTCCTCGTTCGTGTCTATGTGGTCAGGGTAGGTGACCTTCTTTATGTCTAAATCTATGCCACAGTCATAAAAACTAAGTGTATGAAAATAAAATGAATACTTTTTCTCTCTTCTCTTTGTTTTCCAGGCTACAGACCTCCATCCTGCTGATATAAATGGGAAAGCTGACCCATACGTTGTCATTAAGCTGGGCAAATCAGAGGTCAAGGACAAAGAGAACTATATCTCCAAACAGCTCAATCCAGTATTTGGAAAGTAAGTTGAGAGAAATTTTGAATCAGTTTGTTGTTGAATGGTGGCGGTGTAATAACAAAAAAGAAAAAGTTGTTGCTGCTCATCATATATTTTTCAAAAAGTTTTGTAAGAAGTTTTACTTCTACTTTTTTAACTAAACAACGGCTTTAAATTATTTTCATGTCCTTGTATTGTGCATTTACTTCCATTCCATCGTTTGCACAGTGACCCAACTTTATGTGTCAGGATCTATTGCACCTTTTGAACTATTCACTTTACCCTCCACTTCCTGTCCTCAGATCATTTGACATCGAGGCCACCTTTCCCATGGAGTCTATGCTGACGGTGTCTGTGTATGACTGGGATCTGGTCGGCACAGATGACTTGATTGGTGAGACAAAGATTGACTTGGAAAACCGTTTCTACAGTAAATTCAGAGCCACCTGTGGCATTTCCTCCAGCTATTCTGTGTGAGTGTAAATCTATCCTGCTTGAGTTGTTGTTTAAGTTGTAATGCCACAATATGAAACTTAACATTTGTTTTAAGTACTTTTTGAAATGTAGAATTCTTAGCTTAATAACAGTAAAAACAAACAATTGAATTATTAAAAGTTTAAAAAGCTTCCTTGGTTTGACTGCATTTGGTTTGCAGTTAAGTAGCACTTATAATATGGCTCAGTAACAACATGATTATAGTGAGGTGAGATAGTCACTGCCTCTTTATTGGTTAATGGTTAATATCGAGCTATTGCGTGATATTTTTAACTGGGTAATATTAGACTGTAAATAAAATGATGGGGTAATAATGTTGAAACAAATGAAAAAATTCAGTTATATAATATAATATTATGGTGAAAAAATAGGATAACCTTGTAAAGTAATATAGGTTGATGTTTTCATATATTAGGACACCATTTCAACATTATAATGGTGAAATTAGTTCTGTTGTATATCCTAAAATTCTCTAAGGTAATAACATAATTATAAAATTTGATGCTGTCGCTTATTACCTGGAAAACCTTTGCAGTAGTTTCTGTGTAATAACCATGAATCTGGTCTCCAAAATATAATACTACCTGTTTCTATGTAATTTCATAGTAAGAATAAATTCAACCAAAATGCCCAGAGGTATAATAATTACCTGGAAAAAAAAGTTTCTGTGTAATAACCGTGAATCAGCCACCTTTTCTAAACCATTTCTCTATATTGCATCCAATAATATTTCCTACAAAAACCAAGGACCAGGAAAATACATATGCAAAACCTTTCAATGACTTACATCCTCTCTCTGTGGTATTTCTTGGTGTTAGCCATGGATATAATTCTTGGCGGGACCCTATGAAGCCCAGCCAGATCCTGGCTAAACTCTGTAAGGATGGCAAGATCGATGGACCTCATTATGGGCCAGGAGGCAAAGTCAAGGTGGCTAATCGAATCTTTACAGCACCGACAGAGATCGAGGATGAAAATGGTATTGTTATATTTTTCCTCATGATCCTGATTAATCTTCTTTTGTCATTTTTCTCTATCTCATTTATATTCCTTACATATCCATTTACACTAAGCTGGTTTTACAGAGATTTTCACATTTTCAGATTTGTTTACATTAAGATTAAGGTGATGTGAAATAAAATTTATTCAGACATAGGTTTTTCTTGCTTTCCTCGTTGCTTACTGTTATTCTATTAGGTCTAAAGAAGCAGACTGAGGAGCATTTGGCCCTCACAGTGCTGAATCACTGGGAGGAGATCCCAAGAGTTGGCTGCAAGCTCGTCCCTGAGCATGTGGAGACCCGACCCTTGCTGAACCTTGACAAACCCGGTATTGAACAGGTAGGAAAGGGCTGCGATGCTAAGACACCCAAAATGTATCTGATGGAAATTAGAGCAGATTCTTTTTTTTTTCCTCAAAGGGCCGCATTGAGATGTGGGTGGACATGTTCCCTATGGATATGCCTGCTCCTGGACCTGCAATTGACATTTCTCCAAGAAAACCAAAGAGGTACATCCTGACTGGAGCAATAACATGACTGTCACTTTGAAAATATTCTATGATAATACAAAGCTATAAACTGAATATAAATATTTATTCATTGCTCTTCTCAACAGAAAGCTTTTTTTTCCAAGAACAAAATGTATTTTTATCCCCTGGTTAAATTATGGTGAGTCTGTTTGACTAGTTGGCTCTAAAAATGTCAAATATAAGTCCAACTATGTGTGTTCCTTCCTCCCCCTCGCTTACCAGATATGAGCTCAGGGTGATTATTTGGAATACAGACGAAGTAATACTGGAGGACGATGATTACTTCACTGGGGAAAAGTCCAGTGACATATTTGTCAGGGGGTAGGTACAGCGGGATGGGGCAGCCAACCCTCATCCCGTGGGTGTGAGCTGTGTGTGATTTGTTTTGCAGTTAACCATTACCTTTTTTTTGTTTTGTTTTGTTTCCATTTTTCTGTGTGCGTGTTTGTGTCGTGTGTTGCGTCTCTGTGTTCGTGGCGTGTCTCCTGTCTGTCGTCCTCTCTCTCTTTCTCTGGTCAATACTCTGCTGATGTCTAGCTTTGAGCTTCGTGTTATAATTTGGAACACTGATGACGTAATTCTAGAGGACGATGCATTCATGACAGGAGAGAAGATGTCTGACATCTATGTCAGGGGGTAAACACACGAATCCATTGCATGGCTCGTAACAACAAAATACCCTTATTTACTCCTTCTGAAGCCCTTGAATCCTTTTTTTATGACCCTCCCGTTTCTCTAACTCTCTGCATAGCACGCAACCTCGCTTGTCTCAAACACTCCTGTCAGCACGAAAATAAATGCATATGGAAAAACTTGCACAGAAAGGACCAAACCACATGAACAACATGTAACAGCATATAATACAAACAAATTAATGTGCCAAAGCACTCACCTCCAGCCAATCCCAACAGGCACCCACCCCTCCATTAACCTGGTTCAATCAGAGGTTTCTTCCTGTTAAAAGGGGGGTTTTCCTCTCCACTGTCACCAAAGCGCTTCCTAATGGGGGGTCATGTGATTGTTGGGGTTTTCTCTGTTTTTTCTGTATTATTGTAGGATCTTTACCTTACAAAGGCACATTGAGGCAAATGTTGTTGTGATTTGGTGCTGTATAAAGAAGAAAAAATTGAATTGAATTGAACCAGTATAACCACTACTTTTAGACAATTTCGACCGACTGCAAAGATATGTCATGTGTTGACATAAAAAACTGTGGTACGAAATTCAAAGTGCTTTAATCATGAATAACTAAGACTAACTTATGTTGTTCATGAACCTTCAGTTAAGGTAACACTGAGCAACAATTCCTATAATGCCAACTCACAATAGTCACATCCTATTGACAAGTCAAGGCTTGCTAATAAAGTTGTTTTAGCCTACCTACAGTTATTGCTCTCTGGTGAAATAACTTTTTTCAAAATGCTAAAGAATTCATATTAGTTTCAAGGTAAAAAAAAAAAAAAAAAAAAAAAAAAATAATAATAATAATAATAATAATAATAATAATAACAGTATAGTTTTGTTCAATTTTTTTATTTAATGCAACCAACACATATGGCAAATAAGACGGGTTTTTTTTTTTTTTACTGTTGCTGTTGTTGTCTTTTTGCTTTTGTTTTTTACAACGAGGCATTTGAGGTTTTCTCTGTGTGGTTTGGTCCTGCAGTAAATTACAAATACTAATTTATAAGATATTTACGGTCAGGAAAAAAAACTCCAGCATGGAAGTGTACTGCACAGACACAAGTATACAGATGTTCCTGATAAACTGCTTGGTGACTGCATGCTTGTACGATCGAGCTCTTGTCTTTAAAAGTGACATTGTCTTTTGCAGCCTAGATTTGTTTTGGGTTTTTTTTATTTAATTTATGTTATTATGTTTTGGTGCCTCTCATTCTTTACCCAAGGTGATGCGGTGTCACCTGTGGATGTGTCCCCTCAGGACTTTACTGTAGCAAACAGGGTACCATCCTTAAACAACCATAACAGTGAAGGATCAGGTTAACCTTAAATTTGCACTCTAGATTTCAGTAGCAGGACAGACTGGAGAACTGTGGTTGTTTCAGATGGATCCAGTGTTGTGATACAGTATTAATGAATCACTTTTTGGGTGACGTGAATTTGGCATGTTTTCTTCCCTTTGTAACCACTTTAAAATTTGCCAGCGCCCTCTCCCTGGAGCCTTTATCTCAGTCTAATTTATGCATCTCGATTACCATATCAGCACTTTGTGATGTAGACTATTCAGTATTTACCTGTTTTAAACTGACAAATAGCTTTTGTCAGATCATTTTTTTTATTATTTTATTTTTTATTTCTTTTAGAATTTTCTTTTTCTTTTTCGAGGGGTGTATTTTGAGAACTGAGAGTGCACCTTCCCTCCTGCTCCTTCTGACTTAAAGTCAACCTCACTTTACTGTTAATGAAACAACTGCAGCTGACCATCAGTGTCAGGCATCAATCCTCCATTTGCAATTTGCAGTTTTAAATATGAAGCTTTTTTCATAAATCTGCAAGTTTTCTGCGTCCCTAAAACTTGCAGATTAATGAAATCTGCAAGTTTTATGGATGCATGGCTTTCTAAATAGTGTGAAACTCCAACATCAAATCAGATTTTTATGGATTACTCAATAACAAATTTAAAGTTATCACATGTATGAAGCTGATTTGCTTTTGGGGAGCCGCATTATGTGCATTGATTCCGACCTTCTAGCATCATCTCTCTTGTTAGCAAAATAATACATTTAACAGGCCCTTTGCTCTTGTTTAAATCACTAAATTGACATCACGTAAATTTGTACATGTTGGACTTTAGAAGTGCATGGCTGACAAATCCAAAAACATCTACTTATGACACCAAACCGTGATCCTGGAGATCAGACTAACTCTCACCCTTATGACCATTTACATAGATGGCTGAAAGGGCAGCAGGAGGACAAACAGGACACAGATGTGCACTATCACTCACTGACCGGTGAGGGGAACTTCAACTGGCGCTTCGTCTTCCCTTTTGATTACCTCATGGCTGAGGAGAAGATTGTCATCTCTAAGAAAGAGTCCATGTTTTCCTGGGATGAGACCGAATACAAGATCCCTCCTCGTCTCACGCTGCAGGTTTGGGATGCAGATCACTTCTCTGCTGATGATTTCCTGGGTGAGGATGAAATAAATTCTTTTTTTTATTTTTATGTGTATAGTCTAATTTCTTGAAACATTCCCACAAACTTGGATGTTTTTCAATCATTTCTGTGTGTCTTGGTTAATCTTTTCTGCTTCCACCTCAAACACTATTGTTTCACTTTTGCTTTAGTTTCTTTAAAAAAAACATTGAACATGTTGTCACAGCAGCACCAGACTTCTAATAGATGGAGCACTGACATTAACTAAAATCTCACAAATGCTCATGTAGTTCTGCTGTAGTTTCAGCCAGCCATCCTCTTAGCTGCTTATCCAGTTCAATGTCTTGGAGAGCCTATCCCAGCTGTCAGAGGGCAAGAGGAGGAGGACAGGTCAACAATCCATCACAGGCCCAATACAGAGAGAGAGAGAAAGAACTGTCCACACTCACGCTGACACCTACGGTTAATTTAAAATCACCAATTAACCTAACATGCATGTCTCTGGGCTTGGAGAGAAAGCCAGGGTACCCAGAGAGAACTCATGCAGGCACAGGAGGAACAAAGGAACAGTTAGTTTGATATAAATGCATTTTATAGCTGACTTTCTTTGTAGCTGTTTGTTTTCAGCTAAGTCATCCTTTTCTTACCATCCTCAGTGTATAAAAGGAGAGTACTGGCTATTCCAAATTGACTTATTTTGCTTTCACCATTCCCAGGTGCAATCGAGCTGGACCTAAACCGTTTTCCTCGAGGCGCAAAGACAGCCAAGCAGTGCACTCTTGACATGATTCGAAATGAGCAGGATCTGCCAACCATTTCGATCTTTAAACAAAAGAGGGTTAAAGGATGGTGGCCATTCATAGCCCGTAATGAGAATGATGAAATGGAGCTCACGGTAAGACAGTCAAGAGTGAAAATGAGCAAAATCATGACTGCTTTATTATCATTCTTATCATAATACTTATAATACTTAGAAAGCCATTTTCAAGGGATTAAAGCCTGGTGTAGAATTAGCACTATAAGGGGGGAATAAGTGAACATACATAAAATTGAGAGTTCAGTTCAAAGCAAACATTTCTTTTGAAGAGAATTGTGTGTGTGTGTGTGTGTGTGTGCATTAATCCACATGTGTTCACAATATATAATATCTTCTAAAAATTCTTCAGATTAAAAAAGTAGACGAAAAGAAAATGCTTTTTCATTTAAATGCTTATTTACTTTTTGTGTCTGTGCTAAGGAACATTAAACTATACTACATGAATATCCTCTTTACCCAAAAAGAGATATTTTATAGTGAGCATTTTGTATGTGGAAGGACTTCTTTATTTTGAGTCATGTCTTCAATGTCATTACAGGGGAAAGTTGAAGCTGAGCTTCACCTAGTGACAGCAGAGGAAGCAGAGAAAAGCCCTGTAGGACTGGGACGAAATGAGCCAGATCCACTGGAAAAACCAAAGTAAGATATTAACGGGTTGTGTTTAAAAAAATATACAAGAACTTAAGTTTTGCAAACACACACACACACTGGTTTCAGGGTTAAAAAAATTTGAACGCTTGTCTGGAACAAAAAAAGACAGACATGAGCAAGTGTTTAACTTTGTCTTTAGGAAAATCATTCTATCAGTGCAAAAAGCAGTGTTTCTAAAACATCATGAGGTACTGCCGCTTAAAATTTTATACTTTTTTAAAGATGTAAACCATTTTCCAGTTAGCCTCTAGCATTGCTTTCTGCACTGTCAAAAGGCCACTGTTACACACTCGTTACTCCTCCTATCATCTCTTCAACTGTCTCCCTGTCTCTCCCCTCATCCCTCCCCTTTCATGTGCGTGTTATTCTTCTCCTTACCCCCCCCCCCCCCATTTGCCTCAACTGCATTCCTTCCCTCCCTCTTTCTCTTCCTTCTCCCGCAAAGTCGCCCGGACACCAGTCTTATGTGGTTTCTGACCCCTCTGAAGTCCATTCGTTACTTCATCTGGCACAACTACCGCTGGCTGATCCTCAAGGTCTTGGGGCTGATTCTGCTGCTGCTCATGCTGGGCCTCTTCCTCTACTCAATCCCTGGTTACCTGGTCAAGAAGATGCTGGGGGCCTGATGCGCTGGTAGCCTCCGCCCCCTCTTCACTTTGTCTGCTGCTCTTTTTGCCCCCTTTGCTTCCTGAATTCTTCTGTCTTAACTTTAGCTCCTCTCCTTTTTTCCAGCCAAGCTCAGTTTCTTAGTCTTCTCTGTTATCTTAGAAGTAGACTAGTCGTCTGAGTCCTTTATTGTATCTTGTCTTAGCCCTGTGTGCAAGTCAGTGTCATTTGCCACCAAGCGTCATTATAAATCTTGTTACCATCTATATTGGGACCAACTGTTTAGTATGGACACATGCAGGGATGCTTTGAGTTAAGGTGAACAAGGTGTTGAAATATCCATGTTCTTATCAAGTGGGATGATTGGTAGAGAAGGGAAAAGTATATACAAATTAAAAATTACATAATTCTAAAGATGTGAGGGTTAAAATGTATATATATTTTTTTAAATACAAAAATGGCAAAATGAAGTCAAAACTTTTAATGGTAGTTGAATAGTGGCTCCAAGAATGCAAAGCCCATGAGGCAAAACTACAAAGAAACATCAACAAATGCAAGGATTACACTAAGATGAGAAACAGACAAAGGACATAGGAAGACATGGGGCCATATATACACACACATAAGGTAATCAAGAGAAGTGGAATATCACAGCTGAAAGAAGTTCAAACAAGACATGGGCAGTAAAATTAAATAAAAGTCACAAGAAATGACAGAGTTTTAAAAGTATCAAGAGTATCAAAATAAAATGGGGAAAAACAGGGAAATACCAAACACAGGAAAAAAAGACAAAACTCCAAAACCCAGAAACCTGAAAATTATATCAATGATTATATTAATAAAACCTCTGTTTAAGCATATTAAACTGTAATTGTTTGCTGACAAGCAACAAAATATAAAAAGAGTTCCTATATTTTTTAGTAATGTTGTGCTACTCCAAAGTTTTTTTGCATATACTTTGTGGGCATTTCAACATCATATTATTTCTAGGCAAACAAGTCCATCAGCCATCTACAATATGAAAGAATCTCATCCCATTTTATGGGAAATAACCTGTGAATTGTTCTGCACTATAAGCTGTATGAGTGCCTACATGCAGGATGTTTCTTGATTCTGGTTTCCAGGGTGGGGAGCGGTGGGGGGCAATAAGCATCTGTTGCAAACATTTGCCAGAAATGTCAGTCTTTTAGCTGTTGGTCAGTCATCATCCACTCATTTACATGTGTCAACATACTCATTCTGCATAATAGAAAGCTTCCACTCTGTGATGTTTTTTTGCTCCTGTGAAACATAATACTGATAGAAATGTGAACCGTGAGCATGCATGATATTCACGATTGCAACAAGGCTTACTAACGCCAGCTTTCTCTTTCTGTCCTATTCCTCTTTTGTTTGCTCCCTTTCATTGTCCACTATTACTCACCCCTCCTCATCCTCCTTTAACTCAACCCTCCATCCTCACCATTTCTTTATTTTCATCCTCTTAAAAACTCCACCTGAACCATCCAGTCGCCCAGACACCACCTTCCTGTGGTTCCTGAGCCCGCTGAAAGCAATCCGCTACCTGGTGTGCAACCGCTACAAGTGGCTGATCATCAAGATAGTGCTGGGCCTGCTGCTGCTCATCATGGTGGGCCTCTTCCTCTACAGCATGCCAGGCTACCTTGTCAAGAAGCTGCTGGGGGCCTAAGTCACTGCTAGGGGGATGGGGAGGGGAAGGGTGGCTGCACGGATAGATGGATGGATAAGTGAAAGGGAGAGACACTGATGGTAGATGCTTGCTTGCCCACAAGAAGGGAGACAAGACTGCTATGTTTTCTCCTCTCTAATCCAATCTGAGCTTCATAATCAGCTCACACCTTCCCCTCTTAGCGCTGAAAGGAGAAGGAAACACCATCGAAAGTGACCGCCCCACTGCCCCTTCCTTGCCCCCCTGGCTCCCAAGTAATGAAGATCCAACTAACAACTCTGCAAAACAGCTAACAAATCTAATGCACAATATTTGGACTCCATCCTTTTAAACGATTAGACAGATATTACATGGCACAAAGTAACCCCTGATCTAACCTGAAAATCCTCTGAAGCAATGCTACATGAAAGTGGATGGTTCTTTATTTGTTTCAGCCTTCAGTTTATTTTATATGTTTCAGGGTTAGTGGTCAGGCGATTGCACTTTCAAGTCATACTATATGAGCTCTTGTTACTGTTTTAGCTTAAGAGGGAATGGACAAAACTTTGGGTAACACTTTAACTCTGCCACCATTTTATTTATAAGCACTATATAAACATTGAATAAATGGTTTGTTGTGTGGTGTTATAATTTAAAGAAATTGAACATAGTGTTAGTTCAGGCAGGTCTCGAAGTCCCCACAGATCAACTGATATCAATTAGCCCACAGCTAATGGCTCAGATTATATTTATCTCCTAGATTCTATTTAGGATGTTTTAGCCAGCCTACAGTTGCTCCACGTGGCAAGCTGCTTTGCAAACCACATTCATTCCAGTTCCTCCTCCTAATGCTGTTTTCTCATTATGTTCTGAGACATAATGAGTGGTTGCATCATGTCTCAGAACAGAGTAAATATAAATTACTGCAGATGGAAATATCTCTGAAATTTAATGACCTTTGAAGTCATTATTGATGTAGAGTACTTGTCAACAGCTATAAGTTATTCCATAATGATATAATCATTCTTTATCTGTTTATAACCCAGCTTTCTCTAGTCACTGCTCTCACAAAACGTTATATTTTCATTAGAGTTTGTTATAAACTGTATATGAAATGTCGATTCAGTGCTTATGAATGCTAAATGAGGTTAAAGTGTTACCTTTTTAACTGTTATTGGTCTTGCAGTTTTTGCACACTTATATAGTAATAATAATAAGGAAACAAAAATAATTCTATTTTCCTAGTAAATTTCAGTGAGACATAGAACAAGATGACTTAGGAATTAATCGTATAATTAATAAGCATTTTGTGGTGTTTAGTTTATCTGCAGTGTTAAAGATTTCTCCTTAAGAATAAAAACCAAAACAGATTTTGGAAATGATTCAAATCTCCCCCTCATTTTTATAATTGTGTTATTGTACAAGCACGGGTGTTCACAGCCGCTTCCCTCTGGATGTCCTGAGTTTTTTTGTGTGTGTGTAATTATGTAAATGCTCTTCAGCCTCGTCTTCTGACTCATAAACGGCACTGATAAAACTCCCAGAGAAAAATAAAACAAATTATTTGTGATTATCATTTGACCAGGGTCTGTTTAATAATCCTCCAAAGTTACAGACATGTAAAGGTGATCACTGTTGGCTACAGTATATGTTAATATGCATGCATCACTGTGATAACTGACCAAAGTGGTCATGTGTGTTAGCATGACTTGTCTTTCCAGCTCGACGCAAAACAAATCACCAAGCCTGTTGTCTTTAACGTTAACGAAAATGTAAAGATGATTTTTATGGGAATATTAGTTGCTTCTGAAAACTCGGTTCTTGTCTCCATGTCAGACAAACGTGTGTAGTGTCCTTTAGCCCCCTTTTAGTTTGCCTGTGGTTGGAACCTTTGCTTATGATACTGTTTCACTGTTTGCAATAAACTTGCCTGTTTTTACAATGGATTTGTGTATTTATATACATTATATACATTGTTTTGAAAATTTGAAATAGACTGAATTACACTGATAACATAACACCCCCATAGTGCTAGTTATCCTTAAAAGTATGTTGATGATAATCAGTGATGATTTAGCATTTCTTGTTTAGCATGATTCTTGCCCCTGTGGGGCTCAAAGGACAAAAAGAAAAGTTCAATGTGAGAACTATTTTCTTTCTACTGAACATCTGCCAGCTAAAAGAAGTTTACAGCTCTCAAACAGCTGACAAGGACGCCATTAATGTTTACATCCTGTTATGTTGTGATGAGCGTTAAGCTCAGATCCATTGTTTAGCCAAAACCCTGAGCACTAAATCCTCACTAAAGGATTCATTTAGATTTAAAGATCTGATTTGGGTTAAAAATAAATAAATAAATGAATGGAATATTAAAAGTGAGAAAAAAATGAATGACTAAGCTGGTATCTAACACACTAACTTATATGTTTTCATCCAACTCGTCCCACTTACTATGTATTTTAAACAGGAGTGTCGCATTTGTTTCAGACTGGGAAATAAGAATGGCTCAAAGGCCTGCAGCGATATAGACATATATATATATTACTGACATGCTTAACTGACATAATTATTTTGTTGCACACAAAACCCTCAACCAGTCCACTAAAATGTATTTATATGTTTGTGGTCCAGAAGTATGCCTTGGAGAAAAAAGGAATGAAAGTCGGTATAAGTGAAACAGAATATGTGTGTGAGTGAGAGAAATGGGTGTAACAGTGAAAGTGCAAGGAGCAGAGGTAGTGAACGCAATGGTAGTGAGACCTGCTGTGATGTATGGTTTGGAAATAGTGGAACTAACAAAAACACAGGAGGCTGAGCTGATAAGGTGAGATGAAGTCAGATGATCCAGTATGACAACCCCTAAAGAGAGCAGCTAAAGGCTTGTAGACTACTGCAGACTACTTGCTCAGCAAAAAAGGCAAATCAACTTAGTGTTAGGAGGCCTGGGTCGTTGACCCAGGGTTTTTGAGGTTGTTATATCATTTATCATTTCTAGTCTCTGGTTTCTTAAGTTCTGTCTTATGGTTTATGTCTCTGTCGTCTCTAGTTGCTCTGTCTCCCCTGTCAGCTGTATCCCCTTGTCTAGTTCGCGTCTCTGTGTATCCTTAGTTGCTATATCCCCGTGTCCAGTCAGTCTGTGTCTGTAAGTTCAGTCTGTGTTGTGTTTCCTGTTTTACTTTGAAGGTCTCTGTCTTTTCTCAGTGTGTTCAGTTTACGCTTCTTTGTCTCGTTAGTCCTGATTTGCCCCAGCTGTGTTTCCCTCCTGTTGCCCATTCCCTGATTACTCCCTCTGCATATTTAAGCCCTGTGTTTTCCTGTGCTCTCTGTCGCGTTCTACCGTTTATTATGCTGTGTGTTTTGTCTGCTTGCCTGAGTTTATGTTTGAAGTCTTAGTTTTGTTACCTTTTTGAGTTCAGCATTAAAGCTGTTTTGAGTTCACCTTTTTGCCTCCGAACGTCTGCACTATGGGTCCACCATTCCTGCCTGCACACAGCCTTAACCTAACAGAAGAACGCGACCAGAACATGGACCCAGCAGACTCCATATGGTATCGGCGACCCGCAGTTTCTGCCTTCCTCAGGGAGAGCGTGAGGCAGGAGGCTAAGCATGCCCAGGAGCTCCAGTCACCCTTCTATGGGTCTCGTTTGGCTTTCGGAGGGCCCCGCAGCCTCCAAACCGCCATGGCTACGGCCGAGCCGGCACCTATGCCTCGGAAGATCAGATTGAGCACGTGCTCATTCTCTCCGGTCGCTACACCAGATTTCCAGTCCAACAAGAGGGTTAAACGGCAAAGGAAGAAGGATTACGTGACGCCGGACGTTAGACTCACTCCGCTGCAGTCCTTCGCTCTGTTTTTGGGTCTGCCCCGTTCTGAGCTTCACAAACTCTCTGCGTCCTCATCGCAGCCCGTTCTTTTGGAGGATACGCAGCCCAGTTTGCCAGCTCCCACTTCCCGGAGAAAGCGACGCTCACGCTTTCGCCACTCTGTCTCTGCTGAGCCACTCCCCGTGGTGAGTTGTAATGACTGTTTTCATTCTGCTCCCTCTGAGCTGGAAAAAGACAATCATGGGAACACTGTAAATTCTGAGACTGTGAAAACTGTTAAGACTGTTAGACGTGGTGGTGGTAGGAAGCTAAGAAACTTTGTAAAGGAGTCTGTGTTTGCTGAACCTACTCCTTCGCCCCGTTGTGTTCCTGCTCCCAGGGCAGCTCGGGCCCAGCATTCCCCTGCACCTGTTTCAGTGCTTCAGGTGAGGGAGGCTGAGGTCCAGCTGGTCCCTGCTCCAGTGTCCAGGCCGGCTGAGGCTCTGCCTGTCGCTGCACCCGTACCAGCTCCTCGGGTGGGGACAGCAGCTGCCCAGCCATTGATGGTGCCTGTCCCGGCTCCCAGGGTGAGGATGACCGGGAACCAGTTAGCTCCTGCACCCGTACCTTCTCCTCGGGTGGGAGTGGCTGGTGTCCGGCAGGTACCTGCACCTGTTTCTGACCTCGCTGGGGGCTCAGGTGAGCCCGTCCAGCGGTTTTCTTCAGGTTCTGGAGGCTCAGGGGAACTAGCTCAGTTTATTGCTAATCCACCACCTAACCCACCATTACTACCATCGTTACAACAGTCAATAGAACTTAAACTTCTATCAATAGCTCGAACATTAGCTCACCTCTCAGCTCAGTCACCTGTTCAGTTACCACCCGCCTCGCCTGGAGGGTCCGAGGGGCCCGTCCAGCCTCCTGCCTCGTCAGCTGGGGATCTTGGAGGACCCAGCCAACACATCCTCATCTCTACTGACGGTTCCGGGGAGACCGTTCAGCCACCACCTACGCCGTCGCCTGCAGTGCCACCGCCTGCGGCTCCCACGCCGTCGCCTGCAGTGCCACCACCTGCGGCTCCCACGCCGTCGCCTGCAGTGCCACCACCTATTTCGTCGCCTGCAGCTTCGTCCTCGCCTGGTCCAGCTTCAGCTTCGTCTCCTGGTCCAGCTTCAGCCTCGTCGCCTGGTCCAGCCCCAGCTTCAGCGCCTGCAGCGCCTACGCCGTCGCCTGGTCCAGCCCCAGCTTCAGCGTCGCCTGCAGTGCCACCACCTGCGGCTCCCACGCCGTTGCCTGCAGTGCCACCACCTGCGGCTCCCACGCCGTCGCCTGCAGCGCCACCATCTGTTTCGTCGCCTCTGGCTTCTGCCTCGCCGTCGCCTGGTCCAGCTTTGGCTTCTGCTTCGCCGTCGCCTGGTCCAGCTTTGGCTTCTGCTTCGCCGTCGCCTGGTCCAGCTTTGGCTTCTGCTTTGCCGTCGCCTGGTCCGGCTTCTGCTTCGCCGTCACTTGATCCGGCTTCGGCTTCAGCTCCGCCTGTCCGTCCTGCTCGGCTTGCTCTGCCTGTCCGGCCGCTTTCCGGGCCGATGATTGGGCGTCCTCGCCGTCGTGGACGGCCTCCTGACCTGCTCCGTCGCCGCCGGTGCCTCCCGCCCGGCCGGCCTCCTGAACTTTTTTTTGGACTCTTGGGCCGTCATCCTCCGGGCCGGCCCCCTGAACTTTGTGTGAATTGTTTTTCCTGGCAGCCTGTGTGTTTTGTTATGTTGCTTTCTGGGCTCCGTTGTTTGCGCTTTTTTTTGTTTCTGGCTCCTTGTTTGGTTTGTTTCGAGCCCTCCGTCCTGTTTCCCCCACCGCCCGCCCTGGTTGGGTTGTTTTTCGTTTTTGGTGTTCTGGTTTGGGCTGTCTGGAAGCCAGCCCTTAAGGGGGGGTACTGTTAGGAGGCCTGGGTCGTTGACCCAGGGTTTTTGAGGTTGTTATATCATTTATCATTTCTAGTCTCTGGTTTCTTAAGTTCTGTCTTATGGTTTATGTCTCTGTCGTCTCTAGTTGCTCTGTCTCCCCTGTCAGCTGTATCCCCTTGTCTAGTTCGCGTCTCTGTGTATCCTTAGTTGCTATATCCCCGTGTCCAGTGTCTGTAAGTTCAGTCTGTGTTGTGTTTCCTGTTTTACTTTGAAGGTCTCTGTCTTTTCTCAGTGTGTTCAGTTTACGCTTCTTTGTCTCGTTAGTCCTGATTTGCCCCAGCTGTGTTTCCCTCCTGTTGCCCATTCCCTGATTACTCCCTCTGCATATTTAAGCCCTGTGTTTTCCTGTGCTCTCTGTCGCGTTCTACCGTTTATTATGCTGTGTGTTTTGTCTGCTTGCCTGAGTTTATGTTTGAAGTCTTAGTTTTGTTACCTTTTTGAGTTCAGCATTAAAGCTGTTTTGAGTTCACCTTTTTGCCTCCGAACGTCTGCACTATGGGTCCACCATTCCTGCCTGCACACAGCCTTAACCTAACACTTAGTGACTAGTTCACATTTGCCTGAGGAATTTCCTTCAGAATTTAGCAGCGTTGAAAACAGAGCCAAAAAGATATTGGACTTTAATTTTATTTGGATTGTATTGGATGTTAATTCAACTGATTACAGACAAATTTTCTCAATTAGCTCCAAAATTAAACTTACTAACAATCTAACAAGCTTTTTTTTTTTATTATTTCAGTGACATATGACTGCTGTTTGATTTATGAATCTGTCTTTGCAGTCGCCCCAATGCCAGCATGTCGTGGCTGCTGGCTCCGGTGAGGACGATGTGTATCCTGGCCTGGAGGCACTACAAGCTGCACTGTGTGATGCTGCTGGTTGTTGTACTGGGTCTGCTCTTTCTGGTTCTGCTCTTCTTCTCTCTGCCCTCAGCGCTCAGCCACAAGCTGTTTAACACTGCTGGGTAGAGACAAACCACACACACACATCCTCTGTGTACTGTTCTGTTTACACTGAACCACTGTATGTGTTTAATTAACTACACTGTAAGACTATTTTTCTTTTACATTTGTAAAAAATAAATAAATTAAAAATTTCACACTACATTATCATTTAATGGTGGGGGGTTGTGTTTTTTTTTTTAAATGAACACAAAGGCGCTTACAGTGCTCTCGGACTCCACAGTGATTATTCATTAATTAGAGCTCCGGGTACCTGTCAGAGAGGCAGAGAAGATGTTAGATCCATGATGTTCTGCTCAGTTGGGTTTTCAAAGCCCTTTTGTTTTACTGATTGCTATGATCATAGTTTAATTTGATAAATGTTTCTTATTTTATCATTTAATTATTCATTGTATTGGAAGTAAGTACTGGAAATTAATAACAATAATAATACCCATAATTGGCCAGAGGTATAAGAGGTAAGAGGTATTCAGATTAAATGATCTGTTCATTCAGTCAAAAACACTCCAAAATTCAGTAAAATCTGAAAATGTTTGCATTGAAAAAGCTGGATAGTTAATCATTTGTAGCATCAACCACTAATTATTATTATTATAAATGATCAAACCTGTTAGCTTCCTGTTTGAATATACAGGGTGTATCAAAAAAGAACTGTCTGATTTCAAAAGCCTATATTTTAATAGTAATGGACAGTGAATTTTAAAAAGTGGCTGAATATAAAGTTTTACATACAAAACTTCCAATGTGCTCAATGTGTCCCCCCAGCCTACGTCCATATGATAGTCAAACTCATTGCACACTTTTGCAAGTATGTCTGGAGTCATTGCTGTTATAATGTTACCACATCAAACTCACTCTTTCTAACAGTACGTGTGTCTCTCGTTGCCGGTGAATAGTTAAAGCACTTTGAAATTTGATGATTATTTTTGATACACCCAGTGCTATGATGGTAAAGGCCCTATGTTTTATCATTATTCTTATTCGCACTAGATTACAGTGCTGTAAACATAAACATAAGCGCACGTACTGCTGAGTATCTGTTGCAGCTGCATCCGCAGCTCAGTGTTCTGCTGCCTCAGGAGCTCAGTTTCAGGGACAAGCACAGAGATATCCATCAGGACCTCTCTGGAAAGACACACAAAAATGACTGATCTGATTCAGAGGTATTCCTGCTTTCAGTGTAGGTGTTACTCACTCATACTGCTTTAATTCCCTTTCCGCTGCATCCCACAGCTTGAGTTTTTCCTCAGTGATGATGTTGCCAAGCCTATCCCAGTAGGCTTCTTCCACTGAGGTATCTCTGGCTGGATGGCTTAAACTGGACTGCTGGTGGGAGGAGCTCCGTCTTCAAAACACAGCAGGAAAAAATCAGTATAAAACACTCATACAGAGGAAGAGCCACGGGATTGATAATTCAGTATGTAGTCCTACTTCCTGTGCTGCTCAAGGAAACGTCGTAAAGTAGGCAGGACGTAGTTAGGTTTGATGAGTCTGGAGGTTGAATCAGCTGTGGCGCTGTTCTCCATGGCCTCTGCACCCTGCAGCCAGAACAAAAACACTGATAGAAGATACAAGAACAGTAGTTGTCTAATCACAAAGGCCGTATTCAGTACAAGCCCAATGCTCATTCAATTTCTCACCTCAGTCCGCTCTCCCTGCTGACGCTCGTACATTAGTAAGAACTCATGTAGTAACTTGGGTAAATCCTTTTCTTTAAGACCCAGAACCTAAAAGAGAAAACAGCATGTCTGGTTTTTCAATAGTAACTACGTGAAAAGGAGCACTAAATGTGAACTCACAGCAAAGAGAGAATGCAGCTTCACAATGGTCTGTTCATTTTTCTCCATGGGGACCAGCAGCTTCCGCAGTTTATCTTCAACCAGGAAGCCCTAAGTTGGGAGGAAGATGTTTAGCTTAAAGGCTCTTGTAACTGCAATTTTGCATTTTTTATCTGTTTTTTTTTCCTTTAGCTTTGTTTTTACAAAAGTAGTGTTTCTCTATAACTATAACCTGACTGAATATGCAAAAACTGAGATATACTGCTAACACCCTACTTAAGCCATCTGCTTTGTCAAATGTGAATATTTTCAGTATATAATTGTACTTTGTTTTTTACGCTGCAATAAAAGGCGTAATTTGTATTGTGTAGTTATGAAATATTATTAAATGGTTTTATTGCTCTAGCTTCTTGAGCTTATTCTCAAATTTCCAAATTAAACAGCATCCCAAAATGTATCAGCCCTGCTAAAGCTCATCATTTAACTTTGTTCTTGTTTAATCTGTACCAAAGCTTAAGTAGAAAAGCTTAGCTTGACAAAAATTTCTCATAATATAGTCTAATTACTGACATGTGTAATATGTCTAGTATGATATAAATGCTGCACATCTGTGGATGTCTAAGTAGTATGTGCAATTCATGCCCCATTCTACAACAACCACCTCCATACTGTAATTGTTCATAAACACAAACCGTGAACTTGTTTCTAACCGTTTCATCACAAAGCAGCTCCATCACTTTCATCAGCGTCTCAGATGACAGCTCCCCTTCCTCCACCCCTGTGCTGTGCTCTGAGTCCCTCTCCAGGCTGGGCCCGACTGATGCATCCATCATCCTCTGGCTGCAGTGTGAAGGATGCCTGGTTTGCAATAGATGACTGTTGGGGTTAGTGTCATGCTCCTGAGATCTGCGGGGACCAGGTGACTCCATGAAGGCAGCTGAAGGACGTTCCCAGGCTAAACCAAGGTGCTTGCAGATCAGAGAGTCAATGGCCAAAGCCTTCTCCGCTAGCTGTGTCACCTCTTCCTCCATCATTACCCACATCTCCTCGAACTTTCGGGCATCAGCGGCTGTGGTGTACCTACATGAAGCGAGGAAGGGTTGAAGTTGAACAGAAAAAAATAAAAGCATTAGGTTATTATTTTTAATATTATTATCATTATTATTATTATTAACACTTACTCACCTGACTTCCTTCTGCATGCGTTCATAGTGCTGGCGGGAGCGTTTGTGGACCTCAGACAAATACTGTCTCTGCTTCATAAACTTGTCCTTTTGTTTGGCATACTTGGTTTTTAAGTTTTTCACCTCTTTCGAAGTGCTGAAACAAAAAGATACCATCATAACTTGGACATGTATGTGTATTTACGTGTGCTTCTGTTTGAGAAAAACTGTAATACCCTAATATTTTGCCCTTCATTTCTTCCAGCTTGGCATTATATGCTGCATTCTTGTTGCCATGTTCAAGTTGTTTAAGATTTAAAACTACAGATTTGCCTTTCATCTGTTGTTGCTCTCTCAGCCGAGCCTGTAAAAGCAAGAAAAGCCATCTCAAGACTGAGCGTTCATTTACATCGAGTGGTAAAACACTGATCTTATTTTTTGCAGCACAACCACTACCACTCTATACCATGTCCCTGGTTTCTGAGGCAGTTTCAGCACCAAAGAACATCAAGGCTTCATCATATTGTAATAAAGCACTGGAGTAAAACAAACCTGAGACTTTGCATTTTCTTCCAGCTGCATGAGTTTGATTTTGGTGGTATTCTCCAACATCACATCATGAACTGTCTTTTCAGACTCCTCTACCATCCTCCTCCTCTCCATCAGACTCTCCAGCTAAAAACAGGTTAGATTCATTACATAGAGAGCTGATATATGTAACATATTAGCATCAATGAGAAGTTAAGTGTGTGTGTATTTATTTAAATAATCCTAACCTCTGTGTCCCAATGTTCCTTCATATGTTTATCCAGCTTAGCCTTGTCTTTGGCAAGTAAGACTTCAATTTCCTGCTGATAAACTCCCTGCCAAAAACAGGACAATCATTACATTATTAATAAGAATCTAGATAACACAGATATAATGAGATATTGCTGCACAACCATCTCTAAGGTTTACAGAGAATGCTTCGAAATAGAGAAAATAATTGGTGAGTGGTAGTTCCCTGGGTGAAAATGCCTCGTTGATGATAGAGGTTACAAGAAAACAGTCAGACAGCTTTGAGCTGATAAGAAGGGAGCAGTACCTCAAATAAACACTTGTTACAAGCAAAGTAAGTAGTAGATGTATGCAGTATGTAGTATGCATAAGTGCATGACACAAGACTTGATGTCTTGATGTATTTATGCAGACACTGGATTTGTTTTTATCGTAATACCTGCAGGGATTTTCCTAAAACTCTGAAAAATGCCCTTCATACGATAACAATTAAAATGACCAAAACTAACACTGAAACTAATAAAAACTCAACTAAAAGTAAAACAAAACATTTTCAAACAAGTAAAATCTAAACTGAAACACACAAACCCACACTAGAAACTAACTAAACAGAATTAAAAACAAAAAGTCAAACTGAAATAAGGCTAAGATGTGATCAGCTCACTGACTCAGATGTACTAAAAATCATTTAAAGCTCCTTTGTGACTCAGATCTGGTTCTACCTGAAGTTGTGTGAGCTCCTCACTGTAGGCCTTGGACAGGTTTTGAAACTGTTGCTGCATCCTGTCGAGCATCAGTTTGATCTCTTCATCGAGCCTTCTCAAGTTCTTCAAATACTGATCCTCTTTGACCCGGCGCTCCTGTTCAGCACAGTGCAGAAAAGGGAAGCAAGTTATAAACAATGGCTTTGAGGTACAAATGCAAACTCCATGAAATCATGCTTTTACTCATTTGTGTATAATTTACCTGTTGGAGGTCCCTTATGAGTTTTTTCTTGTCTTCTATCACTGCAGCACACAGCTGCTGCTGGCTGTCCAGGACACTCTGCAGTTCTGAATGAACCACCTTTTGATTAACTATCGACCACCCTTTTCTGATCTCCTCAACCTTTTCCTGACAGGCCTTAGCATCATTTTTCAGTCGCTCGTCTCTGTTTGATAAGAAAGAATAGTACAATTAAACATCAGCCACTTTAGCACTGGGTTTTCTGTATGGGAGAAAGCTTGATTTGAACACTGAGAACAATTTAAAAGACAGACCTAATTCTGCAGTTGTCCTCCATCCCTGACCTTCGCTCCATCTCTTTGGCGTCGGCTGCAGTTTGAATGTTGGTCACTAATGTGGTCAGACGTTTCTGCAGGCTCATTATCCTCTGGGCAGTGAAAGTGGGACAAATTAAAATAAATACATCTCATAAGAATTTATGAAAGCTACATCTGATTGTGGTAGTGTCCATTTACTGATTGGACTTCATCTTTTGCAATAACTTCAGTTTTGTTTTCAGTTTCAGTTATAAAGATCTGTTTTAGTGGATATTACAATGCTGCCTCTGCTTTGGCCAGTCGCTTTAATGGATTTAATTATTTCACTCCAACATAGCAATCACAATGCAAAATAAGAGTCAAAAACACAAAATCATGACCTAACCCTCTGATATAATGTCTGTTCCTTTGGATGGATGACCCCGGGTATTTAAACTCATATACCTTCACTATCTCTACTCTTTGCATGTTCACCTTTCCACCTGTGTCCCTCTCATTCAGACGCTTGTATTCTGGCTTGTTTCTACTGACCTTCACTCCTCTTCTTTCCACTGCATACTTCCATCGCTCCTCTCTTTCACCTTCTGCTCTCACTACAGATCAGAATATTGTCTGCAAACATCATGGTTCACAGAAGCTCCTGCCTAACCTCATTAGTCAACCTGTCCATCATCACTGCTAATAAGATGGGGCTTAGAGCTGATCCACTTTGAACCCACGTGTCACTCCTACTCCACACCTCACCACTGTCTCGCTGTACATGTCTTCCACCTCCCTCACATACTTCTCTGCCACTCCTGACTTCCTCATGCAGTGGCACAGTTCCCCTCTTGGCACCCCATCAGATGCTTTCTTTAGATCCACAAAGACACACTGAAGCTCCTTCTGACCTTCTCTATATTTTTCCATCAACACTGTCATGATCTGTAGAGATCTTTCTCCGCTGCTGACTGATCATCACCTCTCTTCGTAGTTTAGTTTCATCAACTGATGTTTATGTCCTTAATCCAAACGGTGAGCGAGATCCACAGTACAGTGTCCTGATAGTTGAAGGCTGTGGCTCTGATTCTAGTTTTAGAAGCTCTAGAAGCCACAGGTTAGCCTATATATTATGGTACTATAGGGTCTTTAAGATATGATGGGTAAGATATCGCTATTCAAAACTGAAAAGAAAGAATTACTTAAATTCTGGGAACCAATGAAGAGAACTTGATATGAGAGAAATTTGATCCCTCTTTCCAGTCCTGTTAGCACTCTTGCCTTGCAAAGCTTATTTGGAGTGAAATGTAAATTTACCCTAAGCTGCCCTGCCTTAAAATGAAGGCAACTTTTTTGTTTTGTGACAACTTCTCACCTCTCAGCCATGAAGTCTCTTCAGTTCTAAAAACTGGTGTCAAGCCGCCGGTATTTAACCCCTAATGACATTGTCCTCCTGTTGGTGTCCTGAGAGTCCTCGAACCACCTTGCAATCATGCAAGTCATTAAGAGTCACACGAGCCAAGGTGTGAACGAGGCATGGATCTCATTATAGAGGATGAGGTGTTAGTGAAGGTTAAATTGCCTGGGAAGGTCTCTCAAGGCTACAGTATAATATCTTAAAGCAGGATGAGCTAATGTCTTACAAAAGATTCACATCTTGAATTTAATTGAATTGAACTGAACATCATGTGACAGGATTCACACCATGTTCACACCTAGGTTCGTGTGACTCTTACGGACTCACGTGATTACACTCCAGGGGGACAACACGAAAAGGGTTTAATTGTCTGTCAGTCTCCATCAGGTTTTTAGAACTAAAGAGATCTCGTGGATGAGAGGTGAAATCTGAAATTTCTTCACAAACCCAAAAGAAGTCCAGATGCCTTCTACCATGAGCTGGATGACTGATCACCAGCACATACATACTTTAGCACAAATACCTCAACATACATTTAGTTGAAAGTCACCTAGTTGATAATTTTCAATGCAAATCTTTTTTCTTAAACATATTTTTGTAGATTGTAATATTATTGGGTTTACCAAAGTAGTGAGTGTCTTGTTGATATTGTTCCTGGCATTTTTATAGTTTCATCTTATATCCACTCCTCGGCGTTAAATAAACTAAACCAATTTTAAAATAAATGCAAAAAAAATGGACATTCTGAATCACCCTTGAATGCCAATAAACATATACATTTCAATGATTTCATTAACCTGCAGAGGTAGGTGATAGGGAAACATGAAAAAATCAACCTTATTAACGTCCTTCTTTTCTTCTTGCATTTTGGTCTTCAACTCCTCATTCCCCTCCTCAGTGGGGTCTTCCTTTCCCTTAAAACTGGAGGCCCTATAAACATACAATATAGTTACCATCTGTAGAGTGATATCAGGTCAACTGGACAACGTTTTACTTAATCACCTGGGACACTAAGAAAAGATTTACGACATGTAACTGTGGTCTTTTGATTATCAGAGGTTATTTTTTATATATCTGTGTTCAACTGATGTAATAAAATATAACTGTGAGGCTTTTACAGCTGTTAAAACATTCATTGTTCCACTTTTCTTTTTTACATGAGCAGCGTTCAACTCAAATGAGCAAGGTATCAACAAAAATGGGCCAAACTGCAAAGTGACAGAGGCCATTATCTCGACCTAATTTTCCTGAGTTCATCGTATTTATTAAACGGTCAGATTTAAAACACACACACACAACATGCAACGCCTCTATCAGGGTAGTTGTCGTTGTCCAGTCTATCGCAGTGTTTAGCCACAGTAAGCTGCAGGTTACCCCTTCTTATCCTCTTGATTGTCGGACAACACAGGAGGTTCGGGCGCCTCTTCATGCACTTTGTCAGCTTCTTCCATTGTTGGACGATGTTGCAAAAAATACTGAAAAGTAATTAATTGTTGGACGATGTTGTAAAAAATACTGAAAGTAATTAAACGTTGCACGGTTAAAATCGTCCGCAGCAGCCCTGTAGAGTCTGTTTGGTAAGCGTTGCTTTGGCGACGGAGCTGCTTTCAGGTTCCCTCGTTAATTCGAAGTCCTTTTTTTTGTTTGTTTGTTTTTTAGAGGAAACGTGCTCGTGTTTTCCTCAAACATAAAACAGTGGCAGTCGTTATTTCAGTGTCTTTTTAAGTGTCATTGCTGAGGGTTGTTCTACAAGCTACTGAATCATTGGTTGCACTTAGTTTGTGCAGAGGCCTGTGACAACTTGTTTCATTTTCTCTTCACAACTTATTGCACTTATATTTCCTATCAGAATATTTCTTCCTTTATCATTGAAAGACTAATGATGACGTTAACAGTTTCAAGTGTCTCTAATATAATCCCTTCATTTATTAATAAAGCACAGTCTGCCGGCTTTGTTGTTGTTTTCATTCTGTGCTTCTATCTGCTACTAATGACTGTTCATGTTTAGAGATTGCTTCTATTTATTAAGCTCTCTTACTCCCTTTCCTTGTGTTTAGGGCTTTTAAAATGCGACTCTACCGGGGGAGTAGCTTTTATGATGCTGTTAAATTTTACATGGCTCGGTGCTGCCATCTAGCGGCATCATCGGGTTTCAACCGCTCTAGATCAGGAACTCATTTAACAGCTCACTTTGACCTCAAGCGAAACTCCCCTTTCTGTCAGTGTAAAGAAGTTTAACTAAACATTAAATCCCTCAAATATCTTCAATTAAGAAAAAAAGAACTTCAATACAGTACATTTCCCTTTTTCTATGTGATGAAGAAATGGAGGAAATCTGTCAGCATGATTTGGGGCTTAAAATGTAATAAACAGATATACTTAAAAACAGGAAAAGTTTAGACAGCTCATTGACCAGACTGTCCTGAAATAACAGAACTAACTTTTTGTTTTTAAAGAAAATGCCTTTTTTCCTCTATAAAAAAGAGAGATTCTACACCAGATAGGGAAAAAGCAGGAACATTTCTGTCATTTAAATATTTATCTATTACTTATTTATTATGGTGTAGTATGAAAGACCACAGGGGAAGTCTTTATTAGTAGGAAAAGCTGTAAAAACAAAATTTAAACTTATAGTAAGAACTTCACAATCTGCAACATTTTTCACATTTTCCAGTGGGCCAGATTGGAGTCTTTGATTGGCCTGATGTTAGACACACTTGGTCCAGATCATTTTGGGGGTGAGAACAACTTCCATACTGTAGGACAGTGTGCAGATAGTGGCAATGATCTCTCCCTAACAGGGCCATTTCTAAGAAATGTGACATCATAATCTTCCAAGTTTCATTGTAGGTTCATAAAACAGATTACGACATAAGATTATTTTCCCCAGTGACGCGTTACAGGCAGTCAAAAACTATTATTTTTATGCAGTTGTGGCACATGCTCAGCAGAACAGTGCTAGAGACACAACAAGCAGACAATTGTAAAAGTGAAATTTTTAATCAACATGAGACCTAACGAGGTTTTTGTGTGTGTATTAAGTGGTGTCTTAAATGTTTTTTAGGATTAATTTCTTTTCTAAAAAAAAAAAAAAAAAAAAAAGAATTTAAATAATATTTTCACATAATAAACTTTAGTGTAATTTGCACAGCTGACTTTAGGTGGAGCTACTACCTTGTGTTCAAAACTTGACTTGAAGTTTCACAAACAAGTATTTCTGAATATTTTTTCACAAGAGCCATGCCTCACTAATTGTCATGCCCCCTGATCAGCATAACCCAGATACTCACATACACAGAACCTGGACTTCTAATTCACACACACATGCACACACACATGCACACGATAGATGTCTTCTCAAGCTGATGGCAAGATGCGCACAGTCTGGTTGCCCACACAAACAAACTCACGCACGGGTCAGATGTTCTTGCTCTGAAGAGTGCCCCTGCCTCCACCCCCCGGGGCCCCTCGCCGCTCTTTTGGCTTCAAGTGGCCATGGTTGCAAGGGATGTAAGTCAGGCAGCAAAGGTTTCTGACATATGATCCTGCATCTGTGATGTCACTAACAGCTGACTTGTCATAAGACCTTTGGGAAAGAGGGAAGTGAGGAATGAATGAGGAGGAGAAGGCCTTATTTTCAACAGACCCTTAGCTGGAACGTTGAGTGCTTTTGCATCAAGCTGCTGAGATTACAAACTGAATGACTGCCATTAGAGAGTGATTCTAAAATCTATCATAATACCATAAGCTAGGGATTGACAGACTTTGACCCCACTTGCAGGTGTATAATAAGCCCCATTCACTCTACATATGCTTGGTAAAAGAGTGTGTGTGAGGGTGTGTGTGCCCGTTAATTCCTACCCCCAGGGGCATATGTTTACTTCTTGTTCAACAAAGCGTCATATTCATTACCCAGGGGCATAATCTAAGCTTGACCTTCAGCCAGTTAACTAACTGACAGCTTAGAGTGTTGGTGTGGTGGGGGTTGCATAACATTTTAAGTCCTAACTAAGAGTGTCTTAATATTGCCATAACGATGGAGACATTCACTGTTTTGCAGCATGGGACAGAATACAAAAGAGGGGAGGATGATTGTAGAATACAGTAAAAAAAAAACATTTTTTAAGAAATACAACAATGCTTAGCTCCAAAAAGGCCATGACCTTGTCAAAGAACAGCAAACTAGTCAAAAAAAAATTGGACAAAAATGAGATTTAATAAATGAAAACAGAAGGCCAGATTCACAAACAACATGAAGAGCATCCCCCTTACTGTTCAAACATGAAATGTACTGGCCTTGTCTCAAGGTAACTTGTGCAAAAGGAAGTATGTTTTTGCCATGTGTGCAGCATGCACTGCAAACAAGTGCCCAGTAATTTCCCCCAACAAATCTTTTGTTTCTACTTCTTTAACTGCACAATTTCAGCCTTTGAACATTAAAAGACGGGAGAGCAAACACAAAAGCAGGCATGCAGAGAGGCAAAGGGGCTGCAGCAGGTAAACAAATGCAATTTCTTTTAACATGCTACATGTTTATTGTATTATAGTTTGTGTAATAAATGCTACTTACTATCTTGCTCTTTAGCTAATTTTGTTTTTGTTTTTAGCTTTATGTCATAATTTTTACGCATCAACACTTGTCGATTCAAGCTGAGAACGCAAGATAAAGAAATACAGTAATAATGAGAGTCCATTAAAAAAAAGTCAGTCACTCTATGGTGTCAGATTATTGTGAACATGCTGATATTAGCAAAATTTATAAAATGTTACAGTTATTTAAAAATTCAAACTCTATTTCAGAATAAAAATTCATGGTTTCCATTACACAGCTATAAGATCAAACCTCTATGCTTTTACTCTGAAATAACAGTGATTACAGGCTAATTAGATATTCCTTGAACAACGCTAATGACTCTTTACATTTAGGACCGTTGGAAAAATACATAAATAAAAGTTAATTAAAAAAAGATAAACCATAAAAAGATATAACTTCTTATAATGCACAATTGTTTATTTCTGTGTAAATACACCTAAAAGTCACCGCTGGCATTAATGTTTTTCATCCTACCTCGGTTCATTTTTTGGACTTTAATCCAGAAAAGAACTGGACCAAGCAGTCAAGATCAGAATATGAGTCATTTCACAAAATCATTTTAATTTCCTCCTCATAAACCATCACGTTTACAACAGAATTATTCTCACAGTCATTTTTAAAATCAAAGCCCTTTGTGAGTGGATTAGGTGAACAATAATTTTGCATGGCATTAGACCATAATTACTGCAGGATTGATTTTTTTTTTTTCTGTTCTGCAGTCAGCTCAACAAGAGAGTGAATGAGCTGCTTCCATTGTTGCAGTTTAATATAAATGAGTTTAGAAAATTTTTAAAAATAAAATAAAATTCTCACACACGTCACAAAATGAAAATGTTCTTTTTGCAGCTAAAATTTAAAAAACCCTTCATCTTTTACAAAGTAACAATAAAGACTCCAAAGCAGACTGCTAACCTAAACCACTTCTGTCTCTCAAGGTGAAGTACGAAGCACCAAAGATGAGGAAATTCAGCCTGTTAATACTCATGCATTGAAAAAAACAATGTTGTTGAGATGCAGAGCCAACAAAATAAGGCAGTAGATTTTTTTTTTTTAAACCCTGGTATGACTCCTTCCCAAAGTACAGGCACTGAGCAGGGCACTTTACAGCACCTAGTGCCTCATGGTAGATCTGCTTTGATCCTAATCCAATTCAGCATGCAGAGCCAAGGTGTAAATGTGAAGTAATGTATGTAGTTATTACTTATTCAGTGTAGTTATATTGATCTTTATTATTATTGCACACTTACTTTCCATTTCCAGTGTTGAAAGCCATTTGTTTGTTAGCCTTATATACAGTGACAGAGTGGTTGCAAGTAATTTTATGATCCAAGATATAATGTAGGATTGGGATGTGGTGGAAACTCAGTACATTTACTTAAGCACTAAAGTTTAAAGGTACACTTATCTGCAGACTTCATTTACACTATGCTTAGTACACTAATATGTTGTTGATAATGTAAGTTTTATGTATTTATTTATATAATGTGTGTTGATTATTATCAGTTATTTTTTATGAATTGATTTATGACTATTGTGAACCAAAGACAATTTAGTAAACAGGTTTTTCAAATTCAAAATGTAAACATGAGCATATCAAATATTTTTTCTAAAGTAAAACACTGAACATATTTTACAACTGTTAAAGAGCATCTCCACAAAATATTCACACACAAACCACAGACTCGTGTAGATTATATGTGTATGTATAGTATGTATAATTTTCAAAAATCCTAAATCTATTGATATGTTAATAGAGATGACATTTTAACAAGTGAAAATTATATTAATATTATTATATTTGAGTATTTCAAAGTGTTTTAAAAATGTAATTGCTGGATAGGTTAGTATTACTCCTCTAAACCTCTCTTTGGGTGTGAAATGTAGTTTTGTCATAGTGCTTGGTGCATACATATTGCATATATTTTAACGTCATAGCAGGGTGCAGCAGATGAGTGGGAGAACAGCATTATTAAAGTTACAGTTAAAGGTTATATAGGGCCATGGTGTAATGCACTTCATTTGGAGACATCTATGATAGTAACACTTGTGGTGACCCTCTTATATAAATATCTTCCTCTTCCTGACACACTCCAAAACAATTAGCAGGTATCTGATGGCGTTCTCCACATTCTCCAGCATTTGCATCCAAACTGCAGCTGGCTATTAACTTCTTCTAAGTGCAGATTGTTTTGCATCTTGAGATTTCTCCACTTTCAGTAGTAAGCAGAAGATCTTTCAGCTAAACTAGTTCAGCTTTTCCATCGGTCTTCTCCTTCACGTGGCAGCTTCCGGCCCATTTCTTGACTTTCAGCCTCAGTACGCCTCCGAAAAGCTACGAGGCTTAACGGCAGTCAAAGCTGTCATTCTTGAGCTCCGGGGCATGAATGACAAAACCCATACCCCCTCCCCGTGCTTTTTAGCTGCTCCGCTGGCCGCAACCGGACCACATGACTCAGAATCTCCATAATGCTCTTGAGCCACCGATGGCCAGCAGTGGCTCCACTCCATAATACCAAAAAGCCAAAGGAGTTTAACGGATGTGTTGCTGCGATTATTCGGCCAAGTATCCTTATCCCACGTTTAGATTAGCTGCTAATGACGGAGGGAAAAGCTGCGTTGCAAGAAACACAAGGCCACGTAACCTGAGAACAAGGGCCACTGCTGTGTAAAGAAACTGCTCTAACAACAGCATGACATTGTGCTCATTAGGCATAATGTAACTAGTGTCACAGTGCCGATGAAAGTACACATGCAGCAAAAATAAAAGTAGTCCATGGGAAGAAAAAAAAATATATAGATGTTAATGAAATGCACACATGGTGGAAAACTGCAAATGCGTTTAAATACCTGATTAAAAAACTTTAAATGAAACTAAACAGCCATCGACACCTAAGGATTTGTAGTTAAATTGCTATAGAACCACCTGCGCCGTGTCTGTGATGGGAATTTCTTTATTTGAGCTGTTGCATTCAAAATTAAGGTGTACATTACTTCACAGCAACTTCATCAACCCGCTTTCATGAGCAGTCAGAAACCCGTTAACAAATTAAGTTAAACATCAGTGGAAAAATGACAACAAAGCGCATTAAAAGCTTTATGCAACCACAAAAAAACAACTAGAAAACAGGTAACATCACAGTGTGGTCCTGTGGAGTGCTCTTCCATTATGTGTGTTATGTCTTTATTTACTCCCCCTCCCCGCTGATGTGCACCCCTCTTCTTCTTACAGCAGATACATCACCAGTAATGGACATCAAGTGCTTCTTTTTTGTATCTCTCTTCTGGACATACATTAGAGACAGAAAACCCATTTCTCAATCCATAAATAGAGCGCATGCAGGCGCGCACACACACACACGCACACACTCGTATTGCATTCAAGCCACTCACTCACTCCCGTGACAGCAGGATACGGTGAACAACCTGAAGATTGTTAACGAGTTAAAAAGGAAGGAGAGGCCAGTGCTGCCTGTGGATTAAGAGCGTACTGTGCAACACGAGCAACCACGTGATTACAAGTTCAAAGATTTACATGATTTACTTATTTCTGTTTTATGGAAATCCCTAATGCTGAAGTTTACAAAATAAAGCAGAATCTAAATGTGGTGTAACTGTGGATTTTTCTCCAGGTATCCCAACAAAATTACTTAGAAAGATGTAAACGCTATCACCTTTCCAAAGTCCTTTTAGTGCAATAAAAAATATTGCAATTGTTCAGATCTTTCAAGTCCTTTTAATACTGTTTGATATCGCAGCCTGTTGAAAACAGTGGAGCAGGCTGCACTTAAGTTCTTCAGATTTGGTCAAATTTCAGGCAGTGAGATGATAAAGGTACTCCCAAAAATCAATGCTCCATTCCCGTCAGGTGTATCCTCTTCAGCTCAGTTTGTCCTGAATGTTCATCAGACTCGTGTTTGATTTCGCTCTCCTGGCTGTGAAGAGAAAACGGACATTACTTTGCAGAAAGAATCAGACGCACTGACTACTTCAGCTCTAAGCTGTGCTGCAACTGCTATTCATGGAAGTCGCTTACAATGTTGTGAGCATCGGTCATTGTCAGAGAAGTAGACAGGGGTGTACTAGGAAGTGAGAGCGAGATATGTTGATCTTAAAATTTTTCTGTGTCAGTAAATTGGCTCTTTTACCCTTGCTAAATCACCATGGTAACTTTTGCTGAACCTATATCCTGGTCAGGAGGGGGTTAGCTCCAAATTTCAGTTTAAAATCAGCTGGAAGCGTCACGTTTTAAACTATTCTTTTAGTTATTATTGCTGTTTTAAGTGCAATGTAGATTTTCTGCAAGGGGAATATGGTGATATTTATATGTGCAGGTTTTTAATCCTACCTGACTGAAACCACTAAAAACACCAAATAAAGCATAAACTGGATGTTGCATTTTAACACAAATATTCACATATTAATTTGGTGATACAAAAAATTTTTTTTTTTTAAAAATCTATAAATGTTGTGACACATGGTTCTAATCTGCTGTTTACACTGCTGAAACTGCAGCTACTAGAACAGGAAACACACCAAGAATACCTGATCAATGAATAAAATTCATTTAATGTTTATATGCCCTCAAACTAAAGCAATTTTCACGTCTATTCGATTAGGGAGGCGAATTCAGTTCAAAAAGAACAGCAGCACAAGAACAGCAAAATAACTAACATGAATTAAAATGTTTATTTTACAGCTCTTTGTGATAAATCCTAAGATTCACTACTTTATGTAGCATTAGCCTCATCTTATTTGCAGTGGTGTTACATTTCACTCATATATTTTACATTCTTTAGAAATTTTAAATCACCATTTTACCACCCTCTGATATAAGTAGGTGACACTCATAGGGATCATTTTGTGTGGAAGAAGAATCATGTGATCAATCAATGCTCCTTTTTTGTGAGTGCGCACAAAGCCTGAAGCAGAGAAAGTTGATAACCAGCATTGTTATACCCATTATCTCTACCTGGTAGTTTTAGATTTTGTCAAGCAATCTTGTTCACAGTATATCCCGGAAATGGTCAGCTTTTTTTTTACTTTTCCCTATGAGGTTTGTTTATACAAGGGTTCACCAAAGATCTCATGTTCACAAACTTGTCATGGAGCAGGAGATGTGTTTGAGAGACAATGCCATGCACATTAACAGCACTGATAAAATTGTCATAGTGTCTAACAGGTCAACTGTTAAGGACATAATTTGCAAAAATGTTACCCAAGCACTAAAATAATTTCTGCAGAGATGCAGAGACTGCAGAGATTTAATTCTGAGTATTAGGAAACGGAATTAAAGACAAAAAATGCTTTGAGTTAAGATTAGAGGCTTAGGTTCGTTAATGACAGGAGGCAGCTGTGATGTAGATGATAAATGTGGAGTAGATCCAACAATCTGAGCGTGACTGGAACAACACTTTCCTATTCAACCCGATGATCAGACAATCTTCAGTTATCGGCTAGAGAACCGACTGCTGATCCTCTGATCTACACAAACCTCGTTTGGGGTTAGGAAAGTCAGGAGTGAGGAATTTTGTCACCTCTCCCGCTTATTTTAATCGTCATGTTGATGAGCTTTTGAAGAAGTTGTGAGCCTGTAAAACTGGGTGCATGATTTGTAGTAGTGAACCTTATTATGTATGCAGATGATCATGTGGTCTTTAGTCCTATGTGTGGTGGTCTCTAGCAGCTCATGGTGTGGAACATGTGAGGTACAAAGTCTCCGAGGAGGACAAAAATGTGAGATTTCATAAATTTAAATTGAATTTAAATTTTATTACAACTCAAATGACAGATGATGAAAATATTTATAGGTAATAACTAATGATGTATTTAAATGCATCCTACTCTTCAGGTTTAGGTGTATGTACAGATAGAGCGAAGTTTACAGATTGCTTCACTCTATGTGCAGACGTGTGGACAAACTACAAGAAAGCAAGTTTATAGAAACTTCATGTCACTTATAATGTGATGAGAGACTGAGATTATTACTTAAGCGGCCAAGGCGGTTTTGCATAAAATTAAGTTTTTGCAGCTGCAGGAGTCTGTTCATTTAAATCTGCATTAAATGAAACCTAATCTATAAACTTATTTCCAGACTCAGTACTTCTAAGAATGAGATCAATGAGGGCTTAATGTTTCCACCTTACCAGTATCTGCTGTGAAGAGACTGGTTTCTCTGTGGGAAAGTTTTTTTGGTTTTACTTTACTTTTTTTTTTTTTTTCATTTTATTCATTGTGTTTTATCTGTTTCTCTTGTTTTTATTGTTCATGAGTCTGGAGTAAAAACCAACTGGTTCATATCAAGAATCTGCAATACGTATGATTAATTAATCAAAATAATAAAAAAGATAAAAGCAATTTTACGTATTTATCAATCTAACTTAAGCAAGCTGCTATTATTGAGCACAGGATAATTCTTGCATCTCATCATCTCTTAAATGTACCCCTTTGTTTTTATGTTGTTCTTCTTCTACAGATCCATCCCACAGCCACTGCCTTAAATATGTTTGAGTCTTGAGAAATTCCCTTAAACACTTCAAGGCTACCAGAATCTGCCCCTCCAAACAAAAAAAGAAATCCTCAAACATTGTGTATGATCTAGAGCCAAACCCCCAGTATCAGAGATAGTGAAGTCTTTCCCCTCTACAAAGACCCCAAGCCCTCCCCAAAACCCCGTTAAAAAAATCTCTGTGTTTGACAATGGGCGAATTAAGCTGGTTACTCACGGTGTATGAGCTTGCGTTTCTTTTGTTCAGAGTGAAGGAAGCTGCTCAAGTAGAAGATGATGGGCAGAAAGAGCATGAAGCTGGACACAGCGATGACGGGCACATTCTCTTCCCGGGGGAAGGAACAATTGAAATTCTTACTCCACAGTCTGCGGGTCATATTCATCTGAAACAGGGCAATAACAACATTCAGCTGACTACAGCAACAGGACAACATTACTATGAATTCAACCCTCTTTGGTTTCCAGTTCTGCATGCCATTCATCCGCATTCATCTGCCAAGAATTAGGTTGAAAGCTTCTGAAACAAAAACTAATTTAGGGCTCTGCGTCCAAATAAAAAAAAAGAATCTTCAACATTGACGTGTAACATATCGTTTGGTAAGACTTTTGGGAAGTGACACAAAAAAGTTCTTGGTAACACTTTCATTTTGTCACCAGCTAAAGGTGAAGTGAGAGTTTTTGGGCTAACACTCTATTGATGTCTACAGATTCCTCTAGAGGGTGCAGCTTTCTCTTTTCCCATTTTGAAAAGGTCTGCTCATCTCCGCTCCCAGCATACATACCGCATCCTCTATGTCAATACACAGAGTACTGTTTTTTTCCATTTGGCTGTACAGCACATTCAGGGTTCCATAGGCGCTCTTGCAGTTTTTGCACAACTCTGTGTGGTTCCCCTAAAGAAAAGTGCAACAGTCTAATGTCAGAACATGAACTCAGTGGAGACAGACAGACATCATCGCCCAATTCACTGCATACCTGCTGATACTTCTCAAAGCAGGTGAGAGTTTGATTGAGAGTAGCCATGAAGTACAGTGTGTCATTGGTCAGGCTCTCCAAGTGTTCAGTGACACATTCTGCAAATCAGGGAATAGAAACAGAAACATTAGATGCATTATGGTAACATCAGCCATTTTCCTCCACTTTCCCATAGACCGGAACCAAGTTTTTGTTAGTTTGCAGTCAACATCTGATGCAAAATGTCAGAAAAACACGATTCAGACAAAATAAAAAATGAATAAATATATTAATCCACCAGTACCTGCATCTTGTTTGTAAAGACTTGCTGCTTTTCTTTTGTTTTTGCTTAAGTTGTTTAAGTTTGTTTAAGTGTCTTTTTAGAAAAGAAAAGAGGAAACACTTCATAGCTGATGGCTAAGGTGCCAAACCAAATCCAGGAAGTCGTGTGCAGACTTTGTGTGCAGACTTCAGCTAAAGGTAGAGTGTCTTGTTTTTCTCCACTCATTGTTGCCTGCACAATTTAACACAAAGCAAGACTTTCTGATTGAATTTTTTTTAGTTAAATACATTTTGGTGCGTTAGTGTAGAGATGGCACGATACCACTTTTTTATGTCTGATACCGATATCATAAATTTGGATATCTGCCGATACAGATATGAATCCGATATTGTGTGTTTTTTAATCAATAAAACTGTTTTTTTAATATCTTGCTGCATTTTGGATAAGTTCATACTCAAGTTTAAATAAACAACAACACTAAAGCTATTCTGTTATACCTGTGTGTAAAAAATACACTGCACCCAAAATATTTCATAGTTCAGCAACACTGATCAATCTAATAAACCTTACCTAACTTAAAACCTAACTTAAACCTACTCCATCCTCCCTATTCTGGTATTTTAAAGAGTACTTAGCAGAAATATTAAGCAACCTAACTAATAGGGTTGCAAACTCCCAGCAAAAAAAAAAAAAAATAAAAAAAAAAAAATAGGGAACCACCCCCCACCCTCCACCTCATGATGCTTAATCGATGTAATCAACTTTAATTTGATGCAGGGTGAAAAAAAATGCACAGAAACAAATTATTTTTCAAGAGTAATTAAATAGATTCAACATCTTTCTTCAACAGAATTGCAGAATTCACAGATGGTACTTTCCCAAAGGAGAAAGTACTATACCTTACTAGGGTATATTAGACTTAACAGTTACTATATATAGTAATGGACTTCTATACATTTTACATCAGATTAAAACTTTGGGTGTAAGATTCAGATAATTATTTATTAAAAGCTAGACATTTTAAATGAGAATAAGAAAGAAAAGTATGTCTTTGTGCCCCCTTTTCCCTGTTCATGCCCTATCGGCCCCCCTGGCTAAACTTTGCTAGATCCGCCCCTGCACAGTCACCAGCCGTCAGCTGCATAGAAAACGATCCTGGTCTAGAAAGTAATATTAAATAAATTCTAACGACAGCTTATCAAGGTTAAACGTGCTGCTGTTGTTCCGCCGCTGGTTTCCTCTTTCTGGCGCGAAGTGGGCGATAAACAAACAAAAGCCGATCAGCTGATCATTAAGCAGTTTCATGATTGAAGTAGCAGCAGGAGAGGGAGAGGCAGTCGCTCCATATATTGGTTGTTAAGCTTAACATGGGAACGCTTTACAAACATTCAGAGATGAACTTACACACTTGCTTTACTTCTCTCTGGGATAACTTCCTCGGAGATGAAATGCTGGTTTGGTAGCGAGGCTACAAATACGCACAGCTGCTCTATCACATGACGCATACTGCTGCAACGTGCTACAGTTATGAGCCGAGTTACGCCGTGTTGCAAGTTTTGTGAGATGCTTTTTTGATATTTAATGGATCGGATTACATTTTTTATTTTTCACCGATATCCGATCCAGTAATTTAGGTCAGTATCGGACCGATACCGATACGTAATATCGGATCGGTCCATCTCTACTTTAGTGTTGAATTGTCTTGTGAAGATACTTAAGATTGCCATAGAGCAGAATTTATGATACTTTTTCCATGAAGTCTTAATAGAGGAAATAACTACCAGTTCCACTGAGAATGTTCATTGGTCAGATCCTTGGTTGAGCAGTGGTCAGTAGAAGAAGTTAGTGTTAAAGTCTACCATGCAAGTAAGTAAATTGTATTTATTTAGCATCTTTCTAGATAAGGATCACACAGTGCTTCATAACAACACTCAACAAATAAACACAATTATTAAAACACAGTAATAATATCCACTAGTTTGTCTATACAAATAAGTCTTGAGCTGCTCTTGAAAAGTTTCTTTAAGAGTCCACAGATCACAACTGTAATGTTAGCGCAGTTTC
This sequence comes from Oreochromis niloticus, assembly GCF_001858045.2. Classification (NCBI taxonomy): domain Eukaryota; kingdom Metazoa; phylum Chordata; class Actinopteri; order Cichliformes; family Cichlidae; genus Oreochromis; species Oreochromis niloticus. The sequence continues at coordinate 12,162,886 of NC_031980.2, read as the reverse complement.
CTTTAGTTTTCAGACTGGTATTTGTCAGAACACTGCACGTTATAAATGGGTGCAAGAGTTTGGTAATGTAAGCAGGCATTTGTTCATGCAGAGCTCTGAAAGTGATCACCAAGATCACAAACTGACATCAGCAGAAAGACACAAAATGTGTGTCACACGAGACTACTTAGAGGATCTATAAGTAGCCTCGCAGCTATATTTTGTAAGCAATCCAAATAACAGTCTGATTAGATCTGATTATATCATGTAGTCACAACCACATATGGCTCTAAAACTAAAAAGAAAATCACATGATTCTCAGCGCAAAATATCTGCTGTTTACTTTCACTAAAGCAACCCCAAAGCAAACACACTTTTAGGCCAGATGTATTCCTCTGTGTGCGTTAGAAGTTCACAGAAACGCAGAAATCCTGTGTTTTATACTTCTGAAGAAGACTTACTGGCACAGTTGGAATCTTCCCACAGACTTTCCAGATTGCTGTACAGCTGGTAAACCAGCATCAGCCGATCACTGCGCAGAAGGCTGTCCCTGCAGGTCACATTCCCAGGACCCATCTGAGAAGACAGGGGCATTTGAAAAGGACCTCACGAGTTATCTTCTGCCTGCACAGGTGCTGCATGTGTGTTTCCATCCCATCTCAACAGATCAGCAAAAGATGTTGCAAGGATTAAGCTTGTTTCCTCAAATGTGTCACCAGCAAACACTCATCACATCACGAGACTGGTGTCTGACGACAGGAGGCCTGTCTTCACACAAACACTGGAGACATTTTCCCAAAGCAAAAAAAAACAAACAGAAAAATTGCTTTAGCCCATACCTGGTCTGACGAGATGTTGTTGTAGATTTCCACGAGGTTGCCATAAGTCGAGTAACAGCTCTGGCATACTTTGACGGGTCGAGCAGCGGGCACCAAGCAGTTCACATAGGCCACATACCGCTGACCGAATATGTGGAGCAGGTCGCTGCAGTAGTCACTGACCTCCAGGTCATCTGGGAAGGAAGACAGCAGACTGAAGGAGAAAACAGTGTCCACGGCGGGCTTAGACACGATTGCAGCGGTGCTTAAAGACGGGACTGCTTCCAGTTTGTCCGCTGACTCTGAAGCGCTAAGATGTACCACGTCTCCACACTTGAGAGAGGGAACACAGATCGCTACGAAAACAAAAAACAAGTAGAGATTATACGGCAACATGGCTGAAAAACACAGCTGATTTATCTCTGGCTAGCTTTCACTCTGGAGAACCCATGACTTCCTCGTTAATCATGTGACTGTGAAATCTCGCGAGAGCACGTCGCAGTCTGAGGCATGTACAATACTTCAGAGCACACAGGAGTACTGTTTGAAGCTGCAGTATTTTTTAGACCTATACCCTTTTACTTTTATAATTTCTGAAGTTATATATCCTCTTAAAGCTCAGTTCTTCCACGAGACTGTCATTTCACGCATGCTCACTTCTTGTCTGCTTGTGGTAAGCTTTCAGTAAACCCCTAGAAGTGTATGCAAATGTTTCCAAGTCGAACTTAAAGCAAGGGAAAGTAATATCTGAACTAGTTTCATTAGTAAATTCCTGATTTAAAGAAAAAAAAGACTTTAAGTACGTATAAAATAACAACAATCATTGTAGAAGAAAATGGTTAGTTTATTACAAGATGTATCCTCAGAGCTGCATACTGCATGCAGTCAGCACATAATGAGTTGTGATGTAATGCCCTGAAGGTAGGAGGGGCTTAATCTAAATGACTTCTCAATGGGGCCCCTCTTCTACGTCATATAAGATGCTCATGCTCTTTAAGGTAAAGTAGGCATTTTACAAGATTTCCATGACATTTTCAAGCCATTTTTTATGAAAGAAAGCCTAACTTTTTTCATCCACTATATATTTTCTTTCTAAACTGTATTGTAGCTCTGTAAATATGTACTGGGTCATTTTGCCCTCCACCCGTTAAAATAGACACCTTTTCTGAAAGGTGTCCTGCAAGAGTGTCTATTTTAAGGTGAAAATGTTACTTTTACTCCCTGACCTTGTTTCCTATCATTTCTGAAAACTGTCCGCAAACCTGTTGACATCATCTATGCATTAATTTGTTTTTCAGAGAATGACTTACAGGGCAGTAAGTAAGCATATATTTTAAATTATGTTTAGTGGGAATGTGAGATGCTGTGTGTGCTTTGGTACAATGAGGCTCAAGGGTCTAACAAATGGCCTATCACAGAGTTCCTACATCTGTTATTCAGTATAAAGTTTTTAAAACATTTCCTTTTTTGTAAATCTACAAATAGATTAAGAATTAAAGGGACCCACTTTTAAATAAGTGGGTCCACTTACTTAGAAGCAAGGTTTACTGGAAAACAGCACACAGCTGAAGTGATCTGATTTATCCCATGACTGTACACTGGAATTCTTGAAGTCAACTTCCCCATACATCATGGACACCATTACAGATATTTTTTTTTAAAAGAAAAGAGCTGGCATTTCCACTGCACTGTAACCTGGGTTGCTCTCGACGCTTTGAGTAATGGGGAGGTGTGAGTGAGCATCCCTGCTGGAAAGAGATAGCCCGTCCTCATGGTCTCCTCATTATTTACGGGGTTTTTGACACCATACAATTTTGCAATGTGCGCTCGGCGCGAGGCAAATAATCACGGAGTCAAGGTAAACGATCTGGGCTCCAGTCCTGATTGTGATAATTGTCAAAAACCCCCTCGAATCAAGCAAGCGCAGTCAATGGTCGTTAATGTGAAATTAGTGGCTCTTGATAACTTGCAGGCCGCATCAATTCCGCAGTCATCAGAGCCTAATGAAAATAAGAGGGGAGAGAATGCAAGCGGCATTAGCGGCCTATTCTAATGCCTGCGCACAACTCCGCTGATAAATATGGATTCTGGCCCCTGATGCTCCTCTAACTGCACATGGCACCGGCAGCTCATTAACTCTTCTTCTCCTGACCGGAGTTCACCTAATTGTTCAGATGTTCCCCATTCCTTTATTATTTTCTAGTGCAGCTCTCAGAAAGAAGAAGTGATTACAACTTAAACTCTGATCCTGCTTATTTGTAGCCCGCAGTGACTGCACTGAATGGTTAGACCTCATCTTTTAGCATTTTTTCTCACAAATAACTTCAAAAAAGGTATATATATATCTTTATTGTTATTGGTCATTAAAACGCTCTAAAATGAATGAGCTATAGGTGTTCGTGTCACATTGATCACATTAGTCTCCAAGCTTGGATGTCTTTTCTTTGGATACTAATCAACAGAGTGGCCTACCAAGTAAAACAGGCATATCATCACTGTTTCAGATTAACGTTACTGTCAGATGGGGGAAGAAATGCCTTCATTAGCATGTAATAGAGCAACCGAGAGGACAAAAAATACTAATTAGGTCCATAAATTAGATGGCGATGAGAATGATGAGAGCCCTTCGGGAGGGATGGCAAGACTCAGTCTAAAGAAGCTCCTTGCTGGAGAGCAGTATAGGCAACAAGAAGCTATGACCAAACAGGGAGATATAAACCCATATCTTACATCTTTCAATATATGTTATGTATAAACACATATAGAGTACATGTGACTATCCAATGGACATTCTGGGCACCAGGGGCTCATGCACATTAGGAGCTTACCGAAAAGACCCCTCCCCAAAAAAAACCCTTGAAATGTTAAAACCATATATTGGCAAATCATAGACATATATTTAATCTCATCAAAACCTTATAATGGATAGAATACTGGAGAGATTAGTAGTCACTCCCAAACTCAAATTAATGAAACAAGCAGAAATTGGGTATTGGGTAGGGGGCGGTGACATTGCAGGTAACTTGAAAAGTTGCTGACAATGCTAATCCAGAGTTTGGCTGTAGCAGGGCCTCACAGTCACAGTGGATTTATGACCTGAAACTTTGGTTGGAGCAAGAACCACTGAGTAAGTAATGTTCAGTCTGCTGTCATTAAAACTTCCTGCATGTCACAACCACAGACTGAGTGTTAGTATCCAGGTAATATTTCTGCTTTACTTGCATTTATTTTTAACATAAAGAAAAAATGTGTTTATTCCTTTTTCTAAGTGGACACATCCTAGAAAGTATGCTTTTTTCTCTCTGAGCTCTATACTGTGAACAAGTGCAACCGAAAGAGGTAATGGTAAGTGATGCTGAAAGGAAGAAAAAGAGGAGATCGTCAGGGAGACGCACAGAGTGACAGAGAGAATGAGAGAGGAAGCAGCAGTGTGTGTGTGTGTGTGTGTGTGTGTGTGTGTGTGTGTGTGTGTGTGTGTGTGTGTGTCATCCTAACGTGAAAATGATCTGGCTGCTTCATTAGTCATTTGATGACAGATACGTTAAAATTTCCAGTGAAGCTGCTTTGTGATGGTTCTGTTTTTCCAGTAAGGCACGGAGCTATTTTGTGTACAAATATCTATATATTTCTGTATGATATGTCACATTACTGAAGAAAGAAAAAAACTTGATCGTCTTAACAACTTGAGAAGAGCCCACCACACATTTTTTAAAGGGGGCTGTAACTAGATGATCCAGCCATGCATATATAGTGGTGTGAAAGAGTATTTGCCACCTTCCTGATTTCTTTCTCTTTTTTTTTGTATGTTCTTCGCACTTAAATATTTGAGATAATCAAAAAAAATGTAAATATGAGACCAAGATAACTGCTCCCTAAAAATGCTAACTGGTTTTTGCCACCCTTAGCTGCAACAACTGCAATAAAGCAATTGCGATAACTGGCAATGAGTCTTTTACAGCACATGCTGAGGACTTTTGGCCCACTCATCTTTGCAGAATTGTTATAATTCAGCCATATTGGAGGGTTTTCAAGCATGAAACCCCTTTTTAAGGTCATGCCGCAGCATCTGCATTGGATTCAGGTCAGGACTTTGACTCGGCCACTCCAAAGTTTTCGTTTTGTTTTAAGCCATTCAGAGGTGGACATGCTGGTGGGTTTTGGATCATTGTCCTGCTGCACAACCTGAGTGTGCTTCAACTTGAAGTCATAAGCAGATGGCTGGACGTTCTTCTTCAGGATGCTTTGGTAGACTGCAGAATTCATGGTTCAATTTACCGCAGCAAGTCTTCCAGGTCCCGTGGCAACAACACAGCCCCAGACCATCACACTACCACCACCATATTTACTGTTGGTACAATGTTCCTTTTCTGAAATGTTGTGTTACATTTATGCCAAATGTAGCAGGACACACACCTTCCAAAAAGTTCAACTTTTGTCTCATCAGTCCACAGAGTATCTTCCCAAAGGTCTTAGAGATCATGGTGTTCAAGATGTTTTCTGGCAAAACCGAGATGAGCCTTCATGTTCCTTTTGCTCAGCAGTGGTTTTCATCTTGGAAATCTGCCACTTGTACGCAGTGAAGGCATGAAGATTGACCTTAACTGAGGCAAGTGAAGCCTCCAGTTCTTTGAATATTATTCTCTGGGTTTTTTGTGACCTCTTGGATGAGTCGTCGCTGCGCTTTTGGGGTAATTCTGGTCAACCGGCCAGTCCTGGGAGGATTCACCACTGTTCCATGTTTTCATTTGTGGATAATAACTCTCACTGTGGTTTGCTGGAATCCCACAGCTTTAGAAAATGCTTTATAACCTTTTCCAGACTCAGAGATAACAGTTACTCTGTTTCTTATTTGTTCCTGAATTTCCCTCTCAGCATATCTGGTTTTTGATGATCTTTTGGTCTACTCCACTTTGTCAGGCCGGTCCTATTTAAGTGAGTTTATGTTATAACAAGGGGCCATGCACTTTTTCACACAGGGCCATGCAGTTTTGAATTACTTTCCACTTAATAATAAGCACCGTCATTTAGAAACTGCATTTTCTGTTTACTTATGTTATCTTTGTCTAATATTTACATTTATTTGATGACCTAAACCATTTAAGTGTGACAAATATACAAAAAGAAAATCAGGAAGGGGGCAAATACTCTTTCACACCACTGTAACTATTAATTTGCTAAAGAACAGTTACCAGTAAGTATTCAGCAGTAGTCATTATGCATTAAGTTACCCCTGTTACCACTGGGACATGCTGTTGTGGCAGAACAAGTGGAATAAATTTCAACCCCTTTATGTACAGCTGGATAGGTAATCCCTTGTGCTTGGGGCCCCTCTACTCATTAAATATAATAAGTTAGCTTCACTTTAAAAAAAATGCTAACTCATTTACTCAAAAAAAGAAGTCCAACAACCTTAAGATGGGTATTTAGAAGAGCTTTTATTCAGACTGTGTGCCACCTTATGCATGACTTAATTCTGTGTTGAATGCACTCATAAATTTTTAACATTTTGTGTCATGAGACAAACAGCAGATTTAATTTACATTTGAACGACAAACCTGAATGAGGTCAAAAACTATTACTGATGCTGTGTCCTGTCGTTTCCTAATTGTTTGCTAAGCCCTTATATTATAATTGGCCATGCAAACACCTGAAACCATAATACATGGGCTGAGCACAAAATAACTGAAGTAAAGATCACAAAAAGCTCGCTGGTGCCGATCTGTTCCATCAAGTATTAAAAAAGTACAGAAAGCTCAGTTTAAGTGAGTAAACTTAAAGTATTAAAATATGCATCTTGTTTGCATTTAGACATGATTTGTATGTAAAAACTTAGTTTCCATCTTCAGGCTTTGTCAAAAATTATTTCCTTAAATCATAAGTGTTGTTACTGGGAAACTGTTACTAGTATGAAATGTTTAGCATAAGCTTGCATTTTATTAACTTCATGGAAGTTTTCATATGCCGTATAAAACAATCAAGAAGGGGAATACAATGAAAACAGGCTTCTCAGTCACTTCATAGTGACAGATGTAGGCCTCACTGAGTATCTGCAGGTGGGTACTTTCTCTAGGCCTACGCTTATTGTTTTTTACATAAAATAAATTTTAAAAAAATATTTGAGAGGCCAAAAAAAATTTAATTTGAATGCTGGTGCAGATTATTGCCCTGTTAGCTGAGTGTGATATGATCTTGGGAAACTGGACAATCTCAAAGGGGTTAACTCAAACCAGTTCAGCCTTAAACTTGGCTCTTGGCGTGGGGAGAGAAAATAGCTGTAAAGTTATGCAGAAGTTATTCTTCATCCCTCGGGCCGTCCCTAATCCGCCAAAAACCTCATTCTTTCATCGGAGAACTGTGCCTCCTTTCTTGTCCCCCCTTCTCTATACAACATAAAGTCAGACTGCATTTAATGGTTATGTCGGGATGGGAGAGGGGCTTTCTTCTTGCCCCTTTCTCCAGAATATTGCCCTTTTCGTCGTGTGAGTCTCCCAACCCGCAGGGACCCCTATATTCTTTCCTTCGCGTCTGACTCGAATCACAAACTAACCCTGATTTTCACCACTTTGCTGGGAATCGCGGGGAGTGATAATAGAGATTTCGCTTTCATTTTACACGCTTGACTTGGTTTTTGTTGCTTTTCTCCTCTCCCGTGATTTTCCCCTTTTCCAGGGATTAGCCCTGACTTTGCCCGCGCACTGGCCGACGAAGAGCCCCAGAGCCCCGGGATGACAATTGATGCAGATCAAGGCAGGCTTATTCTGTGTCTTTGAAAGGGACTGATCTGAGTCGAGTTTAAATGAAGGAGTTATAATGGAAAAAAGCAGACGTGCTTGAGTTTGCATCGTACACAATTATCTCATATTTTCTGTTAAATGACTTTTTGTGTTGTTGCCCCCCCCCCAAAAAAAACACTAGGCTAATCGAAGCAGATCTCTTTTTTTGTATCACACGCACCACTACAGCTGACACTGATGATGATGGAGATACAATAATAAATGTGACCAGGGTTTTATGTTTAAAAGAGAAGAACGTCATAGTCGTCCAAGTTGCTCTCCTACCTGCTCCGTCTTTCTCACCCGTGTCTGTGTGAGTGTTGTGGGCATGAAAGTTGATTAACAGTTGCTTTCATTCGTGGGCGTGGCCTTTGGAGACCTCGGACAGACACACCTGTCACTCATCTACAATCAAGCTCACTATTTAAGCCTGGCTTTCATCACTGCTCCTTACCAGGTCATTGAACTACTCAGAAGGATTGGTTGGAAAGCGTCAACTCATCCACACCAATTGGGAAACTCACTCTTGAACAGAAGGATAGCAGCAAGCGTAAAAAGGAAGATTTACAAGATGGTACTGAGAAGTTATGGTGTATGGTCTGGAGACTGTGGCACTGATGCTCATTGGGAGTGACCAGAATGGACAAGATTAGACATTAGTATGTCAGAGGGATAGCTCAGGTGGAGTGCTTTGGAGATAAAGGAGGGTGCAGATGGTTTGGAGTTCACAGGAGGCGTAGTGGATATGTTGGACAAAAGATTTTGAATATGAAGCTGCCAGAGAGGAGGAAAAGAGGAAGACCACAGAGGAGGTTCATGGATGTAGTGAAGGAAGATATGCAGAGAAGAGATGAGGGAAGATGAGCTGATGTGGCCACGCCTAAACGGAGCAGCCAAAAAAAAGACGGACAAAAACAAAAGTTGCTAAAGTTATTGAGTGGTATGTTGTTACATTGCTCTGCTGTAATAACAATGTAATAATGAAGATTTTGGCAACTCCATTAATGGACTTTGAAGATTAAGTAAGAAATTCTAGATAAATTTGATTACAGCTCTTCTCAGAGGGTCAGCAGAAAATAAAGGAAATAAGGTATGTTGACCTTAATAAAGCTGCAAATATGAGGAAATCTTTAGTGTTGTTTTTTTTTTTAATGTTACATAGCAAAACCAGTGATTTAAAAGTTATATCCGCAATGACAGCCTTCATGCGACTTATACAATTCTGTTTCCAATCCCAAAGGAGCAAATGGAAATAAATCAGGGGGAAGAGGTGGTTAGATCAAACTAGAGCAAGCAAATAACTTTGTCACATTCTTATCGAGTAAAATGTATTTATAAACCACATTTAAACATAGTGTTTACTGACAAACCTGCTGTAACATGTATACCTAACACACACACACATTATTATATATATAAATAGAAAGGTGTACACATAAAACATAGATTAAGAGGCCTTCTCCAGCAAGCAGACACACACTGACAACACAGTTATAGATGTAACAGCAAAATGGGAGCTGTGGGACGGAAAACCCAGAAAATAAATGTGGGTTTAGAGTAAGACTGTGAGGGACCAAGCAGCCAAGGCATAAAGGACACAGGAAAAAGAAATATCTTCAAAATGGATTTTCTTTATTTTAACCCTCAAAAAAAAAAAGTCAAAAATATAATTAGCGGGCCCATAAAAGAGATCAACTAAATATAACTCTACAAAAAGTAATTTCCAGAAACTTAAAACAACAAAGTAGACACAACTCACAAACTAACCTAATTACAAAGACACAAGAGGTTAGCTTTTTTTGGCCAAACCATTTAGTCCTCCTCAGTCACCTTTTGCCCAGACAGGAAACACCCATCACCCCAAACCAGGTAACTCAAAGAAAGAGAAACATAATTAATATAACAGAAAACATTTTTAGAAAAACCACACAATGTTTTATGCTCGCACTTCATAATATCAGTGTTAGGTTTAAGTAAAATGATTAATGAATTATATAATTGAAGAAACTGCAAACCAAACTAATAAGTGAACAAATTGACTTGTTTTATCTATGTGTGGCTGATGCCATCACAAAGACCTAAAAGTGGAGATGGAGTGTTTTTTATATGGATGAAAGGGTGGAGTGCTAATTTATCTACTAATCAGTTAATGTTACTTAACTTGGCTAGCATGCTGCAATCATAAAGTGTAAGGGTGCAATGCACAGACAATAGACCGTCAAAACAAAACATGGAGGTAGCTTCCAGTTCGGAAAAACAAAGCCAGTGCAGAAGTATCTTAAACCTTAAATGGTTGTTCTGCACACTTAAAGTTCCAAACCATTCAATTAGAGAGAAGGAGAGCACAGGTTCAATAAAAGAGTAGTAAAACATCTGTAAAATATATCATCTTTGATGTTTACGCCTCATAGTCATAGTTTTTTGCAACCAAGATGGCGATGGTTGGTTAATTATAGTGCTAATGATGCGATGAGGGATGAGAAGTACTTTATATATTCCATGTTTGTGAAATTATTTTGTGCTTGTATAGATGGTGACAGCTTATGGTATGAAAAGTGTTCTTTATCAGTCCTTGTGCCAATGGAGCTGAGTCTATTTTAATCTGTCCCAGGATAGACACGGGTCGGCTGTCCTGCCACTTCTGAAGTCGGTCGCCATCTCTCTGGTCTTATTCACCACTGCAGAACTGTTGCAGTATTTCTGTAGGTGGCGTGACCAAGAGTTGTACTGAAAGTCTGAGGGAAACAGGACTGAAGAAAGCACCGTGCCCTGTGGAGCTTCTGTGCTGCACATCACCAAATCAGAGAGAGCACTGCCCAACCTCACATGCTGCAGTCTGTTTCTAAAAACAAATAGAATTTCAGTCAGTAGAAAGGAAGCACACACTTCTCACATTGTCTATACTAATCTATCCACAGAGGCCAATATCTTTTTTTTTTCCATTCCAGGCTATAAATGTACTTTTTTAATGCAGTAAAGTTTGGCACTCAAAAATGGGAGTCAGAAGAGATTAACATGCTTTTGGAGACAGCCTCAAGTGGACACTAGAACTAAACTTTTTGTCACTTCCTCATTGGTTTCATTTGGTTTGATTTTTTAGCTCCAGTGTTCCTCCTCTGATGAACCCAACCCATCTTCAAACTTTATTTTGAGCTAAATGTAGAGTTTTGAAAGTTTTGTAATTGCAAGGTATCAACTGTTAGTTGTAAGGTTTTTAGAGTATTGTGTAGAAAAACTATGCTCTGCTACATTAAGTGTCTCACACACAAGCTACACACATTGAAAAACCTATGACTGGATAATGTAATAAATTTCTTTGTATATCCAGTGTGTATCAAAAGTACATGTGAGAATAGAATAATAGCTAAAAGCGACTGTGTAAAGTATATACAAATTGTATAAGGTTATATGCATAAATTGCAATACTTTTTTTTTAAAAGGATGGCCACGAGTAACAAATTCTTTTATATTAGGAATTATATTTAAGTCTATGCTTGAGCTACTTGTATTTTAGCAGTTGTTTTACTCTATATCTTTGTGCTAGATTTAGGAATTTTTATGCATTACAGTTAAACCATCGTTTTCCAAACTTTTTTCATAAAACCCATATTGTTTAGTTAGACCAGGATGACATCATCCAGTTATCTGTAAGTTCTAAGTATTACCATCGATGACAAATTTCTCCTCTCTTCTTATATTGTTTAATTTAAACATTGGAGGTAAACCAATTTCACAAAATTAGTCGAAAAAGCCCAAAATGCTACTGACCCTTTAAAATGAGTCCCACTGGAGAGGACCTGATTCTTAAAATCAGAAATTCTCATTATCAACTTTATGCCCAGTAAAGGTCACTCAATATTTACCAGTCCACATTTTGACTCATATAGTTTATCAGTAATGATTTTATCAATAGACAATAGTAATGTGGATGTTTCTGTGCAAAACACATTTGATAAGTAAAAAAGAAGGCAAATAGTGGTGGCATTTCATTCTCTCAGCTTTACCAGTGTCACGATCTAAACACGCTACATCAATGACAAACAAGACTGCGGAGCTTCGCTCGTCATGTCACACGAGAGAGAGCTTCATGTATTTGCTGAGTCTCTCCCAATCTGGCACCTTGGCGGCACTGTGAGAAGTTAATCTTTGTTGACGGTGTGTTGTGCACTCTTCTGTGGGCTGGCTGGTTGGGATCTCTTCTGGAAAGTCCAGTCTGTCTTCACATAGAGGCGGATAATTACCAAACACGCAGCCGACAGCAAAGGCACAAAAGCTGCATTGACTTCCTCACTGCTGGTCGCCTCCAGGGGATGGTCCCGCTCCCTGCTCACCCTGCTCACCCAGACCCTCTTCTCATCACTCCTGAGAGGCAGGACGACTTGTTCCATAACAAGATGCGAAACTGACTTCTTTCAGCTCCAGTGAACTGGACATAAACCCCGACTGACAACCTCCAGTGCCCAAAGAGAACAGAGAGAGGACGGGTGGGCCGGGAGCGAGGACAAGAGAGAGGTGGGGGCGGCACAGGGGGCACTAAATAAAGTTGTTATTCACTTTAATCGTACATTTTAGAGGAAAAAAACAAAGGATCTTCACTTTAAACTGATTACTCCAGTTCCAACGTTGGCATCTAAACAGTGAAATCTAGATCCTTTGAATTGCATCCGCAAATGTTTGCCAACTTTTTATCTCCCTGTTGTTCATAATGTATGATTTCTCCTCACGGCCGCCTTCCCCCCCTCTCAGCGCTCAATGTGTTACAGCAATGAAAGCGTAAAGTGCTGTTAATGTAATGGGCCATGGGTGATTGTTTCTGACAAGCAACAAAACACACCGTCCCTCCCCTCAAATTAGTCGCTCAGGAGGGGGTGGGGTGAGGGGGTCCCAAGAGACACATGGACACGACAGCATGCCAGCATATAGCATGAGCATCGGCGTGACTGTCATTTGTAGTGGCTTATTTTCTTACCTTTTAGCTGGTTCTGGGGATGAATTACCAACTGGATTATCTTTATTGTTAAAGAAAAATAAATTGTAAATAAACAAAAAAAAAGTTCTCTTTTCAGTTTGGTTTATGTTAACATGCCTTGATCTAAATCTATTAGTGGTTTTAACTCACTTAAGAGGGGAAAGCCAGTGGGTGAGCTTGTTACCCCCTTGAACCTAATCCAAGATTATCTCTCCCCCATTTGTTGAAATTATTTCAAACACTGAGAATTGATGAGTTACTCATTACAGTGTCTTCAGTCAAGGAAGTGAGTCGTATCTCTTTACTTATAACCAGAAATACATATTTTTAGATGGGCACACATTTAACCAATTGATTTATTCAGATTCTGATGATACATATGCATGATAGTCTCGTTACTTTGATTTAAAAGGAAAATAAATCAAATAAATAAACTAGGATTTCCATCGCATCAAATGCACATGCTTATAAAAAAAAACATATCAAACTCCTAAGGTGTGGACCTTTTCTGCTCATTTATTGTTTGTTTTCTACACTTTATGGGAAGTCACTGCAACAAATGTTGATTATTTCAACCCTCTTCAATATGCAGAATAAGAAACGTTGCTCTATGCTACCACTGGTGGTCAAAAAAGTGTAAAACAAGTCCATTAGACACCTAATGTCAACAATTCATTTGTACAGAAAAAAATAAATAAATAAATTTATTGACAGACTTTACGTCCATAAAAGCAAGACAAAACACAACATATAAACCTTAATAAAAAATAAATATATATATAAAATATAAAACATTTGTAAAAAAAAATAAAATAAATAAAAAATAAAAAAAGGTTTATGGATATACCATATATATATATATATATATAGATATAGATATAGATATATATAGATATATATAACCATAATATACATAAAATACATAATTCCCAAAAGAAATCAAAAAATACACAAACACTTCAACCAGTGCTTTCTCAGACTGGATGAGTAACGGGAACCACTCACTGTGCTAAAATTATGCTGTTACTAGAGCCATCCAGTCATTCTCTAAAATTGAACATTAACTTTCTTAAAAGTGCTTTAAAAGTCCAAACATCCACAGCTAAAAACATTTAAAAAAATTTTTTTTTGGGGGGGGGTTAATTTTTCACACCAAGACGGTAAATATTGATACAAATCCATGTATCATACTCTAGATGACTTTTATTTTGAAAAGACTGTGACATTCTATCTGAATGGGTTGTGTTTGGGGGATTTGGTTAATAAGTGACTCATGAGGAGTGGATCACTAATACCAGAGACATTAGCCTAAGTAAGTAGCTTTCACCATGTGTTAGTTTAATTTTAAGTGTAGAAATTCAATATGTTTTTTATTTCATTGTTTTGTAGGCACAACACTCATCTTCTGTAAAAAAAAAAAAAAAAAAAAAAAAGAGGAAGCTGCACAAAATGAAGTCATTTACATATTTCAAATCTTCTGGTTTTGATTGTACTGTAACTAAAGGAACTAGTCTCTTCAAAGGCACAGGTACCGCTCCATAAATGTGATTTCTAAACCTTAGGCATGGTGCTGCTGGGAAATATTTTTAAAAGTCATTCCAAGCATTTAAAATTTTATGCCTGCCTCAGATGCTTTAAATTTCATCCCTGGTTCAAATACATAAAATTATGGAGACAGAGTAACAAAGGTGTATACTTAAAACTGCTTTTTTGTAAAAGTGCAGGTGCTACTCTGTAGTCCCATGTTATCCAGCTATATTATTCAGATTGAGCTCAGGTTGAATAGGCAGTTAGCTAGTCAGTTAGCAAAGGGTTAGCTTTAAAGCAAAGTCCTGATTTGTGAACGAGTCGGTGGGAGGAGTGGTGGAGGGCCTGGCGTGCAGGAAAGCCTCTCCTGGGCCAGAAGAAAAGGATTTGGCCCAGATGCAGGCAGAGATGTTAACTTTGAGTGGCCCCTGTGGCTCAAGCTCAGCACCCCCTCCTTCTTACTTCCCAAGCCCCCAGGTTGCCTTTGCATGACATCATTCCCAAACTATGTCCCCCATACCCATGTGAATCTGAGCTGTCACAATCAGCAGCCGCCCCCCTTCCCCACCATTAAACTGTACTGCGCCGCAAACCCATACGTTTCTTTTTCTTCCTCTCTTCTTCTACCACCAATCTCCTCCCTTCTTCTTCTTTTTTAACCTCCAGAAAGGCATTGTTTGAGTCAGGGCTTGATCAAAAAACTGTTGCCCGCCAACCACAGGGCTTTCTGTAAATTCAATAAGGCCACCTTAAAGATTTTCCTAATTAATGGATGACATCTTTGGCTGGAGGAGAGGCGAGGCATTCTGCTCCAGCCCGCTCTTTGTTCGCCTCCTAATTAACTTTCCTAGGTCACTCAGGTCCCCGCAACCTGAGAGTGAAGAGCCCCCATTGAGGAGGGAGTTGTAAACTTACTTTTTTTGCCTCGGCACTTAAAAGGGGAAAGCAACTATAGGGAACAGAAAATATCCTATTTAAGTCCTTTGTGAGTGAACTGCTTGCACATGTTCCAATAAAGGAAGTCTTCTAAATAAGCTGCCATGTTGCTCTCCGCTCCCCCTCTTTTTTTCCCCTTATCCCACCTCTTTCACTCTCAGCTCCACAGAAAGGTTATGAATGATAGCTCTGGGTTGAGGGGGGGTAAAGGGCCAAAGGACAGCATCTGGGCATTGTGGAATTGTGAGCATCTGAAACTTTGAGGGAATTTGAGGATGGGAAAGCACTGAGCTGCTGGGTGGTGGGATGGGTGATTGAGAAAATGTAGTGAATATGAGAAAAAAATAAGTGCCTCTTTGCCCTCATCATTGTTTGGGTGTTTCTAAAGGACCCCCATGTCCCACAGCTGCTTTCATCACTTCTACCCTTTATTCTGCAAAAAAAAAGTCCAAAAAGAAAGACACTTCTAATAATTTACAATCTGTTACTAACACACCCAACACTTCACTGATGATTGTTTATTCATAATAAACTTTCTGTTTATTATGAGTAGATATCAGTCTGAAAATAAAGGTGCAGCTATGAGCACAGTCATAGTGATGTTATGGTGTAATTTTTAAAAAGTATACATATATCGTAATGAACAATAATATAATGTACTTACTGTCAACTCTTAATGCACCTTTCATCATATTTCACCTAATACATTGTTTTCAAGTGAGACTTTGTCAGTATTAAATAAACAGCAACTGTGTTTCACTCTTAAGCAATCACTAAGTGCTTTCACTCACTTATCTGGTGTGCAGCTGACCAGTAGCTTATGGAAGATCATTACAACTAATGTAATAAAACATCACAAAGCCACAGAGCTGTGAGAGTGGCTGTTAGAAAAAGTTACCCTGCCTCTTTTTAAGACGTGTAGGATGTTTTGTTTTGGGGGCTTTTGCTACAGTTCAAAACTTCAATTATAAACAGGGGAGAGTTTGTATAGAAAAAAATTGGTATGTTTTTAATATTTAAATATACAAAGCAGGTGAGGAGGAAATTGAGATTTTCCAAAGAGAGTGCTGAGATTTTTTCTCATTGACTCCCGGTTGATTTTAAATTCTTTTTAAAATTCTCATGCTTACATGTTGAGCGCTAATTCGACCAGCTGCACATATTTATCTCAACTTCTTGTTAGACACACTCCTGCTCGCAGATTGAGGACTGCAAGGGGGTCTAGTCTTCAATCTACCACTTCTATGGACTCCTTCAAAAAGTGTATGAAAACTTGTCTGTTTAGTCAGGCCCTCTTTTGAGTCTCTTTTGTTATTATTGCTTAAATATCTGTGTTTTTATTCTGTTTACAACATGCTATTAACTGTTTTTAATTTTCTATATTTTATTGTCATTATTCCAAGTTTGTATTTATTTTGTTGTACAACGACTAAATGACTTTATGTTTGTGAAAAAGCACTTTATGAATAAATACTTGCTTACTCAAATAGAATATGTAAAACACAACTACATATTGAAAATGTTTCTTCCAGAAAAGTAAAGAAAGAGAATGCAAGAACAACACACACACACAAATGTAATCATCTGTAATTACAAAATTAATAAATAGTAGTTCCGGTGCTTCCAGAAGCAGGATAAATATCTTGTGTCACATAAATTAGCTACAGCTGAAACCATTATAACCACAATTTCGAATCAGTTCATCAACGTATAAATTTATGTATGAAATTTATCAGCAACACATGAAAGATAGGAACATTACCAGTCACAAACATCTGGCTTGCACTTGTCCATGTTGGGAGCTTAATGCATGAAAACATTCCACCTGAAGTATTTTCATTTTCGATATACCGTAGGTGCACCACAAATATGCGTATGAGGTACAACATGCTCTAAAAAGAGTGTTTTTAACATAACCTGTACACATAGAATTTAGGGCTACTGTAATTGCTTTGCATACAGTTTACAACACTGGCACTACACATCATCATCACAGAGCTCATTCTTGATGGTATGACCCAAGTACTTAACTTTAGTCGCTGCATTTAAACGTTACAAAATAAGGGAAAATTTTGCTTCTGGTCCTCTATAGCTGAAGTGGTCATTATTGCATTCTTTCTAGGCTTGAATTCAATACTGCAAAATATAACTTGAGCAGAGTCTGAGCAGCTGCTGCAATTTGGCAGCATTCTGGAGACAAAACAACTAAATCGTCAGCATACAACAAATTATCACCCAGTATTGTGATTGTTTAAGATTTTAGAAAGATCATTCCGTATATAGGCTGAAGCAAACAGATGACAGTATCCTATCTTGTCAAACATTTATAATACTTTACATTTCGTATTCACTGGATGGTTTAAAAAAATTAAAAATGGGGAAAAGAGCCCCAAAACAAGTGAAGCTGTGTTAACTTTATGAGATCGTCAACTTTTATTGTCATGGACAGAACTCTACTAATACTAAGGGTTGCAGAAGTACTAATGAGTGTACACAGTGGAAAATACCTCTATTCATTTAAATCCTCCTTTAGGTAGATTATGTCTCCATACATACTTAAAGATCTAGTTCATTTATTTATAACTGCAGTTCTGTCATTTTTGGTGAGAATGGGAGAATAGACCCAGAGAAGACACATATTAAACAGCCTCAGGGTGGATTCAAACCCAGGCTTATGACATCTGGGCCACCTGCTCAACCGGGGGAGCTATATTGGTGCTCATAATGTTCTGACTTTCAGCCTTCAGTATTCAAAGTGGACCAAACAAAAAGAGCTGCATCCCTGAGATTACCATATTAAGGAGATCCCTCCTAAATGACATCATAGAGAGCCAAGAGCAGAAAGAAAATATCTGAAACCGCATTTAGAGCAGTCTGAAGGCTGAGCTTTAGCTCACTGAGATTACTTAAACTTATATTGACTGCATTATTTGAGACTTTGGCCAAGTTTAATTTGAGCAGCCACACACTGAAGACAGCTTCCACTGCAGTCACAGATGACATTATACGCCTGTTTGCACGCCTGAACTAAACTTTATGTTTGAGGGTGATGAAATACTCCTTCATGCTTATAATAAATATGAAATTTTGGACTGAAAATGCTGTGATGTACAAAAATATATATAATTTTCTCAAGAAGTTCTCCTAGGAGCTGCATCCCATATGCATGCACTGTACCCTGGTCTGACCATAGACAAAGTCACATGCCCTGATTCTATCAATGGGTCAGCAGTCCTCCTAGCGTCTGGGTGTCTGGATGTGTATTAAGACCCATGAGGTGAGTGTGAGGCTCATGATGACAGCTCCTGTGCTGCCCTGAGACCCTGAGGGTTACTGGCGGGTGGAAGCTGTGACCTCAGACCGTGATCACTGAACCTGACCTGTGGAGTCAGCAGGATAACATCAGGAGAAGCAGGGCTGCGAAGCAAGACTGACTGTTGAACAGACCTGGACAAACAGCAGAATGACCGTGAGAGTGACTCCAGGTGAACGGCAGCTGTGGAAGGGGTAGACGAAGACTATTCTGTGCTTAATCTGTGCGACAACCGCGACCAGTATTTTCACTGCTGCT
Source organism: Oreochromis niloticus (assembly GCF_001858045.2). Taxonomy (NCBI): domain Eukaryota; kingdom Metazoa; phylum Chordata; class Actinopteri; order Cichliformes; family Cichlidae; genus Oreochromis; species Oreochromis niloticus. Next base: position 12,144,313 of record NC_031980.2, on the reverse strand, counting down.
GCCTCTTAAACAAAGTCATTTAGACACCGTGAGGGACTGAGAGTGGGAGAAAGTGTGTGTATATATATATTGAAAATCATTTTTTGCAAAGTGCATCTGATGCAGCAAACTGTTAAAGTCCCTCTCTACTCGAAAATGTGTCTTGCTCATTGGCATGTTTATTAGATTGATTGTTTCCTCAATTGTATGTTGAGAATTTCTGTTTTCAAATTCATTCGCTGAAAAATGGAAGTTTAGATGCTCTAGATAAACATGATTTTGTGACATCACAACTAGTCTAGAAGGCTTTCTTAGATGAATTATAAACTGTGTTATTTTTGATAAATTGCTAAGCACTCTGTTATTGAGTTAATCAATGAGTACGATATTATGTCTTGTTTTTACGACCTGTGATCATCAAGGTAGATTTTGGGCAGGTTCTCAAAACCTGTTGTGGTTTGATCAGTAGTTCTGATGCCAGTAGATCAAACCTTTGATGTCCCACTAATGTTAAAATAGTGAAAACTGAATATGTAGAAATCAAATAAACAATTTAAAGTTAAACTGATGGTTGACTTCGAAAATGAGGGTAAATGTGGTAGAAAGTGCCATTTTTTCATACGCATTTTACTTGTTTTTTGCAGCTACAAAGAGACAATCAAAGATTTAATTATTTTAAATGAGCATTAGACACAAATAAATGAAAGATAAAATCATTAACTAGGTGAAGTTTATTATTCAAAACGAACTTAAAGACAGACAAAGAGCCAGGCCTGTACAACTCACCCACCGATCTAATCAAGTCCAGTCACCTCTGCATGACTGAAACGTGTCCTTTCAGCTCTGGAAATCCGAACACTTTCACACACCACAGGCAGAATAATAAATGAACTGTAGATACACTGATCACATCGCGGGCTCCTCGGCTCTCACATGTTTGTCTTTGCAGTGTGAACAGACTAAGCCCCTCTACTCAGCTGTCATAATTTGTTAACGAGTCTTTTCAGGGAGGGAAAAAAGAAAAAGAGAAGACAGAAAAAGAAAAGAAAGCTCTTCACGAGTGACTGAAAGCAGAGGTCCATCCAGAGAGGGAACCCAGGGGCGACATCAGACCGATTTCAGACCAGCCCGTGATGGCATCTCTGTATATTTTAATATTAATGACCTCGGCCGCAAAGCCGCCTCTAAGCTTCCAACAGGTGCCCCCAGCCCCACTCGAGTCTGAAAAACTGGGATCATTCAACGTCTCGCTAACCACCGCCGGTCAATAAAGACTGCACATGAAGAGGACTCCAAGAGAAGGGAAAAAGACATAAAGAGTGGAAGGGGAGTTACGGAGTCAGTCATCTCTTGCAAATAAGTTTTTGAGTCACTTTCCCCAGCTGAAACACGGGTCGATATTTTTCCCCCCCTTGAGAAAGAGATTGACTTTTGTTTGGAGTTTGTGAGAAGTGGGAATCAGAAGCGGGACAATGGGACTCCCCACGGCGAGAGGCTGAGAGGAGCCATCTCAAATCAGTCAGCCAGGGGACTGACTAATCCGTCCATTGTACCTCCCCAGCCACCGGCCGCACATCAACACATTCGCCCCCCATTGTCCCCCACCCTCATGCAGCGGGATTTGCTCTCCCCAACAGCCAGTTTTGTCCACGGCAGTTCGAGCGGAAGTTTCTCACTGACAATTTGCCCCAAATAGATTTGTCAGAGCGTCCAACTGCACCGCACCGACTTGTGGGTTTCTGGGTTTGGGTCTTGGGTCTGTGTTTTTGGTGGTGGTGGTTGGGGTGGGGGTGGGGGGGGTGACATGGTGAGGCTTTGGCGTGTGTATGTGAATGCGTGTAAGTGCGCATGGGTTTGTCTGTACGCACGCACAGGTGTGCCAGCATCTCTTTTACACAGCAGCTAACGAGGTGGCGCTAATGTCTGCGGCGGCAGTGGAGGAATGCAGGGATAGGCCTGTGGAGTTTAAGGAGCAGGACTATAGTTTTACTGTACTCACAGACAGCGTGCTCCTAGATGAGCAAGCACGACAACAACACTGTGCTCCTGAAACATTAAACGCCCACTTTAATAACCACTTTGAAAGAACTGCTGACTCCAAACCTTCCGAGAGAAGCATGTTGCTGTACACACTGTACCCGATCAGCTGCTTACTCAGCCTCATAGCGTTAACATCCTTTAGATAGAGAATTAACGTTGCAACTGAGGGAACTGAATTTGTTTTCTCATTATAACTCACCTGCAGTTGCTTCAATATGTCCAATGTGATTCACCATTCGTGAGTCTTGAGTAATTTCGATTTAAGACTTGCCATCAAAACAATTTAGGAAGCCAAATGTGGTCCAATGTGCAATGGAAACCTGCGGGCCCCTTAAAATTTTGAAGAATCGCTCGGACAGGTAACCTGCATCTATTCAGTGACGCTTATTGAAGAACTGTCCGTGGTGCTGAAATCAGACTGATTATTTTCCACTTCTTTGGGATGTTAAATCATATTTTAGGTTATTGGGTATTAACAGTACCTGGGGAAGATCTTTCAACTGCCGTTTTCGGAAATGTGCCAAACAAACCTTTTTGCGTTCAACGAGTGGAATGTTTTCAGACAATCAGTGTCATCACCATAGCAGATGAAGTGATTCTTCACGGTCCAGACAACCAACCTCCTCGACTAAACACGATCAGTGTCTGTAGGCTATGAGATGACTGAAGATGATCTCCCTGGCCAGTTTTAAGAGATGCACGGCCGCTGGGGCCTTTGGTCGACTTGAATTCTCCCTATTATTTGCTTTCTGGAGCTTAGTGACTTCTCTCCAAAGCCAATTGGTTTACGCCTGGTCGGTTTGGGGGGCCTCCACAGTGATAGCAGTACATAAAAGATGGATAAACTCTAATGGATGGGCTCTATTTGATGATTCCCTAAAAAGCAAAACATTGGATGTTCTAAAATTTAAAAAAAAAATCAACAGGTGCACAATCCAAAAATATAAAACCCGCTTTCTATCTGATATGTGATGTTTTCGCAGGTGTTTTTTCTCATTGTTCGAAACTCATTCAGACATTGAGCACACACCGCGGTCTCCCTGCATTGTTCTGCGCTGACTTCTGTTGGACTCTCACTCTTTTCTCGTTGTTAAAGTCTATACTATAGTATGTCAAGTATCCGCATACTGATGCCGAGATCCCCCTCCCCAAAAAAACAGATACACAATCCACTGCCCCCTTTGTTGGCCACATTTCATTGACTGCTGGAGGAGAAGAGAGTCACTCATACAAAAAAAGTGAAAGAAGGCAGCCCCGGCAACCATGATGTTGGTTATATTTGTGTAAAGGCTATCAGTGAATGACGAGGATTAGGACGAGTTAAGGAGATTATGTCACACATTCACCATTCACCCAACCCAGCAGCCACCCACACACATGCGCACACACAGACACACACTCACACACATACACCACTTCACGTGCATTTAGAAATAAATGAAAACTGTTATCGATTACTGATTATGTCTTCGTTAAGGAAGGTTATTGGATCTTGTTTCTTTTGAAAGGTTAATAATTTAGGAAATGCAAAAATAAGCCAAAAATAAGACTGGGGGGGAAACTCGTATATTAAAATTCTACTGTAGGTTTTATAAGTGGCTTATTCAGAGAATAGTTAAAACACAATTTGCGTCTATAAACGTCCTACAGAGGGCCTCTCTATGAGTCCCCTCAGGAAAATCAAAGGAATATTAGAATGATTTCTCCTCAGGCTTGTTAGGCTCCAGCCGGAGCCGTTCAGCTAAAGGGCAGATTGAAAGACACGACAAAAGCTAATTGCAATTAACTACGCCTCTCCGCCTTACCCCTGTCCGCTTAAATCGACACTTTGTGAGTCCATATGGCCTTCAGTGTACCGTGGGAATGAACACAATTAAAACAGAATATGGATTTCTGGAGTTACCCGGCGAAAGCGCAACAAGCTGTCAAGGTCAGGGTGTCAGTGAGTGGGACAGCCAGCCGTGGTCACTACACCCAGTACAGAGAGAGAGAGAGAGAGAGAGAGAGAGAGAGAGATAGATAGATAGATAGATAGATAGATAGATAGATAGATAGATAGATAGATAGATAGATAGATAGATAGATAGATAGATAGATAGATAGATAGATAGGAAATGTATTATATACATCGTAAAAGTTATTATTATTATTATTATTATTATTATTATTATTATTATTATTATTATCATCATCATCATTGCCCATTTCTTTTGCTGTAACTAAAAAAGCTAAAGTGCAAGAGTGCAAATCGACCTAACATTTTTAAAAGATAATAGTAAAATCTTAAATGTGAAGGGTTCGTGAAGTTCAGCGGCAGGTTTGCATGAATCTTTAAAGAAAATCAAAGTAAACAGAATGAAAAGGAAATATATTTCAGTGTGTTTATAAATTCCATATGTATGACTTTTATATTTCACATTTTTCCTAAATTTGTATTTAAAGATGATTGTTAAATTAAAAATTGATGCTTAACTTTTACATTTAATAAAAGGTTCTTTTTAAAAAAACAAACAAACAAACAAACACATTAATTTCTAGTAGCCTTGTTTTTGTTAATAAGTTATATTACAAGGTCTCAAAGTGTGTGCATGGTGTATCTGCCCACCTACGAGCTCCAATAAGCCACTAACAAAGGAAAGATAATGCAGACTGTGGAGCAAAACTACACCAACGCCCCTCGAGAAAAGTGGGGAGAAATGGATATTTTACAACTTTTAACTGTATGAACATTTTCAATTTGTTATCTCTTTAACCTTTTTTATTTATTAAAGAAACAAATACTCAATAAAGTGTTTTAAAAATCAAAGTTCAGCTTTATGACAGTTGTCTTGACCGCTGCTACGTATGTGGTGGGGCCCAAGCACTTAATCTGGAGGACTGTACGAGGAACCAGACACAAATGTCTTTGTGCTAGTGTAGGAAATGAGGAGCGCTGACTGTTGAAGGTCTCAGCCCACCCGCACCCCCACCTCCCTGTATATGGTAATACACTCTTATTAGTGGTCAGCGTACCTCAGCATACCTCAGCATACCCGAAAATATTTACAGTAATCAGCCTCTTCTTAAAGCCATCTCCACGGTCCCAACAGTTTGGATCATTTTTACTTTTTTTATTTCATTTTATTTTATTTTTTTATTCTTTGGATATGTGATTATATATTCCAAACACATTTTGAATATTTTCGGTCATGTCATTATTATTATTATTATTATTATTATTATTATTATTATTATTATTATTATTATTGTTATAAATAAGAGTTCTATACAGTAAAAATCGCAAATGCAGTCCAGGAAAACATGCAACATGTGTGTTTTGTTTGCAGTGGCTCTGGCTCCGTTAGCAAGGCACTTCACAGCACTTGCACACACATTCAAGCGCACACACACTCCCTCGCACGCCAGTGACGTCAGGATGGAGTTTGGAGTAGAAAGCCAAGTGGATGAAGGAAGTGGAGATCTCCACCCTCCAGCCTCCCCCTGACACTTCTCATAAATATTACCAAGGCTTATTCGGGAGGCTCCCACCATAAAGTCACATCGTGTCCTGGTTTTAACAAGTTTTCAACCGTAAGAAAATCGGAAATTTGCTCTTTTTTTCCCTTCGCCACCGCGTTGGCAGTATCGGATGCGCTCCAGCCACCGTTTTTCCAACTCGAACTTTACGCACCGGCTACTGCGCCACTAGCTGGAGAGCTGCTGTCGCCGTTTACCGGCTGCTGTCCCGGGGATCCAGTCCTGGTTCTCCGGAATCTTCGGCGTCGAGGGCAAAGATCCCTGATAAAATGTATAATTAATGTTTTAATTTGTGGCTCTCGATCGGTCGGAGGCTGACTTTCTGTCAACTTGGCTTCGGGACTTTGACTTGTGTTTCTCGTCGCTGCTGGCAAAGAAACCGAGAAACCACAAGTGATTCAGTGTCACAAACTTCATTGTTTCTGTCCACAAGAAGAGGAGAAAGAGGACACTTTTTATCCTGATTCTTTAAAATATCGAGGATCCATGATGAGCAAACCCACCGGCTCAACAAGTGGCTGTTTGGATATTCTGAATGTCAAATCAAGTAAGTTTTATTCTTCTCTTCCCCGACTCCTCTGAAGAACACGGCATAGATAATAGGAGGTCTACAGTAGCGACGGGTATAACAAATGAAAGTACAGTGAGTCCACGGTGTCTTTAAAGATGTTTCTCACGTTATTAGAGATTGACTCTACCTCATGATCACAAAGATGTGAGTATGGGGACTGGCTGTCGGCCGTCTCAGAATGCAATACGTAAACATCCCTGGATAACAAAGCTCCTGAATGAAAGGAAATCATGTGTAAAATATATTTTGTAATGTTGCTCACAGATTTCGAGAAATAAAATAAGAAGGAAGCGAAAATAATAAGCCACATTCATGTGCCGACCACTGCTCTTCAAAAGCCCCACATGCCTCCCTTTGATGACACTTGTTGCCTGCAATTTAATTTTCAGCCTTTAAAAAGAGAAACGGCGCAATATGCAGGGTTTCAATCAATCTTACATCAAGAAAAATCCCGTTTGCGCACGACATTTTTTCCTCTTATGTCTAAAGTGTGTTTGCGCATTTCTGAATCCCCCATTTGAGTTTCCTGAAGCGATTTAAATCATGTTACTGACTCTTTTTTTTAATAGTAATACATTTCAAGCAGATTTATACTTTCCTATCAAATTATTTTCTGATGCTTTTTTTCTTAACCCTTGCAATTATCCCTCTGCTAGGCCTCATTATGAATTCAAATGAAGGCGGACTCAGATCATAATATAGGCCTAAAGTAAGCTATTGTTCTCTCTCTCCAAAGATTGGACATTTCTGTTGAATTCACACTTGATGCTTATTTTAGAGCTATCACATATATATTTTTTCCACACCAGGCCGCAGCTTTTAAAATCTGTGCTCGGCCGATGTAAACATGTGTTTTCAAATGAGAATAAAACGACTCACAGCATTGCTGTGACTCAAGTTCACAGCCACGCTACCGAGTGGTCAGAGGAAACAGCTCTTTCTCTCCCTAAAACTTCATTTCCAACTCTTTTAGCAGGTTTTCGCCTTGATGGTGATTACGTTAATAGAATATGCCATATATCTTCAAGCAATTACTGCTCACAATTGAGACGCAGTGGACCCCCACAGCGGGAAGTTAAATACATTTCCCCCTTTCACAACAAAATTGTCTGTCATTTTTATTTAATTGACTCCCAGCGACCATCGTTTAATATTTGGGGGGACATTTTTCTTGTTGAAAATGTTTGCACTTTCGGTCATCCGCGGTTTAATTAAACTCTAATTTTTAATTTGGGGGCTGTGTCAATGAAAATCTGATTTGGTTAGCTTTGGTTTTAAAGGTTTGTTAAAACAAAATAAACATAACGATTTATTTTTAAAAATAATTATTTAGAAAGCAGGAAAATAAAAGAACAACAGCGATAACAACAACAACAACAACAACAACAATAATAATAATAATAATAATAATAATAATAATAATAATAATGACCAGTATGTCTGGAACATGTTGAGCATAAATTTCTCCAATTACTAATGACAAGTTGGGTACCAAAATACCAAATTTTGTTTAAAAAATAAAATGTTTAAATCCAACTTTAAAATGACTTTTTTTTTTGTTATGTTACAGCAATTAAATGTCTTTTGCGTACATTTAAAGGGCTACAGGGAGTTTTGATTCTTAATAAACAGCCAATTCAAGTCCTATAACTCTCTCCTGAAGTCATTGTTTTTGCTGCTGAGTAGTTATTCCCATGCTACCCTTTTTGACGGGTCACTGGTGAATCAATGAGCAGGTGGCAAAACGTCAGTGTAATTACATAGACGGCTTTTCCCTCCAGAATAATAAAAAAGGGACTGCCTCATATGCATACAAATATCTTCTTTTTAAGAGATTTGAATACAAAATCTTCACAAAAAAATCACATTTTTTCATCTACACCGGGGTCGATTTACATACACTTCATTTGAGTTGGTGAAACGAGTTGGTACGCATTATTCTCATGGTGCAGTGTCACTCCCTAATCCTGGGGCCTATAGACCTGTGGGATAAAGCAGCTGTCGAGTCCCATTATGAAGTGGAGTTGGCAGCTTGTCGAGATCCAGGCAGTCAGACGAGGTTCAATGGGGGAAAATCATTAAGTTAACACTTTCCCCTAATGTCTCCATTGTGCGTTTTCGGGGTATTGTCTTAGAGAGCTCAAATATGACGCTTCCCACCGGACTTTATTCTTAAAATGTGCGCAGTGAATTCCCATGGTCGTGCTCGGATGAGACGCGGGGCGTTGTCCAGTGTGCGTGTAATGAGTGTGAGTGCGTGTCTGTGGCTGTGTGGAGTTGTCGGACAAAAGTAAGTCACATGCAGCACAGTTTGTCCATTGCTTCAGTGTATATGAGCTCGATTATGGTACTTTTTAACTGATTATAGGATCGGTCTAAAGTCACATAATAGCACGTCGGCCGCTGAACTGCAGCCAGTGTGTCAACTTTGAAAACTGTTATACCAACTTATTCTGGAAAAGCACTGTAAACACTTTGTTCCATCACATTTATTCATAAATCGCGAGCAACAGCTACAAAATGTCATCAAAATGGTTTGATTTAAAACTGAACTGTGCGCTTCGTAATTCAGTGAGCACATCATTTACTTGACATTTTTGACCTCTCCCAGGTCGGATTCTGGACATCCCATGTAAAGTGTGCGGCGACCGCAGCTCAGGGAAACACTATGGTGTTTACGCCTGTGATGGCTGCTCGGGATTCTTCAAGAGGAGCATCCGCAGAAATCGGACTTATGTGTGTAAATCTGGCTCGCAGGTGAGGCCTCCTTTAAGTTTATACAAGCTCGTAACTAAATTTCCCTGCTTTTTACACGAGCCTGAATTGGCTGTGGTTAAATGCACCTACTATTTGTGCTTTTCAAATTTGATTAAGTAGTTTTATTTATTTATTTTTAATAGAATTTCAAGCAAGGCGGGCAAACAAGCAGGCAAAGAAATTATCAAATCAAGCGAGAAACCTGTACGCAATCATTGCCATGAATGTGGAGCAATTTCTTACATTTTCCAAATAAAGTTAGCACCCTGCACAGAATTTGTCTCATCCTTTATTCTTTATATCCCCTACGTGTCTGATTTTCATCCACAAAATATACCAAGCGTTTTACGCGCGGAATGCACATTTTACGCGCTGATTTCTGTTTGCTTTTCTTTTTGGCGCTGAGTTAAGTCTCTCTTGATGAGCCTAATTATGTCATGCCTGGACCATTAAGTACTGGGCTAAGTGCCGCGCTGCTGTAATATATCAGGTGTAATCCAATCTAATGTGATGACTCGAAGCCGAGGATTTAGGCGGCAGAGGGCGGGATAGAGTACTTATCCTGCGGGATGAGGCCACACTGGAGCCGCAGGGGAGCAAGTCCATAACTAAAAGATAATAGTACGATCTTTCACCTGGAGATTGCCCTCCCAGGAGGATAATAGCAAGAAGCTTTTTTTTCCCCTCTCCTGCGAGCTAAGAGAAATTAAACTAGAAGCTGTAACCCCTTTCTCTTTTTATGTCCCCCTCTCCCCCTCCCCTTTTCTCTCTGTACAGGGTGGTTGTCCCGTAGACAAAACTCACAGAAACCAGTGCCGAGCTTGTCGTTTGAAAAAGTGTCTGGAAGTGAACATGAATAAAGACGGTAAACGAGCTTAATTGAATTATCACGTTGAGCAAAGAAACGCCAGTACAGTAGGACAGTATTGGATTCGGAGGAGAAAAAAGTGTATAAAATCTATTAATCAAAGCTGAAAAGAAGTTGATAATTACCTGCTCCCCGCTTGTTTTAAATGAGATCTTATTTATACCTCCTGGGAGCGCTGTTAGAAGCTCATTACAGTTAATAATTTTTTCTTTCACGCAGAACATTTGCACTTTAAGGAGCAGCTTTCGTTCAATAAAATAAACCCGGGATCGCTCCTGGAGAATGCAGTTAACGAGCCTGATAAATAAGCAGTTTGCTCTCTCTCACACTGCCTTCCTACTGTCCCGCTTCACAGCCGTTCAGCATGAGAGGGGGCCACGGACATCTACAATTCGCAAACAGGTCGCTCTGTATTTCCGGGGCCACAAAGAGGTGAACGGCTCCTCGGCACATTTCCCCGGATCCTCACTACCCGGTCCTCCTTTTTTCACCACTGTCACCCAGCTGGAGCCGCACAACTTGGAGATGAGCACAGTAGCCACTACACCGGAAAGACAAGCCATCGTGGGTCTAGCACAGCCAACTCCTAAGGTAGATTTTTATTTTAAGATTACGCAATTTAATAGCTACAACTTACACTTTCTTCAAAGAGTTTTAGACCTTCAAGTAAAGAATGAGAGCATAGAAGTCAATCATTTCTTGGCTCTCGTGTCGCAGTCCATGCATAGTTTTACATTAAATCATTTCTAGATGTAAAATTCCTTAAAATTTTAGATGTTTGTATTTCTTCCAAACCGTTATTGGGCGATTAATTAGTAAATGTTTTTTATTTATTTATTTATTTTACACAAGGGTTAGAAGTTGAAATTCCTCTCCAGATTTAAAAGCCTGTAAGACCCACAAATCCGCCAATTAGATTTCTCACTGTAAATCCACCACAAGCAACACTAATCATTATAAAACTGGGTGCTGGGGCTTGGAATTCGACCTTTGTTGTTCACTGTTTTCCGACCTGCGTTTCTTTCTGACATAAACAATGACAACATTTTCATTTTCCCTCTCTGCAGTATCCCCACGAGGTCAGTGGCACCCCCATGTATCTGTACGAGGTGGCTACGGAGTCTGTGTGCGAGTCAGCTGCGCGTCTTCTCTTCATGAGCATCAAGTGGGCAAAAAGTGTCCCCGCGTTCTCCACCCTCCCTTTATCTGATCAGGTAGCCACGATTTGGACTCATTCTCCAAATGAATGATGCTTAAACAAGATCCCCAAACAGGCCATTAGCGCCCTGTGGGGTTTTGAAATGGTGAAAAGCTGCCAATTAAGTATTTGGTCCGCAGACAGACGCTTTAAATGAATTAAATTAATGTCATGAATTTGATAGTATCGATTGAAAACTGTATATCTAATAATTCCCAACCAAGCACTAAAACCTGCACACAACATGGAAAAATAAGTAGGAATTAATCCTGTGTTGTTATTTTTACCATTCAAAAAGTTTCAAATACTTTGAATGGTTTAATTGTTGCGTGTTGTGCACAGTTTAACACTTAAAATACCCCCTTACAGCTGATTCTGTTGGAGGACGCTTGGAGGGAATTATTTGTTCTGGGCATCGCTCAGTGGGCCATTCCCGTGGACTCCACAACTCTTCTCGCTGTTTCTGGTATGTGCAAAGCACGAGAGAATTTTAAATGAAGAGCGAGCAGCTGTTGTCGTGCATAATGAAACTTTTCTTCACATTTATCCAAAGGGATGAACACTGAAAACACGGAGTCTCAGCGGATGAACAAGATTATGTCTGAGATTCAGGCGCTTCAAGAGGTGGTCACCAGATTCAGACAGATGCGCCTTGACGCGACCGAGTTCGCCTGCTTGAAATGTATCGTGACATTCAAAGCTGGTGAGTACCTCGCAAATTATTGCCCGAATGTTTGACACAGTGTAAAGACTCTTACCGGGAATAATCATATTTACCAAAGCAAACCTCAACTTTCTCTGCTGCACAAAACTAGAGCCAATCTGGAAAGACACGAGAATATATGACATGTCATTACAGCAGTGTCATGTCAGCAGATTTCTAACAGCTATAATGATGCCTCTTGTCTTACAGTTCCTACGCATGGAAGCACAGAATTAAGAAGTTTCCGCAACGCCAGCGCTATTGCTGCTCTGCAAGATGAAGCCCAGCTCACTCTCAACAGTTATATACACACCAGGTAAAAGAGATCTATCTATCTATCCCCCCATCCTAAGATAAAGCATGCTTTACGCACGTGTCAACTGGCTATAGTCTGCCAGCTTCATTATAAAGTTAATGAGGCAATAAGCCTCCTGTAATTGTGCAGGTGCACCAGATGAAGCTCGTATTCAAGCTAAGTAGGAGCTATTTGTCACAGGTGTGCGGTAATTGGACAGGCTGCGACAGACAGTCTGCAAATGGAACCGGACAAAAAGGCTGTTTTTGACACCAGTTGTGTTTCAGGTACCCGACTCAGCCGTGTCGTTTTGGTAAGCTCCTCCTGCTGCTGCCGGCCCTCCGCTCTGTCAGCCCGTCCACCATAGAGGAGGTGTTCTTCAAAAAGACCATCGGCAACGTTCCCATCACCAGGCTCCTGTCCGATATGTACAAATCCAGCGATATATGATTTCTCACCATCTGCCGGGGCGCGTGAGGAGGGGGGGAGAAAAAAGACTGGAAGTCCACGAGGAGACCCACTGAACAATCAACACAGACTGTCAAATCATAGCAGGTGTAGCCACGGCCTGAAGCACAAAATCTCTTACGGGCTGTCTTAATACAGCCTATTTAGGTTTAGGCTCCATTGAACACATCCGGATCACAACTTTAGCCTGTTAACAGTTGCTCTAGTCAAGGATTAGCATGTACCTTTCATTAGAGACCTGCCTGTCTGATTCTGAAAACTGCAATACCTTGTGGCCAAAACAGCTTGCAGCGTTTAAATGTCGCCTTAAGGCTCTGGAGAGCACCTGCCAAGCACGTTTCCTAAAGAAACGCTGTACATTAAGAGTTTTTTGTTTTGTTTTTTTCCGAGTGTCTATGAGACCAATGAGCTTGACGACCAATTCACCATTTTATTTCTGTGTTCAATCCCAACGGAGGAAACCAAAAAAAAAAAAAAGAAGAAGAAGAAGCAGCAGCATCCGGGGGGAGATGCGAGTCGCTGTTCCTCAATTCGGTGCTGAAACCAAACGCACGGATGAGGCGTCAGCTCCATGAAGCATTGTGGAGGACTCTTTAAAAAGGATGCACTATCTACCCCCCCAGCCCCCCTTTGACTGTAAAACTACATTCATCTGAAAAATGGTGTCTGTATTTAAATGGCTGTCCTGTTTGTGTTTGGTGTGTCCTGTTTGAGGCGCAGCATAAAAAAAAAAAGAAAAGAAAACGCTTAAGGTCGACTTTTTGAAGTTAGACACTAACACTGGATAAAATCTTATTCAGCACTTGGAAATGTTTTTGTGGCCTGTAATGTTTTTATTCTGTTGTAAAAACAAAAAACAAACAAAAAAAAAAAAAACATAAAATTTTTAATGGAGTTATAACTATTTAGAGTTGTAACCAAGAGAATAAAAGACACTGAATTAAACGGTTTTCATATAACATGACATAGATGCTTATAGTAAAACTACCAGCTGGAGCCCTGGCATCATAGCAAACAGTGGTGTTGGTTTCATATCTAATTACAGTGACACTTTATAAGGATGTAGAGCTCATACTAAATTATTAAACACTAATGCATGCATCTTGATTTAAAGCAGGATTTCTTGTGAACACCTGAAGCTCATCAGTAATAACCAACTCAGTGTCCGTTCATTTGATTTGTTAGTGCTTTATCAAGTAATGAGTAACATATATTATTTTAAATTTTTCTTTGTCACCAAATGAGATTTGTATTATATAAAATGGATCATTTGGGATTAATCTCTCCAAAATCAGAGCAGTGCTTGCTCTCACAGGACATATGAAGCTGCAATCAAACCCCATGTTCAAATTCAAAAGTTTTACATGGAGCTGCACGAGTCAAAAGTCCTCACATCTTATATGTGCAGCATGTGGGAGGCAGTGTGCTTAAAAAAAAATAATGTACAGATATGTTATTGTTATGAAAAAGGTCAGACCTTACAAATAGTCCTGAAGGTAAGAAGAAATGGCTTTTTACTTTTATTGTGGTGGCACATGTGATACAAAAGTAAAGCAAAAAAAAAAAAGCTTCTGGATCTTGCATTCATTAAGCATAGTGACCTGGCCCAAATACATCTTGTACTAATTGATGCTTAATCTGTCACAAGTCATAGACTGCATCATTTCTGTCTTTAGCATGGTTCACCTATAGAAGTAACTCTAGTGTAAGTCCAAACTCAGGGCTGTCTTTGAATAGCTATAGTCCCTATACATCTCGTACAGTATTTATTAAACAGGTACAATAACATAGTTGGGATGACTGCACTGGTCCTGACTGACTGTCCAAAGCGGGTACCGAGACAGGCAAACAGCCCGAAGCGACGACAAATGCACTCACACGTGGAGACGTTTCACCTATTTTATTGGAAAATATTCAAAATAAACAAAAATGGCACAGCAGTATACAAATCTCAAAATGCATATAGCCAGTAGAAATACTGCAGTTCCCTCTGTGTAAATCTCTTGCTAGAAAATCATTTGTGATAACTGGGCAGGTGCTGGTCAATATACACACACACACACATATGCACGCCTCCTTTTTCGGAGAACACCTAAGTGTGATTTGAAAGTCAAGCCCCGTCGTCGCATGTGTGTTTTTTGTGTTTAGTTGTTAGGTCGGTGGTGAGCAACATGCCATACTGGACGAGAAACGCTGTGGGTCATTACGAGAGCTTTGCATATACAGAACACTCATTCAATGTTACTATATAAATGAATATATTTAAGACATAGCTAAATGATAAATACATTAATATATCCATGTTAGTGGCATTTCCAGACAAAGAGAAATTGCTATAAATTACTTTGAACCACAGTTACGTGTCGAACATTCTTGACTCCGATTAGAAGGTGAAAACAAACACCGATCAGGATAACTAAACTAAAAGAGGCAGTGAATTATATAATTTTTCTGGGGGGAGGGGGAGGGGGTGGGAGATATTGTCATTAAAATGTTTGTTTGAGAGAAACCTGGAGCAGTGAAAAGAGCTTTGGGTTGTTGGGCCAAGCAAGGCTGAGCAGGGCTGAGAGAGAGACCAGGCCAAGCAGAGCCATCCATTTATTTATTTTTTTTCTTTCCCTCAGGCTTGTCTGATTTTGGATGGGGTGTAGTTCTTGTCAACAGACTCGTCCTGTAGAAACATGTGCAGGCATCGCTCATTCTGAGCTAGAGGGTGACCGGCCACTCTGGAAAACAAAAGCAAAAGGCGAGTTTGACACCTGAGTGGACACTCAAACATGAAGCTTTGATGAGTTTAAACAGGGATGAGCACAAACAGGAAACAAGATTTCACATGAATTACTGAAATGGTCATGAGAAGTGTGGGGATTTTTTTTTTGATTTTTTTTTTTTTTTTTAAATTGTGCTAGAAGGACAACTATTTAGTATTCAAAATTTTTTGTGCAAGTATCTCTAAAGCATGCCATCTTTTGTGTGCATGCTTTAAAAAGCACAAAAAAAAGTGACTCGCCAAACTTTTAATGGGTTATTTACGGCCTCCACAATAAACTGGTCATGTCAGATATTTTACTGTATTTCAATCCTATGACACTCTAGTAACACATAATGCTTTTAAAATATATATTTACACATATATGCTTTCACATTCTTCAAAGGTGCCACTGCGGCATAGGGGGAAAAAAATATTTAAGTGTAACTTTTGTTGAATTTAGTTAATAAGCAAGCTGAGTAAGTAAGTAAAGTTTACTTTGACAAAGAAGCAGTCGTACAACAAAACAGTAAAATACGTAAGAATAGGTAAGTGCAGTAACAGCAATACAAAATCTGATCAAGATACAAAACAAACCGTCTTAAAAAAAAATCCAAACACTAAAAAAAACCCAGTCAAACTACAAAAAGTTTTACAAACTAACACTGCTTGATAACACATCTAGGCACTCGCCTGTCATTAAAAGCTGCTTCACATTCACTGTTCAGTGTTTTAACCACAGATGACACAGAATGAACTGCAAACACTACAATAAGTGCACAACTTCAATTAGGCATTCCTGAAGTTACTTGGGCAACATTTATAAACAGTTACAACACTCTTATTTTTTTGTGTGTGTGAAAGGCAAATAATTTCCCACCATTGTTTGAACCCTTTTACTTGTCATCTCCCTACTGTCTCTAAAATATACTATATTATATTATATGAGTGCATTCGAAGTTAAACCTGTTTAAATTTAGTGCGCAGTTTAGATTTGGGATAGATTTCAGTCAACAATGTCACTGATTCACTAACAAATAACTTAAACTACTCTGAAAAATAATTACGCAAAAGTAATTCATATTAATGGAGAATAAAGAGCTGATTTGAACTGATGTAGTTAACATAGCGGTAGTTTAATGGTAAAAAGTTACTCTTATATATCATCGATATTATTATAAACTATATTGCCACATATAGTAATGTACAGCACAGTACATTTCCCTAATTGGCCAAGAAATGTGACAAAGAGTAACTCTTATTTGAATTTGCCATTTAACCGTGAATTTACGACAACTTTATCTCCCATTTACAAACACATTGACAGTCACAAAAACTCTTCACTTGGGAGTAGTAATCTGTTTTCCCCCTTTTGACTCAGAAATGAGCAAAGATGTATAACCTAGAATTAAGTCACACCAAGTAAAGGCAAACGGGAAAATTAGCAGACTTCCTGTCTCCTTCCACTATTTCACAAAGTGACTCTGATTCCAGTTTGAGGGATCAGCTAAGAGGCTCTGGAGTATTTGGTGATCTCAAACGTCTTTAAATCCTGGTAGGACTTACTTAAATGAATCAATATTTTCAGAGTGGTAGTTCTTGTGGAAAATATTGCATGTTTGGGGCTCTGTTAAAGCCACTCTGACATCGAGTTTCCCTCAATATCCCTTCAGATGACGCAAAGCGGCTTAACGAGAATGAGCCAGTGCACCTGAGACCCTTAAACGGCTCTTTTTGTAAACGACAAACTGCTCAGAACACATCAACATGATAAGACTACACGCACTGTATGCATGCGTCTTAACCTGATAGGAAATATTTCATACAAATTAAGCAGCAAAGGGACTGAGCCAGAGGTCAAATACCAGGGCAGTCACCGGAAACATCAGGCTAGCTACCAACAAATACTGTTTAATAGGTTTGGAAATGTTGATATGGACGTAAGGCGCAGCAGGAGCATGTTTACAATCTTTAAGCCCTTTCCTCTTACCTGAAGCCAGCATTATGTTTGACTAGCCTATCATAAAAAAAAAAAGATTGTTCGCTCTTCTCCTCCTCCTCACTCATTTTGCAGGGATAATCATGTTTAGCATTCCAAAAGATTTCCTCTTCACAATGCTCTCAATCACAGATTTAACAATGCTGCCAGCCACATCAGCCGGTGTTAAGTCTGAACAATAATATGATTAACAGCAGTGTTTCATTCACAGAAAGCACAGGGAGGGAGAAATCTTAATTACCAACACATTCTTGTCTCCTTTAAAAATAAATAAATAAATGAAGAAGAAAAAAAACATTTATGGATTTTAATTTTCCTCAACTGTCTTTGCACACTTAATATTCCAACAGGAAACATTGATGCATTTGCACATGAAACAAAGATAATGGCCAAGTCTGCAATCAAAGCAAATAATTACAATCACACTGTAACTTTTATTGTTCCGCAGCTGAAAACGAGGACATGCTGGATCAAAAATAAGCAGAGGTGCACACACCATCCCGTGGAACCACGCGCTGTAATTTGAGCTGCAATTAACATAAATTACACATCAACAACAAAACAAATGTGGGAAAAATTATGTTGTGGGGGTGCGCACTTGAGTCCTCTTTGGTTGTTCTTGTCCTTTGCGAGGTAATTATAAAGGAGAATTAAGGAGGATAGTGAGGAAAAAGACCTGCCCGTCTCCGAGGGTTCAGTTTGTTAACAATATGAAGAGAAGTGAAAAAGTTGAATCTAGTTATTGCACAACGTGCTTCATTGTTCGTCAGAGTTAAATTTAAAAAAAAAAAAATTAAACTAGCAACGGCAGAAGCGGAAAACGACTGCAGCTGCAAAGAAGAAATTGTTAAGAAGAAATTGTTTTAACCTCATGGACGCATTGTGGGAGAATGGATAAAGACTGAGACGTGGACAGGCTTACTTGTTGAGAAACTGCTCCAGACCCTGTCTCCGCTCCTCGATGAAAGAGTCATCAAATATGCCATCATCCCCTCGGAAAGGAAGCTGCCGGAAAAGAGCTTTCCCCGGGAGAGGTGGTACAACCACCTGAGAGAACAGATTTCCCAATAGAAAGAAAAAAGAAAGAAAGCACAAAATTTAAAGTTTTTCATTGTTACAATAAATTATGAGAAATTTGAACAACTCAAACTATATAAATATGGGTTTTGTAAATGCTGTTTGTGTGTCATTTCTGAAATTGTTTATGGGCTGAACCTAGACAGGGAAAAAAATGTTCTTTAACAACCCAAAGATGCACAAAACTCCTTTCTCTTTCATAGCAAAACACTGCAGATGTAGTCAATGTTATACACTGATTTGATAAGCTAAGTACTCGAGCAGCCTTTGTGTGGAGTTCACTTCAGTGGCTCACCTTGCTCTCCCTCTCCAGCTCCGCTCTGAGCCACTCAAAGTCGCTGTACCGCCTCCGTACAGAAGACTCCTTCAGCTTGAAGATGGGTAGGTTGGTCTGTGGACAAACACAAGCGGCAGACTGTTACAGGTGTCACTTTTAAGAGCTGTTGTGATTCACAAAGAAATTGTCCTTAAACTCTGGCTGCAGTTATTCAAATGAAATCACAGTTTTTCAAGAAGTAGCTTGATATACGCTAAGAAAATTTCAGGTAGGTCAGAGTGGTTCAAAGTAAAGCTCAGAAAGCTGAGTTCAAGAAATATCAATTGAATCGTTTAGCAAGCGATAGGAAAATCCAGTTTGTGTGGATGATTTCTCCCCCCACATATCTCTTTTTGCATTTTGCTGCCATGCTTCGAGTCCACTTGCCCTCTGGGGAGGGACAGATCAGTGCAAAATCCATTAAAAGCTGTTCCGAGTAATCACTTTTATCCTGACGAATAAAAGTAATTATGAACCTGTCCGTAGGACACGAGTCAGCACTAAATGCAAGGACAACAACGAAGAAAATCCTAATCTGTAACCAGGCACCAGATCTCAAAGTAATCAAGCACTAATGGGAGATTCTGGACATCGCCATCAAGCCAATGAGTGAGAGAATAGTTATAATTAATATAATTTTGAAGACTCAATCCCACCATGATGGCGGCTTACTAAGACACTTTGTTGTTCCTACAGGTTGATGGTGAGGATGATGAAAATGATGCCTGTTTTATTTAAATAAAGTTATGGATTTATTACCACAATGTGATACAGTAAATCTTTATTTTAAAGCTCAAATAAATGGAAAATAAAAAGAAAACTGATCAGCAACTATGGGATTGATTTTTACTTCTGACTGTTGCTCAAACTAAGCAAGCAAATGTTAAATAGACTTGTTTATATATAGTGCTTTTTGACTCTGAGCACTCAAAGCTGAGTACTACTGTCTGACATTTCATATCCATCCACTTTCTTGCTCTCTCATCCACTTCAGTGCCGTGGGAACTGCATCCAAGCTGACACCGGGTGAGAAGGATACACCCTGGACAAGTCACCAGTCTATCGCAGATTTATGGCCCATTTGTGCTCACTGTATCGATGGGTTTTCATGCAAACAGTCATCACCACAGCTCCATACCATTTATACCAGAGCTGAAGGTGTGAGAACTCAATGAAGTGTTCTCCTAAACAACAGGTTTCCCTGCTTAGACAAAGCCTCCAGATCCAGAAACAAAGAAATCTGAAGTGTATTTTGCTTTCTAAAAAAATAATTCTTATTCAGGTACATTATACATGTATTAAAATTGTTATTTAAACAGTTCTAACCCGTCACTTTAATGTACATAAAGTTACAATAAAAAGCTGGCATTGGATACTCAAAATACCTGATCTATATAGCTCTGTATACCATTATTATCACTTTGACCTTCTGCTCACTCACTACTGACCTTGAGGAGAGGTCAGGGATTAAATGTGACATATTTTAAATCTTCATACAATACTTTTTATATGTTGATAATATACGGTGCATATTTGTAACAACCACACTTTCAAAGTTAAGGCTTTTTGTTAATTTTTTACGAATAAACCATTAAGTTGACCACAAAGACCTTGGTGGATGTAAGCCAAATTTTATTGATTTGTTAACATGACCTCACTCTACACGCCTACAAATTCATTCAAAACTTTTCGATATGTACAATGTTTACACACGCAATTGTAAAAGCCACCAAAAACAGGTAAATATTAAATCAACTGAGAAAAAAAAAACACAAAAAAAACCAGACAGATTGATTGATAATAAAATAATCACTAGTTGTAGTTCTGTTTTCATTTGCTGTATTAGGCCAACTCTGTTATTTCAAGTGTGCTGGGTACTTTTAATTGATACAACCACCAAACTGCAACTGTTGCAAGTGTTCCCCAAGAGTTAACAAACAAACTCACCAGTCATTTATTGGAAACATGTTTTAAGAAAATGTGATAACTAAAAACAAAACAAAGGTTTGTACTTTCTGCGGCAATCATATGAATATCAGAAAATTATCACTAAAAAGCTTCGGGGAGAGCTTGAGCTAACTTGAAAGAGCTAGAGAAGAAGGTTTTATTGACTTGGTTTTGGCATAGCCTTGTCTTATCTACTCTGACTTAGTAATAGGGAAAAAGGACGGGGAAAAAAAACAAAGACTCCTTCAAATCAACCCAAACTGAATAGAAATTGAAATTGGCCTCAAGGCGAAAAAAAATTCCACATTTTGCTCACCAAGGTCTGTCGCACTCAGAATGTTTTGCCATTTTTTTGTGCGTTCACACAGATGTGTGCATAATTCCAAGTTGCTGTTGACAAGCACTTGAGAGTGAATTTCATTTTAAAAAGAGGAGATGTTTCGACATTGACAGAGAACATTGAAGCAAACAGCACATTACGGCACAATGCCAAAGCTCTTCACTAGTCCTGACAGCACATGGCCATCCCATGACAATGTACAAACAAGGAGGGAGTGAATGAGCATTTCATTGGCAGGCTACATTCACAGAGGGTCAGAATTCATGGAAGAAGGAATCACAAGAGCAAAGCAATTGAGCAAGTAGGTGCAGCATGAATACAGCGCGAGCAGCAGACTGATCGATGAGCAGACGACTGTGACTGTGTGCGGTAAAGGGGATGGAGAGTTAACTAGAAGGCTGAGTAAATGGCTGAACAAAAGAGAAAGGAGGTGGGTGTACGTGGTCATAAAGAAGGAGCAGAGAAACTAGAGAGGTTGGAAGCTTTGCCTGCTCTGTGCAAGACTAATTGAAGAGGAGGAAGACCAGGAGTGGTCTTTTCTCTCTCTCATGGTCTCTCCTTTTCAGTCTTTTTCCTTTTTATTTCCCTTGATCTGCAAAACTAAGTCACATTTTCTGCCCTTGAGACTCCTCTTGTGGTGTTTGAATGGGAAAAATATGGGCATTTGTTTTCTTCAGTCTTTGCTCCGTCCTATCCTCAACCTTCAAAATTATGGATCCCACCAGAGTTTGGTGGGAAAGAACAAACTCATCTGCCACAACCTTAGCATTGATGGAGAGAGTCGCCCGTCAACCACGACTGGTTTGATGTTTAACTGTAAAATAAATGCTACCTGTGCAATTTACTCAGTCGCACAGAATATGTTTTCTTGAGCTGATGATTGGGTTAAAATCTGGACTCGTGTAGACACACTCATCTTTCACATGACCCCTTCATCAATATACCCCACCATCTTCTAAATGTGGATTTGAATACTATTACAGCTGATCTCACTTAAAAAGTCAGTCCTTTTTGGTCCATTGAGTTTTCCTGATTTATTTATGAGTTCAGCTAAACACAACAATTTTCTTTTGCTTTACTACTAACCATTTCAGTATTACTGTAAATCTGGCCATCTATTGATCGTTTATCTTATAGGATATTCTCAGCTGACCGTTTCCTTTTCAATCTCACGGGACTTCATAACTGTCAAATGGACCACCTCAAAACCACAACTGATATACACTAGAGGGCACAAATCACCTGTGTACAATTAAAAGGTTTGTATACATTAACTTGTCAGCATAATAACACATAACATAAGATCCAGCGATTGACCCCTCTATGTCAGAAATCTGCAAAAATTATTAAACGTTTCACAGACAGGATGTAACGACACTAATAATCTGCAGTAAATAAGAAAGCCCTGTATCCCAACACATAATAAAAGCTTCTGAGGTGGCTGTGGAAGAGCAGGTAGAGTAGGTTGTCTACCAAGTGAAAGGTTGGTGGATCAATCTCTGGCTACTCCAGTCCATCTCTAGAAGTATCTTCAGTCAAGATTCTAAACCCTGATACTGATAATTGCCAACGATGCATCCATCAGAGTTTGAGTGTAAATAAACGTTAGATAAAAGTGCTTAGGCATAGATAAAAGCGCTGCATGAATATATGTGATTGAGTGAATGAGACTTGTAGTAGAAAGCTCTTTGAGTGCTCAAACTGAGGAGAAAGGTGCTATACAAGTACCTGTCCATTTACATTTAGCTTAACCATTTTCTAGCTGTTTGCTCTGCCTTTTTTCTAACAAGTTTTCATGACTCTGCAGACATTTTTGTGTTTTAATCTAACTGGAATTTCTAGTCTGAAATTGCAGAAATAACTGATCCCTTAACACTGACACAAGTATGCCCAAGTAGTGAACGTAGGAACGTACTGAATGAAGGCCTTGGTATTTAATGATGTAACTGCAGAAAGATTTATTTTTCAATGTTTAATTTACATGGCAGATGAGACAGGCGGAAATATGTGAATTGATAGGTAACAAAGCACATATATGAAAATAGCAGATACTGTTTGTGTCACAGAGACTCTTATAGTACTTTAAAGGCCACTCCTCAGCTATTTCAGGTCAACTATACAAGGGTTACATGGTCATTAAGTAAAGATTGAAAAAAAAACACAACTGCAGATCCAACTCCTTAATCCATTCTGCACCACGTGCAAGCTATTTACATTGTGAATGCACTAACCCTGAAACTGCCAAGCATTCAATTACTTGAAGAACAGCAGTTAGGACACTGGATCAGTTTCCCAGGCATGGATTAAGCATAGCCCTAGGTTAAAAAGATGTTTTTTGTTTTGTGAAACTGATTTATTGTAATAGCTATGCTATGCAGTTTAGCAATGTCTTGGTCAAAATGTGCAAGGAATTCCATAAAAAGACCTTATCTGTATGGGAGAATATGTTGATCTAAAACCTGTATATACCTTTTATCATTGATGCTGGCCTTTCAAGCTGCCAATTCCACTAACACACCCCCATACCACATGCATACAGGCTTTTGAACTGAGCGCTGATAATAAGTCAGATAGTCACACTCCTCTTTAGTTGAGAGGATGCAGCGTTCATGTTTTCCAAAAAGAGTTTGAAATTTCAATGTGTCTGACCACAGAACAGTTTTCCACTTTGTCTTATTCACATTTCACAAAGGATCGCAATATTTTTTTGGGAATTGGGGTTATAAACAAGCTGATTTGAAAACCGAGTTTAGCCCCCTTTTCCCCCCCTCAGGACGAATAAGCCAAATCACATCAATAAATATTAACTGATGTAATATTCAGAGCCTGGACTACACATAAAAAAGGACATTCGTAAGATTATTTTAAATAAATAAGGCCACATTTATTACATTTAAAACATAAAACCAAGTGAAATAACCTGGTTCACGTGACATTGTATTAACTGTAGGAGTATTTCCTTACACTGGGCACAATATCTGCCACTCCCTCGTTCAACTGTTTTTTTTTGTGTGACTAAACATCCCACCAAAAAACTTCCTTTTTCAATTATTTCAAGTTCTTTCCAGGTGAAGCTGTCAATGAACCCCTCACTCCTCCTCGTTCTCAGGTCACAGGAGAAGTGGATTATCTTAGCTTTATCGCCCCAGTGCTCTAGCATTAACTCCGCTCTCCTCTCACCGTGGTCCGTCCCTGCTGCGTCATGTTACCTCACAGCACGGAGCGCCACAAAGTTAATCCCCACCACAACAGATCACAGTTACAGGTAATCTGCCACCGCCGTGACTCTAATCCCATCACGTGAACACAGAAAACACTTATCCATGTGCGAGCACACATTGACAGAGGAGGTCTGCAGGCACAGGTGTTAGGCACAGGATTTGACCAGTCACACATTTAACAATGTAAATATAATAGTCCAAAGCATTCGAGCCTGCTTGTATGCACACTAGAACCCGGGCCACTTATCTCAAGACAATGAAGCAAGCAGTGAGAGTGTAAGGAAAGAAAGTCACCTGGCCTTTCAGTTCCCTCACCCACCATAACCCTGTGATTAAGAGATTGGCCTTTCAGGACAAGGGGAGGAACGAAAACGACAGAACTGAAAAATGAGAGGTCTCACTCATGCTTTCTCTCTCTAACACGAACACATAGAAAGAGGCGGTGCGTGAGAGCTCTACAAGTCAAAGATCAGGTTTCCCCGGCCTCTGTTCTTTTCACGGCTGGTTAGAGGTTAGGACCAGGGTGTATCAACTTACTAACCCCTCACAGTGATCAGAACAGGGGACCAGCCCACACCCAGTCAGGTCTTAGCATTTTATTTAACTGATTTTTTTTTTTTTTTTTTTTTTAAGGGACGAAAAAAAAAAAAGACTCTTTCCTCACTTTGTAAAAGACACATAAAAGAGGAAAGCCAGAGAAAACAGCAAGCAAAAGGCACAAATATGACATTTCTAAAGGTAGAAAAATATAGAAATGAGAAATTAATGGCCACATTAAAAGCAGAGGTGGAAAAATAGATTTTTAGACATCATTAAAATAGGAGCATAAAGCTACATGTACCTCCTTCAAAGTGGATCTGCTTGCTTCACTTTCAATTATGAGTGTTCAAGGTGCAATCTACGCTCCATAGGAAGAGCATGTGATTCATAATGTGTGGGACACAATACCTTAGGCTCATTGAAAACGGGTTGAAAAGAGGCAGAACCCTTAAAAACAGCGAGACACAGAGAGAGGGAGAGAGGGGACAAAGATCACTCATCTCCTGAGAGAATAGTTCAAGGCCACCATGCATTAGCTTTTAGCAGGATGGATTAAGTCAAGTTTGAGAGTGCACATCCTAAACCTCCCCCATGCCCCCTTCTCACCCCTCCCATATAGTCCCCTTTCAGAATAATAGCATTAAAAATGGCAACATAATACCATCTCATTGCATCATATTCCAAAATGGGAAAAAAAGACCCCGAACAAAAGAGTTGGGGCTATGGGTCTTTTGCTCTCGCCTCTCCATGTACTCTCTCACTCGTTCCCTCGCTTGCCGGCCTCTGCGGCCTGACAGCCTACCCTCTCTCCGACTCGCCTAGCTGGCAAAAAGCTGCTTTGTTGCCATAGTATCAACTCCCACTTTTGATACTGTCATTTCAAGTAGGATATGGTAGCCTTGATACAATATGTTCCCCATTTCCATTAAAATAGTTGTCGAAGAGGATGCTGTAGACTTTGGATTACACTTGACTGTGCCTGACAAGCCTCCCCTCCTCCCCCCACAATCCACACACACCCACACACATCTCTCCCCATTTTATTAATGACCAAAGGCCCCCGCCCTCACCCTGGTGCCCAAATGGAAAAGAGAAAGAAAGAGAGAGGGAGAAGCTATGGGAGAAGAGAAGAGGAGGGGTAGAAGACTGAGTGAGAGTGAGAGACACAGCTATAAGAGCCCTTTTATGTACTCCTATCCATAAACAAAGTGAGATCCCAAAGTTCGCTCCCCTGAATGTGCTCTCTGGATGAGATGGGAACCAACTAAAATTTTGATAATATCCATCACCCATTCCTCCTACTCCACACAGATACACCCCCATCCCAGCTCCAACCCCCTGTTTGCTGAGGGTCCAAACAAATACACTATGCTGCTTTGCGGGGGGGGGGGGGCTCCAAACCAGCCAATACATTAAAAAAAAAGTAAAAGACCATTAAGGTGATATGATAGGACTCATGAAAAACAACTCTCTCCATTAGGAACATGAAAAACATGTAGAAGCATAAAAAAAGCAACCATAAGCCATTTCAAAAACTACCCTTAAAACGAAGGGATTTAGATTGGAACAGATATCCATTGTTTCAGCATGACCCCAGACATTACGAGTCTGCTCATGCAAAATGAGATATCCGCCTCCTTTTGGTGTGAACTTAGCTTCCACTTCGTTAACAAACTGATGGATAGAGTGGGAGATTGATCCCATTAATTTCAAACGGCAAACGCAGGCCCGTCTGCCAACAAGTGACTGCACCTCGCAGTCGTGGTAAACAATGTTTAAACAATTTGTCTCGCCACTAACTTTGTGAGCATCCCAACACCGCCGGTGAGTCACAGGCCAAATGAATAAGTTGACTCTTATTTCAGCAGTCTCGGAGCAAACTTCATTATTTCAGTTATCATGGGGAACAATGGTAACACGGTATGAACCAGGAAAGTGACTGCACACAGCTGGGAGTGAAATGGGAAAAGTAGGCAACAGGATGAAATCTGGTGAGGGGGTGGCTTTCTGCCCTCCCATGGGGGGGGGGGGGGGGGGGTGGAGGGTGAGGATGGGGAGTAAATGCTCCAGCTCCCCCTCACCACACACACCCACCCACCCACCATGGCCTGGTTCAATTCTTCTCTTTTCTCAATGAGGGGATTAGGCAGACTCTCTCTCACTGCGGCCACAAGAGCTCTCTCGATTTCGGGGTGGATAGCGGGACAGCAGTGAGAACAGGGGAAAAGGTTAGGAACGGAAACAGTACAGAGTAATGAGATGATATATTTCAAGTATTCTGAAATATTAAAAGAAAGGTAGATGAAGAGGGGGAAGAGGGGGGAAAAAGGAATGAAGGGGCAAAGCAAACACTACGCATTCCAGACCTAGGCTTTGTGGCAAACACTCTTTAATGGCTGGAGATGGAGTAAAACGCTTCCAAAGAAAGCTAAAGAAAGGAGAAGGAGAGAAGCAAAGCTAAGTTGACACCACGTTTGTTGAGAAGTGAGGGATGCGCCGCTTCTTCTGTGGTCTTATGCAAAGCAGGGTCACACAGGGCTATGAGGTGCACAATAATGCTGATTACACGCATATGCTAATTATTACACGCTAATCAAGTACAGTAGCCTTATATTCAACGCTAATGCCTGGAGACAGCTTCTCTCCTCTCAACTCGTTTCTTAAAGGTAAAGGAAAACGACTAAATACTTGAGGGCTGGTAACCAATCTAAATACTCCGGGCCAGTAACTACAGGGGTGTCAGTCAACCAAGATGACAATTTAGAGATGAGGAGATGGAGCAATCAGATGAGCCTATAGTGACTGTCTGACAGTCTGTGTATTTAAAATCGAACACAAAAGGTCCAATAATAGTTCCGTTTATACAAAATTGCCTGGCTTATGTGGCAAAATTGACAAGCCTTTAAAAGAGTTCTTAAAGCTTGAAAATACTGTAAAAAATACAAAGTTTACCTCATGGCTAACCCAGCTAAAATGGGTCTTTTTTCTTTTCCTATCTAATTAATTAATCTAACAGCCTGCTTGTTGTGTCTACATGTCAAATAAGACTTATATTTTAGCGTTCTCACAAAATTCCTGATGTAGGCATGACAATTTGTATCCGACAAAAGCAGCAGCAGCTGAAGCAAATGGTCCAAGGTTGTCCAAGTTGCTCACTATGGAGCTTACACTGAGATTATCAGCACAGGCAGACTGCTAAATTGTCACTGAAATACAAACGTTCAAACTTTTCATTGTTCTAAGAAACTCTTAAAATCGATAGTTTTATGACAACCAAGTTAACTCCCGTTTCCATGTGATATGATTTAAAACTAAGTGACCTTTAGTTTATATTTACATTTTTATTTTGTAGTATTTTGTGGGACATTTATCCTATCCAGGATCAAAGGACAGCATTTGCAGATTTAAGCAGGTTTGATGTTTCAAAGGTGGATTGCCAGATACATTTAGGTCCAGAAGTATTTGGAAAATGACACAACTCTTGCCTCAGGACACAACCACAGTGGATTTTAAATCAAACTTTTAAGACACGATAGAAATGCAGACTTTCAGGGGATTTACAGACATTTTAGACATATACATTTCTAGAGGCTCAAAGGTAATTATAGAAGCTAACCATTTTAAGGATTGCTTTTAATATTTGGATGAAAACCCATACCAAATGCTGTTTCATCCTGTGAGTTGCTCTGACACATTTACTCCAAAAGTTGTCCAACTGATCTCTCTAACTTTAGCTCTGTCTTCAGCGAGTGAAAAGCATGCTCTATTAACTTTAGATCTGGTGACCGACTTGAAGAATAAAGAACTTCACAATATTTCTTTGAGATGAGAAACGCTTGGGCTGCTTTTGCAGTATGATTTGGGACACTACTCATTTGCACTATGAAGTACTGTCCAATCCATTTTGCAGCATCTTTTGGGTGAATCTCAGCAGAAAGTATAGCCCTGTAGTCTTCACAATTCATCCTGCTACTTTTCAACAGTCACATAATAAATAAACACTAATTCCACTGACAGTCATACATGCCATAAAAATGTCTCCACCATGTTTGACAGATAATGTGGCATGCTTTGGATCATGAGCCACTTCTCCCTCTCTCTCTCCATTCCTTTCTCTTCCAGTATGATTGAAGTCTGCATACCAATCATTCTGGTACAAGTTCATCTTGTTTGCATGTGTTCAAATATTATTTCATAACTATGCAGACTCTTCTAGATGTTTTCTGACAGTCCAATCAGGGCTGCTTGTACTTGAGTGCAACCAGTGATTTGCACCTTGTTGTAAACCCTTTGTTATTTACATTTACGAATGCATCTCTTGACTATAGACCACCTCATGACTTGGTTAGATGTTGTGAAGCTGCTTTCCTTAACCATGGAAACCCCTTATTTTAGTTGTATTCTGTAGTCTTTCGGGCCTTTTGGTGTTGCTGATTTGGCCAGGCCGATCATTTCCATCTCTCTTTTAGGTTTATTTTAGGTTTTCAACCTATTGCCCTCCTTTACTTGCATCCGCATCTTTGTTTTTAATCTGCTTAATTTGCAATAAAACAATCGTTGTATTTTTTACTCAGTTGTATATAGCATTTGTATTCTATTTTTATCTTATTGTATATTTTATTCTACTGTATATAGTATTTTATTTTATTCTATTCTGTACAGTTGTGTACTGTATTTATTCTCATTTTATTTTATTCTAATTTTTGCTTCATAACTTTTGCACTGTCCACTTCCTGCTGTGACAAACAAATTTCCCACATGTGGGACTAATAAAGGTTATCTTATCTTATCTAACAAGGGAACAGGTCTCATCTGACAATGAAAATGTCAGTCAGTTATTAATTATTTTTGAGCATCTAAAAATGGGAAAATGTATAAAAATTGGTTCAAGGCTTATTGAATTAAAGCTGTCACCAAGTCATGAGGATGCAGGTGCATCATTGCAGTTCTATCAAATCTGGAAAGTTTAATTAAAATCCACAGCAGTTGTGTACAGAGGCAAAAAAAAAAATGTGTGATTTTCCAAATACTTAACTGAACTAACTAGTTTGCCAAATATCACAATTACAATGATTTATTTCTATAATTACAAGTTTCCAGTTTACAGAAAAAAATACACTTCATCTTTGAGAACAGATCTTAAAAAGATACATGTGTTCTTTTGTTGTTGTTGTTACATTGGAACAGTTTTAAGACACAAAAACCCTAACAAAGGTTAAGATAAGATGGCCTTTATTAGTCCCACAGGTGGGAAATTTGTTAATGTTGACTGTGATTTAAACTATGATTTGTTATTTTAATAGTTTGATTTTGGTTACTAATGATCTGTATCAGTACTGAAAGAAATGTATTAGCTGACCTCAGCTATTCAAGGCTGATTTTTACTCTGACCACAAAGTTGCAGTGACAGAAAGATACACAGGATGTGTTTTGCAATTGCTGACTCTCTAACAGTTGTCATCCTGACCTATTGCTCAACAACACTGTTGTATTTCTACACAGCATTAGCGGCCATCCCAGAATTTCAAACTTTTTTAAAAAAATGTACACTGACAGCCAAATAGATAGTAAAGTGACAAAAAGAATTCTTTATACGAAAAAAAACCCCACACCTTTTGTTCTCCTCTACAAGTTGGAGGAAGGAAGTGTGTTGTAAGGGGGTGGTTGAAACTGGACAGGATCAGGCAGCATCCTGCATCCTGTCTTTACAGCTCCAGAGAAGCTGACTCAAAAGTTTGCTCTCCTTTAGCCTATACTACTTGGGGTGGCTTCTAGTGATTTGTCACGTCAGAAAAGCTTCAAAGTAAAATACTATACCAACCAAAATGTTCGCATTATGTCCCAGTGCACCATGTAGTCATACAGGCCAGTCCTCACCTCAGGTTTGTCATTAAGTGTGACCAATGCTGTTATCTGTGGTTTGCACTCAGACAATGGGGTGTGGCTGGAGATCAACTGTCCAGAAAGACGTTAAGTCTTTGACAAGGTTATGTGTTTCGCTTAAACCGAGGTTATATAACTCCAGTTTATTTGTAGACATGTTTCAGCTGCGCTGTGGAAAAACACTTGAGGCTAATGTAAACACACACACGCGCGCACACCCCTTCTTTCCTGGAGCGATGTCGCTGTCAACAGACACAGATGTACACAGTTTCTGTTAACCACGTTATCAAACACTTTTAATTATGTTTTAATTAAGATGCGGTCAAACAGCTTTATTTACGCCAACAACGTTGAGCAGACAGTCTAACGTCAGGTAACCGTGCAGTCAGATAAAGGCTGCTAGCTTCCTAGCAAGCGTCGACTAATTCGTTTAGCAACAGACAATTTGACACCTCTTAATGGCCCACACTTTTAAATATCGACCCTTTGAATGTCTTAGTGGCGGCAAAAATCGCGATGTCAGAAAAATTACAACTTTCCGTGACTGCAGGAAGGATATGTTTGCGTGCTTAGGTGTGTAGCTTAAAAGCTAGCGCCATTAGCACTTGTTACGGTAGGCTCACCTTCAGTCTGACTTCGTACGTGGTGTATCTGCCTCTGCCCACCCCGACCGTCTCAGGGTTGCTTACATCAATCTCTAGAAAGTTACTCGGAGGTCCATAGGCGTCATTTAAGTTCTGAGGCTTGGTGTAGAGCCTTCTTGTATCAGCTATGGTTTCAGCCATGTCTCCCTGTCCTTCTAGCAGCCTGGGGATTGTGTGAAGTTAGTCAGATTACGAATATGCGCGTCACCTTGCTGACCTTCAAAATAAAGGATTTTGGTGAATGCTGTGTACGTAAAACGAAGACTTACGTTAAAATACGGTCTGATTTCATGACTTATCCGAGTTTAAAGATGAGATATATTTTTTATTTAATTTCTCCACGTGAATGTTGTTCTTGTTTAAGCTAAAAAGAAAATTTTCATAGTTTATTCTGAAGGCAAACTACGCAAATTCCGGTATCACCCAGTCACTTACCCTCGCCAGCTTGAAATGCCGTGGAGCTGAACTTCCGATCAGCTGAGGTTCAGCTGACGCTGCTCTGTCACCCCCTGCTCGATTTGTTTACAACCTGCCAGCGGGCACATTACACACATCGATTACTATACTACAGACACAAAAGTGTTCATTTTACCCTACAACCCAGATCAAACACAGCTAATAATATAAAGTGACTGCTAGAACATAAACATGTTATTGTCACACCCCAAGCGATCGAAATCTGGAAATTTAATGGTCGGTATTATGTTATTCTCCTTAAAAGCCCTACTTCACAGGGTTAGTCATAATAATTGGCCATCAATAACACTTTATAGTCAAACACGGAGAGAGTAAAAGTCGACAAAATACAGAATATAAACTATAAATTGTATAAAAATGTATAATTATATTGCTCCTTTGATGCATAATCTTATAGGTATATGTGTATAGATACTATAGATTTCACACAGATTCGTAACATCTATTTAAATTTGAAATTTTCTAAACGCCCCTTCGTAGTGCTATTGCGAAATGCTTGTGTGGATGAATCTCAATAAAGTTTTAGCGTTTTGAAACATCATGGCGACTTACACAGCTGCTGCCGCTGTCAGTCGCTCACTGAAGTTTTTCCTCAGAGACTCTCCTTTGATTTCACGTCAGATTTGTCGTTTGTCGAGCAGTTTCTCCGGAAAAGGTAGGCGTCTCTCTGCGCCAGTGTGCAGAGACAAACCCGTGCGGGAAATGTTTCAGACTGTAGTTCCTCTATCTAGATTCGGTGTGCTACAACTACACATTTATTGCTATGACATGTTTTAATTCAGCTTTACTGGAATCATATTATAACATCTAGATTATACTATATCCAGGCATATTTTCTGTTTGCGTGTAACACTGACGTGTTCTGGTGTAATGCTTCAAGGTTACAGTAGTTGGAGGGCATGCTGTTCATCTGCATCGTCCTGCTCTTCGGATCCTGCAGCAGCAGACACGTGTGGCTCCAGTGAAACTCTTGTGCACTTTGATAGCCTCGTTCAGGGTGGCTTCCTGAGGAGAGATGCCCAACAGAGACGGGTTCTCCTGCAGCTGGCCCAGCTGCAGCACACCCTCAAGAGCTACAGTAACAGTATCTACTTGAATCCACCCATTCTAAACTCAAAAGATGACAGCAGCCAACATCACAGTGGCACCAGAGCAGCCGAAAACAAAGGCAGTGAGCTCACTGAAAAGGTAATGGAGTTATTGTAATGACATGATTGTTCATGTATCATCACAGAGAAGTTGTGCTGACCATGGTTGGAGTGAATAAGGCAGGTTTAGCTTTTCAGAGAAGATACAACTTGCCCGTTTTTATCCCCAATATTTCAGTTACTGCAAAAATCAGGACTTTTTTTCTTCAATCTATGTATACTTACTAATATACTACACTCTTCTATTAGGTACACCCCCCTTCCCCTTCAGAAGTGCATTATGGGAGATTAAACAAGGTGTTGGTAACAATTCCTCAGAGATTTTCTTCCATATTAACATGATTGCATCACACAGTTGCTTCACATCCATGAACAAATCTCCTCTTCCACCACATCACAAAGGTTCTCTTTGAGTACAGCAAAATCACTGCCATGTTCAAGAAACCAGTGTGAGAGAATTTGAGGTTTGTGACATGGTGCGTTATCTTATTAGAAGCAGTGGTTACACTGTGGTCATAAAAAAGACATGGACATGGTGAACAATAATGCTCAGGTGTTCAAACAATGCTCATTTGGTACTAAAAGGCTGAAGATAATATCCTGCACACTTTTACCACCAGCTGGTGGTAAAGCTTGTTAAGTGTATGACACTGGTAAAAGTCATTTTCTTCTTCCTTCATTTGATTGAGAGACACATTTTTAATAGTTTTGCTTCTGGACACCTCGACCAAAGAGAGCTTGCGTAGTTTTGAAAACAAATATTTGGGTAAACTAAGATGAACTTGAACGAAAATAATGAGACAGTGAGAAAAGTATTTTGGCACTGACATAAATGGTTCTCTGTAGAACTGAGTACTCGTGTTTATTGACGACATAGATGCTAATAGAAGTAGGAGGATTAATCGCAAAGTGTGATGGGCTATACCAGGGGTCGGCAACCTGCGGCTCCGGAGCCGCATGCGGCTCTTTAGTCCTTAAAGTGCGGCTCCGCTTGGTTTGGGCAAATAAATTAGAAGTATTTAGCTGAAGTGTATTTTATTTATGTTAGTTCTTTTTAACTTGTAGTTCTAAATTGGAAGATTATTGTGATATTGAAATATAAAAATAAAATGATATTCTATTATTTTTTCATCGCTCAAAATAAGAGTCACACTCGCGGAAGCCGGTGTACCCGCCGAAACGCCGTGCATTTATCGAGACTTTCAACCCCAGGTAGGCCAATTATGGATCTTCGGATCCACATTATGTCAGCAGCTGTTCTCCACCGTGAAGTATGTTAAAGACAAACACCGTTCACGCCTGACAGATGACAGCTTACAGTCCTGCGTAAACTGACTTTGTATAGCCCCGATTTGCGGACTCTGTGCGCAGAGGTTCAGGAGCAGAAGTCCCATTGTAAACATATCACGGCAGACCCGACGATGTTTCCATGAGCATGCTTTTGAGCATCTCTTTATTGAGCACTTTTCACACACGGTTGCTGTATGCATACAGCCGGCTGTAGCTTTTCAGCTCACAGCCCGACAACACAACAGCACAGATAGCGCAGACTTTAAGGCAGCGAGGCGTGATTGCGGGTGTCGCTCAGGTGCGTCCGCCTCCCCTGCAGCGGCGCTGCAAACCACGCCCCGCCGCACGCATTAACTAGGTAAAATACATATTTAGGCAGAATTTTGCAAATATCTATTTTTCATTTTTCAGCAGCATAGTGCTTTTTTCCAATTATTTTTTAAGAGTCAGGTCAAGGCTCCAACAGCCCAAAGGGGATATAAGGGTGGCGGCTGACAACAGTTTTTGTTTGCTACATGGATCATTTTAGTTCAGGTTGGTGTCTTTCCTTTTATTATATTTCTTTAAGAGTTCAAAATGTGTTGATTACATAAATATAATGTAATTTTCTCTGTAGCACTTCATGGATTTCATAAGCAACACACTTAAGTTGTTCACACAAAGCATAAAGATAAAAAACAATATATACAGTGTTATCTTCATTTTAGATGTCAAAAAGTATTTGCGGCTCCCAGTGTTTTCTTTTGCGTGGAAACAGGGTCCAAATGGCTCTTTGGGTGTAAAAGGTTGCAGACCCCTGGGCTATACTCTCTGTTCAGATTCAGCCAAATGCTGCAAAACTTGATCGGTCAGCGCTTCACAGTGCAAATGGATAATGACCCAAAGCATACTGCAAAAGCAGTCCAAGTTTCTCCAGGCAAAGAAATGTGATACTCTTCAATGACCAAGTTACTCACCTGATCTCAACCAGCTTTTTTCAGTTACTGAAGACAAAACTGAATGTAGACAGACTCGAGGTCGCTGCAGTAAAGGCCCTAGCAGATCATCTCAGGGAGGAAACGCAGCATTTGGTGATGTTCATGGGTTTTAGACTTCAGGCAGTTATTGATGCAAAAGATTTTCATCAAGTCTAATTAATTTTGAGCCTCTAAAAAGGGAACTATGTATAAAAAAATAGTTGTAATTAACTTTGCATTAACTGTTTTTGGAATTTAAAGCTGACAATCTGCACTTTAATCACATTTTGATTGTTTGATTTGAAATCCACACACACACAGTGGCGGTGTAAAAACAATTCTATCTTTCAGTCACAAAATATTTTATCTCAATTACCTTGTATTTATCAACTGGTTAAACTAAGGGCATATCTTATTGACATAAAGGCCTGGATGACCTCTAATTCCCTACCTCTGAATTCAGACAAAACAGAGGTCACTGTACTCAGACCTAAAAAAATCTTAGAAAAACAGTGTCTCACTAGATATCCATTTTAGATATTTCACTTTTACATGACATTACCTTGCATCTAGCACTGCTTTCTTTCATCTGCACAATGTTCTCAAAATTAGAAACATCCTGTCTCAGAGTAACACGGATTCCTCACTTGTAGGCTCGGCTACTATAATTCATTAATATCAGGTTGTTCTAAAAGTTTCCCAAAAAGCCTTCAGTTGATCCAAAATGCTCCAGTGAGAGTACAAACAGGAACGAGAAAGAGAGAGCATATTTCTCCTATACTGGCTTCTCTTCACTAGCTGCCTGTTAAAGCCTGAATTAAATTTAACATCCTTCTCTCTGCTGATGGCTGCCTCTCCATAAGCCTGGTTTTGCTAGAGATTTCTTCCTGTTAAAAGGGAGTTTTCCTTCTCACTATCACTGTTCTTGTTTATACAGGGTCATGTGACTGTTGGGGTTTCTTTCTTTCTTTTAAACATTGTAGGGTTTTTACATTACAGTATAAAATGCCCTGAAGCAACTGTTGTTGTCAATTGGTGCTATATAAATAAATCAAATTTATTGTAATTGAATGCAAAAAGTAAAAAATGCATTGTTCATTTAACTGTAATAATATATTTTATTGTACCCATGAAATATGATATTTGTTTTTATCGAAAGGTGCATCATCAAACCCTTGATTAATTTTAAACAACCTCATGTCGACATTTTTGAGCACCAGAGTTAAACGTAAGAACAACAGACTTCACTAGAGGTCTAATCACTGTGGCCTAAAGCAACTAGCGACTCAGTGTTTCACTGTATTTTAAACAAGTTTCATTTTCTGCGAGGAGACAGATGAGCCATGCAGACAAACATTTAAAACAATCTAAACTCGGGGTTCACTTTGCAGTTTTTTCCAGCTCTTTCAACCACATCTCACACAGTCTTCATCATCAGGGAAGGTAGTTTGTTACACTATTAAAATATACCTGCTCAGTAGCTGTTCTAAAAAATAAAAAAAAAAGCTTTTCAGTATGTTGCATGGCAACAGACTGACAAGTGACAACTGAACAAACTCCATTCACCGATGAAGACCATGCAATACTGTTGAAAGCCTCGGAAAAAAGCTAATGAGACAGTCTTGAAGGGTATTTATACTCTTTTTCAGGGTCAAGACCAGTGTTATTTCTTCAAAAAATTCCTACATAATAAATAAAAATTAGAAAAAAAACATTCGCAAAACTGAAAGCATCGGATTTGCATCGTTTGGATTAGGATGCATTACGCTGGACATTATTTGGGGAACAGTTTAGGATTTATAAGGCAGCATAGATATGTCTGGATCCGGATTGTCGTTGGATTAAAAAGCACCACTGACATCTAACATATGGACGGACTTCACAGAGTCGACTTCCCTGTTCTCCTGTTGTATCATCGATGGTGGCCGTGGGGCTCAGGTCAAAGGGAGGGTAGGGGTCTGGGAAGTTTATTGTGCATGTGAGTTTTGGAACGGCCTAATGCAGGGGGGCTGTTGTTGTTTTTAGGTCAGGGGAGCTGACTGTCTACTATTTGGTGGTGGGAGTTTTTTTGTTGGTTGGCTGGCACAGACACACAGGGTTAGGCAGAGATTTTGGAAGGCAGCAGGGCAGACCTCCCGCTGGGCCCGTCCCGGCACCCCTCTCACTCTCTCACCGTCCCCAGGCAGTAATGAGGGGATCCCCATTGTCTCAGCCATTCTTGTCCTTTTTGCTTTTGATTTGGGACTCTGACAAATACTTTGGTGGTAGGCTATCAACACCACCACCACCAACCACCCTCACACCCACTCCTCTCCTTTTGCACCTTATTTCTTGCTCTGTCTGTCACACACACACATACGCACACACACACACACACACACTGACTGGAGTACTTATGCAATTATTCCAGTTTGAATCAGGTCATACCACTGTCCTTTTGGTGTCTGTTCTCTCTGTGAAAGTGCCGCCATTGTCCTCACTAACTGACCAAGTCTGTGAGGAGAGTACACTTGACTTAATATTGACCCAATGTGGCGTGGTTTTGCGGATGGTTGGCTGACAATGGGCCATTGTTCAGTGGGATCCACCCTCTTCAAGACAGACCTGCATCATGGAGTCCTCCTGCACATGGTAGGCCTCCAGCAGGACAGTTGTGTTAAACTTGAGTCGGGCTCTGACGATCTCAGCCGACCATGCCTCTGCGAGTCATTTTTGGCAGTGGTCAAAAGAAGTTCTTCCTAAAGCCAAAATGACCATGTCCTGCATGTGAACTTTCCACTCATGTGCCAGTCTATATCCTGCAGCATGGGGTGAGACGAGGCCACAGAGCTCAGCTAGACAGAGTGGCTGAGGGACGGCCTTGTCCTTCGCCACTCTGCCGTAGCAGAATGGTTTCCAGCCACTGACAATTACCCCGCCATGCCAGAGGGCACCTTGGGAAGTCAGGGAGAAGTCACACACTGTTAT
Source organism: Oreochromis niloticus (assembly GCF_001858045.2). Taxonomy (NCBI): domain Eukaryota; kingdom Metazoa; phylum Chordata; class Actinopteri; order Cichliformes; family Cichlidae; genus Oreochromis; species Oreochromis niloticus. The sequence goes on along the minus strand of NC_031980.2, from coordinate 12,106,364 downwards.
GCCAGAGCAGACAGGAAAGGCTTGTTGCTCTTCCAGTACTTCACATCCAGCCCAGGACAGGCAGTGGATGGAGGGGTGGGTACAAAGGAGGGAGGGGTGGAGCGGGAACAGAGAGAGAGAGGTTGGATAGCAAGCTTGTTTTTTAATTTAGTTTTCAATCTGCCATTGTCCACATTTTACCAGAGTCAAGTGCCCCTTGTGCATGGACACTGAGTTCGGTGGACACCGAGTACCATCCTCTAACTAAATTAAATTTAAAGAGGCCAGTACTTTTTTTGTTTAGCGAGTGATTAATTCCAAAGCTATTTGGTGTTGCCCGGTTACAGAGATGGACGATCCTGAACCGGAGCGGTTTTTTTAAAGCCGACAAAAAGATCCATAATTTGGCCACCCATAGATATTCTTCACATTATTATTACATATGATTAAGCTGACGGCACATTCATTCACATGGCTTGGGTCCTCTTTGGCTTTACTCGATATTCTCAGCTTCGTCACACAGAAGATTTTTTTTTTTTTTTTTTTTTTGAAGCAAGGACCTTTTGATAATAGGAGGCAGGCAGCACAATGACTTCCAGCAGCACCTCAATGCAACAGTACCGTATCACAATTAGCAGCGCTAAACAGGCTGCACAGACAAGTCCACTCCATCTCGTATGGAGCCTCATCCAGTCCTCTCCGTTTTGTCTGACAAATCCCTCCATTGTTCCTCTGATGATGCTTTTCTTTCGTGGGAACCCTGGCTTGTCTTGTTGATTAGATCCCCTTTGTCTTCCTCCCCTGCAGTGGGCTAGTCTGGAGATTGTGAAACCTCACACTGTAGTGGTGGCTTAATGCCTTAGCATACTTTGTTTATTAGATGATGTTTCAGACATTTATTGGAATCAATATGAAGAAGTTTATTTAAGTCATTAGCTATAGAGTGGAAATAATCACTGTGCATGCATTTCAGCGACTATGTTGGTTGAGATTCATGTAAAAAAAACAAAAAAATGCACTATAATCAACCTAATTTTAATATTTTGTCCCAAAGGAGAAACCCCTTCCACCACCACCAGGACCACCACCCAAAGGCTTCTATATATATGGAGATGTTGGTGAGCTTGGATACAGAAAAAGCTCCTATTATTATACAAATTAACATCTCTGTGGTTATCATAATCACTTTGATTTGGTTTTCCCACCTTTTCAGGCACAGGGAAGACCATGCTTATGGATCTGTTTTACTCCCATGTGAAGAACAGTCGCAAAAAGCGAGTCCACTTCAACGGCTTCATGTTGGACATCCACAAAAGTTAGTAGCATCCTCCCATTCGTCAGCTCTAACAGCCCAATGTTTACCTAGCATGACTTTGTAGAAGTTTTCCGACTCCCCGTGCACCGGAGATCCTATATTTATCCCTCTGTTTGTCCTGACGCCGTCCTGCTAATTGTCTACCATTATGCACACAGGTGAAATTACTGCTTTATTCAGCACTGTCAGTGGGTTTGGGTTGCCGACGCAGGTGTGCTTTAAGATGTGCCTGACGTTTGTGTGCTGCTTTAAAGGGATCCATCGGAGGAAACAAAGCCTGCCAAAACGGAGGTTAGGGAAAATGTTCACCTATGACCCCATATCACCGGTTGCCATGGAGATCAGCAGTGAGACCTGCCTCTTGTGTTTTGACGAGTTTCAGGTGAGCAACCATGTCACAGGCACTGTTGTAAAGCAGAACATTACACAATGAGAATTTTAAATACTGTTACGTGTTTTGATATTGTAACAACTGCACTTATGTACTGGCTAAAGCTGCTCTCTTATTCGCCAACGATCACCACAGCAGATGGCTCAGTATGTCTGATGGGGATATATTTTTATCCTGGATGCCTCGCCAGGGATTTGTGCCTCCTCCTGGTGTCGAACTGGGGGTCTTTCACACATTAATTGAAAGCCATGTGCTTTATATATTCACTGATAAATATAGTGCTAGTTAAACTTTATATATTTTTGGCATGCTATTGTTTACATGTGCTATTAATATAAACAGGGATACGTGTCTGTCAAGTCAGGCTGGGGATTATTTTGTTTCATAAATAATATCTGTGTGCTTTTTCCTAGTTTTAAAAGAGGTCACAAAGAGAAAAGAGATAACTGGGAGTTTTCAAGTTTTATTCCATAATATTTCACATTGTTTAGAGTGAATCTGACTAGTTGTCTTTTACCAAAGTGTTGATTTATTGTACAACAACCCAACTGAATGCTGGGGTCAGCAGAAACTCACAAATCAGACATCTTAAAATCTTTAAAGAATAAAACAAAGCGATAAACTGCTGTTTATTTCCTGCAGTTGGCAGCAGTTGCTTTTTCTTTCAAGATAAGGAACTAGAAAAAACTTGTTCAATGTTGCACTCTGTGTATTTTGAGTTCAGAGTTGAGTGCGTCTCCTGTTAAGACAACTGTGTGCTTCTAATCCGAATAAAAAACAGGACTGGGGACACCTAGTGGCCTCTTTTAAATATAGCACAATTGCAAAATGACTTCCAGTTGTATTTTCTCTCTTTAACGTGGAGTTTAGTTATAGTTTACTAGGACAGATAAAGGTACATTGTTTAGTCTCACAATAGTTTGCTCTCAAACCATTACAGCCACACTGTACACAACTAAAGGACCCCCTTGAGTCATTAGAGATGCACAAAGTTCTCACCATTAGAGGTGAGAACCACTACTGAGGCTGTCTACTCTCTGTGAGATTGTTAGTCATTCACTGCAGTGAAGAAAAACACGTGTTTCTGCGTTCATCAATAGCCAGCCAAACACATCTGTTAGCAGCACAATGTTGCTCCTTTTACTGATATCATTACAGTTAATGCCAGCAGGTCAGAGGTCACAGAAGGTGCAGTTGCTCCCTCTAATCACTCTCCGTGCATCTGCGTGGATCAAGAGCCGCTCCTTTCATCTGGCCGTCTTTCACATTTTAAACCGCGGCGCTGTTTGTGCATTCTCATTGATTTGTTTTGTTTGCTGTCGCCAGCTTTGCTGTTTTCGCTTGTCGACTGTTGCTACCGGTGAATGGCGGGGGAAACAAGTAGACATGTGCGCGTTGTTTGTGATGCATAAATAAGAGGTTGCGAGGTTGGGAGAGTTGGGGGTTTGGGGTGGGGGGGTGCGAGGGTCTATACCAATCAGCATCCTCCACCACTCAGCCATGCAAATGAAGCTCTGGGTATCAGTCGCACTCTCCTGCTTCCTTAAGTGAGTGGAGCTAGAAAGCGACTGGCTGCGGCGGGTCAGATGGATCTTATCCTCTTAAATGCTAATGACATTTTTCCATTCTCTTCATTAGCGCCGTGCCATTATCAGTAATTTGTAGCCCCCCCCCCCCCCCCCCCCCCCCCCGCCAGCTCTCCTCCCCTCCTTCCTTTTGCGACCCCTACCCGGCTCCCCTAATGAATACTCGCCATTGAGAGGTCCAAGATGGAAAGATGGGTAGAGAGTGAGAAAGAACGTGGAAGAGTGAGAAGAAAACGCTCGAGCATCATTGTCTCAGGGCCTCAGTCACTGTGCAGCCTCTGTGAAATTGCTCATAGGTTGTGTACATAAAGAGGTGTAACATCAAAAGAGGTTTAATTTGGCACCCGTGTGCCTCGCTGTAAACTGACAGCCGCTTGAGTAATTGGATGCTCATTTAAATATCGGCAATGGCTGACAGAGATTGCACCATTATTTTTTGTGCTCCACAAGTGCTACATCAGTCCCCCTCCACCTTTCTCATCCTGTGGGTACCCATTCTCTTTCCCTCTTCCCCTAGTCATTCAGCAATCAATATTGCCCCTCATACTATGCCCGTGTGGAGGGCACATGAATAAACAAATCCATGTTGTATAAAAGGTCATTTTTAAATGATTCTTTTGAAATGAAAATAAAATCCTGTGGTCGCAGGAAATGGGGGCCCCTTCAGAGAGACACTGAGCCTTGGCTTTCTGTTGATTCTCATTACACGAACACACAGTCACACACACACACGCTAATTTGATGCCCTTAGCCACCTCTCCTTAGCAAAATCAAGGCTTTAACACAAATGTTAATCAAGTATTGGCAAGGGCAGTGGGGCTAATATGCAAAAAGCAGAAGACTCTCCAGAGTCTGAAAGGAGGCATATGCTGTGGGTATGGCCATCAGAAGTGCCTGTTATATACAGGAAAGTAGGTAAGAGGGAATAAGAGGAGAGGGCGGGACAGATGCATGACTGCAAAGTCTTTCTTTTATTCAAGACATTTTCTTTTAGGGTTTTTAAAAAAGAAAAGTACTTAAAGGGTCAAGAATTAGGCATTACCGTGAGGCGGTAAATCTCTATCAATTTTTATGCCGATTTCAGACCAATATTTTTCTCACAATGGATTTCTGTTTGTGCATTTTTACATCTTCTTGGCAGGAAACATTTTTATTTAACAGGATATAAATGACAGTTGACATGAGATCGACAACTTTAAGTTACCAGAGAGGTTGGAAATCCTTTGTGCCCAACTTTCATCGGTCGATCATCACGTTAAAGAAATGTCGCTTTGACAACCGCCAATCACAGGGTAACATTTCTCCCTTTATAGGTGTTCAAAAGAACAACATAGGTTTGAGAGAGAGAGACACAGACGAGAGAATAAGAACAAAAGTGAGAGCACTGGATTAGTAATAGAAAGGTCAGAGCTCTTCATTTAACAGCTAGCGACTCATAAACGTCCTTGCTTCAGTGTTGTCATCGACCTTTGTTCATTGTGGACTCATGGAAATGATGTAGATGAAAAAGGCAGCAGACAGTTGAATTGGATTTATGTATTGTAACACCGTATAGCCTTGTGTCTAGTACATACAACACACATGCACACTTTAATATGCCTTTATGTGGACATGCTTTGATAGAAGCTTTGTCTGCCGTCATGACCCCAGTCCTGCCTCGCATTGCTTTGTTTTTATTATTCTTTCATTCCTCTTGTTTTTCGGCTTCGTTGATTAGCTCAGGTCTTTTTCCTCGCCTCAGCTATTCCACTCAACGGAAGGCCAGTTCTTGACCATTTGCAGCAAATTTAAGTGCCTGAGCTGTGTGTTTGCATCCATGTGTATACACGCAAGTTCGGTTGGCAATGACCACACAAAAAGGACTGAATGAGCACACCTGAATGACACTGATCAACATGGAGTGTTGATGGCATGTTGTGACCTCAAACACACTCGTCCACACACACAGGTGTGGCAAGAAAGGAATAATATGAGATGCTCCTCGACTTCTCTGGCTCTCTTCAATCAGGTGGCGGACATCGCCGACGCCATGATCCTGAAGCAGCTGTTTGAGACGCTGTTTAAAACTGGAGTGGTGGTGGTGGCTACCTCCAACAGACCCCCTGATGGTATGACCAGCAAACATTTAATGCACGTTTTAGCTATTCCTTATTAATTATATTGTTGTAGTCTGTAGCAATAATAATATATCTTGTGCATGTCTTCCCATTCTACTTCTTTTCTTAAAATTTTATTTAAAGCAATGAGTTTGAAACCAAGAGAGTCAGCTGTAATTTTAGCGTCTCAGCAGAAAACACTGTCAACACCAAGATAAATGGTTATGACTACAAATTGTCAGTAATATAGATATTGAAGTGAGAGATAATAATGAAATCTCAAAATAGAAGAAATTTGATGTCTTTTATTGCAGCTTCCAAACATGTAGTTTCAAGCTTTATCATCTTCATGAGTCTGAAAACTGTTCATTTGGGGAAATTTAGCTCCATTAATAATCGGAGAGTGCCAGTGAAAAGCTAATATACACTCAACTGATATTTCATTAGGTAAACCACTCTAGCAATGGGTTGAACACCCTTTTCCTTTCAGAGCTGTTTTAATTCTTTGTGGCACAGATTCACCACGTTAACATGATTGCGTCATGCAGTTGATGCAGATTTATCAGCTGCACATCTGTGATGCAACTCTATTGGTGCTTTATTGGATTGAGATCTGATGACTGTGGAGGCCATTTGAATACAATAACCTCAATTTATTGTCCAAGAAAACAGTTTGAGATGATCTGCGGTTTGTTATATGGCGCATTAACCTGCTGGAATCGGCCATGAGAAGATGATACACTGCGTTCATAAAGAGATGGACGTGATCAGCAACAAGATTCAGAGAGGCTGTAGCAGTAAAGTGATGCTGAGCTGATACAAAGTAAATATCCCCCACACCATTACATCACCAGCAGCAGCCTAAACTATTGATAAAGCACTGGATGGAGCCACTTCATCTTGTTTACTGTTGAAATGTTGCAGCAGAAATTGAGACTCGGACCAATTTTGGTGAGTCTGTGCAAATTCAAGCTTCAGTTTCCTGTATACCCTTCCTACTTCAAGGTTTCATATGATGTACATTCAGAGAAGCTCTTCTGCATAACTTGGTTGTAACAGCAAGTTTTGCTATTAGTTCCGCTCTTCTCTGATCTCCGACATTAACAAGACATTTTGAACTGCAGAAATGGTGCTCACTAGATATTTCCTCTGTTTCACTCTGTGCAGGCAAACCATCAGAAAATCAGCAGTTCCTGAAATATTCAGACCAAACACCATACGAAACTCAAAATCACTTTCCTTCCCCTTTCTAATGCATCTAATGTTTGAACTTCAGCAGGTCGACTTGACTCTATATGCCTCTATACGCCTGAGTTTTCCCTGAGTTTCTTCCCTGTGATTGAGTAATTGGATATCTGTATTAACAAAAGGTTGAATAGGTGTACCTAAAGTTGCCAGTGAGTGTACTTACAACCATAGATTACTTTATTTTGACCACAATTGTCTTCAAAATACTTTTCTCCTGCAAGAACTGAACCAGCTGCATCCTGTTCACAGCAATTGACCAAAAGAAACACCTCACCTCTCCCGCCTAGACATGACGCCATCTTTTAACAGGCTTTGATGTTGCATTTACTGCCCGCAGAGCAAGGATGGAGAAGGAATTAGCAAGTGATCAACGTGGAGATAAATGCATGATGTGCTATCTAAGGTCTTCATCGTCTCTGGGTACATGTAATGTCGATGTCTCAAAGCCTTGAGTGGGTACGGAGTGGATGGCAACAAGGTGGCTCTCATGGACAAAGATGTGCGTCTCTGATATTTACTAGCTATTAAGAACAAAGCCCCAAACCAGGCAAACTTGATAGAGAGGCTACTTGGTATTAATTACATGGTTAATGGAACTCTAAAAGCCATAGGAGACAACTAGACATGAAAGGCATGCATTTTCTGTGTTTATTGATGTGGAGATGCTAGTATCAAAAAGCCCTAGACATGCTTGGAGGGGGAATTCAGAGATAGGTTTGTGCTAGAACGTTCAGTGTTTTGTTGTTTGATGGGGGTTTAATGCAGCTGAAGAGGGATGGAGGGATAAATGGTGTCTTTTTTTTTTAGATTGGGGGGCATTATAGTTGATAGCATGCAGTTTACATTAGCCCATTTAATTCCACTGATCGCAAATGTTTTTAATTATTAGGCTCTATTGAATTATGTATTAATCCAGTTCCAGTAAAGTGTGCAGTGGCACATGTCTCCTCACTCATTAGCAGTGCTGCTCTGGCCTTGTCACCTGCTGACACACTACTTTGTTTCCTGTTCTGTGTTGACTGGGCTGATGCTGTTGAGTCTACATATGCTAGCTTAGCAGTAGCTTAACTCACTAGACTTGAAGTAGCAACAAATGCAACTCAGTGCCTCTTATTATGTTATGCTTATAGTGAGTACAAAGCTAGCAATAGAAGACCAGAAAAACAAATCAACTATTACCATATACTTTACACTTGTACTCTGTCATTGTCTTCTGTCTTCCAGCCCTCATTACCTGAGAAACTTAACAATTCCATGTAAAATTGCATGCAAAAAATGCACGCAGACAGGTCTAAAAGTGAAAGAGTAAAAGTAGGGAAGGTAAATTAATTTAAATACCTGGGATCAACCATCCAAAGTGACAGAGAGTGCACAGGAGAGGTGAACAGGAGAGTTCAGACAGTGTGGATCAGATGTCAAGGGTGATTTGTGACAGAAGGATAGAATCAGGAGTGAAAAGTTTACAAGATGTTAGTAAGACCTGTTATGATGTATACCCTGGAGACGCTGGTGCTGACAAAAAGACAGCAGATGGAGCTGGAGGTGGCAGATTTGAAATGTTAAAGAGGTGAGATGGTTTGGACATGTGCAGAGAAGGGATATTAAATGTATTGGACAAAGGGCATTAAATATGGAGCTGCAGGAGGACAAAAGGACAGGAGGAAAAGAGGAAGACCCCAGACAAGTTTCATGAATTTAGTGAAGGCGGGCATATGATTCTAAGAATAGGGTGAGCTGGAGGCAGGTGATCCGCTATGGAGATCGAAAGAAGAGGAAGATTACAAAAATGGACTAATGGTTCTAGATTCCACATTCTGAAGCCTCAGTGTTAGCATTTTGGCCGTAGTCATGTTAAGTTTCTGTGTGTTTGTTGGTTTGTTAAGGTTAGTGCTGAGCAACAGACTAATGAAACACTTCATAGAATTGTAGAATGATCTATATTTTTTCAGATAGTTATATTAAAATGCTCCAAAATGCACAGAACAGAGATTTAGTAGAGTGACCCCAATTAGCAGAGATGGGGTCTAGTAGTAGTCAGTCTATGCTGACTGACTACAGATTCCTGTGTTGGGCCTTATCAAAAGTGTCAAAACCCCTACCTCCTAAAGTTGACCTCCTCTGAGTTGAGGCTATAAACGTTTTTTTGTATTGGACTGTAATTCACTCACTTTTGGACATGAGAAAACTCCAGTTACTAGTACTTCCACTTTAGCTCCATTTTTCAGCTCTGGAGGCTGGTGCTTTGTCAGTCCCAGGTAAAAATGTAGAAATTCACACCAGCAATAAACATGTTTACAAAAGGCTTGTACAAAAAATAATCTACCTTACACAGGCCTTTAAATTGGGTGAATACATTTAATTACAATGTCATTATTTATTTTTAAAAGCCAAGCCAAACTTTAGAAGGTGTGTGTGAAAAATTAAGAACATCTGTACTGTTTCTATAGGAATTAAGAGGGTAACTAGTGGCCAGGTTGTACTAATCAAATGTAGCTGATTAACTGATCATCAGTAAGTGTGAGCATCTGCTAAAGTGAGCATTTGCCAGAGTTTTGGCAGTTTGCTAGTATGGAGCATTCAGGTGTTTGTTAATACAGTGCAGGAGGAAAAATATCAGCAGTGATCTTAAAGCAATTGCTGTTGCTTCCCTTTACTGTGGGAAGAATTATAAGGCCATTTAAAAACAATTTGAAGTTTATTATTTTAGACTGAGGAAGATTATTCACAGAAAAACGTTATGTAACGTTAGTATGACTTGTTTGGAAGGGTTACCAGAAGAAAGGAACATGGCAGCACAGCTTATGTTTGCAGAGTTGCACCTAAACAAACCACAAGACTTCTAGAAAAAGTCCTTTGGAGAGACTTGACCATAGTGGAAATGGTTGACCATAATGCACAGCACATTTTATGAAATCCAAACACAACATACCAGCACAAACACCTCAAGCACGGCAGGTGAAGGGTGTTTTGCAGCCACGCGATCTGGGAGCCGTGCAGTCATGAGCTCTTCTGTATCCCAAAGTATTTTAGAGTCACATGTGAGAAATGTGTTTCTGTAACAAGAAATGATCTCAAGCACAGCAGCAAATCTAAAACAGATTAGCTGAAAAAAGAAAAAAAACAATGTGTTGCAAAGGCCCAGTCAAAGTCCACATCTCAACCTGATTTAAATGCTTTGGTTGGACCTTAAGAGAGCTGTACATAAACAAATGCCCCCAACAAACTTAACAATTACTAACACAATTACTGCAGTGAATGTTCAGTTTTTCACACACCGCTTCTGCATCGTGGGTTAGTTTTTGTTAAGTAAATAATGACATGTGTAATACATCATGAGTTGGTGTTTGCATCTGGTTGTATTTACCTCATTTTAGGAAATTCTACAAGCACTAGATAATTTTTCAAATATATCTTAACATGTAAAATATTAGAGTTGAAATAGGGTGTGCCTTCTTTTTTCATTATTTTTTATTAAACATTATGTAGTTTCTCATCGGTATAGCAGCAATCATACTCACTACACAGACTTAGTATTTGCACCAATAAAGGAAAGAAAATGTACGTCCCAAAACACTGAACTCTCTTCCTTAAACCTTTGGTATATTCCAGTCTCATAGGGAACAGTCCATTACAGTATAGAAGTTATTAAGCAAAGGTTATTTTTGTGTCAGGTCCTACTGTAGTAAGCTTAAGTCCAAACATCAACAACAGCCACTTGTTTGCATTTGCAGCTGGAGAGAGCTTGAGCCTCGCTGTGTGTGTGTCTTTGTCCCTGTTTGTGTGTGAATCCCTATCTGTTTTATCTGTCTATCAGGGATGCTACTTCAGATGTAATTTGTTCCAGCCGAGCTAATTGAAACCTCTATTCAGCGAGCTGCTGTGGACATTGTCCGTGCTGAAAAGGCGACAGTCCTTTCTCTGGCCACCATTGTTTGGGAATGTAATGAATTTTATGTTGCTGCCGCTGCCGGTAGAGAAATCCATTTTTCTCCCCTGGTCCCAGTCCTTTTGTCGTGCCTCCCCACCCATCCTTCAGTTCATCAATAGCCACTTTATCTGCCAATCTGTGGCGGGGGGATGACATTATTAGAAGGCTAAACAGCAGCTCTAATACAGGCCCTCCCTTCCTCTTTCAGATCTGTACAAAAACGGACTTCAGAGGAACACCTTCCTACCTTTCATCGATGTGCTGAAGGTAGAGACAAAGTCATCCCTCTCTCTTGTCTTTCTAATTTATTCAGTTGTTTATCTCGCGCGCACACACACATACACGGACACACACTTGCATGTATGCCTCTGTGTCCGTCTTTTTGCAAGTTGCTCTTAGTGGTTTGATGTTTTCTGCTTCATGGATGCTTCACACAGTGTCACAAAGCTGTCTTTGATCATACCAGGGCACACTGAAAGACTCACAGAGAGAGAAAGGCGGAGAGAGATGGAAAAGAGTGTGAGTGGGTACAGGTAATGTGAATGGGAGAGTGGGAGATGGGTGGACTAGCTGTGACTGACCCAGACTGCTTGCATTTCAAAAGTAGAGGGGGGTGGTGGGCGGGGTGTGGAGCGGAGAAGAGGAGCGATGTGATGGTTAGCATTTCTAGCGAAAAATCTACTTTGCAATTTAAGCAGGTAGCACCATTATCCTGCCTGCATCCCAGATGATCATTGATGTGTTTGGAGTGATCGTGATCATAAATAATTGCATATTAATTTGTTGTCATGCATTTTGCAACAGAGGAGGGCAGCATTCTTGCGCCTTTTATTGGTATTTTGTCTGAATAGTAAAGGCAAGCGTTGGCACTGCTGCAATTTTTGGGCAAGATAGGAACTGAAAGTAAGCAGGTTTGCGTTATTACAAATTTAAAACTGAGAACCACTCCTCTGACACTAAATGTAATGTATAAACTCATAATTGAATAATATGAAGTCCTGTAAGCATGACGTGTGCAACTTTCCAGCGTCATATAATCACAGTGATGCCATTGTTTTGTTATGTAGGACAGCCAGTAATTAATAATAAGTTCTAATTTACCAAAACTAAGAGTTTCCTTAATGCCCCAGGTTGACCACGCTGACTTTATTAGGGACTCCCTATAGAACATATTGTTATATATTATGACCTTTAGTTTGAATACAGACATTTTTTACACACACACAGTCACATAAGCAGTGCTCGGCTAAGGTCTGGCTCAGGCACACTCCTGGTATGAAGTAGTAGATAAATGCTCTCTTGTGAGTGCGCTGAAAAACGCCACTCATACTGCTACTTGAATTTTGTGGCTTTTTGAATGAAATTGTTGTTAAATTCTCATTATTATTTGTCATGCCTCATTTGCTTTTAATAGGACCTTTTACACAGGATTATACACATACAATAATAAACGCCTTATTATTGAGTTTTGGTTTATTTTTGAAAACAAATGCATTCATTTTTGTTCATACTATGATGGGGATTTTGTTAAAGAAATACAATACATGATATAGAACATAGTCACTCATGCTAATTTAGGCTTGGTTGTTTATAAAATGACTTAACATGGCATTGCCTCTGAATATATTCAGGTATCACAGTATTTTTAACCATAAAACTCCAGTTTAGCTCTGATATAATAAATAATCTGTTGCATTACAAACGTTAAAGTGAATATATGTGCAAAATACAGGCAATCTAACCTGACCAGAGTCATCAAACCACTGGAACATTAAACACACACACATTTGAAGTCAAACCCACTAAAAGTTGCATAGAGTCTTGAAATCACCCTGCACCCCACCCGCTAACCCAGCAGCAGCAGCACCCTTGCCCTCTCTAATCCACCCTCATCAAGGTCCTGAATGCCTGCTGTCCCTCTCTGCCCCATACTGGCTCCTCTCTTTCAGGATACCATGTTTTCCTTTGTGAGGCCATCTGGTTGGAGGCTTTGGGGGTATTTTTTAGGTGGGGTGCTATGGATTCTCTATAGTGATCTGTCCTGTAAAGTTAAAGCTTGCTAACTAGCTGACCCTTAATAGATTGAATGAATGCTCGCAGGGAGCAGCGGTGCAGGTTCCCCTGACTCGACGAGGATCGCCTCCGCATGTGCGTGCCAGCGTGTGTTTCTATGGTGAGTGCAGGAGAGAAAAGAGGGTGTTAACATATAAAAATAGCCTCTGACCTCTTCCCCTCATCACCTGAGCCAGAGTGGTAAGGGTTAATCCGCCACTTTTGTCCGCCTGGGATGACGTCTTTATCTAACTGTTGACTTCTGATTAGTTGGGTCACCTTTCCTTCTGCGGCTCCCGATCCTCCACAATCATCCAGTTTTATATTCAAAAAATGATTTAATGACTTGCAACGCATGGGCTACGTACAACTTCATTTAATCCAGAAGACGCTGTTTATTTTTTTATTGTTCATCATTTAGTTTGTTTGCTATTTTTCATCCACACAGTCGTTTGTAATTTCTCGTCCTTTGTAGCATCTCTGTAGACTCCATTTGTGAGTCTATTCAGTTGTTCCGGCTTCTTTTTCTTTGCAGCCGCTGCAAAGCTCGTAGTTTTGTGAAATACAGGGTTTGGGGTTTTTTCTTCTTTTTTCTTCTTTTTTTTTTAATGGATGCTGCCAGTATTGTAACGAAGACACTCTTTCTCTCTCTCGCAAACTGTCCTCGCTCTCCACTCCACTTTTCATTGCCCATCCTCTCTCTCCACCCCTCTATCCCCACTCTTTATTCTATCACTATCCTGTTCTGCTCGCTGGCTTTACTCACCCAAGGTCAGGTCTCTGTATTTTGGTAGCAGAATAGTGACTTTATTTTCCCTCCACTTGTTCGATTGCAGTTGCGCACAAAGCTGCCGAGGGGAGAAAAACATGACAACAACCCTGAGGCAACTTTGAGTATCTCTGAGTTTCTATCTGTTTTTAACCCTTCTTTTGATCCACTTTCCATCTCTTTTTTTTGTGTCACTGTCAATAATGGCTCTGTGCTGAGCAGTTGGTGATGAGAGAAAATGAAATATATAAATCAAAACAGAATGACAAAGAGAGAAAGGGGAAAACTGAAGAATGAGAGGGACGTGGTCCTCCACTGAAGACCTTGGTAAGAAGGACCGCGTGTGAAGAGCTGGAAGAGTTCAAATCAAATAGATTTTGATATTTGATGACAGTCATTGTCTTTTAAAACATTTAATGGCAGCATGCTTCGAGGGCAAAGCTCACTTCTTTCATATCAGTTTCTCTCTCTGTCTGTTCTGAAACCTGAACAAGGGGTGATAGGACAAATCGATTTCTTTTAAGCACAAAGAATCAAACCAGGATCCTAATTGTTACCTAAATTTTAATTATTGCAGTTACCTTGGTTCCGTTTGGGCAAATGATGTTTTCCTGTTTTCTATCAGAGTGTTCAGATGTCAGATGTGTAATAGTAAGCATGTACAAATATAGAAATGTCTTTTAATTCGACTTTTATGGGAAGCGTTTTTGCCTTTGCTAGTCACAGTAGAGACAACCAGGAAATCAGGGAAAACAGTAGAGGTCAAGCCACCCCGGAAGTGACATAAAGTCAAGCTCCGCTCCCAGTAGATCAGCTGATCTCAGTGGGAGCCCACATCATCTGGCAAGCTGACTAAACTTACTAAAGTCACATGTGCAAGCCACTTTGCAAACCATGTTCACCCTACCTCCTCCATTCTATTGGCCATCTGAATCACTGTGACATCTTTATCTACTGATGCCTGCTCTGTTGTCTTCTTGCTGCTTTCAAAGCCCACAGGAGGAGGTCCCAGAACAGAACTGTACCACCAAATATAAGTGACCGCACATGGAAACAACAATTTTTGGCTACAGTGGTCCTAACAGAAATTATATTCTGACACTAACTTTATGTATATTAGTGACATCAATACCCTCTTGAATGTCAGATTTGAATTATTTGCATCCATTTTAATACACCAGATAATTATAGTTATTCACTAATCAGTGTCTTTATAGGCAGCAGACTAAGGCAGAACACAATCTAACTCGAGACCGAGGTGCTGGGGAGAATTATATGTAAAAAAAAGTTTTACAAAGTCAGCGGTACAAAATCTCAGATGGACTGTGGGTAGTACGGACAGGTTTTCACAGTGCGCAGAACAAAAATGATGAAGTCTCTTATTTAATTGTGCTGTTTCTTTTTTAATTGTGCACATAAAGTCCTGCAGGTTTAAAAGACTGCAATGCTAAATTGTTGAAATCTTCTTGTAAAGGTCTTGCAGGTTTATACTATACAAGATGATCAGAGAGCAATTTTTGTAAAAATGTAAGGTTTGTAATAAACTGTGTGGAGCCCATGTTTTGCTCGCGTCTGTCACGATCAACAAATGGAGCCTCTGTTGGCCAGGTGCAGGTAGCACAACCCTCCCCGAGTTACCGTTTTGGTTCGGTCCTGGGCCAACGAAACTCGAGGGGTTGAGAGCGGGGGGTCCGGTAGGGTCCTGGATCACAAAAGATGGGGCCTCCAACTCAAACGATGTTTCCCCAAGAGGAGCAGCCGAGGCAGGAGAAGGTTGTGAGAACGACCCTGCAGAACAATCCATCGCCGGCCCAAGGCAGTCACACTTTAAGGGAATAGATCATTAGGTGTAATTAGGGTGTTCACATTGTCACGTACCCCCCCAGACGGCCCAAGAATGAATAAAATCACCAGATACACCCCCAGCCGGCTCACATGCGTGCACGCACACACACTAACTAAGCAGCTCCCCAGTTAGTGAAAACACTTTGATGTCAGAAGAGTCGTCCAGAACTTGCCAGCATAAAGGCACTGTTTTAAGCCCCCCCTCCACATCTCTCTCCCTCTCTCTCGACCCCTCTGTCCCTGCCACCTCCCACTTTTTTTTTCTGTCCCTCCACACAAGGCTGTAAGACACACACGGATGAATGAACGACAACCTTTCCCCTCCTCCCCTCACCCCCCTCCAACCCCCGTCTCTTTTTCAGCCTTCCCACCCTGCATTTCTTTGAGGCCTGGTCAATTCTCCAGGCCAAACAAAAAAAAAAGAGAGAAAAAAAAAAGCATCAAATGTTTTCTGCTGCTGGGTAATGAGGGAGTGGACCTCATCAGGGCCCAATAGTCAGCTATCCTTGGCTTTTGTTGCAGCTCAATGGCACCGCGCTCTTTGAAAAACTCAAAAGCAACTTTTTGAGGAGTAAAGGATAGAGAAAGATATGTCATGGAGGGAGCGGGCACAGAGGGGAGTGGAGGGAGCAGGGGGTAAAAAAAAAAAGCCACTCTGTTTTTATGCTAAACGGCTGTCCAGTGAGAGCAGTGGACAGCTCGGACAATGACATGATTGGAGCTACATGTGTTTGGATGACTTTCTTCTAAAGAGTCTCTGATTCTCATGTCTGTCATCTCTCTCTTGTGTCTGAGCCGGTGAATGCATCCGTGCGAGCAGGGGAACTCTTAATTTGCTGCTTTTCTGTGAATCGGCGACACGTTTGCCAGGTTTTTACACCACTAGTTTAAAAAGCTAATATTGTTGCCTGATGGTAATAAACCTTAGGGCTGCACTTCTTTTCTTTTTATGGTTTAATCTGTCACGTGTCTTAATAATGATTAAAATAACAAAAAAAATGCAGATTGGAGTTTCTTTTAATTTAATTAACAAGACAAAATCTAAAGAGGTGATCATTCAGAAAATACTACAAAATTCCATTAGAAAAACTTAAAAGTATTGCAAATGGATAAATTAATCCAATTTTGAGCCTATAAAATTACTAAATAAAAAAAACAGACTGCAAACTTGTGACAAACAAATTTGTTACAACCTAAATATTTTCTCAACTTGAAGCATTTTTATAATTTTTCCTTAAAATAAATGACCACCTCTTCTATCCTTCCACCTGACGAAAGAAAAAAAAAGCTGTTACTCCACTATTTGTACGTCGCCATTCCCCGATTAAACTGAAGGGACTGTTTAAGACGAGATTAAAAGTTGCAAAGTAGACTGACTACATTCGCGAGAGGAGGATGTCGGTGGCGGCGTCGGGGTGCGGGGAGGCTGCAAAACCACAATGTGTAGGCGGATAAAAATCTTAGAGGAGTGAGAACTTGACAATCCCCTCAAGATGGATAATCAAGTAATGACCCGCGAGGCCTCAGCCTCATCTGATTATAAATAACCAATGGAATCATCATCACTGATTGTGTTTCCATTCCTCCTTCTTTTCCCCTCTCGTATTTGCACCTCGCTCCTCCGTCAAGAAACGCAACAGCCGCCTTTGCCGTAGGTACGTTAGAGACGAGGTTCATAAAGGGAGGGAGTTGAAGATGGCAGGAGAAAAGACAAACTGAGATACTAATGATGTGGCGGCAATAGTGACAAGTTTTTTTTTCCTTCTTTTTTTTTCTTTTCTGGAGGGACTATTTACCCGTTGGTGGGGTCACAGTAGGTTGATGAAATGACACCTCCCTTTTGTGCGTGGGGGAGGGCGAGTTTGTCAGGTTGTTATTAAGCCTGATTCAGCCAATTGGCTCAGAGTGGGAACCCCGTTTGTGTGAGCGGACACGGAGATAAAAAGTTGACAGCAGAGAAGAATAGAGTATTTCCGTCCCCTTGCTTTGTGATGATTACTAATTATCCTGCAGCTTAAGGAGGCCAGTGGCAGAAATTCACTGATTTCATAATTTACTGGAGCTGTCGCTGAATACTCAGTCAGCCGATGATGGCTTGGATGGGATGATATGCAGTTCCTCTCTTTTCTTTGATAGAATAGTGGAGATGATGATTATAGTTTGTGCTGTACTCCCTGACATGAATCCTGTTGACGTTTTACTCTATGTGGAAAAGTTTGAACCCTGCATCGCAGGTTCACCCCTGCTGTAACGCACTTGAATAGCTGCAGAACAATGGATCGGCTCGGCAAACCGAGAACAGCTGACACAAAATCCCAAAGCTGCCGGAGGATAGGAGATAAGATGCCGGCTGCCTTCTGTGATGCCTCGTTATTTAATTTAATACTTTTTAGGGTTGTTCTGTATCCATTTTAGTGTGAAAGAAGTGAAGACACAAAGCTCTGATTGTCCACTTTACAGGGTTGCCATATTAACAATGCATCATCAAGACAAATCAAACTGTCACAGTGATTTAAACCTAAAGAAGTGCAATATGTTTTAGCATTTCTGTCAGCAACCACCAATATGAAAATCAGAGCTAAACGAAAAATGTACCAAGTTCTGATATTTCTTTAATTTTCCTTATCTTTTTATCAAATAAAAGGACAAGAATAATTGATTAGGTTTGTTAGATAAAGCCTGACACATCTTAGACTGTCAGTGTTGTCCAGAAAGATTAAAATCTCCTTGCGACAAACACGGAAACTGTATTTTATTTTGTTGTCAGTCACACAGGATGTCCTGCTGCTGTAAATGCTCACGGGCTCAACGAAGCTGATGCTAAAAGTTGTCTCTAAATTAGTAATTTACATAATATTATGGGGCGAAAAGAGCACAAATAACACCAAGCTCATGGGCAAATGTTATCCTCAATAGACAGCAAACAGATTTTTCTTTAAACTATACAACACTTCACATTTTAAATGGAAGTAGGTTAATTGGATTATTGTGGATGCTGGAATTTAAACGTTTGTCCTACTGTATGCTGTGTGTGTGTGTGTGTGTGTGTGTGTGTGTGTGTGTGTGTGTGCATGTCAACAGGAATACTGCCACACCGTCTGCTTAGACACAGGGATTGACTACAGGAAGCTTGGCGAGGCTGCAGCAGGGAAACTTTACTACCTGTAAGACACACAAACACGCTACCTCTCTGCTTCCCTCTTTATAGTCCGCCTCAGCCCAGAGTTTGTGCGGAGGCTGGGTTGAGTTCACATTAAACTGCATTAAACACACACACACGCACACAAACACAGGAAATGCTTGTGCACATCATGTAGTTTGGGCAGAAAGAAAAGGCAAACAGATGAATAAATGAGGGAGACGCAGGCTGGGAGGTTTATAAAGACCTGCATTACCTTGAGAGATCCATGAAAAGAATAAAAAGAGGAATCAATAGAATATGAGAAAAGGGCAGAGCTTTAAAAGCTAGTTTTCTATTTTCCTTGTTACATATGCGCTGTTAGGAACTCGCGCACGCAGGCAAACAAGTGCTTTCGTCTTTTCACTGTATGTAAATAGAGTACATCACACCCTTTTACCTGGAGTTAAAACACAAGCACACACGCAGACACGGACACACACACTTCACAATCTCATTTCGACGTGTATTCACAGGCTAATGCTTGTGTTTAGAGCCTAACATCCTGTTTTTTACCGATGGAGTGAAAAGCTAAGTACCCCTCTCCCCTGCTCTCCTTGCTGCCACCGTTTGATGTGGCCACTTCAGCATTATTAATTTCATATCCTATTATTTCCTTTCTGTTTCGTTGCCTGTGTGTGCGCGCGCTGGTGCATGTGTGTTGTGCAGCACAGGGGAGCCTGGTGCAGAGGCCTTCTTGGATGCACTGTTTGAAGAGCTCTCATTAAGACAAAAGAGTGGTAAGGGCATTTAAGGAAGACAATGCATTTTAGAAAGATTGATTATTTTTTACTTTTGTTCTGTGACACAAGGACACGTCAAAATTACACATTTTGTAATATTTATATATATGAAAGATAAAAGAAAATACCAAAATCAACAGTGTTGACAACAATTAGACAAATCATCAATGTCTACCTTAATTTGTCTCACATTTATCCTTTCTTAGTATTTAAGGCTCAAAAATAGATTTAAATTTTTTATTTTAATGTTGTTGTCTTTTTAAATTCCCAAAACAGCTGGGGACTTTGAAGACCATGATTTTTCAATCATACAGGATTATCTAGTGCATCTTCTGAAGGTTTTTTTTAACTGCTAATATTCATGTCACCCAAGCCCACGAGACGGCTCACTCGCCTACTTCAAATAGTTCTGTTACAACAATAGAAGTCTGTGGCACTTAGAAATAACATTTATCAGGGTTAAACTACACAGATAGTACAATTATACATTTTTTGGGCTATTTTTGATGCTTTTCGTGTAATTTTTTTATATGTTGTAATTCAACAGGAAAAAACAAAAGCTGCACAATTCTAAATTAAAAACAAAATCTAGACTTGAACTTAGATTTTTAAAATTACTGGGCCTTAAGGGTTGTTTTTTTAACGCTGTGAAATTTTATGATTTAATTGTATAGTAAATAGTTTTTTAGTAGTAAACAATATTTTTTCGTTATGTTTTCTTTTGTTTTGTCTTATATTAGAGGTTAAAAGATCAAAATTCGTGAATGTGTAGTAAAGCAAACTTCATAAATATACTACCTTTTAACCTAACTACATGTATATACTGTAGCCATTGTACATTGTGTGTGTGTGTGCGTTTCCATAGCTACAGGTCCCCGGGTGCTCTCAGTGCTGGGCAGAGATGTGACTCTAGAAAAGACCTGCGGAACCGTGGCTGACTGTACCTTTGATGAGCTGTGCGGCAGAGTGAGTATTGTTACAATCGATTAATTTGTCATTATTGTGCAGCAAAACAGGCTGATACATAACTACACTTAACATCTTTTGGCTACATAAAACTTAAAGAGTAAAACAAGGAGTGTTTTAAGGTAAGCTTTTCTTGGTTTTTAGCTTTAACACAACAGTTACTCGCTGTATAGATAAAGAACAGATTAGAACTGCTTGATGGCATTTAAAACAGCCTGTGACCTCTGACCAAAGTCAAACCACATCCTTCTTCTTGTTCTTTTTTTTTTTTACTACCGAGACACACAAAATCCACTCATTACTAATCAAAACTGCTCAAATTCGAAGCACTTCTCTTGTCCCTGTATTACCTCTATGCTCTGTTTATTGTCCGGGCCTTTGAACTGGATGAGGTATTTTCTGCTCAATGTCAAAAAGAAAGTCTATTGACATTTTTATGATTAGTTGTGCCCACTGCGCCTCAAAAAGGAAGTGTGTAGTGTGTGCAAAGTCTCAACCCTGATGGACAGCAGCGAGTTTTAGAAGGCATGTGAGCTTCAAGGCTTCCTCTGGCATATGTTGGCGAGTCCTCATTAATTTTAAGAGCAATCAGCCTGAATGGCAAAGAACCAAGGACGAGGACGAAAATTACAACAGCGAGAACCTTTTTGCACAAGGTGCCCTCACTTCACAGTTGTCATTTTTTCAGGCCATGTGTGCAGAGTGCAGAAATTCACAGTGCCCGTACCCGTTTATGGAGCAGCTGTGCACATGTGCAAAGCTGAAATCTTTGCTGTGTTCTTTTGTGGTGTGCTGTCTGTTTGAAGCTCGGGTCTGACTTTGTTTCAGTATCTCACACGCTCTGTTGTTCTCCAGGCTTTGGGTGCCAGCGATTACCTGGAGATGGCACGGCTCTTCGACACAGTGTTCATCCGCCGCGTTCCCGTGCTGACGCTGTCGATGAAGGATCAGGCCAGACGCTTTACCACCCTCATAGACAACTTCTATGACAAAAAGGTGAAAACAAAAAAAAAGAAAAGAATGAAAGGCATGGATTCTATTACACTCGTGTCTTACCGAAGGATTTCTAATGCAGCTTTTCTGCCTTTATTTACAACTGCTTAGAAATCTTCCCACATTACATCCATAAAAGTGTTGGATGTGTTGGACATCTCAGTTCAAAACCAAGAGTGTGTAATATAAAATAGTCGACTCTTGGCTTCCAACAAGATATATATACACTAAAAAAGTTTGGACACACCTTCTCATTTAATGGTTTTTCCTTATTTTCATGACTATTTACATTGTAGATTCTCACTGAAGGCATCAAAACTATGAATGAACACATATGGAATTATGTAGTCAACAAAAAAGTCTGAAATAACTCAGAACATGTTTTATATTTTAGATTCTTCTTTCATTACAGCTTTGCACACTCTTGGCATTTTCTCAGTGAGCTTCATTTGGTCGTCACCTGAAATGGTTTTCCAACAGTCTTGAGGGAGTTCCCAGAGATGCTGAGCACTTGTTGGTCCTTTTGCCTTCACTCTGCGCTCCATCTCATCCCAAACAATCTCGATTGGGTTTAGGTCAGGTGACTGTGGAGGCCATCTTGCACAGCACTCCATCACTCTTCTTCTTGGTCAAATAGCCCTTACACAGCCTGGAGGTGTGTTTGGGGTCATTAGCCTGTTTAAAAATAAATGATGGTCCAACTAAACGCAAACCCGATGGGATGGCATGTCACTGCAGGATGCTGTGGTAGCCATGCTGGTTCGGTGTGTCTTCAATATTGAATAAATCACCAACAGTGTCACCAGCAAAGCACCCCCACACCATCACACCTCCTCCTCCATGCTTCACGTTGGGAACATTCATGTAGAGACCATCCGTTCACCTTTTTTGCATCGCACAAAGACACGGCGGATAGAACCAAAGATCTCAAATTTGGACTCATCAGACCAGATTTCCACTGGTCTAATGTCCATTCCTTGTGTTTCTTGGCCCAAACAAATCTCTTCTGCTGATTGCTTTTCCTTAGTAGTTTCTTAGCAGCTATTTGACCATAAAGGCCTGATGGACACAATCTCCTCTAGGCTCTAATCAGAGGTGCTGCTAACTTGCGATTTCTGAGGCTGGTGACTCGGATGAATTCATCTTCAGCATCAGAGGTGACTCTTGGGGGGGGTCCTCCTCGTATGAGCCAGTTTCATCGTAGCGATTGATGGTTTGTGCGACTGCACTTGGGGGCACATTCAGAGTTTTAGCAATTTTTGGACTGACTTACCTTCACTTCTTAAAGTAATGATGGACTGTCATTTCTCTTTATTTAGCTGATTGGTTCTTGCCATAATATGAATTCTAACGGTTGTCAAATAGGGTTGTCAGCTGTGTACCAACCTGACTTCTGCACAACAAAACTGATGGTCCAAACCCCATTAAGAAGGCAAGAAATTCCACAAATGAACCCTGATAAGGTACACCTGTGAAGTGAAAACCATTTCAGGTGACTACATCATGAAGCTCACTGAGAGAAGACCAAGGGTTTTGTTGCACTGTCAACAAATAAAGGGTGGCTAGTCTGAGGAATCTAAAATATAAAACATATTTAGTTTAAAGTTATTTATCATTTTTTTCTTTGCTACATAATTCCATATATCTTGTTTCATGTATTTGACATCTTCAGTATGTATCTACAATGTAGAAAGTAGTAAAAATTAAGTAAAACCATTAAATGAGAAGGAGGAGGAGCATTAGAGTTACCACAGAGTTTTCTCCACCTGGGTGCACCTACATCTCTAGACAGCTGTGTTGGTGACATGCTGCTAAAGGCCATCATACTCCACCTTTGACAGTGGTCCAGCCTGACTCTCTGAAGCTTTGGATGTTTAATCATGGTATGCTTATGAGCATCCTGAACACTGAAAGGCAGCCTTGGCAGAATCTGTCCAGAGCTCTGGATAAATATGAATATGTTGTGGTGATCTTTGGTGATATATGAATGCTACTGAAGCTGTATATCAAGAGCAACCCTACTGCCCCAGTCCTTTCCTGGAGAAAGAGGTTTTGGGAAGCCTTGTGATGTCATGTTGCTACGTCACTCTCCTGGCTTGATAAATTGAATGAGGTGTCAACCGTGGAGCTAGTCATGCCTCCATGTATATGCTCCCTTGGGTCACTGCAGTCTTGCACCCTGACAGGTTGTGTTGGATGTTAGCATTGGTGCTGCTTGATGGAGGTTTCAGGTTTAGCCTGTTGCCCTGTGATGAAAGGTGAGTCTTGCTTGTGGCATTTTCCACAGTGGGTTTCCATGTCATCCAGTTTCCATGTGAACCATCAGAGGTGCTTTGTATTATTCTTAATCATCCACAAACATCTCTTTTCAGTCTCTTTGTTGGCCTTGGATCAGAAATTTGGAACTCCTTCGTAGCTGAACTGAATCTGCATTACACTTTCCTGACAGTCTTGCTAATGGACTTACACATCCAAGTACCTGTCACTTTTATGCTGTTCAGGCAGACTTCTGTAAGCCACAGTCAGTGGGCTCTCTTGCTTCAGGCCGATTCTTGCCTTTCCTTTGCTCGCAGTCCAGGGCAATGAATGGAATCAGCAGCTGGAGTCCTACCCAGACACACAGAGAAGCGTGTTGGTATTTTGTTTTTTTTAGATGTAAGAGTCTTTTTTGTTTGCTGGCTACAGGTAGGAAACTTTTACTTTACCAACTTTTGGTGCCACATCATCTTTTGGTACAGTGAAAGTGATTAAAGCCCAGCTAATGACCTGGTAATGGAAATATATACACCAATACAGGTACCTGTGATAGGCCAACATCATCATTAGGATTATTTTGGACAATAAATATATCAGTCAGGCTCCAGTGGGGCTACTATCACACTTTGTTTATTCCAATAAGTTTACCTTAGTTGAATTTTTCCAAGTCCTTTGTGAATTTTTTAGGGGTTTTTCATTTGTTTGATTGGATTTTTTTTGCAAAATGCTCCATTCAGCACTGAAAAAAGTATTTACTAAAAGGGCTAAACTCCTCAACACTGTGCCAGCCTCATAACAGGTAACTTCATACTCACTGATTTGTTACCTTTTAACCCCATATTATATTCAATTTAATTTTAGTTATATAGCACCAAGTCACAACAACAATCACCTAAAGGCGCTTTAAATTGTAAGCTAAAGACCCTAAAGTAACACAGAGAAAACCCCAACAGTAAGTCAACCCCCTATGAGCAAGCACTTTGTGACAGTGGGAAGGAAAATCTCCCTTTTAACAGGAAGAAACCTTGGGATTGTGAATGAGAGCACTTTTGTCATATCAATGAGACAATAACACATCCCACAATAAAATTTAAATTTATTAATTCAAGACAAGGAATTAATGTATGAGTAAGCTACCAGTAAACAGACACTTAGCCCTTAATGTTATAGAAGGAACTGTCATATCGCTCTTTCTTGGCCCCTTGTCCAAGGTGAGGGTGGTGCTGCTGGCAGATGCTCCTTTGGACCGGCTCTTTGTCCACACTGGAGGAGATGATGAGAGGGACCGACAGCTCCTGGATGACCTGGGCCTCAGCGAGGTATGGTCACATCTCTGTTATTTATCCTGTTGAATCGGATATCACTATATTATTTTCTTTTTTTAGTTTAATAACAAACTGGCTTGTTGCTGCTATTGAAGTTGAGATCCTGTTTACAGAAATGCAGTATTCACTTTCACATATTTACACACAGATGTACAGACTGGAGATTAAATAGATGACTCTACACTCATCTTTCTCCCCTGCTGCATAAACATTTCTCTTTTGAGTATACAAGTTGCCAACTCTGGTGTCGACTCGTCTATTCAGGAGGCAGCAGAGCGGCTTACCCTCTTCACAGCCGAGGAGGAGATCTTTGCCTTCCAGAGGACAATCTCTAGACTGATGGAGATGCAGACGGAGGCATACTGGCTGGAGGGAGACCGCAGTCGCAGAAAGAACCACAGTGAAACTTAGCACCTGTTCCTAACTGTCATGATAATTATCTACCTCCACACAGCACAGAGCCCTAAGCACTAACACTGCATAGGAGATGCATTCAGTTTAACAGAAGAAGAAAAGACCTGTTGGACTGTTTTGGGAAACCAAAATCATCTTTTTTTTTCTTCTTCTTCTTCAGGGAAATCAATATTTAACAAGCCAAAATAAAGCATAGTACCTGTGTGTGTGTGTGTGTTGTCCTTTTTTTCTGTCTGGTCGTTTTTTGTGACATGTGCTATCTCCCCATTGAGAACTATTTGTTTTAAATAATATGAAAACCTCTCTAAAATGAGTGAACCACATGCAAAGGGTGCTCGCTTTAGTGAGGGAAGTGTGTTTCACTGCAGTTGGTTACTGCCCTCTAGTGGGTGGATGTGAAAAGGGTAAGATGTTTTCAAGCTGTCCATTTGAGCATTGATGTTGATTTCGGATATGCTTGCTATTATTCAATATACTTAACATATTTTATTTTAAGGAACTTCTGCCATTTTTGTAAGCTTTCTATGAAATAGGACAGAAAATAAAGTTAACTTTGTCTTGCAATAATATTTGTTTTATTTGTGCACAATTTGAATAGATCTTTAAATTTGTACCTAACAACTTGATCAGTAAGTTTGCGCAAATCTAATTTCTGGTTATTAAAATATAAATATATTTCTTGTATATCAGCTATATTTTCATGTAAATTCAAAGTCAGTTGGAACTTTAGCTGTGTTATCCATATTCGTTTGCACTTCCCTCACATGAGCCTGTAGGAGGCGGCAGAGGGCTTATCATTTAAGGATAAGGTCATCACAGTGCACGGCTCCATACCGGACAAGCCCACTCTGACTACAGACTACATTATCTAAACCAAGACCGTTATGTAACACAGTTTGTTTGTACGAAGTGTCCATCCAGCCAGTATCATGGAACAAGTAGCTTACAAAAACACTGAGGTAAATGTATAATCTCATTAGATTTAAGCGTGCACACCTACACACACATACACACGATGTGGGTGCGTGTACACACATCATGTGTGCAATCATTAAAATGTGCTTGAGTGGGTAGTAAAAGATCCAAGTCCACCCACCATACAACTTTCAATTAAAGTTTGGGGTTTGTTTGTTTTTAAACGATCTCCACCCACGAGGAGGCCCCTAATCCAATCAGACCATTATGCCATTTGGGGCAAACATCTGACATAAACAGAGAAGGCCGCCCTTGCTTTGTGATTGTCTTAATTGGATGATTTACGCTGGCTTAGAGGAATGTTTGTCGTCTCAGTCCTGCCTGGATTCTGGCTACCCCATGCTGACATAGGGAAGACTAAAACAGTTCACCTTTTGACTCCTGTCCACCGTCATATCATCCATTCGCTCATCAGGCTGCTGCCTAAAACTGTCCTGATAATGTTGTGATTTCACCTGGAGGAAAGAAGAGGAGTTAAAATTCAGATGCTTTTTGATTCGTGTGTGTTGACAATCCTGGATTTACAAGGTTCAGAAGGGGCATGTAGGGTGAAGCTGACTTATCTTGGCGCACAACAAACTGGCCTAAAAAGGAAGTAGAGTACATACCTTACACTTATTAAATATTACATACAATAAAAGAAAATATAAGCATATTATTTTAAATGTGCATGTCAATATTGCTGACCAGCTGACAGAGCAAACAAGTCAGTAATTGGTCTATTCAAAAAAGTATGAAACATCTAACATACAGCCCACTTTGATCTAAAGTGAGACGAATATATATATATATCATTAAAACACCAAAATCTGTGCCCTCCTTTACACTTTCAAAGCCATCCAGCTGGCCCAATTCTGGCCCCTGAGCCTTATGTTTGACACCACTGATCTAAAGGTTGAGGCTTTTTTGGCTCAATAGATGCCATAAATGTGCTCAAGAAACAACTGCTACTGCTATGGAAGAAATAAAAAACTACAAAACAAAATAAGCTATACAAATAAAGGCAATTTTAAGGTCGATAAGAGCAGATTCAGTGTAAAAATGCCTCAAAGTTCTTGAAATAATTTTAAAAAATAACAATCGGTGCATCAGATTTATAGTAGTTAGAGCGGGGGGAAACCATCAAGTGTAGTTAATGATTTAGTGCTGCAAAAATATTAAACCCAAACAAAATCATTCTTAAAATTCTCCCCGAGTAACCAAACACTAACTCCCTTCGGATATCTTGAAGGTTCAGCCTGATATAAAGCAGCTGAAAGATAAAAGTGTGATCATGTTGGTGAAAGTCCACAGGGCTTTTTTTGTGTGTGTGTGTAAACTCAGACATCCTGACCTCCCGCTGAACATCCACTGAGCATTTAACTCTGTAGTTCTCGGCAGGCGCCAAACTGCTGCATCAGGTATTCTCTTTGACATGAAGGGAACAAAAACCATCCCACAATGCGTGTGTGTGTGTGTGTGTGTGTGTGTGTAATTCTGTACAGTACACACTTTAGCCTGCTGCTGTGGATGAGCGTGTGAGCTGTAGGCTACCAGGCCACCTGGGAAAATGTGTGTCATTGAGCACAGTAAAACAATAGTGTTAATAATAACAACCAGCTGATACTTAATGCTTGTGCACTGTGGTGAGATTTACTCAAAGGCCAGCAAATGGATAATACATTGTTTATTTGCATGATCTGACTGGTAGTGGAAGCAATAACCCTTAAATGTGACAATGACGCCATAGAAATTAAATGTGATAAATCACCAAATGAAAGCAGCACATAAATTCTAACGTGTTATTGGATCAGATGCTTGAAAACATACAGTAATGTAATGCTTACTGTAATGCTGTAATGCTTCAGTGATATTTTTCCTTCAGTCTTTTATGAACGCGCATTCCTGCACAGAAAGGCGAACACGCGCGCTCGGTGAAACAAAGACGTGGACGAGGCTCTTTTGAAGCAGTCAAGGTGGAGGAGGAGAAGGAGCGGGGAGGAGGGGATGGAGGCCCAGAGCATCACTTACTGGACCGAGAACCATCTAGGATTACTCTCCTCATCTCTAGAAGGGGTGACGTAATTCTGGACTACAGTGGGCGTGGTCTGGGCGTGATTGACTGATTAAAGGCACAATCGGCCACTGAACTTTGAGTACTGAATAGGAAGTTAACTTTAAAGATGAATGTAAATCAGTATGTTTTTTAAATATTATTTTAATATAAATGTTTTAGATGTGTTTTGGCCAGAAAACGAGTAATTTTAATATTGCATCATATATAAAACTTGATAAATGTAACAATTTATAAGGTTTTATAAAGCAACTGACATTAAACTTGTTGCTTTTAAAAAAAATATTTACCTGTACCTGTTGTGCCACAAATTCCATTTCCTGAAACAAAATGTTAGCCGCAAACTTTCCATTAACAGTGAAATCCTTTCTGAAGTAAACATGTTAGGGACTTCAGTGTTTCTCCCTCTTCCTTCTCCTCCTGTGTCCTTTAATTTCTTTGCACACCACTGACATGTCAGGACGTGTCCCAGCCGTGCAGCAATCTATAGTTCCAGCCTCCTCTGCGCGCAGAGATACAGGCGTCCGATATAACTGTAGTGTCACTTTAAAAGGCGATCCCATGCGCAGGATCCAGGGGGCTGGTCCTTAATCGACTTGCGTGCGCGTGTGTGTGTAAAGAGAGTGTATGTGAGCCTATGCATGCGCGTGTGTATGTATCACAGTGTGTGGAGAGCAGATCGAGATACAGTAGTAACCCAGAGTGAGGTGGCAGTCTTATTCCACATCGACACCGACTTGCCCTGCATGCGTCCTGTCTGCCTTTACATCGCTGTGCGCACTTGAGGAGTGAAAGAGAAAAGAGTCAAGATGGCAACTGGAAGTGGCTGTGGACAATCCGGGATTTAGTCTTTTCTGTATTTTGAGGTTTTTTGTGCGATCAAGTGACCGGCCGTGCAAGGTATTTAATTTAAAGTGTTCGTAACAGATTTATGCCCCAGAGAAAGGAAGCTTTATCACTTTCTCCTCCGCCGCTGCTCTCCAGATTCTTGCAGCAGGAGGGGATTATGCGTAGAGCTTATGTTAGTGAAGTAGTATTTTATTATAAATGTAGTGAAGATCACGGGGTGCCATGTTTAAATAGTACTAGTGTGGCTTCACTGACACACTTAGCACTGTGTTTTGTAGACTCGTCTTTTTTTTTGTTGTTGTTGCTTTTTTGCTTTTCTATAACGAAGTGCTTTGGGTTTGATTCTTGCTTTTCTTCCTGTCCTTCCCAGGCGTGAATAACTGAAGTTTTTCTCTGGACTTATCTGCTATAGAATTAGCAACAAAGGACGGGAGCGCGCATTCATGGGATGCGACTTTGACAGCTCTTCATTTCTTGTCCTGTAACTTTATTACCTGGCAGCGGGGGCGAGATTGTGATTGGAGCCGGAGAGAATGGCTGAGGCTCCGCTCCCCGACACACTCCAGGACCTGGAAGTGGCTATAGACCCGGACTTTGAGCCCCAAAAGCGGCCAAGGTCTTGCACCTGGCCTCTGCCGAGACCGGACTCGAGCGCGGTGAAGCCGGAGAGCAATGACACAGATATTATACCCGAGGAAGAGGATGACGAAGAGGACAGTGCCACCGCGGCTGCCAATGGCTCTGGCGCGGCGGCAGAAGATCAGAGTAGCAACAGTCCCATTGCCGATGGAGCGCTCTCCTCACCCGGCCAGGAGAGCGGTGGCTCCCCGCTCTCCACACACTCCCCGACGGCCACCCCTGGCGCTGTGAACCCCAGCAGCTTGTCTGCCGTGCAGACCCCAAGGAAAACATCATCTCGCCGTAACGCCTGGGGGAATCTCTCCTACGCCGACCTGATAACCAAAGCCATTGAGAGCTCACCAGAAAAGAGACTGACACTGTCCCAGATTTATGAGTGGATGGTGAGATCCATCCCTTACTTCAAAGACAAAGGCGACAGCAACAGCTCCGCAGGATGGAAGGTAAGAGTCTTCCCACCATCCAGCCCACCAGCCCCCCTCCTCCCCCCCTTCCTCCATCAAAACAAAAACAAAAAGCATGTGGCTTGCAAACCCACTGACGTACACTCACAAACAGACACTCACATGCACTCAATTATGCCAAGACTGTAGATCCCCCCCCTTCAGCTTCTATTTATTTGGGAAGTCTGGCACTCATTACACCTCTCATTATCATGCTAATGGAAATTACAGAGCAGTAAGAAAACACAGGTTTTTTTAAGGTCATTTAAGATCATGAATCTGCTTAATCAGCTTGAGGATTGGTAACTCCTTTACATAATTATTTTCTAAATGTAACAAAATGTGACATGAGGAGCTTATTCCAAAAAAACATTATAAGACTTGGAAAAATTCCAAGTTCCTGATCCGTGATATTTCTTTGATGGCTGGAAATGGAGCAAACGAACACTTGAACCGGTTTGTCTGGAAACACAGTGGCATATTTTGAGTGAAGCGGTGCTACATAAGACTCTCAAAGAATGATGCAGTTATATAAGACAGTTACTGAACAGCAGCTAATCCGCTTGGCCAAGGAGCTGAATGTAAACATAACAATTTAACACTAATGCTCTGTGGAAACATTTGAATCCCGAGGCCTTCCTTTTATGACTAACCTCTGCAATGAAACCTCACTGTGGTTGGTTCAGTGCACCCATTCAGTCTTTTTGTGGTTGCGATACTAGAATGACACTTTTGATAGTCACTTTGTTCATATATATATATATATATATATATATATATATATATATATATGTGTATATATATATATATATATATAAATATGAGCTACATTTCCATTATGCTATTGTAACCACAGAGGCCCTGTTTGCTATTTGTTATGTAAACCTTGGCAGGGATCTGCCAGTCTCCTGGGTCAGGTAGGCAACTGCCAAGGTTGCTGATCCTACCATGGGGGAATTACATAAGATCTGCCCTGAGTTTGGGCGAGCTGTTATGCATCGATCTGGTGACTGAAAAGGCATATGGGGACTGTGAAAAAAGAGAGGGCGTAGGAGGGAGGTACAAAAGGTCAAAGAGCAGAGATTAACACCCACCATAAGATGAAGGATCGGTCCTATGGGGGCCCATATTTTGTCAGGGCTTCTCAAGTTTTCTTATGTGATATGGTTCGGGGTGTAGCCTCATCAAGGCCGAGTTCACCGTCACCATGCAGGGCTGTTACTCCTGGAATTTCGGGCATGAGGGCCAAGCTGTCAGAGGTTTAGTGTTACACATGTCCTGTCAGTAAATTTTGGCCGGGGCTCACAGCCTATGCCTTCTTCTTTCTTCTTTTTGTTGAATAAGACAGGCAGACTCTAGCTGCTTTAGGGTGTAACAGAGTTTTGACGTCTTTTTCTATCACAGATCTGTGATACAGAGTGGTGCAGTTTATTTTAACCAGGCATATTTCATTCAAGTGGCCAGTGTGTCTCTCAGCGTCATACTACCCGTCACGTCCTTTGTAGAGATTCTAGGAAATGAGCAGTGAGCAACGTTTATTGAGCCCATTAGGATGAGTGCCTTGAGGTTTCCAAAAAACATCTTTTGTGAATCAGGTTGGATTTGTTTTTAGCCTGAGCAAAGGTAAACACAGAAATTAGAAGCCTGGATCAGGAATCTTCAGGATACTTGCCAACTGACTAACCAGAAACATATTCTTGTGCGTGCTGGTTTGTTTACATGTGTGATGCTGAGGAAATCTTTCCATTTAGTGTGTTTTGGTGCTGGAGCGGTGGTAGCAAATTAAATAAAGTGGTTCGTGTTTGCAGGTTTCCAGACTGCAAGAACAGAGAGTTTTCATTCCAGCTGATCTTGGGCTTTACTTCCAGTGGCGTTTAGGGATGTGAAATACCATCTCCAGGGTGGTGATGTTTATCAAAGCCACAAATTCATTAGGTGTACTTCCACAGCTGGGATGATTTTCCTTCATAGAGGAATCCAGTTATTCAAAGTGTGACACAAAAGGTCTCAAACTGGAGAGAAAAAAAGTTAAACATGTTGCAGGGATTCACCAAATCTTTATTGAAATCTGTGTTGAAATAATCTGTGATTCTATAACACTGGATTTTTTTAAACGATGACACTTCTACAGCTCTGAAATAATGAGCAGGCTTCTCAGCATTAAGGCCTGAGCATGTCCCAAGCTGTACTAAGGCGTTAGTGAAAAGCCCATGAAACTAAAGACAGCCTGCAGAGCCCAGTTTTTAGAGGACTGCCTCTGCACGGGGACCTCAGAGTCCCTTTCCTTTGCTCTTAGGTTTCACCTCCACACAGAGGTTTGAACACCTACAGTTTCATGCACCCAGGGCACCTTTGTTGAAGAGATTTGCTGAGCAAATCCTAGTAATCCTCCTGAGGTCTCTCTCACAGGTTCCCACCTACAACATTGTGCTCCATGTCTTTCTCAGTTAACCATCAGCCTCAGTAAAAGCAGATAGCCAACAATAACGCTTTTATTACCTTAGATTGTCTTTAACCGGGGACGGAAACTGGATGTTCTTTTCCTGAAACATTTACCATTTGTCATTAACTTGTTCTCAGACACTGAAAACAAGTTTTCATTTCCTAAGTTAAAAGAAAAACTGTATCTTTTCTTTATTCTTATCAAAAATTCTATACTATTGTCTTTTTGCCCTCAGAAGCAGAATCAAATGAGCATTTTTCCTGATTGTGCTTGACCAGATATACCTAACTTTTTGGACTGAACCAGTAGTTGGAGTTTTTCAGCAAAGGTTCTGTCCTGGTGGTGGTGGTTGCGGGTGGGGAGGGGGATGGGGGGGGGGCGTGAAACGTGTGCTAAAAAGCTTTGGTATGGCGGGGGAGTGAATCTCAAAATAGCACACATGCATGCACATGCATAACACTGGGTTTGTGTATGTGTGTGTGCGTGTTGTTTGCATAAACCAAAGATTAGGTGCACCTGTGTGTATTTCTGTGCAAGTACACGCAAGTATTCTCAGCTGCAGTGAACTTTGTGCTCCAGTGTTACTTAACCTCGCTGTAATAGGCTCCCTGTTCCCAGTGGCTGCCCGTCACAGGCCAAGTCCTAGTTATGTCACATTGGTAATTAAGGTTAAGAGGTTGTAACAGCTACACTGCACATAAAGTACGGTTATCGCCATCTGATATAAAGTCGATTGCTTAAGTTCTTGTCTGTGTGTGTGTGTGTGTGTGTGTGTGTGTGTGTGTTTTAAACAGGGTTAGACCAGACATTCCCACACAGACATGCTGAGACATATCTAGTGCATTTGTCTGGTCATGTTCGGGCTTATCGCCAAAGTTCAGGAGTTCTAGTTTATGCCATGTAAATTAATACAGGGATCTGAAATTAATTTTATTGATTAGATTATGTTAGTCTTTAAGATCCTTATGGTTGCAACACACTTTAAACAAATCTTAAAGTCCTTGGATAATTGATGGTTACTTGGAGAGACTTCACGTTCAGCTGAAACCACAGAACACTGAGTCACAACCACATGAGTTAAAGGCACCTTATCTGATTCTCACTCTACAAAGAGAAAAGAAAACAGGTTCATCTACAGAACAACTGCAACAGTCGCACACGCAGGGATAGAAACAGGCTCCCGACCTAACCGTTACACATTAGACCATCTGACTTTGTGTGGAAAACAGAGTTACAATAAGCCTGTGTTTGATTATCCAGGCACTCCGAAACAGTTGATTCTATGGAGCCAAAATTATTTATTGTTTCTATTAGAGCGGGACAAGGTGGAGAAAAGGGAAGGAGGGGAAAAATACGCTTTCTTCACTTTTCCTTGCTCATTATTCCAGTGTTGAGTGATGAGATTTATTTGGCTGATAGGAGCCCAGCTTGAGTGCAGATCGAATTCTAGAAACGGCAAATTAAATAAAACACCAGAAAATAGTGAAAATAGTTCTTCATATGAACTAAAACCCTGCATGCCATAGTCACCTTTTTATATGACTATTCACCTGATCTGTTCTGAAAAGACGTGATTGACCAGTCTCTCGTAATAGGGCTGGATTTTCTAAAGCCTAAAACCAGAGTCCAAGGGAGGCAAACGAGTCTAGTTCCCTCCCAGACCACTTAAATTACAGTTGTATTATTAAGGATTTCTTTTGTCCAGCCAGAGGAAAAACATGTGGCCTACCTCAGCTTTAAGTACTCTTTGAGGTTGATGACGGGATATTAAAGAAACTCTCATAATACTGAAGGAGAATACCAGAAAAGATTAGGCGGGAGAAATGGGTGGTGTGTGTATGTGTCTGTTTGTATGTGGAGCACAATCTGAAGTCCTCTCAGATGGAGCTGGGAAATTACCAATGTGAAGGAAGTGAAGCCAAAAAAAAGGAGTATCAAGACAGTAAGAGGAGGGGACGAGAGGAGGGGGCCAAGGGGGTAAATTAACAAGCTTTGCTCTAAATTGGGGTATTACAACTGCCCTCTGGCTGTGATTCCCCAAGGAGGGGCGTGAGGGTGTGTAAGACGAAAGGGACAATGGGTTATAGGAACCCACCAGCTCCAGGCTCCCCCTCAAGTGTGAGTAGCGTCTTCCAGAGCAGTCAACCTCGGTGTGCAGGAAACCCCCAGGTTCTGTTCCAGTTCCATTTCCAATCTATGGGAACATCTTCTTTAAAAGGCCCACACAGCTTTTTCCCATCTAGATGTGCGTCTGAAAATTATTCTATAGGGACAAAAGTATGCGGACAAATCAAAATCACATCCATATGCAATTTCTGCATAAGTCGTAGGGAGAAATTATGCCGCAAGACCAACTGGGAAATCAATCCATATAAGCTTGTGGGTGAGATGGTGGGAGAGGATGGGTGATAACACCTGGCTTGGAGTCAGTGTAAAGTCAGGGCTTCAGTTTCCAAATGTGTTATTTTAAAGAGGCCATAATCAGCAATGCTAAGAAAACATTGCAAAATAGGAGCTCCCATTGGCTTACAGAGAGAGTGTAGTGAGCCTGATTGCATTGCTTAGCTGTACAACTTTAATATTTTGGTTTACTCACTCTGTATTTGTCATTTTCAGCTGTTCCAAACTGTCTACAGACAAAAAGCTTAAAAAGCCATAGTTAGAGATCGTGTGGCTTAAGATGTAGGTTGGTGACATATATCAATGCAGATGTTTTCTGACACTGTACTCACAAAACTATCTGCACTTGCAGATTTAAAGACTTGGTTTGGCAGGAAAGGGTGTTTCCCAAACTATATTGCAAGGTTATGCACTATTGTCTGATATTCATTTGTGTGCCGAAGCATTTGGATTCCCCTTTCAGTGGAACAAGGAAACAATAATTAAAAACTTACAGATGAAAGATAACAAAGGTGTCCAAATACTTTTGGCCACTTTTGTACGTCAACAAGTGCCAGCATCTGCTTTTCTTTCTCTTTCATTATCTTATCAGTCTATCCATCTGACTCTGCATTAAAAACTGTATTCTTCTTCAGATTTTCTGTCATAATTAATCAGGCCAGTGAAACACACAGAAATAAGTACATTTTGAACTCTCCTGAGGGATTTGTATGTACTTAAGGACTTCTGTCAGGAGGCTGGACAATAAAAAAGCACACTTTCTGGTTTCTTTCTCTCTTTTTCTCTTAATTTTCTGGATCCTCACCACCCATGTCACCCTCAGAACGATCTGTTCTCCTCAAAGACACTTCTCAATTATTCAGTGCACTTGGGATGAATTCAGATCACCATATTAATTTTTAAGGGCCTGTTCTTGGCTAAAGGCGAACCCTCTCTCACCATTTCAGTCTCTCCTTCATTGCTTGAACTCCTCTTCTTCAGTCTGCTCTCCTTTTCTCACTCTCACTCCATCCCTCATTATTTTCCTGCCAGCTCCCTCATTTGTCTGGATGTAAAACACCGTGGTGAGCCAAAACAAGCCATTCCCCTGTAGCTTGCCGCTGCTCCTCTGAAGCACAACTCTTGAGATCTGTTGTGGGCTCTAATGAATGGAGATAAATCTCGGTCCTCTCCTCTCATTAAGGAAAAAAGACAAGAAGGAGTCATGGCAGTATCAAGGGAGTATCCTTTTTTTTTTTTGGTGGCCATTATAGTAACGCAACACTGTTTTTGAGACACTCAAGACTTTATAATACAAATGAATAGTCCTAAAACCTCAGTGGAGCCCAGCTGTGTTTTGACAAGGCTTGGATTTTGGAAGCAGACCGGTCATAGTGTGTGTGTTATGTGTTTTGCATGTGTTAAACAGACACATGCCTGCACATGCCCAGTTATTGATAACATCTAAAATACAAACACGTGTCCTACACACGAATTGCAGGTTCAAGATGAGGGCTTGGTTTGACTCAGCATTTTAGCTCATGCAGTAAGGGATTAAGGCTCCAGTGTACCTGCCGGTTTGGTTGCTTCACACGCCAGATGTAATATGATCACACAGCCACATCCATTTACACTCAAAGGTTTTTTGAGACTTCTGTACTGATATATATCAATAAAACAGCGGTAAAAACCAATACTCGAGTCTTCAACCCAGCTGTGGCAGCAGCGGTCAAAAAATCCAGGTTATAAAAATTAAGAGGTGCACGACTAGCGGATACAGCAGGTACAATGCTGTTTGGCATCACACCAAGGGCACCACACATGGGTATAAAATTGCTCTAGGGGTGGGTGATATGTTGAAATTTTCAAACAGACTACCATCACCCCAACATTTGGTGACTGTGATTGAGAGTTTGCTGTTGTATATGTGTGCAGCATCCCCCGTCCTCTCAGTCAGATCCATCCTTGCTTGCAGCCAGTTTGAAAACCAGTCCAAGAGGTGATGTCACGGCTGCTATGTCCATCTTTTATATACAGTCCGTGTGTCCAAGCCCATTAACGTCAACGTGCTGAGAGTCTCTGTCAGTATCTATGTCCAGATCTCCATTATATCTCAACACAACAAAAAATTGGGTGTTTCCTCAGCTTTTGAACAGGATTACACAAACATATATTTAATTAATGGACTTTAGACAAGGTGGTGAGTGGGTTTTGTTCCCGTTGGACAGAGCAAGGACAGCTGTTTTCCCACTGATGCTGGTGTTTATGCTTAGCTCAACTAATGGGCCCCTGATTCAACTGCATATTTACTCTACAGGCAACAGAATGGTATCAATTTATCTTATCTAGCTTTTGTTAAGATTGCATATGAGCACATTTATCCTCATTTTTAGCTGTTCCCTCAAACACTTTTAAGAGGCCTAATTTTTCGTTAGTGTTGTTGATTATTACTGGCTGTGTTACAGTTATAACACAGTTATTTCCCACAGCCGGCGTGCTAACAATCACAGGTGGAATTTTCCCAGAGGATTATTTTAAGTTCTTCGTCGCTTCATAAAACTGCAGCTATCGTGTTGCAGATTCTTTCCAGAGCCTGTTGAATCACATTAGTGACGCTGCTATCGAGGCACCCTCACACTGCAAAACATTTGCTCAGCAGTTTATACAACATCAGATTACACTGGTCTTTTTCCAACTGTTAGTGCACAAAACTGGTGTTTCAGCCAGATAACTGCAGCAAAAGTGCACAGCTGAAGTTGCAAGAGTCATCACCAGCTGCTAAATAAAGAAAGTTCCAAGAAAAAGAAATCAGAAATGTCCACATATGCAGGTATTTTAACATCTAGGAACAAAACCTGACTCTGCAGTGGTTTATTTGGTGGTTAAACATTAGTTTTTACCTGAAGGGCTTCAGTTAAATCCCGTATAGTAAGTTTGAAAGCATGTCATTACTTGTCTTCCTGCTCCAGCCCTACTGTTCTGTAATTGACCCATGCCTTCAACCTCCCGAGGGAAAGGTTAACCAAAGCACTTTTCTAGGTCAGAGTCTGAGCAGGAAGGTTCAAGATAGAATCCAGAAACGCTAGTCTGGAAAATACACATGCTGCTCTGAGACACACCGTCTGTCTGGCTCTGTAAAAAGAAATAAAACATGGAGGAAAACAGCAATTATACATCCCCTTTAGCCCAGTTTGCTCTTTCTAAATAAGCTGATTAGCAGCTGGCCCGAGCTGCGTATTTACTGCATGCATGTATCATCAGTTTTGGTGAATAAAATGATTTTCCAAATGCCTTGAAGTGATGTGCGTCAAAATATGACTTCCTCCTCAATCTGCTGAAATCCAGTTGATTTATATATGAACACAGCATGCAAAACAATAGGCTTGAATACAAGAAAGGAAATATTTTGTTTCTTGAAAACAGGAAATGAGCAGTGAAGCAAAGGAAGTCTTGCTGGGCAGTCAAGAATATAGCTAATGACTATCCAAAGGGCTGCTATCAGCCCAGCTGCTGTAGGCGTGCGCGTGCGTTCATATGCATGCGTGCGTGCGTGTGTGCTTAAAGGCCTGCATACCAACAGGGCGAGGGGTGGGGTTTATTTATCTGTCTCCATAGCACCCGACAACTTGTCTTTCAGGTGGGGGGTAAGACTTGCAGTTTGGGTGACAGCTGATAACAAGGTGACCTAGTGAACAAGTTGCTTACACACACACACACACACATGCACACACACACATGCAGAGTCAGCATGCATGTACCTCCTGCTGTGGCGTTACATTTCAGTTTCTCTGATAACCACATTGCTAAAGAGGGCCCCTTCTCTCTCTCGCCGCCTCCTCCTCCTCTATAATCGACTCCCTTCGCCATCCCGCACACCAACATGTACTAATAAACACACAGTGGCTTATGTGTTGACTTTTTATGTATTTTTAGATGTGTATGTGGGGAGGGGGACTATAAACAGCAATGTGTGTTTAGCAGGTAAGGCTCCCAATATCTCCCCTCTGCGCACCCGCGCTCTCTCAACAGATATCTGCCTGAGGCGTGTTTGAAGTTATCATTTCTGAATGTGGCTCTCCAATGTGGCTTTTAAACTTTAATTTGTTTTCTTCTGAGCTTGTCTCTTTCAATCACACCGCTCCACCTATCTGGCATCATCGACTCTGTAAAGGACAGGATGAGCTACCGTTCCTGATTAACATTTAATTGAGTACAATAAAGCTTTCTGTGGTAGAGGAGCGAGGAGAAGAAGAAAGAAAGAGAGAAGAAAAAAACTCATACCCCTCCGTGTCAGTAAGAGTGATAACAGCAGATTAAACCTGGATTACCTTAGATTAAGTGTTTTGGAAGCCACAGTCAAGCTACATTCAGGTGCCCCACCTGTGTGTATGTGTTTGTGTGTCTGTATCTAGGTGTCTACGAGCATGTATCACATGTTTGCAAAAGTGTGAGTCACAGAATAAGACAAAGTGATTATGACTAGCTCTCAGTGGTGTGATATATTAGCTTAGTGTCTGTCATAACCATAGAAGAAAATAGTTCAGGTACTTTCCACTCTGAAGACTCTGAACTGATCAAAGTACACTAACAATATTCAGCGCTAGTGCCCGCGAAGAACTGAATTCCGATTTGACACATCCAGCGAATCTCTTTGTTGTCTAATAACCTGTTCAGCTTGTATTTAGAGTAGAAATAGTAGAACATCCTGTCTGATGTTAAAAAAATCACTAATAATGTTATTTAAATAAAAAAGTAATTTATTCCAGTAAAAGTTCAGCATAACCACTAAATTGACCTATTTCCACCTAAATAAAAAAACCTCAACCTCTGAGCATCTAGTAAAAACCAGTGATTGCCCGGTTACTGCATTGGATATTTTGCTGTTGTACACTCATTGCAAGTAGTTGCGGTGACCAACTGGTCAACTAATTGCCGACTGGTTGTATTCCGGTTATATTCCTACATAAAAGCAAGGGTCCCAAGCGCTTATGTCATTTTGCAGTTAAATCGCCGTTCTGCAGCAACTGCATCACTATTTATGGAGCGATTTCTAAATTTCTTTTTCACATCTATGAGATTTGCAAAAGACAGAAAAAGATTTGAGACGTATCACAGGTTGCATTTGATTGCCAACTTGTCCTCTGCAAAGCGGTAGCAGACTGACTCCGCCTTATTGCTGTTTTATCGCCATCTTGAGGCACCGATGTTGCTGTGTAGATGGCAGCTGACTGCGAGAGGACGCAGACTTTGTCCCCAGCCATTTTAGAGGTGATGACATCACATCATCGCAATAATTTTGTTTGTGCCACAGTCTCCAGCCACTGTTTTACCCAGTGTGACTATAGCATCAAACAGTAATGAAAACAGTTCTCATAGTGAGAAAGTGCGCTGACATTTGGTCCGGCCAGGGTGCAGTTTCACATGCTGTGGATGCTTTCCAACCACAGAGACTTGATAACCCAGATTTGATAAGCAAAGGCTGAGAGTGGCATCAAGCAGCCACCCTGCCAGCCACCTGTTCAACCCACAGGCTTTCTGTGCAGACACACAGCATTCTTTTGTCTCTGTGTAACCCTATAGGTCGGAGTCACACATGCAAAGCGTGTCAGTTTCTGGTATGAATTACACAGCCTAGGATGTGTTGCTGTACACATGCTGGTCTCCAATGTTCCACATCCTCTATGCATCATTAAAATTAGGGAATGATGTTTTCAGTTCTTTCTAGGGATACAATAATAGTTCCCATAATGTCCCTACAGCAATTTCCCCACACAAAATATGGTCCCTTATTGTGTGTGTGAGCTATATGTACCAACTAAGATGTGAGTGGTTGGCAGTTCGGGCTCCAGTGGGCCTCAGGGTCTCAATCTTTGTCATGAAGTCACAACAATGGCCCAGCACTTCAGAGGTTGTGTGTATGTGTGTGTGGATATGTTACTGTGGGATGAAAGCGAGCCATTGTTGAGCCTGCTTCAGCCACTGACACAGAAAGACGAGGCTGATGGCAGCAGCTGAGGTTACATCAAAGAGTGTGTGTCTCTTTGTATTCAGTTCTTTACATTTATACATCTGGACATGTTTAAACATTTTACACAAACACATTTGTTTGTCTTGTGTCATTTATGTTTTTCACTAGTATCAGATGTCTGAACCCCCCCTTTCCCTGGTTGCATGAGAGGCTAACTGCGAGGGCAGAGAGAAACACACAAGGGATAGAATTTCAATTAGACATTTTTCTTCGAGGCACTCTTTACTAACTGGAATCCATCTGCTTTGGGGCGGTACACAAGCGGTGCAAAACTGAATCTGTGAGCCAGTGAAGCCACTCACCACCTCTCATTTGCTGGTTTGGTCATAACATACGTGCTTCATACCTCACACTTTGGTTTTCCCTTTTCCTGTCTAATATCTCATTCTCTGCTCCTTTATTGGTGTGTGTGTGTGTGTGTGTGTGTGTGTGAACATCATGGGTTTCAAGCTAATCACTTTAATAGCTCCCTAGCTTTACGCTAGGATCATTATGAGTCTTAACGTGTGTCTTCAACAATAATGACATTCCCGTTTAGTGCTAATTAACAAATTTGTGTATGTTAATGAGGTAACCATTGTACCTGCTAAACCACATGTTGTTTGTATGTATTAGCATGCTAATGCTAGCTTGGGGCCTTAACGACAATCTTACTTGCATGCTATTGATTCGCTACTAACTGAGATAACTGGATTGTGTCATTTATTAAATCCAGTCTGGTGCTGTTTTCCATTTACTGTGTCATATGTAAGCGGCACTTCACCAGTAGACCCTTATGTTTTGCTAGGACGATAGCGATTATAGCATTTAGGGAGCTAACACAAAGCGTCAGCAGTGTGGAGACGTTTCCCATTTTCCTTGGCAGCAATTTCTGTTTGTGAGTTTGTAATAATTTGAGGTTTATTGTGGTTTAATGGCAGGAGGGGATGACAGAAAAGCTTCACTCTTTTTCATTCTGTTGTATAAGGATTAACAATTTAGGTACAAGTACATAACAAGTTATACTTTCTACTCAAAATCACTTTCTTCACAGTTAGGAATAAATGAACATCCTGATGTTGCCTTACATATTGAGGTTTTGCAGGCATGTGATCACTGAAACGTGCAGCAACTGATTTCACCCAGTGAGAGCCAGAAACGTCCAGGAATCATTGCCAACAAGTTTGGATTACATTTTTCCTTAGCAACTGGTGACTATATCACATCCAATCTATCTGGCATTTGATGATGTCATGCACTGAGACACTTCAATAGAAGAATTATTTCATAATTGTATTTCTCTGCTTGAGATTCTTTGCTTTTCAAAGAGAAGTACAGCTCAATAATTTAACACTGTTTCTCCAATGAGTATCTGTACCTGTAATGGGACTGGTAAAGCTTAAATCTGGCCATCCATAATTACAGAATTGCAAAGTATATAACTCAAGTCTTTAAACTGATTTGGTTGCTGTCACTATAATCATATATTTGCTGATTAGAGGATAAGTCAATAAATTACCTTGAGTAATAAGAAAAGATCCAAGATCCAAGTTACAAGGAAGGGAGATTACAAGGTCACTGTGGAGCTTGGCTCCTTCCTTATTATTTCTTCCCTCCTCTTATCTGTTATCATTTATGAGACCTAGGTAAACCTCTCTGTTTGCACACCTGGGTTTTACAAGAGAGAATGGGGGGAGGTTAGGAGCTTGATAACGTTCAGCAGAACAGAACACAGCCACATAAGATATGGGTAGATCTGATAAGCACGCAACAGCTTGCTGACAAAGCAAAAAGTGACTTGACCTTCAGCTGAATAACTTTTAATTAAGGAACACGATCTCAAAGTTGAAGCGCTTCCCGAAGAGTGTTGCAAATGAATTCAGCCCTTTTAAGGTTGAAGGTAAAAATCTTGCATTAGTGTTTATTAGATGCTATATTAAACGGGGGTGTATCTACCTTTACCTGATGAAGAGAAAGGTCAAACTGATGGCCCCAGTAACCCTCAGTGAAATGCTGCTGTTGAACTGCTCACCTACAAACCTACTTTGATACGAGCGAAGCTCCTCCACTTTCTCCCTCATATTTAGCTTTGCTGAAATTTAACATGCAAGTGTTGAATTTGCTGCAGAGGCCTAAAACATAGATGGTACATTGAGGATAAGACATAAAGAATAAGAGATGAAAAACTCACAACTACTGTGCAAATATTCCTGAACAGAGCACTGAACGACTCTGCATCTTTTTGTCACCATGCTCTATAAGAGCGTGGTTTAGCTTATGACCCACTAATAATGTAGTTCTCTACTTT
The DNA here is from genome assembly GCF_001858045.2 of Oreochromis niloticus. Lineage (NCBI taxonomy): Eukaryota > Metazoa > Chordata > Actinopteri > Cichliformes > Cichlidae > Oreochromis > Oreochromis niloticus. The sequence goes on along the minus strand of NC_031980.2, from coordinate 12,063,184 downwards.
CTGCACATATATGACCTAGGTATGACAGTTAGTGAAGCCCTGTTTGATTTATGGTCACACAGACTGCGTTTGTCCTTAACCTTGCTTATATGCAAACAGAGCACTCTTTGCAAATCTGTTTTTGCAAGGCATTCTTCTCCTAAAATGCAGGTATGGAAGGTAACTTTGGTCTGCACATATCTGTTTTAGTGACCATTGCTATAAGAGGTTTTGCAAATGTAATGTAAAAAGTATACATGGTCATGATTGATTGTAGGAGAATCAGGGTATTCTTTTCTGTGCTCAAAGTTCAAAAAGACTTGACTGCTTTCTAAGAAATATACACTGAAACTTCATTCTGAAACTGATAACCCTGAAAAGAGAATGATTAATGCATTTTTAGAGCACTTTGTTACATCTGTTACCATATTGCGTAGCATATTAAGGGAGTTTTTCCTTCCCACTGTCGCCAAGTGCTTGCTCAGAGGAGGTTGTTTGATTGTCTGGGTTTTCTCTGTGTTATTGTAGGGTCTTTACCTTTCAGGATAAAGCACCTTGAGGCAACTGCTGTTGTAATTTGGTGCTGGAGAAATTAAAATTCAATTGAATTACTCTTTTGGCCTATCTTTGTTCTGCTCAACCTCTCCAAGTCTCACCACGTGCCACGCTTTTTTCATCCGAAGTGGATAGCTGGGCAGAGAGAATCCTCAGAAGCGCATGTGTGTGTGTGTGTCTGTCTGTCTCTGTTTGTGCTTCTCATTGCTTATGGGGGCATGAAATCGCTCCAAAACCCCAAGGCACATCGGGCACCGCTTTACCCAGACACAGAGCCTCCCTCTCTGTTACTCTCTCCCTCATCTCTTCCTTCATCTTCACCCTGTGTGGCAGTATGTTTTTAGGCATTATGGGTATCTGTGATTACTTTTTGCTTGTATATCATCACTCTGTTCCCAGAGTGACCTTCATCCAAACCAGCTAGCCATCTGCCCATCAATCACTCAGTTCCCTTGGTGCTGCTGAGGAGAGTAACTGATATCCAGAGACACTGACCTCAATACCTGGAGGGTCTCAAAATGGCTCTGTGGCAAGGATAGACACAAAACACACATGGGTACTTAGGAGGAAAGCATGCACTGGTAGAAATACACAATAAATCCTTATACATACTTCAAATAGGACCAACTCAAGGAGACACTCTGAAGTGCACATTTCTTATTTCCATATTCTGCTCCCAGCCTTTGAATGTGTAGGAGCCCTGATATAGGGAAGGCTCTGGTCTCGCTATGAATATATATGACTATATCAGCATGTGTGTGCAGGGAGGCCTAAGCTAATGCAGGGGAAAGCCTTGGCCTCAGCAGTTGTTGTACATTTTCCCCCAGAGAGATCTTCACTTTCCCCGCACACATGCTTTCCTTTCTGGAAGAAGCCTTCGGGTCACCCTTATGTGTAAAGAGTTTTTTTGTAAAAGAGAGCAAGAGCTGAGAAAAAGAAAGTGGGCCCCTCGGCTTTTGCTTTTCTCCTCCTCTTCTGTCAATCCCTCAACATGTTGGTGGAGGTGGCGGGGGGATGGGTATGTACAGTATTGGAAGTCATGATCAGGCTGGAGTGAGTGTGCAGTCCCACCCTGTTACGTATTTAAGATACTTTACACACTATAGGCAACTGTAACCAAGGCAAATTAAAGGGATACACAAAAATACCTCATATGAGGAGTTAAAAAAAATATTCCAAAATAACCAAACCCATATTTGAACTCGGCCTTAGTTTTGATCTCTGCTACAAATCTGTAAAGTTTCGTCTAACCTGATCACTTTTGATGTGATTGTGGTTTTGACTTGACAAAATCTGTCCACACACATAAAAAACACCTGGCGAAGCACTCTAAAACCACCTTTTGTGGTAGTTCCCACTTCACTAGGTGTTAAGAAGTGTAGGACAGCATTTTGCATGTGAAAATCAAGGTTCCTGTCCTTTCAGAATTAAAGCATCAGTGATTCTTTAATCTCAAGTTGTATTCTTTGCAGGGAAGGCAGAGCCCACCTTTGTCAGTAATAACAGCTGCAGTAGAACTTGCAGTGAGAGCAATATTCCATCCCCTTTGCTCTTCATTGGTTGTCAAATGATATGATAGAAAATGAAGGAAAAAAGCCAACTCCAGATGAGGCAGGCACAAGAAAAGGTGTCGCATCAGAAATAAAACACTTAATTTGCACAGGTTTTTAAAAAGGAAATAAATGAAGCGGACGAGCTTCCGACGCATTGAGCAGTCCACCCCGAAGGCCGCGATATGCCTCCGAATGGCTCCACACCCTCCTCTCACCATGAGAGTGCTCCTCCACGGTGCATCGCTCAGACTGGAGGGTCACACCAGCCCTCCACCCCTCTTCACTTTGACAGTACAGTTTAATTATCTCGGACCCCCCTCACTCTGGAGAGAGCTTAGCGAGTTGAGTGCTTCTCTGTCTCTCGCTCTCTCTCTTATTTTTCCCGACTGGTCAATATTGGCAAGGAATCCATTTTCATGTGACCACATGAGCCAATGTGTGCATTATTCATGAAGGGCCATCTCTGCTGGCAGGCTCCACCACCCAGTGTGGAAAGAAAAAACAAAACGGGAGGCTCATAATCCATTTTCAGAGTGTTGGCTCTGTTGTGTGGTGCTGTATGCGCCTCAATCTCTTCAAATATGGGTTAGTGTGCCTCATGATGTCTCTCTGCGCCTCCCCGCTGCCCCCTCTTTTTCCTTCAGTTTGCTCTTCTAAGCGTTTTTTTGTTGTGATTGTGACACCCTTTTTTCTTTCCTTCCCTTATTTTTGCCACCAAAGCAAAACGGCGGCAGAGTAGAATAGAATAGAATAGAATAGAATAGAATAGAATAGAATAGTGGATTTCTATTTTGTCCTATCTTTGTTCCATGTAAACAAAGCCTTAACAGTTATGTAAGTTTTTGTTTTAGAGCCTGCGGTCAGTTGGCTGCAGATTGAACTTTCCATGTTGATCACTGCCAGAGATGCCCTAACCCTCTCCGCGATGGCATCATGCTATCACAGGTGTATGTCTGTGGAAGTGCATATTGTGTGCACTACCACAGACATGCACACATTGCTAAGGTTTATCAGCACATCAGACTTCAGGGTGCTCGTTTTTTCTTTTTGTAATTCATCTACACTGAGTCGGCTCTCATTTGTCTTTCCGTATTGGCAAAGAGTCGTTGTCGATGTGTAGGGTTTTTTTTTATTTATTTTTAAGAGATTAATCACTCAGACAAGTGATATAATTCAGCTCTCATGGTCATCATGGGATTATGAGGTTTAGTAGATAATGTAATCATGAGGTGCGTAACTGCTGGTTGCACTGGTGTGGCAGCAAAACCACAAACCGACAAAAGGTGTGGAATTCAGGACTTTTAGTGTTTATCGAAGGGTTTTCACCGATGTTCATGCAAGGAGAGTAGTCGTTTGGCAAAATGCAGCAATAAATTCTGCAATTTTTCATATTTTTACGTAACTCGTTGGCATGTTTGGGGACTATTTGAGATTAAGAGAGGTGTGGCTCTGAAAAGGTTAGGCTGGGCCTTGAACCGGGAATGGAGCGAGGACAAATATGGGCCATTAATCCACTCTTTAGCATTAGCCAGTATTACCCTTCATCTGTCAGTGGCTGCTGCACCATGGGACACTGAGGCTGAGAGCAAGTGTGAAATTTTTGCCCATTTGAGCCACGTTTGCCTCTCAGTATCAGCCACACTCTCACCCCCTTCTGTCTCGTTCTTTTGCTCATTTTCAGTGACTCGCATCTGTCACCCTTTCTTCCTCCGTCTCGTTCATTTTCCCTGCCTCTGTATGATTACTGAAAACTGTATAGAGACAGTGCAAGAGCTCGGCGAAGAGTGGCCAATGCCATTGGCTGGCTGGCACTCCACCCCCACTCGCGATTGGCCGCGGGCTTCAACGTAGGATTCAATCAGCTGGGTGGAAGTGTATGTAGGTCAGTGTGTAGTGATGTGAGCCTTTTTCTCTCTCTGTGTTCCCCTCCTCCACCGCCTGGGTTTGGTGAACCGGCTGTTGTGTTAATTGGCCACGTTCCAACTTTCAAACCCAGACTTGAGGCGAGCGAGGAAAGGGGGAATAAAACAGGGAGTTTAAAAGAGGAAGCGAGGTGAAGGAAGGAGGCAGCAGAGCATAGGAGAGCGTAGGAGGGAGAGTGGGGGTTGGGGGGAGAATTAACATGGGGTGCCCTGTTGCATCTGAGAGTGCAATAGTGTGTGTTAGCGTGTTAGGCAGTCAAATACACACAGACACACAAACAGGCACCTGCTGGCAAATATAGCTCCACAGTGTGTTTCGTCTATCTCTGTTTGAATGTTGGAAGAGATGGAGGAGAGCGAAGAGTGTCACAAATAAATATGATGAAAGGAGGGAGATTGCAGCTGTGAATTAGTGCTACACTATTTCAAACCGTGCGTGCTTTGCCCAACTGCTTCTTCACACGGAGGCTGATCACAGGACATCCTGGGTTCGCAGACCACAAATGACTTAGAAACAGGATTGCTTGGTTATCTAATCGTCTGGGTTGTGACACTGTGCACAAAGCGAACCCATTCATTTGTGCAGCAATCTTCCAGCAGCTACCCCTCGCATCCGATAACAGCTTTTAAAGTTGAGCGCGCCGCCCAAGGAGAAGTCTGCCCGGCGCTTCTGTACTCAGCTGAACCAGTGAATAATTCACGCTAACCCAAATTCTTCTACAGTGTTTACTCTACCCCTAAGTGCTCCCACACACACACAGTCAAGCACCCCCCCCTCATAAGTGGTGCTCCCTAGGCGTTGCCCATAGTAGACTAACCCAGACAAGCAGACTGTGAAAAGCAGACAAAATAAAGTCTTGTACACTTCACTTTACTACTCCCTCTGCACCCATGTCTGTCTGTGTACTTCACATTAAAAGCACCCTGCAGCAGTTTGTGTTCTCTGCAGCCCCTGCCCGCCCCCTCCGATGTCTGTCTGTCTGTCTCTCCCGATCTGCATATCTCACCCTTTCACACAAGTCTGCGTTTTTTTTTATTATTACTCCCCCATATCTTTGCATTTTAGATGCAGCCCTGCCCACACGAAGTGAAGCACATTCTTGTCTGTCTGAACTTCTCTTATTTCCTCTTTTAAATCTTGGTGCTCTCATCTTTGTCTTCTTTCGCATCTTCTCGCCCTGCCCCAACCTTGGAGGCTCATTCTGCCCTGACTTCATGCACACGCACAGATACATAGGCTGACTTTAAACTGAACTTTACCCCCATCTTACCCAGCAACTGACCCACTTAGTGAGAAATAGCGCACCAGACGGGTGGCCGGCTTTTTACTCCAGGGCACGCTGTGAAAACTAAGCTAAAAAATCAACAAAAGATGCAAATGCACACACACACACACACACACACACACACACACACACACACACACACACACACACACACAGACAAACACACATATAAGACAGGCTTACTCAGTGTCTGGTAATGCAGACTGGTCACACACAAATGCAACTAGAAACGCATACAGTAACATCTTTGTGACCTTCACTGGATACACTCCAGTCTCATGTCTCATGCAGTTGTTACATTGTTAAAAATTCATAATTGCAGAAAGCTAGTTAAGAAGGCTGATACAGTTTTCGTGTGTCCATTCAATGTGAACAAGAGCTAGAGCGTGTTTAGTGCAGTCAGTTTGGTATCATGTTTGTTTAATCCTAGAAAAAACTGATTTGTGGAAAATGTTTTTTTTACTAATCAGAGTATAAATAGTAGTAAGTTCTGGTAGGGAGATTTGCTGTGTCTTCGCTCTAGGTTTACACTGAGCAGACGGATTTGAAAATTATGTAAATTTTCTCATTTAAATGCTTAACCTCTCCTCAAATTTTTAACCTCTCCACTGCTCACCATGTAGAGGGCATATGGCAGCGTACAGATAGAAGCAACACGCATGCACAGAGCCTGTAATGTACTGAAGCGCAACCACGCCTTGAAACATAAACATGTCTAAAGGCAAATATGCACTAACGCACAAGAAAGATGCATACACATTAAACAATGGAGAGATATGGCACTAGCCAGTTCAGCTCTTCGCTTCCTCCTCAGTCTCGTGACCAGGCAAGCGATTGACAGATCGACTGACTCGTGCAACGCCACCACTTCCTTTTTCCCCTGCTTATTTCTGTCACTTGCCGGTGCCTGCTGACTGCATGTGCCACAACACAGCAACTGCTGCAAGGTCAGCATGTAAGTTCAGATGGGTAAAACTCACACGAAGGATTTTGGTTTGGCGTTGCACAGCAGACACCTAAAACCGCTTTTTCCCCCCGTCACTTGTTTACTTCTTTTTTTCTTGGTTAGTTTTTTTTTTTTTTTTGCCCTACTTTACAAGTCTTCTAGTCTCTTACTTCTTCTTCCCTTCCATGGTTGGTGTCTGAAGCTCTGTGGACCTGTTGCATGACTAGCATTTGTAAGCAAACCTAAGCAAGCCTTTCATTACTGTGTGCATGTTTGCATTTGGGTGAAAGCGCTGTCAATCAGCTCTAAGGTGCTGTTTTTTAGAGTCCTCCTTGAAGGAGTCGCACACTCTCAGGTCAGTGTGGTTTGTGAACCCATATGTGCGTATGCTTTTTTTTTTTATTACCATGCAGAGGTTGTGGTGTTGAACCCCTTATAGAAAGAGGCCTGCTTTGCTCAAAAGCCTGTCAGCTCTTTCTTTCTCTCTCATTTTTTTTCTCTCCACTCTTCCTTTCTTGTTCCTTTTTTTCCCCTTTGGTTTACAAGGCCTTCGCACACAAGCTCTAAAGGATTACCAGACACACCCCTTTCAGAAGCACTGAGCCCTAAAGCTCCATAGTCACCTTGCAGTGTGCATGTGTGCTGGTGTGTGTTGGTGTGTAAGAGAACGTTTGAAATCCCGAAATTTCTACCCACTCTGCCTCCTCAGAGAGAAGAACGTGTGGGAGGAAAAACAAAAAGAGAGGTGTGGATGGAGGAGAGAGCTGGGAGAGGGGGAGTATGAAGAGCAGATTGAGTGATGGCTGCTCACCAACACAGACACGGAGAAAGAGGCAAAGAGCAGAGTTTTGGCCTACAGCCAACTAGTGCCACCATACAGCTTTTGTTGCGAGAGTTGACTTAGAAAAGACCTTTCAGAGAGGCGAAGAAAGAAGCGGGAGATGACAGGAAAATACAGAAACTGGCAATGAGGGAGCATTAAAGAGAGAGAGGACAAGGGACAAAATAGGAGGAAAAATTATTACAAAAGGGGAGCTGTTAGGGAGAAGACGGACAAATAATGAGAACGAAGAAAATGAAAGTGGGAGGAGGGTTTGAGGGAAAAGATAGAGACTCATTCATGAGCCTGTACAGTAGATTAAAGAGATTAGGCCACACTGTTCTGCTCGTCTATTCCTCCCTCCATCGTTTTTTTTATCCTCTGCCAAACCGCTTAGTCTGTAAGAAACTTTAGGCATGAACTTAGAAACACTAGGTAGTCTCTTGTTTTTTTTTGTTGTTTTGTTTTTTACAACAGGTGAGGTCAGGAGAAGTGCACTGAGTCACTAATGCCATGGGAAATGGGATCAGCAGCTTAGATGAGACCGGCTTCTGTGAGAATCACTTGAGGTCACGGCTGCAAGCTGCACGCATTTTCACAACCGATCTTAGACATAGCAACGACTGAAAAGTGCAAGTTTTTCTTTTGCTGGTCACCCCTGCACGAAAAACACTGGCGAAAGACAGAAGTGGTAGCAGTGGAATTATCAGTGGTCTATTAATAGTGAAGTAACATTAATACAAAGTGCTGCGTGTGGATCAGAGGGAGGGTTATGTGAAGGGACACTGATTCAATAGAGGATAGACAGATAGATAATGTGTATATGTGTGTGTATATGACACAGAAAACCTTATGACTTATGAGCAGAAGTACTGCCATGCATGAAGCAGGAAACTAAGCTATGAGCGTGTGAGAGAGCTAGGACAGACAACATAGCCCATGTGCCCATACTGTGCCCAAATAGTAAGATATAGAAAGAGGGTATTTAAGTTCACGCTGCTCTTAGGCTCAAAATAAGTGCTGAGACCTGATAACAATACAGTCTGCTTCACCTCTGCTAATGAAATTCCACTACAGTCACCATGGCACTGAAGCGAAAAAGGAGAAGCATAAATAAGGAGTTTAATTTGCCTTATTTCTTGTTTCATGACAGAAATGTCTTCCTTATAGTGAAGACTTGTTTTTCACTGTGCTTTCCATGAGGTGTTAAAAAAAATTTGGAGTGACTGGTCCATTTGGACAAAAATGCATAATTTAAAATTCATCCCAGTCTGGCTCATAACCTTTTCAGCATGTCTGCTCTCATTCCCCCAGACTCCCTGTCACTTCCTTTTGTGTATTTTTTAATATTGCATAAAAGCACAGCATAGCCCTTCCATACCAGAAAGTCTTAATAAAATCCAGACAGGTCTAAAAGAAGAAAAACAGACAGCCTTGTGCAAGATTTTTTTATTTTTTTTTCAGTAATTAGGAGCCCCGTAAACAACTAAAACTGAGCTTTTCTTGTAGGCAGATGTGAAATAGAGGTGGAGATAAGAATCACAGAAGAGACTATGCTTCTGAGAATGACGCTCACTACACTCGTCTGTGGCTATGGTTTTAAGTTCATGTTCTATGTCAAAGTAAAAAAAAACACAGGCACACACGCACAGAGTGTTTCGTTTTCCACCACTCACTGTTTCGGGTACATCAGGAATTTCACATGTCATTCTTGATTTAGCGCTATGAAATTGTCAATCCACAAATAAGCTGTGCAGAAAGGAAAAAAGGCTCACACAATTTGATCCGTAGGGTCATGTGCAAACCGAACAGCACATAATGTGCATAAGAAACAAACGTGTATGCAAGTGTGCATCAGTGAAGAGGACGTGCACGTTTACGCTATCGTGAGCTACTTTTCATAATTAATAAGCTTAACAGACGCTTGCATCACTTACACAAACAGACCTGCGTAAAACTTCTGAGCTCATGTTTGCTCATGCTCAAATACACACACAAGCTCCACTGCAGTGATCCACACAAACAGTGATGTTTAATCAGGCATAATTATATCGGTCACGCAAACCCGTGCACTTACAGCGACCGGTGAAGTGTGTTATGTGGTCGTAGAACAACTGCTTTGCTCTAGAAACCAGGTTTTTCAGCGTCTCTGTCACAGGAAGTGATGAAAGCGGAATAGAAGAGAAAGGAGTACATTAAGGGGGGGAAAGTGTGGTTTTACACAAGGACACAAAGTGCGAAGTGAGAGACAGTTGATGCCAGTTCTGGATTTTTGTGTTGTTGTTATTTTGTGGGGGGGGTTTTGGCCTTTGAGTTCAGTAGTCATGATTTTTGGGGTATTTCACCACAGACTTTGTATGTTTTCAGTTAGAAACGACAGAAATGAAAATACACATTTGTAGAAACTGTAAATCCAGGTCAGAGTTGAGGCAGCTGCAGCTCGCCTTCCTTTTGTCTTGAAACAGGAAGTCATGTGATTCCTCAGAGGGCTTGAGCCCAGAGGGGCTGAAAAAGAAGCTCACTGTTGCTGGGGCAAAACGCATAGGTCTGAGTCAGTGCGGTTGGTGTGTGCTTTAACAGAGTGTGTGTGTGATTTGTCTGTCTTGCAGAGGCAACCAAAACTGTAACATGACTGACGGGAATCTTTCCTGCACCGTAATATGGGTGCACAATTGTTCACTGATATTCTTCACTTTTAAAAGCACTTTAAAGAGCATATTGGGAGGGAAGCCCTCTTAACCGTGTCCCTCTGCAACACTACTAATTGCAAATTTAAAAATGAAAAAAAGTTGGTCATTAACACTACTTAGGATCTCCACTTGCACTGAAACACACATGAAATCCACAATGTGAGCATATGCATGTCAAAGACCTTCACCGCCACCTCACTCCCTTTCTCCTGCTGCTCAGCTGGTGTGTGGGAGGAAGAGAGCTGACAGGCCTGAAAGTGCTGACATCAGCAGAGAAGAAGGGACACACTCAAGTACACACATATACACAAGGACATGCAGTCAAAGGTTCATGAAGTCAAATAGAAACACTTTCTGTTGCAGAGGTGTTGGTTCGATCAGGTGAGGTTAAACCAACCTATTACATTTTTTTTTAAAAAATCTAATTTTCCTTTTTGGCAGTATCACTGCCCAAACTGGTACAAGTCATAAAGAAATAAACACAAATGAGTTTGCAGCATGCTTTGTCATCACAAAGGCTTAGGTTTGGCTTTAATAACCTCTTATTCTTGTAGCTTTGGCACTCATTTCTATGTGTTAGTGTGAAATATTGCATGACGGTGGAGAAACGCACACCTGCAAGTTGCACACTGAGTTTTGCAGGATTATCTAAACCACTCTATTTTGAGGTTAAACTGCAAGGAATTAACTTGGTATCTGTAAACTGAGCTAAGTGTTTACAATCGGCATTTCATAATTTACCTTTGGGTCCCATTCAGAATAAGTTCGACTGACCTCTGGGGTTGAAACCCATCAGACTGACTGATTGCTTGTTTTTCTTGCTGAGCTAGATATCCTTTTATGAGTGTCACACACTCTCGTTTCTCAGAAATCAACTGTTTCAGCATCATGTTATTATTAGAGCAAGCAGAACTGCAAAAATAAAGGCCGGGTTACAATAAACCACAATTATCCTCTAAATGTTTGTCATGGTACAGCATATGGTAGAAATCAGTGCCCTGCGGTCTGCTGTGTGTACTGTATCTGTTTTTAGCACCATTAGAGTGAAGAGCCCCATGAACACCAGCAGGGCCTCAACTCAGCACAAGATAATCTGGACCAGATGTGAATTCCCCTACAGCAACCAAGGCACCAATCACAACGCAAATACTCACGTACAAACAAGGAACAGCAAGTCACAATTTTCAAACAACTGAGCTCAAACTCGATTTGTGGACTAGTATTTTGTTACATGATCATGTGCAACACTGTTATCGCCGTGATCTGTCAAACGAGATCATAGCTCACCTTCAGCGGAGTGAATTGATAGGTTCAGAGGTTATTACAGTGCACACGGCAAGTGATAGAAACGCAGGCATGACCGGGTTACAGCCTGAGGCGCTAGTCAGCCTGTGCTGTGGAAATATTCGACCAAAGAAAGGACACACCTCAGAGTTGCATGCGCACACACGCACACACACACACACACACACACACACACACACACACACACACACATTACAGCTAAAGTAGCTAAAAGCAGACATACTGAGAGAAATTCAGTGGCAAAGGTCTGTTTTGGATTGTTTTTGCAAGATCAGTGAAAAGTGAACTCTTGAATAGGCAAAGAAAAGTTTAATACATTTATCACAGCTAAGGAGACAGTGAGACAGTTTGGCAGGACTTGCGCAAATGTTTGTGTTACATAAGTTCAAGGTCTTGACTTAAGTTCTCTTACAACTCTTATTAACATAGGCATCATTACAACTGTACTAACAAGCGTACAGTCACAGGCGTCATATTGCTACATTCCTTTTTGTCTTGTGACACAGAGAATTGAAGAAAAACCTACTCTGTGTCCACAATCCGACAGGATGTTTATAATAATAATGGTCATAATAATAATAATTTCTACTTGGTAGGAATTATGGCATTTAACATAGTGCCAGTACATTGCGTGAGAATTTATAGCTATTGCTAGTTTCGTGCCTTGTTCCAAGCTAGGCTATAATGTACAAAAATCTCTGTTTGTTTACCAACTCCTGTTACACAATCAGGAGTTCAGCAGCCAAAATTGGCACAAGGCTACACCTTCGTGCACCGTGAAGGTTCTTATCTATAGCAGATATTATGAAATCATCATGTTACCTAGCAACCACCCACAAACGGGCTAAAAATAAACAATTTGTAGCATCTACGCGTCAACAACACTTTATAAAAGCATAATAACATCTTGATTTCATGACAGCTAACAAAACTGGAATTATCCATGTTGTGTTGGGATGTCGTCGTGTTGCCGGGCAACCACCAAACAACACAGACCAAACAATACTGTACCATGGGCATGTGCTATTAAATGACATTTTCAGCTTACAGTTGCGTAAAATCACACTATAGAATGCTATAGATATAAATTTATAATAAACACTGATTAAATGGGGAAAGCGTGCAACTATAAGAAATACACAAAAGAAAATTCATTTATTAGAAAAAAAACAAACACATGATTAAAGGATTTTCTCAGATTTTTCTTCTTTTTTAAAAAACACATCTGGTGACACTAGTAATGTATTATTTTGGTAGTACAGAGTGGTGCTCTGTGAAAATAAAAAACAGAAGTCACAAGGAAAACATTTGTAGAGCAGAAATAATTAATGACAATATTAGAAATTATTTTTAGTTACTAAGAAAAATCCACAGTGTCAAGAATGGGGGAATCTTCTCTGTACTTCAGTTCTTCTTTGTATTTCTTTTACTGAGAAAAATCAGGATGCGCAGTTCTTTCATAAATCTTTCACAGACCCTCGGAGTAATTCATAAGCCAGTCTGTGTCCTCAGTTTACCTAAAAACATTTTGTTCTGCACAGAGCTCAGACAAGTCCTCAGTGAAAATACCGCTATGCACACAGGGAAGAGGGGTGTTAAGGGAGGCAGCAAACCTCAGTCAACCCCTCACCTAAGCTGTGCATGTTAAAACATCATGTACGTCTCCTCGCCCTCCCTTCCTACTACTGTCCCTCCTCTTCTCTTTCCACTGACCTGACCTGTTCTTCTTTTCTTGCTTTTCTTTCAACTATTAAAATAATTTTTCCCCCATTTTTTTTTTTTGGCTGCCACAGGGTTGCACAGTTTCTTTTTCAATAACATCCTCGGTATATCTTAGCACAACTATATCCCTCTAACCCTTTCTTGGATAAAGTATTCTGCAGCATCTATGAGCCTGTGTGTTAGTATGTAAGGCAGAAAAACCCCCACTACTGATAGACTGAATCAAAGTAAAGTAATGAAACTGGTGAATAATCCTGGTTTGTGGTTTGTGCCGTTTTATTCACTGAGAAATTTAATGAAAGAGATCAACGTTAGCGCCTTCACCTGCTGTTGCTTGTGCTGCAAATGAACGATAAATAAATCACACTGTCTTCCTACATCGTCCTTGAAATGTGTCTTGAGTGGCGAGGTGTAGATGCCAGACTCATATCCCAAATGTATTCCTTGTCACCTGCACCATATCTTCCCACGGGAATGGCAACATTCCCTTTCCTGATCATTTTATACGATTTGGTCCTTCCCTCCCCCACCACCTCTTGTCCCTCTGCACTTCAGCTCTGCTCGTATCACACAGAGATGTAATTAATCATGTAGGCACCCTGCTACTCTTAATACTGAGGCTGCCCTCTTTTCCTTCACACTTTATCTAGCTCTGTCTCATCGAGTCTCTCACAAAGACTTTCTATCTCACCCTCACACACACATGCAGACTCATTAATCACCTGATCACACAGGAAAGCTCTGTAATGCATACTAGTGGGATCATTTGATGGTTAGCCTTTCTTGTCTTTTTTACTATTCTCTCTTTGTACTCAGGTATACCTTGCGCCACCACACGTAAATGTGTTTTCCTTCTCTAACGGTTCTTCTGTCATCAGCGCTCACATGCCACGATTATCATCACTGGCAGGCTTGCCCTCTGGTCTCTCGCTATTTTTAGATGTCTGTTGATGAAATCGTTCAAGTTCTTAAAAAGGGCAGGCTGAGAGTCACCACAGCATCATCCCAAAGCCAGGGTAGAACGACCCAAACAACTCCACGAAGCAAATGTATTTCGAATCTAACAGCAGCTTATCAGCAAATATATTAAAAGCTTTTTTTTCTTTTTTCTTTTTTAAACTCTGGTTCTCTTTACAAAACACTGGCAGATGTCTGGTCCTTGCTTCATTAAGTGCCTGGTACATTTTTATGTTTAGACTGAAGGAGCTTAAAAGAGCTCAAGTTGGCATTAATATAACAGGGATTTAACAGCTAGGCTCGATTAATATTGGAATAGAAAGTTATCTGTATGGGTTGACTGATCCATGTGCAAGTTCACTTGCATGCGCAGCTTTTAGCCGTAGCACAGCTTGAATTCTTACGAAACAAAACAGCACGGATACGAGAGATTTGTTCCTGATTTTGGATGCACACAGCTTTGCACTCAGACTCTCTCTTGCAAGCCTGTTTCTCCTTCTGTGTCTGAAGAAGTCATCTTTGTCTTAGTTGTGTGTGTGTATGTGTGCGTGCGTGTGTGTAATGTGCGTGGGTGTGTATTTGTATGCGCGCGCGTGTGCGTATATGTTCTTGGCAGGCGCACTTGCTCCGTAGCTTTGGGACGCCGTGTCCTAGAACTCGGGTTGATAAAACCCAGCAGGGATGTCCTGTGTTGTCCCAGAGCAAAGACTACACATACTGTTCTGAGCTATAATGAACAACATGTTGGTTAATGTACAGCTACATATGTCTCGCGAGCTCAGGTTTCTTTATGTGCTGATGTCAGAAATTAGATTTTTTTATTGCTTCTTCCGGGATGTATCCCTGACCCCACCAGTTGCTCTCCATTTGTGTGTACATGCTCGTTTGTGTGCGTGTGCTGAGGTTTCTATAGCCCTAGTACTGATAAAAACACACTGACCCAGTGAAGCCCAGGCAAGGTAACATGACTAACCATTACCTTTGCATGATCTACACTGATTGGTCGTTTGAAGTGGGATGGGTGAGCCAACTCCCCCCGACTCGGGCAAAGTGATTGGAGGAAAAGTCAGAGTAAACAAGGAGCTCTTTGAGCATGGGGCCTTACACATTATTCAGTTAAAAAAAGACGGAAAAGAGAGCGAAGGAGACGAATCGGAAGCTGGGAGAAAGAGAGAGAGGTTAATATTACATCAGTAAGGCATTTGTGATGTCAGTAGCTGCTTATCTTTTGGTTTAATCGGGTCACAATTGTGGAAAACAGCATTTGTGCATTTTTGTTGCTCCCGTTTACAGTGTGATATGTGAGTCGGGTTTTAAAGTTGTTTTAAAGATGTAAGTTTTTTTGTTTTTTTTTTAAAGGCAAGATTTCAAAATTACATTTTTTGCCTCAAATGACATATATAAGTTTTGTTTGTGTGTGCCTTAGTTCATCCGTATTAACAAACTGTACAAAGGAACAATAAGCACAATGAGGATCCTACCAGTAAGCACCAGATCCCTCTTCAGCACACACACACATAAAGGCGACTTAAACACACACACAAGCTCGGAGAGACACCCAGCCTCTGGCCAGGAAACGCACATATGATTGAAGAGAATGGAATGTTCTGTCTGAGGTCCAGAGCTCAGGGCAGCTGGAACCTGGACCGAGTGTATGTGTGTGTGTTTATGTGAGCGTGTGTGTGTGTGTGTGTTTGTGAAGGGTCACAGTATAAATAATCGTCCGCTCTCGGGGAGTGTTAGCACAGACCAGCAGGGCAGTTTATTTATAATCCGCCATCTACGTGTCAAAGACCTGCGTGTCGTCTTCACCTCTGTCTGACACTACCTGGCTACGCTTTCAGTGCTCTCTGCCACATCTTACACACTCAGATTAGCTGTTCATGCGCGAATGTGTGTTTTATATATATGCCTGTGCAAATGACTTTAAAATTTCTGTAACTTTTTTTTTTACACATGACTCTCCTCAATTCGTCCAAGTTGTTACATAACATCACATGACCCAGAACCAGAAGGGTAGTAGTGAGTTCAACATTACATTATCTTGCACTCCTTAAAAGCCAAATTCCATCCATCCATCCATTTTTTGCCCTTTTTCTGGCTCTTCCTGTGCACCTCTTCCAGTTCTTCCAAGGGAACACCGTCCAGCCAAGATATGCAGAATGTCCTGGATCTGCCCTACAGTCTACTCATGCTCAAAACCCCTAGCATGGCTGTAGTTGAGGGTAGGAATGCAGATCAACCTATGATGCCACAACAGTCTGTCCGTCCTCCCCTTCCACTCTCCTGTCACTCATGAACCGTAGCCTCAAACCTGGAGGTACTTCTCATTCCCACCACAGTCACCTGCGAACCACCCCAGTGTGAGCTGGAAATCACTACTTGATAAAACCAAAAGAACCACATCATCTGCAAAAAAGCAGAGATGTGATCCCAAGGCCACCAAAGTGGAAAGCCTCCACTGCTTGGCTAGGGTTAGAAATTTTTTCCATAAAAGTTGTGAACAGAATCGGTGTCAAAGGATAGCCCTGGTGGAGTCCAGCAGCCATGAGGTTTGACTCAGACTTGCTGCGAAGCACTTTTGAGTGAGTGACTTCTTAAAGTCTGCACTGGCATCCACTTTAACTGCAAATTTTGCACGACAAAGTAAAGAGCCAGTAAATGCACCACTCTGCAAATACAGCTTGCTAACAAGCTGTAATTTAAAATAATATAAAGCCATGCAGTAAGAATGAATAGGCTTGTTATAGAAAGGTTAGTGCAAATCATAAACATAGCAGAATTGTAAGAGAACAGAGGAATCATAAAAACTATGACGTTCAAACTTATCATATCTAAATAAGACCGTGAACCTCTTTGTCCCTTTTGTTTGCTTCAGAAACATTTTATGGTCATATCTGTTGTACATTTGCCAGCACGCTGTCTACCACCTGTTTGCACAAATGTAATCTTATTTGCACTCTCTAAAGACGCCAAACTTCTGGGGAAGCCAAGACTTATTATAAGCGCGTCCATATATCACTCCCTGATCTTAAATAGTAGCTAATTTTGTGATAGTTGTACACTTGACCCTACAGGAGTCTCTGTTGACACTGGTCTCAGATTAGTGCTGGTTTACATAATGGCTGATAAAGTTATATTTGTCTAGGGCTCTCGAAAACATGCACAGTGTACCAGTTGATGGTTAAGTACACCATAGGTGTGAGGCTCAGGTCACACAGTTTGTCCAATCAGGGAGGTGGAAGCAGGGCAAGACGGGTGGAGTTGTAAGATGTATGGGGTGAAAAGTGCAACCTCAAAGCAACTTTGACTCAGTGCTCTCTACGACTCCATGACACTATAACCTCATGACACAACTCTTTCCTGCACACATGAAAAGCTGCGTCCTCCTTGCCCCCTCACACCTTTTTCACCTTCACATGAACACTCTCTTGTGTCCACCACTTCTCTCAAACGAACACAGAGTACAAGGCAAAGTGAAACTGACCCAGTTCATACATTGGAGTTTAAATATGTGCTGTAGCTGGGTGATGAAATACACTTGCAACACCACGTAGACCCTCCCATTTCTGTACTGCCTGGCTACATAAAGCAATTTCGCTCCACCAATCACCACTGCTACTGCAACAACCAATTACAAAGCGCTCCCAGGATCGTTTGAACCAATCGGCGAAATCTGCTTTTAAATGACTTTTCGGTCGTTTTTTTCTTTGCATTTAAAACACGACATTTTGCCTATACATCAGTCTAAATTTCCTGAGTGCACTTACAATCCCCTTCTTTGTTTAAAAACTTCATTGTGTCTATAACACGCCTGCACCTCCGGCAAATCAGTTTTGCATAAATGCAAAAATACTCTATGCATTCACTGACACACCTTCAAAAATTTGAGGATTGAGCGAAAGCAGGGAGGGAGATTCCTAGCGTGGTTGCTGACAGTGATTAATTGTTCCCACATGTTGCTGACAGACAAAAAGGCCTATGTGTTCCTACGTTTTAGCTGCAGCTGGTGCGCACACACACACACACACACACACACACACACACACACACACACACACACACCCAGCTGGGGCCTGTATCACCAAGCAAATTCAACTTTATCTGGCTACTCTGAGTTAGTTGGCTTTTAAACCTGGGTAACCGGTCTGTTGATAGCTGAACCTGCATTATCTAGGTGAGCAGAGGTGAGTCAGAGAAAACGTCATTAGAAAGAGCACTTTATTTTAAATATCAGATCAGATGGGGTTGTTGGTGCAGTCTGTGTCTGTTATCAGTTTCATTGGCAAAAATTAAACGATTAAAGCTTCTCGAGCCACACTTATGCCTGTCTAAATATAAAGCTATGGCTAACCTAGAGGTTTGTTTAGCTCAGGAGTGTTTAAATTGCTAGGATGACTCTCTGTGAGGCTAACAAAATCTGCAAGCACAACTGAATCACGATTATAATTCAAGTTTTTGTCGTCGCTGCCAGCGTTCCACTCTTTGTGCCGCGTAAAGCTAACCATAGTCTGGCTGTCACGTCCTATTTAACCAACAGGTATGAGAGTAATACGGATGCTAAAGTAACTCTCAACAATGCTAAAATGTCAAACTACATCTTTTGAAGAAGTTTTTTTTTCTTTTCAAGAAATCAAAAGCAGGTTGAGTTAAAAAAAAATCCATTTGTCTGCCTTTGTGACAGGGCCCTCCTGCTAAACTTCAAGTCTCAGAAATTAAAGCTCACCTGAGAGAGAAATAAGAGGAGGTCAGAGGAAAGAAAGAATTTAAAAAGAAAAAAGTCCCTAAAGTTACCTGGATAGTATCAGCAGTTTCATTCTGTGTTGGAATGTTTCTGTTGCTGGCTCTGTTTGTGTGTGTATGTGCGTTATTTAGCTGCCGTGGCTGCATAGTAGGAGCTATGAATCAGAGCTGCTGTCTCAGTGAGCTGTTTTTATTAATGGGCTTTGGGAATACCCCAAAGGAGCTACAGCAGTATGCATACAGTACTCAGCTCACACTGTGAGTTTACCTTGTTCACACATAAATTCTTAACGTACAAATTTTCAGCAAATGAAACAACTTTAATAGTTTGGGGGTGGTAACCATCAGGCACATTTAAAAATAAATAAATAAAAGGAGGTCGCCTCAAAGTAAGAGAATAGTTCCAAGAAAGAGCTGTAATGATATTATCACATTTTTGAGATCTACTCTCAGGCTACATTAAGTCTTTTGGCATAGATTCAACAAGGTGCTGGAAACATTCCTCAGAGATTTTGGTCCATATTTACATGATAGCATCACACAGTCATTGCAGATATGTAGGCTGCACATCCATGATGAGAATCCCACGTCACACCTGACAGGAACAAGACATTTTTTGCATTTTCTCTTTTTCAGACCATTTTCTGTAAACCCTAGAGATGGTTGTGTGGGAAAATCCCAGCGTATGATTGGCTAATTCGATATTTGCACTAACAATCAGTTGAACTGGTGTACTTAAAGAAGTGGCCAGTGAGTGCATGCCAGTAATGACGGGAAATTTAAGCTTAAGATGGGCAGGAGGAGGTGGGTTTTAAATTTAAGCTCCAGGACTTTGGATTGGGCTCAACATATGTGTCTTAAGAGTTTTTCTTATGTTTTATATTGAGTTTAATGAACTCATGGAAATTTCAACAATATGCTGGGTGTGTCATTAAATGCAGTAGAAGAATCACAGCAGACAGAAATGAGATGTTGTGGTTTGCACGAGAGGCTGAATGTCTGCAAAGTAAAAAATGTTTTAAACGGTTAAAAGGTCAGGCCGCCAAAATCATAAAACAACATACTTTCCATGTACTAAACCGCAGGCAGTGCTGCATCTATGCACAGTTCGGATTGTGGTGCTCAAGGCAAATAAAAAAAAACGGAAAACTGTGTCTAGGAAATCCTTGAAATCTCCAGAATAAAAGTGATAATCAGTGCATTTTGTTAGGAAGACTATGTGGGAGGGCCTGCTTCTACTAGTTTATCACACATTGTACTGACAGCATGCACATTATTCATTCTTTCATCTTGTAATCATCATGTTCTTATCCTCCCTTTCACATGGAGCCAAATTTTCTTTTCTTCCGATGAGTGTCCATGCTGTGGTTGCAGATGCCCTGTTTGCTTTTATCACTTGCCCGTCACACAAACTTATGAAATATCGCACTTGACGTTTGAAGGAAACGAGCAATGGCACGAAAAAGAGATGCATTAAACAAGTGTCTTTCGAGGGAGAAGGATTGATGAAGTATCAGGCGCTGGCAGGTGAATGTTTACACCAGCTGGATAAAGAAACTCTGTTTTTTTAAAAATTCTCCTATTATTCATCCTGCCAAAGTTTTTATTTTTCCTTTACAAAGCCGATCCCCTGCCATTATTTATAACTTCTTGGCAGATGGAAACATTTATGTACGTGTGTGTTTATAAAATGTTCTGTAATAAAGCAGCATTACGTCATGCCTCGAGAGATGCCGGCAGAGGATAAACACTGGTCTCTCTGGTATTTATTCTCCTCTTACCTCACTGCAGAATACACGGTGCACACTTGAGAAATATATTCGCACCATCATTCATGATTCTGTGCGATGCACAGCAACGGTCAGAAGAGGCATAAGCTCCTACAGAAACAAGTTTTTGCATGACAGTCGCAAACCATTTAAGAGCATTTTCATATAACTATCACAACCGCACCCATAGTACGCGCTCAAATATGCATACACTCACACAGGGTCATGGGTTCAGTTTGGCCCCAGAGATCTTGCTCTGCCAACACAGCATTCAGAAATGTAACTTAAACCCATTCTCTCTCCTCTCTGACTGAACTGCCTTTGACCAGAATAACAGTCCTGACCAAATTGCCTGTAAACTGTTGCCCGGTAAAGACGGTGCTGCTTCGTGGAAAACAATATTGTGATTCCCACAAAAACGAGAAGATGTTGGTTCTCGCTGATTTGAATCCAGAAGTCTGTTCCGTCTTTGGGAGTAAAAATATACATAAGAGGAAAAAGGAGAGGGGAAAATTGCGTGCATGTTGTGGATGGCGGTTGGGTTGTTTATATGGGAGGATATAGCATAGCCCCAGAGTCCCACAGGGCCCATAAGAGCTATGTGTTTGTGAAACAACAGAAACTGCGGAAGAAGGAGGGGATGTGGAAAAAGAAGGAGACTGAGGCAAAATAATTAATTCAGCAAAGCCTGCAATAAATTGAGAAGACGAAGAAAGTGTAATTAATGCTAGAGGCAAGGTTGTAACCATATAAGTTAGTGATCCAGAACAGAATCATTTTCATTAAAATGCATGTTTTTTTTAAGACTCCTAATGGTGTTACTGTGAGTTGAAATTTGAGAATGTGACTGTGTGTACACATTGTTATCCTGTCATAAAAAGATCCATGAAATGATGTCCTGTTATGTAACCAGATGGCGGAGTGTGTGTTGTGTGGGAGCATGTGTGCGATGGCCGGAAGGGGGGGTGGGTGGATGTCCAGATGGATAAGAACATGTTTGTAATTTAGGGATCAAGTTGGAGTTTCAAGTCCTAAATTACTGCACTTACACAATGCAATCCTGCGTTTAAGCTGCATTAATCAATTACTGAAAAGAGTACTGAAGTGAACAGACTTCTCTAAAGTAAACAAGGCATGTGAATCTTTGCTATTGTGCAAATGGAAACTCATAATGACACACATCAATAAAACTTGCAAGACCTTCTCTTGTTTAAATAGTATCCCAGTTTTATCAAGCTGTGTTATCTTTTACTGGCCTTTGACTCTTATCTTGTGGTTTAACTATAACCCAAGCCATTGCATCCAAAAGAAGCCAATCTGACTCTCTCAGTCTTTTGTGTTCTGAAACTACTAGAAATATCAGATAGTCACCTCAGTATCACCCGTTTTTAGTTTGGCTAACATAATCATTCTGACACTTCTACACTTCTAACATGAAGTCTGATAAGTACACCACTTTTACCATGTACAATTTTCAGCCAAGGTTATGGACAGATAACAGGCTGAAGTTACACATGAACTCCAGGAGGATCAGATCTATACAAGCAGTGAGGTTGCCCTTTGTCCTATGTGGCACATGACAGCATTTCTCACTACTGTGGAAATGCTCTGTTTGGCTACGGTGATGGGAGATGCATGAAAAAAGATGTGCAGAAGGACCCATGATGGCATGGGTCCTTCTGCATATTACTAGCTCTATTTCTAAAAAAGGATGGGTTGTACACAACGCAGACTTTGTACTGTTAAGCTGGTAGGGCAAAGAGTGTTTAATGTTAGATGCAACTGAGTTTGACATTTGCGTTTCTGGGTAATGTCTAGAAAACCTCTGGGCTGCAGTGCACGTGTGAAAGTAGCTCGACGCTGATTGCTAGTGTGGTGAAAGTCTGTGCGCAGTCGCTACAGTATGAATGTGAAGCACGAACAAATGTACGCCTGCTAACTATTAATGCTAACATAGTCAGCAGCAGGACAACAAGCGTTTCAGCATGGTTGTTATGTAGCCGTTTGGGCCTTTAATGCGCGCATACGTGTCTGTGTTGTGAATGAAACTCTTGATCACTGACAGGGACTGTCATGTGAAAAAGTTGCCCCACAGTGAGCCTTTTGGCCTCTCACAAGGAAAGAGCTCAGAGCTGATCAATACACACCAGCCAAGACAAACAGTCACACGCAAACACACATGATCTGACATATAGAGGCTCTTTGTATGTGTCATTCATTATTGAGGAGGCTTGATTTTTAGAACACTGTCTCTCTCTTTTCTCTTTTATACCCACAACACAAAAGCTACAGCGGGAACAATGCAGACATCAGCGCTAAGTGGTGCACAATGTTAATGTGAGCCTGTCTATATTTAGTGGATCAACAATTGAAACAATAGGCTTTTGCTGTTTGTATGTCTAGTCACTGAGAAGAACTGTTTACGTGACTGCAGAATGAGCGTTCGTGGGTGGTTTATGGATCAGTGTTGTTGAACTTAATGAGAGGTTTTCATTGAATATTGCACTGGCCAAAAGAAGAATGGATACAAATCCATACTGGTGACAGGCATAGTTTGAGTAATTGTCGCAAAAAATATTTTCCACACAGCACTCAGTGGAGTCTCCTTCTCTGTTTTGTGTTACAGAATTCCATCCGACACAACTTATCCCTCCACAGTCGTTTCATCCGTGTCCAGAATGAGGGAACAGGAAAGAGTTCTTGGTGGATGATCAATCCAGAAGGAGGAAAGGGTGGCAAGGCTCCACGGCGCCGGGCAGTCTCCATGGACAACAGCAACAAGTACACCAAGTCCGCCCGCGGCCGCGCTGCCAAGAAGAAGGCAGCCCTGCAGGCTGCAGCTGCTGCAGCTGGTGAAGGTGGTGCGGACAGTCCTTCAGGTCTCTCTAAGTGGCCTGGAAGCCCGACGTCACGCAGCAGCGAGGATCTGGATGCTTGGACAGACTTCCGCTCTCGCACAAACTCCAATGCCAGCACAGTGAGCGGTCGCCTCTCACCTATTCTGGCCAACCCCGAGCTAGACGAGGTGCCTGATGACGAGCCGCCTCTCTCGCCTATGCTCTACTCCAGTCCTGGCAGAACACTGTCTCCTGGGAACGCCAAGACGAATGGGAAGGCTGTGCCGACTGAGCTGCCCCGTTTGGCAGATCTGGCAGGTACAATGAATCTGAATGATGGACTCACAGATGACATAATGGATGAGTTCCTGGAGAACATCAGCATGGTGCCAACCACTTCCAGCCAGACTGCACCAAATGGTTCCTCAGGGTTCAGTTTTGGGTCCAAACCCAATGGGATAGCCTCACCTTCCTCCACTTCCTCTCCATCCTCCAATTCTTCTTCTAATGGAAGTGCTAGCTACAGTAACTCCATCTTCGGGCCCCACACAGCGGGCTCCTCTCTGCGTTCGTCCCCCATGCAGACCATCCAGGAGAACAAACAAACGTCCTTCTCCAGCATCAGCACGACCCGCTTTGGCACCCAGACACTACAAGACCTGCTCAACTCTGACAGTCACAACCATAGTGATGTCATGATGACCCAGTCAGATCCATTGATGTCACAGGCCAGTGCGACTGCCCTCATTTCCCAGAACTCCCGCCGTGGCCTCATGCTCCGCAATGATCCTGTCATGACTTTTGGGACAACTGGAGGACTTCAAAGCAACCAACAAGAGATGCTGCGAAGTAACAACCACAATCACAGCTCTCTGAGGTCTATAAATGGAGGCTTGAACCTAGTGAATGAGGCTAACACTCTGGCTAATGCCAAACAGCAGCTCCTGCTCTCACCCCTGGGAGGAAATGGGTCTTCCTCCATGCAGATTGACACCTCAATCTTCCTGAATGGGACAGTTAGCAGCAATGGAGGGAACTATCAGGATCGTTTCCCCACAGATCTGGACCTGGACATATTCAATGGCAGCCTGGAATGCGACATGGACTCCATCATCAGGAACGATCTTATGGATGCAGATGGCCTGGATTTTAACTTTGACTCTCTTGCCAACATGAATGGTGTCAGCAACTTCACAAACACCAAGCAGACCTCTCAGAGCTGGGTTCCCGGCTGAGAGGGTGGGAGCAGAGCAGGTATGTAAACTGAAGTGTTGTTTGTTTTGAAGTATATAATGGGGAATTAGATGTATGAGCTAATTAGTTTTTTTTCCTGAAAAAACTCTTTAAAATTTGGTGTAGTACACGTCATGCTCACAGTAGGGTTGTAGAGTTATTTGTGTCATGAATAGAGACAGACTTAGACAAAAGCACTGAGATGATGTGATAATAACAGGAGTCAAGAAAGGACTTCACAGAACGAAATTACTGGGTTTTTTCTTTATTGAACCACTTCAAACCTAATTGTTCTTCCTAAATCACATTGACACAATAAAAAAAAAACTTCTCCAGCAGTTTTTTTTCCTTACATGTTATATGTTTTTAATAAGGATGTGGACTGCATATACATTTTGGGGAAGTAATTATTTGACCACCTGCTGAATTTGTAAGTTTGCTCACTTATAAAGAAATAAGCAGTCTCTATTTGTAATGGTTGTTTCATTTTATGGAGAGAGAAAGAATATCAACTATAAAAGTTATAAATTGATCTACCTGTCATAAGTGAAATAAGTATTTGGCCTGTAAAAGATGAAGATCGCTGCCATGATGTTGTCGCATTGAAGATACTGTTTCGAAGCCTTGAATTGGGAATTTTGGCCATTATCATCAATTTTTTTTAATCCTGTAGTCATGAGTGAGGGTTGAATGTGACTAAGAACCCAGTAACGCTGCATACTCAAACAGTAGCAACTTGTCTACCACAAGGAAGACTTGCCCAGATACATTCCCTTCGTTTGTTTCAATTTATTGTTACCATTTATGAAATGAACATCATGCTTAATTAAATATGACTGAGACCATAAATTCACCAGCAAAACGTTTACTGAGGTCTTAATTAGAGTGAGAAGAAGTAATTTTCCCATAAACTTCAGTTGAGGTTTCTCCAGTGATGTTATGTGCACATTGCTGAAGAAATGTCTGTCAACC
The DNA here is from genome assembly GCF_001858045.2 of Oreochromis niloticus. Taxonomy (NCBI): domain Eukaryota; kingdom Metazoa; phylum Chordata; class Actinopteri; order Cichliformes; family Cichlidae; genus Oreochromis; species Oreochromis niloticus. The sequence continues at coordinate 12,037,895 of NC_031980.2, read as the reverse complement.
ACTGGCTGACAGTGTCGCCATAATTGTCATACATCCAAAGTGGCAGACAAGTTATCGTCACATGATCAGTAGTCACGTTTCTGCGAAACCTCAAAACCTCTTTTTTTTAACCAGGGGAGTCACAGGCAGGCATAGTCTCTGAATAAATCATTCCTTGTTTCCTGGATTGTACCCATCTATTAAGCCGCACTTAAGTAACGGGCGCTTCACCGCCTTTTGCAGTAAGTGCACAAAAATAAAAGAAGTTAATCTTTGGGAACAAATGCTAAGTGTGAAAGTCACTGTCAGTGCTTCCAGTTTCACACCGGTGTTTTATTGTCCTCATATTCAAATGCATTTATTATGAAACATATGCAGAAGTGGTAGCTTTAAGCACTTAGCTTGCAGCTGCAAATAACCAGTAGTGAACAGAAATTTGTTGTTAATATGAGCCAGTGACATTTGCCAATCTACTTATTCAAATATGTGACTTAAAACCTTGAGAAGGGAAAAGATTTCATTCTTATGAACACAAAAAGATAATCATATCTTTTTCATTTCAGGTCTGACCTGTGTGGTGCAAGAGAAGATCAGACACACAACATCCTTTTTGCCAAACCTGCCATCAGCACAATGTAAAATAACCAACCCTGTGTTTACAGAAGAAGACTTCCTCTTGAGAGCTTTACCTTCGCTCCCACACTGGTGAACCATGAACGATCCTGCAGACTCAAGAGATGCTGCACATGAGCCCTCGAAGCTTCTTGTGAAACGACAACAACAACATCGAAAGCTACATCTAACAATCACAAGAAACTCACAAATCTTAGAATTATGCAATTTTCCTTTGGCACCCAGTCTGCTGATATCAAAGAGACACTGCTTATCAAAAAGGGGTTTTCAGGTGGAAATTGAGGACTAAATGGCAAGCAAAGAATCGAAGGAGAGCACGGTGCAGGTGTTCCCACTGAAGTGTAAAGAGAAAAAAAAACAAGACATGTTGTGGTGTAAATCAGATCCAGTGGTTTCCTGAGACGTGTTATACTGAAAAAGAAATTCCCACTGTTCTAAGTCATTTTAAATGTCCTGTGTTGTTGGGTTTTTTTGAGTTCCTGTTTTATCATATTTGTTTCTTAATCATACATGTCTGTAGAGAAAGAGTCAGTGTACTGGTGAAATGAAAAGGTGGAAATGGGAGTGTCTTACTCACTGAGTGGCCACTTATTCAGTCCATGCAAACACGTGTAGAGAAACTGAAAGGTTGCCCCAGATTGCGAAATCTCTAAAACCCCAGAAGTTTAAATTCCTCAATTTAACACAATGCACTTGCTGTTTTCTATATTATATGATGCATGACTTTGAAATAACAGCAGCATACTGAGGGTTATATTATGATTAGACGATTGCTTCAGCTTTTGTTTTATCCTTGTATATATCAAAAGACTAGAGGAAGAAAATTTCTGGCACAGAAAAGTGCAGGGCAGGTAAAAATTCAAGAAGGAAAAGATCTTGTATGTCTTCTCATTGCTTTCCTAACTTCTGGTGAGTTCTGTTGAGGTCATTTATCACAGCATTCGATGTAGCCAAAACAAAAACCTGTGTCCGAGGGTTGTGAACATTTCCACACCACAACAGGTGCTATATAAACAGTGTTGAATCCTGTCCTGAGAGGAAGCTGTGCATATTTTCTGTTCTTTTTTTTTTTCTGTTTTTACCCAAAACCCACAGAAGCCTAGAGCTGCGGCCACTTGTAGCATGATAAGTTTGAGCAAAGGGAGAAGGTTGTTGTCTTTTTTTTTTCTTTTTTAGGCTCATTCCTCTAGAAGCCATTTGTTTCTTGATTAAAACAATAAGCTATCTCTGTATATTGCCAAATTACTTGAAATAAACAGTAGGATATGCTGGCAGCCAAATGACAGCACACACATTTATGCACACACTTAAAATACACACACACACACACACACAGGAAAAAAAAAAAAGCAAAAATAGCAGGGATCCGTGTTAAGCTCTGCTGGTTTCTTGTCGTGCGATTGTGGGGCTTGTTATGCATATACAGAATCACTCAGGGGGTGAGGAAGGAAGGCTTTCCATTTAAGAAACGTCAAGTCACATTCGAGTAGTATTTTAACGTTTCTTGGGGGGAAAAAACATATTTTCTTTGTGTTTCTGAACTTGTAACCTGTGAACTTTTGGCCACCAGGATGAAGAATTAGAAGGACGATAAATGTCAGGATTATTACTTCACACAGTCTGTTGTTTTTTGGTTTTGTTGTCATAGCTTTTTTCTCCTCTTGTTTGACTCTTGACACACACACACACACACACACACACACACACACACACACACACACACACACACACACACACACACACAGATCCCCTCGTGGACACGCCTGGTGCTCCTGCAGGTGACTTCCTGTATCTCCTAAATACATGTTAACGTGTGTACGTGTTTATCGATGGAGTTTTATTTCAGCTGAATTAATCTCACGAGGGTTTGTAGCTCCTCGCGGTGCATACAGAACAGCTGACTGTATGCATGTATGTATTTATGCATTATGAACCGTGTGAAATGCATATTTACTCGCTGTATGTCCTTATATGCTCATGTAGTACTTGACCCTTGGGGTTTGTGATACCTCTGAATTTGAAGAAATAGCAAATACATCATGCGCCGGGTAAGGAGGGAACACTGTTACCAGCAATTTTAATTGTTGAACCAGATTTTGGAAATGGTGGAAGGCACCATTGTTGTAGCGTCTGGAGACCCCTTCTCCATTTGGGGGCAGTGACATGAAGTGTATTCCCTGTCATGTATATCAGTGTACAGATTCGTGTATGTCTCTTTGAAGCCAAGGAAGGAAGGAGGAGTGGGTGTGCATGGTTGGCTAGAATGGTCTGTTGTACTGAGGTTTAGCGCATGAGCTAGCTGGACCTTTCTCAACCGGAAAGGAACACTGTGTTTTTAGTGCTAAAACACTCTGTTCCTTTAAAAAAATACAAATAAATAAAAAAGTAATAATCAGGGCTTAAAGAGGAGCACTTGCACCATCGTCCAATATTAATGGGTTCATTATTACAAACCCATTACACTGACGTAGTGAAAATGTCAGCAAGCTGGAATTACCAACACCTTGCTACATCTAAAATTTCCAGAACACTATCTGTCTTTTCTGTTGTCAGGCGGACTCCTGAGCCATCACCTGAACTGCTAAGCATTTGAATTCATCTACACTGTCTCTACTAAAAATTACTTACTCCTGTGAAGACGACAGGCAAAGTGAAATCCGGGGAACGCAGTCATCTTTGAAAAGAGCTCTTATCGATTCGGGAAATATCAAATCTCAAAGGCGTTCCTAACATTATGTGCACTCGGCTCGGTGTAAAAATGCATCGACTCTTTTGGCGGGTAGTTTTCACATAGTCATGGCTGAGCATGCCTTTCACAAAACCACTGCTTCATTCAGGCACAGATGACCTCCTCTCATGCTCGACACACACGCGCAGAACAAAATGTGCTGGTTTAAAGCTGAGAAAAGCAAAAATAGACACATACCACTAGAAACCTTAATCACCTCTTTTCTTTATATTATCTTCTTATGAGTCCTTCCATCCTTGTTAAGAAGCCCAGGCCAGCTCCCTTTCATACACACTCTGAACTTTTCCCTTTGAACTTTTGCTCTTTATTAATCTTGCTTATTCTCAACTTAATGTTAGTGGGTATTTTCCTGTGTATTACATTTTGAATTTTGAAGTTTGTATAAGAAATAGTGCGCATGTAAATAAAGCTTGGTGAGGCTCCACACACTCTCTGTGTCCTTGTCTTCACTTAATTTTCAGAAGAGAAGATTAGAAGTACATATATTTCACAAGTGATGTGCAGGAGAAGATTTTCTATTGACAGTTCATATTGCCCAGTAGGAATTTTCAGCACAGGAAGGAAAGCGTTATAGCTCTTGCTTTGCTCGCCTTACATGCGCTGTATATTCACAAGTGTGTGTTTGTGTGCTGGAGCACGAGTGCATGAACAAATTTAACCTTGCACTCCCTCCAGAACATAAATCTCTTCCTCGTGTCAGTCTGGGTGGATCAAAACAGCTCCATGTTGTACTCCAGTTCTTGGAAGTAATCTTGCACAATGTTTTGTGTGAGGCCGAATAAAATGAGAGCAGACGTACAGCAGCTCACTGATACCTGACACTGGGACGGGTACTTTTCCTCTGTTGTTGCGTAACATACAGAGTCAGAAACAGAGTGTAGCATGCCTCCACGCAACACTAACACAGATATCAATCTCCAATGACAGATCTGACCCCTTCTTGTTTTTTCTCAGATGGGCCAAAAGCCCCAACTCCCAGAAATCATGGGACATGTGCACAGTCATATCATCTGCAGGTTAACTGATAAGTTCAGGTGTGCACAAGTGTAAAGTAAGTAAGTGACTAAAATTTCCTTTCAAGATAAAGATCACAAAGTGCGTCAGAACAAAAGATCATAAAAACAATAGTTAAACGCAACTTTAAGAAGGTGAGTTTTTAGCTGTTTTTGTGGCTTCAAAGCTGACAGTAATCTCATCCATAAAACTATAGGGTTATTGGGGAACCTTTTAAGGGAAGCTTGGGCTTCTAAGTTGATTAATTCCAATCAGTTAAAGTGACGATCTCTTACAAGAAGACTTGAATGCACTTAGGAAATAAGATCCAATTATCATGATAGCATTACCATAGGCAGAGCATCTAAATGTCCTGTTGCCTCATTTTTCCAGAGAGGAATGCAGTGACTTGTGCAGCAATACGATGCATAATAGATTTAACATTTCCAAGTCATTAAAGACACTTATTTGTAACTTCAACCTTTGCATTCATCCCACAACTGCTACTGTAATGAGGCCATCCGCACGTCACTGGAAAGCTAAAAAAAAAGCTTCCCATCAGTAAAGCACACCACTGTTAACTGAAATTGCTAAACGTGTAAACACTTTCACACAAATGCATCACACCAATTCAGTTAAACATTAATATTATAACTTTCCACTTGTCATATAGGCGATCTGGAGAATTTCGCAATCTAAGATGAAGTTAATATTCTACGATTATAGTTAAAAATTCACACATTAGATTGTTGAAGTTGATTTTTCAGTGTCTTTAAATGTAGCTTAGTAATTTTCCATCAATGTGTTTCCATAATTCTTTGACATTTAGTATTAAGATTGTCGTTTAGGAATTTCTTTTTAAGATATATGCAGAAAAGTGGAAAGTTTTAGGGTAGTCAGCATCTAAAGTTTAGTCATCGTGGAGTTTCACAACAAGAATCTACTGTGCTGTTTGTCAGAGCGTCATTAAAAATGATCACATCGTACACTCACCGGACACTGTATTACGTGGCATAGATTTAACAAGGTGCCGAGAAGATTCCTCTGAGATTTCTGTCCATGTTGAAATGATAGCAACACACAGCTGCTGCAGATGTGTCAGCTGCACATCCATGATTTGAATCTCCCATCCCACCACATCCCGAAGACGCCCTATGGGATCGAGATCTGGTGACTGTGGAGGTCATTTGAGTACAGTGAACTCATTGTGATGATCAAGAAACCAGCTTGAGATGATTTGTGCCATTGTTTGTTATTATGCTGGAAGGGATGGACATAGTCAGCAACAATGCTCAGGTAGTCTGTGGTGTTTAAACAACTTTGGTACTGAAGGGCCCAATGTGTGCCAAGAAAACACCCACTACATATCTCCTGATGAATGATGAGTGTAGGTAAGGAAATTCCAGAAAGCTGATTTTGTTCATCTGGACTCATCTGGATTTTTACACTCATGCATGTGACTTCTTCAGTCTCAGCTGACTGCAGGTTTTCCCAGCCTGATAAAGAGTACATCTGCATAATGATCGAAACTTGTACTAGAGACTAACAATGGGCTGTTAGGTCAGTTTCATGATCATTAATATGCATATATAACCACTGAACAATCATCATAATGCAAATATACTGGTTTCGCTACATCCAGATGAACTGCAACTTAAAAAAACACCAGCAATAAGAAAAACACTGCAATAGCACACAAAACACAACGGAAATAGGAAAAACCAAACACAAATAGGAAAAACCACAACGGAAATAGGAAAAAAGAAAACAGAAATAGGAAAAAACAGATTTCCAAAAGCACAAGGGAAGTGTTTCTGGGGAGACAATAACCCGACGGACCAGTTGCAGGAACCAAAATAAGCTAAGAATTGCGCTGGGAGACACTTAAAAGAAGTGGAGGATCTATCAGTTTTGTGAGGAAAGAAAAGACGAGAGGTATGTGTGTTAGCCTAACTATTAGCCTAAAAATCCGTCATCAGTATTATATGAATCATGATAAAACAGGCCTACCATGTTTTGGGTTCCTGCAACTGGTCCGTCGGGTTATTGTCTCCCCAGAAACACTTCCCTTGTGTTTTTTCCTATTTCCGTTGTGTTTTGTGTGCTTTTGCAGCATTTTTCTTATTGCTGGTGTTTTCTTAAGTTGCAGTTCGCTTGGCCTTTCAGGGCCACCGTACATTTGAGCCAATCTTCAGATCAGACTATATATAATACTACAACAGACAAACTTCAGATGTTACAGTATAAATAGGCGGGCTATATCTTCACAGCACCTGAACAAAGAGTCTTCTTCTATATTGTCTTCTGCTCTTTGTCAGGTATTAAAAAAACAAAAATATTTTATAAATCCTACGTTGTGCTGCCGTGTACAGTATGGTCCATTCATAACCGCACTGTTTGTCATTGTTACCTAACCTACATGCATCAGGTCCTTTATCTCTGCCAGTGTGGTCGTGTCATTTGTTCTCAAATACACAAAAGAACCTCAAACAAAGTCCTTTCAGCCTGAGATACTTCAAATGCTCTTTCATAAAGAAGAGGCGTTTCATAACAAATAAAAGAACTGAAAAAGAAAACTTCTAAGGCTCACTGTTAATTACAAAATAGTCAAAGATTTGTTATGACTGAGGGAGCAGGCTCGCCACAACTACAAATACCAAAGTCACATTTCAGCAGCCACCTGACTGACTACTTGTCTGGCGTGACTGCAGCCACGCCAGTCTGTGTGAGGTTACTGAATTATTGAAAACGCCTCTGAACCTTTCTGTTTGCTTTTTCTGTCTATTTTAAGGCAAAAGAAATAGTATTCATATACATGATTTTGTGCTTTTGAACCGACCTGTTATTAAGAATAGCTTTAGTTTTAGTTTTTACATGCGGATATGAGGGCATACTAAATATTACACAGCAATTTTCACTTTGGATTTTGTTGGGCGAGGTGAAATTAGTGCATTCCTAAGCTCTCTGCCCGCGTCATTTTCTACGTAGCTTCTGCCGGTTGTTTCGCTGACTGGTTTCATTTTTAAGTCAGAGCTAAAAAAACTTTATCTCATTGTTTGTCCAACATCTTAATCTCCACCCACAAGGTGTTTATTTGTCTCTGCCTTGTTCCATGTCAACGGGCGCACATTCGGTAAATGTCATCTTTGTTTTAATGTAAGAAATTAACCTGAACACGCTGTACGCTAACAGTAATCAGCACATGATGATTCATCGGAGAAATGTTAGTCATAAGAACGGGCCATGATTGTGGGTGTGCAAGTGTTCGTGTTTTACATTTTGTATCACCAATGTCCTCTTATCTCCAGACTGTAAACCGATGAGGGCGATAGCATGCTGTGTGTGCAGGTCTTTTCATATGGGTTTGCATTTGCTTGTTTGCATCCAGATTAAACAGCATTGCGTCTCACAGGTGAGGCTTTTAAACAAATGTGTGGTTAAATTGCTCCCAGTGTCACCTGTGATGGAGGTGGTTTGTTCCTTATAATCCTTCTGAAAGTCAAAAACACACAGATGATGCTTTAAGGCATTAGTCATAGCATAAAAAGAAACCATCTGGTCTTTTCTGTGTTTAACGCTCTCCTCAAGAAGCATTTTCCTATGTGTTCCTATGTGTTTCCAGGTCCTGTCGTGTGGCCTTTTTTCCTGTGGTCCCCATTTTATCTCGTGGGCTCGACCTAGCACTGAATCTTCACTGCTTTGCAATCAGTCTGCACAGCTGAAACCCATCCACAATCAAGCACTGCTGCATTTAAACCCTGGTTTCTCTTCCATGTCAACGTTGTATTTGCTGGGGTAATCATATTTGTACAGGGCCAGCTAAAGGCAGCCATCACCAGGCCAACTCTGTATCTCCCAACAAGCTCAAAGTAAAAGTAAAATAAACTTGTCCTGCTTGACTGTGACACCCTTCTAACTAAATTGTCATTTCTTTGTTTATTAACATTTAATAATAATAATAATGCATTGGATTTATATAGCGCTTCTCAAGGCACCCAAAGCGCTTTACAATGACATTATTCATTCACGCTCACATTCACACACTGGTGGAGGCAAGCTACGGTTGTAGCCACAGCTGCCCTGGGGCAGACTGACAGAAGCGAGGCTGCCATATCGTGCCATCGGCCCCTCTGGCCAACACCAGTAGGCGGTAGGGTAAAGTGTCTTGCCCAAGGACACAACGACCAGGACAGAGAGGCCGGGGATCAAACCGGCGACCTTCCGGTTACAGGTGCCCTTCCCAACCCCCAGAGCCACGGTCGCCCCGTATTTATTAAAGTATCATTACTATCTGGACTAAATGTTCATATTAAACAAAAGCAATTTTTTAAAATTAAATTCTAATCTGAGATTTCATTTTATGCTATGACATCCATTAGGTGCTCGCTTAAACTATCAGATGTACAAATATATATGATTTTGGGAATTAAGGATATAAAATATTTGCATACACCATATAGATGTTGGCTCTCACAGTGCCCCAGGTTATGTTTATGCAAAGTTTCATTAAGATTGGTCCACTGATCTGAGAGGAGATAGGGGAACATACAGCCAACATAGAGCCATGATTGTGTTATCAGTTTATTGTGTAACAGTATCATTAGCATTTAGCAGGAAATGCATATATCTGTTCATCCAGCATTAATTACAGGTGATTTCAAACTATTTTATTGTATTCAGTTTTTCATCGATTTCATTTTTTTAATGCCATTTTAATAGCTAATATCCATTAATATAGCTTGATAGCAAGTACTAGATAGGATAAATTGTCATCCCTATTAATTCAATAGAACAATTTAACAATGCCAGGCGTCTTTAAACGCTGAACATTTTTAAGGGTAAACGGGCAGTGATTCAGAGGTCTGGAATATAGCTTACCACACCAGGCTGTTAAACAAAGCTGTTGCTGTCTGTGTTTAGAAAGCCCCAGGTGTGAATCATAGTTTCGTCTATTGTGACAGCTCCTACACCACATAAGGCGACCTGCTATCACCTGACAAAAGAAGAAATCAAGGTACCGCAGTGGGTAGGTGCCAGTCAAGTAACTGGAAGCTTGCCTTTGAAATGCTGATGCCACTCATTCCTTTCAAGCATGCATGCAGTTTTACAAAGAAAACAGAATCAGCTGATAGCTTATGGTAGATAAGGCATCTGCCTTTTTGAAAGGTGATAAGCAACAGCAGAAATGCTCTTCTAGTTCATTAAAACACAAATACACATTAGAAAAAAAAAATTCACCCCCTCCCTCATTGATTTTGCCTCTACATTAGTCTAAACTCTGTTCTCCAATCCAATCCAATCTGTTCTTTGATCACTGGATGGACAGTTTTTCACCCCGCCTTTGGGATTAGTCATTCATAATGAGTATGACCAATCACACTGTCACATGTGGTCGGGCAGCACATAATACAGCAAATGTTTGAACCATAACAAATGGCTTAAGCATTAATAACTTTGTAATTTAAAAGAAAAAAGCAACGCAGAGACAAGGAGTCACTGTGGCTTCTGGCTTCCAGTGCGGTTATTCATAATGACAGGTTAGGCCTGACGAGAGGATAAAACAAACAGAATACAGAGTTATAGATGACACAGAGTATCCGTGTACTCACCCACATCTATCTATTTATTTATCTATTCTGCACACAAGTGGAGACACATGATATCATGCACACACACTGACTGGCTAATGAGGAGTGAGTCATCATGTGGTGTGGGGTTCAAAGTGTAAACAAGATGAAGATGTGATGGATCTGCTGAGATATGGCCATTAGTGGGCCTCTCACCCCCCAGCACTGACATTGCCCCAATGATGGATGTGGTGGCTTTGTCTTAATCTTGATAGCTCGCTCCTCGGCTGATTTCTATGCGTTATCTGAATTGGTGCTTCACACACACCAACACAAACACGTGCAAGTACACATGCTAATTGCTGCTGGCCACACAAGGATAGATCCATGACACTGTGGGTGGGTGGGGGGGAAGACCTGAGAAGTGAGCAGTCGTAAATGATACTTGAGTGTGTGTGTGTGTGTGTGTGTGTGTGTGTGTGTGTGTGCGTGCATGTCAGTGTCCATGCGCGGGCTAAGTGCTGCAGAGGAATGATGTCATCTCTGTAATGGCACACTGGCACAGAGCGGTTGAGCTTTGTCCCGCAGCACCTCCATTCACAGACTGTGATCAGCGTCATCAAGGCAGATTATAGCTCACACTCACAGCCTGTGGTGGGACGACAGATCTCTTCACACTGAACAGCCCTTTTGTAATTACAGATTCACACACACAAACACAATGAGCGTGTACCAGCAGACAAAAGAAAAAAAAACAATCATTATCACAGTCTGACAAATAGTGCCCGACAAATCAGTTTAACAAAAGCAATCGCAGCTTTTTGAGTCTCTTTGTTTTGCTCTAGGATTTACACCACGTGCCTCCATATGGGAAAATCAAAAGTGCAATCATCAGAGGATGTGATGCACGTAAGAGATAGAGGTGCAATGAAATGACAAAGTCATACCAGCGGATGAGAAGAGATAAAATTCATAGAGTCATAAAGGGGCACATGAGCCTTGTCTCCTCTGTCTGCCCTCACATCATTCCACCCACAGCTACTCTTCGGCTACCCTGAGGAGCAAAATAAAACCTGCAGCACAAATTCCGTGCAAAAAATGTCTCTTTTTCAACATCGGATCTGTTTTGTTTTTACTTTTGTTTAATTAAATATTGGGTTTGAATTATTTTCCAATATCATTTTTAGTTACATTTTATATAACAAGCCACATTTGTTTTTTGGAGATGTGATTGTACAGTCGCGTAAAAAATGTAGACACTTTATCATTTCTATGGTTTAATGTATCAGGACAAAAGAATCATCAATCATCAGCAGCAGTAACTTAAAGTAATCACATACAGCATGACTTTAACACTTTCACTTCTTTACATCACTTCAGTTCATTCAGGTGTTTGTTCATGAACAGCTCTTTTAAGGTCACATCACAGCATTTCAGTTATCAGAATTCTGGACTTTGACTGGGCCAGTATTAAACCTTTCCTGTTTCAGCCATTCTGTTGTAGATTTACTGCAGTTCTTGTGATCTTTACCCTGTTGCATGACCCAGTTTTGGCAAAGCTTGAGCTGTCAGACAGATGGCCTGACATTTGAATACTTTGTTATACAGAGGAGTTCATGGTCAACTCAATAACTGTAAGGTGCCAATGTCCTGTGGTTGCAAAACAAGTCCAAATCATAACCCTTCCAGCACCATGGTTGAGAGTTGGAATGAAATAGTTGTGCCGATATAATATATTTCGTTTTCTCCAAACATGTTGCTGTGCATTGTAACCACAAATCTCCACTTTGGTCTCATCTGTCCAACCAATACTTTTCCTGAAGTCTTGTGTGTTCACATGCAACTATGCAAACCTAAGCCATGTTGCTATGTTCAGTAGAGTCTGAGCTGTAGCTCTTGCACAATCTGAACTTGGGGTGAATTTGGAAAAGACCTCATAACCCTCCTCTGATTGATCACTGCCGATATCTTTCCACCTCGACTTTGTGCTAATGCAAACTCCCAAACTGCTTTTATAGAGGTGCTCACACATACTGATGATCAGTTAATCAAGTGCATTAGTCTTTCTCACGCTTCAGCACTTTAGCTTAATTCTTGTTAAATAAATAATGGCATGGCGTCATATATCATGTGTTGTTGTGAATCTAATGTTCTGTTCACCTAATTTTAGAACCTGGTAAGCGCCAGATAATTTTTTATTATGTCCTGATACGTAAAACCTGAAATTTACATAATTGTACTTTAATAAGAATGATGATTGTTTCCTTGTGTTTGTTTGCAGCACTGCTGTGTACTGATCTTTACATCAGGTGTGAAAATTTCTCTGAAGGCTATAAAATCAGCTGAAGGTCCAAGGCAAAGGTGGACTTTAAATTAAGATGATGTTGGGCTTCTTAGAATAGTTGAGTATGAGTAAATAAACATGTTTATATGTAAAAATATGTCCAATAAGAAAATTGTACCAAATGACTAGCCTGTGACTATCGAAGTATAGATCGGCTGTATTGATTCGCCTGTCCTTATCCAAATCCGGCCACAGACCTCGGAGCATGTCACTCCTTCTTGTCTCCTTTTACTGCTGCTAGCAAACATAAGCTTAAAAGGATAAATTAAACTTTTTTCATTCAAATATTTGACCTATGTGACGAGTCAGAGCCGTTATATAATTTTGGGAGGAAAAAGACATATACTTCATTAAAAAGATACTTCAGTGTATAATTTCAGAAACAAATAGACTCCAAAAGGAATTAAAGATCATTTAAGCAGCAAGCAACACATATCTGGACGTTTTCTCAGGTTAAATCTGCCACAGTTGTGTGGGGAAAATAAGGTAATGTAAGAGACACCAAACATATCAGCCTCTGTTACATCTATAGAGAACTTTCACCCTTCAAAGCTTTACTTTAATAAATGAAGCAACCACGTAGGTGTTTCACTTCATTTTCAATTCGGCATCAAATATGCATCAAAGTTACATTTTCATTTTTTATAATACAAATCACCACTTCATGTTTTCCACCTCTCCGCTACAAGAAAGAACCTGACACCTGAGAATGAATGGTGAGCGTGAGCCTCTCCAGCTATTTCACTCCACAGATTTTTCTTTCTTTTTTTTAGTACAAATGAGAAAAGAAAATAGCTGAAAATAAATCATCATGTGAAGCTTGGAGGATGAAGAAAATTAGCTAAAAGCTTCAAAAAAAAATTGCAGTAAAGGGTGATGGATGTTTCCACTCGTTCTTGTTATCTACCTCAGTGAAGCATTGCCATGGTTTCTGAATGATTTTGTTCTTTCTATCTCCGTCATTGATGGGACTAAACTGGATAACCTCACGCAGCGGGAGGATTGGAGTGGACTGTTAGAAGAAAGGAAATCATTGCGTTGATTGATGCTTTTCATTTTGTCACATTGATCTGTTTTGGACTTGAGCAAGTGATGTAATCTGGATGATACATGACGAACCTTCAGTTTTATTAGAGCGTCTGTCTAATTTATTCATGAACACCGACAAATTCAAAATCAGAGAAAGCCTTTTGCATATTACACAATAAACTCCCCAGGTGTGTCTTTATTTCGTTAACAGAGATTTCTCTTCACGTCATTCATTCTCTCACCTCTTTCTTATATCATTTCAGTATTTTTTCTCTTTTTCTTTTTTTCTTTTTTCACTGTCTTTCTGCTGTCAGGACCGCTTTGCTTCCACACAGAGAAAGAGCAAGGCTGATGCTGGGTTGGATGCAGGGAGGGAGATGAGGTGGAATAATCAGGAAACAGAAAAGCTGCCTGTCCAGCCCTCATCTCCTCCTGTCAGCCCAGAAGATATAGAGTTCATCTCTTCCTCACGCACAGGCACACACAAGCACACACGTCTAGCCTGTTTTCCTCATATGAGGGGCCATCATGCTCATCTTGTGCTCATTCCTGTTGCATAAGCCCACTAACCCTATTTCCCATCCCCCGCCTGCCTTTGGTTTGAGAGTATTACCTCCCATTCTAACATGAGGCTGCATGTGACTGCTTTATATGTGTGTGCAGTGGGTCATATGATACAACATACTAGCATGGTGGTCAACAATTCTTCATTAAAGGTCACTTTGTGAAATAATTACATTTAATCGTGTTAAGGGTTTATGCATCGTACTCTATATGTGGCTGTGTCTTGCATCATCCTTCACTGACCCACATGAAAACATGTTACCTCACAGATTGTGTGTTCATTACCCCAGATTAATAACTAGACTATGATAGTTTAGTGTGTGCCTGCGTGTGGATGTGATTAGTCGCGTCCTTTATTGGCAAACCTTTGTTTAATAATATGTCAGAGTCGCTGTAAACCATACAAATGTCCCTAGCTCAAAAACCAAGAAGGTTGCTCTGTCTTCAGTGCTTTTATTAGCTGTTCAAAATGAGCTGTTTCAGTGCCTGTAGCTTTAAATCCAGTCCTTGAGCTGAACAGTACACTCAGTTAATGTCACGGCATCTGAATGTGTGAGGTTTGAATGAGACATTTTGTCACTTCTAACCGAGCAGCAACCTCCGGTGTTGAAAAATTAAGTTAAAAAAAGCTGCAGTTCTTGGAGCCTACCCCAGCTATTATAGGGTACCTGGACAAGTTACCTGCCTATAGCAGGAACAGCTATTCAACCCAAAATGCATGGCATTGAGCTGTGGAGTACCTGGAGGAGAGAGCATGTAAATCCCAAACAGAACCAGGAGTTTCTTGCTGCTAATCATCACATCAGTACACAACGTTACTTACACAGGTAAGTAAAAGCCATGTGCAGTTAATTAACTGGTCATCAGCACATGTAAGCACTTCTATAAAAGCAGGGCTTTTAATAGTTTGCTGGTCTAGAGCATTCAGGTGATTGTTAACAAGGAAGAAAGACATCAGCAGTGATCTTAAATAAGCAACTGCAGCTGCCCATCAATCTGGAAAAGGTTATATGGTCATTTCCAAACATCCTGAAGTCTATCAATTCCTAGTCTTCCCTAGAGTGGACGTCCAGCAAATTCACTCCAAGGTCAGACCCAAGAGCTACAACTCGGGTGCTACAGGCCTCAGTTAGTTAGCATGTTTAGCATGGTTGGTTTTTCACCAAAATAGCAGTTGTAAGTTAACAACAGTTAAAGTGTATACTGTGCATAAACAAATGCTCACAAATCTCAATATCTCAATGTAGTGAAACAACATAGGCAAGAAGAGTGGGCCAAAATTCATCCACAATGACAGAGTATCATACAGAAAACCATGACTTCAATTGCTGCTGAAGGTGGTTCTACAAACTACCGAACCATGGGGTGTAGTCAGGTTTGACACACTACTTCAGCATTTTGGCTTTGTTTTTGTTAAATAATCAAATACTGGATTCTGTGCGATGTTTTAGATCATTTTAGATGCTGCTGTGGACCAGAGAAGTTTTACATTTATCCTGATATGTAAAACTTTAGAAATAAACAAGGTTGTAGTTTCTTCTTATCGTGACTGTATCGCTCATATGATACACTTTTTTGATTATTGTTTTTTGGTTTAGTACTCTGATATCATCACCATTATCACCTAATGTCTAGTTCTAAACCTTAAATTGATATTAATATATTTACATGTGTGTTTAGTATTAATATAGAGAAAAAAAAAACGGGTTGTTCTTGGTCAAAATATTATGAACCTGCAATGTATTCGATGGTAGCTCGACAGGAACAGCAAGGTTTTCCCTTTGAAACAGATCAAGCCGTCACATAGTGTAAACCGAGCTTAAAATCAAGCTTCTATCAATTGTAGAGTACAAGACTCAACATAAAAGTTACACTGAAATAAAAAGAAAAAATCTCACAAAACTTGTCTGTAACCAAACAAGATTATTTAACAGCAGTTTTGTGCACTTGTTCTGAAAAATCAATGTCATGCTGTACCATAACAATGATTAATATGGGGGTGAATCAGGTCAGTGTAGATCCTCACCCACCCCCACACAGCAAAGATATGTCAACCCACAATGTCAAGGGCAGTCTGTTTCACACGTCTGTATATCTTCTTTGACCTAAATGGAGGGTAGGAAACACAGAGACACAACCAGCGAGATAAAAGTATTGTTTTCTGTGCATGTGCACAGGCTTGTATGAGTGTGCATAAATTTGGTCTTGCGTTAGTGTGTGTGCATGTGTGTGCTGGTGTGAATTATGACCAGCACTCAACATTAAAACCACCAGGGAAAGCGTATATTGCTTCATTACTCCCCGTCTCCATTTTTCCCTGCCTTTGTCCACCCAGTTTCCTCAGTATGTTAAGTAATGGTTTTGATGGTGTGCTGGCCAGTGAGACAAAGAGGAGCTAATCTACCATAAAGAATGAGCTTATTGAGAGGTGAAGTCAGCATCCACTGTGACATACTTCTCACCCCGAAGGTTCCTGTTAGTCATTAAGAGAAATTAGACTTTAATACAAATCTACACAAACACATACAAAACAGATGCTGCCTGGTTTTCATCAGCATGTGGAAAAAGAGGGGATGCTTTGAAAACTGAACCTTAATTGCCTTCATTCTAAATTTATCTTACATCTCAAAAAATGTCCATCTTATGTCCATTTGTATTTTTGTCCTCATCATATGTATGGCAGCATGCACGTGTGTTTGCGTGCCCAGGTCCCTCAGTTTAAGCTTGTGTGACTGTACAATTCCCGGACCCTTCTCACCTGCGTAACATGTGTGTTTATAAGTTTGCGTGCAGGCTTTCACATGTGTACTTGTGGACATTTATAGGATTGTTTGTGCGTGGGGGCTTCATGTACAGTAAAACTCATGGCTTTGGACTCTGACTTGCATAACCACCATTGCATGAGAGCCTGCACATGCACATCTGTGCTTTGTTTATGTGTGTATTAAATGAATGCTGTTAAACATTGACTTTAATTAAGATATGCTTGCAACTCATTTTTCAGTTCTGGGGGGTATGGGTCACGGCTCCAGATTTAGAAGAACGCAAAATGCAGCAGGGGAATCATGGGGGCAGAAGGAAGGAGGATTTTACTGTAATACTAGAAGAAAGCCAGCTACGATGGTGTGGTTACTCACTAGCAGATGTATCACCCCCAGGAGGGACGGATGATCCTTATAATGGAGTAAAGAATCTGCAGGGGGGGGGCGTTGATATACGAGGAGCTCTTCTTGATATATTGTGTGGCAGTTAATATGGTGAATGTTACTTTAGACCTCCATAAAATGTCCTGAAAAATGACATGCAATTGGCAAAGCAGGTCTTACTGGTGGGTTTCTTTTTCTTACTATTTTAGATTTTGTTTACTGTGTTTAGTAGATGTTTACTTTTAGTTTAAAAATGGGGTTTTGGGTCAACATGTGGTTTAGGAGGGAATGCTCAGTATGAGCGACTATATTTTTTCCAGTTTTATTTTCCACATTGGTCAGCCTTTTTGTGTCTATCTGCAAGTGAAGCAGCAGTCAAAGGGGACGTTTTTCCACACTATATCCCCCAAAAAAGACAAACAATGTCAGCCACCCCTGTCTGTATGCAGCAATACACTTTCAAACATTCTTCTTTTTTGAGTTTTGACTCATCATTGCCCGCAAAACACTAATGTACCTCTTAGGTCTAAAACTTTTCCAAAGCATTTCACAAATCCAGTTGTAAAGAACAAACTGTTACATCCTGTAACAGTTCCCTTTATTATTTTGTAAGTACTGTATGTACTGTCCTTTCCAAATAGGGTTCTTATTTTCATTCTAAATGAAAGAGGAACAGAGATTGCTTAAGTATAAAAATGCGGCACATTTGGGAAGATTCTTGAAAATCCAGATGAATCAAAGGCAAATGGCCAGGAATTAAAATTTATGATTGTAAGAAACAAACATTAGCTTTAAGCTATACCTAATAGATAAGCAAAGAATGAAATGTTCTAAAGCTTGTTTTATTTCTGCAGTGGTTCAATTCAATTCAATTTTATTTATATAGCGCCAAATCACAACAGAAGTCGCCTCAAGGCGCTTTATATTGTACAGTAGATCGCACAATAATACATACAGAGAAAAACCCAACAATCATATGACCCCCTATGAGCAAGCACTTTGGCGACAGTGGGAAGGAAAAACTCCCTTTTAACAGGAAGAAACCTCCGGCAGAACCAGGCTCAGGGAGGGGCGGGGCCATCTGCTGCGACCGGTTGGGGTGAGAGAAGGAAAACAAGATAAGACATGCTGTGGAAGAGAGACAGAGATTAATAACAGATATGATTCGATGCAGAGAGGTCTATTAACACATAGTGAGTGAGAAAGGTGACTGGAAAGGAAAAACTCAATGCATCATGGGAATCCCCGGCAGCCTACGTCTATTGCAGCATAACTAAGGGAGGATTCAGGGTCACCTGGTCCAGCCCTAACTATATGCTTTAGCAAAAAGGAAAGTTTTAAGCCTAATCTTGAAAGTAGAGATAGTGTCTGTCTCCCGAATCCAAACTGGAAGCTGGTTCCACAGAAGAGGGGCCTGAAAACTGAAGGCTCTCCCTCCCATTCTAATTTTAAATACTCTAGGAACAGCAAGTAAACCTGCAGAGCGAGAGCAAAGTGCTCTAATAGGGTGATATGGTACTACAAGGTCATTAAGATAAGATGGGGCCTGATTATTTAAGACCTTGTATGTGAGGAGCAGGATTTTGAATTCAATTCTGGATTTAACAGGAAGCCAATGAAGGGAAGCCAAAACAGGAGAAATATGCTCTCTCTTTCTAGTCCCTGTCAGGACTCTTGCTGCAGCATTTTGGATTAGCTGAAGGCTTTTCAGCGAGTTTTTAGGACATCCTGATAATAAAGAATTACAGTAGTCCAGCCTGGAAGTAATGAATGCATGAACTAGTTTTTCAGCATCACTCTGAGACAGGATATTTCTAATTTTAGAGATGTTGCGCAAATGGAAGAAAGCAGTCTTACATATTTGTTTAATATGTGCGTTGAAGGATATATCCTGGTCAAAAATGACTCCAAGGTTCCTCACAGCATTACAGGAGGCCAAGGTAATGCCATCCAGAGTAAGAATCTGCTTAGATACCATATTTCTAAGATTTTCAGGGCCGAGTACAATAACCTCAGTTTTATCTGAATTAAGAAGCAGAAAGTTAGCGGCCATCCAGGTCTTTATGTCTTTAAGACATTCCTGCAGTTTAACTAATTGGTGTGTGTTACCTGGCTTCATGGATAGATAGAGCTGCGTGTCATCTGCATAGCAGTGAAAATTTATGCTATGTCTTCTAATGATGCTGCCTAGGGGAAGCATGTATAACGTAAATAGAATTGGTCCTAGCACTGAACCCTGTGGAACACCATAATTGACCTTAGTGTCTGAAGAGGACTCTCCATTTACTTGAACAAATTGGAGTCTATTAGATAGATATGATACAAACCACTGCAGTGCAGTACCTGTAATACCTACAGCATGTTCTAATCGCTCTAATAGGATATTATGGTCAACAGTATCGAACGCAGCACTGAGGTCTAGCAGGACAAGCACAGAGATAAGTCAACTGTCAGAGGCCATAAGAAGATCATTTGTAACCTTCACTAAAGCTGTTTCTGTGCTGTGATGAGCTCTGAAACCTGACTGAAACTCTTCAAATAAGCCATTCCTCTGCAGATGATCTG
Source organism: Oreochromis niloticus (assembly GCF_001858045.2). NCBI lineage: Eukaryota > Metazoa > Chordata > Actinopteri > Cichliformes > Cichlidae > Oreochromis > Oreochromis niloticus. The sequence continues at coordinate 12,018,326 of NC_031980.2, read as the reverse complement.
TTAGCTGTTTGACAACTATTCTTTCAAGGATGTTTGATATGAAAGGAAGGTTGGAGATTGGCCTGTAATTAGCTAAGACAGCTGGGTCTAGAGATGGCTTTTTAAGTAAAGGTTTAACTACAGCCACCTTGAAGGCCTGTGGTACATAGCCGATTATTAGAGATAGGTTGATCATATTTAAGATTGAAGAATTAATTAATGGCAGGACTTCTTTGAGCAGTTTTGTAGGAATGGGGTCTAAAAGACACGTTGATGGTTTGGAGGAATTAATTATTGAAGTTAACTCAGAAAGATCAATTGGAGAAAAAGAGTCTAACTTAACATCAATGGTACTAAAAGTAGCTGTAGATAATATTACATCTGTGGGATGATTATTGGTAATTTTTTCTCTAATGATAAAAATTTTATTTGTGAAGAAGTTCATGAAGTCATTACTAGTTAACGTTAAAGGGATTGTTGGCTCAGTAGAGCTCTGACTTTTTGTCAGCCTGGCTACAGTGCTGAAGAGAAACCTGGGGTTGTTCTTATTTTCTTCAATCAGTGACGAATAGTAAGATGTTCTGGCTTTGCAGTGGGCTTTCTTATAAAGCAGCAAACTATTTCTCCAGGCTAAATGATGATCCTCTAAATTTCCTCTCCAGCTTACGAGAGGCAATTACAAGATCTTCCATTGCTTTTCTTTAAATTAATAATATGACCTAAATGAAGGTAGTTAGAGACTGAAATGTAGCTCTTGGGCTTTTTTGGGGAGGTGGGGGTTAATTCCTCTGAGCATTACACAGTCTGACCTTGGGAGAAAAATGATTGGACGTTCACTTCCATGAAAACAGTTTTTCACATTTCTGTACTTGTAAAGGTGTGAAACCTTTTTATTACAGCATATAAGGAGAATATTTAATGAAAGTAACAAAATACAGAAGTGACCAAAAGCATATGCTAATAATACACTTTAGATATTATTAACATATCAAGTGGCGGGCTAACAATTTTAGATTATGCAACATACTGATGGTGCTTAATAGGCTTTTTAATGTCATGATTTGTGTGGAATCTGAACTCAAAATGCATATTTTTATGACAGTCCATAGATCTGAACACAGCGGAAAACACACAAGCAAACGAACAGCGAGCAAAGGGGAAACGGTAATAGTGTGAAGAACTGAGCCAAACTGAGGTAATAGTCTTAGTACACAAGAGAAGATGAGGGCAAATTTCGGTATCAAATTTGGGACCTGTATTGCTGATACCGATACCGAGAAAGTCAGCTTATGTAAGGGAGAGCAGTGTGTCATGAGTCATGAGCTGAATCATCACCAACTTGTAAATTCTGAACACATTTTATTTCTTTATCTGTGTAATTTTTACTTTTATTAGTTAACACAGCAAAACACACCGTTCAGTTTTTCATGTATTTTGAATCTGTGTTTTTTGGAGAGCTGTTACGTAAATGTGTCGGTCTGTATAGGACGTAATAGTTAACACAAAAAGGTTCAGACATTTTTCGTAAAGTATGTCCGAGGTATATTTTTTCATTTTCAGAAAATTATTAATTTAACATAATACAGTGGGATATATACTGAAGTTAAAGGTTTTAAAAACGTATTATGTGTCACAGTAGTAAAATGATATTCAATAAGTTTCTTTTAGCTACTAATAAGGTCCAGAGTCTCTAGGACTAGGAATATAAGCAGACAAAAAAAAGAGGATAACTAACACTTTGTTTCAGTTTAAGGTACTCAAGCAACTTATAAGTCACAAAAGACAAGCACAAAAACAGCAGATCAGAAACATTCTTTGTATGATACGAGTGGCAATGGAAATTTAAAAGCTGACACACCATTTCTTCTTTCCTTTACTCCTTATGAAAGGGCATAATTGCAACATCGGTTGTGTAACACAAATTAGCAAAAGCCTTTCAAGTGAAAAGGACAAGGTTAGTTATTGTAGTACACGCACAAAAAGACACACAAACATAAATACAAAGATGTGACCCTGGTGAGCACACCAAAGACTGAAAAAGGACAGAATCTGCTAAAGACCGGAGCAGGCATGGATGGCCTTCACCAGTCTCAGCGGTGCTTGTTGTGAAAAGCCTATTGTAAGAGTGCCAAACAGGCATCCTCATGCTCACTTTTTAAACTGAATATTTTTTTTCAAATTTTCTTCTTTTTAAAACACTAATCACAAGAGAGGCAGCTAAAAAGAAAAAAAAAGAAGTCTGCCATGCTAGAATGAGTCAGTCACTGTGTGTGCATTTGAAAATCTTCATGTGTGGTCAGATGGCCTTGTTGAAAAGCGCTGCGAGGACCGGTGCAGGGAAGGAACACGGTGAACCGCGGAGGCAGGTCAGCACTCAGCCGCAAATCTATTCATAGAACAAGATATAAGCTTCATCAAGGTAGGGCAGAGCAGCCCGCATTTTGATTAGCATACTAAATGAGATGGATACGCCTCACTGGGATTTGTCAGGATGATGGTAATCTGAGGCGAAACAAAAACTAGTTCCTCTCACCTTTAGATAACTCTACTCTTCAAAGGTAAACCTGCTCATGTCAAGAGTTGGATGATAAAATCAAAACCACTGGCTTATGTGTATGATAAATATGGATCTACATTCATGTGCATGCACTACACATCTTATCATGGCTTTGGTACTTATTTAAAAAATAAAAGAAAATGAGTGAACTCTGGATGAACCGCTGAACAGAGTAATGCTAGTTTGCTATTAGCCTCATATTAACCTGACAGATTTTAGAGTGATAAATAGCCTATCATCTGATACTAATGGTGTGAAAGCTAGTAGGTGTATTCACCATAAGACCAGCTGTCCTGCAAAAATATCTTGAGCATTCAAAACATCAGTATCCGGGTGAGGCTTGTCTATGTAGAATACAAGAGCATGCGTGTGGGATATTTTATTTTCCATGCACACAAAAAGAGATGAGTGATAAGACAGCGGCTGTCTGCCCAGCATGTCTGCTTTATTTGAATGTCTGTGTACAGTGTCCTAACAGGCAGCAGGGATGTTTGGCTCTCTGCCCACTTCAGCTTCAGATGGAGAGTGCAGAAAGACACCTCAGCCTCATGGCACAAAAGTGAACCCGCTCCTTTTAAAAATAAAATAAACAAATACTGCCTACAGTATATGCATCTAGACATAATGAAATGGCTACATATTTATTTAGAGTATGATTTACTATAACAAAAAATTAAAAACACTGATCAAGTAATATAAAATAAAATATTCCTTTCTTTATATTTCTTTAATATGTGCAAAAAATACACCTTCTTGAAATAACCTGCTTTATCACAGATCTTATGACTATGGACAAAATGATGAACCTTTAATCTTTTACTGGCAATGGTGCTCAAAAGTCAAGAATGTCAGAGCACAATTATTACGTCTGTCAGCAACAAAGAAGCTGCTGACTACGAACAAAACCTAAGAATAACTCACTGCTGATTTCTGTCATGATAATAATGGAAACCTGCTGCCTCATAAAAGCATTACTCGGATACTTGATGGATACTGAAAAGCTGACTCAAAAGTTATAAGAAGGACAGATATTAAAAAAGAAAGAATGGTGTAAGTTAGATAGTGAGCAATTCTGGCTGCTTGAGCTTGGGACAATAGACAGTATAAAAGCTGGACGTAGCCACCATGACGCCACTTAGTGGTTGACAAAGTCCTGTTTTGAAGCGTTTTCACAGTGGCCGTCATAGTGATATGAAGTGCAAGGCGTGGCTCTGGCTGTGTGCTCATTGGCTATTCATCAGTTTGTCATAAGCATAACCTAGATAATAGTCCCTTTTTGACTCAAATAATGGCCACAATTTATAAAATAAACTTAACGTTTCATTTAATATGACCTGAAACTGGCAGTTAACCCCATAAAGTTTCCACAAAAGTGTTTACTGAGGTCATTGCGCAAGGGAGCCAAAAGGTTACCACACAATCACAAGTCAACGACAAGTATCGCCTCCTGCTGGCCATTAAAAAGGATTCAGGTTTAAAGCACTTGTTCGTTGGCTTTACTTTTCGGATCTGAATTCTCCATCCATTTCGTGAACTAGGCTTATGTCTCCATGGTAACATAAGCAATTAAACTGGGAATAAACAGACTAAAAAATTAGCCAAAAGTAAGAAAACATAAAGAAAACAATCAGGGCATAACAAAATTTAACAGGTTAAACATGGTGGATTTAAGAGCCAATTAAAATAATTTATCCTATTTTAAAGTAACCAAATGATATTGTGAATGCAGCTGAAATGCTTGGTACTTTATGATGCATAGCTGAACACACATGAGACATAGCCATCTTGTTCAGTGTGTATGTGTGTGGGTGTTTGCAATTAGTTTTCTGGGTGTGGCTAACGGTGTAAGCAACAGCAGCCCTTTTTTCCCTGCAGGTTAACGTCTACATGGTTATGGAAAATGTGGTAACGAACTGTACACTCACGTGGTTATATGTCATTCAATTATTTAAATATGAGTAAGCTTAGCTGAAAAGCATTTCTGGCACCAGACGACCTGCCAATTGTATCCATGAGAGGCCAAAATATCCAATGCAATGTCTCCAATTCAACATGCAACTGAGGTAACTGCTGTTGGGAAGAAAGAATACCACTGTCACAGTCACAGAGTGCTTATTTTACTCTGAAACATTTAGGGTGGAGAACAAACCAAGCCAATCGGAACCTAGAATGCCCACAAGCAACAGGGATTTAATGCCTTACGTTGTTTTTGGTTTATAAAAATGTTTTTATACCCAGAATATACAATATACAATTTTTTTTTTTTATTTATAAGCATGGGTTTTCAAGTAGGTTTTAAAAAGGTAGTGTTGGTGAGGTCATAATGTGAAAAGGATTTTACAATCACTAAATTTAAAATCTTTGATTCAAGGTGTTTCACAAAAGCTTTAGATATTAGAAGAAGCTTAATCAGGCCTACTTGTTCTTGAGTGTAACCAGAGGTTTGCACCTTGTTGTAAGCCCTCTGTATTTCCATTCATGAAGGTGGCTCTTGACTTTGACAGTAATATGCCTAAACTCTCCAAAGTGTTCTTGACTTGCTTAGATGTTGTTTTTGTTTTAAGTTGTCTTAACCACGGAAATAATTCTGTCATCATCCACTCTCGTTGTCTTATGGCCTTTTGCAAATCTGGTTAGTGCCTAAAGAAAGTATCAGATTTTTGATCGCCTTCCTTAAACTGGCATCTCGTTGGAACTCATACTAAAAGTTCCAGTGAACAGCTACTACATGCAAGTTCAACAATTCACATTAAATAACAACTAAACAGGCCTCACCTGGCTATAAAATTGCTTGAGCCTCTGAAAAAAGGGAAACTATGTATAAAAATGGCAGTAATTTCTGCGTAGTTAACGTAATACTTTTGTTATCCCCAAGTCTGCACTTTCATCACATCCTGACAGTTTAATTTAAAAACCACTGTGGTGGTGTACAGAGGAAAGACCACAAAATAAGTCAATGCCCAAACAAGATATCAGATAGTTTAGAAAAAAATGTTGAAGAAGAAAAAAAGCATAAGGATTAAATATGTGAAAAGAAAGTATGAAGAGAGCTGAATGAATGGCAGCTTGTAGAGAGTAAAGAAGCTCCTGTCCTAAGAGCTAAGTGCTTTCTGTCAGTCTAAGCTCCTGGACAGAGACGGAGCTGGTTGCCAAGGAGACACGCCACTTTCAAGCAGGACGACAGCTCTCACAAATCAGCCCATTCATTCCTGACGTGAGCGGCACCGATAACAGTGACGTGGGTGTACTATGAGCTCGTTTGCACTGTGTAGGGACTGTGTTGATCCTGCTGAGGGGAGCTTCATCCTTAGTCCCGCCCTGCGCTCTTCTCTCCTGGCAACACTCTTGATCTGGCTCCACAGGTTATCTCAGACATATACACTCTGAATATTATAGAGTCCACTGCTTAGCATGTTTGCACCAACTGTCCTGGCAGCATGTTCACCCCCCTCCCTTAGTGACAATGAAATCACAGAGACCATCTTCTTCCTCCCATTGGCTGGCAGGCTCCTTGGTGATGCCCTGTGATTGGGCATGCACAGCATGCACTCCTGGCCAATCGTTTTCACTGTATCCAAGAGACTGAAGCATGTAAGGCTATTTAAATCCAACCAGGGACTCACAAGATTGTTCAGATGTATATTTCACTGTGTAAAAAATAAAAAGCCAGGGGGAAAAGGTTTACGAGTGGATGAATGTGAAAATCCAGACAGTCCTGATTGGTGTTTAAAGTGGTCAGCCCATCTTAGACAGGTTAAAGAGACCCAGAGCGAAGCGCGAGTTGAATGAATGAACTTCAGCACCATGTACTCCTCCTGAACTCTGAATTTTCCTATGAATATTGATCAAATCCTTCTTCCACTCTGCTTCATTTGCAGTAAATGAAGCTTGGAGAGAGTGCGGGGATAGCTTGGCTAATTCGAATGGACTGAGGGAGTAAAGGCTAGAGGTCGTTTTCCCCTGTACAACTCCAGTATGTGTCAGGAGGACAGCCAGTTATTGGTCTTTTATGGTGTGTCCAGGGACCAAATCAAAGACCAACTTGCAGTGGACCACAGTGACTTGCAGTGAAACTCTCGCTGATGAACACCGCGTAAGTCTGCGGCCATTTTAGGTCCTCCCATTTTTTATTTATTTATTTTCTGAAACGTCACGCTTTGTGTAACTACAAAATGGTGGAGGACTCTGAAAATCTCGTTGACAGTAAAAACTAATCGAACTTAGCCGGCAGTGAATATTTTAACTTTTTTACATTGCAGAAGAAAATAATTTGCGGGTATTTGCTAACATACGATTGTTATTTATTCTATAATGAGCCAATACTTTTTGTTTCTGTGTGTTTTTAAGCATTTTTTTCTGGAATCAAACTTTGTAATGTTCAATAAAACTGAAATGAAGTTTTCTTTACACCATAAACTGTTCTTATTTAGTGTATACTGCTGTCAATCTGTGTCACTGAGAGCAATATGCTGAGAGAACAAGACATCTGGCTTACAGGATTTTAGATGACTTGTGTGGCTTTTACATGAGTGAGAGGGGGAACTAAAACTATAACCACTGGCCTCTACTACAGCTCAGCCACAAAAACAGAAGAACTAAAGACATCGGAAGTATCCAAATAGTGATCAGAGAACCAAATAAACTATTATTAGTGGAAATTAGCATAGGTGTTTAGCTGTTTTTGACATGTTACACTGTTGGTTGGAACTGCTATGCTTCACTTTGTGAAATCTTCTTTAGAGTGCAGCACAGATGACTTCTATTCTGTGCTGATTTGTGACAATTGCCAGCTTTATGAAATTATGGATACACAAAAAACAAATGTAGCAGAATTGTAGAAGGATCTGAGATTCCGCTACCAGTAAAACATTTGTATAGTAATATGCAGTCATATGCTGCCATATGAAGAAATGTTTGCACTGCGCACTGTGAAAATGTAGATATTGCAATGTGTGGGCTTTGGATATGTGATAGGTGTGTGATATGGTTTTAAAAATCTGTTTTCCTAATCAGTGTTTATACAGATTGGAATATCGGAAAAGTTGTAAATGCATAATTCTAAAAAAAATTTGTAGCAAAAAAAAGAACAATGGTTATACATTTTTCAACACGAAGTGTCATCTTAGAGGCCTTTTATCTGGGAATTGAAAAGGGCTGAAAATGCTCTTGATTGCAGAATAGGTTAAAAATAACACTAATAGCAAATGCTGTTAAGGATACTAAGCAATACTGATACTCTTTTGATTCAAATGGCCAAACCATTTTTTAAAAGTGTAAGCTTTCTATTAGTGTGGTGTATGTCCATCAGTATCTTGCTATATTGGTCAGTTTCCATTTGTGTGCCTCTGCATATTAATGTCCTCGTTGTAGCAACTAAAATAAAGTGAAAATACATACAAGAATGTACAGGTCTTTGATCCAGGACCAGAGCTTGCATCCACAAAGCCTTCCCAGCTGCAACACCTGAATAAATAAAATACTTTTGATTGTTTTCAAGTTTCCTCTGTCATTAGTTAATTCACTGTACTTATCAGTACGATTATTGACACGTGTTAAGTTAGGAAAACTTGTAACAACTTATGTATATATGTCCTCACATTGCTGAGTAAAACTCGTGTTTGCTTCAGTTTCCTTCCTAACATGCGCAGGCGCGTCACCGTGTCGCGAGGGGGGGAGAGAGAGAGAGAGAGAGAGAGACACTCACTGGAGCTCGTGCACGTGATATCGTCAGGCTAGGTTGTTGTCAAAAACGAGAACAGTTTTAGCAAGTTTTAGGTATCACTGGCTTTTTCTTTTGGCCGTGAAATCCCACTTTAAGGGCTCGACTGATGTTTTTCCCCACTGTTACCCATAGAGGACCTTAAAGGGGGCTAACGGTAAGTGCTCCAGCTTTCTTCAATAACCGTTTAAGTAATGTTCAGGCTTTCATTCATAATAAATAACTCGGTTTTCCTGCTCTCACTGGGACAAATAAACAGTTTAGCATTGTTTGGTGAATGCTTAGGTTATTTTCTTTCCAGGGTTTGTTGTTCAAGCTACCATAGCGGCACTTTGTCGCCATGGAGACGGAGCGTGAACGCGCAGAGGAACTTCCAGCTCAGGGCTTTAGGTTCAGGGAAAAGTTATCTTGAAGTTAATTACTTATAATTTATTTGTAAATGTATTTATATATATAGTCTACCACAGAAAACTAAACAAAACCAAAAAAACTCTACTTTAGTACTTTCCTGGTTCCATCTGCAGTTCTGATAGCGGTTTTGTCTGTTGTTAGGCTACTTCAGTATAATCTTAAAGTATGTCTTACAGATTACTTACCTTTAATCCTGCGGTTTACAATTACTTAATCAAATTTCACTTTAGATTGCAGGTTTTTGTTCTGTTGTTTGCGATTCATCTGATAGTTCTAGCTACTAGGTGTGTACAGTTAAAGATTTGACACACAAAATGAATAGTCTAATAAAATATGATGAAGTGTTAATGATAATCTAGTTAAAGCTGATCATTTAGCTGAGCAGAAACAATTAGTGTGAATTTTGTAATTCAACAACAATTATAGTTTAGCTAATTAGGTGGCTTAAAATTAGTTCCTCTTGAGCTTAAGTTTTTCTTTTCTCCATTTAGTTTTTTTTTATGTATAAGTGAAAGTGTTTCAGTTTATCAGCATGGGCCAGTTATCATGGGAATCATTGATTTTATTCTGATGTTTTTATGAATTCACCATTTAACCGATTCATTTATAAAATAACAGGGAGCTTAATTTATAATAACAATAATCCAGTAAGGAGGATCCTTGTGCTGTGGTAATTACTGCTTTTGCTGTTGATGCTTTACATTTTGTCTCCATACTTTTACTGAAGTGAGACTGAATACAGGGCTTTAGGGTGATTTTGCATTGCTTCTTTTACACCTACTGTTCATTTTGAGGTAACACGTACCTCTGGGTATCCCATTAGTGATACACCCTGTATCTTTACATATAATGACATTATTTAATCATCAGTGGACTTTCTTAACACATGTCAGTTAGGCCTATATGGCCTCTACAGAGACGAAACATGAGATCTGCAGCCCCTTGATGCCCCGGCGCAACGCTTTGAGGAAAACGTGTGCAGAGATAGTAAATGAGGTCAGACAGTCCCTGCGAGTTCAGTCCACCCACCGGCCATTTACTCCCAGAGATGGACATAGACAACTTTTTGGGAGCGCATCTATCCGTGACAACAGACCACCTTCTACTTTTAGGTTAGTCAGAAATGGCACTTCTGTCAAGATCTAAAATAAACTCTGGTTCTGATGAAAGTAATCGTTTGTTTTTGTTGTTTTTTTTACTCTGTAGCCTTCATGCTCAAAGTTTTGATGCTTCAGACTCCAGGCCAGGTTCAGGGACTCGCCTCTCTCCTTTGGATCATGTATGTTCTTATCACACATTAACACAAAATATGCATTGTAGTCTAAGGAGGAAGGTTATCCCAGAATAAGGGTACATTTTCAGTATGTACACTTCTAATCTTCAGTGGATAAATAAACTTGTAATCTTGGAGCAAAGCAATAAATGGGATAATAGGCCAGTACACCTCTGTGCACTAGCTAAATATGCTAATTAAATAGCATTTAAGTTTTAAAAGACAAATGCAAAGGAAGCAATAAATGCAATGAAATTTCTCTGCTCATAAAAGTTCTGATGTCTCAAGTGAATTTTTCCTCTGGCTAATACTCAGCGCTTGATGTTTGTGCTTTGCCAGAAGCCAAAGTTTTCAGTCCCCTGCGATGCTGACGATCCATTCAAAGCCTTACCCAAACCTCCTACTAGCCCAGTGAAAGCACGGAGGGGGCTGGCAGGGGCAGGAGTACGAGCACGGCTCCTCAGACCTGGATCTCTCACCAGGTTACCGCCTTTAGAAGGACACCAAAATGGTAAAGGGGGGGGGGGGGGGGGATGTTAATGAAGGTCAACTTACAGTACAAGAGATCGTAGTAAAAAAAAAAGCACCCTTACTGTGCTTACTATGAAATGCTAATAACCCAGTTTATTAGGAACTGTTTAATATGTACGAGATAAATTTAAAAAAAAAAAACAACAACAACACATTATTCATTTTGCTCCGTGTCCTGCATAGACACGAGTGCTGAAGCAGTTTTCTGACAGGGGAATGAATGGAGCCATTCACATGCTGACATTTTACCTGATTTACATTCTCTGTGGTGGGGCTTGGTAAAAAGCATAATATATGGCTGCTGTTTTGAGTGGAAAATGACTACTCACTCTCAAACCTTTCCCTACAAAACTGCTCAGCTATTTAGAGCAGTAAAACAGATAATGGAGACTGACTAAGCCCTTTATCTGTATACATTTACTGTATATGTGCACTGTGTTAATGTGTATGAATAGGCACTTGTACTTTTACCTAATGAAGGAAATAGAAACGTTGCTATAAATAACTTCTTGCCACATCTTTTCCACGTGTTCAGTGAAAGAGCCACTGAATGCAGGCCCAGGACAAAAGCAGCTGTCAGCTAAGCAACTTTCCAGTACAGACCACACCGCAGGTTACAGTGGTCCTGTCAAACCCGGCCCTCGCACAGCAGCAAGTCAAAGGTACGCTTTCTGTTCTTCTGTTTCACTTGGAAGAAACAGTATGTCCTTCGCTCTCCACCCTTCCACCCTCCCGATCTTTAACTGTAATGACAGTTCGACAATGAGTTTAAGATTTATTGACACGCAAGTGTGCAGGGGTAGCCATTACTACTGAGCTGATTGGGCCTCCCTTTTTTTTTGCTTTTTTTCAAATCCTTCTCCCTCTCCTCCTTGCTTTGTTTCCTCTCTTTCTTATATTGTCTTTGGGTTGTGGTTCATAAGTAAACCAGACTACTGGGCAGAGGATCAAAGCAGCAAATACGTCAGTAAAGCTGATATGAATATAGTTGTTTATTTTGTACCTAAATGCCCATCCCTGTAACTGTCAGTACATGCAGTTCTACAGGGACTAACTTTATCAGTATTTTTATTTTGCTGCTTAAATAATACTTTTTAAAAAAAAGTGATCTCTTTGAGAATACTTCTTCCATTTGCAGAAAAATGTAAATGAGGCAATAAGTCAAAAGTAGGGACTATTCCTTTTAATCATCACTAAACTTGTCGTGAACTTATTCCAAAGTAAAAGGATTTTAAAACTATCGTCTGCTTGACCCACGGCCAACCATTGTTCATATGGTCAACTGTAGCCGAATAGCTGAAGTCAGTTAGACCAGCAGTGGGGTCACTAACAAATAGATAGAATGAATTCTTTAACTTCAGGCACGCGACCCCTTTTAAATCCTCATATACGTCACTGTACACCATATGTTGGTCAAGTCGAGCTTCTTCTTCCCATCGAAACTGTCTCTATCTGTCATTACTAGCAAATGTCAGCTTTTACACTTCCATAGTGCACAGAGGCTAAAAGCTCTGCTTTTTTCTGCCGACCTCATCAGCTGTGTGTCAGCATGAGGGGCATAACTCTGACCGTGAGGTCGGGGGCTGTCGTTACAATCCATTCGCCTATTGATTGGGTGGGGCAGTTGGGGCTGCTGAAGGGGGGTGACCAGACCATAAAACACTTTTACAGGAAATCTGGGCCATGCCCCCAAGCTCAACCCCCTACCTAATACCAAGTTAACACGCTATGTTTGTATAACTTGTTGCTGACAAAGAAAAGTCCCAAGTGAGAAAACCAGGGTCATGTTATTATTACACAAAATGGGCTTGAAGACTTCCCCTTTTTGATTCTTTCTAGGTCAGAGTTTTTAAAGCACAGTTCTTTAGTGTTGCAAGGAACTATATAAAAGAGACATTAGACAGAGGAGAACAATGAAAAATCACATAGAGCCAAGGCAGAAGCACACTAACTGCAAGTGGAAATGGACGCAGCTTGACAGATTAATATGATGAGTTGGATGAGATATAAAGATAGGGGAGATTAGACATCCACTAGGTTCTTTTTCTCCAATAAGCCAGAGCTCTATAGCTCCAAATGGCTCTCTATTAGATTTGGGTGCCCATCTGGGCAAGGCTGGCAGCAACGTGTATTGTGACTGCAGTGCACTGGCCAGGCCTAAGACAGGGATGAGGTCATGTCTCCGAGAATGCCGAATCACACAAAGAGGCCTTATTATCGGGCTCTTAATCCTATCATACAGAGCTAAAGCCCCCTGACATTCACTGTAGCATACCTCAGCCAACACTCCCTACTCCATATGCCCTGTGTGCCAAATTTTAACATTCATCAAATCACCAAGGTGAGTGTGCTATTTTATAATGCCCCAAAACTGTATATTAATGAAAGAGCATCAAACAAGCTTCTTCTGAGGATTCTTCATTGAAATGAAAAGATAATTGCTGCCAAATCTCATATCTGTCACTTGTATGTAAAAGTTCAAAGAAATAACAAATCCTGAGAGTTAATCTGTTATATCACAGAAGCTTCAGTCCTTATTTTTGTCTTCTACAGAAGTGTTTACACCTTTCAATGTTTTTAAAGCTGATTCCCTCTTTACATATTTGTGTGCTTTTTGCAGTAAATCTTACAGTTACAGAAAGTCATTAGGATTTTCTCAGCTGGTATTAATTGCTCATAAGAAACGGCACCTGTCATGTGATATAGAATATACTGGAGCACTGAGTCATTATCTTTGAGTGTGGGTGGAACAGTGCAGAGTTTAAATGCAGACACTCAGATCTAAGAGTGACATGCAAGGGCGAGCCACAACACATAACACAGCATGACACTTGGGCGTGTTTTGGGGAGCACATTACGGTTATTGCAGAACAAACTGTAAGGCTTTGGAGACAGCTCGCAGTGACAAAGCATGAACACCTTTAACCAGACTGCCCACAAAGCTGAGATCTTAGTTTCTGTCTATTGGGGATTGCAGTTGTGCATCCTGCAAAGCAGCACACCTCTAGACAAACAAAAAAAATTAAAATTAAAAAGTGGTAACACAGAAACTTTCAGATACACACATATCTGCATGGGTGCAAATGTACATGCACAGACACACAGATACAGTGAAGCAGCGGAGCCCATACACGTTTCAATCACTGTTGCAACAGTGACACCTAGTGCTTGATGATGAAAATAGACCTTAAGTTTTGTTCACAGGGTGTAAAATCAGCAAAACATAAATAAATAATAATAATAATAAATGCATTTTATTTTTTAAGAGCCAAAGCCCCTAGAGCCTCTTCATTTTAACTATATTTGTGTATTTTCCTAAACCCTATATAGTCAGGCTCTTTGTGTGTTTTTCAGAATGGTGCAGAGTGATGTGGACTCAGGAGTAAGACCCAAAGACTGCAAAGGAGATAGCACAGCAGGTTTGTTCACATCCACTAAATGAAGCTCACTGTCTTGTTTTGTATGATGTTGTGCATAATAAACACAAATGGTACATTTTGTACAGCGTGTAAAAGTAGAAGTGTACTTGGTTTCACTCAGGCACAATGTAGAGCAAAATTAGTACAAACAGATCTAAATATGAAATCTCTCTGTTTACTCTTGAGCCCAGAAAGGTTTCACGTGCAACAGAAATAAACTTTGATTGGGGTGTTGTTGCTAAAGGCGCAAGTTTTGCCACGACAGGCAGTCAGCCAATAGGTTAGAGAAGTTTTGGTTTGTGCAGCCACAGCTTCCTGCATCACACCAAGCAAGGGGTTATGCAAATTTTCAGCAAAAAACCCCAAAAAAACAGGCACACTGTGTGCAAGAGATTGCACAAGTTAACGTGCGCAAGCTCACATGCCCACATGCCGACAAATCAGAGGAAGCCTAGCTGTGGATGGTGACCTTTTCACTGTGGCATCAAACTTCCTGCTGTTATATTTTAAGACTGTGAACTTGTGAACTGTGGTTGTCGCTTTTGTTTTCTGAGGTGGTAATTGGCTAACTGCAATTCTCTCTGCACATTTCAGAGCCAGAGCGTGGAGACAACAAGGGCAACGCAGAGGAGGATGCAGAGTCACTGATGTGGAATAATGTGATCGTTCCTCTCCTTCAAAAACTAGAGAGTGTTGCTGCAGGTATTGTGGCCAGTGTAATAGAGAAACCCCCGAAACACAGTGCAAATATAGAACATTCAAATGCATTCAAATCATCAAAATATTATATATAACCCTTTGGGCCTGAATGTTTCCAGAGCCAATCTAAAATGGATTGTGGTTAAGGCACTTATTTTTATCTTTTTATTTGTGCTAACCTTCTCATATCCATACCTATTTCCTGTGTTTCAAGAGCACTTTTTATTTACAGCCAGCAGGCTGAAAAATAGATTTTTCAACACTGGCAGATAGTCATGCATAAAGACTCACAAAATGAAAAAGTACTGTCATTTTAGCTGCCAAAGAAAGAAAGAGTAGTGTTATGCTTGGCATCCATACAGAATTGTCTTGCCTGCAACTGGAGTCTGACAGCCATAAAATGAAATCTATGGCTGTAAATATTTTAACATTCTACAAATTTAATGGAAAATTCATTTGAAAGATAAATATTAAATATTTATTGTACCAAGGGCCTTCTGGTGCATGCATAAAACACCTTTCAGATTCAGAGAGAGATATTGCAGTGAAGTGCTGAGTGTTAGACTGGGTCCAACCTTTTTTAGACATGGCCAGGCCCTGCTATTTATGCTGGGAAAACATTTATTTTACCTCGAAAACAAGGAAAAACTCCACCCTTTCTCTTCCTCCACTAAAGAGCACAGCTGCCTGTCGCTGAATTGTTCCCCTGCATATTACCAATGAAATCCAAAGCCGCTTCTTGGAAGAGGAAGGAAAATGTTCATTTTCTGCTGACCAAAGGATTATTGATTCGCAACCACACACGGATAGGAGAGCTATTGTAATGTACGCATATGAAAGACAAAAAACATCTCTGATCTGTATTTATACAAATACATGTTTCCCCTTATTGTGAGTTTTGCACATGCTGTCCTAAACTTGACTTTGTTTTTTTGAAATGTGTGTGCTCTGCCTGCATTGCAAGGCGGTTCCGAGGGCTCGGTTGACCGCCTGTGTGATTTGTGTGACCGTCTCCACGGCACCTTGGCAGAGGCGGACATGCTCGGTCGGCGCTGTAAGAAGAGGTCAGGGATACTTCGAACACTGTTCCGACTCATTGACCTCAACTATGCCCAGCTCAACATGCACATTGCCCAGCTGTGCCTTGCTGTGAGTCATCTGTGAGTTTGCAAGGTTGTCTGCGGGGGTGTGTGCTTGTCAGCATGTCTGCTACTTATCTCTGTCACAAAGCATCCCCACTATTTTATACAAAAAGTTATGTGAATTCTTTTGTATTTTTCTCCCCAGCTGTGCGTCAGTGGAAACAACCTGCTCAACATCTGTAAACTCATCTTCCAGATCAGCCGCAGTGAAAGCAACGACATCCTCTTCCAGAACAGCTCAGTCATTGGTCAGGATGACACAGTAGAAAACATAGTGGTTATCTATTCGGTATCTATTCTCTATGATAACAACAAATGTTTTCTGTGTCTAGATTCATTGCTGAGGATGCTAAGCAATGAACATGTGTCTGCATCTGGAGAAGCAATCCTGTATTGTGTTGGAACTTTGAAATTTCTCTCTGGAAATGCTGAAATCCTCAGAATATTGCTGGATAAAAACTTCCTAGGTGTGGCACAGAAACTCATCCAGAAACTCTGCATAGTAGAAGAAACCAACCTCCCCATAGCAGGCCACATCCTCGTACAGGTACCGATTAAAAAGCATCAAATTTTTGTTTCATATATATTTCTTCTTAAAACAAAGATGTTAAACCATATCAGTAAAAAATGTACCAGTTTTTTGACTGATGCAGATTTTTCCACTATCAAATGTTTTGGTTAATGTCTGGTATTTATTGTGCCCCACGAGAATATTATCCTGTGCTGCACAAGTAACAGCCTGCTTGACTGCACTGAAAATTATTGCTGCCAACCACAGAAACTGGCCCAAGTAAACAAACTGTCAACCTGTGCTTCATTTCATATCTAACATGACTCATTGATGAAGGCGAAATAAGCACAAGATGACTTTCAGGGTAGTTTCGGTACTGCTGTTTACTTGACTGTTTCCCTCTTATCATAGAATGATTTATTTTCGCACTTCAGTTCAACTCTTAAGTAAAGACTGTACGATGTTTTTTTGGAAAACCCCCAAAAAACAAACGACCCTCTTTGAGCGAGTACTTAGTGACGGTGGGAATGAAAAACTCCCTTTTAACAGGAAGAAACCTCCTGCAGAGCAAGGCTCGAGGAGGGACAGCCATCTGTTGTGGCCGGTTGGGGGGATGGGGTGAAAAGAAGTGAGTGGAGAGGAAGTGCTCAGTGCATTGCAGGATGTCCTGTCCTGTCCTGAAGTCTTGTGATTTTACTCTCGTTGCAGCGTTTTGGATCAATTGAAGGCTTTTCACTGAACTTTCAGAACAACCTGATCATTATGAATTACAAGTCCAATCTAAAAGTAGTGTTAGTGAGTGTTTCAGCTTCACTCACTCTGAAGCAGGATGTTTCTAATTTTAGAGATATTGCACAGATGAAAGAAAACAGTCCCATATATTTGTTCAGTGTGTGCAGTGAAGGATATCCTGATCAGCAGTGGGAAGTTTCCAGTTGCTATGTTGTACACCACGATGAACAGGCCAGCGTCACAAGCTCTGGCGTTATTACAAACCATTAATGTACTAGGTGTATTTTTCTTTGCTAACCTACACTAGACTCTTTTCTGTCTTTCACCTCTGTAGCTGACAACGATCCTGAGGAATCTTGCTGATCTCCATGAGTCCCGTCCACTGTTTGTTTCATTCTCCATACTACCAGCGCTTTGCCAAGTGCTGCGGCAACACTGTGAAGATCAGGATGTCTGCATGAACATTTCCAGAATTTACAGGTATCGAAAATCCACAGATCCATTTCTGTTTTTTTACTTAAATCACACTTTAAAGGTCCCTGTTAGTTTCCCCTTTATTCTTTTTTCTATTCCATGATGTCTAGGTTCGCATGATGTTAGATCAGTAACACAAGATTTTTCAGCATTATGTAGCATGTAGAGGTGGTTCGACGTCTGGTTTTCTAACTACACCTATGGAAAAATATGACACGTCACCCTCTCTTATGTTTGATGGCCTGTTTGACTTGCGTTCACTTATCAGAGTTTTAACTGTCCAGTACTGTGAATAACTACAAGATACAGAATCATAATCTATGTGAACTTGCTCACCTAAATCATGCTTACTACATACACAGAGGTGGAATCTCAGGAAAGTACATAGATTTTTAGGACATATGATAAAAAAACATGCTCATGGGTGGAGTTAAACTCATTGGTCACTTCATTAAGTGCATCTGTCCAGCTGCTTGTTAACATAAATATCGAATCAATCACATGACAGCAACTCAGTGTGTCTTAATCATATATACCTCTTTAAATGCACAATGTCACAAAGCTCAAAGCATCAAAATGGTTTCTTGAACAAGCAAAGTGTACCTAATAAAGTGTCCAGTGAGTGGATACACACTGTATATAATGGTAACTGCAAATCTACTTTGGAATAAGTGCTCTGTGATATTTTGACAACCTTTTGAAAGGTCGTAGAGATAATACAGACTAAGCATTCTCTGATCTTCATACCAACGCCAAACTGAAGCAATCAAGCACAATTTGCGTCCCCATCTTTCTCTTTCTGTAACCCCAGCCTCATCAGTTTATCAATATGTGATAAGAATAATTCATGAAGTCCAAAATAAAGAAAATTAGCTTTTTAAAAATGTGTTTTCGCGTGATAATAAAAATAATAATCAGCTCAGATCTATCAATGCATTTGCCATGTTGATTTAATGTCACCACATTTAGTCACCCTAGCAGGGCAGTGAGTTGAGTGGAGTGGTCTATGGTATTTTTTGTCCCCTCTCACCCTCAGTAAACTTTCTTCATATTCTGAGTGCCGCCTCGCCCTGGCTCAGACCCCCGACTGCTACCAGCTATTTTTAGAGCTGTTGAGCAAACATCACCAAAAACAGGTGAGTCCACAAGCCTCCTCTGTGTTCTTGTGTGTGCTCGAGACTTTTCAGAATTAAAGAGAGGTGGGGGGTTTTTACGCTAAGTTACTTATGCACCTTTGCTGGACAGTTTACTTTTTTTATATGAATTGTTTATTACTATAAACATTTCTCCTCTGCTGTGTGTTTGAGTTGATATTTAAATAACCAGATGAGTATGCAAAAAGAGATGAAAATGGAGGAGAGAAGGAAAGATTGAATAGGCACAGAAGAAGAAGTGATACAGAGGTGGAAGGGAAGCTAGACTAGGGAAGGAAGGAAGGGAATATGGAGGGAAGAGGAGAGGATGAATGTGGGACTTTGGCAACTAGACTCGACTCACAAGTGCTTCTCATTTCATTTGGAATAAACTGACACCCACAGATACAAACACACACGCATAAACATAAACACACTGGATAGCAAAACATGTAATAAACATCCTGGGACACCACGTCCCGTCTTCATATCAGGGTCGGTACACGTTAATGGGAGACACGAGTGCGCTCTCACCTGCTCTGTAGGGTGTGACGTAGTTGTTTTCCATAAGCGTGGTAACTCATTGACAAAATATTGTGTAATCGCAGTCAAACCAATCTACACAACTCTAAACTCTGAGTGACACAGGTGCTCGTGCTGCATGACAGGAGAGGCTTGCTGTCCTGTAGGTAGTGTCACACACAATCAGCCTCTTTCTGCTCAGGATAGTCGAATATAAATGTACTGATCAAACATTGCTGATAGAGAATCAGGTGGTTAGAATAAAGATTAGTGGATTTATTAAAAAAGCCAAACCTTTACAGTGTCAGTTTAGACAGTTCAACAGATCCTGCTGGTCTCTAAGAAATAAAAAGGCAATAATAATAATGCACTAAGCATGAAATGTAAGCAGATTCATTGATACAAAGCCGGTAACCCCAGGAAGTAGTTTAAAACACTTGATTTCCTTGTCAGTTTCTTTTTTACCTAAGCAAACATCTAATAAATCTAAATCCATAAACTGATGTTTCTCCACCGATCTCCACCGCTTGTTCATAGGACCTCGTCGTGCGCCTCCTCTTCACCCTCGGGAATCTCACAGCCAAAAGCGACGAGCCCCGGCTGGAGCTCTTTCAGTGCAACGGCTGCATGCACACGCTTCTCTGGCTGTACGACATCTACCAGCGAAAAGATGGGCCACCTCACACAGTCGTGCAGAAAGGAGCCTCTCCTCCCGTCAGACCACAGGTGGCTGACGACGTGCTGGTGAAGCTGGTCAGGGTGCTGGCGAATATGTGCATCCACCCCGTCGTGGGTCCACCTGTGGCCGCAGACACAGCCTGCGTTCGGCTTCTGATGGAGACACTTGGTGAGCACAAGGAAGGAGCAGCTTCATCTTCTTTAAGTCAGATCCTTTATTAGGTTAAAGAAGATGAAGCAGTCAGCAGGCTTAACAGTGGCCTGTTTTTTCATGCTACGCAACAAAAGCAGCATGTAAACATCTGGAGTTCTGATAGGTTTAAATATAGCGGTTTAGTGCACCATAAGTACCTATGAGGTACACAACCACTTCCCTTGTGCTGGGAACAAGACATGACTTTTGTCAAAAACACGAAAACACACTCCATATCTGTCTGTTCATTCCATCATTCAGTTTCCTCTCAGTACTTTCTGTTTGCTCTGCAGCACATCCTCTTTCGGTTTACCTGTTTTTTTTTCTTCTTCTTTTTCTTTTTTCTTTTTTTTTAATAAGGCTGACAGAAGAAGCGCTTCACTGCATGAGCAGGATGTTCTGTGACATCTCACAGCCGACTCGGTTTGCGTGTGTGAATATCTCCCATGTGGTTAGATGGTTTCAGGACAGGTTGAACTGATACACGGGTGGGCGTTAAGCTCTGTATTTTCTGCTGCCTGCCTCCTACACAGTCAAATTTTCACAAACAACACAGAGGTCAAACTAGTGAAAAAAAAGGTGGGGGCATTATTAGATCGAGGGGCACATCAGGTAAGGGCGATTGTGGAGAGAAGCAACTGAAGGCAGAAACAAAAAATTACTGAGAGGGGAAGACAAAATCTGAGCTGAGAATGAAAGAGCAGATTGGGCTGATTGATGTCCTGTTTTGATTAAGATCGCGACGGGCCGAGGCGCTCACATTAAAGAGCTTTTGAGGGAACAAAGCGGCGCTTCCAGTCAGAACCAGAAACCATCTTCCGAGTGACGCAGGCGACGGTTGACAGCGCGACCGCAATATTCACGATTTATGACCGAGCACAAGACATCTGCTGCTATATTGGGAGCAGGCCTTGTTTTCAGGCTGCTCATGGTGTCACGGCTGGTTGCACTCGGTCACTTTGACCTTTGTGTGCCAGCTCACGATCAAACCAACTGTAGAAGGCCAAAATTAACCACAGATAGCAGCTATTTTTAATCATAATGTCACTGTCACATTAGTTCAGCAGAGCTAAACGCGAAACTCACAGGCTGGTCACTTTAGTTCTGCGTGTATTTTTTCATATTTAAACCGTGGAAGTAGATTTTAAAAATCGTAGTATGCATTTCAGTGGAGTCACATTCACTTTATATAGGATTCAGCTGGGAGTGTGCCAACACTCAATGAATGGCAAGCTGTAGAATTTCAGGAGCGTGAAGGTGTGTTCCTGATGGCAGACGCACAAAATAATTTAATGTTACACTGATTTTTGTGTCTTTGTGTGTGTGTGTGTGTGTGTGTGTGTGTGTGTGTGTGTGTGTCGGGGGGTTGGTGCCACAGAGCTGAGGAAAGTGGAGGAGAGTGAGGAGCTGCTAGTCAATGTGGCCGCCGCCATCAACAACCTGTCCTTCTACCAGAAAGAGACTTCTGCCATCAAACACAATCAGCTCCATATTGCAAAGCGTAAGGCCGGCAAGCCAGAGAGGACAAAATAGATATATATATTTTTTTAAGTTCCAACTCTTTCTTTTTCTTTGCTCCACAGTGATGTTGAAGTTGCTCCTCAGCTCTAGTACAGGAGCCATGCTCGAGGCCGTTCGCGTCTATGGAAACCTGTCGCATTACGAGGACGTTCGGAACTTCATCATGCGAAACAAAGGTGCATGAAAATGCAGTTTTCATACTCTCTCAGGTAGAGCAGAGACAGTGAGCCTAAGTTTACTGCAGGAAACCCTCTTTAACACTTAGGCACAGAAAACCCAGACGCAGGACCCACCAATGCATATGATTATGTCATGTTTAGGCTACACTTATCTGCAAGGCCAGCTACAGTCAGCATGCCCGCTGAACTCTGGTGATAGCGGCTCTCTTATCTTTGCCTCGCCTTGTCTTGGTGCACTCCCTCACTCACGCTGCCATCTTCCTCCCTCCTAAGTGCACCGGTTTGTGGTAACACTGCTCGACTCAAAGAGCAACGAGATGTGCTTTGCAGCCTGCGGGGTCCTCACCAACCTGGCTCTGGATCCTCCCAGCAGGGTCTGTCTCACGGTGGAGGGGGCTTCTGCCAAGTAAGGATGAAAGCACGCTGTGATCATCATCACTGTACATCACTAGAGTCACTATTATACTGCTAATTATTGAATTCAACATGTCGGACTAGGTGGTCAGATTGCCTGTTAATTCCAAAGGGCTTGAAAAAAGCAAGCATAAAAGGACAAAGATGTTATTTATTTAAGGTTTATTTATGAAAAATATTACTAACTTTATGTACACACATGGCATCCTCCTTGGGATTTTGTTTTTTTGGGAAGGGGGGTGGGATGTGGGGGTTTCTGGTCTTTAACTGACGAACAACTCCACAGCTACAAATAAGATGTTCCTAAATATCTAGCTTTCATGTTTATCCTTGTCAGATTCATCCAAACATACCGATGTGTAAATTTGGATTTATGAGGCTGTGGTGCAGTTCTTCACGCTCAAACTTTTTATTTCCTCTTTATACCCACCCTTTATCCTCTTTTTAGATAAAGGGCCAGTGAAGTGGAGTTCACAAACCTCTAGGTCATGTGAATCCGCTTAGTAAAAGTCATATGATGTGTGTCTCTGTGTGTGTGCGTGTGATCAGGCTAGTGGACTGTCTGAGAGACTTTGGACTGGGTGATTGGCAGCTGGCGGGCCAGATTTGCCAGGCCGTGTGGAACCTGACTGGTGGCAGCTCAGAGAAAGTATTAGACACTGAGGAGAGAGAATCGCTGCTGGAGATCCTCGCTGCATACTTAGGTTGGTGTTAGTAAAGATTCACACATAAGGAGAGAATGTGTATCCCTCCTTTTGCATAAGAAGGGAGGGACACACTGGAAACATGTCCGATTCACACCAGAGGCCCTCATGGGGAAGGGAGGGTTACACATATCCCCACCTTCCCCTCTCACACTCTTTCCAATCTTGTCTTTACAAATTCCTTAGATGAGGAGGAGGCTCTGAAGTGGACGGATAACGAGGACTTCAGGGACTTCCACAGAGCATGTTGGGAGTTAGAGTTCCTACCAGTCGCTCAAAAACTGATGAAGATGCTCCAGTCTGCAGATCTGACAACCTGAGAGAGTCGGGCGTGGAGTTTTGTGTCAGCAAAAACTGAATTTATACTTTTACAATCAAACACGCCACCACCTGCAGCTTTGTATAGCTGGCTGTAAAGTTTTGCAGTTTCCTTTTTGTGCAGAAAACACACGAGACCAGAGCTGAAATGAGCTCAGCCGACTCCTGCACTATAATCCTCTAAATATGCTGAATATGCTCCACATAGCCGTCATGTTTTCCACCAAGGGTGAAGTTACAGCCAGTAAAGTTTAAAGGCTGCAGACCAGACAGGCCAATATGAAACACTTATACTGTAAATCTCAGGTTTTAATTTTATCTAATCATACAGGTAATAATCCAGGATATAGCAAGCAGGCTTAATGTAAACTCTAAAAAAAAAAAAAAAAAAAAAAAGGTGGTGTGTGTGGATGTGATATTTGTTGAGAGCCCTTTATACTTTGGAACATGTATGGACACATATTTGCATATCATCCACTTTCAGTTCCACAAACCTTTTAAGGGTTTATCACGCACAAAAACATGTTTTTGCACACTCATATGACTGGCTTTGCACTGTATTGTACAGTACATAATGTTTTATGTTGTTTTAAAACACAACAGATGACCGACCTGGAATTTACCTCATGTGTAAATCTTTTATCGTTTGTGGATTGTGTGGCATTTGAACTTGTACTTAATAAAAAAGCATAGCAGATGAAGAGCAGAAAACACATTTGCTTTATTATGACACAGATATGGGGCCAGGCAGTGCTTACAGAGTTACACCAAGTAGCCTAAACATACAGCATTTCAAAAATCACACTGTTATTACATTGAAACAAATCAGAAACGGCACTTAATGTAGAACTCCCACCCCAGTTTTCTCACAACGGTGACCTTGAACAACCACAAAACAAGCTAATGCTTCAAAACCTGGTAAAACAATCCGATAGCCAGAAATGACAGCAAACATTGTTCTATACATAGGATTTCTCAGCATGATATGAGCGACAGGTGGCTGTCTGATTTAAAAATGTAAAAAAAAAAACAAAACAAAAAAACGTTCCTGTTTTGTATTATCGTGGGGAAAAATGTAAAGGCCAGTGGGGAGGAACGCTGAGTTTCTGCTGGTGATTTTACATTGACAGACTTCTGCGGCCTCGACGGGAATCACCCTGAACTTCTGACAGACTTCCAGCCTCATCTGGAGAGCGAAACACTTTTTCCCAGAAAGGTGTGACACAGAGGCAAACAGGAAAGTGAGGTAACTTGACCTACAAGGAAATCCCCTCCTTTGAATCGAGACAAAAGCTGGTCGGGAGCAAAGAGAAACTTTAAGCCTCAACCGCACCACAGGAAGGGGGACTACACACTTCTGATACAGTAAAATGAAATTCACATCAAAGTCCCTAGACTGTACTGACGGCAGACTGAACTATACCCCTGGGTCCAGCCTGCTGTTGGTGAAGTCAGCTTCATTATCAGAGAGCAAGTAAATCTCCTGTGTCAATTCACAAGTCATCTTTTGCATAACAGCGCTCAGATATCCTTACTAATGACTATGGGCAATTTAATTTCCTGTTCTTGTGCATCTGAGCGAGCTGTGAACTGATGGTGACACCGATTGTGCTTTGAATGTTTGATTCCTGAACTGCATTTCTCCACATTTTATACAATCTTATTGATGAAGAAACACACGTTACATTGTTTTGGGAAAAAGCTACAAAATGATACACAACAATTTAATATTAGTTTATTTTTTTTAATCTTTTTTTCATATATTTCCATATAAAAAGTGTCAGTAACTGACAGTCAGAAAACCTCCTCTCAAAACACTTGCAAATGTACCATTCCTTTTTCATCAGAGTCCTCATCATCATAGTCACTCATTCATCCGTCACCTGTCTCAAATCCAGCCTCAGAAGAATGCAGTACTGAAATGATTAACAAAGAAAACAAACAGTAGAGGTTTCACACCTCTGTTCAAAATAAAGAGAAAAAAAAAAAGAAGCTGCTTTTGCACTGGTTAGACTTTCCCAGTGGGGAAATAAGCACAGCTACAACCTCTTGCGTTCGAACGTTATCGAGCGCAGTCCGCCAGGTGTAGGCCCGGTAGGTCCCCGAGCAGCGGGGAGCGCGGCAGCCCAACAACAACAACAACGTCTCTGCTCACCAAAGAGCACTTCTTGTATGTTTAATAGAGAAGAACAGAGGAGGTATTCGTTTACTGGTAAAATTCACAATCCAAAGCTTTTGAAGAGTGTTAGGGCAACCAGGCAGCTGGGATAAGCGGAAGACAGTTAAAAAGGTATGGTTAGAGGAACTGGAAGCAAATCCCTCCTGAAAACCTGGTGTCTTAACTTTTTTGATTAGCTTTTTTTTTTTTTTTCTCCCCATCTCCTCCTCACTGGGAATAAAAGAAAGAAAAAAAAAAGGCATCATCAACAAAACAATAAAAAAAATTGTCACAAAACCAGAGCTACAGCAGAAGCAAGAAGTCTTCCTTCAAAGTGCCTCGCTTAATTTTTTTTTTTTTTTGAGAGGTTAAATTCCAAGACGTACTTTTTTCCCGCCTTTCTCTCCATCATCTCTGTGAAAGACACACACACACACACACCTCTCAGTCATAAAACAACTCATCCATGCATCTCCGCTCACAAAGGGCTCAGACAGTGTTCTTATTTTCCACACATACTTTCGGATTAGCTTACATTGACATTTGAAATTTAGGTACAAGGTAGAAGAGGGAAGGGGTGTAATGCAGTGGATTTGTAATGGACAGGGGCTCATATAGTGGGTGGGGTGGGGGTTGGAAAGGGGGTGAGGAGGTGATTTTGGGGATCAATATGACCCCACTGAATACAACATGGGAGCAGCAGCATCAGCACGTATGCACACTGTGCTGGATAGTTCAGGCACACGTTTTTTAAAAAAAAAAAAAGTTTATGCGTCCATCTCCAGTTACCGCCAACAGCAACCACAAGGACAACTTCTCGTAATACAAAAAAAATGAAATAAAAAGGTATTCAAGAAACTAAAACACGTATAACAGTAACGACAGAATCAAAGTGCAGACTGTTTCTGGCTGCACAGCTTTTCTTTCTGGGTATTCACTCCACCAGGAAACAGGTGAGATTGGCAACCTCGGTTGCCGTACGCTGCAATACTGAAACTAGTCCCCCGGATGCCTCCGGTGTTGCAGGGCAGGAGTTGGCTCAAGGTTGCCCTCTCTTGGTCAGTTATGGCACTGCAGGCAACAAACAGTTTGTGGATCCACTTCTGTAGTTTGAGATGTCTTTTCTCCCAACAGTCATTTTCTTGCTCTCCATTTGTTCTGATCTTCTTCTCAACATCCACCCAGCAAAGCCTCATCACAACACCGGGCTCTCTTCAACACATCTCTTCCACAATTTTAATCGAACGTCCCCCCCACCCTCACCCTTTTTGATTTGTTTTCTTTAAATGTCCCAGCAATGATGACTGTAAAATTTAAAAAGAAAGAAAGAAAAAATAAAATAAAAATGGGACAATGAGAACAAGGCCCAGAGCACTTCATGTCATGTAGCGAGTGATCGCTCTCAGAGCGTATAACAGTTCTGCTTGCATTCGCGCTTCCATAAGAAGCAGATTAACGTGAACCTACAGGGGAAGGAGAAGAAAAAAAGTTATTAGAAGGCTGCACTTCACTAAGTAACTAGAAGATCAAATAAGTGAATCCACCCTTTAAATCTCACCTTCTCGGAGTGCTGAAACTGCCTCCAGAAACTCTCATACATTCGTTTGGTGGTCTTCTCAGGACTACACACGATGGTCTTAATATAGATCTTAAAGCTACGGTCCAGGAGCTGGTTGATCTCCCCATAGTCATAGTCATCATACCTGAATAAGACATAGCAGTGGTGTTAGTAATGAGGCCACAGAGCTGCCTGACCATTGCGTAAGTAAAAGCTCTAGTGTCTGACCTGATGCCAAACATGCAGTGTATGTAGTTCCAGATGGCCCTGCGCAGCATGCTGGTGTCCACGTCCTTGTGTGTAGCCATGGTGTTGTAGGTCAGGTTGTAGACCATGTGAAACTTCTCGTCCAGCATTTGTCCGACGTTGGGATAGAGCCGGTTGACCAGAGAGAAGCCATGGTCCTCCCAGCTGTAGTCCTGCAAAAACAAAGAAAATAAATCAGTAACAGTAGCACAGACCACACTGTGTTTTCACCCCACAAATCATGAGTGTTGCGTCTGATCTGCACCTGCGCTCTGAACGTGGGCACTTGCTCCCCTCTCCTGGAGAAGTCCTTGTAGCCATAACTGGGGTCCTCAAAGTGGCGCGAGATGTCTCTCGGGGGGCCTGACTCCTCGTCCTCTGATGTGACCACCAGCATGCTCTCAGTCTTCTCCCTCTCGAAGCGGGTTGCCATCTCCTCCTGGCTGGCTTCCTCGTCGTCGCGGCACTCCTGCAGCTGTTTCATCCTCTCCATCAGCACCTCCACCTCACCGCACATGTCCTTTAAGAACGCATAGTCCGGGTTAACCTCTGAAGTCTTATCACCATTTATCCTTCTGCACAAACAGTGCAGTTGCCTACCTGATTGCCGAGCAAGTCGTCGTGGTGATTAGCGTGACCGTTGCCATTGGCTATATCGCACACGCAGTACTGGCTAAGGGAAGGGGGTCTGAACGTGTGCCCACCATCGCAGTGGATCTCAGGTGTGATGCCACAGCCGAAAGTGAACGAGGCGAGGGAGTGGTAGTGTGTGAGCAGGACCACGGCGTGGATTAGCTCTGCCAGGGACCAGCTGTGCTCCTCGGCCTTCAGAAGACCCTGAGAAGGGGGAAAAAAAGAAAAGAAAAAAAAGGGAAAAATCTGTGAGTGATGAAAGCCAAATAATGACTTCAATATCACTGACCTTTCAAGCAAGAAGTGGAAAATATGTTTTCATCCTTCAGTTTCAAATTAAAGCCTCTCTCCCATCACGCTCGATCTGCTCCCCTCTCTCGGTCACTACACCTCTACTGCTAAAACCCTCCAATCTGTCCAAATCCTACAGCTGCAGCTATACTCTAGCCTCCACCCATGATCTCAGCTGGTTACATCAGATTTTTCAAATCCACATCCACCCCTGCAGACCCTGCCCGTCTTCTCACCTCAATGTGTTGCTTGGTGAGAAGCCACGGTCGGTGGGCCAGGATTTTGTTGAGCTCTCCGAGCTGCTGCAGCTTCTGCGGGGCTTCAAAGAGGCCATTCAACCACTTGGGATCTCCCCCGACCTGAAGGAAGTCGTTGACGTGCAGGTTGACTAAGTAGGAACACTGGTGTCTGGCTGCTGCCTGCAAGACATGCGAAAAAGCGAGATTTACGACTTCGCACAGAGAGGAAGTCGACCTGGTTTTATTCTGAGAACGTCAGAGGCTGAACCTGGCCATACCATGATGCCGATGTAGTGTCGGTAGTGCAAAGGCAGGGGTCCATCCATCTGCAGCAGGTAGTGCTGCGTCCGGAGAAAACTCTCCAGGTACTGTGGATGGAAACCCATCACGAGGGAAATGTTATCCAGGCGGCCGAGGGCTGCAAACGCATCCTCAAATATCGATTGAGTCCTGGAGTCCACTTTACTGATTTGGAGGATCTAGTCAAAGAGGACATAAACAAATCAGCTGACTCTTCTCTTAACTTCATATTTGAGGTCTGAAGTGAGGTTACAATCCATCTCATACCTCTTTTTCAGGGATAAATTTGCTTGGTCCGTTACCCAGAGGTCTTGGGATCCGTATTCCCAAGTCCTGCAAAACAAGAGAGGGAGAGAGAAACACACAAGGCTTTTAAATCTCAACGCAAAACGGAGCAGATAAACTTCCAGTACCGAGCACCACTTCTCATTTCTGCGGTCACCAATTTTTAACCCCAGCAGTGCGAGAACCCAGAGTGGCTTTCTTTAAATGTTTGACACCAGTAAACCTTCAGAGAAATAATTTAATATCCGAGTTCAGACTGTGGATGCTTCTCGCAACTATTGTCGGTGTCAGGAACAGAATTTACGCTCAAAATCAAAAAATAAATTCACCCCAATTCACCTTTGATGAGATACCCAACACACAAAGCGCAGGGTCTGCTCGGATTCAAAGTTAAAAACACAATAGAAACGCTCACACTGCCTCCTTTATGCCCCGTAACTTTCCGCTGCTTGCCGAGACATGTCTAGCAGCGGACACCGTCCCGCAGCGCACAATGAAGCCGATGAATGAATGACCACTAAATGTACATTAATCGGCAGTGACACTCATTTTAAAACACGTCAAACTCACAGGTCGACTTCCAGAAACTCAAAATGAGCAAAGAAACCAATCTCCACGAAGGGTTTCTTAGCTCGGATGATCTGAAACTCCCGAGTCGCAAACAAGCCCGGACAAAAGGCTGCACTGCAGCTCGTTCTTTAAAGAGGAAAACGTCGCTTTTAAACAAAAAATTAAACGTGACATAAGCTAGAGATATCCCGGCTTAGATCACCGGAGCAGGCTCACCGACAGCTGCCTTTTCGCTGTCTTTTTTTTTTTTTCCTGTTTCTACCCCCCTCTCGTCTTTCTCTTACCTTCTTGCCCAGCCGCTCACAATGGGTGCATATCTTGAACAAGTCTGTCACCGTAAACGAATGATTTTCCACGTTTTCTGCCGGTGCGACCGCGTGCCTCATCTCGCGTTCTCGCTGCACCTGTGTCGTTTCAGCGGCGTAAAAAAGGCGAAAACATGTAATCTTGATGCCCGTCGCCTCCTCTTTGTTCCTCCGGGCACTGGGCACAGCGCTCGGCAGTCAGCTGTTGCAGCAGAATGCGCTCCTCTCTAGCTCATACATTCGGTAAATAAGTCGGGGCTCGCGTGATCGACGCGCTCGACAACCAATCGCATGAGGGAAAACAGCCTCCGGCTAGCCAATGGGAAATCTGGAGGGCGGGGGTAAAGCGCGAGGAGGAGGAGGAGGGGTGCGGGTGAGCTGAGAGACACCCCCCTCTAAGAAAACATCATCACTTCTCCCTTTTTCTTTTGTTCCCTGCTGCCAATAATTATGATTGCATTTACTGTCACGTATTAAGCTCTGTGTGCCGACTGATACATGCAATCAGTACAGGATGATAGAGGCTTGAGGCTGAAATCAATACCACCCTGTCGCTTATCACATTGCAGGAATGCTTAAAATAGTTCTTGCTGACAAAAATGGAGCTTAGACAAGGAGTCTGCGTGGGTTAATCTGGGAGTCTATCTGTGCATTCAGGGAAAACAACAACAACCACTCAAAGCCAGCTCCAGCATGCACCACCACCTTCCCCATTGGCTTGTTGCTGTACTGGAGGACTCCGGGAGGGGGAGGGGAAGGGGGGTGTAAGCTGAGCCCCCAGCTCGCCTTGAGTAGTGGAAACAGAAAAAAAAAAAAAAAAAAAGTAGAGGTCCACTGTGCAAAGATCATCGAGATGGATCGGTGCAGGACCTGCTGCAACAACAGCCCTTCAGTTGGTGGTTTTCCACCGCAGCCTATCACACCACAGATGCTGCCACTTCTCCACCAATCAGGCTGGCCGAAGGAGTTCTTTTTTTTAAAAGCCAGGAGGAAGCAGAGATAAGAAAGGCAGCTCTCTTATGGCTTTGTTTATCCCAGCCGACAATAACACATTCAGTAGAACGGCATATAACTGGTTTATCACATCGCAGTGGTTCACAAAGTCATTGATTACTCAGAGGGATATCACATGAGACGATCAGGAAAACAACTGTGCGCGATGCAAACTTTATATTTATACATCTGATTTCATTCACACAGGTTATTTTTATTTTGTTTTAGGTGCAAGATGCAGGACA
The DNA here is from genome assembly GCF_001858045.2 of Oreochromis niloticus. Classification (NCBI taxonomy): domain Eukaryota; kingdom Metazoa; phylum Chordata; class Actinopteri; order Cichliformes; family Cichlidae; genus Oreochromis; species Oreochromis niloticus. The sequence goes on along the minus strand of NC_031980.2, from coordinate 11,987,394 downwards.
TCTATATGTGAAAATCTTTATAAACCGGAGGTAGATGGTTCAGAACACATGTGAGTCAAGTGTTGTTTCTTCTGGACTGCCAGCAACCACATTACAAAAGCACTAACGCATCCACAAAGTTGCTGCAAAGACACACACACACACACACACACACACACACACACGATATTTCAAGATAACATGTTTCCCAAAGCAAACAGAGCTTTTCTTTTAAGAGATTTCACACAAACTCTTTTCATGGGGAGAAAAGTTCAACAGTGTGCTTTAAGTTTTAAGAATCCATAAAGTTTGACAAACTTTGTCCTGAAATTGGGTAATCTTTACAGCAACAAGTCATGATTAAATCAGCAACTGGACCAACTCTGGAGGAAGAGCCAATAAAAAAAAACAAGCTAAATTTAGAAAACGATGAGTAAAAAGAGGAAGTCAAGAAAAGGCAAGTCTGACCCTGCACTCGCCAATCAAGAGCCTGCCCTGCCAGTTTGTCAACCCACTACAAGTCCCCAGTGCCGATAACGCGATAGTACGATGTTCAGCAGGTTCATTGTGTCTACCCCGCACCCCCTTCTCCTTCCTCCACCTTCATCACCAACACTACCCACTGCCACCACTAACACCACCTCTGCCAGTCCCTCTCCTGATGCCACAGGGTGGGGTGCAGGGCAGCAGTAAACATGTTCCCAGGGCTGGAGTCAGCACTCCCAGGGCTGCCGGGAGCCCCATGGCTCAGCAAAGCTGCAGAAGAGGCTTGTCAGCGTTCGGGCTGACGACACACCAAACCTTTTCACATAAAAGCGCTTAGGCGCGGGGGTCCGGCCTCGCAGACAAGGCCAAACACTATTGTCAGAGTCCACGCACCGACTACGCAGTAGGCTTTACTGTACTCACATTTAGGGGGGAGGGCGAGTCTCTGTGATTCAGGGAATACTGTACATGCCCCTACCTTGATTAAGGCTATGATTTCTTTGGGTGATAACAAGCTTTATGTTGTTTTTTTTTTAAGTCAGTACACAGTCATGAATTACATAAACAACACACATGCTTTTTAACACTGACTCTTCCGAACCGCTAAACCTTGTGTGTTTCCTCATTTGTCTTGGGTGTTGACACAATTTAACAAAACCTAACTGAACTGCTCACCTCAATATGTGGTGCCTCTAAGACTTTGTACATTCCTGTGTATCTTCTGAAGCTGATTCAGAACACAGTGTGACAACTAAAAAAACCACACTGCAGGTGTCTCGGGGGAGTGTGAGGACCTACATCTTTAAGCGTCTCAGTTATTGGTTTGATGTCAGCGACAGTGACGTTGATTTGCACGCTTTGTTCTTGAATGGCTCACTGCTGCAAGAGAAATAAGGCCACGCATCCAATGAACGCTTTAAATTAAACTGAAAGGATTACTAGTTGTTACTGGGCGATTAGCAAGTGACCTTTGAGATTTGGGATGGCCGCTGACCCACCCTGAAGATGTCACTGTGCCTGTGTGATTGGATCAGGGTTAAGAGAACACTGGAAAGATTAGTTATAATGAAGGGAAAGACTTCTGCAAACAACAGGAATCATCTCATATTTGTTTCAGATACTTATCTGCTCGAGGAAGGGCCTGAACAATGGACAGACTTCCACTAGTTACACTAATGGTAATAAAAAATATTTATATGAACTTTCATAGTCAAGGGAGGGGAAAAAGTTTTTTTGTTCATAAATGCCTGTTTACATATTTCAACTGACATAAGACTGTATGCAGGTACAATTTTTTAAAGCCACTTTGGACCACACAATGACACCTAAAGGTAGCAAGAACAGAGGTGAGTAAAAAAAAAGAAAGAAAAAAAAAGAAATGTAAACAAATTCAGGTCAGCGTGAGCGATTAGAAATCCGAACACCAAATAAAACCCTGGTTAGCCGCTGGGTTTAAAATGTCATGCAGTCACTCGCCACTAGCAGATGGCACAGAGTTAAACCAGCATGTTTTTACCCAATACAATATTTCTATGTGGGTTGCGTTACAGGCTTAGAACCACACTTGGCCAACACGTAACCACATGCAGTACAGCCATGTGAAAGTTAACCTTTGAGGAAAAAAAGGCAGCTGATGCCAGGACCGCTAGTCTTAGCCACGCTCGGAAACCCCTGTGGCATTGTAAACATGCATGTGTCTCACACACTTTGGTGGAATTTGTCCTTTGCATTCTCGATTTCACTGTTTTCTGAATGTTTTCTTACTTTTGAACCAGTCAAATATGGTCAACAACAATACCCAGTTAGGTTGCACCATTTAACTTTTACCCCTTGAAATCCCCACCACTTTTTCCCCATGAAGTTGACAAAGTGTGCCAAAAAATATCCCCCACACCAATACACCACCAGCAGTAGCCTGAACTGTTCATACAAGGCAGAATGGATCTATCCTGTCTTGTTTATGCTAAATTCTAATTGTACTATCTGAATGTTTCTGCAAAAATCAAGACCCATCAGATCAGGCAGCTATTTTCCAATCTTCTATTCTCCAATTTTGGTGACTCCATGTCAATTGTAGCTTCAGTTTCCTGTTCTTAGCTGACACACTCAGTGTGGTCTTCTGCTGCTGTAGCCCCTTTGCTTCAAGGTTCAATGTGCAGTTAGAAATGCTCTTCTGCATACCTTGTTTGTAACACATGCTTATTTCAGTTACTACTGCCTTCCCAGCCTTCAAAGCGTTCTAGTTATTCTCAACAATACAGTTATGCACAGAGAACTTTCACTGACTGACTATGTTCTCTTTTTCAGTCCATTCTCTTTAAACCCTAGAGATGGATGTGCAGAAAAATCCCAGTAGATCAGTTCATGAAATATTTAGACCAGCCTTAAATCACCTTTCTTCCCCAGTCTAATGCTCATTTTGAACTTCAGCATATCGTCTTGACCATGTCTAAATGCACTGAGTTGTTGCCATGTGATTGGCGGATTAGATATTTGCATTGTGTTGTGGAGGTGTACTTAATTAAGTGTATAAGCAAACTTCAGTAATTTTGCTTTTACTAACATTTTCATGATACCCCTTTTTTGTGGCCAGAGGCTGTTGATCAGAGGGTTACATAAGCTTCCTTTAATGCATGAAATGGGGGCCATCAAAGCTTGTGTGCTTTGTGCATGGGAGCATCAGCTTACACATTTAAGAGAAGGAAGCAAAAAGCTAACAGTGTCGAAGGTGTGCATTTTGGTGGAATGTACCGAGCCTGTGAAAAAAAAAAAGGATTATGTACCACTAAGTTATTTAAATGCTTTTTGAGTCCATTATGCCTCAAAAACAAAACTAAATACAAATGTTTTACAGCTACTATTCAACCATACAAAGTGCACTGAAGCATAAAAGAGCACAGAAAAAGGTGTAAAGTTCAATGACACGGAAGAGTTCAAGGTTTTAAACTGTGATGGCTGTAGAATAGAGTTCACATTTATTAGTTTTAAAGAATGGCAGCTGCTTTCTCAAATGCTCAGAAAGAGCAGCTGTTTTTCCCTTTTACGAGCACCCAGAAGAATTAACAACAGACTTAAACCAATAAAGAGGTTGATAAAAAGTTAATAAGAATTAAAAACAGAGAGGAAGCGACGCCGGGTGTAAATTCTGCACGTGTGTCTTTCACCACTGCGGCTGCCGTGTTTTCTCATGCAGTGAGAAGCGAGGGAACCGCAGAAACTGTGGGGATGTTCAACAAGTGGCAGAAGTCCACCAGACCAGTTCTAACCTGACCTATCAGTGCACAGAGGAGAGAAAGCGGAAAACTCTCAAACACTGACATAAGCCTAGCAACAGGCTTCCACCAATCACAGGGCAGAACAACAGTTTCAGGAACCAATCTTCTCTGCACTCTCTCTCTGCTTCTCTTGTTTCTCTGAAAAAAAAGGAGAGAGAGAGAGAGAAAGAGAGAGAGAGAAAAGTTCTGCCGAGGTATGAAGTTCGCTGAACGACCAAATCTGGTGTGCTTCACAGAAAACTATTCGGTTTTCTCATGTATTTGCAAAGTTGTAATTTCTGTCTGTTTGAGTTTCTCTGATAAAAAGTGGCAAAACGAAATGTCTAAAAAGCCTCACACAAAAACCACATGTTTCAAATTAGCCCTGAGGCTCACAACAGCAGCCCTCCTCTCTGAAAAACAACTACAGAACTTTTTCCATGTAAACACGTCCCTTTGAAAAGCTGTGAAACCTGTTTTTAACAGTAAAGGAGAAAAATTGATACCTTTATATACCAAGTTTGAGCACATGCAGACTTTGTGTTAAAGTTGTACACAGATAAAGAGGATACTCCTCGTTCCCACTCTTCAAACACAGCTCTAGGGTTAAGCCTGTTCATCTTGATGAGCAATAGGTTAACCCTTACCCGTCCTGCAGACTTACAGAACTCATGCTAAGTTATCAGAAAGTCTTGATCATAAGCTTCAGAGTTAGACGTGAGAGCTGATTTTATGTAGTTTAACCATAATTCTCTCTTTGTATAAAGACTTGTAAGTAAAAGTTGAATCTTTGTGGGAATTAACCGGACCAGAGTAGCCTTTTGGTTCTTTCAGCCACTCCCGGTCCCTTTTCATTCTCCTTTTTTCCCCCTGATCTGTGTATGTTCTGGCAGGCTATCAGAGTGGAGTGGTCTCGCCAAGCGCCTTCTTTCCTGAGAGGAGAGGCGTGCCCCCCCCCACTCCAAGACCAGCAGCTCCTGGTCCAGCACACAGCAACACTGGGAGGAAGCAACGTTCCCTGGATTCCATGAAACGCAGAGGAACTGCAGAGGCCTTAGGGAGCACACGGAAAATAGAAAAACGAAGGGGAAAGAGTTATCTGGGAGTAAAAGTAACCTTTCTTTTATGGCTTTGTAATGCCAGGCATAAACATGCACATGCACATTTGTACAGTGTACAGTGGTCGACAATCCAGGGGAAGAGGTGTTGGCCTGCAACCCGTGTGCACGTGAGGAAGAGTGAGTTCCCGGGGATGTTATTTTAACAGGGAGAGGGAAGCTGTCATAATACAACAGGCTCCAAGAGAAAAAGATCCCACAGAAAAACACAGAATACCAAACCCTCTCCTGCTATCTTTAGAATGATGACAAAGCCGCCACAAATCAATAGAAACTTCATATTTTTGCCTCAACATTCACTCCATTTCTATAATAAAAATCTCAAATGCCCTTTCACATCAATAGGTTTGTTGATGGGAGGTCAAGAGATAACACTGCGAGTCCAAAGGGCTTTACAAAGTGTGGTAGTGAGTGTGTCTGCAAAATTAAAGGCAAACTTACTTCTAGTACTTATGTTACCCAAAGACTAACAGATGAGGCTAACATGGCTGATCTTATATTTACATCAAGACTCCAACAACCCATCAGAAGACAGCACCTCTGGTTTTAATAGTGCTATGTGTCTGCTTGCATGCACAGCTGTTTTTTCCTCTCTCTCTCTCTGTCTGACAAGACCTTGGTTTTGCTGACTGAGCAAGAAATGACTCATCTTACTGGGAAAGCAGCCAAAAAGGTGTTGATCATCACCCTGTAATCCCTCACAGGCATTGTAAACGGCGAACAAAAGACCCGACCCTTCACCTGTTTCTGTGGGATAGTCACTCCCAAAAAAAATAAAAAGAAAGCAATATCTTCCTTGGAGCTACTCCTGTTATAATGTGAGCCACTAAATCAAAGACAACAAAACCTGACAAGCTGGTAAAAAAGAAAAAACTGTTATCACCACCTTGCTCATATAAAACCCTGTGAACTCTTAGATTAAGAAGTACTGTCGGTCATGAGAGGGGCGATCCACGGTGAAGTACACCGGCTCAGACACTAATAAAAGTCTGATGTAATAGATCACAGTGGCTACAGCAAAGATTAGAAATTACTGCACTCTGCATTAATCTGCCTCTTCCTTTCACTGCTTTCACTTCTGCCCCTTTCTTTTTCTACCACCCCTCAATCTGTTGCCTTCACCAGGATGTATTTTGATTGCAGCGTTGAAGAGAGGGATGTGATACTGCTGCTCTTTAAGGGTGGAGGAAGTGATATGGCCTAATCGTTACACTCGAACTGTTTTGGTCGTGTCTTATTACTTCATAAATAGGCAATGAGCTCTGGTACTGAATCGCAGAACAAAACGGCCAGCAGGACATTGAGTGCGACGTCACGGCGACTGCCCTATCAATGTTTAATTGTTTATGAAATGTCAGTTTGATTGGTTGGAAACTCAATCACCTTGGCGCCCGTCCTTTTCGGCTGTCGTCACTGACTCAGCATTTCCATTCATTGTAGAGATTATTTTGTGCAGCTGATGGTTGGGCTTGTGAATTCAGATTCACAAGACAATTAAAATAGCATTTATTTCATAATTTCACTTCTTTTGTACATGTAGATTTGTTTTTGAGGCTGATTTATTCCATACTGAATTCACTTTTACATAAAGTTTAACACAGAGCAGCTGAAGTTTTGTGTATTAAGTTATAATAAACTGTTAATTAGTTATTGTTTCTACTCCATCTGACATTATTTTAACCTTCTTGAGGGTACAGAGCAACCAGGTGATGCTAATCAAATCCACTTTATTAACTGACCATCAAGAAGTGTCTATAAAAAGCAGGCGCTTTGGAAGTTTGCTGGTCTGGAGAATTTAGGCGGGTGTTAGCAAAATGCAGAAGTCTTCCGAGAAGTGGACGTCCCAGCAAATTCATCCAAGGTCAGACCATGGAATGATCAAAGAAACTCCAAAAAACCTCAAGAGCTACATCTCAGACTTTACAGGCCTCAGTCATAACAGTCCAATCAGAAAAAGACTGAACAAATATGGCTTGTTTAAAAGGGTCACCAGGAGAAAGCTGCTTCTCTCTAAAAAGAACATGGCAGCATGGGTTAGATTTCAAAGTTTAACCTAAACAAACCAGAAGGTTTCTGAGACAGCGTCCTTTAGACAGACTACACCAAAGTGGAGATGTTTGCCCATAACGCAGTAGCACGTGTGGGGGGGTGGGGATAAAAAAACAAAACAAAAGACAGGATATCAGCACAAACACCTTGTACCAGCTGTCGAGCATAGTGGTTGTTTTGCTATTACAGGACCTGGGCTGAGTAGTTATGAGTTGACCATGAACTCCTCTGTATACCAAATTACGCTAGAGTCAAATGTGAGGCCCTCTGTACATAAAAAATGCTCACAAAGCTCAATGAGCTAAAGCAACGATATAAGGAGTGGGCCAGAATTTTTCCACAGTGATGTTCCAGACTGATAAAGTCATACAGAAAATGATCACTTCGAGTTATTGCTACATAACGTGGTCCTACAAGATACTGAATCATGGGGTGTACTTAAGTTTTCACAGCGCTGCACATGAGTCCTGTGAAACCTCTCTTTTTCACATGACCCTACTTAAAAGACTGAGGCTGAAACTGAATGTTTCAAGCAAACACACCAGCATCCACATCACATGATCCAAGTAGAGTTCTTGTGTTTTGTCGTGCAGAATAAAGCCAGTAAGGTCGAGTATTAAAAGTCTGGCAGGGAGTTAATCTGGACTTTTTTAGATGCAAAAGGCAAATGAAAGGAATGTGATTAAAGGCAAAACAAAACAAAACAAAACAATATGTATATACATTTTTTTTTTTTGTTAAGTGCGATGCATCACCATAGGTGTTTTATCACAATTATCTAGTTTCTTAAAAACTGGAAATTGATTGAAAATTATGCTAAATATTTGCATCATTTTCTTTTCCAAGAACTAACTGAGGCAGCCAAAGGTCAACAGAAGGAGCCTGGATGAGTAGAGTTTGCCAACACATCCCTTTGTTTTCACTTCCCTTCACCTTTGATCCTCTCAGTTGTCCCTTATTTTTTGCACAACAGGTTTGACTCCAAACAGGGGGTCTGAGAGGAAGCGCACAAAATACACACAGTGAAGCCAGCAGACATCATGTGTACAAACACAAGAGAGAAAAGTGATAGTATAAATAAGCAATCATAGGACGTGTTCTCTCCATCGTACGTGGTCATTTCCAAGGACTTAAACCGGAGAGTTCCTCAAACATGAAAACTTAAGCACATGATGTGAGATCATGAGCCTGTAGCTTCTGAAACAATGTGAAAAAAATAGCAGGAAATGCTTACAGAAGCACATTTATTTTGCTGGGCTGAAATATCTTCATACATCCCACCGCTTGCATAAACACTGCCTACTTAGGCATGCAAGTGTCTTAGTCAAAGTTGAATTAAATCCTAACATTTATTGCAAATAAAGTAGAGTACAGCAGCTTTTGCACCCTGCAAATTAAATCTTTTTACTTCCATGCCTTTCAGCAGACATTTAGAAATTGCTTGCAGCTTTTGTAGTTTTGCTTGACTCAAGGGGACAGAGCTTTTCTGTCTGTAGCACCAAGACTCTGGACCAGTTTACCACTCCAGCTCCATTTGGCCAGCCTTTTAAAAACAGTTAAAAACCTTTTCTGTTTAATCAGGCCTCCTGCTGACATTGTTTGGTTTGGTTTTTTTGTTTGGTTTTTTTTTCAGATTCTGCTTTAACAAGATTCTCTGTTGATATTGCATTTTAACTGTTGTTCGGCACTTTGTGGCTGTTAAGTCTGTGAAAAACACTATCTAAACTTTACTTATTTAGTCAAAAGCTACATTTCTAAAGACACTTTTATCCCAAATCCTCTATACCTGCTCTTTAGCTTTCCTTAAAAATAAACTGGGTTAATGTGTAGGGTTTACATGAGTTTGCTCTTGGCATTTACAAACTCTCTGTGGACCTCATGAACCCTCACAGAAGTGTGCCTGCATTGTGTGTGTGTGCGGTCCTCTGTCTCATGCCACAGGTAGCACTGGACGTATTTGCTCTGTGGTTAATCAATTACAGGCCCTTGCAGCCGAGAAAAGGACAAAGCAATGGCAGAAAATCTATCATATCATTCCCCTTGTGGTCTCAAGACTGATTTAAATATCTCTCCAACTTTAAAGAGTTCCATTAATTAAGATAAGGTGGCTTCTCTCCAGTGTAGCATGCACCGATTGCGTTACTGTGCTGATGAGAAACATGAGTCACTCTGTGAGCACATGAACAATTCATTTAAAAAAACAAACAAAAAAACAACAAACTTTTTTTTTTTTTTTTTTTTGAAGTGAAGAGTACTTTTTGTTTTAGTGCCACAAACAAGCACACAGTTAACCTGCTGGCTGTTATTGTGCAGTTACCGGCCTTACATAAGCCAAACAGGTAGATGCCGTTGAGCCAAAAGTGAGGTTGGGCACTACTCCCACTCATTAAACTAGGACTAACTAACACAATAGAACAGTATAGTGGTTTATTTATCCTGCACAGCTAAAGTCCTGCTTTAGCGGAACTCAGTAAACAACGATGGGATAATGAGAGGAGATAAAACACAAAGAGAAGGCAAATGTTTTCTTAGAAGAGTCTCGAGCTTTCAAACCGTTTTCCTGCTTCACAGTCAAATGTCACATCAGTGCATTTTTGACTAAACAAATGCAGTATGTAGGGAAAACCCTATGTGTATGGAAAAGATATTAAAGTTAAAATGCAAATATTTATGCATAATAGCATAAAGGGCTGCAAAAATATTTAGCCTTATCGCTCATCTGTGATGATTGGACGCGGGGTTAACGGGGGCATTCGCAATTGAAGAAAAGACAGGAGGTGGAAAGAACGAAGAGAGAGGAGCGAGGGAGTGGGTTATTTGACCAGCGTTTGGCGACAAAGCGCCTCGTACATTATCGTGGGTAAGTAAACACCCTGCACCGTCTGGAGTGACATCATTGTCCCAGAGAATCAATAACCAGCCATTTCCTGTGCAGCGGGGAAAATCGATGACTCTGTACACTAGATTACCTATCTTCGCCCACTCACCTGAGGAGACACACACACACAAACACAAACTGAACACACGCAGTGATGCAGCTCACATACATGGGCACCATTAACAGAAACCACTGTCATAGTTTTCACCAAAGGGAATGGTCTTTGTGCGGCTTCAGTGCAAAGTCAGCCCATTATGGGATTAGTGGCAGCCACAGCACGGTGTAAGCCTACTGTTGGAAGTCTAAAGGGGATAATAGCTCTGCCAAATCAGATTTCTATCAGGTTTCCCCACACAATCACACAGCACACACTCCTAAAAAACCTGGAGTAGCATGGCTCATTCCCAATCCGCAAGATCGCCTTGCTTTGCTCAGGAGTATTTGTCAACTTCTATTCTTGCTCCTGGCTCCTTTTTTTTTTGTAATCCAATATACAGTGTCTCATTATGCAATAAAGGCTAAATTCAGGGTTAAAATGTAATAAAAATGAATAAGTGGAGCCTAACAGCATTTTGAGCCACACAGGCATTTGGCATTGCTCAACGGTCGCTCATAAATTTTGTCACTCACAAACTAATGTCTGGTATGTGGTTGGAGCTTTAAGACCCACTGACTGAACTGTAGCTGAATGTGTTCAGCTAAGCAGCAAAAAAAAAAAAAAAAAAAAAAAAAAAAAAACATCTCTCCAGGCTTGTTTTTCTCAATAAATGTCTGGGAGGAAAAGTTCAGTATCATGAGGAGGGCTCTCGGATTTCCAAGGAGAGCAGCGGAAGAGCAGGCAGATTACTGACAGGAGTGAATGGGAGGGATAATGAGTAACTGAGCCCAGTTCAGTCACTCCATTACCTGTTTGTGCATAGACGAGAGATGCAGCTTGTGCAACAGGAAGGAGAGAAAAAAAGACATGTGACAAAAATGGAAACAGGGTGAGAAGAATAACAACACTAACGCTGTCAAATCACACCGACTAAATACAGCCTGAGAAAAACGTGTGATCTGAAAAGTTAAAAACAGACTCTTGGTCTCGATTTCAAACTCAAACAAAAAGGAAAGCACACTATGTTAACTGCCCGAGATGACTAAGAGAAAGATGTGTATTTTTTCCTCCCTTTATACACCAGATTGGGTTTCGTTATCAAAGACACAACTACATTTCTGTCATCTTAGGAACGAAATGTGTGGTTAGCCACTGCACATCTTTCAATTTTGGTTTGGAGTTGTTGTAAGAAAACACAAGCAGCGTGTTAACCTGATGAGCTACTCTCATCTTTGCGGCGTGGGCTCACCTGGGGCGCCGTCTGTCTGCGTCCTGCCGAGGCTCCAAATGCTGCGTTACATCAGCATGGACCGAGATGGGCTCATGAGCAAAGACGGTCAATAAGCAGGCATAGATTAGATTCATATTCTGTGGCTTCTACTGTAAACAAAGATAAGTCTGTTTTAAATCACTGTCATAGTGACAAAAAAGCTTTTATTGCTCTGTGTTTAATCAAGCATAGGTGCACTTAAATACGTAAGTTGTGCTTTAAAGGCATTATTCAGTGTTATGGGTGCTTATTTGTTTTCATGCCAAAGGGTACCTGGGAAGATTGATCCTACTCTACTCATATCTGTTCCTCTTTTTTACTACAACCAGGAGACATTTAGTGAAAAAAATAAACCAAATAAGTGTACTAACATGAACTATTCCCTCAAAAGTGCATTTTTCTTCTGTTTTTTTATATTTATCCCTGAGAAATGCACTGCAGCGAGGACTACTTAGAGACAAAGATGCAACTAAAATTTAAAACACAAAGAAACTTTGATAACGTGAGCCATCGTCAAAGTGTTGTGTAATCAGAAATGCTCTTCTGCATACCTGTGTTGTTAATTGGTGATTGTGTTACTGTTGCCTTCCTGGCCTTACAAGAATTCCGGGCGTTCTCCTCTGACCTCTGGCATCAACAACAATATTTTCTCTCAGAGAACTGCCGCTTGCTGGATATTTTCTCTTATTCGGACAAGTCTCTGTAAACCCTAGAGATGGTTGTGTGGTAAAAATCCAAGTAAATCAGCGTCTTAAGAGCAAACAACCACCTCGAGTTTATAGTCACTTAAATCACCTTTCTTCCTAATTTTGATGCTCTTTTAGAATATCAGCAGGCCATGTCTATATGCTTAAATGCACTCCGAGCTGCTCCCATGTGATTGGCTGATATCCCATTGGGGAGCAGAAATGGTCCATCCATTATCTTACACTTAATTAAAGCTGTGTTATGGTGGGCTAAGGCACATATTCCTTCTCCCAGGCCAGATTAAGATTTCTCCAGAGGTTCTGGGTCTACACTGTCTGTCATTCCCTTTTAGGCGTGAGCTTCCATAGGGAGGCACCCAGGATGCACGCTTATCAGATTCTCAAACCACCTCAAGTGGCTCCTTTCAACATAAATGCGTATTAGCTCTACTCTCAGCTCTCTCTGGATATCTGAGGCTCCTCATGTTCCTCAGCCACCCAGTGTAGGAAACTCATCTGAGCTCTTCTATTTGTGACCTTACTCTTTCAGTCACTGCCCAGATGTCTTGACCACAGGTGAAAGTTAGAATACAGATACAGCTTTGGCTTGGAGTTCAGCCCTCTCTTCATCACAACAGTGTATAAAACACCCGCTTTACTGCTGACACTGTCCCAATTTGCTGGTCCAACTTGCACTCTACTTTCCAATCACTCGTGAATCAAAAATGAAAAATCCCAGCATACTTGAACTTGACCTTCATACTCTGTAGTTGAACAGGTATACCTAACAAGGTGGCCTTTGACCATACATTAGTTTCATTGTTTGAGTCTTTGGTTTAAGAAGAGCAAGCATCATTATAACAGTTTATATGAGTGAAAATAAGGAACTAATAATTGGTGATCAATTTTAATTTTGGAGCAAGAGTTCAGAGCTGTTTAGCTGATCAAGATAGCCAGTAAGGGAAAACAATCCAGTTCTGTGTGGTGCCAATCTTCACTATTAGCTCTCAGGAAGAAAGTGAATAAGCGTACTTAAAGGGTTACAGCAACGAGCATCAGGTGCAAGCCACCATCTATTAAGACAATGCTACAGATTTCCCTTCTAGGCGAGTGCAACAGGATCCTCTCTTTGTCTGTGTGTGTGTGTGATCATGGACACATGTCTCGAGAGGAAATCCATTCTCAGAGCAAAGTTTTGGCCTGCAGCCTATGAATCTGACCCTGCACTAACCCGCCTGTAAGGTCGAGTCCGCGCACACTGCACCAAAGACCGTCCTGCTGGGTGAGGGTGCGTTCTGTATGGGACTCCCACAGGAAAGCTTCACACAATACGTTGCTCTCTTCGAGGAGGACATACAAATATACACAGACAGATTAAGCCACACACACATAAAAATGGAACACACACACACACACACACACACACACACACACACACACACACACACACACACACACACACACACACACTATCTCTCGCTTGTCTCAAGCAGACAATGGACAGTGGAACTGTGCCATAAGGGAGGGCTGTTGTCCAGTCACTGGGCAACTGGGGCAGCAGATGGTCATCTTCCCTTCCACTAACACCAATCAGGAGGGAGAGGAAGGGTGAGGGGTGAGGCTCAGCAGAGTGATCTCCGTCACAGTGTGAACCTTTCATTAAATACACGGGAATGACTCAGCCATAATGCATAAAGCAAATGAGCTGGACTCCGATAATGATGTGCACAAATCTGTGCAGAGTTACAACACATAAACAGTTTACCTAAATCTAAAAAGTGAAACACACGTGTCACCTGACAGAAGGTACAGCTTACAGTAGATGTCACTGGTTGAAAACGGTTGAAAACGTTAATGAGACAAACTCGGGTAAAACCACAAACACAGCAGAAATGCTGCGACTGAGCTTGGGTGCAGAAAAAGCAAAGTAGGGGAAAGGTCACTTCTGAAATAAAGAACAAAAGAAAAAAAAAGAAAAAAGTAAGGTTTTATATCCTGTTGACCAGTTGCTGCCTCTCAGTGTGAAAGTTTTGATTGGAGAGCATGTGTTGGATATGTGCACAGCTGTATGTGTGCGTGGGAGAGAGACAGATTACAGAGAGGTGCTTATAGTTTTTAGATTCTTTTCCCATCTCAGCCAGTGTTAATGAAAGAAAAAAAACACAACAATATACCAGCATTTTTTTCTACTTTCTGAAGCGTGTCAGGAGGCACACTTCAAGGAGGCTAAACCCAAAACAAGAATTGCATAAATAAAGGACCGATTGGCTGGCGGGATAGCTGATTCAGGACAGACATGAGAGCAATTTGTGCTCCTGGGCTAAAAAGATGTAAAAAACAAACAACTTGGAATGAATGAGGCTTTGTGTGCCCAGTAGAGTGAACCGCCAACACGAAACAAGAAAACATGTTTTTTAAGAGTTACATCACAAGGAAGGCATGACAGAGGGCAGAGTTAGAGCAGACAACAGAGCAGGAGAGAGGTCAAAAGAAAATAACGAAAGATAAAAAAAAAACAAAAAAAAACTAACCAGTTAGCATTTCTCAGCTTGTATTTTTGCAAGCAGTAAGAAAGCTAAGGTATGCTAATGTGACACTAGGGGAAACAGTGATTGGAGACTGAGATCCAACCCTGTAAACTTACAATCTCATTGCAAAGACTGGGACTGGGCCTATGATCACTCACAGCCAGTTGCTGTCTTCAAAGCGATTTTGATGGGTCAAGCTGACGGTAAAACAGCAATAAGGCGGAGTCAATCTGCTATCAGCGTGTGATTTAACTGGGTCAAGTTGGCAAATACGACTTAGATTTCCTGAAACGTGTTGGCAATCTGTCTGTAGTCATAAATTAGCTGGCAATTATTTGCAGAACTTCACTAATCTCTCTCAGAGTAATCTCAGTCAGTGTGCGATTGTTTGGAGACAGGTTACCACCAGATGACCTATGCAATCGCACTGTGGACGAAAGAGGTCAACCAGAGGTAGAGAGCTGGTTGTTACTGCTACTTTCAATCGGTTTTTGGCAGCAGAAAAAATTCAATGCACTGATACCTATACTATTATAATTGTAGTGTGACTGAGCCTAGTTTTAACTAAGGCAGTTTCATAAATCAGAACTATTTCATGCCAAAACTGAGCTCATTTGTCAGTCTGTTTAGCCATGGATGAATTAGCTGAACACCTATCCATCAGTTAGGTATCAACAAAATAAGAGGAGCGACCATACAAACACATTACTTGATGCCAGTGTTGTATTTGGCCGTAATTTGTTAAGTTACACTACCAACTGGTGATGTTCTGAAAACGCTACACTATAACTGCAAAAAAACAAAAAACAAAAAAAAAAAAAACCCCACACTATATCAAAGTCAAAAGGTGATGTTATTATATTACTTTAAGTGAAAACCTTACAACTAAGCTGCTCCAGCCAAATTCAGAGAGGTGGGGCACTGCTAATGTTGACTCTGGTTTTGCGCCAATCTCTTGACTGAAGCCAGAGCGCTTTGTTTTTGTACTAATGAGGACAAAGGAGGAAGTGGATGAGAGGCAAAGAAAAGTGACCAGTCATTATTTAAGCAGGTAGCTAAATTTGAAGAAAACGTTGCGCATTTATGTTTACCTGAGTGACATGCCACCCTGTTTTTTTACCTTTCTGCAGTCTTTTAGTCAAGTTGTTTACATCTTTTCTGCCAGCCTCCCCATCCATCTGCCACTCACTCATACTCTTAATCTGTTACAGTGTTTCCTTTTATCACTGCCTCCAAGCGATGCCTACTTAAAGGTGTTTTGTCAGTTAAAAAGGGACAGTTACGAGGAATGTTGTCTAACATCATCTCACAATTGAGGATGTGGTGTTGTTGCATTAGTCACCTGGCTGAGAAGCAGCTTGGATCATACCTGTGTTTCTAGTATGTAAATAAACACAGTCAAATTGTGAAAAAGCTGACACAGTAGGCGTGTAACAAGACTTGTCTAACAGTACAGTGTGCTGCTGGTCTTTTTAATGTACCTCAAAAAAAAAAGAAGAAGAAGAAAAACAAGTACACTGATTACTTCAAGGTGCCTGGGATAAAACCAAGCTTCCAAGTTTTTTTCCTCCCAAAATACGATCTTTCTAAGAACATGCTGGTGGATTTTTGGAAATCCGGGGACTAATCTGTATGTCTGTACTCAGCTATGTGAGCAGGGTTCTGAAAAACAACTCCAAGTGCCAAATACTCACACAAAAAGTTGATTTTCATACATTTAACAATGCCACAAGAAGGAGGTGTAGAAAGTGCTGAAGGTAATGTCGGTCTTAAAAATTCCCTGCACATCTTCATTAGAGATATCGCTGAAAAACAGGTCTCCAGATTTTAGGAAAAAGAGAGCGATAGAGGGAGGGAAGGGGTTAACCTATATAGTAAGCCATGTTTCTTTTCCCTTTACGCTCCCAGCAGACAGAGCTTCAGTTTGATAAATAGCAGGCCCCCTCAAAGCAACAGATGCTACGACTCAAACCCCAGCAAATTCATCAGCTCTGCCAAACAAAAAAAAAAAAAAGAAAACCTGAGAGCCCAGAGCCAAGAACCTTCACGGCTGTTCCACATACCGACAACAAGCCTGCAGAGAAACACTGCGAGAATGAACGGCACGTATGGAAAACAGGGCCCCCTCCATACAGCTCGGCACTGCTAAAACAACTCTGTCATAGCTGACCCTCAAGTCCCCAGATTTTGCAGAGGAGGCACTTCCAACAGTGACTTCTTCTCCATCTGAATCTGAATGAGGTCAATGCACTCCCAGTTTTTGTTTTTGATTTGCTTTGGTTTGGGGTTTGCTTTTGTTGTTTTTTTGTTCAGTTCAAAGGCTGTTTGCACCATTTGTTTTCTTCATTATATCTGTGGTTTGGACCCAGAAATTGCTACTTTTCCTTATCAAACCGTCCTACTTACACATGCAACCCCCCTCTGTGACAGCCAGGCATCTCACCACACTGACACTCCTACAGCTGAGATGGTTATACAGTATGCAAACAATTGTGGAAGAGGGAGGAAAATATGTTTTCCACATGGTTTTCTCTGAAAGACAAAAAACAAAACAAAACAGTGGTTTCTTGAAAAGTGCTTTTCTCTCAGGAAACAGATGCCTTTCTTTGTGGGATAGTTTGGTGTTTTGTGGTTGTGTAGGAGAGGGCTTGCCATGAAGCTGGGTTGTTTTGTTTAAGGAAAAGTGAGAGGGACAGGCAGTGGGTGTGATATTTTAGGCCAAAGTTTGGACTGTGAGGAGTGAATGAGGTGTTTGATTAGGAGTGTTTAGCAGCACTTCAGCGCTTGATACTGAGTTAGGGCGTCTGGCGTGTGAGCCCATCATCTCTTAATCTGTCTAGACAATGCCAGTCACAGACACACAGTGGATAGTCTGACATATGGAAAGGGTGCTTTTAAAAACGCATAAGTATTAAAAATATCTACACCAGCAGCCAAAAGGAGGAGAGAGTTTGTCTGCATCTGACAGCAACACGTGACATTTGCATTTCTGTTTTTGTCTGGCTGCTTTCACGGCATCTGCTTTTAGAAATGCTCCTGAATTCTTCCTGTTTTGTTTTGCCCGAGTCTGGTTTTTAAATCACTGGGTTTTCCATTTTAACACAAATAATGAACTTGAACTGCAAGCCTTAAAAGAAACTCACTACTTGCTCCGCTCTGGCATGTGGGACATCAGTCGTGCCCTAAATTTACTGGCTATCTGTCTGTGATTTGATTTCCCAAAGTGGCTCAAGAGCTCTGGGCTAGACTCTGAAGTGAGATGGGAGACAGGTTGTCCTTTCAGACGCCCTCTTGGTTTCCAATATGACAGTAACACGCAGGGAAACAGTCACATGACCCCAGACTGTCACAAGATAGAGAAGCTTCAGAGTCCAGATACAATGACACTAACCAGAGTCTGAACATGTTTATCAATAGACTACACCTCACTGTCAGAGTCCACCTTAAACTTCAAGCATGCACATAGACTGGCGTACACAGGCCAGGGGAGAAGCTGTTTCCTTCTCATTGTGTCAGTAACTTTTACAAGAATTTAAAGGCAGAAGAAACATATATTCAAGACCTATCAAACCAGGCAACGTTATTCCGAACTGTTGTCCAGTTTTGATGAGTCTGTGCTAATTGTATAATCAGTTTTCTGACAGCAGTGGCACCCAGTGTGGTCTTCTGCTACTGTAGCTCATTTGGCTATTCGAGTTATTCTTGAATTTTTTAACCTTACAAAGTGGACGGTGAGTGAAGCAAACGGTACACATGTACATGTAATTCAATGGGCTTTACATAAAAAAAGGATATATAGCCAATTTAGAATAAATAATTTAATCTATACCTTACCTATGTCATTGGTTAGAGGGAGGAAACAGGAGCAGACAGAGAAAAACCTGCAAATTCTCAAGGAGAGCATGCAACCTTCACATAGAGAAGCCCCAGTTAACCAGCAGGAGGAGGGTAAGACTCAGAAACATTTAAGCATGAAGTGACACTGTTAACCACATTTCACACAAAATAAAGACACAAACATGAGGAAACAAGTAACACAGAGTAGCATAAACACAAATACAGCTATACAATCAAAAAAAATAAATCCTGCTAAACAACCATTATATGTAGGTCATACTGTTAATATTCACTAATGTAAGACTGCATGAGAAAGCAAAGAACACTGGGGGGAAAAAAACAGGCCAAATATTATATGGACTGGCTAATATTTTCAATATAAACATTGATATTTACATTGGCTTATTCCAGACATATTAGCATTGGCAGAGGTTTGTTACTGTGTGCTGATATTGAAAGAAAAAGATCCTCTGTGTACGGAGCCATCGTCCCGATTGTTTACACTTCCAGCACAGCACATGCAGCAGAGCACAAATTACAGCTGAGGAGTGTGAAATAGAATCACAGGGTGATTTCACAGTAAGTTTGTAACCAGTATGTGAAATATACTGGTGGACAGCTAATAACAACAACCCTATAATTTTTCCAATTTTCTGTACAGCTCTTGGCATGTGGTAGTTAATATAATCAATGTTGTAATTAGAGCCTCAACCTCTAAATAATATGCTTTATCCCATTACTAGGTTGTGTCCAACGTACACGGCTTTATCCAGATTACAAAACAAAAAAATAAGCTTTGACTGCTGTAGCTGTAGTGGTGGAACAAGCAGACAATAATAAGGTTTTCAAGGGTCAAAACAACAGCGCCCAGAGTGGAAGCAGAGACGTTCCACTATGTTGCAAGAAAATTGACATTTCATCAACGATAGAGAAGTGCTAACCACAGAAACTGGAGCCAAGATATTTTTTTTTCTGGTTTGTTTATGGTCTGTGTTTCTGTGAGTTTGAGCCAGCAATGGAGACCATGTGCCCTCTAGGCAGTTATCAGTGACGTAGACCAACTTCTGCTTAGGTAGCCCTGCTGAAATGATGAAATGGAAAAGCAAGAGAAAAGACAAAAAAAATTAAAAGTGAGCAGAGACAGTTTGGGTTTGATGGGATTTTCACAAGCGCTGACATCACCGTGTGGGAAAATTACTCCATGTCTTCTCTTATCTACGTCTGACCTCAGAGGTGCTGGCAGTGTTTGCGCTCACAGAGCAAATATCACATCAAAACACACCAAAGAAGCCCTGTGTGCCATTTCCCATGCGCAACCTCTACGCCAGCGTGTGCACATGTGCACAGCAGCAGATAGATACAGTAGATTTCATGAAGCTGGAAGCCATGAAGGAAGCCTGACCAAAGATTGTGGCAGCGCAGGAAGGAAGTGGAGCACACCCCTGGATATGAACAGGAAGCAGCCAGGAAAGAGGACTCTGACAGGACACACACACACTCAGAGAGTTATGGCTCCAGCTTGAACACTGACCAAGGCACAAAATTTAAGAATGTTTTTGTTATAACAAAGATTTTTAACTTGCTAAATCTGGGAATACTGTAAGCAGATCTACTGTAAGAACGGCTACAGTACCAAAGAAAAGTAGGTGAAGCAACAGAGCTTCAAACAGATTTAGAGTGTTTATTCAACTCTGATTATTGTGGGTGTAAGAATAATTTAGGCCTCAGTCACACAAGGCTAGAGAGCAGTTAGCGACCCGACTAGCAGAGGAATTCTGATTGCTTTGGTTGCAAACAGATTGCCACGGCCACCTGAAGACACTGATTTGTCTGCAAACACTCGCCATTTTACTCTCCAAGTTGTCATGAATGACTGCAGTGACTGCAAACCTTCAGAAACCAGTCACCAACTAGTCCAGGAATATATCTGGAGGTTGCCCAGGGGTCACCGAGAGGTCTCTAGGCCTGTTTGAATGGGGCTTTGGCTATTGATTTCGAGGCAACTGCCAGCAACCTCCAGCAACCACACAATCAATACATTTTTCTCTGTGGTTGCCAAATGGTTGTTAACTGGTCTCTAGGCCTGTGCGATTGCTGACAATTTATGCATCAGTGGGACATCTATGCTTTATCTACATCATAATTGCAAACAACTCTGAAACCATCTGACTTAACCTACAATTTAACTACTGTGTCAGCTCGTGTTATTAGTGGCCTGTTCAGTATCATCAGTTCCTCTGTTTTTTGATTCATCAGTAAGAGAATAACAATCATTGTCTCAATATAAGGAAAAAATTATTGCATCAATATATTGACTCATAAATGTCAAAGATTTACTTGCCAGTGATTGCCAAAATATAAATATAAAGACGTGGAAAAACTGATCACAACCAAAAAGTGTGTAACTAGGAGGGATTTTCATTTCATTTGTTTCTCTGCTTATGTAGCTTACATCGTCAGCTCTATAAAGATTCTCCACAAAAGGCTAAAATCAGACCTCAGTTAGTCCAGTTCCACTGATGGAATTTTTTTTTTTTTAAAAGGCCTCTGTTTGTTATGAACCACAGACTAAATCAACTTAAATCAAGACATCTAAATTGGAGAAGCTAAATATCACCAAATCATCTGTTAGATAATATAAGGATCATCTGATGATATAAATTTAAAAAAAGAAAAAAGAAGAAGGAAAAAAAAAAAAAAAAAAAAAAAAAACACCTCGACTGTTTCCCAGAGTCTGATATGGCTGCTATCTTGGCCCCGTCTCCCTTGTAAAAAGAGATTTGATCTCAATAGGACTTCCTGGTTAAAGGTAGAATAAATAAATAAAGTTTGTGAGTGCTGAGACCGATAGGCCAGCTACACAAAGAGACTGTTGTTCTGCCTTAATGTAAGTATTTTCCCTTTAGAGGAATAAAGGAAGAGGCTCATCTAATGCCTAAGCTGATGCTATCACATGGAAACTTTCCCCAAAAAGACTTGTCTCAACACGTTTGTTTTTTTTAGTATTTCTCTCAAAATTGATGTCAGAAAAAAGATGGGTTTTTTTTTATACAAATGGGCCATATGTTACCAAATTTAAAAAAGCCAAAATGATAACAATAAACCCACTGATTTATATAAAATGTAAAATAGGCACATAAACTGCAGATGCGCACAGCAATCAGTGTTTTTCAGTCTATTCATGTCTGTTTAAATGGCAACTTGTTACTGCTGGTTGACAGCAAAGACAGTTTAGTATAATTAAGTCAAGATGACATATGTTCAGCTTTTACATATTAGTCACTGTGAGAACAGCTGTGCAAGTATAGTATATCAGTGCATTCGAGTGCATTTAGTAAAACGGGATTCACTCAAGCCCTTGTGTTTTGTAACTCACACTTAAGAGACAAACAACGCACACTGCTGAAATGTGTTCTCAACAATGGCCTACAGGCTTACAATACATGTTGACAGAAAACACAAGGACATACACATCCACACACACACAGGTTGCATGGGGGTCTCAGGGGGTGCTGTTTCTCGCATGCATGCTAATAGACATACTACCAATGGCTGCACACAATATTCACAATACTCTGCTGTCGTCTTACTGCAGGGTCAAAGAACATGATGTCCCCCGAGGAGCAGACTTATTATACTTTTGTATTTTCTAACTGGATTTTATTTCTATTTCATTTATTTAGTCGTTTATTTTTGAATTCAGCTTAGCTTGGTTAGTTTCCAGGATAGAATTGCCCACTTAAGATTCATTCATTGTTTGAAAATGTTTAGTTTTCATTGGTTTTAGAGTTGATTTTAGCCTTTTTGATAAGAAGAAATAAAAAAACAAAAGCATATTCATTTAGCTGGGTTTTTAATGTTTTTCTCAGAACAAAGAAAGCATTAATAAGACCTGTTTACTGTTCAACTCCTCACTGATGTGTCATAAGCAGTGGTGCTTCTTGACCTAGTTTACAGTTTCTGTTATTGATTTAAATTTGTATTTGAAAACCACTTTAACAGCAAAGAAGACAAAAAAGGCACGTGCTACCAAGAGGTGAAGGTCTGTAAAATGGATGTGTGTGAAAGAGAA
Organism: Oreochromis niloticus; assembly: GCF_001858045.2. Taxonomy (NCBI): domain Eukaryota; kingdom Metazoa; phylum Chordata; class Actinopteri; order Cichliformes; family Cichlidae; genus Oreochromis; species Oreochromis niloticus. Next base: position 11,965,140 of record NC_031980.2, on the reverse strand, counting down.
AAGGGTTGGTATCAATGTGGCTAATATTTTCCTGATCTTTGTCATTTAGGGGCCATGTCCAAAGCAGCTGCGTGGGCCATCTGCCAAAGAAACTACTCCCACTCCAACCTTTCTTACTCCCACACTTCGATGTCTATTCAGCACTTCAAAATCTGCACTGTTTGTATTTTATTTTTGTATCTCAGTCATCAAAGTAACTTTTTCCTTCCTTACATAGACTACGGACACTCATAAGGATGAATCTGCAACAATGAAACAAATTTACATAAAGGCTGAGCAGGAATAGGTCACAGTGCTCAGTGCTCTACTATTTGTTTTGTTTCTGATCCTTCTCTCTTCCTTTTTCCATGTTTCTTGGCTCCATCAGATTAGTATCCAGTTTGTTTTTATGACTCAGGATGCTGCACCATGCTTGTGTATGTTTTACTACCCCAAATGTGTGTGTGTGTGTGTGTGTGTGTGTGTGTGTGTGTGTGTGTGTGTGTGTGTGTGTGTGTGTGTGTGTGTGTCAAGAGGAAACATAAACTGGAGGACATATCGGTCGAGGCCAGAGCAGAATGTCACACAGGAGTGTCAGAGTGCAGGTTACATAATACTGAGGGGCATTAAGGAGAGGCAGGAGGGGGTCACATGACCCTCAGCGGGTTTCACTTTAGGTCATTTACTCTGGTAATACAGCTTATGGTGTCTCCTGCAAGTATTTAGGTTTCCAAGACACCCTATCCGCTCGCTGTAATGTGTGCTAAACAAATAAAGTTGCCTGTTACCACTGTGCCATAGGTTAACTCTCTAGTGCCTGGAAAGAATGTTTTAAAATAAATAAAGTAAAATCAAATGCATGAGTGAAGTGAAGTTCTTTTTTTTTTTTAATCCAAGCAAAGATCAGAAACATACGTTTTTAAGTAAGTTAAGTGCACACAAACAATGGCTTCAATTTATTATATTAGCATGTAACTCTTAAGACTTCAATAAGCTGAAAGGTGTCACTGATGATAAAAACACATCACTGGAGTACTAATTAGAACTAATGTAGAGGAAGCCCAACATTTTAAAAGGCACACAATAGCAGTTTTTTAAACATATTTTTTATGTAAAAGAGTATTTTTTGTTCAATTTCCCACAAGTTCTGCACCATCTGAGAATCATGATTATTTATTCCAGAAATACCTATAATGAACCTGCTCACAAACTTGTGTCTCCAGTTTGACTGTTCTTCAAATGCACCAGCTGTAGTGCTACCAAGAAAACACTTGGATTAGACTGAGAGACGTGCATGACAAGAAGGTTTTTTTCTCTTTAGTAGTTTTAGTCATTTGTCGCTGTAGACTAAATAAATAAAAGGTATAATGGTTGTATTTCAATATCAAGGAGGAAGCACTAGTTGGGTATTTGTCAGTACCCTCAAATGTTCAAAGCACTGAAAGTTTTTATCTCCGCCTTGGGTGGACGACTTTGAGCTTACAACTGCTTTGTGACAACGTGATGGAAAGCACAGAAATGCTCTAAACTTGTTCTATTACAAGGCAGCCAATCACTTTTACAGTTGCAGTCTTAATGCCAAACTTTTACAAATAACAGAAACGATCACAGGACACATTTTGTAAAAACCAAGTCCCCCCCCACCCCACCCCCCGAGGTACGATTTACATCCAACTACAGTCTGTGCCTTCTAAAGAATTTATGATACCATAAAATCTAAAATAATCAAAGCCTGTCTGTTTTGTTTCTTCTGCATAAAATGCCTCGAAGGATTTTAAGTTGCTACAAAAAAGCTGGAACTTGCTTTGGATTAGCGGATTAATATGTTGGCGTACAAACTGCAAGCCTGTGTTTAAAAAATGTCTGCCAAGGTGATGCTGTTATACAACATGCAACAGGAGAACAACCTTAACCCTGCAAAGCCTGAACCATCAAATAACTGACAGAAAATTTAATTTTGCATAAACCATTCTTCTTACAACTGGCATTTTTGGTGCAATGTTTTTGCTCATGGCAGCACTGCATGTGTGTCATTTACGACGTCAGACTTTTCAGGAAAATGTGATAAACTTGGCGTTAGAGGGTTAAGCTCAAGATATTCTGTTCACAATTTTATCAGAGTAGGAAAAGTATAAAATCCTCTCAGCTGCGATAATCCCTTATAAAAATAATTACTAATTAATTCTGTCAAACAACAACTCAATTAATCTAATACTTGCTTCAGCTCCACTGTTTAGCATCTACTTCACTAGCACTTTGTATTCAAAAGGCATAAAACTACAGAAATGCTTTCCTTCTTGTGTTTGTTTTACACTGGAGCATGACTCATCCTCTAATATCACCTGGGGCAGGACTAAATGTTTTGACATTAGTGGTAGCTTTAATTATGGTCTGTCATGCTACAGCTTAGCGAGTTTTATAAATACTTTATGCAATCTTGAATCACAGGACAGAATTACTTAACAACTTCCTTTAACTGAGTCTAAATTTGTCCGGATCTGTCCAGAGTTGTATGAGTTTGAATAGACTTGATTAGCTCAATGCTCAAATCAAGCATATGTCCTTGTGCAGCTCTCCCTTCTGAAGATCCAAACTCACGTATACACGTGAAAGTGTATATCCAGCCGTATTGGCCATTTGGGCCGAGCAAGGAAGAACTCTTTGGATCTCTGCCATCTCCCATGGCCTGTATTTCCTGCTCCACCCCACCACCCCGTCCAGCCCGAGGATTAGCTGGTGGTCACCCCACTCAACCTATTCTCTCTCCCACTGTCCCTCACAGCTCTGCCACCTCAGCGTTTGGCTGTTTGGACAGGAAAACCCTCAACCAGCTGCCTGCAATAACAAACCAGCCCTATTCGCAGCCAGCAAGCGTGTGTGGTTCTAAAAACTGTGTCTGTGTGTACATGGGAAAGAAAGGGAAAAAGAAAAAGAATAAGCATGGGGAAAAGGAAGAGCTCCCTGTGAAAATAGATTGACTGAAAGTAACAGAGTGGGAACCTAAGATTGGTGTGTGAAAGGAGGCGACATATTTAGGTCCATAAGTATTTGGACAATAACACCATTTTTAGAATTTAAAAAGAAAAAGGAAATAACCAGCTCACAACCTGAAGTATACCACATCATCTGTCAAACATGGTAGAGGTGATGTTATGGCACGTGCACATATGGACACCTGGTTCAGTAGTGTTTACTGGTGATGTGATTGCTGATACGAGTAGCAGAATCAACTGAAATGTACACAGCAGTATAGAATTGACAGCTATACTGTCAGCTCAGGTTCAGCCAAATGCTGCAAAACTGAACAGACAGTGCTTCACAGTGCAAATGGATAATAGCCCGAAGCAAATGGAAAAAGCAACCCAAGACTTTCTCAAGGCAAGGAAATGGGATATTCTTCAATGGTCAAGTCTCTCACAGGATCTCAGCCCAAAAGTGCATGCTTGAGCCTCTGAAAGTGTGGGATATATGTATAAAAAAAGTGGTATATCGACACAATATTGTAAAAAAAAAAAAAAAAAAAGTGTCACTGTCCAAAAATATACCTAACTATGAGGGTGAATTTGCATAAATGTAACACAAATATTAGAAGAAAACTGCACCTATTTTCATTTTTTCGGAGATGATACACAGTTATATCTTTCTATGAAGTTCATGACACAATACAATTAAATTGCAGGCATGTTTTAAAGACTTAAATGTATAATGTCCCATCGTTGTTCTGCTTTGTGTTGGCACACAACATTGAAGAACATAAAGAAGGAAGCAATTTTTTTTTAGTGTACTTAATGACATGTTTGTGTGATGACTGTATTAGAATAGTTTCAATTGGGTTTCAGAATTCATCTCAGCACTGAAACAGCACTAGTGAAAGTGATGAATGACCTTTTTATGACCTCTCATAGTAGACTCATCACTGTCCTGTTAGACCTCAGTGCAGCATTTGATACCAATAATCATAACATTTCACTACAGAGATTAGAATACAGTGTCAGTATTAAAGAAATCCACCTCAGTGGTTTGAATCATATCCAATAGTTCAAGTCTGTACATGTAAATGAGGAGTCTTCAAACATGAAAGTTGGTTACTGAGTTCCATAAGATTCTCTTCTGGGACCAAAACTATTTACATTTTACATACTTCCTTTAGGTAACATTATTAGAAAAACTGCATATATTTTCATTGTTATGCAGAGCTTATCTATGGATACTGATGACACAAATCAATTAGTCAAACTACAGGTATGTCTTAGAGATATAGAGGCCTGGATGTCCTGTAACTTTCTTCTTCTAAATTCAGAAAAAAATTGGCTGTTAGTTTGCCCTAAAAACCAGATACTTTTTCTGGATGGCATTACCTTGCCCTTCAATAACACTGTGAGGAATCTTGGAGTCATTTCATCAGCATATGTAGGACTGCCTTCTTTCATCTGGACACTGTCTCTAAAATTAGAAACATCCTGTCTCACAATAATGCTGAAAAACTGGTTCATGGATTCCTCATTTCTGGGATAGACTATTGTACTTAATTATTAACATGTTCCAAAAATTCCCAGTAAAGCCTTCAGTTGATCCAAAATGCTGCAGCGAGAGTACTGACGGGGACTACTAGAAAGTGAGACCATATTTCTCCCATATTGGCTTTTCCTCACTGACTCCCGGTAAATGAAGTATTGAATTTAAAATCCTTCCTCTTACATAAAAGGACATAAATAATCAGGCCCTATTATAGTATGATATCATCCTAACAGAGCACTATTCTCTCAGACCACAAGCTTATTTGTGGTTCATAGAGTTTCTACAAGTAGAATGGGAGGCAGATCTTACAGGCCCTCAGGCTCCCAGTTTTCTCTCCACTTTTAAGATTAGACCGAAACCTACGCTTTGTTGTAAAACTTACAATTAAGGCTGTGATTCTTAAATGTCCCTTAGTTATGCTGCTAAAAGCTCAGACTGCTGTGTGAATTCTTGTGATGCACTGAGTACTTTTTCTCCACAAACCTTTTTTGACTCCCCACATGTTTATATACCACTGAAGTATATTATCAAATTTTTGTCATCATTATTACTTAGTCAGCGTTTTGTCCTGTCTTCCTCCCATTACCCCAACCAGTCACAGCACATAGCTGCCCATTCCTTAGCACGGCTCCTCTGGAGGTTTCTAATGTTCAAAGGGAGTTTTTCCTTCCCACTGTCGACAACTGCTTGCTCACGGAGGGTGGGGTCATTTCATTGTTGGGGTTTTCTCTTAAAGAGTATAGGGTTTTTATCTTACAGTATAGACTACCTTCAGGTGACTGTGATTTTAATCTTCTTCCTATTCTTCCTTATTCTCTATACCTCTGTGGGGTGGAGAGTCTTTTTTTGTGACTAATATGTGAGCATGGTCAATTTGTAATTATGATTTAGGTTAATAGGTAAAAGATTTGGGAGTTGTTTTGAGCACTTTTATTTAAAAGAAAGCATAGTCTACTAGTTTAATTACTCCAATTATGTGAAGTCAAGATATCGAAACTGGGTGTAACTGTGTAACCATAGCTTAAAGCACTGAAGATGTTTGTTTGTTTCACACCGTTGGTGTTAAAAACATACACCCAATGCCAGAATACCATTTCACTGTCATATATAGTCCCTTCCCTACAAGTGACTGGTTCAGTAAACTAAGCTGGAATCTCCAAATCGCTTTGAATGACATTGTTTAGACATCCCCCATCGAGCAAAAAAACAACATGTTTGAAAGCATCAAACGTGTTTAACTACATTCTGAAACGTTCCTGCATGGTAGGCAAACTGTAAAGTAAGTGTACTTGCTTTAGCTTAATGTCTAACATTTTAATCTACGCTACAGTAGATATCACACAAACACAGCTTGTAAAACCTTGAAGAAACTCCCCCCCATGAGCTCAGGTGACCTTTTACCCACTCTTTCTGCTTCCTGTGCTGGGTAGCACACCAAGAGCCTCACTTCCTGTGAGAGACCAACTTTCCCTCACAACTGTTTGTGCATTCATCTTCCTCATGTTAATTAATCTTCATTCTTTTGCCTCTTTTAGAGCTACTGTTACCGTTATGCAACTATCAAATGGGTTGTTCACACTTCTGTCTCTCTCTCTTGCCCTCAGTGTGCTCTTTGAACTATTATATCATATAACACTGGAAGAAAAAACAAAAAACTCAAGGCACTAAACTGGTTTGTAGAAACCAGTCTAACCCAGAACCTCACAACATCCACCAGCATCTTTAATGCACGGCAAACCCCTCTCTGTTTTTACAAGTGGCACTGCCACAACCACATACCCCACAATGACAAATAAAATAGTTTAACCCAGCGAGCACTGTGGGAGCAAGCCAGTACAAAGACCACAGGCTTCATACAGAACACACAGATCTCCTGAAACACACCAATGCACAAATATACTAGCTGTTATGGACCCCATATCACAGCTACACCACTGTCACTGTTGCTTCTGCAGTGATTTAAACTGTTTTTCCCCTGCAGTCAGCTGCACACACACACATATGGGAAGAGTTTGACCAAAAGAACTGAACATTTCACACAATTTGGCTGCAATAGCTAATACATCACAAGAGTACAGCTCTGTGCTTGTCTATACAAACACTTGTGATGTATATAAAACTCTGAGTGAACTGGCACACAGGAAGGAAGAAAACCCGGTGCATAAAGCAGGTATGTTTACACACTTGACATAAAACTCAAGACGTGTACATTTAATGTGGAAAAACACAAAGTGGTAAATCTACAGTGGATGATTTACATAAACACATCTGGTTGCTCCATAACCGGCACACACACACACAAAAACAAAAGATCTATAGAAAGGAGACACACACCGAGCCACACAAGATCATGTCTCAACATGCTTGAACATGTAATTCTCACTCCTCAGCAGCCTCCTGCAGGGGGTGACAGGCAGCTGAATATTCAAACACCAGCACAGCCATATTGCTTGTTTACTCCTATAAGTGTTATCTCATATGCAATATATCAGGTCTGACTGACACAACTTTGGCAAAGTGGAAGAAAATAATGCACCTTACACATAACAGTGGTCTAAGGGGAAGCCACCACTACAAACAACAAGGTGACATATTATTAGAGCTTACTAAATCCCTTAAATCCCTTAGAGTGCAACAGTAGTGTCCTAAAGTTGCTTTCAAAGCCAAGCAAGTTTTATGTTACGAGCACATAAACACACTTAGTCATCAAGTAGCTTCTACTACCCAAAAATGTAGCATTATGCACCACCAAAACTTAACCTTAACATAGCCACTTTTTCGTTTTGTTCCTTACTTTTAGGTCACCAGTTTAAAAACATCACATGACCAGAAGGAGGTCTGTTCAAGCTGCTTGAACATCAACAAGCAGGTGACAGAAATACATCAGCCTAAAGAGCAAAAACACACAGAGGTGATGTAAGGATTGAGGTGTGGTAGGACGTCACGCAATAACATGTCCCATATCTGCTAGTTTGTCACATGATGTTCAGGAGTGTTCAGCAGCCCACGCATTAATAACCCTAACTTTTTCCAGAGGCTAGCCCGGCATTCTTAACACTTCACAGCACACCCAGATACTCTTCCTTATACATACACGGAAACAGGGAGATGGTAAACAAGGAGTGGATGTCACCGCAGTGCTCTGAGCTTTCATACTGGCACAACTCGCTGGCCCTGTTAATAAACACACTCTCAAACTGTGCACAGACACACACACACACACACACACACACACACACACACAAGACTAGAAGGAGCGATCAAGATATACTTGTATAGAAACATGTACAGTACCTTTGACCTCAGGAGCTACAGTGAGCAATCAAAACCAGCAGTGCATGGTTCAACTTACTGTGCTCAAATTATCAATTAATTAATCAACTAGCAATCAAAACAGACAATCCGCTGACTAAATCAGTGGAAAACAGAAAATAGTAAGTAGTCTATCAAATAAAAATGCATGCAAAGCATGGCGTATGCTTAAAAAGTGCTTAAAAAGTGCCATATTTTATTGCTTGACACAACAGTAATTTGAAGACTTTAGCCTATTTAAAATTCTCTGGATATTAATTAACTGCAACAAGAGAGAAAGAGTCATTTATTACAGGCCAAATACAGCAGTGGTCTTTCTCTACCAAACATCCATGACCATTTCAGCGAAACAAAAAGTAAAACTTTAGTTTATATATGTAACCCATCCTACACTGCACAATCAAAGAAGACACAATGCCAGCTATCAAGTGATATTCCATGACAACCTATAATAGGGTACAGTGCACCTCGGCCATACTAACTCATGAGTTGAGACCCCACTTACCCTTCTAAGGTCTAAGTGATGCAAATGATGCTTTGCAATATCAAACTACTGTATGTATTAGTTTACTTATTTAACAATATAATCATCTCATCATAAAATATCTAAAAAGCTTCTATGTTATTTACAGTAAGACATCTCCCCAATGTAAGCATGGTTACATCAAATTATATACATCAAATTGTCAAAAACAAAAATCGACATAACTGCACTGTTTGGAATAAAAACTGGTTTAGAGTTTGAAGCTCGACTTTTTGGACACAAGTTGAAACAGAGACTCAGCAAGGCTCTTAAATCAGTCATGTGATTTGGACGCATTGGGGTATCTGTTGACTGCAGAGGGATAAAATGTGGTTTATTGTGGTCAGCGACAACTAAAACAAAGAATTCCATCGATTAATAAAACATAAAACAAAAACTATAAAACATGGAAACACTTTTCTCTTTATGTATTGTGTCAAACACAATACATAAAGAAAAACATGTGAAAAAGAGAAGGGAAGTGTAAATCATCTTCATGTTTTTTGGTCTTGCCCACTGTTCCAATCCCCATTTCTTTTTAGACTAAATATTTAGGTTTGAAACCAGGTTCCTCAATTATTGATTTGTGATACATCCCATAGGTTTCTGTTTAGAAATAAAAATGTAAACAACAAAAACATCATAATAATAAATATTCTAATAACAAAGAGTTAACAACAACAAAATACAACCGACTTCACATTATGGTTTATAATAAATGAGGAACTCAAAAAACAGAACCAGCGATATAAAAAAAATAGCCCTAAAAAGAGATTCATCACACCAAGATAAAATTAGAGCTTCAAATAAATATATTTAAATTATATTATGATGATTTCCAACTCTATGCTCTTATTCTTGTAGCTCTCATTTATCTCATGCTGTGCCGCTGCACCTCAGCTCATCTCCCTTTAAGCCAACTTTTATCTGATTGGCTACCCATCTCAAACAGAAGGTCTGAATGTGAAGTGGCAAAGCTGCTGCATTCACATCCATAGCTATTCCCCATGACTGTATTAAGGACATCCATATTCAATGGCATCATTAAAATCCAAGAGTGGCTCTTTTGTACATTTTCTGATATTATTTTATTATTTTTAATATGAGCATCCATCATTTTTATTTTCCATCTTCTTCTGCTTCAGGGTCAGGGAGGGGCTGGAGCCTATCCCAGCTGTCACAGGGCGAGAGGCACGGTACACCATGCACAGGTCGCCATCCATTCCACATACAGATAGACAAAAATTCATACCAACGGCCAATTTTAGAAGCAACAACTAACCAGTCAATTAACCTAACCCCATGCATGTCTTTGGACTGTGGGATGAAGCCGGAGTACCCAGATCCATTTTGCATGGGGAGAACATCCAAGTTTGAAAAGAATCCATGACCTTCTTACTGTGAGGCAGCAGTGCTAAACACCATGCTACTGTGCTGCCCATTAAAAAATATAAGACCAAAAATAAGGACATGCTCAATATATCCGCTATAAACAACAGTTACTGAAGTCTCACAACATGTCACACATTATATCTGAGTTGTTCAGCAACTGCATTATAAGAGAATTTACTTCTTTTAAACTGTTCTCATGGCAGCTATTAATAATGGTTGGCTCAATGACTGACCTTTCACCTCCTGAAAGGATCTGTGCACCTGGACTGCTACACAAACACTGTAAGCTCCTCCTACGGCTTTGGTGTCTGCAAATGGAAAACAAAGGATCTAACTGCTTCAACCATGAAGCAAAATCCTCCGTGCCTCCCCTCCAACACCGTATACAACATGTGATTACTACTGACATGTATGTTCCACCCTTTGGGCAAATGTGAAAAACACAAGTGACTAAGCTGGTGTTGATGATGAACTGGTACCTTTGTTTCAAGCAAGTGCAGGCTTGACCACAGAAACATACTGATATAATACAAGAGATAAAGATGTTGACTTTCCTCTATCTCAACAACGCTCACAAGTAGTTCTTGGTAAACTTTCTGGGAAGAGATGCTGACTAAATTAGGCTAGCCTGGTTGTGATTTTAATGGGGCCCAGCACAAACCCACAACCACACACAGAGAACACAAACATTCATCCTAGTTTCCTAGAAGTTTTTGAACAAGCTCCAGCTGAAGTCGTCCAGAGTGTACATGCAGTTCCCCTCCTCCCAAATGTCTTCTGTTTTTGCACAAACTGTAACCCACCCGCCAACCCCTTCACAATCGCACCCCTCCCCGACATCCCGTTCCTCCAACTCCCCCCCTCCTCTTTACTTTCTGGCTGCAAATAAACAGAATCTAGAGGTGTGTCTGCTCTCAGCCAATAGGCAGCCTCTCAAGCCTTTGCCACTGAACCAATCACAGCAGCCGGCAGCAGCAGCCGTCTTGCCTTCTGTTAACGGCAGTTGTTGTTTTCCTCCTCTCCGTGTTTTCCTCGAGTCTTCAGAGCAATGGATGGAGTGAATAAAGAGGAGGTCAGGTCAGGCATTAATAGACTCTGAGTGCTTCCCCACAATTAGGTGGGGGCTAATCTCAAATTCACGCATGTGTGCACATGCGCGCGCACACACACACACACACACACCATTCACTTATCTTTGACAATCACACTCCCTCCCCCTCCCTCCCTCAAACCTATACAGTCCACACTTTGTTTCTTGCACATAAACATCCCCACTCCCTTTCTTGCTGCCCCACCTCCCCACACACACACACACACAACTCACAGTTGCTGGTTGTATCTGGTCAGGAGGGTGTGGAAAGCTGGCAATGGGGGAAAGACAGTCAAGAAGAACACCTGTCAAACCAGTCAACAACAGCTCCATGTATGAGTGACAAGCACTTCTCCAGTTTTTGTGTTTTTTAATGGAAATCTTTGTAAACATTGACATAGTTTAAACCTAGGATATTTTCACAGTTTCAAACAGCACAAGAGGTTTAAAAAAAAGTTCTCACAGGCTTAGCACATAAATTCTATAACGTCTTGTACAAGGGGAACATTCATGACTTGTTTTTCTCACTCTTCCCCCTTCCTTCTTATAGCCACATTGATGCAACGAGCCTGTATTGCACAATACAGAGTGTTGTTTGTAACTGCTAACCTGTCACATCTCCAAAGAAAACTGCAGAGAAAACACAGCCCTGTTAAGAGGAGTGTAACCTCTCAGACCTTCTACGATCTGCTGGCAATAAAATGAGTGTCTGGTTCATATGTGAAAACAAGCTTTCAGGGTTTTTAAATCTGGCACACACTCTTTATCATCGTCCTTTACTTATGTATGATGATGATGGAAATCTACTGAGACAAAGGAGGAATGATGTCATGTTTGGACGAGCCTCTCGGATACATGGTCAACTTTGCACACCCACATTCAGAAACGAATTAACACGTGTGGAATTTCACAGATGAATTTCTTGGTTCAACAACAATCTGATCTTTTTTTCCTTTTCTTCAACCACGTAAATAACTGATCCCTGTTCATCCATATCTGTGAGCTACTTTCATATCTATGATTTAATAATAATTTATAAAAGTAGTTTTCCACCTTCAAATCCCACATTTTAGCTCCATCCTAATTAATCATTATACTGAATGTTTTCTCAGAATTTTGACTAAAACTCCATTGATGCTTGAGTTTGAGGCTTATATAACAACACTGATATGTGGCAGGTAAGTCGGGCATGTGTCTCTGCATGCTCTTGCAGATTCTACAAAAAGCAAAGCTTTAGGATTAATTATAGAAAAAGTCACCAAAACTTCAAATGCCTGTGCAGCCACGTCATTTGTTAATATAATATTGCTTGTACCTTTGGAGTATTTCTTCCTACATGAGTTTACTGGCAGATAAAGTATAAGAAGGTACTCTCAAGTTATCAGTGTGCTAATATTATAGTATTTTAAGACTTCTGTAACTTGTATTGTTCTTACTTTTTATCTACTCCTTGTATTTATGTTCTTCTTGTGTCTGTGTCTATTTATATAGTCCATATTTAATAACTTTTTTGTATGCAGAAAGCAAAGTGACTCCGCCTTCCTTGTTTTTGTACACAAACCTACACAAAATTAAAGAAGATTCCGAAATCGATGCTGGTTTTTGCCATCTATCATCTAAATGGCTGTACAATACTTCCGATGTCTGACTCAAATTCTTTTTCCCCATCGACTTTTTTTTGTCTTTGAGTTGTGAGCAGTTTATTTGAAACGCTGCCTGTTAAAACGTTACTGTTACATAAGATGGCTAAAGACCACTTGTTTGCATCACAGCCTGCTCCGTCAAATTAAAAGCAAACATTAAAAATACAGGAGCATGTGACAAATCAACTGACCAGCCGGCCAAAATTGGCTTAGTATATCTAGTTAAGCACACAAGATATAATGGGCAAACAAATAGAGCTGCGTTGGATATCGCTGCAAGGCAACGCTGCAAAAGAAAAACAAGCAAAGCGTCCAGACGAAGATAAGCAAACACACAGAACTGGCAACGAAAATGACAGATGGGCAATACAGCCACTGAGAGGGGAACATTGTTTTCTGTGTTGACACGACTGATGTCTAAAGTACACCGAATGATATGTGAAGAATGTGGAAAATCTATACACCAACCAATCTGCCTGCTCAGTATAATCAATCTTTAAAGGCCAGTTTATGTAAGCTACAAGTTTTACTCACAGCTGATTTTAAGATAAAAACCTGCTGTTTCAGACTAAGAAAACAATGCACAGACTTGGGAACTGATTGCTCATGGATGGACATTGGCACTGTAAAACCACGTTGTATAAGTTACCAAACGTCACTTGTTTGCATTATATCTTCACAACACATCACAATAAAGGGTTCTTATACAGTTCCTTCCTTTCCCTCCTTCTTTCTTGACGTCAAGTGAAGAGAAGCAAGTCAGTTGCCTGCTGACACTCCCTTAAAAACAAGCCAATGAATGACTGTGACTGATTGATTTCCAGAGGGGAGCTCTTATCCAAACAGGCTCATGGAGATCATGAGGGGCTCTATTCTTACTCCAGATATTAACTCTTCTAACATGTTGAGAAAATGTTCAGTGTTGAGAAAAGCTTCTCATATTTAGAGGTTTATAGATTCTTCTGATCATACTGTAAAAATAGTCATGGGCAAATATCTAAATGTCTCAACCAGCAGTGAATAACAAGAAAAGAGAAGAAAAAGAAATAGCTGACTGAGTAACCCAAGCATTTCTGAATATTTTGAACTGGATGGCTGCCATCCACAGTATGTCTGGTTTCAGGTTCTTCAGGGTGTGCCTTGCAGCATGTTTGGATGCTTAGAAACCTATAGAGGACCAGAAAAGGTGTGGCAACCTGCCAGCATAGACTACTGGGGAACCAGATGGAGAAGAAGTTGTTGTTGTCATTTCTCCAACCATTGATTTCCCTCTGGCCTAGATACTTCTGATCTCTCAAGAGTTTAGCCAAGCTTGGCCCCTACTATTCTTGTACTACTAGGATCAATAAAAGTCAGCCCAAATCATTTAAAAAATAAAATCTAATGCTGGGCTTTATCTCCCGTCTACACCCTTGTTTAGAAGTGTAGCAGTGCCAATGCTACAGCTGGGAACATCTGCCTTTTATATTTCTGTGTTCTCCCAGTGAGACTTCTCACGCATGTGAAGTAGAAAATTTTATTAAACAAGCATTAGAAATATGTGAAAATTCAGTTAACTGGGCGGCCAACTCCAAGCAGCTTTCAGGGAAAATCTAAGAATGGTGGAACACAATATATATAAAAAGATGGAAACAGGCTTCTGCCTCAATACAAAAAGTCCCTTAAACCTGCTTTCTTTCTAATGGCCACCAGGGGGCAGATCCTCTGGTTGCAGAAATTATTCTAGTTGCATACTTATGCGACCAGAATAATCAGTAAACATATTTAGGCATGTGGCCATGGTAAGTTCAAACGGAGCATCGGAACAGGGTAAGAAAGATGATTTAAGTGACTTTAAATGTGGTATCATCGTTGGTGTGAGATGGTCTGAGTGTTTCAGAAAATGCTGATATGCTAGGATTTTCAAACAAGAATCTTTGCATCCCCCTCCCTGAGCCTTGTTCTGCCAGAGGTCTCTTCCTGTTAAAAGGGAGTTTTTCATTCCCACTATCACCAAGTGCTTGCTCAGAATGGGTCGTTTTATTGCTGGCGGTCTCTCTATTAGTGTACGGTCTTTAGCTTACAATATAAAGCGCCTTGAGGTGACTGTTGTTTTGATTTGGCGGTCTATAAATGAAACTGAATTAAAAATTGTTGATGTCAGAGGTCAGTGGAGAATACTCATTACAAACAAGGTATGCAGGAGTGCATCTCTGACTCCCCAACATGTTGAACCTTGAAGCAGATGTGCAGCAGAAGACCACGCCTTGTGCTACAGAATTCACCAAAATAAGACCATATAAGAATAACATTCTCTGGTATGATGCATCTCGTTTTCTGCTGCCACATTCAGATGGTAGGGTCAGAATTTGGTGTAAAACTTCCCCAAAAGCCATACTTCTTCACTTACCATTAACTATTACTCAAAATGCATTTGAACCTTCTTTTACTACCTTTTTCATGTCAGCTGCCAAAAAAAGAAAAAACTCATTCTCATCTCAGTTTACCTACTATGTGTCATCCACACACTGATGACTCGGTCTGAAATATTATCAGTGTGGCTAAAGCCAACATCTGGAATTGCTTAAAAAAAGAAACACTCTTGATTACTTGCACAAACACCAAAACACTTTCTCTTTCTTACAAGAGAAATACTTTATAATATTTAGGAACATTAGCAAGAATGGGTAATGCAACACAATAAATCATGAGTAGCAGTGCATAGAGAGTGTTGTATATACTTACATTCTACACTGTCACAAGACGTTATAAAGATCTTAAGTTAATAGTTCTTCGTATCGTTACCCTTCCTTCTTAGAACCAACAATAGTAATTACTTTTCTTTTGCTACTTTCTTTGAATTTTTGTTGACTTTTTCCCTCATCCTTATTCCTTTCCCTGTTTACTGTTACATTTAAGTGTACTTTCTGCTAGACCTCAAAGGACCTGTTTATTCTCCTACCTCCATTCCAGTCTCATTTTGTCTTTCCTGGACAATAAACAATGCTTTGCCTTGTTTTGAAATATTTGTACTTGTTTAGATCTCTGTGTAATGTGAACTTTAACCTCAGAGATTACACTTGGATTTTTTTTGTTTGGCATTTTAAACAAAGGGTTCATTCCTTGTTTTGATCAGGAACAGCAGAGGGAGTCTGCTGATTTAGAGGTGGTATTACACAATGCAAACCCAGATACAGACTCTATATCTGTGTATATTTTTATTAAGAGAGTTCAATTGTGAATCTATACAGAGTGGGTGCTTAAACACAGAGCTATTGATCAGAGACATCTCTCAATTTCATTGTACGTATGACAATGACAATAAAGAATATTCTATTCTATTCTATTCTACATTTTTATATACCTATATTCAAATCAAAGGTTTGAATGTGATATTTATTACACTAAATTGGATGAATGCTACAGTTGCATGATAAAAAAAGAAAAGAAAAGAAAAGAAAACAGTGGCTGACAGCTGCAGCACAACCAAAATTATTCCAACTACAATGAATTTCTAATCTTACAATTTGGTGCTACAACATGG
The DNA here is from genome assembly GCF_001858045.2 of Oreochromis niloticus. Lineage (NCBI taxonomy): Eukaryota > Metazoa > Chordata > Actinopteri > Cichliformes > Cichlidae > Oreochromis > Oreochromis niloticus. The sequence continues at coordinate 11,949,160 of NC_031980.2, read as the reverse complement.
TGATCAAACAGAAATAAAACTGAGCCAGTCTGCTATCAGTCTGCATTTAGTTTGAGAGGTCAAGTTGGCAATTACATACAATCTGTTTGTGATAATAACATAACACAACATTAACTGGGATAAAGTGGTGGAAATTTACAAATGGGTTATATGTGCATACACATAATCTCATATTAACTACATTCAGAGTCCAACTAGAATTTGACAACCAGGAGGGGTACATTTAAAAAGACATTTAGGAAACATTATAAAAACTCTAATTTTTCTTATCTGTACCCCCTGGAAACAAAATTAGAAAAGAAAAATTCCAAAATGCTTTCCTGCTTTTCCTGAGAGAATTTCAAGGTTTGAAGAGGTTGTGCACATTGATAATTTACATATAGTGTAGATTACAGATAAACATCCCAAACCGATTCACAACAAAATACCAGTTTGAAAGCCTTTTAAGCCCAAGCTTAAAAGCAGGAGTTAGCAAACTAGCAGTTGACATCATAGTGGCTACTCCCATCTTCTATACCACACAACAGAAAGTGAATGCCATTCCGCCATGGTGGGACTCAAGATAAAGTTTTCCCTTCTTTCATACAAGCAACTGAATCGACTACGAATACGAGTGAAGAATATCACTGACTGTCATATGACCTGGCAGTAAGTATTTACTGCCTAGGTTACCTAGGCAACCGGAGCCTGAAACGCCTATAAGTGACCGGTCATCAGCTTCAAAATGATGTGTCAAGAGCTTTCAGTTTGTACCCAGCTTAAAATAAGTCCATCCAGAAATAATTTAGTCATCAAAGATAAAAAGTACTATCAACTGTTTCCCTCGGTGATAAAATTGACTTTATCTGCATGTGACTCAAAACTTAAATCAATGCTAGCATCTAAGTAGCTTCATTGAAACAATGGTTCTGTGGTAGTTACTTAAACTTATCCCTCAGTAGAAACTGCATGTCATCCAAACGTTGATGACTGAGTTTGTAACATCAAAGCCAACATCTGGAAAAATTCAAAGAGAGGGATAACACTGATTACTGGCACAAATAAAACACCGGAGAGTTCAATGACCAGCTTCCAGAATATTACCTAACTGGTTTCTGCAAAACAACTCAGTAAAGAGTCAAAGAAATTCTTACTTGTGTGCTTCACAGTCCGCAGATATAAAAGTAGAGGCATTAGGTAAAGTGCTATCAGGAAATTCCAAGACTGCTTTCTACAGGCTAAATATGTATGTGTGTGCATGAATGTGTGTTTGTGAATCACACAACACCCTGGCTGCAACTAAGTGTCCAATGAATCCCAGAGGTGTGATGGATGACAGCATGATGTAATTATATCTTTTTAATTTATGTCTTAGAACATGTAGTATCTGAGTGAGGGTAAACAACTCCATGCATTTGAGTTGCACCTTTGTGCTGAAGTTTCCGTTCTATATTCAGCCATGAACTTGAAAAACCGTTGAACTGTTAGAGACACACACACACACACACACACACACACACACACACACACACACACACAAAAAAAGGGAACATCAGCATTTCCTCTTTGACATGTGAGTCTTAGTTAAGGCACAAGGCACGGGCATCTGAAATGACCAAATCAACATATATACAGAAACCACACTGGTCCCAAACAGAGCAGACACACACACATACAGACACACACGCAGCTTCAAGTTTCACTTATCACACACACACACACACGCAAACACACAAACCCACAAAAGCAGAGCGATGGGCAGATACAGACAAGTGTGAGAGACAGATGCAGAGAGGAAGGGGCAGAGTGTGAAAAACATGCCGTCAACCTGCACTCACTGGCCAATTATAGACCTCCATGTTTAAAACAGAGCTGTATTTTTAGGTAATTTATGAACAATGCTTAAAAGTGTCACATTTCTTCACTTCGTCCGCACCAACTTTCACACGCAGCATTCGGACGTCTCTGCTGTAGGGCTGGTATACTGATTTTTACTGAAAATTATAGATTGTAATTGGCTCGAAGGTGATGATGAATTTTAGCAAAGGGAAAATCGGACACCAGTGACATTTGTGTGAAAATGTGCAAAGACCTCAATAGCTGAGCTTCGAAATAAAGATAGAACTAGGATTTTCGTGCATTCAAAATCAATAGCTATCAATAATCATTCCATAACACACAAAATCTGGACAGAAAAAAAACAGACAGCCACACAAACGTCCCCATAGACTCCCAGCACACACCATCTGATGACAAAATTATGTCACTTACCACCGGTGAACACTAACAGACTCGCTGACATGTTAAGGATAAGCAAAAGTTTTGCATCTCTATCAAACATAAATGTCATCAAGTTACTTAGCGACCTCCAAACAACTATGGTGCCTTATAAAACCATCATACAATTTTTATGTCACAACAATAATCTCTCATTTACATCCACAAAAGTCGATTTAGACGTGCCCAGCTAGCCACCTAGCAGCTGGTAAAAATGACCCATTTTCAGTATATGAACAACATCTACCACCCATATTTTTTTTTTTTACTTTGCTAACTGATAAATCTAATCATGCTGAAAAAACAGCACAAATAGGTCAAAATAACACTGAAACATGGGTATGCACTAGTGAGGTTACAAATAATGTTCTGCATTTGCTAAACATATATATTGTTTACATGATTCATCGAATCTATTAAGAAGAAGAAAAAAAGGGAAGTGAGCATAAACAGAGGGGCCAACATTGCTCAGAATGAAGTTGTTATCTTTAGTCAAAGGAACATCTCTAGGTTAAAGGAGATTTTGGGGATATGAACCAACCATATGACTACAACTTCCTTGTTCAGCATCTAATGGAAAAAAAATGTATGTTGCAAATACAGATGAAATGATATACCAGCCAATTGGACGATTTATAGTCCTCTTAGCCTGGGCCGGTGACCTTCATTTGGCAAAGTCTAGAAGAGATGATTTATTTCTTTCATCTTATTCATACTTGTAGAGAGACAACAGGAAACCAGAAGGCTTAGCCAGCATGAAGCCTTGGTCGGGTATGCTCTCGACTAGCTTATCTGAGAAGGACGCCACTGCAAACGCTCTGCAGGTCCAGAACTGCAGATGTGTGAAGTGAAGAGGGTTTTTGAAACTGTTTAGTATACACACCACGGAGCAATCATTCGAATAAATACGGTGCCATTGTTTAATCCAGTAATGGAGTCTCCTTAAACATACATAATAATTCTAATTGCGTTAAAATACATATAATGGAGGATGTGGACTATTTTTATATTATGAAGCACCTAAAATGTCTGTTTACTTAGTGGTGAAGATTAAGTTAACAATTAAATCTTCACTTTTGGGCCCCTTGTGGGAAGCAGAAGTACACTTACGCAGTTTGTCATTGTAAAGGCAATACGCTCATCATTTTAAGTAGCTTAGCTTTGTTCCTTAAGCTGTTGAACACAAAAGAAATAAATTATTTGGTCAGCAAACATTAGTCAGAGTAAATGCATTCTCACAGCACAAATAAGTGACCCTTAAAACCCTTCACATTAAACAAAAAAGTATCATTATCAGCCATCTTTGTCAAAAAGAAAACAAGCAAATGAAAAAAAACATATATATCAATAATACTGTGCGACAAAAATTTCTCACTATCATTTAATCTGCTGAATGTGTGCGTGTGGGTGGCTAGTGTGGTGGATCGATATCATCACAGGCATTTTGACACAACGCCTCATTACACTTTCAAAATTAGATGCTTTCTGCAACTCGAAACCATAAACACTTTTAAGGCTGAGGTTCTCAAGCTTTTTATGGCACACTTGAGAAACTGAAAGCCCACAAGTTTGATCAGTTTGCTTTGTCACTTATTTACAGTTGCAGAAGTGTGTGATCAAGTGTTTTTTATTTAATCCATTCGTCCATCCGCTTCCGCTTTTCCTTTCCAGGGTCGCGGGGGGCGCTGGAGCCTATCCCAGCTGTCATAGGGCGAGAGGCGGGGTACACCCTGGACAGGTCGCCAGTCTGTCGCAGGGCCAACACACAGGGACAGACAACCATTCACGCTCACGTTCACTCACACATTCACACCTAGTGACAATTTGGATTATCCAATTAACCTATCCCCTTATTTAAATTTTTTTTAAATAAAAAGATCACTGAAAAGCATCAGCAAACATTCTCAGCTGGTTCCACTCACTACCCACCTGCATCCCACAGTTTGAGACCCACAAGCATAGTACTTTTAGTAGGTCATTTTCCAGACAAAATGAGTTGTGTATTTTATTTCTTTATATTTTTATTCAATGTTATTATTGTTTGCTGCTATAATAGCAGTTTTCTTTGGTCTTGATGTTGTGTATAATGTTTTCTGTCTTTATATCAAACTGTTAGATGTAAGAATCTGCTGCATCCATATTATAAACTTTTACGCCGCGCTTCATGGACATAAGACTTAGCTGGATGTTAGCCAGTTGGCTCATCTCTGAGGTAACCAGGCTTTTATTATATTATTTTATCATTATTACATCAGGACAGCTAGTTCTTATCTCCAGACCACTAATTAGTGGCATTTTGTCAAGTCATTTAGGTACAAGGTGTCCTTTTGCTGTTGTGTGCTCAAGAAAAGTGTTATGGCATTATTATAAGTTGTTAGTGAGCAAGGTTACTGTTGCAATAAGGTACATTTGAACCCAAACCACAATTTTTTCCTAAAGCTAACCGAGCAGCTTTCAATGCCTAAACCAAACCAGTGAGTGAAAGTTATTTAATTAAAATCAAAAACACAAAAGTCCTAACAGGAACCTAGCTGGAGTCTCATGTTTAGCAAACCAGTCATTTTATTCAAAACAGTCAAACACTGACACAGCTTCCACGTGCTCCTCAAAGTGATCACATCCCTAATCATTCACAGCTTTGAGTCTCGATAAAAGCAAAAAAAAATTCTTAACTGCTCATCCAGCTGAAGGTTGTGAGGCGTGCTTGAGGCCCAGACATGTTGTCAGTCCACGACAGGGCTAAAACACACTCACATTTACACCTTTGGCCAATTTAGAACGGCCAAACACGCACGTCTTTTGACTGTGGGAGGAAATCAAGGTATCTGAAAGAAACCCACACAGGAAGGCTCCAGCAGACTGTTAAGATTTAAACCCAAGACCTTCTAGATATGGAGGCGACAGTGCTAACCACTGCAGTCATTTTAAAACCCCCGTCTACCCCACCCTCTCACACCTGTCTAGCCATGGTATGCTGTAGGTAAACTGACTGAAAAAGGCAATAATCTCCTTTACTGTTGCAACTAGAGATCGCCTCTCAGTTGTAATGTTGCCATTATTTTTTGAAGGTATTGTGGCAGTTTGGTGTGGTCGTGGTGTTAAATATTGTTGTTCCTCTCCGTTTTTTACGATGGTCCTGCTTCTAGATGAAGAAATCTGCTGCTTGCTCAATGCAGACTTTAACTGCATGTTTCTCTGGGCTTCATTGTTGAATAACACAGTATATTATGGTTTATTAGAGTAGTGCAAGTGTTTCTCAAATGTTTTCTAGTATGCTGAAAAAAGTTTAAGTACCCCATCCCCCATTTTTAAATCAATAATAACAAATAAAGAAGAGAATGAGGTTTACTTACATAAAAAAGGTCAACTCAATAGTATATCATGTGTATTCAGCTTAGTTTTTACCTGGTTGTGCACACCCCAAAGTTTGAGGAGCACTAGACAGTATTTAGCTGTGTTGACCTGCTGACTACTCTTTGAAGTCCATGTGGTATACTAACCAGACTTTTAGAGCACTGTTGTACTGCTAAAGCAAGCTCACATCTCCAGGGGTCAGTTTTATTTTGCCAAAGCCAGCATTTAAAATGAAGGTGTCCCTTTGTTGTTATGCCCTGAGAGTTCATTCCAATAGTGATATAGTATGAAAAGAACTAAACAAAAGATAGTCCTAGTTTTCTTCCATATTTTTTAAAGGCATTTGTACACAACCCGCAGTTTGACAACCACCGCATGACCAAAAAAGCAAATATTAGCAGACATTATCCTGTAGCGGCACCTGTCCTATAACAAAACATCATGAGTTTTGATAATGTAGTGCATATTACTTCCATATATTGTACTTCACAGTTTAAGCATGATGGAGCAAGACAATTAATTAGAAAATACACACAATTAAAGTGCTGAATTTGTATTTTGTAGCATTTCACTGTAGTTTTAAATAATAGATCCAAAAAGGTATCAGCGCAAGCGAAAGTGGCCATCATTAGACCGAAAAAAGCAAATAAATAAGTACATAAACCTATCAGAGAGAGACAGCAAAAACTTTAGCAGTGGCCAAACCAACAATCTGATGCATTCTTCAAAAGAACGAATGCACTGGGCAGCTCAGCAACACCAAAAGGTCTGAAAAACCACAGAAGACAACTAAAGTGCTTGATGACAGACTTATTTCCATTGTTAAGAAAAACAACTCCACAACATGGTTTCATAACATGGTCTACAATCATGAGACGCCTTCATGAATGGAAATATAGAGGGTTTACCAACAAGGTGCAAACCGCTTGTTAAACTCAACAACAGGAAGCCTAGAAAACATCTAAGATGGCCTGCACAGTTCAGAAAATAATTCTTTGGACACATGAAACCAAAATAAACGTCTACCAGAGTGATGTGAAAAGAAACCACTCACAATCTGAATCATACTAGATCAGCTGTCAAACATAGTGCAGGTAATGTTATGGTAGGGTATGTATGACTGCAGAGGAATTGGGCCACTGGTGTTGAATGATGATCTGACTGTTGATCGGAGTAGCCGGACGGATTGGGAAGTGTACAGCGCTAAACTTTCCGCTCAGGTTCAGCCAAACGCAGACAGTGCTTCACAGTGCAAATGGCTAAAAACCATAAAGAAACTGCAAAAGCAATCCAAGAGTTTCTCATGCCAAAGAAATGTGATATTCTTCAGCGGCCATGTCAGTCACCTGATCTTGACAGACACAGCATGCTTTCCCAATACAGAACACAAAAAGGTGGATGCAGAAAGATCCAAAGACAAGCAGTAACTGAGAGTGGCTGCAGTAAAGCCTTAACAAAGCACCTCTTCATGGTTTCTAGACTCTAGTCATTGATTACAAAGGACTTTTAGCCAAGTATTTAAGACAATTCTCATATTTAAAATTGTGTTACTTTGTCCAATTAACTTTGAATGTCTGAAAATTTGGGAATATGTACAAAAATGGCTGTGCTCATGCAAAATTTTTGATTAACCCCTCAAATTAAAGCTGAAATTGAGACTGCTTTATTCGATGTACTGAGGCAAAACTGCTGTGTCCACACATGTGAACACATGTATCACTAGTGCTACCATTTATCATCCTAGTAGATGCACCTATAGTATCAAAATCCTAGTTGACTTCCTTAAGATTTCTGAAACATCTGACCTCTGACCTATCCAATATTTAAACTCGTCCAAGATTTTTAGGATATGCACCTAAGGTATTAATTTGAAAATCCTACGCCACCTTGTTCTTGAGTCATCATGTTCCACGACACCCACCGCACGGTGACGACAATACTCCGTCAGCCTTTTAAAGCTGAGGGGTAAAAGCCAAAAAACTCCAACATGAAGGTACATGATTAGATTTAGGCCAAACATACAAAGTGTGTTTTCCACCCTAAGTAAACACTATGAAGCAAACCCACTCAAGCAGCTATTGCAAACACTACTTGTCAATCACTGATGGAGACTCACTCTCAGTCTGCTGTTTTACCACACACATTCAAACTTTGGAGCATAAGAGCTGAGGTCAGAGGTGAATGACTGTGGGAATGTGGAGGTCCCGTAGTGTGAAACTGTCACCATGCTGACAAACTGGCCAGTAACCTAAACAAGGACATATACATCAGCCTGGGTCAATACCCTCGAGAAGAGAGCACAATACCCTCCACCCCTACACACTGGGCCTGAAACAATACCACTGACGCTAAAACAACAGCGCAGCCAATCCTGAGCCAATATGGCAGTGGTTAAAGCTTGAAGCAACATCACTGCTCGGTGAGCAGCACCACACAATGACTCCAATGGGAAATGATCCATCAGGTGCTGACACAGCTAACTTCATATTTCAAAAAGTGAGGTACTTGCAAGATTGGGTGACGTGCACACGGGTGAACGAGCCTTTGTGTGCATTATTTATGTCTATGTTAACGTGTTGCCCATTTCCTTCAAGCCTTAATGTAGTACTATACATCTAAGATGGTAATGGCACGGTTCTGATTGAGCTGCTCTTGAAGAAAAAAGGGAAGAAAAAAAAAAATAGCCACTCATTTTACATTTGGCCCCATTTATTCTGACACACCCTAAGATGGCCTAAAATCTCAAAAACTTTTTTAGAGAAGTCATTTTAAAGTTTGTTAAGCTGAAGTTTCTTCGGACTGTACAAATAACACACTGGAACCAACATATCTTCAGTACAGTGTTCAAATCTTCACATTTTAAAGGATATGGCTGGTAAATGTTGAGATTTTTTGCATGATAGGTTACTTCATCAGAAAAGATGACAAGAAATTTGTGCCACTTTAGTGGTTGCGCAATGTTTTCTGGTGTAAGCAGGAACAAGTGTCCCTAATATTTTCTGTATTCCAGCTGACTAAGCCGGGCGCTTAGCCTGTGTGGTTTGTATCCTAATAGGGGCCACCTCAGACCGAGGTCTGGACCTCAGCCACTGGGCTATTCATGCTTTGTGACCTGATCTGCAGATGACTCAAAATCCTGCATGCTCCCTGCTATAACGCTCTCTAGACATGTAAACACATAGACACAGACTCACATTCAAAAGGCAGACAGAACACATATAGACGAGCATAAACACAGAGAGAAAATGTCACACACAAACAAACTCACATGAAGGCCCAGTGACCAGGGCGAAAGGAAAAAATTAAAATCATGTGCAGCATCGCATGCATTCAACCCAGTACATGGAAAATTCCCATCAAGCAACATGAGATGAGAGCAAAAGGTCAAAAACCTTGTACAGAGCACCCTCCTGTGACTAAACACAGGAACTACATCTACTTCAACCCCTCAGTATGTGCGTGAAGAACCACTCCACAGCCTGTCCTGTCTGAGGAAAAGGACGAACACTGAAGAGTAAGAGTGTGAGGGATAAAAGGCCCGTATTGATTTTTTTAACCAAATACTTCATCCACTGGGAAATAACCTTCATCATTCATTTATTAATTCAGTCAAATTAATCCTGAACAGATGGCACACAAGTTAATAGATGAAAGTGTCTGAGATTAGCAAATGACTAAACAAGGCACATGGGGTGACATGCAGCGCTTAACTGCTGAGCTCTGTCCTTTGTAATTTATGACCAACTGTAGCATCTTTTTAGTAAAACGTTACCTGTAAATCATCTTTATGGAGGTATTTTTCTTATCTGTAAGTAGTTCCAGCCAGACTGTACAGCTAACCTGCCAAAAACAGTCACATGCCCCTTCGCTGCTCCTAATGCCGGAGGTACAACTATTGTATAACTAGGGGATAACAGTGCAAAATTTCACACAGGCATTCATAATGCCTCACTATTTGCTGTTTTAAATTAAAAAAGAAATGCAGTTGAGTAAAGGATCACACTGTAAGATTTCAGCAATCTTATAAGTTTATTGCATATAGCCACACTGTGCAGCACACATTATATTTGATGTATGCACAGTGTAAGATGACAACACCTCCTGAAATGTATGAGACATTGTTTCAATTCCTCATGCTGGCTGCACCCTCCTTGTTGTGGTCACGATAACATCTGGAGGAAATGGTATACAAAGAGGTTTCTGCTGCCGCACAGCAACACGACGTCCTTCTTTGCTGGAATTCCAAACATTTTGTTTTGTACAGTATATAAGAAGGGAGTAGCTTCGGGGTCTTTAGAGAGAAGCCGATGCATTAAAAAAAAAAAAGCATTCTTTTTAAAAGCCACCAAGGGGTGAAAGCTGTGGTGACGAAAAGACTTCTGGTCCCTTAGAAATCTATGTGAAAATGGTCCTCAGACTTGGCCTCTTTAAATACTTTCCTCCTGAGTTTATGCGTCAGTTACTCATTCTGTAATTTTGTGTTTTTATTTTTTTAAGTTCAGATAGAATTATATCCAGGGTATGCTCATTTGCTCATGAGCTGATGACTTGTAATTGACAAGTCGTTAGTGTGCGATTTCACTGTCAGTACCCCTCACTTCTCACATCTGCTTTACAAAAACACCAACATGGCAAAGACAGAAATACTTCAAAACATCTTCACAAACCAACGGGTAACATCTATGTCTTTCTTTTATACTTACCTCCATCTTTTATACTATAAAATATGATATTTGTATGTAAAACCAATGTTTTACCTACATATTTCCACATGTCTCCAATCTGGTGTTTATCTGGGATTAGGTCACAGGGGCAGCGTTCTAGGCATGCCCAGACCTTCCTTTCCTTGGCCACCTGCTACAGGTGTCCCTACAGGTGTCTCATTCTCAATTCAATCTCTCCAGCATTTTCTGGATGTCCCCTGGGGCTTCTTCCCAGTTGGACATGCTTACCACTGTAGACTGATACATTGTCCACATCACTGCTAGCACTGCACCACCCAGATTCAAAAGTGGGCACTCTCACTGGATTCATAGTCTAAAATTTGGAGTTGCTCATTTTCATTCCCACCATTTCACACTTGGCAAACCTCAGATCCAGGAGGAACGCTGAAAGATAATCTTCCTAAATTCCCCATACTGTCAAAATTTTGCCTTAGGACATTTACAACAATAACCAAAGATTTCATCATGATCCTTTCCCCTTGGGCATCCTTCATCTCAAGCAGCCCAGAAAAAACAGTGTATACCAGGGGTGTCCAACTCCAGTTCTCAAGAGCTACTGTCCTGCAGCTTTTAGATGCATCCTTATTCCAACACACCTGGATCAAATGAATGGCTGTTACCGGGCCTTTGCCAAACTTGATGGCATGCTGAAAATGTAATCCAACCATCTGATTCAGCCGTGTTGGAGTAGGGATGCATCTAAAAGCTGCAGGAAAGTAGCTCTCAAGGACCGGAGTTGGACACCCCTGGTGTATACCAACATAACAGACAGGTAGACAGGAAAGAACTCAGTTTTCCTCTCTCATCTAAGTGTTCAGTAAGCCATTAGGTGACATTGACGCTTGAACAAAAAAAGACCAATGAAACTGAAGCAGCTATGCACAATTCAGCTGCTGTTCCTTTTATCATTTACACCTGTTTTGACATGTCAAATGCCATCAGTGAAAAAGAGATTGCCAAAGGGTAAAGCTGTCAGATTACAGACTAAATATATCTTTCTCACAGCGGCCACGTTGACATGTTAGGAAAGGCGCAATAATGTCATTAAAGATAACCTTTTAATACCCCTGTAAACTATTTCAGTGCACCAACATACATGACACGAGGGCCTGGGAAGAATTTGTATCATTTATATCAGGGGTCCCCAATCTCAGTCCACGAGGGCCGGTGTCCCTGCAGGTTTTAGATGTGTCCTTGATCCATCACAGCTGATTTAAATGGATAAATTACCTTCTCAACATGTCTTGAAGTTCTCCAGAGGCCTGGTAATGAGCTAATCATGTGATTCAGGGGTGTTGACCCAGGGTGAGATCTAAAACCTGCAGGGACACCGGCCCTTGTGGACTGAGATTGGGGACCCCTGATTTATATGATCAGTCACATCTGCGCTTTTCATGCTATGATAAGTCTGCTGCTAAAATGGGTCTGCCCCTGTGGATGAATCTGTTTAAAATAGGTGTTGCTAAGCTGTGAAATGACTGCAATTTACATCTTTCACACCTAGAATGAATTCAATTTTCTACTGGCAACATTATACCAACAGTAAGGATGACTGAACTCATACTTATGGCACAAGTGTCTTTGGTAGTCTCACAAGACTACCAGATCTCTATTCTTATATCTGAAGGGAGCGACACAACAAATTCTGCTCTACCTGAGGTTGAAACAAGACCTCAAGGCATGAAAACATGGACATAATGAGTTTACACACAGAGTTGGTATGCTGTTAAGCTGTTTTATTCATATGATTTCTAAGTGCACTTCTCCCCTTCAAGAAGTTCCCCATCACCATCCACCATCTGCTCCTCCCAGTCCTGATCAGACAAGCGAAAGAGGAAAATTATCATTTATTTGGGGCTTTAAGCTAACTTGGGGTCATGGAAACATAACCCACATAAGGGTCTGGATCTGGACCCTGTCAGGAAATACTCAGATCTTGAGCAAGGCACGAGAGCAAAGTGGTTTGCAGTTGTGGGGTGCTAGTAGTTTTCCACTGTTTTCAAATGAATATAGAGAATGACAGCATTTGTCCCACCTCCTCTTTTGGTTTGGTTTCACCCCCTTCTCCTCTCTTCTCCACACATTAAAACTCCCATTGCTTTATTGCTGTCTTTTTTTCCCCCCCCTCGCCATCTCTTTTTGACCTTCAGTGCGCTGCAATCATAATGTGGCAGAGTCTCTTTTCTACTTCCATTCCCTCTCCCTCGCTTTCTCCCCTTCAGCTCCTGAATACCACGTCCAGAAATAATTGTAGACGAGCAAGTACCCCCCACCCCCAAGTAGCGGTGCCAACTAACCCATCCCATCATTGCACCTCATGCCACTGGTACCATGACGACTGCTTATGCTGTGCAAATGCCTGGAGACAACACCAACCCACCCCTCCCTCTTTGACAGGACAATACAGCCTTTGCATGTTTTAGCAGAAGTTTAAACTCTATCTGGAACAAATGAAAGAAGAAAAAAAAAAATCCCCCTTATTCTATAGGAAAGCATTTCCTCACATCCACTAATGTATGCTAAAACAGGAAAATTATCATCTACAACAGGATTGACAGTGACCTAGTTGCACATTTCCCACATGCCCCCCCTCTCCCTCTAAGTCTTCCCGAGTGTGCTGCCGGCAGCATGCTGTACTGGCTGAAAGTGGGGGTCTGTCTGTGCTGCAGGATCAAAGTGGGAGCTTGTGTGTTTGTTAAAAATGGCTTTTAATATCCTGGCAAGCAAGAGAAAAGGGAGGGGAAGGCATCTTCAAACTGTCTAAAAATCCCTTCTGGTAAATATCCCTCATCACTTTATCTGCACAGCATCATTTTAGGTTTCCCAGTTTGCACATCAACTATTTATAAATTAAAGCCAATATAGTGGTAGCATTCATTATTACATTATACTCAAACCACTCTGCAGACATTTGTGGTACAAGATTTCACATTAGGAGTGCGTCAACAGAAATATTGGGCCAACACTGATGCCAGTGTTTAAAATAACAACTCGGCCAATAAGCAATGCCGCAGTACAAGCAATAAGCAATTCATGCAGGTAACTAAAGTGTCTGTGAAGGTTCTCAGTCATCCAGGTCATCGTAGTCAAAGGAGTTTGCAAAGAAAAGCGTCTGGACAAGCAACTTAAAGAAGTCCAGACGCTTTTCTTTGCAAGCAGGTAACTAAAAGCAGTCAGTGATTATATTTAGGACTACAAAAGGAGCATCAAGGCAGAAGCTATGTCATTGTGCTACTATCACTATCATCATCGCAAAACTTGAAGACAAAGGGCCTTTAGTGCCATAAAGCTTCATCTAACTCAGTAAGACACCCCATAGAGAGCACTCATACCCAGCTCCTATCACCACTCTGTCCCACTGCTCTGCCCAGCTGGCAGACAGCTGTAAATCCACAGCTTTATTTCTCTATTGCGTCCTCCATATCCATGGCGCATTTCACTGTACAGTTACTGTGCCAAAGGTCACTGCCTGCTACCACGGCTGCTCCTTTCTCCCACCCTCTCACCATACACTTTGTCTGCCCTGGTTCAACCACAGAGTGCCCATAATCCACCAGATCTGACCAGAATACAAGGCCCTCTGGTCATTGGTCCTCACTTTATTTACACAGCAAGCAGAGGTAGCAGACAGACAGAACTCCGGGCATTCGCAATCAAACACATGCACACACAGTACATTAACAAACACAAAAAAACAGCACAGTATATGCACAGTCATGCACAGACTTATAAAACAGATTAGTACAAACCTTTCTGTCACTGTGACAGCAATAAAAAAGCATTAAACAATTCTCAGAACTTTTGCCACATTTTACAAGTGGACTCTGACCCTGCCTTCTCCGAAAAGCCGTACTGCATCTGTCCACACACCTGTCTGTCAAGGTTGGCAAGTAAAGTTTGTTTATATAGCCTCACCAAATGCATTCCACCATTGAGAGAGGCTTACAGACAACATGTCTTCTGAAAACAAGCCTAACCCACAATTAAAAAGAAATAAAATTATGTAACACAGTCTCAGAGAAATCAGTCAGAGATCAACCTACCATGCAACTTCAAAGTTTAACCCTTAGGGACCTTACGATGTAGGTACTAGATCTGCATATACTTGACAATTACGATTTCTTATTCATATCAAGTTCGAGGGCTATGCTTAGATAAATAAATCAATCCTAAAGAGATAATTAAATATTTACCGTCATCTCCAAGAGACACTTCATATGTTCTGCATTAGTTTAGGAAGAGGCGAGTTCCAGGAAGCCATTTCACTTAATTAATCACACATATGTGTTTATTAGAGAGACTGCTTAGTTAGCTTAAATAAGTATGTGAAAACACTCAGGAGCTTTACACATCTAATGCCTCTGTGTTCCTCAGAAAAACAGACTGCAATTCTTTTTTATGAAAAAGGCCCCCCCCAAAAAACATGACTCTGTCATAACAGATGAATAAAAGGAAAGTTTCTTAGATTAAACATCTTCTAGGGTGTTTAAAAGACTGCAACTATAGCGATTTGTGCATTGAAAATAAAAGAAAGAAAGTTGGTTGTAGAACAAGGTGTGATACTAACAAACTAAGGTGCACGACTCTTACACTATTAACCACACATTTCAGTTCTGATGTGCAGTGACAGCTGAACACATAAGAACCAGACTGACTTGGATTCAAAGAGACACTAAGGCCACTTGGTATTTAGTGTACATTCTTCACTTCATCCGCTGATTTACTCCATCTTTTAATTCTCGCACGGTGCAGGTTGTGGGTAGTGTCTCTAAATCTGAGAGGCACAGGCCTAAATCACAAGAGCAGGTTGATCTTTTGAGACTAGCTCTTAATTCAAGTAGGGGTAAAGGGCTAACACAATGCTGTAATTGCACAGCACAGAAAGAAAAAGAAAAAAAAACCTCTCTGTCTCTGTTCAGCCATCCAAGACTGGGTTCCTTTCATCCAGTGAGGGAGACGTGATGACCAGAGAAAGAGAGAGAGTCGGCCAACAGAGTCTGCCCACCCCTTTCACAGACTCCGAATACACACTTACTATTGTTTCTCTTTAATTCTGAGCATGTGTTTGTTTGGAAGCATACCCATCTTAACTTCTGGGTTCCCATAAGAATTAGATCAATAAAGCTCAGCAGTTGATAGCCATGTCAAAGGCCACAGAAGACCACGCTGCAGAATTGTTTAGGTAAGCGATTTTGATCCACAATTATCCAGAAGACCCTCGCAAGGGAATCCGACCCCTCCCTGTATGCATATCACCCTACTTTTGCCAACGAACCTGTGACCCCTGAATACTAGAGCAACATCATATCTCAAATGTTTAAGCCTGCAAGTCAGGAAGAACAAACACCAAGTGGGACTGCATTAAAAAAAGAAAGTGAGGCAACTTTAGAGACCAAAAAAGGTTTTTGACCACAAGAAAGAGATAACTACATCTCTTTATTTGCTGGGTTCCTAAACAATTAGTGGAAGGTGTGATACCAGGATCAAACCAGAAGAAAATGCCCTTGTCCATTCCTAGAGTATAACTTCTCCAGTACACTTCTTATCTATGTGCACAAGTATGAGCAAAAAAAATAGTGCCAACACACAATAGTTTTATAATTCTTCTTCTTGGGCATTATTGCAATTATTTTTATCATCATTTTTCATGCTACACCTACAAACAAGAGCACATTTCATCCTTTGAATAATATCACCGGAGTTACTTTCACGGTTGATAAATGCTCAGGACGGATGTGCACATTATGGCAACAAACAAGCAGAAAATTGCTCCAACCCACAGCTATGCGAGCCATGTGGGTTTTAGGGTATATTATTCTCACTAAGCAGGATGCCTTGCTCCTCTAGAGGACACGAGGAGAAGACTGTCTGTGCTTTCAAAGATTTTGTCTTTAATCAGCGGATCTGCTGGAATTAAAGGCTGTCTGAGCCAGAGCACCCCTCCCTTTAGCCCCTCCAACCCTGACAATGTGAGAAAGGTGTGTGTGTGTGTCAGGAGGGATCTTCCACCATGGGACCAGAGCTACATCAGCTAACAGTGGGCTCATAAATGCAACCTTTGGCAAGCTGTGCCCAAATGCAGCTTAGCATAATTCAGAAATACCAGACGGCGTGTACCGTGGTAGACAGCTAAACCCGCAAAGCAGCTTTCTCCCGTTCTCATCTCTGCCTGCCCCTCGCCTCCATCTTCAAAAAACACTTCCGCGCAAACAGGAACTAAAGCCACGGCCAAACACCCTATTTCCTCAGAATAACAACATGTCAGGCCATCCAAAGCTACTGGGGTCAGTGTTTGTTTGTTATTACAGGACTCATTAAGTGGAACAGGCCACAGCAAACACAAGGGTAAACCCAGGATAAGTGTAATATTTCACTCTCTATTGCTACTAGTGGCAAAACAAAATAAACCCAGCACAATATTTATCATAAATATACATGTATTACAGATACAGTCACCAACCTTTTTATTAAGTACACCTAAAAAGTACTGGACTGGACTTCTTTTTGCCTTCAGAACTACATTAAATCTGCATAAATTCAACAAGGTGCTGGAAACATTCCTCACAGATTCTGCCCAATGTTGACAAGATCACATCACACAGTTGCTGCAAATTTGCTGGCTGCACATCCATGATGCGAATCTCCTGTTCTAGCACATCCCCCTAGGACTGTGGAAGCCATTAGAGCACAGCGAACTCATTGTCATGTCCAAGAAACCAGTCTGAGATGACTTGACATGGTGTGTTATCCTGCTGGAACCAGCCATCAGAAGATGGGTATACTGTGGTCACAAAGAGATGGACATGGTCAAAAACAATATTCAGGTAGGCTGTGGTGTTTAAAGGACATTCAGTTGGGACTAAGAGGCCAAAAGTGTCCCAAGAATACATCCCCAACTCTATCACACCACCACCAGCATGAACCATTGATACAAGACAGGATGGATCATGTTGTTTATGCTAAATTCGGACCCGGCTGTCCAAATGTTACAGCAGGAATGGGCACTCATCAAACCAGGCAACGTTTTTCCAATCTTCTATCATCCAATTTTCATGAGCCTGTGTGATAATTGTAACCACAGTTTCCTGCTATTAGCAAACAGTAATGCCAACTTGTGTGCTCTTCTGCTGCTCCACACCTTGGTTATAACGAGTGATTACTTCAGTTACTGTTCCCTTCCAATCAGCTAAAAGCAGTCTGGCAATTCTCCTCTGAGCTCTGAGAAAACTGCCACACACTGGATATTCTCTCTTTTTCAGACCATTGTCTTTAAACCTCAGGGATTATTGTGTGGGAAAAAAAACAAATAAATAAAATATCCCAGCCCATCATAAGTTCCTGAAATACTCAGGCCAGCCTGGGCCTTGATCAAAGTCACTTAAATCACTTTTATTCCCCATTCTAATGCTCAGTCAGTAATTTATTTTCTTTGTATTTGATGTATTTGAATGTGCAATAGTTTTCAGTCATACTCGTTATACCATTTTGTTCTTATTAGGCATCTGAAAATATCTGTTTACTTCTATTTAGATTTAATTTCTTTCTACCTTGACAGTGTTCTTTTTTTTCTTCCACTGCAGTTTTTGTTTTTTTGGTTTTTTAATGGCTGCATCGTTTTATTTTATTCCCACTCTATTCTTTTTGCTACCGTATAATGTACATTTCCCAACTGTGTGTCTAATAAATCTTATTAAATTTTATCTACATTTCTCCTGTTAACTTTAAGGACTTTGAAAGACTTTTTTCCCCCCACCATGCACCATCTATGCTATTGAGCATTTCTCCCACAGATTTTTGTTTTCAGGATTCACTGAGTACCATGTGTCCATGTCCGAGTCAGACAGCTTCCATATAATGTTTTTTTCTCGATTCACTGCCACCTGCTACACAACAATAACTTAACGACTTAATGACTTAACGGATTTGGATTTAAAAAAGAAAAAAAAAAGCCTAAGTGAAAACAAAAACAAAAATGCTGTGTCACACTGGTGTTTTGTTGATAATGGAGCGCATTACTTATTTTCAGTAAATACATCTTAACTCTCTCAGAACGCCCACATATAGTATGTGCAGTGTCAATATTTTTATTGGAAGAACTCAGTGTGTGTGTTCATTAATTTAAAAACTTACAATAAAACCACAAGCCAAAGAAATTTGTTTTCAAATTCTGCCCTAAAAAACCTTAAATCTTATGTCTATCTTTAATGCTAAAGACAAATCTTCATCAACCAATGATTATCTGTTTAGTTTAAATCTCACTGTAAAAATGATTGGCAGCGTGTTGAAAGGTTAGGACAGCTATATTTTTATGTATCATTGTGTGACTGACTCTAATCTCTTTGACAAACCATGCAGCAGTCACACTGAGCTTTTTACTAAACCACAGTGTTTGCAGTGCTTATGAGGAGGTGAAGAGAGGGAGATGGCAGATGGCAGCAGAGCAATACAATAAACACTGGCTCTGGAGGACATATCACAGTCGGGTGCAGCGTAATGCAACACAGCTCACCATCATAAAACCACGACTCTCTTACCTGGATGTTTCGCAGAAGCTGAGAGCAACGCTCCCTGACATCTTCAAAGGGACACCGTCTGGAGAGCATGAGGACATGGGCCAGGATGTCATTCAGATCGTTGCCTGGAGGACTCCCTGAAGCCGGGGACAGAGGGGCCACCGGCGGTATGGGCCCAATGGTTTCCACTTTCCGCATGACCTCCTGGCAGATGTTCTCTATCGCGTCAGCCCTGGAGCTGGGATCCCGGGTCCCCAGCCTGTCCCATCTCCCCACAGACTCCTGGTCCTGCACCTCCATCAGTTTATGCGGGGCTACCGTTTGTGCTGTCTCACAAAAGGCTACGAATAAACAGGACAGGAAATGGCTTGCATCACCTGTTTGTTAATGCAAATGCATTATGCTTTTAGATGTAGCATCAGAGAAATTTGACTCCAACTAATAACATGAACCGCTTATAAAGGACACAGATATATCACCCTATATCTCAAGAATTCATTTGCCATAATTTGGATATTACAGCTAATGGACTTTTAGCTTTTTGCAGGGGTGAAAGTAGGGAAAGAGAGAGAGAGAGAGGGGGTGAGTGACACACAGCATCAAACTGAAGCAGTAAGGACTATGGCCCTCGGTTCATGAGTCCCCTGCTCTACCAGGGAAAACAAAAATGGCCCCCTCAGCACCAGGGAAGAGCAATAGAAGTACATCCTCCATCTACTTCCATTCTTATACCACATACTGCCCTAAGAAAGGGTGTGAAACTTTATGTCAGTACTGTACCAGTGTGTAATGCAACACTGTGGAGAAGAGATGGCGCCACTGTTTATTATGTTTTTGCTGATATCTGTTTCCCTTTTTGACAAGAAAACAAAAAGAATTATATATAAATATTAACTATAAATTATTAATCTCTTTACCACTTCATCATTGAACATTTAGCAACTGCAAAGTTGAGTTGGCACAAAACACTGGTCATTAACACCTGTAAATATAACTGCACTTCCTTCCTGTTGTTTTTAAACATCAGTTTAAGATTAAACACTTAATGGTGCATAAATCAACTACACATGAAAAGCATATCATCACACCATGCATTTCAGCATATAGCCCAATCCTTCTCTGTACATATACTGCTCAGATTTGCAGAAAATCTAATATAATGAGGTTTAACCACATTTTTTAAACACAGATTTAAAAAAGCAAAAGCTGTATCCGTGATTTAAATCCACATGATTCTGCAAATATTTGTTAGCAACTTTCAAAACAAGAAAACATGATTTGAACACAGACAGAGCAATTAGATTCACTGCCACAGCATTTGATTTTGCAAACACTAACACTGGTTTATGGTTTAACGGCTTTTAACTTTGATATTAACTTGGCATATCATAGGAAAAATACGCGGCTTGTCAGTGAAATCCATTCAATCTCTCTCTGCTTGTTCCTCTCTCTCTTTTCTTCGTGCCAAGGCTTTCAAGCTGCCCGTTAACAAAGACGGCACTAAAGTCCGGCACCGCCACTCTTTTAAAAAATTCCCACACACAAACCTTTCACTGAGACTGAAAAGCAAACAGTGTCATTCTAAAACACTCACCTTATCCACATTCTTTGGTGTCTGTCTCCTGCTACAGGACGCCTTGCTTCGGCACTGTCCAGTAACGCTGGTTCCAGTGTAGAAACAAGAGGAGGTAACAACTTCAGGGTAAAAGTTTGATTGGCAGGGCAAATTACCCAATCAGCCCAAATCGAACTCATTCGGGGAGGTTCTGGAAGATGACTGGTTGGTGGGCGGTTTCCTGTGCTCGTGGGGGAAGCGTTTATGGGGCTTGTATTCTTTATCCTCTTAGAATCTCTATTTGATTGTAGCGCTTAGCAACTACATCTCCCATCATCCACTTATTCAGCAGCAGCAGCCCCCCTTTCACTTGTTTATCAGAAATAACAGACAAGCAGAGAGAGATAAAGAGGTGGGTATGTTGTACGTTTCCATTTGATTTTCTTAACTTTAACTAATAAAAATTTGCACACTGATGGAGCCCATACCATTAAAATATCAAACTCAACATAAGAACGAAGTGCCATGCAGCTCATTTCAAGTCTGGTAAAAAGAAAAAAAAAAGTGTTTGTTGCAAATGAGGAAAAAAAATAGAAATGCAGGAGGGCTGTAACACCTGCTGCTTATTGCTGCAGGAGAGTATCTGCATGTGCAAATGTTGACAGTGTGATTGATTTACAGTGCTAACGACATTGTATTAACTCACCACAACCTGGGGAAAGTCAACAAACAGAAACAAATCACTTTATCGTGTACATACTCCAACCTACTGATTGTGTTGGTATTTTGGAGGTTGTGTGTGGCTATGCAGTGATCACTTGTGCCATTTTTTTAGTGACAAGGTTAGCAGTGCAGCATGCATTCCAGCCATACTGACTTGGGGACTTAGATAAAGTGAGTGAAAGGCCACACATTAGATAACTGAAAAATCCACCTACATCTTACCGGCCTGTTGTGCACTCTTGCACAGTTAACTGATTAAATACCTTGCATCTAAAAAGAAGTTCAGAATCATTGAATGTGCATTCATGTACACAGAATAGTTTGAAATGGAGAGCATGGTACCTTAGCAAAACAATGAAAAGCAACTATCACAATACAACATCATTAAACACTCTAGGGTACCTTATATTAAATGGAAAAATGTAGCACCTAGAGCTTGTTCATCTTTTATACTATGTTTGTTTGTAAGTATAACATTCCTGTTGGTGTCCTTCCTCTCTCACAACTAACATCTGCATCTTGGATAGGCCCCTAACTGTACATGGGCCCTTTGTGGGCACATACCCAGAAATCCCATCAATCCACCCCAGCAGAGAGGTAAAGAAGAGAGGGCAGGCAGGGTGAAGCGGGTGGAAACAAGTGTCTGGGGAGATTTGTGACAGAAAGATAGCAGCAATAGTGAAAGGGAAGGTTTAAAAGCTGGTAGCGAGACCTCTTGAATGGCAGAGTTGAAGATGCCAAGATTTTCATTGGGAATACCACAGTCAACGTTCATGGTATGGTGGTTGATGTGACAGAGGATGTTAGAGATAGGATGAGGTGGAGGCAGATGATTTGCTGTGGCAACCCCTAAAGGGAACAGCAAGAAAAATAAGATTTAAAGGATAATTTTATTTTAGTCTAAAGAAGCTGACCCTGTCTAATGCCATACTTATCACCAAAAGGCCACAGTCTTTATTGATTTTGCTGAATATGCTGGAAACTGTTCCACAAAGAAAATTACCATATATGTCTGTTTTTAAAAATGCTAAAATTGTCATATACAGCTCAAAGTAGTTATGCCAGTCTATGGGTGCATCCCTACTGAAACCCAAAAATAATAACTGAAATAACAGTGAAGTAAAATAGAATGTTGGTGTAAAGAATGAGTATAAGGACAAGCTTAAGTTTCCTTTTACCCTTATAGTATTTAACTAGCAAAAGATATGAAAATATAATATATTTCTTAACCACCAGGAGAAAAGTCTGGAACAATCTGCGGCGGTGGGGAGGGAGGAACTAAGAGTGCGCAGGCGGAACCACAGTGTGGAGGGCGGCAAAGAGGAGGGAAATTTAAAAAGTCCGGACTGTCTCCTGGTGACAGGACAGCTGGAGTCAGTTAACTGGTGTCTTACAAGTCATTTTAACTTATAAAAGTAGCCTGGGCTCGTTAAAGACAGACGCATGATTAGTTTGGAAGCAGTCATCATTCGCTGTGGGGCAAAATGGAGACGTACCACGATCAGGTAACGTCCGTTAATCAGCCGCTAGCAGCAGATGTGGCTAACACGTTAGCGCTGCCTTGTTTACTTTCGCCAAGTTGCCACTTAGCCATCTTTTTGGTTTGTTTTACGGGTATCTACCTAAAGGAGCCACTGGTCCTTGCTATAGGTGGTGTTTGTAAATACATCGGATTATTATGGACTGGATAATGTTTGCTGTTGTGGAGCATTTAGGACTACAAACGGCCTCCTTGTTGCAGAAAGCTGGCTGTACTGGGGTACAGTTGAGTAATCGATTAACGCTTGTTGATTCGGTTACTGTTCACTTTGTGTGGCAAGTGCACGGAAATTGCACCGAAAACAGAAAGTTTTTGATCAGTATTTACTGTTTACTAGGCATTAGGCAAATATATGGATGAGGAAAAGCGAAAGACCACAGAGACGGTTCATGGTGAAGGAAGAACGGGGTCGTGGGGGCAGCAGCCTAAGCAGATGAGCCCAGATGTCCGTCTCCCCTGCCACCCCCTCCAGCTCATCTAGGCCCGAGAGCACCGAGACATTCCAAGGCAGCTGAGAAATGTATTCTCTCTAGTGTGTCCTGGGCTTACCCCAGGGCATCCTTTTAACTTCCAGTAGGACATGCCTGGAAAACCTCTCCCAGGAGGCATTCTGAACCACCTAAGCTGTCTCATTTCGATGTGGATGAAGCTCTATTCTGAGTACCTCCTGATCTTTTGGTCACTATCCAGAGCTCGTGGGGATGTAGATTGACTGGTAAATCAATAGCTTTGTTTTTATGTTCAGCTCTCACTTTACCACAATGGACCGGTGATGCAGACACTGCATCAATCAGTCTTAACAAGACCTCAGAATACTTGAACTTCACTTGGGATAGCAACTCGTCTCTATAATAATCTATAATACTCATTTTGAGAATGAAGTCTTAACCTATGATGTTGCAGGCATTTTAACATTTACCACAGCATCTCCAGACTCTTTTTCACTTGTCACATGTGCTCCGTCTGAACATGTGAAGCAAACTGATGCCACTGGTGGACCCGCCAGTTCTGTTGTTCTCTGGCAACTCTTAATCATGTTGCACAGCATAGATCCAACTAAAGGAGATCAAACTCACATGCTACCTTCACAGAGTCTCTTTCTGACAAATTTGCTCAGACACATGCACATGAGTGGCCCACTTTAGGTCATTTTGTAGGGCACTGTTAGCTGCATTAATGCCCTTTTACAGCCCTGTCCAGCCCTTCTCCTGCAACAGCCCATCTTCTTCATACTCTTGAGACTCTGCAGGAGAGACTGCAAATCTTGTTGGGACTGCATGTGTGGATGTGCCATCCTGGAGGAGCTGAAGTACTTGTGCAGCATGAATGGGCTATAGGCACCATCTGATAGTGACAATCACCTTAACAAAATGCAAAACTAGGGGGGGGGAATCAGCCAGGAGGGTCTATGACCGCCCCTTTTTGGGGGATTTGTCTTGTTGCCTCTCCAGTCACCTGTTGTCACTTTCATTTGTAACAAAGCAATGGTTTATCCTTCCTACTCAAACAGATTAATTTCCCTGAAGTGTGAAGTGTAACTAACTTTGTGTTTATACTATGTTGATCATGTATTCCCTTTTTTGAGCAGTGCACTTTAGGAATAAGTTGTAATTTAAAATGAAACTATTACTTTTAGCACACAGCTGCAAAATTGCAATATTTCTGCAAACTGCACATCCAAATCAGTTTTAGTAAAAAGAAGATTTTTTCTCTTTTTTTCACAGTGTGGTAATCAGGAGCTGATTTTAGTCTCCGCATTTCAAATTTATTCTCAAAGTTCAAAATCGTTCAAAATCTGACTCATATACACTTTAATTTTTTGTCTATAATTTTACAAACTTGGCATTTTATTGATAATGAAAATATTAATTTGTTTCCAAAACAACCTCCTCTTGTTGTGTATAGATTTTAGACTCACCTTCCAAGAACAGTTACATTGGAAGCTACTACCAGCCACCAGACAGGATAGTGCAACCTTCACGAGAGCCGAAGCCCCATGCACACTCGTCTGTCAGCATGGGCACACACATGGCCAGCAGCTCAGTTTCCCAGAGCAGACCAAATATTGATAGCAAAGGTATGACGCATTCATTACCATGAGCTATTATAGGGGGGAGGGGGTGGGACTGTTTTCTGTTACAGTTACCTAGTATGTCTTTGTATTGTTGTTTACTCTTGATCAGCCGTGGTTGATGCACTGAAGACCCTTCAGGAGAAAATTAGGCGGCTGGAGCTGGAAAGGATGCAAGCAGAGAAGAGCTACCAGCAGTTCTCCCATGATGCTCAAAAGCATCCGCAAGTTACAACATTGTACAGTCAGACAGCAGCCAGCCTGCCTGGGACGGATAACTCTGCCAGGAGAGGTAAGCGACAAAGAATAGAAAGCAACAAGGACACAGGGTACTGTGGGTCACTATGATCTGCCAACTCCATTTAACTGATTGAATAGTTTGTTCTCTGCTTTATGATGACAGAACTGGACTCAAAACTGCAGTCTGCAGAAGCTCGCTGTAAGGTTCTCGAGAAGCAGCTGGACTACATGAGGAAAATGGTTGAAAATGCCAAAAAGGAGAGGAGCGCTCTAATGGAAAATCAGGTAGCTCAGAATACTACAAATCAAAAAGTCATTTAAAACTCTTCATTTGAAAGTAGATCCCAGCTATAAGCATGATCATCACCTATTTGTTTCTCACATTTCTGGATGTAAGTAACATAAACAACCACATATTCCCCCTGCCACTTTTATTCCCCTCAAGGCTTCTCTGCAGAGCGAGCAAAAGAGCAGCTCAAACAGCCAAATTCAGCGAGAGAAGCTGGAAAAACTCGAGTCAGAGTGTCTCAAACTGAGCAGAACCCAAACTCTGGCAGAGGTAACCTAAGGTTTCCCAATGCTGCTTATCTCTAATTCATTAGTCAGAATGCTTATCGTCAAAAGTTCATTATTTCAGGGTGTGTCGCTGTAAAAAAATTTCAGATGAAGCTTTCCATCCTGGAGCAGAAACTGCTGAAAGAAGAGCACGAGCGTAAACTCGTGCAGGAGAAGGCGGAGGAGGTTAGTCAGTTTTTGGATTGCATTTGTTAAGAAACAAGTAAATGCTAACTAGAGACACAGCTTTTTTTTAAATTGCCCACGCCACAACGTTCAGCACATATTCAATAATAAAGCTGCTGATTGGCAAATTTGACTAAATACTCTTAAGAAGCATGGATTTGTAACTTTGCTGTTACTACTGCAGCTGCAACGAGAGTTTGATGTCAGCCTTCGACCATCTCTGCCAACTTCTGAAGAGACAAAGCCAAAGAAGAAAACAAAAAAGACCATCAGGGTACTTTTCTGACCGATATAAAAATTTATTTTAGGCATTTATTTAAGGAGACGGAGATTTCTTTGGATGTAACAGTGATGTGAGCTGTCTTCCTCCTCAGAAAACCTCTAAACCTGCCGAACTGCTACCAAAGAGCCCGATGCACAAGAAAATGCCCTTTGTTGCAGGAACAGTAAGTCACTTATAATTTTCTGCACTTCTTTTTTGTTGTTGTTTGTTCTTACTTTGATTCTTTTCATTCCCGTCTCTAGTCGACGAGCCCAAGCCATTCGGTTCATGCCAACGTGCAAAGTATCCTTCACATGATGAAGCACCACCAGCCACAGCTGTGCCAGCGAGTGAGTGCGCTCCACAGGTCTGGCTGCGGAGTGAAGAAAAACCTCCAAAAGGACTTTTCTTCATCTTCGTCTGATTCATCAGAGAAGCCTAACAGGCTGCCCGTTGACCCATCGCTCAGCTCACTCGCCGACCTGCTCCTGGCTCTGCAGGACGAGCTGGGACAGATGAGCTTGTGAGTAGTGCCGACCAATGAGATGCATTAGGAATGAAGGCGTATTTAAAAGAATTTAAGTTCTTTATTCAGTGTTTTTTGGGTATGTTAGTGTACCTTTTATTAAAGTTGTTTTATATTTGTCACCTTTGTCAGTGAGCATCAGGAGTTGGTGCGTCAGATCGATGGAGCTCAAAATCCAGAGCAGAGGCAGGACCTCCAGAGAGAATTGGAGATGCTGGTCACCAGGATGGAGGATAAAGGATCTCAGATCACCAAGCTCCGCAAACACCAGAGGATGGTATGTGAGCTACAAGTTGGTACAACTTAAAGGGGATTGATTTGTAACAATTTTCAGTAACACAATGAGAAACTGGATCTGATGCATTGAAAATAATCATCTAATCATCTTTTAAAGTGCTTTAAAACAGCGGTAAGCATTCACCATTGACAGCCCACCAGCTGTCAATGGTGAATGCCTATATCAAGCAAAGTTTCAAATAATGAATTCCATGTCTGTAAAAGTCAGTTCCTCCATTAACATGTGCACATTACATGCAAAAGATGTCTGGTTCAAAACCAGGAGGGGAGACAGATCTCTGGGAGGTTGCATTTGGGAAGGGCATCCAGGGTTATACTCTTTGCCAAATCAAATATGCGGATCCATCCTCTGTGGTCCCTGCTTGTGAGGGTAAGAGCCAAAAGAAGAAGCAGAGTCCAGTAATAAAAAAAATATGGATCAGATCCACTTAAAAATAGTGATGGGTGAGATTATTTTGATATTTTCTAACAAATTAATTTTATATTTTTAGAAAAGTATTTTAATGTATTTGAAGCAGTTTTTCAGCTGCATATAGTTAAGTGGAGCTGGTATTACCTCACTGAAGAATTTACAGACTTGTCCTGTTATTTCTGACATTTTAATAAACAGAAGAGAAATTTATGCTTGAATAAATTAAAGTCTACTTATAAACAAATGGTCAAAAACAATCCTGTTGTTTTCAACAGAGGATGGATCGACTTGTAATAGCAGCTTATTGCAGTGCATAATTGTGCTGAACAGATCCAAATGTGTGCTGTTTTCTGCTCCCTCCACAGATCCAAAAACTGGCCCAGTGCCGATCATCTCCTGAGGAGCACACAGCCAAAAAGCTGAGTGGGATCAAGCCACCTGCTCCTTCTCCCGTTAAGACTGAAAAGAAGGGAAGGACAGATAGGACTACTCAAAAAAACCTGCAGCTTCTCAGAGAGACACAGAAGTTCAGAAACAGCCTCAAACAGGACGACCTCTCCTGGGAAACGTGATTTTTCTCAGTGAGACCTTCGGCGTGCAGGCCTGGATGTTACAGCTGGATGAAAACTGGTTATGTGTTTTTTTTCTCTGCTCTTCAGACGACCTCTGGACACTTTTAGTAACAAATTAGAGAGGGAATAAGGCATTCTACACAGTGCTCATTAAAGAAAGTATTGCACATACACTGTGCTTCATAGGGTGTAGTTTGTGAACCATGATCTTAACCCATTTTAAAAGTAATGCTTATGAGTCATGTGCCTTAAGGAGCTAATGAGCTGTTATTAAATAACTTTTATGTAATCATAGGTGTTTATTTTTAATAAAGGCTATTGTTTCTACACATTGCAGATTTATTTTTCTTCCACATTTATGTTTGTCACTGTTTAAGTACAACCACTAGATGGCACTGCACAGCCTGTTCTATATTTAAATCTGGAGGCTTTCACCTTTGGCAAGTCGTGCTATTGGATGGATAAATGAACTCTAAGTTTGTAATGTTGCTGGCAGCACCGGTCTCCCCGCTGCGTATAATCGAGGACAGCAGGAACCGAACAGCAGCAGGTCGAACAGCTGAATAAATGGAGCACTGACCACAGATGAAACGGATGTGGGTTTTTAGTTGTATGCATGTAGGAGGAAACCATTTTTTGTTGCCACATAATGTTCTTTTTTTCTTTGCACAGCTGAAGCAGCTCTGTTCTCCGGTGCTTGCTGGTCAGATGACATGGCAAATTTGCTGCATGGCTTTTGCACACACACATGTGCTGTTTATTTGAGTCAGCTACTTATAATGGGGTTAAATAACCACATGTGAAGCTGCCTCATAACATTCCTCAACTTATCTCCTCGTTTTCGGGCCTTAGTCAACATTTTTTGCTATTCTGTCATCAAGTTTAATACACGAATAGAAGTTCTGATCTACTCTAAAGTAACTTTTGATGTGTAATGCAGTTACATGGATTTGAAATAAGCAAATTTTCCAGTTGATACCTGCTGTTGTTTATTTCTGCATTTATTTCATTATGTCACTAACATTGCTCGGTCTTGGTATTCTTGGCATGATGCAGAGTTCACTGCGTGGTTAAACAATGCACTGAGCTCATGTTTGCAAGAGAGAAGGAGAGACTACACCTAATGCATTGTTTCTCTGTCCTCCCATATTAGATTACACAGCATGACTGGACACAACAATCAGGTTAGCTAGGGCAACTCAAGACCCAACCCATGTCCACTTATGCAGCGGCTCCACCCACTCTCCTGACCCTGCAACTTTGATACCTTGTGACTGCACAACCCTTCTTTGTGTCTGAATAGCAGTTGCTCCAACTGCAGTATTTTCTTAAAATTTTAGACAGGAAAAATCCAAAAGTAGCATCTCCCAGCGTGTGTGGGGATTTTCCACATTCTAGTAAAAGGCCCAGAGATGTTCCTGATAGAGCAGCACAGTGTTTGCCCCTGAAAAGAGTAAGTATAGGGCTGCTGATTTTGCTTTTAACTGACCAAAACCATTATCTCTTTGGTTGTGGAAAAGCCTCTCTGCCGGGGCCACTGGAAAAATAACAGTGTGCTCGACAAAAATAAACACACAGCTTCTTCGAGAGCGTAGACCATCGGACCGTCAGTCTTGAGTGTGCACATGCTCACTGATTGCCTTCAGAGCTTCGGTTTTTACCACATAAGCAAAACTTTCCTATGACTCAAGACACTATGTGCACCCTGGTGGGAGGTGGTGTGAAACATTGGTTTTTATTCACAGGTTATGGTACATGACATGCAGTACACTTTGTACCTGCTGCTTTTTGAAAAGCAGTTTGTAGCTGCTTGTAAAACACAAACAGTAAATGTTAGAAACGATAAACATAGTTAACACAGCCATTAAGCAAGTGTTAGTCATTCTTTACACTTTATGAAATACTGGGTTATTTTTGGAGACTTTGAGAAAGGTTACCTCAGTATTGTGCTGTATATACGTTTAAAGATAGTGTGGCAGTGAGCTGCAAGGGTGTAAATCTATTTACACACAGGTCTGTGGAAAACATTTCCTTTTTTTGCATGTTTGTCACACATTTCAGATCAAACTAGTTTTAATATTAAACAAAGATAACCTGGGTAAATACAAAATGCAGTTTTTAAATGATGATTTCATTTATTAAAGAAAAAAAACGGTCCAAACATACTTGGCTCTGTGTGAAAATTATTAAAGAAAATGTTTTTGCCCCTAAACCTAATAACTGGTGCCACTCTTGGCAACAAGGACTGCAATCAAACGGTTATAATAAAAAGAAATGAGTCTTTTACATCACTCTTTTTTGCAGAATTGTTATATTTAATTCAGCCACACTGGAGGGTTTTCAAGCACGAACTGCCCTTTTAAGGTCATGCAACAGCATCTCAATCGGACTAGGCCAATCCAAAGTCTTCATTTTGTTTTTCTTAAGCCATTCAGTGTGGACTTGCTGGTGTGTTTTGGATCATTGTCCTACTGCAGAACCCAAGTGTGGTTGAACTTCAGGGCATGAACTCATAGTTGAACATAGTCCTTCAGGATTTTCTGGTAGAGAGCAGAATCATGGTTCCATCACCCGAAGCAGCAAAGCAGCCAGACCATCACACTACCACCACCATATTAGACTGCTGCTATGATGTTCTTTTTAAGAAATGCTGTGTTAGTTTTATGCAGAAGTAACGGGACTCAAACCTTTTAAAAGCTTCAGCATTTGTCCTAAAAGAATTGAGGATCATCTGTTTTTTGGCAAATGTGACATAACCCTTTGTTCTTTTTGGTGAGCAGTGGTTTTCTACTTGAACTCTCCCATCGATGCCATGTTTGCTGGTCACTTTCATACTGTTGAATAATGAACTCTGACTATAACTGTGCAAATGAGGTCTGCGATTCTTTAGATGTTCTTATGGGTTCTTTTGTGATTTCCTTGGATGAGTCAGTGATGCGGTCTTGGACTAATTTTGGTAGACTGGTCACTCTTGAGAAGGTTCACCACTGTTTTCTCCATTTGTGGGTAATGGCTCCACTGGAGTCTGCTTCTCCTGTCTGTGTACAGTCCACAGTGATTTTCTAACTTTTTCTACATTGGGATCTGTGTTGAGGCCAAGACTTTTTAAGGGTTGACCTTGAGCTACTTCACTGAAGAGATTTTTAGTGGCTTGAAGAAGTGAAAGAATGAACTGTATGCACATTTTGTTTTTGCTTTCTTATCCATATAATCACCTTATGACCCATCAGCCTCACAGCAGGTCATGAGCCCCTGATACACAAGGAAATGAAAATTGAGAGCAGGGTTTGGGCAGGGTGGATTGGAGTGGATCCTTCATGGGCAATACAAAGAAAGCATGTGTGTCAGTGAGTGTACTTTTTCCATTAGACTCTTAAGTAAACAGAGAGCAACACACCCAGAGGAGCAGGTGAAGCTGATCATAAGTTGGAATAGTTTCTCAGACAAACAAATAAAAAATTTTATGGTTCCAGATTATTGTAACATTTTGGGATATGTGCTCAATCACCTCACTTAAAGTCTGAAAATAGAAAACTGCTGTAACAGCGTAACTCTCAGTTTCTCAAAACAGAAACAAGCTGAATGCTGAAATTTAATATGCACACGCTCAGTAAAGATCTTTATCCACCCATGGAAAACAAGCAGGATTAATTCACCTTAGCAGAAGCTTTAAACAGAAACCAATGTGTTCAGACTCTTAGATGTTGACAGAAAGTCTTGATATTGTTATAAGCAAAGTTATTGTATTTGTCAATTTGCCTCTATAGTCAATTTAAAGAGACCCACAAAAACCAAAGACCTGATTAAATATACAGCACATATACTGAAATAAGACTCGTGCTTCGTTATGCTCACTTCCAAAGTCAACAATTAACATTCAGAGTTGGAAGAACTAACAAGGAAGTTTTTCCTTCCTATTCTCACCAAGTGCTCGCTCAACAGCACCTAATTGAGGTTTTCTCTGTATCATTGTTGGGTCTTAGCGCTAAAAATAAAATTAGTATCTGTTTCATATATCAAATTAGGTTTTTTGGTTTTGTTTCTGTTTTCTTTAAATATAAATGGTCGTGACAGCTGTTCCCTTCTTCACCAGCTGTCTACATGTTTGATTTAGAAACCTCAAAAGGGGATTTGGGTCTCCTCCTGGGCTCAAATCAAGGATCTTTGACTTGTTAATGTGGAAACCCATACAATATGGAGTCACTCCATGAGCTATGAAAGAAAATGTAAAATATATTGATAATTTTGCCTTTAGTGTTGAATTTCTGCATAAATTATTTGCGTTTATACTCGCTTCCTCTTTATCAGGACAATCTGTCCTTCTGAATTTGAGCCAGTATTACTTATACTCACACAGAAACTGATACACCACCTTTTAAATGGCTTTTCAACTGTAACCATGGTGACAAGAGCTCTACAAGACCTGCCCAGGTATAGTCTTTCCACTTATGTAAATGACGAGCTCCCAAGCAAATGTTATGCTGCAGTGAATCGTTTTACAATATTCAAACTTTATTGGTTTAACATTGTGAAAATAAAGGCAACACTAGGAAACGAGGCAAAAAAAAAACAAAAACCAAAACAAAGTTTAAGAGGAAGTGGGAGAAAAGAAGGGCACAAAATAAGCACAAAACATTTTAGGAGGCATTCTGGCACCTGCAAGTGTCTACATATGGCTGTGTGAGAAGGGAAAGCCCAAAGGTCGTACCTACAAGACTGATGGCCTTTAACAGACAAAAGCAATAAACCCACGAGAGAAAGGAGGAAAAAAATAAAATAAAGCATAGCCCGTTACACATCTCTCTCTCTCTGAGCTGAACACTGATAGGAGAGAACTGCGCAACCAAACGAGTTTGGATTTTGAATTTGAAATCCTACAAAAGACAGAAAGCAAGGTCATCTGATGCAGCAATTGTAAATTAGAACCAAAGTGGAGTCACCATGTGACCATTTGCAGCGTGGAGGAAGTGTGACTTTACAACACTAGAGGTTTGTGGCCGTGGTTGCAACTTTACTGGTGAATTTTATCTCTATATGTTGGTGAGAGGCTGTCCAGGCCACATCCGTGCTTTATTTAGCTGAAACGTAAAGGATTCACATCTCTAAAGCAGCACCTTTGATTCTGCTGTATACTTAAAATGCTGCTTCAATGGCATCGCTTGAAAGAAAGGAACACAGTCAACCTCTCCCTTGCGCCCCACCCCATCCTGGACGGCTTATCACTGCTCGTTTGATCAAGAAGTTAAGGCCGATTGTGACATAAACAGACATTTAAGCAGAATACGACACAGAAAACTACTTCACAGGGGCCTGAAAGTGCTGAGTCCCATCGTTACTTAATACATGTGGCATATCATTTTGCAATACAACTATATATCTATAGATATATATATATCTATGAAATCAACTGAATAAGGCACTTTTCCTTAAAAAGGTGCAGGGACTGAGTAAGTATCTTGTAGGAGAAGTTGCAGAGTTAACACAATGGACATCAGTTATCCATGGATATCAACATGTGATGCCCCGTTTGTAAGGAACGCAGCGACCACGCTGAACAGAGTTGCACAGCAGCCCACTCAGCAGCTGGGAATGAACTCAAATGTTTCTTTTAAATTGGCCGAAGGGACTCCACGTGCAGAGAGTGAACGAAGGGGTGCAGCTAAGGCAAAAAACTCTGCAGCCTACCTGCCACACATGGGTCTTTGGGCTGTAGCCTAATGCCATCAGGTGACTGTAGGTTTTAAAGGCGTGTTAATGGTGAGCAGCAGGAAACGTGTAATCCAAAAATCACGTAAGCAAAAAACCCCAAACCAAATCAAACAATAAGAAGAAAAAACATTTCCACTGAATGTCTTAAAAAAACAAGCTGATCATTCATTCATTATCTAGTAATATTTCAGGCTGAGTATTTATACAAGCATTTTTTTCTATTTTTTTTGGCTAAACCATGAAAACATTTACAAAAGCAAAGATAGAAAACAAAGCTCCTCAGTGCAATGCTCAATTTCCATGTCTAAACTGAGAACTTTGGCTTGATGCACACTGATTCAAGGCATTCTTCAACT
Organism: Oreochromis niloticus; assembly: GCF_001858045.2. NCBI lineage: Eukaryota > Metazoa > Chordata > Actinopteri > Cichliformes > Cichlidae > Oreochromis > Oreochromis niloticus. The sequence goes on along the minus strand of NC_031980.2, from coordinate 11,915,309 downwards.
AGCATATGGGCTAATCACAAATAATCAAGTGGTTTTTTTGTTTTGTTTTTTTAAGTATACTGAAATCCCTAAGAGCATATGCAATGGAAGGAAAAAAAGCATCCAGCATGCAAGAGGAGAAAAAAGGCATTTAAAGAAGACATTCCTGACACTGACAAGCAACTACAAGAAAAAAAAGACCAAAAAAAAACCAAAAACCAAAAAAAAAAAAACCTCAGAAAAAACACTTCATCTAGCTTTTCCTTAAGTAAAACAAAGACAGGACGTGGCTATGTACAAGAGAGATAAGAAAATAATCACAGTTAGCAGCAAGCTAATCAGAGGAATCAGCACAAGCTTTAAGCACAGCCACCAAGCTGTTTTTTCATTCACAATCCTCTCACTTAACATGGCAAAAATCCAAAATCAAGAGGTGCGATGCTCATTTGACAAAAACAACAAAACTCTCTCCGATTCTCAAGTTTTTAAACACGCCCAATATTCTCCCCATTTCTTCACAAAAGGTACACTCAGATTTACAACACCACTCTAAACCCCCCCGCCCTGGTTGAACTTGGAAAACATGAATTGTGAGCTTTTAGAGGGTAAATTAGATGCTAGAGTACCTTTAAGTACTTTCTACAAAGTCACCACTGAAGTAACTGTGGGTTTCATGCACTGAATATCTGTTAAACTTACAGGGGACCCCTCCCCACCCAAACAAAGATCCAGGCCCTCCTGTTATCACCATATCCTGTATTCACCAACATTAAAGGCTCTTCAGTCCAGCTGCAATACGATGGTTCTCGCGGCGATACAGTTCTCTCTCTCTTATAAACTAATAAACACTCACCCCTCTTTCTCTTTAAGTCATATAGGACATTAAAGGCACTTCACTGCTTTTACTGTCCACATCAAGAAATGTACTTACTACTTAAAAAAAAAAAAAAAAAAAACTTCCCCATTCTCGTTTTTAACAAATATTCTACAATCATTAATTTTTGATCCTTTCAACTACTCCACAGAATAGAACGGCCAGCTCCACGTTGGCAACCCGCACATGGACTATTTGACGCCGGTTAAGATCAGGAAGTTTGGGAGATTAATGGCTGGGAAATGAGCTCGATACATGATTTATTGCACTGAGCTGCCCTGCTGGCAGTTGGTGTTTTAACATCTTGAATATTAGGATGGAAAGGGGGATTCAGCAGGAGAAAACACACAGCACTCCTAAATGTTACTGGAGACACCCATCAATAAATAAGTCTGTTTTTTTTGTTTTATTACCGACATTAGATGATTTGGTTCTGCTTTTATCCCTTTTTTTTTTTTTTAGAATCCCCGCCTCTTTTACATCATCTATGAACACATATACATAATACAGCTGCACAGAGGGGAGGAAACCACAATTTAACAGGGAAAAAGCAAAACTGAATCATCAAAGTCATTGTGTTAAAGAGCAGTTGTGAACTCAAACAGTGTTTCCAAATCAACGTGACCTCTGTAGCTGTACGACTCCTGGGACGCTCTGTATACATGGCTAATTCTTTTAACTGTTATGTGGCCTATTTAACTAACGAAGGTATGAGAAGGAAGGCTGTAAATAACACAACCCCCCTTCCTTTCAGATTCACTGGGAAATGGTCTTTGCAGAAATGAGTAACTGCGCGATGGAGGTGGGAGTAGCTACCGGATGATGTAATCCATATGCTCAAGGCCTGAATGCCCCGTCACTGAGGATCTGTTTGGCTGTTGATTTATCACACATACGGGGATGCGTGGGTTCCTCTATAGTGACTACAACAGCAGCACTAATGGAGGCTAGAATCATAAGTGCCACAAAGATGATCGATAAAAAAAATTAACCTGCTTGAAAACACTGTTTGAGACCACGTGGATGAGTGTGTGCTGATCAGGGAGCTTTCTCTGGAAGGGTCTAGTTGGCGAGGATAGGTCAAGTGATGTGGATCCTAAAGTGCGAGCTTTTCAAAGGGTGTGGTAGTTGCGGTCCTTGGACTTGCAGAATTTGTAGAGGAAGAAGATGACGGCTTGCAGTCCCAGGACCAGCACTATCCCACCGATGAAGCTTGCGGCATCAAAGGTCGAGTTCTTGTGAGGGGCGGTTGTCGGGCTGACTGTTGTGACAGTTACAGCTGAGATGAAAGTGCAGAGATCGGTTACTGATGTTTCCGTACATTACAAGACAGACGTAAAAATCGTATAGTTTCTGAGACTTACTTGAAGAAGTACTCGAGGAGTTGGAGTGTGTCGTTGGTGAATTGGTGGTAGCAGTAGGAGTAGTAGTACTGGTTCCATTCTCTGTAGTAGAATCACAGTAATTAACCATCTATTAGCCTCAAAACAAGCAGGTTATATGACAAGTTTCAGTTTGTAATCCTTAAGATTTAAATTCCTGGTTGATCTGGTCACTGGTCCTGATTTAACTCTATAGCTACACTTTGATTAGCCGGAGTGTAAACACTGGATAAGCAGCTTTTCTTTCCTAGAAGATGGCAAAAAGTGACGAGAAGGGGCAAGGAAATAGCATGCATTTCAAAATCCCATGGATCTGATGGGGTGTTTAGTTAGTGTACTGAGAGATGCTATATATATATATATATATATATATATATATATATATATATATATAAAAAATAATTGAAAGATGCAGTAAAGAAAATGATAAAGAAATAAAGAAATAATAAATGATACCAGCAATCACCAGCTGGCATTAAAGACATAAACTGACTTTAGTTTTCAGTTTGTGACTGCACTGCAGGAATTGCCTTGTTGTGTTTGTATCAGTCATATGCTTGAACTGAGCACTTCATGCGTCAGCTGACACAGTTTAAAATGTTGACTCCGCCCATTCAGCACACACCAACAATGTTAATAGTTTGGATGCACTGAAATCTGATTTTATGCTTCATATGATGCAAGTTCTTTTCCAAACAACAACAACAGCAGAAGCCGAGCACAGTGAAGTTGGCTAGGAATTGGAGGTGTGGTGCCTGTAATTTAAGCAGACCTGAAAATAGACTGATCCACACACCGAGCAGCTCCCGCAACAGGAATTTATCTGCTCTGTATGATGTTTTCCTCAAGCGTCTTGAGTCTTAAAGAAGATTTAAAAATTCAATTCTGTATTTTTTTTCTCTGATCAATAGCCTTGTGTTCAGAATCAGCCATGCTACTGCACAACGGGATGTGCTTGTCTGTTTGATTGTACCCTGTAACTCTGATCTAACTTTTCACCTAAGGCTTCATTCACAGAAGCCAAGAGACCCACTGGCAACCACTGATCGCAATGGAAAAAAAAAAAAAAACGTGTATTCTTCCATCAGTTGACATGGTTGCGGCCAGTTGCTGTGAAATCAACTGTAATCCTGCAAGTCCAAAGACCTGTCAGTGGCCCCAGTAGTCACTGGTTGCTAGTGAAACGTTTGCACTCTGCAACCACTTGGCAAGTGATTGCCGAAGGTTCTTACATGAAACGAGTTGGAATTTTCACTGTGTTACTTGAAATTTCACTAAAACCTAACTACAAATATAGATGACAAAGTATATTGCAAGTGTTTGCAGACAAGTCAGCATTATCAATACAAACTATAGGACAGGCCAACCCAATCAATAGGTTTTGAGTCCAGCGCTCTCTTCACGATGGATCTGAAAATGTGACATCAAGGGTCTACGTGCCACAGACTGGCTAGTTAGTTGTGTCACTTGATGAATCATGAGAGAGTCTCCTTTACAAAAATCACAACTGCCATTTTTGAAACCCGGCAACAAGGAAAATGGAAAATTAAAAATTAAAAAATTTACACAGCGATTCTAGAGTCTGACAAAAAGCCAGTTTGTACTTCATCGTAATGGACAAGGAGTCGAGTCGATCCGCGTAGGTATTAATGGAAAGCGGTTGTTAGTTGTCGCAATAAAAGCCACTAGTTGGAAAACGCAGCAGCATTAGGTATCAAAACCAGTGTCTGATTCCATGAAACTCTTAAGTATTACAACTTTAAGAGATCACATTTTTATTAATGAGACCACTTGAACATTAGCACAGACAACAGGAGGGAAAAGCTGAGGATTTTAGGGAATGGTTACCTGTGGTGTTGCTGTTAGAGGTGGTGGGAACAACAGTAGCATGGGGGGTTGTAGGATTGGGGGTAGTGATAGGGCCTGAAAATGGACAGGGAACCAACATCAAAAGAGGAGGTAAAGAGGAAAGCAAGACAAACCACTTAAACAGAGTTATGCTTAGAAATTTCACAACAGTCTACAACAGCATTTTTTTAATGTTACAAACACAAACAAATAGGAAAAACAAGAAAAGACAGACACTCAGAATGACCATTAGCCAACACCTTAGTTAGTGAGACAAACAGAATTTACAGCCAATTTAATCACTTTAATGTGGAGAAATGCATCTTTGGTAACAAATACAGAATCTGCTCACTCTCTTTGGGCCCAAAACATCTTAAAATACACGTAAAATGGTAATTTACACTCCGGTGTCTAGAAAAACAGTTTACTTTTAAACTTACCTGAGCAGTTAACATTGCTGCAGGTGCCATTTCGTGTGAGAGTCACATTGTAACAGGCAGGAGTTGCTGAAAGACAGAAAAGCATGATATTTTAAATCACTGGTATATGATTTATATTAATTACATTTTCACAAGCAGTTAAACTAGTGTCATCAACGATTAATTACTGAAGTTACGCTCATACAGATTACAGAAAGCAGCCACAAGCAATAAAAACGTACTCAGTGTACTCTAAAATAATATTTGATCTAAAAGAAAAGAAGCATATGTGCATAGATGACGCTTCAGATGACGATCTGTTTCGCACTGAACTCATTTATGTAAACAGCGATTTGATCTGTAGTGAAGCAGTTCTAATTCCTTATCTACCCCACAGCGGTTGCTCACACAGCCCCACATCCTGCAGTCATGGTGTCTTTTTATGTTCTGCTCCCCCATAATGACACTTCCGTTTTATTTACTTTAAAGCTGAGCATGTCTCACACTAGTTTGTTTTATTTGTATTTTGTATTCATTTCAGATAACTGGATACCTTCTCAGGGATCATAGAAGTATTCAGATTCTTCAGTTAACTATGTGGAAAAACCCAGTATTTCACCACCACTTATTTAACTGAAGGTCATGGGGGCTTGAGCCTATCCCAGCTGTCACAGGGTGACAGGCAGGGTACCTATTACAGGGCCAACACGGAGAGACCGATGACCATTCACACTCAGGGCAATTTGGAATCACCTCTTAACCCAATAAGCATCTTGAAACACTGAAAGGAAGCTGAGGTATCTGGAGGAAACCCACACAGGCACAGTTTATGATCGAAATATGGTGGAATCCCTGATATTTCAACATGAAACAGTTAAAATGTTTTTGTAATTTGCATTACACAGTTATAATCCTATAACTGTGTAATGCATCCATACCACGTGGATCGGGAAATCTCTTTCATCACCGTTGGTGCTGTTTGAATTCCTCCACCTGCCTACGAGCTTGTGAACCCAGCATCCAAATAACTGTGGAAGCTGAGGGGGAGGGTAATCTGGACCACCCTCTGCACCACTTAATAGACAGGCAGTGGAGCACCTCTTACATGGCAGACTTTTTTTTTTAATTTATTGTGGTTCTTTATTTAATTTCACTTGGTTTTCCTACTTTATTCTTTGTGTAATTTTTGCCTCGTGAAACCATTTTGCATTCTCATATCATACAGTTCATTTCTCTACTTGTTTAAAGTATTATCTTGTAGTTTTCGCTTAATGTTTTGGTTGCAGTAACTTGGGAATTTGCCACCTTTTGGGATAAACAAACCCCACAAATAGAAATAAAGAAAGGCAAATTAATTTTAAGAAGCAGGTTCATATTTGGCTTGTTGAGGTTTAATCTCTCGTGTTCATGTTTTAAGTCACCTTTAAGTAACCTGTAACTAAAGTGGACTTCAGCCCCAAAAACTTCCAGACATTTCCTGCGGAGCTGCATGCAAGTACCTGAATACTCGACTCAATTGGATCAGACATTATACAGTCAAAGTCCATGTATTGTCTGATTGTGCCCGTGGAAGACTACAGCAGGTAATCGCCATTAGAATTCACAGCTAGTGAGTGGATATCATGTTTTTTCCTCCTACATGCTCTACTCGAACAGCTTCTCTTGCCTTAACCAGTCGAAGCCTTTCCATTAGTGAGAATATGTATGACGTGTATTATTTCCTTTTGTGTGCAGTTCCCCGCCTTAATTCTTCAAACACTGTTGGAGAGTAAATTGTGAAACCAGTTTAAGGCTGTCAAAAGAGTGGAGACGCAATGTTTCCCCCTCAAATATAAAGTAGAGTCATTGAGTTATATTCAGTCATTGTTTTCAGCTAATGCGACTTCACCTCTGTTTTCCAGCCTGTTGGCTTTGGTCATCTAGTTGTATGATATTTTAGCAAATAATCTCATTACTTATTAACCACGACAGAGGGGGACTTTGCCCTTCCATGAAGTCTTGCTTGACCCAAATACTTTGACAGGAAGTCAAGCTGCAGGCTTCACTGCTTTACAGACTTCATTAACAGGAGCAAATTGAAATTCCACAAATTCAGTCAATTTGTGCGAGTTTCTCCGGCGGCACTGCTCAGCCTGTGTCACAGTGACGTGACAATGAGTCATTCCTGTCAGCAGCACCGTGTGACTATACATTCTGTCCACACCCAGCTTCACAGTGCAAGTTTCACTGCTGCTGTTCAGCATGAACCACATTTTACTAAAAGCTTTTGGAACGATTCTGCAAGGATCAATTGGCAATAATTATTAATTGATGGTGTTCAGTTAAATTCCTGAAGTGTATGATGTGTTCGAGCAGAATGATTGGTCTACTTGAAGGCTATTTCTTTGCAAGAATGTTAAAATGCTGGCCGTTGCTTCTCAAATGTAAGAAATGCAATGTTTTTCCATTCTGACACATGACCGTAAATAAAATATTCAAATTAAAATACAAAGTAACACGATTATGAGGAGCAGTTCTCACCACTTTCATGTTAAATACAATAAAGTTTAATCTGCAAGGGGGAGAAAAAAAAAAACACTATATGCATCCCTATTATTTAAAAATCTTACTTAAAATCATTTTAATTGTGCATTTATTCCGTGAATATCAGTAACGAAGCCAGGGGTGACAAACACACGGCTTACTATCTCACCTCCAGTGACTCTGCTGTACCTCAATTGTGGTGACTAGCATGGATGTTTACACATAAATGCTTAGACCTGCTAAAAAAGTAAATAAGTAAATTGAGGAAAAATAGAGAATTGAATCAGTTTGCTTTTACCACCAACACTGCTCTCTTTATTGTATGCTTCATGTGCTACTGAATGTTCCTTTTTTGTTTACTTTAACTATATTTAAAGCCAGTAGGCTGCTATTTATTTATGTATTCAATATTATAGCTCTATTATTTAACAATGAAGTACTAAATCAGAAATGGTCCACTGCATAATGGTCACATGCGGTAAATTGTTTAAATTACACCTATTAATAATGTTAATAAGGTTAATTTATACTTAAAAGGCTCTGTTACTGTTAAGAAAAAAATAAGCTATATCAAAAGCTGAAGGTAAAAAACAGAAGTTAGGCATACCAACAATATAAAAAATAGCATAAATAAATAAGTACACATATGTACTTATTTGAGTCTGGCTCTTGATAGCAAAGGTTGCTGACCCCTGAGCCAAGCAGGGCTTTCATTTATGAGTAAAACTTACAGGACATAAAAACAGTTATTGAGTAACAGCAGGCACGCACTTTGCTGTCACTTGTCTACAGAACATTGATTCCTAACACCGTCTTTAAAGGAAATGTCTTTTCACCGTCAGGACTCTGTTACAATAAGCTGCAGTAACATCTGGTGATGGGATAAGCCATCAATTACCCTTGACCTCGTCTTGTTTTATGAGCATATGGAGACATTACCATCCTGAATACAGGAACATCATAAAGGGGACGGTTTCTATTCACTGCGCTGCACCTGGTGCTGTAAAACATCATCATACATCACCTTTTCTTGTTACACTATAATCCAGAGCAGCCGAGCCCAATGACCCTCACCAGGTGGCTGCCCATAAATTAAAGACAAATCAACTTTTAACAGCGGGCGAGTCTAAAGCGGTTTACTGAAAGCATCTTTGGCTGAACAAAGTCAAAAATGATTCAGTAGCTGTATTTTCCACTCCACAAAGGGCTTATTTTGTGGTCTTGTGTATCAAGTTGTGCATTTTGCGCCTTGGACACAAGCGATTACCAAGCAGCTACTGAATCATAATAACTGGTTTGACGAGCTCATGATGCAACATTTCAGCATAGACTGTGTCACTGTGCAAATGATTGTTGGCGTATTTGGTCGTTATTCTGTTAAGTCTTCACATGTGCCACAACACACAAATGTGCAGCTCTTCCCTGTTTTTACGCACATCCTGCTACCTTATGCTGGAAACTTAAATGACTCATTACCTTACCAACTGTGATTTTCAAGAAGCCCACGAGCAAGTAAATTCGAAATTATTTGCCCGCCTTGTATTTCACACCTTGTGTGTGACCAGACCCTGCAGGCAACGTATGCTGAACCACGTAGGAAAAGCATTTTTTTCCCTCCTTCCTTTCACTCTCAAATAGGTCAGAGAGATGTTATCTCACAGCCAGCTGTGAAAGGTAGGACACGCTCTCAGCCTTTTTCCAAAATGGTGCCATTATCATCACCACCCGGTAACGTCCACAAATTGATGTCAGTGAAAGAAAGTCACACAAGGCCTCAAGCATACCACAGAAAATAGGCTCATCTCAACCTGTACTTAAAAGGCACTACAGAGCGTGCGTCCACACGTGTAAACTTTCAAGCTTTTAAATACCAAGCAGCAGGGAAATGACGCCGAAGACCTGTTTATACAAAATCCCTAAACCAAAGATAAATCTAGTTATGACAATGTTGGGGGCGGTTACTCGCTACAGCAGTGTGGTTATGCTGCATTTCACAACAGCCAACTTGGACGTGTCCAGAGCTGACCTTTCCGGTTTTTGCTTAGTTCACTTCGAAGAGCTGATTCATTCACGACTGTGTGAGAGGTTTAGCTGTAGGCTTACACCAGGACTTTATAATGCAGCAGGCTTGAGAGCTGTTACGAAAGGCCAAGTAGACAAAACATGACTCAAGAGTTCTTATCTTATTTGGACAGAGGAGGGGGGGAGACAACTGCTATCACAAATATTTGTGAAATAAAACTTAAAATTACTAGAAACCTAACAGGGTTATCTTAATATATTCTCTGAAGATTCGGGGCTTTTGGCATCTGTGACTTGTGAGTTTTCCTCTCCGTCCATGCGTAAACTGTAAACCCAGGCAGATGTCTCCTTTGGGAAACCTACCAATCCAGTCCTCTGAAAAGAGGCACGTAGCCGCCATCTCACCTCTCCTGTTTAACCTCCCAACAAATCGTCAGGCAGTGTGCATCATCGTTTCCCTTTCAGAGACAAAGCAGGAGGAGGGTGTGGGATCAACTAATCTGAATACAGCTTCTCACCAGTAACGCTGTCAAACAGGTCAGCTACCATGAGCTGGTAAAGCGCAGACACCTGTCTTATTAAATTTAACTGTTGCAATTTGGCTTCAGTGGCCCAACCTGTGATACAGTTGAGATTACAAAGAGCTCTTTAACCGAGCCTAAAGGCACAAGATTTCCAGGCTGAGATCACCAGATACTCTTGTCTCAAACTTGAACTTGAGGCTTAAAATATAATGAAGAGAGCTTATCTTTTATCCAATCTCCACACTCTTTCCTCCACTTCTGCCATTATCCGCTCCTTCCTTCAGTTCCTCTGCATGAGGATATTGCAGGCTTCCTGCCACACATCCCCCTACTACCTCTCCTGATCATCATCTTCACAAATCACCAGAGACCTGTGCTGTGTCTCCTTCCATAGACACTGCACAAATATATAATAAGGTTCTCTAGGGTGATACAGTTAATATCCCCCTGGTGGGCCTCCACCACTCATGAGGATTAAAGAAGTAGTGTGCTTTAAGCCAAAAATGACAGAAGTTAAATTGTATAATTTAACTCCTATCTGCTGACTCAATTTGTGTAACAGAGCTTTTATTTTTAGCAAACAAGATCACAATACCCTGATCTCTGCTTTGCCCATAAAACCTGTAACCTTATTTCCTGGTAAGAGTGTGAAAAAAAACTAAAAACAAAACACACCAAACCACAGGGGGAGGATGTAGTGAGTGAAAAGCCGTTACTTAGCCAGGAAATTATTTGTCATGCAGATTTTGTTATGGCAGACCCTTGTAACTGAATAACGCATATTTCACATCACAGCCAGCACACTTCCAAATTAGGGCAGCATATTTCCTAACTGCTGTGCAAAAGAGTATAAATCAGGGACATGTCAGAGCAGGCTCAGGTCTGGACAGACATCTGATTCCACTTTATGACAATAGAAAAAAGCAGCACAGAAATGAAGGGAATCGAAACCCCAACCAGAACTGAAAATAAACCTAAATGCCCCAAGGGAGAAAAAAAAGCCCCTTATTAATCCCCCACAATCAATTTAATATAACAGTAGCAGAGCATTGCTCCAAACTTGGCTTGCATCCATAATTTACTTCCCAAAACCAGCCTGTTCAGATCCACTGGCACCAGCTGGTGATACCACATTAAGCTGCTGCTTGGGCTTTAGGGAAACAGGGATGAGATCATTGCTCTCTATACCGGGAATCGTGCAACCAATAAACCCCAAGGCTTCTGGACATACAAACCTTTGCTCTCATGCTTCAAAAATACAAGACAGGTACTCACATGAACAATTAGCCCAGTGACAACCAAGGGCATCCACACATTTATCACATGAAGTATGCTCGGAACATCCATCTGCAAAGAAATCAGATTTTAGTTCTGGTTATTTGTAATTTAAAGTAACTTCCAATAGTTTCCCTGTAGATCACCAGAAGGTGGCAAATTTACACATTTAAATCCTTTAAGCACAGATGATCAAAGCAAGCTGGTAAAAAGCTCTTAAAATGTGGCTAAACTAACCCGTTTATATTTCATAACAACCCAGTCAGATGGATATGACAGTTTGGGTTAAAACGAGTGTCACAATTCCTCTCAGAAGTCGCACCATGGCACAAATAATCCCACTATAACGAGCTCAAAAACAAACGCTAGCTAATCCTCGAGTCCTGAGTGGCCAGCGTGGACATAAAGATGACAAGCTGCTAGAAGGAGAGAAAGGGGGGGGGTATTTTATTTTTACTAAAGCAGGACATTTTTTAAACTAATAGGAGGTGACCGAAAATGGAGCCAAACAGGCAGGGAGATATATCTGTTTCCCGGGGGTGGATATCCGGCTAAAGAGCGGGGTTGTAGCTAGCTACTAGCTCGACGACGAGAGGTCGCGAAAACTTACCTGAGTCTGCCGCGACTGCCGCGCCAATCAGAGCCAGAGCCACCGCGAAAAACACCACCTTCACGTACATGACTGCGGACAACTTATTGCTGAGCCTGCTTCAACAGGGGTGGAGAGGGGGTAAACGTATCTTGAGAGAAGCGTCGAGAACGAGACTCGGGAGATTTCACAGCTACCCCTCTGTGTTGCGTTTCGTGCCGCCGCTGTTCCTGCTTCTGCTCGCTAGCTTCAACACTTCCTACTTGACAGGTCATGTGGCAGCTCCTAGGGAGGGGTGAGAAAAATCAAGAAATGGGCCGGCAGTACGTCAACAACAGGGAAGGGAGGAGGGTGTCCTAGAGCGAGGAAGAGACTCCACTTCTGATTGGCTGAGACCCTGTTGAAAACACCTTATGAAAGTGCACCTGTGCCTCAAAACACGGTTAAAATAACCTCACACTGAAGCCGGGATTGACCCGCTAGAGAGGGCCATGAACGCACCAAGACGTCCCTTAGTTTAGGTCAGTTTTAATGATGTAAACCAGGGGTGTCCAACATGGATGATCTGATATCGTCGTGTTGGTGTTGTTGCCAGATCATCATGAAAATGTTGTTCCAGGTTCAACATTGCAAGTGACCAATCACATTGTTGTGACGTTATTCTTTTGCGCGCCAAGCCATTCCTGCATTTATGAAATTCCAATGTTGCAAGGACAATATCAATTGTGCTTACCTTTTATTAAAGGGTTAGGATTAGGGTCAGGGTCCGTTGATCGGTGGACAGAGGCGGTTTCTCGCAGCTTAAGTACAGTTTTTTGTTTTACGGCGGTTTTTCCCAAAGTCGCAAAAGTATGACGTCACAACATTCTGATTGGTCATTTGCAATGTTGATCCTGGAACAACATTTTCATGATGATCTGGGAACAACACCAACACGACGATATCAGATCGTGCGTCAAACATAAGGACAGAATCGGCCAGCCAAAGCCTCTAATGTGGCGTGCTGGGCTTTTTTGAAAAACGTGAAGGAGGGCATCAACTGTGGACATTTTTATTTAGACACACTGTTGAAGTCTCACTGATTCAACCCGTTAAGATCAGAGTGATATAAAATGAGTTAGATAACCCTGATATAAACAGTTGTTACAGTTAAATTTTTTTAATTTCATTTTTTAATTTCTTCACAATAACTGCAATTGCTCTGTTTTGTTGGTAATTTTTTAAATGTAATTTAAAAAAGCAAGCAAGTTTCATTGTTTTGATTCTAAAATGTCATGTGCTACAAAAACAAAAAACATGTTATTTCTGCAAAGTAATTCACACATGGTAAAGCATTTTAATTAATGGCCCTTGGTCATGATTCTAGTTGATCTCAAAGTTATTATAGTTTACTAAACTTAAACTAAAACCTCAAATTGAATGTGGAAAAAGTAAAAATAAAAACTAGACAGATAGATAAATAAATAAATCTAAACTAAAAAAATCCACTATCCCTGCTCTGCACATGTCCAAATTATCTCAGCCGTGCCTCTTTTTGTCTCCAAAACACTCAACCCGAACCGTCCCTTTGATTTACTCGTTTCTAATCCTGTCCATCCTAGCCCCTCCCAATGAAAATTTTAACATTTTTAACTCTGCCAATGAAGGAAAGCTTAGATGTGAGTAATATTATATTGAGGATATTGACAGATTTAGGACAAGCCTGAACTTTTTATCCTGACAGGGTGTTGATCCCGTGGCTCTGTTTTGCTTTGTGGAACTATTTTTTGGCTTGGTTTGGGTGCACTTGCCATGTCAGGGAGAAAGGGTCGCTGCAAATCAATGAATCGTTGTTCTGAGTCAAGCATTTCCATCCTGATGATGCGGGTCTCTACCAAGAATACAATGCCCATATTCATTGGGGATATGCTGACCAGATGTCAACAAGCAAATGTGGGGTAAAGATTGTCTTTGTGGGATCAACGCTGAGAGGTGGTCAGACATTTTTATATATCTTACCTAAACACACATAAAGTATGCAGGGCAACGGTTTGGCAATGGGAAGTCAAGATATACTTTGTCATCGGTAGGTAATGCTGTATGAGAACCCCAAAAGCAAGCAATGATCAAAATAAAGAACCTCTGTTGGAGGTGCAAATGGAACAATCGAAAAACCGGTAAAAACAAAGTTCACTGGAACAGAGAAAAAAGCCTGGGGAGATATCAGGAAACACCAGTAACAACAATAACCACAGTATGACAAAACAAACTGAGGGTATAAATACTCAAGAGGTTATGAAGGCAGAGTGGAGACACTTTTGGAATTACAGAGGAGTGACCTAAATCTAATAACGAGACATGGAGATGTAAACTAAAGGACACAACTAACAAAATAACAAAGAAAGTAATGAAATAGGGATTCACTGAGGGAGACTAGACTATCCATGAGGAACAAAGGGGTAGTAGGGTAAAGTGAAAGAAGGAGTACCATAAACTTAACAGTAACTGGAACAAAAAGCTAAACTAAGAATCAAACTAAACATAGTTAAAGATAAAAATAACTTAAGAGTCCAAAAAACAGAAAATGGTGGGTCAATGACCCAGGATCACTTCAATTTATGCCAAAAGTTAGGAAATTCTTGTTTTACAAAAGCATCTCATTAAAATTAATCAGAAAGTAATGAAATAAAATAAAGGAGGTCAATAAATAGAATCTTAAAAAATGTTGCCATGTTAAAAGCTCAATATAATACAAAAAGGATCTCCAAAGGTAAAAACGCAGTGGTCGTGGTATGAGGAAGAAAAGCCATCCTCTGTCAGTCCTTGTAGAAAGTGATGCAGAGGATGGCTCTTGTGAAGAATAGATAAACTGTACTTCTCATACTTTATTTGTATGCCATTTTCCCAACTTCCTTTAAGCATAAGTAAAAGCTCATTTGTTTTTATGCCATTATGCAATAACCTGTGAATTGCCTTTTACAACCCCAATAACTGTTGAAACTGTCAGCTTATTACTGCTGCTCTTTCTGTCCAGTAGACATATTTGGGTTTTCACTGAAGATCCCTCTCACAGTAAAAGTTTCTGTACATATCAATAAAAAAGCAAATTTCACAGGTTTTATTTGTATAGAAGATGAATTAAAAAGATGAATAAATATTACAATAAAAGCCCTATAACAAGTTTACATCTGTCAAACATGCACAGAGCAGATGGTGCCTAATTCAGCAAAAAGAATGAAACTGCTTATAGACTTAAAAAATGCAGTTTAAATAAAATCAAAATGCAAATGTGAAGCTTTTATTTAACAAAAAAGGAAAAGAAAACATGCATACCATGTTTATTTTACTGATTCAAAAACTGAGGAAAAAAATGCTTAAAATGTATCAATGATTAATGCTTATGAGCTCTGGTTTAAGCACTCCACAGGCTGTAATTCTACACTCATACTTGGGCCTTTCATTGCAAGTTGGAGCTTCTTCTAACCTCCTCAGGACATCGAGACCCTCAACGACTTGACTGCAAAAGAGAAGAAAAGAGATTTAACTTCACGTCTGAAGCTATATGAGAGCTGTGGGAATTAAAAAGATGTCTTTCAGCTAAAATCAGATACACCAACCCAAAGGCAACATAGGTCTTGTCCATCCATGGCGTTGGCTGTAGGGTGATGTAGAACTGGGATCCATTGCTGTGGGGACCTTTATTAGCCATTCCCAGGATGCCGCGCTTAGAGTGTGAAATGGCAAAATTCTCATCTAAAAGAGGGGCAGGCATGTGCAAGTTCAGGTGAACATTTATAGAGGAAGCACAAGTAAATCAATTTATGAATATGCTGGCTTCTTCTTTTTCCTTCTTCTTTTTTTTAGGGATCACTTCAGTGGATCACACGCTATCACCTAAATATCTGACATCATTCATTAATGTGGAAAGTTATTTGTAAATGTAGTAGAAGTTAAAGTGCAGCCATTCCTTTGAAATATAGAACTTTAGCTTTTTGCTTAATATCTTCTGTCACACTAATCCTCATGCATGTCCTCCTTCACTACGTCCATGAACCACCTCCTCTTTTCCTCCTGCATGGCAGCTCCATATTCAACATTCTTTGTCCAGTATATCCACTATCCCTTCTCTGCACATGTCCAAACCATCTCAGCCTTGCCTCTCTAACTTTGTCTCCAAACTGTTCAACCTGAGCTGTCCCTCTGATATACTCATTTTTAATCATCTCCCTTCTGGTCACTCCCAGTGAAAATTTTAATATCTTCAACTCTGCCACCTCCTGCTCGGCCTCTTGTCTGTTAGTGTCATTGTCTCCAAACAATGCATCATAGCAGCTCTCACTACCATCTCCTGCACATTCTCTTTCACTCTCGCTGCTCTCCTTCTGTCACAAACACCCCTGACATTAGTCTCCACCCACTCTACCCTGCCAGCACTCTCTTCTTCACCTCTCTTGTTGCTTTGGATGGTTAACCCCAGGCAGTTAAACTTATTCATCTTCACTACCTCTTCTCCTTGCATATCCATTTTCCACCCATCTCTCTCTCATTCACACACATATTCTGTCTCGCTTCTACAGACTTTCATTCCTAGTTTGTGCAGTGCATACCTCCACCTCTCCAGACTCTCTTCCACCCACTCCCTACTCTCACTACATATCACAGTGTTGTCTATGGACATCATAGTCCAATAGTGTAGTTATATAGTATGTTCTAAACATAACGCTGTAAAGCATACCTTCAAACATTAGCCCGTAGATTGACTCACCTCCATTTCCTTTCCTCTCTGGAGAAATATCTGCAAAATGTATAGGTACAGCCACAACTGTACTGCTGACTTTAATGAATCCATTAAAACTATCTAAACAACAATTTATCAACAAATTTATGACAGTGTTTGATATGTCACAGATCGTGAATTTTCTGCATCTATATTTAAGTATGATGTCACATTATATTGATGTTTTTATACATGTGTACCTCCACCCTGCACCCATCCATTGGGCACAATCCGATGAAACAGAGAGCCTTTATAGCAGAGCGGGAAGCCACTCTGTGACAGTCCTTGCTCTCCTGTGCACAGACCCTCAAAGTTCTTGGATGTCTTTGGACAAATATCTGAGAAGAGCTGAGCAGAGCAGAGGAAAGATAATAACTGATCACATCTGTAATGATCAAATATTTTTTATCTGGCAGTCCAATGTTAAGACTGACTGTCTTAAAAGATCCTTTGAAAATTAGCAGGATGCAAATAAGTTTGGATCCTATGTTTTATGTGTCAAAGTTGGCTCACCTCAAACATTAACCTCCCTGCAGCTTCTCCCGCAATCTCAACATCCATGAAGACAAACTGATGCTACAGTGAAAGAGCAGAGGCATGTTGAATATTTTATGTAGTGAGAAGTGGACTCAAATGCACAATGCAAAATATCTGGATAGGCATAGAGTATTACACCAGACATGAGCAGTACTGCCAGAGATAAACCATGTAATCTAAACAGGTTTAAGTAGCTGACTAAACTGAAGAGCCCCAAGGAAGGAAACAGTGAAAAAGAAAGACATAAGCTTAGAACACTGAAAGAAGAACAAGGGACTATTTATACACCTCGAGTGCTTTTTTTTCCAAACATGATGCTGTCATCAAATACATTTTTCAACAATAAAGTTTTAATATTGAGTGTGTGCTCCCTTTGGTTATTCTGATTAGGTATAAAATGTGCTGCATCCCAACATTTTTCGAAAGATCTTACATGAACTGGTTTGCAAATCATATTCACGATTTTAAACAGTCACCAGAAAGATACACTTAATAAGCCACTTTTTTTACTAATGAAATAACAACTAAATATACGGTGCTGATTTGCTCCTTGATTCCCAATACAGAATGTAAATAAACTGTCTATATCAGGGCTGTAAAACACAAGACCTGGGGGCCAGAAATGGCCTGGCAAAGACTCCAATCTGGCCCACTAGAGAGCTTAGGAAACATGAAGGAGGGTGTAAATTTTGAATTTTTGTATTTTTTACAGTTTTTCCTACTGATAAATACCTCTCCCATGAACATAGGACACGAAAGTAATGAAATAAATGACACTAAAATTCAGCTTTTCAATTATGTACTAGAGAAATTTCTGTTTTTAGAAGAAAAATTGAATTTTAGAGAATTTTTACAGAGAAGTTCTGTAAAATAATAAAAATATTTTAATATTTAATATAATATTTAAATATTGTAAAATGAATTTGACTTCTCTGGTCAACATATTTTTACCTATATTGGATATTTAAGTGACAGTGTTTGTGTGACTTGCCCCAGTTTTCTGGAGGTGTTTGGTATAGTACTCCTCAGCAAGAGTCGTGTAGAAAGCTTGCGGCCGGGCGAAAGTGAAACCCCACTGATTCTTGGCCCAGCTGGTGAGATCCTTTTCATCACCGAGGAGACGGCCGTTCAGAAAGCACATCAGGCTACTGGAGTACTGCCACACTTCACCACGCAGCTCCTTGAATCACAAGTTTGGAACAACAATGAGCGTGCTGTGATTCAGCGTTCCAGAATAGCCGTAACGTCATAAATCACAGCAGTATTTTACTGTGTAGGTTTAGAGCATCAAGAACCCCCAGAAACCTGCTGCCGTCCACACGTTCACCTCCACTATTTATAACACCATCACTCATTTCAGATGATGCTGTCGAACAACAGCTAAATTTCTATATTTCAAAGGAAAGGCTGCATTTTAACTTCCACTACATTTACAAATAACTTTTCCACATTAATTAATTATGTCAGTGTCACATTTGTCCATACAATTTATTTTTATCTGACAGTAGCTGGGTTGAGTTAACCCCTTACTAAATATTATCATCCTTCTTTAGACTGTAAGAGGCTTAGCATGGTACTATGCCTATACTGAGCTCAAGTTAGAATATAGTGATGATGCTTCAAGTATTTGGATGTCCGATCGAGACGTCCGACAGCAGATATGGAGTTCTGTAAAAAACACAGTTTTCCAGACAGGATTAGACTGATATTTTATATGCAGCTTCATATTTACAAGACACAAATATCCTTAAAAGCAGTCTAAAATCAGCCATGTGTGTTATTCCTCAGGTATGACCCCAAGTAACATATTCAAATGACCTTTATTAGAAAAAGCGCATTTCTGTTAATCTTATATACAATATTGTGATAGTGATCTCTCGTTCTCTCTCTCTCTTTATTTTCCTAATAATAATAATAATAATAATACTGAAATAATCTTTCATGGTCCTGGGTCTTTCAGTGTTTTGATTTTTGGGATGGTTTGAGTTTTCTATGAGCTCATGTTTTTTTATTTTGTAATTTGATATGCAGTTTATGTTCTACCTTTGCATGCAGTCCTTTCATTGCTTCTTAGTTCCCCTTTGTTTCCAGTCTGTGTTCCTCATTCAGTCACATAATCTTTAGTTATCATCTTTTGTGATCCAATTCTGTCTCCCCAGTTAGTCGTGTCTCCACGTTTTATCTCTGTGTCATGTCTTAATCCTGACCTGTGTTTGTTATTTCCTCTTTTATTTTTGATAGTCCCTTGTCTCATGTGTGGTGTGTTTAGTTTTGTCTCATTAGTCAGATTCCATTCAGCTGTGTTCCCTGGTGTTTCTCATCTCCTTAATTACCTGGTGTGTATATAATGTCTGAGTCCTGCTTTGCTCTTTGTCATGTCTCCCTACAAGCTGTATGTTTTTCCACTTGTGTGGCTCCAAGTTAGAGTTCTGACATTTGATTCCTCTTTTTTTTTTTAAAAAAGAGGAAATATCCTTATCATTAATCTAACACACTAACGCAGATTCATTAACAGCTGCACTTTTGCAGACATTTCACTTTCATCCGTTAGAGGTTCAGGAGAGAGAAGTCGCTCGCTGTGTGCACACGGCTGAGAAAAAGACAGCTCAGCTGAGTTAATTTCTGCTCCGTTTTAAGAAGACACTAGTGGAGAAATGAGTGGGGCTCAGCTGGTCCAAAATGCAGCTGCTCATGTTATTACCAAAACCATTTCCACAGAACATATTACTTCTGTCCTTCAACAGCTTGACTGGCTTCCTGTAAATATAATTTTAAGATTCTGCTTCTTACTTTCAAGTTTCTCCATAACCTCGGACCTCCATCTCTCTCTGACCTTCTGCACATTGCCACTCATTCACACTTGGAGTTCCTCCTCGCCTGACCACCCTGGGTTTTAGACCTTTCCGCCGAGTGGCGCATTGTCCTTGGAACTCTCTCCCACATCACATTTACAATATTGAGTCGTTTCCCATCTCTAAAGCCAGCCTTAAAACACATCTTTTGAAGCTTAGCTGTTCTGTTTCATTTTAATTTTATTATGCTTTGAGTTTGATTCTATGATGTCTTCCAACTGTTTTATTTTATCCATACTGTGATTTTCTTATTTAATTGCTTGTAAAGTGTCCTTAAGTATTTCTAAAGCTCTCCATTAATAAAATGCATTGTTATCATTATTGAATACTCAGCGTGAGGACTGAGTGAAGAGTTCAAGGACAGAGAACTTTGACATTGCGCTCATAGCTTTGCATCATCCATGCAAAGTGCCGATTACGCACTTGTTTGGAAAACATCTCCCCTTGCTAAAAATAAACCCTACTTGTAAAAACAATTGAAACCACAACACGCCCAAGTGTTAGATGTTGTGGAATTTTCCGTAAATTGTGTGCTGCAGATTCTGTGAATCAGATTTATGTCACTTGTTTAAATATTCTCCTCCAGCAAGTGAAACTTCTACAAATACATATACAATAAAGGCCAGCCGCAAAAATATTCCTGTTTACAACTTTCAGTCACAAAATGGACTTTGTGCCACTTGAGTAGCTCCAGCAGCTTTGTAACATCAGAAGACAGCTCTGCATCTTGCTTTAATGTTCCTTTTGTTCCTTTTTCTCAAAGCACTCCATCCATCCATTCGCTTCCGCTTCTCCTTTTCAGGGTCGCGGGGGGCGCTGGAGCCTATCCCAGCTGTCATGGGGCGAAAGGCAGGGTACACCCTGGACAGGTCGCCAGTCTGTCGCAGGGCCAACACACAAGGACAGACAACCATTCACACTCACATTCGCTCGCACATTCACACCTAGTGGCAATTTGGTTTATCCAATTAACCTATCCCCACAAGTTGCATGTCTTTGGACGGTGGGAGGAAGCCGGAGTACCCGGAGAGAACCCACGCAAACACGGGGAGAACATGCAAACTCCACACAGAAAGACCCCGGCCTGATGTTGGAATTGAACTCAGGACCTTCTTGCTGTGCTGTCTCAAAGCACTGCTCTTCTCTTATCAGTTCTCCTACCCACCTTTTCTTGACCTTGATGGTAGCACTGCGAAAACAGAAAACCCGAGTGTGCAGCTGGCAGAGGAAATAAACAGCTTCTTCGCCCGCTTTGAAACACCACAACAGCAACACTCATCTGCCTCAGCCCTGCTCCCATCCTCATCCTCACACTCACCTGGTTCCTGCACCGCTCCACTCACTGTAACGGAGCACGATGTCAGACGTGTGCTCCTAGCAGTGAACCCCAGGAAGGCGGCCGGTCCAGACGGAGTACCTGGCAAGGTACTAAGAGCATGTGCCCACCAGCTCACCCTCATCTTCACCAGACTCTTCAACCTCTCACTGGATCAGGCAGCCATCCCATCCTGTCTAAAATCAGCCACAATCATCCCAGTGCCGAAGAAGTCTCCCATCTCCAGCCTGAATGATTACCGCCCTGTGGCCCTCACACCGGTAATCATGAAATGCTTTGAGAGACTAGTCCTTCAGCACATCAAGGATTACCTCCCCCCAGAATTCGACCCCCACCAGTTTGCATACCGTGCAAACAGATCCACAGAAGACGCCATCGCCACAGCCCTCCACGCTGTGCTGAGTCACCTAGAGCAGCGGCAGAGCTACGTCCGAATGCTCTTTGTGGACTACAGCTCAGCCTTTAATACAATCATCCCGGACATCCTCATCACCAAACTGGTCACTCTTGGCCTCCCTCCTCTCACATGTGCCTGGATAAAGGATTTCCTCACAAACCGGCCCCAGACTGTAAGACTCGGCCCTCATCTCTCCTCCACTCGCACACTGAGCACCGGCTCCCCACAGGGCTGTGTGCTGAGCCCCCTCCTGTATTCTCTCTACACCCACGACTGTAGTTCGACCCACAACAACACTCTCATCATCAAGTTTGCTGATGACACCACGGTAGTCGGACTCATCTCGAAGGGAGACGAGGCAGAGTACAGAGAGGAAGTCCTGAAGCTGGCAGCATGGTGTTCAGAAAACAACCTGACACTGAACACTAAGAAAACCAAAGAGCTCATTGTTGACTTCAGGAGACACAGCACCGACTTGGCCCCCCTCCACATCAACGGGGAGTGTGTGGAGAGGGTCCACACCTTCCGGTTCCTTGGTGTCCTCATCTCTGCTGACATTTCCTGGACAGAAAACATCTCAGCGGTCGTCAAGAAGGCCCAACAGCGGCTGCACTTCCTGAGAGTCCTCAGGAAGTACAAGCTGAACTCCAACCTGCTGCTGACCTTCTACCGCTCGTCCATTGAGAGCCTGCTAACCTACTGCATCACGGTATGGTATGGCAGCTGCACCAAGGCGGATAGAGTGAGGCTTCAGAGTGTGGTCAAGACAGCACAAAAGATCATCGGCTGCCCTCTCCCCTCCCTGATGGACATTTATTCCTCCCGCTGCCTCAGCAGAGCAGCAAACATTATCAAGGACAGCTCCCACCCTGGTTTCAACATGTTCAGCCTGCTTCCCTCAGGGAAGCGCTACAGGTGCATCAGCACAAAACCCCACAGACTCAAAAACAGTTTCTTCCCCAAAGCGATAACCACCCTGAACTCACACATGCACCGATAACACAGCCCCCCACTTCCCACTTCCTCTATGGACCACCATGGTGCAATACCAATTCCATGTGCAATAACTCAACTGTATATACATAACACTATTTATTACGTATTACTTTTTTTTTCCTTTTTTTAAAAATACGGCTTGTATATTGTACATTTTATATATATATATCTTTTTCCCTATGTTAATACTGCCCATATGTACATAGCGCTGGAGAACTGTACCCCTCCCCCCAGCATGTTTACACTGAGTAGGAGATGCTCTGTATCTCATTGTACAACTGTATAGTGACAATAAAGGCATTCTATTCTATTCTATGACGTTAGGAAAAAGAGATAGGAAGGGCTTTTGGAATGCAATCTGATGGTGATCGCTTCCTGTGTCTAATTTCTCAGCTGTTTCCACTTCCCCTGATTGCCCTCTGTGTCTGTGTTTTTGTGTATGTATTGCTTCAGTCTTCCCTTTGTCCTTGTTGTGATGTCTGTTGTCCTTCATCGTGTGTTCTCTGTCAAATTCTGTTTGGCTTTTGTTTCAAACCACCATTAAGTACCTTATGTTAAATCCTGCCTGCTGAGTCTGTGTATATAATAATTTCAGGTTATTACCTCAAACTTGTGAGTTATCTTTGAGTAAGATGAAATTAAGAGAAACTAATCAACAATTTTGCTGCACAGATGGAAAAAATAGTTGAATCTCTGAAAAATGTCCAAGAAATGTATCTTTGAAACAGGCTGTGTAAAAAAGGGCTTAAAGGTAATTTAAACATGGCTCACTGCTAAGATTTTTTATGTACAGACACAATACTAGTTCATTTCTGCATCACTGTGTGGTATGGCTCCTGCACTGGGTCCTGCCGGAAAAAGCTACAACGAGTAGTGAGAGCAGCAGAGAGGGTCGTAGTTGTTTCTTTTCCCTCCCTCCAAGACATCTATTGCACGTGCCTCACCCGAAAAGCCCTATGCATTACAGGTGACTCCCCTCATCCGTCCAACATCCGTCGATCGGGAAGGAGACTGAAGAACCTCTGGGCAAGCACCAGCAGACTGAGAGACAGCTTCGTCCATCAGGCTGTCAGGATGCTGAATTCTCTCCCTACTCTGTCCCTCTCGACTCTCACACACACAAACCCCAGACCTTCATTCACCTCTTCCTTCTGAACCCCTAAAAAAACTCTGAACCTCCACCATCGCCCTTCACTGATTCCCCCACCCCACTTGCACTCCCCCACCTCCCACACAATCCGAGTGTTTGTTGCCCACAAACACTCGGATTGTGTTGGTCACTGTTGTTTATATAAGATTGTATTGTATATAAGATTTTTATCTTTTTTATCTTTCTGTTGTTTTAGTGTAACACTGAGGGCAGTGGGAGCACTGCAGTTTCAAATTCCTGTGTGTGATCTGTACATAAGGTTTTTGACAATAAAGGTGACTTTTTGACTTTAACTAACCTCTGTTAAGGGGTCTTTTTAATGTTTGAAGTGTTAAGTGAAGTGAAAATGGTGAAGTAAGAGGAAAAAGCTGACTGTGTCAAAAGAAAAACTTTGAAAGACCTCCAGAAAGGCTGAAAAACTGTTGCTCAAGAGCTCATTCTTCTTCCAGCTGCTCCTTTTAGGATTTTGCCACAGCTGCTCATCTGCTTGCATTTCAGATCACATACATAGAACTTGGTGACAGTGGGAAAGAAAAACGCCCTTGTAACAGGAAGAAACCTCTGGCAGAACCAGGCTTAAGGAGGGGCAGCCAAGAAATGTTTGGTGGCTCAAGACATTAGATAAATATCACCTCAAAAATTATGCGTCTAGAACGTCTAGTGTTACTTTCTTTTTAATTAATTTCAGTGTTTGGTTTAGTATTTTATTATCATTGTTATTATTATTATATTATTGTTGTTGTTGTTAGTATTATTATTATTAGGGAAAGTATTTGTCAAGGGGCAGGCATAAGTTTGAGTTTTTGCCAGTTTTTACAAAGCAAAAGACATTTTGTTACATACCCTCTTCTTGTCGTAAAGATACCCGTGCCACTCAAATTCAAAAAGCGACCTAATTTCTGGATCCAGAAACGCCGTAGGAAACTGCTGTTTTAGTTCCTGTGGAGCAGAGTGGACAGACACAGGTGAAAGGTCAACAGGTTAGGTGAAATGAAACCAGAGAAAGCGTTAGTTTACCTCGGCTATGCTTTTAGCAACGTGGAAACTGCAGTCTTTAAACACACCCACAATTTCAATGAGTATTTTTGAGTCCATGGTTGAAAAGAGAACGACAGTAAACAAACAATACTCTGTAAACGGTGCCTCGTATCCATAGTAACGAGGATTTGAAGGCGCTTTAATATGACGTCTTGTTTAACCCGCCGGGCTTCGGCCGACTCTGAGGACTGTTTCCTTCATTGCCACTTTGTCCTTCATAATTTATTGTTTATTTAAGGCTAAATTAATCTGTTAATACATATAAAGACTATCATCTTGTAGATGCAGTGTAAACCTCTCATTCCCTTTGTTTTGAGAGAAGAACCAATTAATGCATAAACAAGGCAGTGTTAGTACGTAGACCATTAACAAAATGGGACGCGGCCCAATGGCGCCACAGTTTGAAAACTCCGACTTGCTGTATAGTTTTTGTTGTTGTAGCATTGGGGGGGTTTAAGGTATATTTTCTCCGTTTTTAATTGGTTAAAATCCACTTGTTTGTAAATATGGGTGTTCAGGATTTGTGGTCTATCGTGGAGCCGGTTCGTAAGTCGGTGCCGCTGTACAGTTTGAGCGGAAAGACGCTGGCAGTCGACCTGAGTTTGTGGGTGTGCGAAGCCCAGCACGTCCAAGCAATGATTGGGAGAGTCACGAAGCCCCATCTAAGGTAATGTCCTCATAATCAACTCCTCGGGATGTTGGCTCCAAGTAACTATAAATTTAAAAGCTTTTCTTACTCCACGCTGTGTCCAGGAATTTATTTTTCAGGGTATCGTCCCTCACACTGATGGGGGTGAAGCTCGTGTTTGTTATGGAAGGAGAGGCTCCAAAAATTAAAGCAGAAACCATGAACAAGAGAACAGAAACAAGATATGGAGGCTTCAAGAAGAGCACTGCTCCGAAGTTTACAACAGGCACCAGCAGGGGGCGCTTTAAAGCCGTGCTGAGAGAGGTAGGTCTGTAATCCGCTGCTTATAACGAAACGTCTGTGGTTATCTCTGCCCACTTTTCAACTTGTTACTCTATTACGACGGCACATACATGTATATAGATATATGAAAAAAGCCGGTACAATTTAGATGAAAAAGAATGTTAAATGTACAAGAAAGATCTGTCAAGTTTAGAGAAAAATATAAAAATGATTACATTAAAAACAACGATGAGAGACCACCATTTTACTAGAAAAAATGGTCAAATTTAGAGAAAACCATATAAAGTCACAAGAAACATACCAGCAAACAAAGAAGAAAATAGTTAATAATAGATTTAAAGATTTAGATTAAAAAAATGTCAAAGAAATTGTTAAATTTAGAGGAACAACATGAAGTTATAAGGACAAAAATGGCAAACTGACAAGAATTAAGGTCAGATTTAGAAGTTTAGAGAAAAAAGTTAGATTTTTGAGAAGTAAAGAAAAAACATCAATAAACATGTACAAAAACATTTTTATATTACACCTATAGGAAATAACTGGCAAATTTACTTGAAAAAGTTAAAGTCTATTTGAAAATGTATGACAAATTGTGGGGTTTTTTTTGTTTTTTTTTTGTCAGGCAGCAATATTTTTTTATTCACCTTTTCACTGTTAAGTTGTAAATAAAATCACATATTTGAACTCCTGGGATAAATAACTCGTTTGTAATTGTTACCTCCAGTGGCCTTACATCTCTTTGTACTCCCTCTGTAGTGTGCAGAGATGTTGGACTACCTGGGTGTACCGTGGGTGACAGCTGCTGGAGAGGCTGAGGCCATGTGTGCCTACCTGGACTCACAGGGCCTGGTGGACGGCTGCATCACTAACGATGGAGACGCTTTCTTGTATGGAGCCCGTACTGTGTACAGGAACTTCAACATGAACAGTAAAGTATGTCTGTGGAAGTTAATCTTAAGAAAAACCTCTTTGGAGTAATAAGATGCGGTTACTTGTGTAAATACACTACAGATGGTTTGGAAATCCTGCAGCCTTGAAGCTATCATTCACTGACCTGCATGTATTTTATACTGCAGGACCCTCAGGTGGACTGTTACCAGACTTCTCGAGTGCAAACAGACTTAAATCTGTCCAGAGAGAATCTTGTCGGTCTGGCCATTCTCCTTGGCTGTGATTATATTCCCAAGGTAGGGAAGACACCTTAATCTGAAATCTGCTAAAGGAAAATCGGTAGTATGAATGCTTTTTGTTTACTGAATACTTTCCTGTTTCCATAAGGGAATACCAGGTGTTGGCAAAGAGCAGGCCCTGAGGCTCATTCAGACACTGAAAGGACAAACACTCCTACAGAGGTAGAAAACATAAACACACGTGAATGTAGCTAAGCAGTTTCTCTCTGTGTAGCCTGAGTTAAAGGTTGTGTTCGTGTTCTTTCTGATGACTACAGGTTCATCCAGTGGAATGAAGAGACCACAGAAGTGTGTGAAGGAGGTGTAAAGAAGGTTCCTCACTGCAACTTGTGTCGACATCCTGGTGAGTGGTGCCCTGCTTTGAACTTTGACCTAAAACTCCTGATCCTGTGGCCTTTAAAGCCTTTTAAACTGTCACGTCAAAACATGCAAGTATGTGAGAGATTTCAGCATCTGAGACCCCTTACTGACTGTTATTCTTTTGTTATCAGGATCAGCTAAGACTCACGAGTCCCGCGGATGTGTGCTCTGCGGCAGTAATCGCTTCTGTCAGCCTCAGGATTTCGATTACCAGTGTCCGTGTGACTGGCACCGCTACGAACAGACTCGCCAGGCCTTGTCTTTTGAGGCAAACATCAGGAGGTGAACGGCAATTCAGAATGTCAAAGCTGATTTTCTGCTATTCAATAACTATTAAACTAAACAGACAAGCTCTTTTTTGCAGGAAAACACTGGCGAGTCAGCATTTCCCTTTCACTGAGGTACATTTTGATCTTTCTTTTTTTATTTTTTATTAATAACTTGACAAATAATTTGAGTCATTTTTAATGCTTAAACCATGTCTTGCAGATCATTCGTGAGTTTCTGGTTTCCAAAGATAAGCCTGTGTCACATTTTAAGAGGAGGAAGCCGAATATGCTGCTGATCCAGGTTAATGGGTTTGTAAATTATTAAGCGTGAGGTCATCTGTTCGGTGGGCTGCGTGCAAACATTTGTTTTGTGTCTCTAGAAATTTGCCTATGATAAGATGGAGTGGCCAAAGCACTACACCAGCGAAAAGGTGCTAGTGTTGATGACCTACGCTGAGCTGATGAACCGAAAATATGGAACAGACATGTCCTGCCAAGTTGAGCCCATCCGGTAGTGTTACAGTTTTTAATGTCAGATAAGTTATCACTTTTATGATATTGTTATTATAACAACTTTACATTCTTAACTTTCAACCTTTTTTTTCATGCTAAAGAATATTTAAACCAAGAGTGAGGAATGGCGTTGCTTGCTTTGAAGTCATCTGGAGAACACCAGGTCAGTTTAAATCCCATGATGGGAAAAAAGCATAATTTACTCACAGCATACAATAGAAGGGGAAGAAAAGTGATACTCAAGAATACGAAGCTGATTTGAGTGACAGGAGTACTGTGTTTAGAGGAGGTTGGGGTGCAGGGTGCTCGTCACCGAGTTGTCTGTTAGTGACTGGCTGTGAGGTGGGGTTCGGAGGTGACAGATCAGTCACAACAGGCACTAGGTGCTAAAGTGGCTTCCTCCCTGAGCTGGGAAATCTGTCATATTAAAGTCCCCTTAACTAACAAGCCCGTCTGATGTGAGTGGCCTCAGAAAATCTCAGCTAACTTAGATTGTTCTACATCAGAGGAAGGCTATAAATGTAGAAAGGACAGAGCTGAATACATATTTTGAAGTAACACCAGTTGAAGTAAAAATTACAAATCTATGTTTTTATATCAAAAATAGCGACTTACAGCTTGATTAGTGGCTATAAACTCTAAACCTCAAGGTAAATATAGTTGGATCCATAAGTTAGTTTGTCTTCATATTCTACCACTGGATATTTTAAGTTGGACGATGAATATTTTAAGTTTTACAAAAGTGCTGCATTAACTGTTCAGGAATTACAGCTGTTTTTATGCACGGGCCTCTGAGAGGTTCAAAATTTGGTAATGTTAACTGACAGGCAGTTTCATGACTGGGTAAGGCCCGTAACCTTGATGTTCCATGACAAATTAAGCAGATAAACAATCTGGAGTGTTCAATGTGTATTTTTCAGCTTTTCACTGCAACTCTCAATATGAGCCATAAAAGAGATGCCAGTGCAAGTGAAGGAAGCCAACTGCTCCTTCCTCACAAGGGGTTGCCACAGCAGGGAGCTCCACATGTTTAATTTGACAGAGGTTTTTATGCCGGATAAAGCTATCATTAGACTAAAATAAAACAAACAAAAAGATCCCAACAAAATAAACCTATTAGAGAGTTTGCAAAATATTTAGGCATGGCCAAATCTAAAATCTGGTGCAATCTTAAAAAGAATTAGTGAACTGATCAGCTCAGCAACACCAAAAGGACTGCAAGACCACAGAAGACAACTAAAGTACATCATGACAGACTTATTTCCATGGCTAAGAAAAACAACTTGACAACATGGTCTACAATCAAGAGGCACTTTCATGAATGGAGAGGGATCATTAACAAGGTGCAACCCACTGGTTACACTCAATAACAAGAGGGCCAAATTAGACATTAGACATAAAACCAAGATTAACTTGTACCAGGATTATGAGAAGAGAAAGAGAAAATGGCTAAGTATCCAAAGCATATCAGATCATCTATCAAGCATGGTGGAGGTAATGTTATGACATGGGCTTGTATGGCTGCCGGTGTAACTAATTTACAAATGTTTATTGATGATGTGACTGCTGATAGACGTAGGACTTGGCCAAATGCTGCACAGTGGATCAGACAGTGCTTCACAATGCAAATCGATAATGACCCAAAGCATAGTGCAAAAGCAACCCAAAAGGTTGGTGAACAATCGGCAAAGAAATTGGATATTCACACGGTGCCTAGCAGAGCATCTCAAGGGAGGAAACGGCCATTCATTGACTGCAAAGGATTTTACCAAAGTATTAAAAACAATCACCATTTAAATTATAAATTTGTTCAGTTAATTTTGAACTTCTGAAAACAGGGAACTGTGTATAAAAGTGGCTGTCACTACAGGATTTTTGTACAGCCTCTTGAATTAAAGCTGAAAGTTGTCTCTACAATCACATCTTGATTGTTTGATTTAAAACAATGTGGTGGCGTACGTAAGCAAAACTACAAAAACTGTCATAACTACTATTTTTTTCAGCTAACTGTATCATCATCTGATAATTTTGTCATGGTTTAAAATAAGTAAATAATATGTAAATAAGTTGCATATTAATCTAATAATAGCTTAATTTCACAAGGACATTGTCTCTCAAAATTTCTACTTCCTGGTGCCTTAATAACAAGAACAATAGTGCTGCGAACTGCAATGATCAGTGAACAGGACATTAATGGGCATTTAGATATTTGAATTTATTACTCACTTTATAGGGCAAAAAATATGAAAAGTTTGAGGAGATAAATACTTCAGTGTGAGAAGTTGGAGCTGATGTTGATGTCTGTTCTGCAGAACATTTTGTGTTTCCTGAGGATCGGCCTGCAGAGGAACAGCGTGAGGTGAGGACGGTGGAGGAGGAGTCTCTGTTTCGTGTGGCCTACCCTGAGCTGGTGGAGACCTACCTCAGACACAAAGCTCTGGCTGAAGAGAACAAGACAAAGAGTAAGACAGTGATTTATGATAACCATTTTAAATGCACAACAGTCCACATACATAGAATGAAACATTTCTTTGTGTGGATGACTTTACACATAGCTAAAATCTTTTCTCTGCTATGACAAGGCCATCCCGATCAAAAACATTTGCATCTTAAACTTGTGTCTCAACACTGTTTATTAAAGCAGCTGGGACACATGCAAATGTAGCTGGTTCACAGCAGAGGCTTTGATTCAGCTATCTCATAGGCTCTGTTTTCATTTTATACAAACTGAGCTTTGAACACACAAATCATCACTGCTATCTAGATTTAATTCCTAGTTTGCAGAAAAACTAGGCACAGACATTGAAAAAAGTATTAGGATTATCCATTTGGTATCCTTGTTGGTCTTCAGACAACAATTCTGACGGCTAAAGAACCAAATGGGACAGGCAAAAAAAAAAAAAAAAATTTTTTAAAAAGCACAAATAAATTACGGAGTCTCTGTCTTCAAAAAAAAAAAAAGATTAAAAAAAAGAAAAAAGTATTAGGATTAACAGGAAACTAATTCAGATAATCTTCTGATAACGTGTCTTCTTTTACAGAAAAGAAGCCAAAAAGTAAAATGGAGAAGCCCTCGGATGATTTATCAGACCTCTTGGCTCAGATGACTCTTCAGAGTTCCTCTTCATCGAATTCTACGACTCAACAGCCAAAGATGCTCACTACGTTGGCAAGCACAGATGAACCAGAGGTGGTGATTTTGGACACACCGGTGAGCCATAAGCAGAATGAACGAGGAAAAGATGATCATTCCAGCCTGAGTGATTGCCCCAACACTCCTCTGTGTCATGCTGACTCTGAGCCAGTTGCTTCACCTTCTGTCTCTGCTGTAATTGAAGCGCTACACCTGAGTGATATCGACTGGGATGCTTTGTCCTTCACATCTTCTCCATCCCAACAAGCAGCTACCAGCCACTCCACTGGTCCAGAGCTAAATAAAACCACAGACAGTGAAACAGAGGGTCAAAAAACAGAGCAGAAAATCTCACCTGATGTCAAACCAGTAGACTCCAGATCTGCTCCAGAGCTCTGTTACTCAGAGTGTCCTCTAAGGGAGCGGGTGCTCATGAAGAATACAGCCAAAATCGTGAATCAGGTATGCAATGATGCAGTCAAGTTAAAACCCAGTGGACACATTTCCAGTGAGGTTAGCAAAGAATCTGCTGTTAAGAAAAATGAAGCACGTGCAGAAAAAACCCAGATAGAAAAGCCACCTGCCCCAGCTCAAAGTAAAACCAATGACACATTTAACGACTCCAAAAAGCCGCCACACAAATATAAATTTGTGAGGACAGCTATTCAGTCATTGGTTGTCCCACCACAGAGGTGCCACTCTAACCCAGGTACAAGTGACAAGAAGGACGAAAGTATGCCACAGACCACCAAAAAGAGTGTGTGTATGAGCGTTCGTTCATCCAGCGAGGACAGCGACGTGGAGAACCAGAAGTGTGGACCTCAAAGACGGACAAAAACAAAACCTAAACACAAACTCAAAGGCAGCTTTGTTTCAGACTTCCCTCTGAAACCAGTTGCTTCACACGCAGCGACCCAACCAACTGCAAAACCCGCTCGGAGCCTTCATTTAGCAAGACAAAAACCTCAGAGAAAACATTTTGAAAATAACAGCACACCTGTATCAACTGAAAACAACTACCAGGATGTCCCAGCAGCTGATGTGGGTGGCGACGTGTTCCTTCCCACTCCAGCCTCACCCATCACCGTGTCAGAGAGCGACAACTCTGTGATTTGTAGCGAGAGTCCGCTGCCACTGGCAGAGAGACTGAGGCTGAAATTTCAGAAGTAATCAGTGTGGTTACATGACAAAGGACAAAAACACGTAAGCTGTTGCTCTTTTAACACTGAAAGTTTAGTCTGGACTTTGGAAACACTTGTAACATAGTAACAATCTTTGATATGGAAGCTTGTTGTTTTTGTTGCCACTGAAAAAATTCCAAAAACCTTTTACAGTATATAAGTCAAGATTTCAGGTTATCTCAAAATTTCAAATTAATAATGGGATATTTCAAGTTATTTTCTCCTACGTTCGAGTCAGGAAGTCGAAATTTTGACATAGTAATCCAAATCTTTGACTTTCCAGTGGCAGAAACAAGCTTCCATAATAAATGTAAAACCACACTCAACAGAAGCTTTTTCTGTCACTGAAAAAATAAAAATCTTTTTTCCATCCATAAGCCAAAATTTTGCAATTATAACCTGAAATTTTAAGATAGTAATCCCCAAATTTCTGCATATTTTCTCAAAATTCCAACACAACAACTTGAAATTTCATGTTATTTTCTCAATATTGAGTTATTTTCTCAGATGTTTGAGTTAGTAAGGTCAAATTTTGAGATAATAACCAGAAATTTTAATGAATTAAAAACACTCAACAGAATATGACTGAAGTATGGAAGCTTGTTTCTGCCATTGGAAAAACCCCCCAAAAAACATTGTTTTCATCCTTAAGTCAGTTACTGGTTATTATTTCAAAGTTTCACTTTACTAACTCAAACTTCTTAGAAAATGACTAAATATTGAGCATATTAATTATTAATATTAAAAATGTCTGCTTTTCATTGTCTCACAATTATGATTCTAATATCTTTGAGTTACAGTCATTTTCAGTCTTTTAATGTTATATACACGAACCTGTTAACCAAGAAACGTGAATAGATTTTGCCATAAGCTTACTGTGAATGAAACTTTCTGCAAAACAGAGGAGACCATGTGCACAAATAAAGTTTAACATATTTAATACTAATGAAGAATGAGGTTTAATTTTAATGCACCAGAAGGAGGTTTTGGATTAGCACAGGTTAAGTGTTAAATACTCACTGATGGCACCACATGTGCTCATTTTCTCCCACCGCTGTTTGACAGAGCTGCAGGGAGGAGACCCTGCAGCTGACAGGAGGCACGGAGGAGTCTGAGCCATTGGATTTTTACAACCCACCAGGGTTGGTCCCCTTGATCCTGAGTGAGGCCTCACACCTTTTCAGACATGAAAGGTCTGGCAGGAGCTTGGTGACAGCTGCATCCTCTGCCCAAATAACAACTCTGTCCCATAACACTGGCTCTTTAATCTTAGTTGGTTTTTTTTATTATTATTAGAATAAAAGCTTACAGACATAAAATATTAGTT
The DNA here is from genome assembly GCF_001858045.2 of Oreochromis niloticus. Lineage (NCBI taxonomy): Eukaryota > Metazoa > Chordata > Actinopteri > Cichliformes > Cichlidae > Oreochromis > Oreochromis niloticus. Next base: position 11,881,908 of record NC_031980.2, on the reverse strand, counting down.
TTTCAGGTCCAGTTGGTGTGGTAAAGTAGAGTTAGTGGGATTTGTACACATTTAAAGGAGGTTTAAATACAAGGACGGTCACTTTTAAGAATTTCCAGACAGGATAAAGAGTTTGTCTCTGCAAGTTTATCTTTTTCCAAAGTTTATTCTGGGTTTTTTTTAATTTATGTTAACTTCCACTCTGAAGACACATGCAGGCTTGCTTTGCCTGAGAGGTGTGAAGATCCCAGGTGAAGCAGCATCCTTCATTAGACAAATCACATCAAACTGATAATTGTCGTCAGGGAGACTTTAAAGTGTAAAGGAATCTAATTATTTTTCTTTCTATCACATTATCCCTCTATTTAGCCTTATTCACACCCCAGCGATAGACTAACGAACCATGTCCTCCGGGAAGGTCGCATTTTGGCACTTGCGAGTTTCTTTGAACTTTTTTTTTTTTTTTTTTTTGTCGCTACAGCTGTGAACCTTTAAACCTCCGGAGATCAGCTTCTGTATAAAACCACTTTGGCCAAATCACTTTCACACACTCTCCCTGCCGAAACACTGAATGCCATCCGTCGCTGCTTGGTCGCCTGGATATCCAACATGAACCTGGATGTGGTTACAGCTGAAATATTGTCTGAGTGGAAGTGCCATGAGAGCGCCTTTGGAGAAAACCAAGAGTCACCTCAGCCCACTTCACCTGAGTCACAGAGGGACTCGGTGTGCTCTTCACCGGAGATGTGCTACTCCAGCCAGCATCGGGAGATCAAAGACTTCTCCTTCACCTTCACGAGCCGAGAAGTGACTGCACCACCGGCGCAAAGGCAAAGCAAGCCAAAGATGTCCACCAAAAGACGCATGAAGGCCAGCGAGCGGGAGAAGATGCGGATGAGGAGCCTCGCAGAGGCTTTGCACCAGCTTCGGGACTACCTGCCGCCGGACTACAGCAAGAGAGGGCAGCCCCTGACCAAGATACAGACGCTCAAATACACCATTGAATACATCAACAAGCTTGCAGACCTCCTGAGCCGCACGTAAAGGCACTAAAAATGGACCGTATTTGGACATTTCGTGAAGTTTCTTTATCTGTTTCTTTTAATACTTTCCTCTTATTTTTTTTAACAGTTATGATGTAAATATTGTTTACTTTACTTGCACTTGCCAGATATTTTCTGTATATGAGGCATACTTTTGTTGAAATTACGAACTCAGTGTTTATGTTGACAGAATTTGGAGAAGAGTCGTCGTACTTGATTCATACTTTTACCCTCCTGTTTTTATATTTTAGAATTTAAGAGAATTGGTAACGTCCAGTTTTGCTGTGTGAATTTTGTATTTTTCTGAAATACTAAAACAGGTCGATTTGTATACTGCTAAATGTTCTGCATTCACCGGCTTTTTTAATCCAAATTAGTTCTACAGTCATGCTTTTCCCCTCAATAAACGTGTGTAATGTGTTGAACGTGTGGCCCGTTTAATTACTGAACCGTCTTCAAGGCTGGAGACCATTGGAAGCACATTAGCCGAGTCAACCAATCAGAATCCCAGAAAGCGAACCTTGGGCTAAATGACGGTACCAATGAACCAATCAAGTTTAAACATTCATTCCTGGTGGGCGTGACTTTGAAAGCGAGCGTTTCTTCACAAAGAAATCCCAACCTGGGATGTCTGTTTAAGCCGCCATTTCAAAGCCCATCGAAGGTACGAGAGTTGCAAGAAATTTTGTATATATATATATATTTTATTTTTCTATTTTTTTCCTTTTTTTTTTTTTAGGAATCACGAAAACCGTATCATTTTTTAATCTACCTCACCGGCATCACCAATTTGAAGTAAGTCATTCCAGAAGCGTTAAAAACCTACAGAAACGCCCCTTTCTTGGATGACTAACGTTTAGCTTAATCACACGCTTGTCACTTAAGTTTATTCTGTTTATATTTTCAATTAGGAAAATATCATTAAATGTGTCTTTGAAATTTGTTTATGTTAGACTGTTCTTTAAAAAATTAGCAACATAGCGTAATTCTGTCATACCTGCCCTGGAAGTTCCAGGAATTAGACGGGGCCCTCTATGCCTTTACGTGTATATTTTAGCCGGTTGGGCTCACTATTTGCTACTATTCATGAGGGGTATTAAGAAGTATTATTAGAGGCTCGAACTGTATTTGTCGCACAGGTCGTCCCCAACCCCCTCTGCCGCTGCTGCTAGCTTGATATTTAAAAGCTCACACAACCTCAGCCGCCTCCTAGGATCGGGATAAAATTGTTTCCATGACGCTCGACGTGCCTTTGGCTTTGCAGGCTTTCTGGCTTCAAAATATCACTGTAAAATGTACGTATGAACGAGTGTGCTTCATGTCATGGTCATTAAACATTTTAAGTATGTGGCTCAGCAATTGGACCTGTTACATACAAATCTCTCTATATAATAAACTATAAGCAGAACAGTGTACTGTCCGTCTACATCTTGGCTTAAATGGATATTTAGGTGGGCGTAGAATGAGAGACTCATCCCTCATTATTACAAAATGAGGATAATAAACTAATGGAAATAACTCTCAGCAGATTTAGCTGTAGATTTTATTAGGCATAAAATTATTCAGTGAGCAAATTTATTGGATTGACTAAAACTAGGTGTGACAAAATGATAAAGTTAAGAGAAAGGGTAATAATATTAACTAGACTTAAAGAAAAATGTAAAAACATGTTCTGTTTTGTGTTTATTATGTAAGACTAAGGAAGTCAAAAATACAGGTAAATTAAACAGGACATGTCCTCAGTGTTAGTCTTTGTCAGTGTGGTTAAGTTTTATCCATCCAGCAACCATGAGGAGGTTTTGGTGCATATCTTTATTATTTCTGCGTACCAAGATTGCCTTTGTATCATAGTAAATTCTGATCTCTTCTGATGTATTCTGATCTTTTTGATACCCCCCACTCTCCTCCAAAAATAAAAATAAAACAGGACTGTAATTACTCCTGTTTTGAGTTTTTGAGCCTATTGTTTATAACCTGGGGTTGGTAGTGGTTAACTAATCTTAAGGTAATGCGTCATATCTTTTAGCTTTCAGCAGGCTGATTTTTTAGAATGAGCAAACATGAGCAGATGTCTTGTTGAAATATATTTAAGCTATTAAAGTCCAGGATATAAAAATGTATGAAATGATTTAATTTTTAAGAGAGCTGAAGAGGTGCCTAATGAGTATTTAATCAGCCTGTTAATAAAATGCAATTACACAAACTTGCCAGGCAATTACACACAGACTCAAAACTGGAACAGAGTAATCCAAAGGAAGGACAGACGAGTAAATCCTGCCTGTATTTGTGCTGATTCAGCAGCACACAAACACGAGGAAAGTGGAGAGAGTAATCATTTGAAAGTGAAACAGAATACCAGAGAGCCTGACTGCATTATATTACTTTATATATTCAGTTATCTTCTAGTGCTTTATTGTTCTGTTTTTTTTAGTCTTGCAGAAATAAATTGATTAAAGGCATTTCCTGTGTAATTTATGCAGACAACATACAAATTAGTGCAAAAAAATCACCAGAATGCAGAAAATTAAGTGCCTCTCAGTATATTAGAATGCAAATCAAAGACATTGCAGTGCAGTTTCCAGCATTACATAACACACACTTAAAAACACTTAAAAATAGTATGTTTGAACGCAGCTCTTCTGTTCATGATGGTGTTCATTGCCTATATCTAAATCATTATGTTTTGTACTTGTAAAAATTCACAGGTACAAGTATGAATCTAGTACTTATTACTGCTGAAACTTCTGCACATAACTATTGACTTGGGATTGTTTCAGATGGACACGGACACAGAAGAGAGAGTCACAGAAACCTCCAAGAATGACTCAGAGAAACATGTAACCCAGCTCAAATCCAGGTCTGTCCTGCTGTCTGTTACAGTCTCCTGTTTCATTTGTGTACACATGCCGGTTATTTAAGTTTAGGTCTTTTTTTTCTGCTGCATCTTTCAGATATGTCTATAGGAAACAGTCATGGCAAGGTCATATGCTATAAACAGTTTACTGTTTTGTCCTACAGTGGCAGCAACTGAGAGAGGTCATACTGTGTCACAGATATAATCTGTAAAAGCTTAACTTTTTTTTTAGCCTGGTGTTAAATTATCGTTATAGATTTCACATTAAATCTTCAACCCGGACTCTTGTAAATTTTAATGGATGCATACATTTTTTTTCTTCTTCTTTGATGTCCAGCAGATTTTTAATTTAACCACAGCAAGTCACCATAATTATTGTAGTAGTTTTCTACTAATACTTAATCAGGTCCTGCAAATTTCCTTCATAATGATTTGAAGATGCATCTCGTGACACCCATATCTATTTATGTAGTCTAAATGCCTTACTATTTGACAACATGATAATTCCCGTGGTTTTATGCAAGATTAGATATAAAACATTTAAAGTGTGTCAGTGTTTTGTTTATTATAGCTTAACACGACTGAACCTGAACTAGAAGGACAGTGCCAGTTTTCCCTTTGTTATCTTCCTTCAGGGGTCGTGGGGCCAAAGGCCGTGGGCGAGGGGGACGAATGAGTAGAGGTGGCATGCGTGGTGGGCGGGGCATGATGAAAGGCTTTGGGCCACCAGGACCTGGAAGGGGTCGAGTAAAGGATGGAGCCATGAATGGATTTGGGCCCATGAGGTACTTTTATTGATGTCTGACACACGCACAGTGTTTATACTCTGTAATATGTAAGTTTTAAAACTTAGTTTCTAAACACATATTTTCAGTTGGTAAACATAAAAAGGAAATGCTTATAGACAGCCACTACTGAGTGTTTCTGTATTTAGATGCATTTTAAATACTTAACTTTGATCCATTACATGTGTTAATTTGGATAAATTATGCTGCGCCTTCTTCCATTGCAGAGGAATGGGGAGGATGCGTCCTTACCCTGACCTTAGAGGTCCTCGAGGTAGGGCTGGACCCATGGGCATGGGCCCTCCTCTTCCCCCTCCCCCACCTCCTCCTATGCACCTCAGAGGCCCCTTTCCACCCATGCCCAGGTAAATGCCTCATTCAGGCGCATAACGTGCACAGACACTCACAAAGTGCATAGTTAGAGCTGACCTGTCACTTTCAAATGTCTTAGTCCTTACTGCCTGAAAATTATCCTCCTCTACAGGCATGGACCCCCTCCGCCCCCTCCTCCAGGTCATCCTGGTTTCAGAGGGCGTCCGCCACACCCTCGAGGCCGTGGCATGCCACCCCCTGGACCTCCGCGCCCCTTCCGCCCACGAGGCCCACGAGGCCCACGAGGGTAAGTGGTGTTTTAATATTCATACCATGGTTAAGCTTAAAATGTCGCAAATCTCTGTGCTTTGTGTGCACGGTAACCAGATTGTTACATTTAGTGAATCTGAGAGTTTATTCTTTGAGATCTGAGATGCAGCAAAAGCACAGAGGTTTGTGACACTAATGAACAGTCTTTTCTGTCCCTTTCTCTTCAGCCTGCTTATAGTTAAATTCTTTAACCTTCTCTTCAATTTTTTGATAGCTCTGTGTCAAAATTTTGCTTTAATAGTTTCCTACTGTAGCAAATGTAAAGTGAAGTTATTTTTTTAAGCTAAAGTCTTAAATAGTGCATGAAACATGAAACTGTATTTTGCAAGTTCAAAGGTGCAGAGCAGAGGGGATCTCAGTTCCCCCGCCTTAAACTAGACTCGTTCAGATGGCTGCTCTTATCAGAGTGTGCCCCCTATTGGCCAAAGCCGAGAATCCAATGTGTGATTTTATCCTTTTATACAGCTACCACAATGGACCGGTCTCTCCTCCGCCTCACCCCCCACCTGGCAGAGGCCAGAGGTGGCCAGGCCCCCCTGGTGGCCGACGCTTTTAACACAGCCTGCCCTAAAAACTATAACTAAGCAGCTGTTAATGTAGAAGGGGCCCTGTAGTCGTGCAGTGAATGAAATGCCCCCGAATGATGTGTTTATAAAAAGAAAAAAAGTCTGAGTTATCTTTTGAGTATCTTAAGAAATACTCTGTGCCGACATGTTTGGTTGTTGGTATTGTCCACTGGCAAAGAGAAAAATGTGAAAATGACTAAAGGGCAACTGAGGACGAATTAAAAACGATTCACAACCGAATAATGTAAAGGGATTCCCAAGTTCTGTTACCTATAAATACTGTTCGTATTTTAAAAGAAGTTGTTAAAACGAGTTTGTTCTCCAAAATTAAATGTTCTGTGTTTCTTGTTACAGTCGCCCTGTGAGCCTTTTTCCTGACTCCTAATGAATAAAGGTTAACAAATGGGGTGACACTGTATTTCTGAAGGTGGGGATAGAGGGGAAAATTTTAAAAGGGAGGGGAAGGAGTGCACAGCAGCCCTCAAACACTACTGTTTATTAGTTTGGTCCACCTTGGACCTCCCTAATCTTTCCTCATGCTACATGGAAATAGTTATGTATTCATAACCTCACCAAACAGTGCAGTAATTATTGTTTGACACGTTTTACAAGTCTTTATCCAGCTTGTCTAGTATTAATGAGTATTTAATTTCATATTATATATCTTTTAATGTGCAGGTATTTTAAGTTATGAGTATTGCTGTTTGGAACATTCATGTTTGTCTCCAGCAATCTATTGTGTAATGACAAAAAGGCATTATAAATGAATAGCATACTGATATATATATATATATATATACACACACATATATACCAGGTTTCTTAATTAGAGCAAATTCCATTCATATTTGCTCCAGTTAATGATAAGAAGTTACTCTTTACTGTGTTTTTTTTAAGTGTTACTATTTTATATTCACTGTAATTAACATAACTTTTGTGAAACTGTGAATGTGTTTTGAGAACCGTCAAGAGATAGACGTGAAAGAACAAAATAATAAAACAACAACAAAATAAACTCAACTTCTTCTTTTTTTTATTTGTTCACAAACAAGTCTGAGAGTTGTTATTACAGTCTACAACGTCTCTGTGAAACAGAATAAACTGCATTGTAAGTGTGAGCTTACATTTATTTATGTGATACTTTAAAGTGAACATTTGATTCATGTAATTAATAGTTTTGCTTTAGTTTTTACTATCTGGAGGACCAAGAAATCTTGATGTACACTTTGGATCTCACTGAATTCTGTAGACTGAGGGCTTAAATTAATGTATGGCTTAAAACGAATGTAAAACTAAACTATGAATTGTACTTATAGTAAAGGTTTACGGCCTTGTAGTTACCAGTGTAAAACTGATTGGAGGACGCGGAGCCGCTCCACATATAAGACATCTCTCAGTTTAAAATGAGTGGTAGCATGTCTAAAAGGAGGACATCATCTGAACAGACACTCTGACATGACCAAGAATTATAACTTATTTATTCTGTTTCTAAAAGATGCTGACCCCGTTTCAAAGGGGACAGCTGGCTCAGAAAACCGCACTATTCTAAATTCTGACGTTGTTTTTTTTTTCCGTCAAATCTATTTAAAAATTTTATCTTCTCTCCTGTACTCTTGTATGATTTCAAATCTAATTAATTGCTTGCATGCATGAAATAGTTCCACCTTTTTATATTTAATAAAAATAATAATAACAATAGATGTGGGTTTACAGTGTGCACACATTTGCTCAAATTGGGGTATAATGACTTAAGAGGGTCTTAGGTTTTACAGTTTAACCGTGGTGTGGTGATTAAGGCCAGCTGAATTTTTAAAGCTAAAAGCAAAGGTGCAACCATCTGAAGAAAATAATTTTTTCTAGATAAACGAGGACTTTATTCTGTGAACCACACGTTGCTTGAATAATAGGTACACGTGCGAAGAGAGGTGATAAGTAAAAAGCCACAGCCAAGTGTTGCATCCTGCCCCCTTTCTCTTCCTGTCTTTTTCCATCTCTTCAACACTTTTGACTACATTTTGCTGCATCAGCCTCTGCAGTCCCAGTTTCTCCCTTTAGTTGATTATAACAGACTGACTGTTGTTGTCTCCTGAAGGGGGGGCACACAGTACAGTTAACCTCCCGGGCCCCAAGGAACCCAGGCCCTCCCTCACATCTCTCCCCTCCTTCACCAGCGGCGTGACACCTGAGGTTCGGCACGTCACTTGAAAAGGTGAGCCTCCTCTTGTGTCTTAATCCCTAAACCCCTTCCTCTCCAAAACAAGGAGATTCTCTCTTTCAGGACCTCAAGGTGGAGCAACTTCAGAGTCGTACCGGGGATTGGTGAGATTTTAGAGGATTTGTGGGTTCGGAGGTGCATCTGTACCGTGATGGGGAAAATGGCATGCTTGATATATATAGCGCGTAGTCTTCTACTCAAGAAATCAAGATGTTTCATTTAACTACTTAAAGGCTAATGTGGATGGTGCTTTCTAGCTCACTTCCACACCTTATTGGACACATGAAGCCCCTGTTAGCTGTAACGGTAGCATCCGTGCTGATATCACAGTTTAAACTATCTACTGAGAAGCAATGGAACGACCCACAGATTAACGGTGCTTTGGTTCAAGAGGCCAGCAGACATTTTAGACTCTTCAGTGTTCAGCATAACATTTTTTTCCCTGCTGGGTCACAAACCAAGTCTATCAGACTTTTTATCTCCCCTGGTATGGTTTTTTTCTTTTTTCTGTTTGACCAACAAAAAGCCATTTTAGTTAATTTATAGTTGGAATATAATTTATAGAATTTATCAGCGGTTTATATTATAACAAATTTTAAAGTGGTAGAATCTATTTATTTATCTGCACACAGCACTTTAATTTAGCTTCTTGGTAATTTAGCTACAATAGATAATACATTTATCAGACCACCTATCATTAAAAACAAAATACAGATTTATTAGAAATTTGTCAAAAACGTATTTCAAACTAAAAATTATATTATTTATATAACCGTGTTCATGTTTTTATACCCAAATTTCAGCCACATTTTCACACTTGACTTCTAAGAAGTCAGAAATTAAATAAATTATAGTTCAGCATTTAAAATATGGTTTTGATGATTATCCAGTAGAGAAACATATAGATTTTGGTAACTATCAACACTGTTAATTTAGGACAGCTGTGGTGGTCCAAAAAACTTCAAGCACTGTTGCTGTGTAAACTGAACCAGTGGTTGGATTGGAGCAGCAAGATGAAAGGCCTTTAATATATTTTAATGTTTTTATAAATCATCAGTGAGCATGATTTTTCAGTTTGCTTCATGGAAGAATAGATGTATGGAAATGCAGTCACAGGCCCAAATGAGCCAACGACTGGCCAGTCACCTTGCCCAACATATGTTTTTACTAGCTCGTTGGTTATGCTGAACCTTATACCCGCTGTCTCTCCAGCTGGAGGACACTACATTTACAGATTTACAGGACTTTCTCACCACTGTTGCATCATTTTGCATCATCATCAAGTCATTATCGTTCACTGTTTACATTTAAGGGACTATTTTTTAAGAAACGTTCAGTGATTAGAGCCATTAGAAGCAGTATAAGCTACTGGCAATCATACTTAAGTATTTAGACTTCTTCTTTTTTTTAAACAGCATACAAAAATGGTTTCAGGAAGGTATAGATGCAATAGTTTGATTAGCTGAAATTCATCTAGGATTAGATAAAGCCTGTCTGAACCTACTTAAATGCTTGCTAAATGATTGAGATTCCTGTGTGGCACGTGTGGCCAGGTTTTAACAGACAGGATAGATTTCAAAATGAAAAGGCCAACAAAAGAAGCAAGCAAAAAAGATCCCTCCAGTGAACTTGAATTAGTTGACACTTTGACTCCTCTACAGCATAAAGAAACAATTAAACATCTCCACTTTGTCCTTTTGAAGGTAACCATACGATGAATACACGTAAAATAAAATGAGGTGCCAATCATCAGAATGACTACGCTGTATATGCCGTTTTGTGATTTGATGTATACTGTTTTAATCAATAAATGTACAAAGCGAAGGTCTCGTGTGTGCTGGTCTTGTATCTGCATGTATACATACAGTAACAGTTCATCCCGATATCACTGCAGCTCGTCAAACAAAAACTTCTGACTTATTTGAAACATAATCCCAAATAAACTACAACCTGAACTACAAAGAGTGATTTGTGTGCATATTCAGTTTATTTCACATAACTGTGCAACAGAAAAGACAACACACTTTTTAAAAAAAAAAACAATCACAGGAAAACACATTTAATAGGCATCTGTTAGTCACAGGTGCTGCATTTACTGGCTGGGCTTGTCATCTGTGGGAATTTCCTTCCACATCGGTTCAAGGATGTGATCAGGAACCTTCTCCATTGCAGTCTGTCAACATAAACAGAATAGAAGAGCGAGAATGTCATGTGAAAGTTGCCCTTTCCCCACACATAATTGCACAGATAGAGAAGGACTATCAAATTCAGCTTCACTTCAAATGTCTGAAGAAGTATTAGACCACATTAATAAAAAATAAAAAATATCATTTTGAGAATAAAGCCAAAATTTTAAAAAAGGCTAAATGTGCAGATTAGTAGTTGTTTCAAGACAAACTGCACCAGCTGCTATACACTTTACAAAATACCTTGTTTAGATGAGTCAATAAAACTAAATGATCAGCTGTCTTGTGATCCAACATGCGTACTCTTTGTTGCACGATGGTGCAACCATCGATAACCCTCCATTTGTCCATTACCAGCCATTTCATTTTGGACAAATCCACTCTTCCAGGTGTGTGGTTTTCTGCCTGACCAGATGCAGTTTTCTGCAACATCTTTTCAACATCCTTATCCTTAACATACTGAGCTAGAAGGGAAATCATTTCCTTCCTTGTTACTAAAACCAAATCTGAAGTATGAGTTCATTATCAAAAGAGGGTAAAGCAACCGTGGAAGTTGTAAACAACTGTAATCTACACATTTCAACTTTTCTCAAAATAGATTTGAATTTAATCTCAAAATGATCACATATATATTAAGTTTTTTTTTGTTAAGGGTTAATTTTTTTCAAGGGAGAATTCATTTCATGTTTAACTGAAAACATTGTGCATGTTTTGTATCCTTTGTATCCAGTTTTGACTTCAACCAGTCCACACTGTTCGTTTATAAACCTTTAACATTTAGTCACCTGAAATTGTCTCATGGCAAATAGATACTTGAGCTTCTCTTTACCATTTGTAAAAGACCATAGATAGGGCTACTCAGTTTTCCCAGCTCAGGTCATCAGCATCAGTTTCCTCTTAGCTGTATTCTGTGTTAGCTTCTTAGCTGCCAGGTGCACCTTTCTGTGGGGTTTGGTGTATGCACTGGGCCTGTGATACTGCAGACACCAGCTACAACAGGGGACAGGCCAAATTTATAAACAACCTAAGTTAGGAGTGGGAAATTGGTTTTCCTAAGGGGCTACATTAGAAATTGGGAATATTGTGGAGGGCTGCACTAATAAGCTTTGCAACGGAAAGCATCTAGCCTGCAGGCACTGATATTGATGATACTGGTGCACGAGTTTGGGTGTACATCGAACTCTGCAAAACCTCACCTTCATCACCTCCATGGCTACACCTTCCGGAAGGTTCCTCTGGATGTATTCAAGGTATACTTGTGCTGTACAGCCTGTTATATGATGCAGCTACAGAGACAAAAAATAAAAATAAACATGTTAAACAAATTACCTTATAATGACATGCAATAACTGACACAAACACAAAGCTCACTTATGTTATTATGCAAAGGTTAGAAGTTTCCAGTAAAATGTAACTAGGTGAATAATACCGAACTCCTTTTAATGGTTTTTTGTGCATTTTTTCTTGTTTGATTTTAATATTAAAAAAAAAATTAGAGCTTCTCACCTCGATGCACCGGTAGTGAGTTCTCATCTCATACTGGACCCTGTGTTTTTTGAAAATGTGTATTGACTTCAGCAGTGTTAACCTCTCAATGTCCTTCGGAGGTTCAAAACTGTGGTGGAGGAAGAAGATCCCAAAAAAGTCATGGCATTACAAGAAGATTTTAGACAGAACAGTTACTACAGTTAGTGTGTGGCTGCTAAAACTCACACTTTTCCAAGACTGATGCCCAGCTCTTTAGCTGCCATGGTGGCAAAGAACTCATAGCTGTCCAAGACAGCTCTGTCATGACCTTTAACCAAAACCACCAGTTTCTGGAACAGTGTGTCCGGCTCCTCTGTGACTGTGATCTGGACCAAAGAAAAAAAACAGAAGCCTTAACTTAGAGTCTTGATGCCACAAGCAATTCCAAGTGATGGCTTTTGAATATAAACCACTCTAGGTTTGTTGTATTTCACTACAGCACCAGTCTGATATAAGAATGATAATGATAACTTACTGCCGATTGTGCTGCTGACGTTAAAACTGTCGTATGGAAAGAAGTGCTGGGAGTCAGAGGGAGGTGAAGCCTGCAGAGGAGATACAGAATAACTGCTTATACAATAAATGCACTTAGGAAAAAGTGCACTTCAACTGCACAAGGTGCTTAATGCCTCGGGGCTTTTCTGGCTTAGCTTCATGGTGTTCAATTTCACTGCCTAAATATGCTGCTAGTGTTGTTTTATTTTATTAAGGATTGTGAGTATACTGTACCTATAAGATGTCCTTTTCTTTACATTATTTACTTAATTTCCATGGGAAAATAAACACATTGCATTCCAATACAGCCAAAAAAGTGCTCCAAAAACACATGCTATTTGTCTTTACTGACAGATCTTATCAACAAACAGTAAAAACTGTTTGTAAATCTCTTCATAATTTCATTTAAAACTGCTGCACCCCTGCTTCGTGTGAAAATTCATGTGATTCACGTTAGTAATTATGGCTCAACTCATTTAAAAGATATGGGGGGTGACTTACCGGGTTATACCACATTTCCTGTGACCCGAACAGACACTCAAACTTGCCGGTCCCTGAAAACAGAATGAAGCTCTTTTTATTGAAATTTACAAATGACTTTTATTTTGTTAACCTCGGTTGTGCAGCTGCCACGAAGGGCCAAAATCTACGATTGGCTAACTAGCTACGGTAATTTTTCCAAACCTAGAGATCTGGCATGTTAGTAAACTGTTAGAAAACGTTATCTAAAATGAAAAAAAAGTTAGTTACCATACCAAATATGAGACACCACTCAATATCCTTGCCAAAGAGAATAATTCACGTCTGCGAACCATGAGAGACGCCATGTTTTTGAGAGAGCGGACAGAAGGTGAAATCATTTTCCTGTGCTGCCCCCTTGTGGCCTGGAGGATAAATGAGGTGAGCACTAACGAGCTAGTGATACCTACCAAGTATCCAGTCTACAGTCCCATCCAAACCCTTCATGGTCAAAAAACTGAGAATTAAAGACTACGATTGGATGTATTATATTCAAATATATTTTTATATTCACATTTACAAATCATATGAATAACAATGTAGTCTGCGCTTGACTTGGTGACATTATTTATGCATGCTTATGATGTTTCATCTACCTTGTAGCTTCCTGATTCTGTCACGGTGATTCTTGTCACAGGTGATCCTTCTCTTGATCATCACCACATCTTATTTGAAAAAGTGGAATCAGTCAGTATGATCTTTCTTTACAAGGTTCAACTGCAAAGACTGCCTGTTAACCTCTGGTCCTTGATTTAATTTAAATGCAGTATCTGCAAAGTCACTGGGCATTTTAACATTAGATTTATGTCTTATTCATATTTTTAAATACTTTTCTGCCTATAAATGGAATAAGCAACCCCCCCCCCCAAAAAAAAAAAATTGGCATATTTGTTTTCTTAATTTGTGATCATGTATAATATGTTGTTTTATTACACATTTACACACACACACACATTTGTATTGGACCTAAAATATGGTTCACATTATTGTGAAAAAAACATTGCAATTTATGGAGGCTGCTTATACAGTTGCTGTATGCGTGTACTTAATATACTTATATTTAATGTAGATCCTTAGATACATTCTTCTCTAAATTTGTGGTAACCTAGTTTTGAAAGGTAAACTGTTATTGGATTGACTGTTATTTGATTAATGCTATTGATATGAACAATTTTAATTGGTCTAAATCACGTGCCTGTCACGTGACCCAGCTGTAGGGGCCCAGCAGTGTACAGTAGCAGGCTGCAGGCAGAGGAAGAAGCAGCGGTACGGATCCAAGGTAGGCACTCCGCTGACCGCTGATATTTCTCTTGCTTTGTTGGACACATGGTTTATATTGTTTAGCCACTTTGTCACTACACCGCCGAGGTGTGGTTTTTCTGAACAGTTGTGTCCTAATATTAAATAACTATTGCCATAAATCGTTTGCTAATGTGCTAACCGTAGCCTGCTAGCGAGTGCCAGCGGCGGGTGGACGGAGCCAGCCTGGCGCTGACCGCTTAGCCGGTTAGCTGTCTCCGGTTGTTGTTCGTGGAGAAGAAGAATAAGAAGAATCGTAGCAGTCAGCGATAGTTAGCCGCATTCCCGAGCATCTCGGATGGAAATACGTTACAGCCCAGCGCAGACACATGAAGGGAGGAAAGATTAATCCCGCGGCTGGCATGTTTTGATGATCAGTGGAGACCACAGAGCTCTCGGTCTGGATCCAGGTTCTGGCTAGCTATTGCTAATAGGCAGGCAGCTTATGGTGATTGATGTTTTTGGCTAATTTTCCACCATCTTACGGGCTTAAGCAATGATTATTTGGTTGTCAATAACCATTGTATCTTTCTTATGTTATTGTTACGAATTGGCGTGGTTTAATGGCAGATGGCTTTTTCGAGAGGCACCTAGGTATTATCATGGACACTGTTTTACAATTTAGTGATACTGGAAATGGTGGGGAAACCTCAGGATCTTGTAATCACCGCTGACTTGATCTTAATGTCGAGTATATTTCCAAACAGCCATTCTCATTCAGCTATTCTTTGTTGGGCTTGATTTTTATTGTCTCTGTATTAATAAAATTAACGTCCATTTGTGCCTCTTTGGTCAGTCTTGTCTGTCTGACCTGCTCGGGTTCATTTTAAAGCTGTTATTCTTTTATTTGTTCTTACCTCTCTGTTACGGTCTTTGTTGTTTACCTCCCCTCTATTTTCTTTTTTCAAACGTTTGACCGCGAGAGGCCGCCTTACTACAGCTTTGTAGCCTAATTAAATGAAAGCTAAAATGATATCTGGCTCCTATAAATTATTAAGCAGGTAGTTAAATGCCCTTCCGCTGAACAGGATAGTCCTTAAAGTAAAACTGCTGCTCGAAGAGTAAAGGCAATTTTTAGCCGAGCGCATTAATATTTATATTAACGGCGGTGGGCAGCAAGTGAGCGCTTTTCCGCAGCTTGTGTTGTGACACAATTCTCTTGATTGCTTAACTACATTTGTATTTTAATGTTTTTGGGGGGGTTTTTTGGTTGTTTTTCTATGTTATATATATAAACGTCGTTTTGTGTATTACCCAACAGTGCTCTATGGAATCCCCGAGGCCGGTTGAAAAGGCGGGCCGGCTGACGTAATGACGTTACCGGGAGAAGCGGCTCTCCTGTGGGCTGTCAGCTGATGGAGAGGAGTCCCTGCTTCTCCTCTCTCAGACACAAACTGGGATCAGATGAGGAGGATGTGGAGCACAGAAAGGAGACAATGATGATACTTGGAATGAATACCTGCCTGTTTTATAAGTTTACAAGATAAGGCGCGTTTTTGTTTTTTCTTTTTTGGGGGGTTGATGCTTGTTTTGCTCAGCTGATAGGAGTCTCAACTTTACCCTGGTGGATATCTAAATATTTTTTTAGGCACTTTCATTTGGTGCCTTCTCTCCGAAACAGCAAGTACTTGGTAGCATCACATCAAAAATGACCTGAGTGCCTTTTTTTGTGTGTGTGCCACCTCATTTGGCTACATGACATCATTAATCCAGCAATGCTAAAATCCACCTGTTTTTTGACCTCACCTGTGCTTTCTGGGGAAGTTTTTATTGATCGCCTTTAGTCACTATTCCAGATCCCCAAGTAAAAGCACCAGTACTATGCACCGTTGTCGCTGTCTCAATTCTGACACGGAACTGGTAACCTCAAAGGAGGAGAGGTGCTGATAACAGTACTTGTCCTCTCCGAAGAACCTCCCTAAGGGTACTTTTTATTCTGGGAGTGTAGAGAGCTGCAGGCATGTTCGCTGCTGTGGAGCATGGCCCGGTCCTGTCCAGTGACTCCAACATCTTATGTCTGTCCTGGAAGGGCAGGGTGCCCAAGAGTGAGAAGGAGAAGCCGGTATGCAGAAAGCGTTACTATGAAGAGGGCTGGCTTGCCACCGGGAACAGCCGAGGAGTGGTTGGGGTTACGTTTACATCCAGCCACTGCAGACGGGATCGGCCCACCCCACAGAGAGTAAACTTTAACCTCAGAGGGCATAATAGTGAGGTAAGAGGCTGTTCAAGTGCAATTGTTTTTGAATAGGACTGTTAAGATGTCTATGTTAATGCTTCATCAAACAGTCTTTGAAGCTCTTAAAGGCCACAGTCGTGGTTTGGAAGCTGTTTTAAAATGTCTTATAATCAAAAATGTATCTCAGGAATATTTAATTAGCTCGTGAGCCACATACAGTTATATTTGTGGGTTGTATGGAGCTCAAGTGGGTTGAACCAGTAAAATCACTACATTTAAAAAAAACCAAAAAAAAAAAAACACCTCTTCAGATTGTTCCCTAGCACAAGCATTGTGGGAGGCTGAGGGTTTTGTGTTTTCCTGCAGTAGTTGATTTTCATTAACCGTAAGTTGCCAGTTAGATCAACTTTTTGGTTGCAGTCAAGATATGTATACAAGATATGCATGCTCGTCCTAGTCAATAAATTCTGTTGCTCCAGTCAGGCTTTATTCCTATCTCTCAGTATAGTAATAACCCTCAAAGACTCCCACAAAGAATGGATTGAGGCAATTTAGTTGAACCAAAAAGACTGGATGACTGTCTGAGTCAAATGTCCTGTGTGTGTGTGAGAAAAATAATCCTTATTAGTATTTAATATTGCTGGGACAAGTGGAGATTGCATACAGGTTGCGTTTTCTCTTCAGTGGGTGTAGCTGTTGGTCAGATGGAGCGAGGTGCAGTGTCAGCACTCTCCGAGGCAGCTGAGGGGAGAGTGGATGAATCCCTATACGGTGTGACTGAAGCACAGCATTAATGCCATTTAACTCTGACCACTTAAACATTCAGCTGTTATCTATATAGTCTATCTAAATAATAAAAAAAAAAACATTTACACCAGATGTTTTCGATATTTCAGATAATCTCATTTGATGTCTGGTGTTCTAAAGAAGAGATCCTTCAAATGGTCTGCATCTTCCTTTTCTGCACTCACGGAGTTTGGCACTGCACTATTCATTTGTGCCCACAATTTATTTCACACTTTACTCTCAGATTGCTTGCTTTTAGGATGTATGTGTTTTTATTTTATTTGTTTTTAATTTATTTATTTTTTGATCAAGATTTTTTTCGCATCAAACTTGAAAAAGTGCTCATTTTTACTCTTTGACCTCATTCCAGCGCTAGTAATGAGTAGTAAAGGTCCTCTCCAGTTCCACTCTTGCTTTGATATAAAGCAATAAATAAATGCTTTGGGCAATGTGGGATCCATCACTCACCCACTCTATGCATAATTTGGGGTTTCTGACAGTGGTGGAAATTACGCTGCCTAATGAATTCTGTCAAGTTGTGACAGATCGGTTCACTCACATGGGTCATTTCTCATCTCAGTTGTGATGAAGAGAGGGCAGATTGCAATACATATTATAATACAAAAGAAATGACCCCCAGGAGCACGCTATATACGCTGTACTTGTTTTTTTACTTTGCATTCTTTGCACTCGCACCACTTGACTTTTTTTTTTTTTTAACTGTTTTTCAAATTAAACTTGCAGCATTGCATTTACGTATGTATTGATGTGTATTTATTTATTATCACCTTTTATTTAAAGAGGTTCATTCTTGTCAGTGTATTTCCCATAACCCTTTGTCTATAAAAGCTGCTCTTTCAGCATCAAATGCCGTTAGTCCCCTGACAGTCCTGTCCTTTAAACGTCAGCTTTGTCATTGAGAACTTGTCATTGCTGGTGACGAGTGTCCTTTCACACAAATTGGCTCAAGTCATGTTAAGAAAAGCACACGAACACAGAAATGCAATATGAACTCATCCTATAGGAGTTTAGTCCTGCCAAGATCAATACTCATGTCAGCGTCTTTAAATTTGGCCATTATTCCTGTTGATGTATAGACCTCAGTGTTCAGTGATCTTCCTAATGTAAGTGAGCGTCTGAATGGATGTGTGTTTTGGACTTGTCCCAATATGGGCATTGTAGTAAAGTAAAAGCCGGATCTTAAGCTGTCAGACATCTGATAAGAAGAGGGCACGTGGATAATGGACTGTAGTGTGTGGCAGTGCCAATGCCTGGGTTACCCTTGGATTACACCTGAGTTTACCTATCATACAGACCTTGGCACTGCAAGCTACTTGAATTAAAAGCATCTTATGATGTGGAGAAGCTCACCTATTGTCTTGCTGTAGCACTTTTTTTTTTTTTTTAAGTCTGTTGTGATCTTCAGGTACTGGAAAGGTTTCCTGGGTCTTGTAATAATCCCAGTAAACATATGTCCTCCTCCACCTGTTTCAGTTCCTTCCAACCAGCTTGAGAGATAATTACAAGATAGCAGCTTCAAAAGGAGCAAGGTGAAAAGTGTGATCCTTTTGTTGTAACTCACAGCCACCTTTTCACAGAGGCATACCAATTCGTTTTCTGTTGAGCCATTTTTTTTAATGGTGCTTGGTTGCTTAGTAAAAATGCTAAGAACTATATGTGACTGTTTAGACAGCCTACAAAAGTCCAGCTTGAACATTTCAGCAGGGGTTATTAAGCATTTTGTTCCCAAGTCACATCTGTATTCATATCTGTGGAAAATGGCTTCTGTGCAATCATTCTAGGCACTTTAATAACACATTTGCAGCATCTGGAGCTTGCGGGGCTCCTACCTTAAAAAACAAGACAAATCAATTCCTTTATTTTTTGGTTTGCAGTAAGCTTCATCAGCATATAGGTTCCCTCCATCACTTCATTAGACACAAATTCCAACCAGCTTTCTTCCTGCTTTCTGCCTTGGAGTCGTGTTTGGTTTCCAAGTGCCCCTTTAGTTTGTTTGGCTCCACGTTAACATGGCAGATGATGCACTTGGTTAGAGGGCTGTTGACAAGATCCCCTTTTTCATATTTAAGAAAAACCCTGACTTCCAGTACATGACAACTGACTTGCCACCATTTAGAAGTTTAGACTGGTTTCAACTGGTTTTCACGCTTCGTTATCCTCACACTTGTCATTATAATTTTTTTCAAAAGTGGTGGGTTTGTACTCTGTTTTGATTAAAACAGCAAAAACCTGGATTGATTTAAACCCATTCAAGGATGAAAATGAATACCCTTGTTCTAATGGACTTGGGTGGCTTAATGTACAGGCATGTATGGCAGCAATAGGGGTGTACCATTTCTTTTCAGTATCATAAACATAAATCATCTATGTTCATCCATCTACTTTCTTCTGTGTGTCAGTGTTGCGGTGGCAGCAGTCAGACCTCCCTCTCCTTAGCTGCCTCCTCGAGCTCTTCAGTGGGGACACGAGGCATTACCAAGCCAGCTGAGAGCTGTAATTTCAGTGTGTCCTGGGTCTGCCCTGGGGTATCCTCCCAGTTGGACATGCCCAAAATGCCTCACCTTGGAGGCACTCATGAGACATCCAGGTCTCATGCTCAAACAACCTCAACTGGTACAATTCAATAGGGAGGAGTTGTGACACTTCTCCTTAAAAAATCAGGAAAATAATGGTGAAAAGAAGCTAAATCTGCCCTTGAATGTTCTGATATTATTTTTATCTAGTTATTTTAAGAGAACACTAACCTTTAGCAGCAGCTGTGTCAGCTCCACCACTCAAAAATAAGGCTGAAAATAGATAAAAGTGCTACACTTTACATCTTTTTAGACAACTATATTTGTGATGGTGAAAAATAATCCCTCTAGGCTTGTGTCAGAATAGATCAATGCTTCTCTTGACGATCTAATGCTTTTATTTCCCCCCCCCCTTCTTCTCCTGGTACAGTGCATTCAGATGCTGAGCAGAGCGAGCAGCTAATCACTAGGCGTCCATTCATTCTCCATAAGAGCTGAACATCAGAGACAGGCTTGACAATGACTTGTCAGCATGTTGACAAGAAAATGTTGGCCACAGCAGAGGTTTTGGGCAAATTGTCTGTCAGTGTCCTGTCATCTGCCAGCTGTGATAGTTGTCTTATTCTGGAATCATATGTGCTTAGCTGTGCGAGGAAGTTTTAAGTCTTGCAGTGAGGCAGTTCCGTGTTTTGTTTTTTAACTCGGAGTATAATAGGGAATATTTAAAGTGACTAATGTTAGTCATAAGAATTTAATATATCCTAAACAATTCATTTTATGATTATTGATTTCTACTGATTGTTGACTGCAGAAACTTGTTTCAAACCTCTAAACTATTCCCAAGAGACTTATGGGTGTATTCTTGCCCAAACATAGGAGTCCCACCTCTTAGTTTTCCCTTGATAACAGATGTAACCTTTTCTCTGGGGCAAAAAAGGTCCAACAGAGACAGAAGACACCATGACACAATCATTTGTTTACCACACTGAGCTCAGAGTGCAGAGTCTGTAACTTATGTACTGATCCATACACTGATTTGTATCTGAGCAGATGTTGCTCCGGGAGTACACTATAGCAGTGCTTGGTGGTAATTTATTTGACACTTTAAGCAAATGTAGAAGAAGGTGTATGGAGGCATTAACCATGTATAGTTTGTCCTGGCCAGATTGAGCTGGTTTGCAGGCCATATTCTTGCTCTTTTTTTCAGTAACTACAAGCTATAGTGTTTCCTGGTCTTGTCTCTTCCTCCTTTCATAATCACCTTCCCTGTGCTGGTCACTACCTGCCTTTATGGAGTGTGCCTTCTTCTGCTCTCTCCTTATGTGACCTCTTGACCTTGAAAGGCCAGCTCAGGTTTGCCAAGTACATGACCTCTTCACTGAATTAAAATGGTCCCTCCAAATGTGCTTAGTGGAAATGGCTTTAGTGCGCTAATCCATCCTTGGAGAGGACATGTTGCGTAACGACTGCTTCCTCAGATCCAGGTGTACTTTTCTGTTCACTACAAATTTTCCAGCGTGGCCTGTGCAGTTCATCTTCAACAATATTTGTAGTGAAGGATCAGACAGACACATGCACAGTTTCGTACACTTGTCTTTGCAGAATAAAACCGTCTTATTCTGTCCTTCTGAATAGCTAGGTAGATCAAAAGATATTATACACTGTTTGTAATATGTATGCTAGTTTATTAAAGCTCCTTATTACAAAAAAATTTAACACAGCCTATAGCAGCCTTTACCAAACGTAAGAGCTCTGGAAATCTGAAAACCTTCTTCAGCCCCCACAAAAACTTGAATCACAGTAGTATTTTGTTCTGTTTCGGGGATTCATTTTGATCCTTGTCAGATAAATGAAGAATAACACTTAAAATATAGCCTTTGTTTTATAAGGTCTGATTACTTTAAAAATAGGAATGTTTAAGCATAAATATTCAATTCAACTTTCTTTTGTTTTAATTGTTAGCAGCCTGCAGTGCATTGACACTGGCTCACACTTTGGGACTCGTCTCTCATTCAGTCATTCACCATGTTAGTGGATACACCAGGGGTGGGCAACTCCAAGCCTCGAGGGCCGGTGTCCTGCAGGTTTTAGATATCACCCTGGGTCAGCGCACCTGAACCAAATAATTGGTTCATTACCAGGCCTCTGGAGAACTACAAAATATGTTGAGGGGGTAATTTAGCAATTTGAATCAGCTGTGTTGGATCAAGGACACATCTAAAACCTGCAGGACACCGGCCCTCGAGGCCTGGAGTTGCCCTGGGATACACCAACAGGACAGAATAAAATCCAATAAACTGGACTTTTGCACCTTTGTAAGTGTTCTGCTTTGTCTATTTTTGTGTTATTTTCTTAATTTTTCTGCACTTAGGCATTAAATCCAGTCCTATTTAGTGTCTGATCTTACTCAACATTATTACCAAATTTGTCTGCATGAAATGAGATGCATGATTATCAGACTTTAAGGCCTCAAAACTACACAATGTAGAAACACCCCCAAAGAAGGAGGGGGAGTGTATCATTTAATCTCTCTGGCCCATGGAAATGAAGGCGTTTTAGTACTTGTTCAAGATGGTGCTCTTTTCTTGGATGCATGAAAAAAGTAAAATAATAAAGGAGTGTAAAATATTAAGGCTCTCCCTTTCCTCAAACTTTTTGCAGAGACAAAGTTATTTGTGCAGCAGATATGCATTGTCATGGACTTGCACTCACACCTTCACCACTATGGCATTTCACTGTCACAGTGTCCCCTCAGTTGTGCTGACACCAGTGCCTCCCGAAGCTGTTGCTTGATTTGATTTACTCTTCTCAGTGAAGTTGCTGTGGTCAGTTCTGATCCCTGTTCCTAACAGCATAACCGTACTTAAAAGGCAAGGGATGGCCATCAGCTACGATGGACCATCTACGTCTGCACAGGAAGCATTCAGGTGCATATCATCATATTGTGCCTGACTTCCTCCTGTGTAAACACACAACACTGGAGCTGCTGCTCCTCTGAATAATTGCCACCCAGATGAGCAGTATAGCAGAGTTACAGAAATGATCTCCATCCGAATGAACTCTAGTGTTAGTTACACTTTCCACATTACATGCGTGCATGAAAACTAATAAATAATAAAATCATAGTTTCTCTTCCACCACATCCTACAGGCTGGTCCACACTTCCCTGCAAAGCCACTGTACTACAAGGGCCCAAACTGCACATGTATCCTCCAAACAGGCAAGAGAGTAGTCTAACAACTATCCTTACTTGGTTTCTCCAGCTATCCTTGCATAAGTCACCAAAGGAGTATGCATACGTAAAAATGCACATCGCATAACGATTTGAGGTCGCTGGCTATGCTTGTTCAGTTGCCAACAGGAGGCTGAGGGTTGGGTAGTACAATACTAGTACAGAGGAAGAACAGCAGTGGAAAAAAGTCAGGTGCAGACATGGACACTAATTTGTTTCCCATCTTGAATTAACAACTAGTCAACGCTAATGTCTTTGTTTACTTCGGGGGGAAAATATCCATGTGATTGGAATGTTTTAAAGGGGTGTTGTGATTAAGATCCAATCAAGAAGTGTCTGCGTCACAGCTTTAAAAAAAAATAAAAAAATCTGTTTCTGTCTCATCAGACTAAAACTCAATCCCAGAGCTTTTAGTTTAATATGGGATCAGCAGCCTTTCGGAGAGTCTCTGATTTAGAGGTCCTAGAATACTGCAAGAGTATAAAAACAGCCCTGATTGTAGTAGACATAGAGCTATTATGTATTTTTGAAACAAAAACTTGTAGGTGTTCTCTACATGATGATGCTAAAACCTTTGAGTGATTTTTTTTTTTTACTTTTACATGTCATTCCAAAGTTCTTTAATATCTCTCTGAGCTTATTGGCGCTGATTACTGTCTGTTTGAGCATATAATGCACTGTAATTAAAGAAGTATTTTTAACTGTATGTGTTTGCACATGTTGCTGTGCCTTTTCTGTGACACCTCAGGCTCCTCGTGGTCCTGCAGCTCCTAACGCTTATCCTGTCTGTCTCTATGTGATGTCTGATCTCCCTGATCGCTGCGTCACACGAGGTGCTCAGCTGTCCCCCCTCGCAGGATGGCTCACCAGCTCACACTAATCTCCACACTGAGCTAAATTTACAGACAAACAGTTTATTCTCACCTCTGTGGGGCTTTGAGTGGGAACACACGTGAGGCACAGCATGTGTAAATCCAATGCTAATTTATCCTTTTATGTTTTCCTTTGACCCTGCTTTGTAGTTGCATGAATGCTGTTAGCTTTATGCAAACTAGAGCTCATGCCTAATCTAAAGCCACAAGTCTCCTCCAGTTGGGACTGAATTATGTTGTATAATACCACGTGGAAAATCCCTTTTGATCGCCAGAGGTTGCAGACAGTGCATAGATGGGGGAACACCACAAATCTCTGTTTTCCCCCAATGAGATCCTTGTAATGTGTTATCTTTGACAATACTGGTGCAAAGCCTGTTAGTTTTGCACCCAGTGAGTGCTGCTGCATGAATGATTGCTGTGCCAGAATGATAGATGGCAGGCTAGTTTTAATGGTCCGTGAATGTGGACAACTCAGAATGATGTGGAGACCTTCAGCTGCAGACCTGCAATAGGATGATTGTCATTGCTACAAAGACACAAAGGAAAAGGACAAACTAGGGACTGAAAACATGCAAAATCTGGCTAAGAGGACACTTTAATGATGCATAGCAGGGACAGGACATTGATTAAAAACTGCTATCTGCTCATTAAGCTTTAGGGCCGTGCCATGTATATTGTAGATTTGACTTCAGGACTAAGTGTGACAAACGGGGTGTTGCTGAATAAGAAATAATTGATAAATATTGTGATGTTCCCTTGTGCATTTTATACCTTTTTTTCCCCCTGGGTTTGTTTAAAAAAAAAAAAAAAAAAAAATCTAACAATTGGAGCTGCTGAGCCTCACTCATTAAATATATGCCCTGACTACATGATGTTGCTCCAATAATCTTTTTTCTGAAGCCTGATCATCCTAATATTTTTTTCCCCAATCCCTAAAATGCTGCTTGAAAAGTCCATAGACAGCAAGATACTGTTTGAGGAAAGTTTTGTGATTAATGATAATTTGTGTTAGATGAATTCTTAAAGAAGTTCTTAATTAATAGCCTGTAAGTCATCATTAATGGCATTAGTGCAAGAAGATAATAAAGTATTCAAGCAAGTGTAAGTATGATTGATTGTTTCTTTTCTTGATGGAATATAAAATGGGGACGCACAGTTAATAGCATCTGTTTCATTGATGGATGGAACTGTGAGTGTGTTGCACAGAGGTAAGGAGGTGTTGTTTAAGGGTTGGCAGCATTACTGGCTTATCCAACTCAGACCCGCTGATCTATTGGACTTGCAGTCAGAGAGCGTGAGCCCCACTAAAACCCTGCTCGGTGCTGCGTGTGTGAACGTGTACGACCCACGTGCTTCACTTAGCGAGAGCAGAGCGGCTCCCTTCTTAGGATTACTCCTCCAGGGAATAGGCTGAGTCACGCTACAGAAAAGAAGACAAATGGAGACACGAAGAGAGGAGGGGGCAGGATGGAGAGTGTGATGGGCACCTTTTAAGATGGGTGACAGAAACGTGTTATGAAGAGTGTTGTGTATACTATTCTGTGCTCCTGCAGCTTATACCCAAGCAAATTACAATCAGTCTTTACAGTACTGAACTCAGGGCAAACAGAGAGACTCATATGTTTGTGTCACTCCTGTAAGACTCCTCTTTATTATTTCCTGTATACATCTCTTTCTTCCATAAACGCAAAAACTCTGTAATGTCCC
Source organism: Oreochromis niloticus (assembly GCF_001858045.2). Classification (NCBI taxonomy): domain Eukaryota; kingdom Metazoa; phylum Chordata; class Actinopteri; order Cichliformes; family Cichlidae; genus Oreochromis; species Oreochromis niloticus. The sequence goes on along the minus strand of NC_031980.2, from coordinate 11,856,488 downwards.
ATTTTGAAATGTGCCATTTAGTTATAAGGTGACATTATAACTGAATCTCCCTGTCTGTACTATTCAGGATATTAGCGGCTCCTTTGTGACTTTTTCAAAATGAGGTTAACCCACTTTTTGAGTTATTTCCATCTTTCTTGATGCTAAATTTAGTTCATTGAAATGTGGGAACTTGGATTTTAGGCATTCAGCTGATGCTCATTTAAAGTGAACACACAGGCAAGAGTATAATGTCTTAATTAAAGGCACTTTGTTGTTTATCTCATGTTATCTGTAGGTAAGTTGACACAGAGCCATGGCTAAATTCACTGTCAGTGAATGAGTGAATGAGTGAATTAGTACATTTGCTTATATCTTGTAAAATAATGGCTGTCAAAGGATACTGAACAGTCTTTCTGATAATTTTATCTGATTGTTTGTTTGTTTTTACCTCACCTCTGCTTTCAGGTGGTATTGGTGCGTTGGAATGAGCCTTTCCAGAAACTGGCCACATGTGACACAGATGGAGGCATTTTTGTTTGGATCCAGTATGAGGGCCGCTGGTCTGTGGAGCTCGTCAATGACCGAGGAGCTCAGGTGAGAGACATAAGTAGACAAAATGTAAATTGGTCCTTTTAACTGGTTTTAAAAAATTTTAAGAAATTATTGTGTAAATAGTGGGTAAAACTATATGATAGAGAGTTAATGGGAGCAAAACAAGCAGTGATAATACAAAGTAATATAATGTCATTGCAATAAACCTGTAATACTTGAAGGTACAGTGTGTAAAACACCGCCACTAGTAGATTTGAAATCACAGTCGACTGAGTTGTCCCCCTCCAATTCAAATGCATAATTATAGCTACGGTGGCTGCTGTAGGACAAATAACTCTGGCCACAGTTCATCTATAGTGACTATAGGCTGTTAAGCCACTGTTTACCTCAGGTATTTATGGGTGTCCATTTCTGTTTACACTGGAGGAGGCTGTAAAACTTTGCGATACCGAGTTGAGTTGTTAGGAATGTACTTTCTGTTGGCGCTGTTGTTTTGCTGTTGTTAGTCAGTGTTAGTGAACTTTCTGTAATGACAGAGGGCGCATGTATTCAGAGCGAAAGTGTGATTGTTAGGACACCCAAGTGTAACATTAGCTGGCATAATATTAGGTTATAACCAGATGTTGTTATTGTTGTTGTTTAGCTGGCTGGTGGTCAGCTGTCTGGACATGTGAGGCTTGCATTTCTATTCTGTTAAGAAAAAATAAATGTGACAATATTGAGAATAAATAAGTGTATTTGTGCAATGTTTGTGTGTGTTAAAGTCATGACTTCTGTTCAGCAAATAAGGCTTGAGGGGAGGAGGAAGTGGTTAAAGTGGAAATGAGGGTGGAGAGAGGGTGGCGGTGGTGGTGGTGGAGGAGATGATGAGAAAGAGAATATAAAAATATACATGTCCAAATGTTAAATGGTGGCCAGTCTCTAGCCACATATATAAACAGTGATTAGATGGAACAGCAATGTCCATTTTGGCCACTGTATTGAAGATGGTGGGGCAACATTGCAGCTTCCACAAACTAGTGCCCAGTCTTATATATTTTAAATGGATTCATTATAAATTTATGAAATTGAGTTTGTTGGAAGAAGTAATTAAACGCTAATCAATGTATATTTGTGAGTGTGTTTAACGTGATTTTGTGATTGAATGAGCCACTCCCCTCCCAACATTTCCCAGCAGTAAAAAAACAAACCTCAAGTGGTTTTATGTGTTTTTACTGATGCTGCACATTAATTAAAAATTAAGACTGCCAAGCAAACATAGGTAGGTAGGCCACATCGATCAAACATTGTCTTCATCCCTTGAGCGAAGTCTTGACACATGTTGACAGCATCTTTTGTGATCACTTGAGTTATTATTGGAGATGACAATCTGAACAATAGCCACACTTTTATATGGCCTGTGCTTTTTAAAATGCCATCGCTGCTCTGCTTTTGTCTGAGAGGTTAAAGTTTTGTTACATACATTATTTGAGTTGAGGGACACTCTTTTGTCATAATTTGTCAATAGATCAACCTGCATTTCAACAGAAGCAGAGCTTCAAGTTTGGAACCAGAATATTTTAGAATTTTTCCTAAGCTGAGGTATATACTATTTATTATTTTTTAAATAACTCTAACATTTCTTATCTATTCCTTCTAGGTGAGTGACTTTACCTGGTCCCATGATGGACCCAGGCTCTTATCTCCTATCGGGATGGCTTCGTCCTGGTGGCTCTGTCAGTGGGCAAAGACACTGGTCCTCTGAGATCAACCTGGAAAGCCACATTACCTGTGGTATCTGGACCCCAGATGATCAGCAGGTAGCACACACTCTATACAGATTTTGAACATAGGATATGTTCACCTGGCACTTTTCCGGTCTGTTAATGCAAGTAGAAGTAGAAATGTTAGGTTGCCATTTGCCACTTTGAGTATGTAGACACAAACCCTGAGAGCTGAATCTGTGAGTGACAGCAAGCTTCCACTGTCTTGAATGTGTTGTTGTCTTTGTAAGCCTATATTTTTGCTTTCATGCCGTTAAACTGTCAGCACAGGTTGGGTGTCAGCAGACTTTCAGTCCGTGTATGTGTAACTGTCCTTGTTTATCACCTTCAACCCATTTATGTCCATTTCTCTTGTTTTTCTTTCTTGCTGTTGTCTCATTTTTCTCTCCTCTTTCAAGTGTGAGTCTTTGTTCTTGTGACAGTGTCCACATTAATATTGTTTTTTGCACTTGCGCCAGGTGTTGTTTGGTACTGCAGATGGACAGGTGATAGTGATGGACTGCCACGGGCGCATGCTGGCCCATATACTGCTGCATGAGTCCGACGGTATTGTCAGCATGTCCTGGAACTACCCCAGCTTCCTGGTAGAGGACAGCAGTGAGAGCGACACAGATTCTGATGACTACCCCCACCACAAGGTATTCTACTCAAAACTTCTTCTTCTACTTTCTGATCAAGAAACATGGCATTAAAACCAAATGTACCTGGTTAATTTCCTGCCTGATTCTCTCTGTGACACATCACATCTTTCAAAGAATAATAAACCTTGTTTCGTCACACTATTTGTCTCAAAATTTAATTAATTGAGTAGAAGTACCTCTTCTTGCTTTGCCTCAACAAGAAGATCTCTCTAGGGAGATATCTTACTCAGCTATGCAAGTTATCATTGCTAGCAGTCTTTAAACATGGTTTGCAAGACAAGTTTATCTAAAGCAAGAACCAACACCTAAAAAGGAGCAATGAGTCTCCAAGACCCAACATTCAGTATTGGTTGAACCATTGCTTGGAGAAATGTTCAGTTTGGAAACTGGCAGAAAGGCAAGGATGACAGCCAGGTCGAAATCCATTTCAGCAGGACACAGCAGGGCCACAGGTAGAATAAGCCTTCAGGTCCAGCAGTAAACCATCACTTATGCAAACTAGAGCCCACTAAAGTAAAGCTCTTACTTTATGATAGGTTTGTTCATATGAGGGTGAGCTAGGGATCTTACATACTCTGTATAAATGACCAATAAACACACTTAGATGTCACCCATTGGTTGGTTGAGTCCTCTGTTATGAACCTCAGCTTCATAATGGGACTCAAAATTTTTCTTTTTTTTTAATTCAAGTGTTTATTAAAGTCATACAAAGAACAAAAACGAAATACACAGTGTTTAAGGGCATCTTTTGTCCTTAGACTCATATATACTGTAGTCTGAATGACCGCCATCACATCAAAAACATTTTTTCTACATATAAGTATAGATTCACATATAAGGTAAAATTAAAAACAAACAAACAAACATTAAAAAAAAAACACAAAACAAAGAAACATACGCATAAACAGGGACTCAAAAGTTTTCAAGGAAAATCTGGATCTGACTGACAAGCCGAGGGACGCTGCATGCTCAGACTGTCAAACAATGGGCCCACCCTAAAGGTTATTCTGCTTTGTCCTTGTTTTGTGCTCCAGTTGGGACTATAATTGACTGAACCCCATGCTGAATAAATGGTGACCCCATGTTTACTAGGATCAGAATTGAGAACCGGTTCCCGGGAGAACTGAGAATCAATAAGATTCTCTGTAAGAGAATCAGTAATGAATCGAATCGATAATTGATATCGATAATGGAATGAACTGACATCACTTTCCAGAAGCTATGTTTTATATACAGTCTGTGCTTCGGATACCAAAAGTGGACCACTTCTCCAAAACCCCTGTAGTTCTGTTCATATAAAAACAGACAGATTTCTGCACCTGCATCTCCAAAACAAGTGAAACTGATGGTTTAATATATCCTTGTTGCAGTGCACAGCTTGACATTGCTTGACAAATGGCAGTAATTTTGCCAGTGGCACTGATTGGCTAATCATTAGCCTTCCTGTTGCGTACATTGGACTGATTGCCTTTTAATCAAGAAACCGCCACTTCACGTCACCAAGCCAGACAATCAGTCAACTGTGGAGTCAACAAATTCAATGTCTGGAAGTGGCCAGGTCACAAGCACTTCTGCAACCCATGCTTCAGTCTTGTCTCCTCAAATGGTCCTCTGTGACCCAAAGTAGCTTTAAAAAATAGTTCTTGGCTTTTCTCAACATGTAAACGTGTGTTCAGTAAAAACATTTAAACTACAGCTGTATGCTGCTGGTCCAGTGTAAGCTGTTTAACAAAGCATAAGAAGCACAAGCCAACTAATAAACAGTTCTCCACTGGACAGAAAATATCTAGTGCACTGGGATGCAAGCTGTCTGTCAAGGGAATTGTTGCATCTGGTCAGCCTCCTCTCCTGCTGATTTCCGTGTGCACACCAGCCAGTCTAACAAACTGAAGAGAAAAAGAGGCAAAAGAAACAAACAGGAACCAATAAAAATTAGCTTAATTAGTCCCAGTTGCTAGGGATATATTGGCGAGGGTCTATCTTCCTCCCACTGGTCTATTTTATTTTATTTTTTCCTCCTCCTTTCACCACAGGCCAGGCTGAAACTGCTTACCTAAGCTGGAACACCGATTAGGCTCTAACTCACTAATTAAACGGTTCAATAGGAATTGATTGGCCCCAGTAGAAATTATCTCTCAAGTCAACAACCTGAGTGACGCACAAGGCTTGTCAATCTTTGTCATGATACATGATGATAACCCATTATCATTGCACAGCACAGCACACTGCAGTTACAGCCCCATTTTGTATCTGATTTAAAGCAACACCTATTTAAAATCCTTTCTGTGGGGATGTAGCAACAACAAAGCAGAAGTGGACATTTTATTTATGGTAGTATTTGGGTCATTGCAGGTTTACATTAAAGTACGGAGTCAAGGATATTTCAATGGAAGATGTATGGGTGCTCTCTGAAGGTGTGTTATTATAGTAACGTTAAAAATCAGAATATACTCCTGAACAGTGTCCCTAAATGTCAGATGATTCAAACTGAAGTACCTTACAGTTTTTTTTTTTTGGTTTTTTTTAGCTAGTTAGTTCTGTCATTTAATGTTTTGTTTCAGTCGTTCTTGTACTTGTTTTTGATGTGAGGCTAAATTCTAGTAGTGGATAGAAAGTTGGTTAAAGGAAAGCTGTTGTGTTGTATTATTGGAAGCTACTGAGAGCACAGACTTGTATATTTTCACACCAGTTCCCCACTGATGAACACAAATTAACATTCTTTTAAAGACCGATGTACAGACTTTAGTGGCATCTAGTGGTGAGGTCAAGCTAACAGCTAACACTTTCCAAATCTATCGCGGCCACACCATCCACAACCATTGTTTGGGCTTTCTTTTCTGCTGACTCTGAAGCTCAATGGGCTCCATGGAAGAGGGCACACTCTTTAGATAGAAAATGCTTATTGTAAGCTACAAACACATTATTTATACTTTAGGCAAATACGTACAAATGATAAAAGAAGTGTGGTTCTCCTAAACATGTGTCTATTAAATCTAAAAAACATTGCGATTGATAGTTCTGATGAACAGAACAGCTGTTCACAATGCCTGGCTAATATGTTTGTGTTTTGTTTTTCTTCATTTATTCCTAGTGCACAGCCAGAAACCGCTGCTGACAGTCAGCTTCACTCTGGAGACATCAATCTGATGAACAGCTATGACACCTCTCTCCCATCCTCATCCACACTGCTCTGAAAGGTGTGTGTGTGTTGTTATTAATTTTGTTAAGTTACCAGTTCTCTAGCTGCTTTGTCCTTTGCTCGCTTCATTGTGTCCTTCATTCACTTGTGTTAATTCCTTTTTAAAATGATATAAAAATGTGTAAAATGATGTTACTCTTCATAAACGTATGTGTGCTACTTTGCTCTGTGTTGCAGATGTGGTGGTCCAGTGGTGCTCACAGGGGATCTACTAGCAGTGGCAGGATGGAGAGGACCCTCCTCCCACTGACACCTCTTGTCCTCCACCCAGCAGGAACGCCATTGTCAAGTTCTACAATGTTCAAGGCGAACACATCTACACACTGGATACACCAGCACAGGTGATCTATGAGTGTCAAAAATAGTTGTTCTTATATTTAGTAATGCAGGTTGTGGTTGAGTCGCCCTTCAGTTTGCAGAAGGGAGACTACCATGACCAACTATAGTTTAAGTGAGTCAGTGAGCTGGGAGTAGGAACAATATGAGATGGAGGGCCGGGCTACTTAATTACTGATAGTAATGACACTAGATACTACAGGTTTGTACGGTGCTTGAAATCCTTGAAAATGCTATTTTAATGTTATTTTTTCAAGGTTTGGAAGGTGCTTGAATTTCAGATGTGGTGCTTAAAAGTGCTTGAAACTGTATTCATTCACCACAAATAACTATCTGACGAATAGTTTTCTAATCAGATAGAGAAATAAAATGAGTCGCAAAGTCTAAAAGCAAAATTTCTCCGCCTGGCCTGCCTACGACCTCTGCATGTCAGTGTGTTTCAATGTGTGACCCCGCCCCTCCCTGGACAGTCGGGGATGAGTGCACTAACATGCCTGGAGATTGTCGTTTCATCAAACACTCATTAGAATGCCAATGGCGGAGTTGCGCTCTCGAGTCACATGATAGGTGAGTCCTAGTAAATAATTTTCGAGAATGTGTACATAACACGTGCAATTTTTAAAACTATTATTATTATTATTTTGTGCTGGAAAAGCTTGAAATTGACCTTGGAAGTGCTTAAAAGTGCTTGAATTTGACCCTGAAAAATGCGTATGAACCCTGATAATACTTTTTCCAGGATCACGATGCTTTTCAAATTCTTCATTCCATATTAAGTGTGACTCTAACAAAAATCGTCTCGGTTTCAATTTCTGGGAACTGTGAAGTTAACTTGACTCGTGAAATAAATGTGAAAGTAGGGGGATGATGAAATGAACATACTATACATGAAAATGTATCTTTTTTTAAAAACATAGATGTTAATCATTGATGTATACATGACAATGTTCGTTTTGGAGATTGGCTCACCTGTTAAGGACGTCAGAGGGTACATACATACATTTTGATTATTATAGTAAGATTTTCAGATTAAAGATTTTCATTTATTTTATTTTACACGAATGATCAGCCTGCATGACAGACTTCGGTAAACATTCACAAATAATTTACTTTTGTTTTCGGTTTTTATTGAATGACATCACTGTTCTCAGGAATCACTCTGAGGATTTCACTCCAGCAAAGATGTGAAATTTGCAAAGAAGTTTTTTGCAGTAATGACATCATTTGATTTACATAAGCCTTGTGAAAGCATAGTATTCATTCTCCGATGTGTCTTCCCCTTCACACTGCAGCGCCCCATCACTACGCTCTGCTGGGGTCACCGGGACTCTCGTCTGTTCTTGGCATCGGGCCCAGCGCTCTACGTCGTGCGAGTTGAGCATCGCGTCGCCACACTGCAGCTGCTGTGCCAGCAGGGCATTGCCACAGCGGTAAAGGAGGAAAAAGACGTTGCCAAGCTCACCATGCCTTCCCGGCTCTGTTCTTATGTCACTGCCGCTTTTGTTCCCACCATCAAGGTAACACAGGCCAGGAGGGGTTTATTTCAATTAAAACCATAAAACACCATGTGAACAGATTTAATGGTGGTTTGGGAAGAGCTGTAATTAGCATAAAAGTTTTTAAACTTTAATATACTTTACATTTCCAGCCTCCCATCCCAGATCCCAACAACATGAGAGATTTTGTGAGCTATCCGACAGCTGGAAACGAGCGCCTGCACTGCACCATGAAGCGTACGGAGGATAACCCTGAAGTGGGAGGGCCTTGCTACACTCTGTATCTGGAGTACCTAGGAGGTCTGGTCCCTATCCTCAAGGGCCGAAGAATAAGCAAACTTCGGCCTGAGTTTGTCATTATGGATCCCAAGACAGACGGCAAAACAGGTGGGATTATTTTTTTCATACCAGTAACTTAAAAAGAATCATTTTCCGAAGACCTGAAATGTTTGTTAGCTTCTAAATGCAATAACTACATTTTTATGGTTCTAAAATAAAGAATACAGTAAGATCGTAGAGATAAGAACTAAACTGTATCTTTGATTCTGAAATTCAAGTAGAACTGCAAAAGATAAACCCCGACACAGTTCTGACATTGTCCAGTAGTTTTCCAGACGTTCTTACTTTGCGAGTTTTAGTCACATAGGGCAGACTGGACCATGTTAATTAAAAGCTGCTTAATGGGGCCTCTTATGGTCCCTGGGTTGCTCATAAATCAACCCTCTCTCTCCCCACGCAGTGATAAATGAAGCCAGCCATGAAATGGTTCCAGACCATTCACACTTTTATGTTCATCAAATAAATTAGTTTGACCTAAACTGGAGCAGCAGCTGTGCTTTGCAGACTCCTTGTGACTGTGGAAGAGGAGACAAAGTGAGAACGACTGAAGAAATGAATGTTTATGTTTAGCAATGTTTATTTGTAGAAATGGTAGAAAAGTGCTTTGAAATGATGATAATGATGGTGATGTTGTGGCAAAGCTGTGACAATTCTTGCCTCAAGTAGATTTCAAAATGCCTCCTGCAGTTTCAACATACCTAGAAAGAATACCAAAAGCTTTGTGATTTTTTTATTTTTTGATGGGGGGGGGAAATGTTGTACTTTTTAAAGGACAGCAGACATTAAAAATTTTAGAGGAACAGAAAGTGCAAAAGAAAGAAAGAAATTCCTGGTCAGAAAGAGGAAGAGCTCTTGGCCACAGCCATGCACATTTTCAGACTTTATTAACAGCACTCTTAGACACTCTCCTGCACAAACACACTCCTACATTCAGTCAAATGATACATGCGGATGCACAAAGTGTACTTCATACACAGGAGTGTTCAGCCTCACCTTACAGTATAAATGTCCATAATCGGGTTTCACAAGGATAATATAAAACAAAGTAACTTGATTACTTAAGTATGCATAACAGTGTCATCACGGCCCAATGAATGCATGTTTCGCCTTTTTGTCACACAGACAAAAAATAAAAAAAAGTAAAAAAATCACTCATACATTAAAAACGCTGGTTCAAAGTTCAGAAACATACAGTACCAAGACATGTGGTGCTTATTCGGAATTTCACAGGAAAGCCTAAATGATGAAGGACTTCAGGCTTACCTGCCTTCAATAAGGCCTCGACGCACTTTTAAAGCAGTGCGTGAATGTATATCAGCTTTAAATCACTGTATTCATCAAGGGCCGATGCTTTGTGATCCGATTTCGTCATTTGATTACTCAATGTACAACCTGTAAGCTAGTAAAAAAAACACCTTAAATACAAATATCACACAGATGGAGCAATAAGAAACGCCCATGAACTGTACATTTATATCTGGAAGAGTGATACCCCTAGTGGCTGCAGCATTGATCTGAATGTTTCCACAGAAGAGTCTGTAAATTTGCAACAAGTTCTTTTACTGCAATGTGGTTAAAAATTTGATCATATTCTAGAAATGTTTTACCAAGAGGACACTGTGTAGATTCAGGGGTGAACGAAAAAGTAAGAAAATAAAATCTATCTGGGTTCGTATAAAACGGGGCTGGATTTATCAGAAAAGTTTAGAAGTCAGTGTCCTGCTCAGAATTAAAAATGCACCAGTACGTGGTGAGGTGGGGACCCTGTTCAAGGTCATGATGCTCTGCATAAAGAAAAGAAAAAAAGCACTGCTGGTTTATGTTTTCCTCCTTCATCAGCTCCACACTGTGAGAGCAAAGTCTGTGCATCTTCTATAAGATGCAGGACGTTCCCTCAGAAGTCACTGAGGATACCGATGTCCTCAAACTCAATGCGGTATTGTTGAGCAGCGTGGGTGAGCATGAAGGACCATTTCAGGGTCATGACGCTCCACACACAGGACAGGAAGAAACTCTGAGGGTCAGTGAAGGCTGCGCAAACAGAGACACACAATTCAATTCAATTTTATTTATATAGCACCAATCCACACAACAGCTCCCTCAGGGCGCTTTGACAATCACATAACCACTTGTGAGCAATTCACTTGGCAACGGTCGGAAGGAAAAACTCCCTTTTAACAGGAAGACACCTCCAGCAGAACCAGGCTAAGGAGGGACGGGCATCCGCAGCATAACTAAGGGATAATTCAGTGTCACCTGATCCAACTGGAAGTATAAGCTTTATTAAAAAGGAAAGTTTTAATCCTAAACTTAAAAGTAGCAAAAGAGAGTCTGTCTCCCAAATCCAAACTGGGAGCTGCTTCCGCAGGAGAGCTGAAAGCTGAAGGCTCTGCCTCCAAGTCCAGTTTTGAAAACTCAACCACAGGTAAGCCTGCAGTCTGACATTACAGTTTTTCTCAGTTGCTTTGGTGCATTTCTCACAACAGAATTAAACTTTGCACAATAGTTAGTTCAACCTCCACAACATATAGTCGTTTTGGCACAACCTTGTGGCAGTTTCATGTTCATTTCGTCCAAAGGCAAATGCCTTTGGACATGAAGCAGTTGAGTAAGTACAAATATCTAAAGATTGGTCACTTTTGACTTGCTATTCATCACTATCTCCTTGCTTCTATCATGAATGTCACAATTATTTATACTTGTACCGGCTGAATAGTCATTGTCCATACAACTAATAGTCTTCATGTCATTGCTTGTGTCAGTGCACTCAAAATTGTTGAACATCTTGTCAAACAATTTGTACATCCATTTTGAAAACCCTATTTTTAAGGAGTTTCCATGAAAATCTCCATAAATTACTTTTCTCAGGTGAACTTTATCTCACACTAATGAAAATTGGTGTGTGTTACTCTTACTTGCAACCAATGAAAAGCCTCTTCTACCCAGTCATAGGTGAATCGCGTTACAGTATCCCCTACTCTACAAGTATATATATAATGTAAACCAGCAGACAGGATTGGCATGAGGTGCATACTGAATCTACAAAAGCTTGTGATGACATCACAGCAGAGTCCTGCAGAGGTGGATTCGCCACTCCAGGAGATACTTTCCTCGCTGCATTGCGAGGGATAACATCTGTTGTGATGTAGATGAAAATATGTGGCCAGACAGACAGGAACGTCTGGATGTGCCAGAATGATTTACTGTACTGTTACATGTGCTGTTTATTGTTCACATTAGTGCACAGCTCTACCAAATGGGTGATTTTATGTTTACATGTATTCTACAGTGAACAAGTGACTGTAGCATATTTTTCTTTTGCACAATTCTGTAGGATTACAAACACTTCTACACAATGGAAATGTGAAACGTACGTATTCAGTGTCTCAGTTACTCCCAAGACTCCCATAACATCTACAGTGACTTCACTGCACATTTCAGATGGCTGTACAGGTAGGCCATAGTGCTGTCGTCAGCATTTTCAGGTGTCACCAATTGTTTTTGCAATGGGAAACACTGAAATTATAAACTGTCATAGTGGAAACATGACAATGCCATTTGACTATCTTGTTCATACAGATGGTGTCAAGACTTTTCATTTTGATGGCACTGGCAGTTTCATTGACATGGATACTTGCTTTTGCGGTATGGATAATCAATTCTGTGCATGTGACGTGCTTTTGCAGGCTATCCACTAGGTTATGCAGTTTGCACTAATTGTTTTGGGAAATGCACTAACTGCTGTGCAAATGTTGATGGTGTTCTGAGAAACGCACCAAAGCGACTGAGAAAAACTGTAAAGTGCTCTGTTAGGATAATAAGGTACTGTGAGGTCTTTGAGATATGACAAGGCTTGATTATTCAAGAAGAGGAGAACGATCTTAACTTCAATTCTGAATTCAAATGGGAGCTCATATGGGAGAAATATATATATATACATATACACACACAGACAGACAGATAGATAGATAGATAGATAGATAGACAGACAGACAGACAGACAGACAGACAGACAGACAGACAGATAGATAGATAGATAGATAAACGCATGGGCATTAATGTGATCTTTTAACTGAACTCTTTCTTTTGTCAAGTAAAAGATGCTGGCTGCAAAGTCAAAAACTGGGTCAAATAATAAAACTATTTGAAATAAATAATTGATAAACCATGATTTCACACAGCAACAAGTCTGATTATGTATACCGCAGAGCTGTTTAGTAATGAACAATATACATTAAAAAAAAATGAAGTGAGACCAGAAAGTGATGCCGAACAACTCACTGTCTTTGTATAGGACGCCAATGGCCAGGAAAACAACAAAGGTTGCGAGTGCCAGCAGAGAGAAGAAAATCCCAATGAACATGAAAAACCTGAGGCCTTTCAGCCAGGTTCGCCAGTAGTCCTGGAGGTACATGATGTGAGTGATCAGGGTCCAGAGTGCCAACACACCTGAGGGAAGAGACCGGGTACAGACAGCAAGGTTAGCTTTCAGCTTCATGAGTCCGTTTAAAAAACACAGTACTACAGGTTTTACATGATATGATCCACCTTCTTGGCATTTTCTAATAATATGTAAATCCATCAACACATTTCCACATTACTACACTTTTTAATTTTATTGTTGCACTGTAACAGAGCTGCAGTAAGGGATAGAAAGTTGTGCACATATTCAACTCCTCTCTCATTCAGATTTAATGCTAAAGTTCATGTTTTACTAACCTTTAAGCATTACGTCAGGACTGGTGCTGAAAACTCAGTCTGATAGGAGGAATACTGAATATTACAGTGAGATTGGCTGGGAATCTGTATTTGGTAGTATAAGAGTATAGTAGCTATAAGAGTTGTGATTCTCAAGTGTTTGATTTCAGTTTCTTTGAGTTCATCAGTGGGGAAAAGATTAAAGATTAAACTTGTGTCAAGTACGTTTTAAACCTCCTTTGAGTTGATGGCAGTTTGGAAATTTGGAAAATACTCTGAGGGACCAATTTGTGTCCCAAAGAGGAAAACATCCTTTACAATAACAGCTCCTCACTTCTGGAACATTATTCTAACTTTGAATGTAATCTTAAAGCCATCATACCTAGCTGTTTTCCTTATATGCCCACATTTTCCTTTTGTTTGAAGTGCCTAGTTTTTGCTCACTTTATCCATTAATGACTTTTAGGTTTTCAAAAAGCAGCTAGGAGGCAGATTCTAAATGTCAGCCATTTGGCTAACGTTGGCACATTTATGGTAACATTCATTAACGCGGACTGTCCCTGACAATTAACACTAACATTAAAAAGTTGTAGTAAAAAACACATTTACAGCTGAACTGATCATACAGCCATGTGAAATAGGAAGTTTTTGCATGACTCTATGCAGTCCTGTGAAGTACACCTCATGATTCAGACGGTTTCAACCACCTTCAGCAGCGATAATTTACAGTAATGGTTTTCAGTATGACTTTATTAGTCGCTGACATTATTTGGGAGGAATTCTGGCTCACTTTTCTTTGTTTGCTGAGTTCATTGAGTTCATTGTGCATTTGTTTATGCACGGCTTTCTTAAGGTCCTGCCACTGTATTTCAATCAAGCTGAGGTCTGGACTTTGACTGGACCATTGCAACACCTTAATTCTTTTCTCTTTCGGTCATTGTGTTATAGATTTGCTAGCATGCTTGGGAACATTGTTGTACTGCATAACCCACTTTTATCTAAGTAACACTTGAGTCTTCATATTTGACTCTAGAATACTTGGGTATACAGAGCAGTTCATGGTTGATTCAGTGACTACAAGATGCCACTTCAGGAGCTCAGGTCCTATGGTTGAAAAACCCTAATCATGCTCAACAGTCAGTACGAGGTGTTTGTGCAGTGCACTATAGCCAAACATCTGCAGTTTGCTTTTGGTTTGTTCAGATGCACCTTTGCAAACTCAAGTCGTCGTGCCATGTGCTTTTTAGTGAAAAGAGGCTTTCTCTTTGTATCCCTTCTAAATGAGCCATACTTGTTCAGTAACTCCTTTGAGTTTGAGTCTAACCTTATTGTAAATTTGCTGGGATGTCACTTCCGGAAAGACTTGAAAGCTCGACCCTAGAAAATTAACAAAACATCTGCTTTTATCAAGGTGCTCACACTTGCTGAATCATTTAATCAGGTGCACTATTACCCTCTTAATTCATATGGAAGAAGTAAGAGTGTACTTAGCTTTCACAGTGAAAACTGTCTTTTTCACATGACTGCATGACTACATGACTATACCAGTCACTGAAATTAATTTGACTGGTCATGAACCTTTGTTTATATGATCAGGGAATATTGGATCATGACACAGCATGCTGCCAAATGCTGAGTCAATAAATCACACTTCTCTTTTTGTCATTGCAACAGAAGGAAGTGCAACAACTTTTATATTAGTTGAAGATCAGTGAAGATGCACAGGATATACTTTTGCTCTTTCCTGTGGGATGACTCATCATCATGTAAACATGTTTGTGGTCTCACAGTATCAGATTCAGATTTACTTGTGGGTAAAAGAATTCAAAATCTTGATATTATATCAATATGTATTTTAAAAAGAATGAGAAAAACATGGTGCAAATGAACCTTTAACTGTTTACTGTGTGCTAGGTTTTTTATATATTAAAAAAAGAAGTTGGGTTGGACAGTCTGTATGCAAGCATACAACAACAACCATGACTCTACTTCATGGTGCTGGATTATTTCTGATATTGTGTTAATAAAATGACAGCTTTGATTAAAATCAATAGCCCAATTCTTTTCAACGCTGACTGTGAAATAAATCAATTATGCCCCAGCCTGATGGACAAAGAAAATGCAGCTCTTCATTTTCAGTCAGATTAATGTGTTACTACCAAGGTAATTAGGAACGGTTACTAACTAACTGCACAAAAAGATGACACCACTGTTGTACTTTAACTAGTCTGATCTTTGGTAAAAATGCACCTTTAACAACTGCTAACACTGAGTACACTGCGGCCTATCAGCAGATGAGCGCAGAGGTTTTAGATGCTCATCTGTAAACCTCGATAGAGTTTCAAAGGTCAAATTTCCAGATGCAACTCTTTTATCACTGTTGCACGGTTGTGCATGGACGGAAGCATTTTTATCTTTTTGGCAAACCTAACAGGATCTAACATTGCAATTTATAGACTTACAAAATTGTGACCAACATCCTGTCAAGTCCATTGTCCATATGTTCACACTGCATGATAAAATCTGCATGATAAAATCTGAACTCAAAGCAGCACAGTCGTAAAGGAAATGCTACTGCTCTAAAACAACAGCCTTTCTTTTGCAATGTTGACATATTTTCCTTTCATTGTGAGTTTGCACAGAAATGCCCTTTAACCAGGTGTAAATCTGTACTGGGATTATACTCGGATATACTTGGATTATAAATCACGCTCCCTTATTCACCGTCAATGTCTACAGTAAGTCATTCATTTGTAGAGACTGATTCAGTACAACCAACATCTGCATGAAAAGGTTGAAAGAAAAAAAAGTGTTTTTTCAGAAATACAAAGTACTGGTGATTCAGGGTTGGAAAGGTTTTAAAAATGTCCTTTAAAAACTGACATTGGAGAACGGAGACTCTAATGGTTGATCTAGTAGGTGTTCACCAGTGGGAACAGGTTAAAGTACAAACAAGAAGGAATTTATGCTTGTTAATAAATGATGCTGAAAACCACCGAAAAAGACTCTTCCACTGTGGATAGTGTTATTTGTCTAAATGTTCTGAGAATGAATTCATAATTCAGCGACCTGTTTTACTTAGATTTACAGGATTTGGTTTTTTCGTGGTCTTGAACATATTTAAACTTTCTATTTAAAAAAAAAAGGACAGTTGTGTAGAAGTTTATGAACATAAAGTGGCATCTGATGATTTTAAGGCCTTTAAGACAAACAGCAAATTAAAAAAACAACGTCAGGTAATGAGAATTCTTTTAAAAAACTGCAATATTTCCCACACATTTAGTTGCCGCATGTATCGTAAAGTTAGATGACCTGGCCTTGAAATAGAAGTTATACCTGCGACCCATCTCTAACTCTACGCTCCCATAAATGCCAATAAATCTCTTATTCCTCACATTCATCACATGTATCGCTGCAGAGAGTGTTTACTTCACCTGACAGTCCTCCCATGGCTCCAGTCCAAGGCTGATTGTACACGAAGTTCCACACCAGAAAGGCTGAAAAGCCCACGATCGTACCAAACGAAGCATAAGCGATCCTCATGTACGTCTTATTGATACCCATGATTGCAAATTTAAATTTAATAATAAAAAATAATAAAATAACAGGCTGTGGAGGGAGAAGCAGGCGCGGGCTGGGCTGGAGGAGAGCCGAGTGTCTGTGAGAGCGACAGCTGCAGCAGCAGGAGGTAAGAGCTGGTAATTTTAAAATATCTACATCCGGTCAACCTGACAAAAAAAAAGGTCCACGAGGACACAGTGTGACTAAAAAACGCTTGTGCTCTGCTGGCTAATGGTTAATGTGGATATTGTGAAACATGACAGCGCGTTTCTGATGGGATGTCCTATCCAGCTGCAAAAACACACAGCCTTGCGTTACGTCATCAAGAAATCTGATCATGGTGGGTGGACACAGCACCCCCTACAGGACCACAGAGGAAATTATCTACCTCAGAGCTCGGAGCTCTGTGTGTGTAAAATAACAGCTGGAGTGATTAAAACCCTTTTTAATTTGCATGTTAGATTCATGGGTGATGGATGACAAATGTGTTTTTTATTTTATCTGGGCAGACCATAAGTGAAAAAAATAAGAAAATGATCCAGCACTGGTGAATTCCAGCATGCTTTACATGGCGGTTTTGAATAAAATAACGTGCTATTTGGGACTGTTATATTAAAATTTTTTTTGATCTGTGTACTGCATTTGAAACAGCTGGCCACATGGTCCATATAAACTGCTGGTGTTGGTACAAAGGCTCCTGTCTTGTCTTCATAGGAGAATTCTCCCCATCCTCAGCCCTCCCTCATAGGGTCTTTCCCATATCCTAAATGCCACCTGTGGGTCAAGATAATCCATTTATAGAGTCGTGTGAAAAAGAAAGTTGTCACTTTCTAAATCATCTTGTAAAACACTCAGTAGGCTCTCATTGCTTTCATGGGAATTAAGTGACTAAATAGGTGTTGCTGATCAAATGATGATCAAAATAAGACCATGCAATGGTTGCAAAAGCACCATGAGATACATCTAAGATGCTACAGAAGTTAGCATGTTAAATGCTTAAGTTCATGACAGTACAATCAGAAAAACACTGAACAAGTATGGCGTGTTTGGAAGGTATACAAGGAAAAAGCCTCTCGTCTCTAAGAAAAGCACATGGCAGAACAGCTTAGGTTTGCAAAGCTGCATCAAAGGGATAAAACCATAAGACAGATAATGGTCATAATGCTGTGAATTATGTACTGATAGGCTGTTTGGTTTTCTCCAAACAGCCTCCAAACAACTCATACTGACTGTCACCAAGCTAGAATAATGTTCCCAAAGTGAGGAGCTGTTATTCTAAAGGATGTTTTCATCTTTGGGACACAAATTCACCCCTTAGAATATTCTCCAATTTTCTGCTCAAAGAGTAGCCTACCATCAATTCAAAGAGTACCACAGGCATCTCTAACACAATGCTGTCTTACATACAAAGCGCTTCATTGATTGTAGCAGTGTTCTAAACCTGCACAATTAATGTTTTGGCAAAAGAGCGCTCCAACATTCGAAAGGGCAATAGTATATTTACATATATAAAAATATATTTATCTACAATATATTTATTGCAGAGTCCTAATTTCCACCGCTATGCAGACGATCAGCTCAGTGATCCTACACCTGAGGTCCTTTCATCAGGCCCAAAAAAGGATTTTATTTTTTATTTTATTTTAAAAAGACCACAAAAAAATGTCATCCATGCTTTCACGTCTTTATGTTTGGACTGCTATATTTCCTGCTTTCAGTGGCTGTAGCCCAGGAGGTAGAGCAGGTCAGCTACTAATCAGAGGGTTGGTGGTTTGATCCCTGGCTGCTCCAGTCTGCATGCAAAATATCCTTGGGCAAGGTACTAAGCCCAAGTTGCTCTCCGATACATCCACTGGAGTATCAATGTTAGAAGGTGCTTGAGCATAAAAAAAATTGCTTGCGCGAATGAGTGAATGAGGCATGTTGTATAAAGCGCTTTGAGTGCCCATGCCACTCTAAGTGGTTCACCAGCCACCTGGTGGATGTTAAGAGATTTACACTAGAAATAGTGGCTCATCCGCACGATCAGCTTGGTAATAACAGGTATAGAAAAACTTAAACTTTCTGTTATAAGCTGTGTGCTAACCTAGACCTCGCTGCTTCTTCATATCTTCATATCAATTGTATTTACAAAATGTGCAACTCTGTAAAAGCATACCAAATATGACTTGGGGTGAAGTTAAAGGTACATGTAAACATAATGAAGAGTTCTGGAAATCTGAAAGATAACAGGAGTTAGAGTCAGAAGAACTGTAAGAATGAAAAATAACCTTTTTACAAACAGTGGAAGATGGTAAAGGGTTTTAGAAGACCTGATACAGTTTTACTGTTGCTCAAAGATGAAGATGGATGACTTGAAATGGGTCAAAATGTCAAAGAATGAGCTTTATAAGGGGTAATTGTCAGTTGGACTGACACAGTCAAAAACAGCAGCTGACACATTAGTTTAAAGAACTTTAAACCAACACAGAAATGTGTTTTCTCTTTAAACTTTTTATTTTAAAACAGTCCAACTCTTTGTTTAACACTGTACAAAAAGTAATCAAAGAACTGTGCAAACTATTGGTAAACTGATTAGTTCGATAAAATAATCATCACAGTGTATGCAGGACTACAGCGTGGAATCATGCAGTAATGAGGGAAAAGTGACAAATAATAATTGCATCAAAGGTCTGGCAGATTTTATTTTTTTAAAGAAACTAAACTTAAATGACACAAATTAAGAAGTTCAACAAATACATAAGCCTCCAATAAAAAGTAATGAGAAAGTTACATTTACAATAATGCCAGCAGAAAGATTACTTTCAAGTCATGTGGTCCCTTTCAAAACAAATGTTCAGAGCACATCATGGTAACATGAAGCCATAGCCTCCTATATAGTTACTGTGTATTAATGATTTTAGACAAAAACCTGAGTGGAGTTAAGCTATTGATCATGTATACTGAACCTGGAAAGGTTCAGAACTCTTCAGTTCAAGAGTTAAACCAGCAGGATGCTTTTATTTTGAAAAAATTAAAGAAAATGTTGCATGCTTCAGTAATGCTTCGGGTTTCTCTGTGATACAGTGGAGAAAAAAACTGCAGTAACCCATCTTATGCCGTTAATCTGGCCCATAGGGGAAAAACAGCATACAGCACTAATTTGATGACGTCGCTGACAACTTTACATTTGCTGGCAAGAAGTAATAGAAAAAGAACTCATCCAATTTCTTCTTCATGATCTTGATAATGACGTTGTCACGGTATATACGCTGAACCAGCATGTCTTCTCTGGACAACACCAACAGATCACACCACGACGTGCCCGTAACCATCATCTCTCCCTGGATGTGCCAATAGTACGGGTGATTCTTTTTCAACTGTAAGACTCCATTGCGACAGATCACGAAAGCGCAGTCAATGAAGCTCCGAAACTTGACGCATTTAGCATGCACCAGTCCAAAACTGTTGGTCTCATTGGAATCGTACACCAACCCATCAGGGTTCGCCCCAGCCACGGAGCATTCGGATGAACGACAAACCACAGGGGTACCAGTTGATGCACATTTGCCGACAATATTGCTGGAAAGC